>NC_137187.1:23325164-24525164 GCF_951804945.1 Podarcis cretensis
TTCTTAACCTGAAGCACCACTTTAGCTAATGGGGCCTCCTGCTGCTGCCATGCCGCCGGAGCACGATTTCTGTTCTCATCCTGAAGCAAAGTACTTAACCTGAAGCACTATTTCTGGGTTAGCGGAGACTGTAACCTGAAGCGTATGTAACCTGAAGCATATGTAACCTGAGGTACCACTGTATTTGTGACTTCTATGGGCGCTGCTATGTGCCTTCTGTCTTTGAGCTCTTTGCTCTCCTACTTTCAAGGCTCGCCGGGTCCTGGGAGATGGAGGGTCTGGAATGCTTTCTATAATGACAACGTGTCAGCCAGCTGTTGCTCTGTCTGTCCCATGATTTCCCAACTTTTCCCCTCATCTGCCTCTGAGCTGCGACCACCCTCAAACCCCTGTTGTAAATCTATACTGTCTTCCTCTTCCTCCATCTGAAAAGGTCTCCATCATTCCCCCTCTGCCCAGTCCCTGAGAATCCTAGCTTCTTCTGTTCCTCGAACTATGCAAACTCAATTTTCTTCCAAAGATTTGGGGGTAAACTGAAGCCAATCTTACTGGTGATATATCAGCATCCATTAACTTTCCATTCTGCATTGTGGGTGACTTCAAATCTCACCCTGGCTCTGTAGTGTGGGTTTTGCCGCTAAGACAATATTGGAAGTGCAAGAAAGTATTCAATTACATGGAGTGCAAATACTGTATCCGCTTGATGATCCTCTGCCACGGAGTAATTTCCCTCCTCAATTGTTTATGAAGGGATTAATGGAAAATTAAAGACCCTGAAATGAATAATACCCTCGCTATTTAACTTCCAGGTTGCTGAAGGCAGTTTGATGATCTCCTGCAGGAACAGGGCATGCAGCGTGCATGCCTGGCCAAATTACAGTTACAAACATAATTGGATTTTAGTAGGCCAGATTCATTCCAAATAGGGCCATCCCAGTACATGCTTGGTTATTCATTGCCACATCCTGTTTTGCCTCCTGCACTGATGTGAGTGAAGGGACGTCACCCGGTTAAGGACACAACTAGACCTGTATGCAAAAATAAAATCCTGAACCAAGCTTGGGTTAGCTTTGAGGAGAACTGGCTTCATATTTTTCCTGCATTCCTTTTCATTCACTCTTTATGTTTCCTTTCTGCCTGGAAGGCTAGTTCAGTAGCCTTCAAGCTTTCCAGAACCACGACCCACGTTTACAGCTCAGAACATAGGACCCATTTTTAATAATTTATTTTCTATGCTACTTTAGTATAACCTTCTGCTTGGTGCTAACCTTTAAAGCGCTAAACAGCCCCGGCTCTGTATACCCAAAGGAGCATTTCCACCCCCATCATTCAGCCTGGACACTGAGGTCCAGTTGTGAGGGCCTTCTGGCGGTTCCGTCGCTACAGGGAACCAGACAGGGCCTTCTCGGTAGTGGCACCTTCGTCCAAGGAGAAGCACCTCCCCAGCCCCAAAGGGTGAAGACCCAGGCCAGGCATGGCCTGCCTTCCTGCAGCTCCAGAAGATGGCAGGAGCTCAGCAGGGAGACTGCCACCTCCTCAGAATTTTGTGCCCAGGGCCACTGCCCCCCTGGCAACGGGTCCAAATTCTGGAATTTGAAAGCATAACCCTAAAGCTGTCATTGCTTGGTAATGCACAGCAGGCAGCCCCTCGTGCTAAAATACCACAGAATGTAATAGCACAACCTCAAAGAGTCCCTATTTTTCAGGGACAGTCTCAGATTTACAGAAGCCATCCTGGTTTCTCATTGGATCTTGGAACGTCCCTCATTTCCTTAGGATGTCACTGTTTTCATTGGGTAAATGTTGTAGTGTATGGTAGGACATTCCTATTTTCATCAGAGAAACGTTGGAGGGTATGGAGGTATGTAACCCCCCTAGCCAAGGAGATAAATAACTGTACAGTTTTTAGAAGACATCTGAAGGCAGCCTTGTATAGGGAAGTTCGTTTTAATGTTTAATGTTTTATATATGTTGGAAGTCACCCAGAGTGGCTGGGGCAACCCAGTCAGATGAGCTGGATATAAGGAATAAAATTATTATTATTATTATTATTATTATTATTATTATTATTATTACGATTACTATTACTGATGCCCCTATTTTCAGCAGAAAAATGCTGAAACGTATGTGTCAGGGGTTCAGGAGCAGAGGCACAGGGAGGAGAGGAGATGGAGAGCGAAGGGGAGGAATCCGAGGGGAGCGTAGGAGAAGAGGACAGTGGACCGAGGGATTCCATGAGCCTCTCCAGTGAATCGGAAGATTCACAGAAGGGGGCGCCAGTGGCCAGGGGTAGGGGGTTCCCAAGGGGAACGCCCCAGGAGCAAGGGGGCAGCAGGGATTCCCAGAGCAGTAGTTGGAAATCAGGACCAGCTTCCCCACCAGAGCAGAGTGGGGGGGAAGAGTCCCAAGGATCGGGGCCAGTGCATTCCCCACCAGGGAGAGAAGATAAGGCAGGGCTGACCACACCTCCATCGGAGAGTCAGACAACGGAGGGGAGGTCAGATCCGGCCAGTATCCCGGAAGAGGGAAGCAGTGACAGAAGTAGTGTAACGGTCAGGAGGAAGGTCACTGGGTTGGCGCGAGAGGCAAGTTCAAATGTACAGGAGCGTGGGACAGCAGAGAATGAGGATTGGGAACCGGGTCCTAAAGCCCGCCGGAGGGAGGGGGAGGAGCTAAGCGACTCAGCGTCGGAGGAGTCCAGAAAGGGCAATGCCCCAGCGGGCAGGAGGACCCAGAGGAGGAGAGAGCAGCGTAAAAGGTGGAGCAGGGCTAGGATCTTAAACTGGTGTCATAGGGGAGGAGACTCAGACGGTACTTCGCCGGTCTAGGGTTAAGACGTAGACCTGCGCGCTGCGGCTTGGAAATGGAAACTGAACATCAATAAAGACTTTTGTACATAACGACAGCCTGGCATTGGTCCTCTGTGAGCTGGGACCTAGGGGCAGCTCTGACAGTATGTAATAGCCACCTCTTGTTCTATCAAGAGGACCACAGCCTTAATTAGCAACATTATTGTCCTAGAAATATATATTAAAAAGAAATGAAAATTGTCCAGTAGCACCTGAGAGACCAACTAAGTTTGTTCTTGGTATAAGCTTTCGTGTACATGCACACTTCTTCAGATACCTCTTAGATTAGTTATGGAAACTAGAGAAGAAAACAGGGATAGGAAGCTGAGTTCCCACTGATATGCACAGGTTGCCCACAGACACCTGGTTGTTCACTGTGAGAAAAGGATGCTGAACTCGATGGGCCATGGTCATGATCCAGCCGTGCTCTTCTTATGTTCTTAATAACAATAATTTTATTATTTTTATGCTGCCCATCTGACTGGGTTGCCCCAGCCAGTCTGGGCGGCTCCCAACAAAATATCTAAAATGCAATAAAACCGCAAACATTAAAAACCTTCCCTGTATAGGACTGTCTTCAGATGTCTTCTGAAAGTCATATTGTTGTTGTTGTTTAGTTGTTTAGTCGTGTCCGACTCTTCGAGACCCCATGGACCAGAGCACGCCAGGCACTCCTGTCTTCCACTGCCTCCCGCAGTTTGGTCAAACTCATGCTGGTAGCTTCGAGAACACTATCCACCCATCTCGTCCTCTGTCATCCCCTTCTCCTTGTGCCCTCCATCGTTCCCAACATCAGGGTCTTTTCCAGGGAGTCTTCTCTTCTCATGAGGTGGCCAAAGTATTGGAGCCTCAGCTTCACGATCTGTCCTTCCAGTGAGCACTCAGGGCTGATTTCCTTAAGAATGGATAGATTGATCTTCTTGCAGTCCATGGGACTCTCAAGAGTCTCCTCCAGCACCATAATTCAAAAGCATCAATTCTTCAGTGATCAGCTTTCTTTATGGTCCAGCTCTCACTTCCATACATCATTACTGGGAAAACCATAGCTGTAACTCTATGGACCTTTGTTGGCAAGGTGATGTCTCTGCTCTTTAAGATGCTGTCATATAGCTGTTTATACGTTTGACATCAGCATGCTTGGAGAAACCTTGAGGCTTACAACTAAACTTTTATACACCAATCAGGGGCAGTGGCGTAGCGTGGGTTGTCAGCACCCGGGGCAAGGCAAGTAATTTGCGCCCCCTGACCCGTGGATTTGCGCCCCCTAACCCGTGGATTTGCACCCCCTAACCCTAACCCCCAGATGTTGCGCCTGGTGCGGCCGGCCCCCCCTGCACCCCCCACGCTATGCCACTGATCAGGGGGAACTCCCAAACAGCCTAGTGAGTAAGCAAATGCATTCAGAAACCACATACATTTGGTGTCAGTTGGGGAAGAAAAATGGAGAAATCACTAAACCAAAGCAAACGAAACCCAACCAAAGACCAGAAAGTACGCCACACACGACTGTTTGTCAACTGTGCAAAGCTGGTTTGATTGAGTTTGGAAGGTTGCGCCAGTAGACAAGCTAACGCAACATTGCCAAGAAAATTGCCAAGAAAATTTTATGATGACTGGTCTCCCTTCATTTCTTTCATTTATTCCTTACCAGAAGAACCTAGATCACTTTCACTTTTCTTTTCTTTTTGGAGATGCATATGTTATTATCAACTTTATCTCAATACTCTGTGTTATAAGAAAAAGCTGCTCCTCTTCCCTTATGGGGTACCCAAGAGCCCGTATAGAGTCCTTAAGTGGTTTCCCTATTGGCAGGATAAAATAACAGAGGCCAACAAGAGTATATTGAGAAGTAAAGCGGCTAGTAAGCCTGATCTTTATGAAAACTGTTGCAACAGGGTCTCCTGCTCACCACACGTAGGAGGGAGGAGAGCACCCAGAACAAGATGCACAAGCTCATATAAAGACTTTTGAAATTGCCCACCCTGTAGCCCAATACCACCACCCCCAAACATCATACATACATCACAGAAGGAGGAAATCCTTCTACAGCAGAAATCCTGTTTGCCAGGATACCTGACAATGGTCACTGATTGCTTTACCTGGGCAGCCTGGCCATTCTTTTGTGATGGTTAATACTTTTAGTTCCTGAATCCAGGCCACAGGCCCACTCTATTCATACATAAATACACCCTTAAGACAGGATTTGTAAGCAAAAGACAATGGGGAGGTTTTCCCAATTTTCCTCCCTACTGCAGAGGTATATTTGAGGTCACTGAGAGAGTCAAAATGGCTTCGGGATTGTTCTCCTGTACTATTTCAGATACATGGTTTATATACTTATGTATGTGTTTGCCTTGTAAATTTATGAACATTTAAATTATATATTTGACACCTTAAATTCTCACAACACTCTGGATTTTCTTCATTTAGATATCTTGTCACTGTCTTCAAAAAGGCCACTGTTAACTTCGCAAGTCTGCTGTTGAAAATTGATCCTATATGTTTGGCATTTATTGACATAGTGTGTAATAAAGATGCACAGTTCACCAATGTATTTTGTTTGTTTTTATGTGATCTTTAGAATGTTTCAACTGTTTAATATCAGTTTGCTAGTTTTAGTGTTTGTATCAGTATTAAAAAATGCCCCACACATTTCACAACTCTGAGCCATGTCGTCAGCTGAGACAGATCTTCACTGAATTAGCAGTCACAGAAAATCACATGGAAACTGTTGCAGGAATTTATGTATAGGTTGGGGGGGGGGTGTTGCCCCTCCAGCAGATATCATGCACATGCAGCCCACTACCAAAACCAGCACAATCACTTTTGTGACTTTGTGATTTGTCCCCACAAAACACTTCATCACAGTTTCTTCCTATCTATTCAAAGGGCCTTTGCTGCACAATACCAAATGTAAGAATTCGCTGATAAATGTATCTATGGACTGGCTCACTGGAAAACTTCAGAAATTCATATAGACATGTGAGCTCAGCTACTCAGCAGCCCCTCTGCCTGAGTGCTAATCCCTGGCATCCTGATACCTGAGTGCCAGACAGGTAGCCATTCCAGAAATAACAAACCCAGATGAAGACAAAAGGGTGTGATTATCTTGGCTGGGAAACAGGGAAATGTAAATATCTTTTTTGTTACACTTGATGGGTGTTTGGTGGAGGGCAAGGAGAACTAGGGGCAGGGTCCTGGATGCTCAGATTACTGCCACCAGACCTCACCTTTCATGATGTAACCATGATGTATGAGTGATGTATGGTATTTTTTTTGGGGGGGGGGGGTGTAACATGCGGATTATCAGCTAATAAAAGTTTGAGTTCTCTTCTGTATGGGGCTTCCATCTTGTTCCACCTTGTGGCAGGTGGGAGTCCTGTCGCGACAGTCTTCAATAAAGACCAAGCCTACTGGCTGCTGTTTTGCTCTGGTATTCCTGGCTGATGTCCTTGTTTTTGTCCAAGGGAGCCCTCAGATTTCTCCGTTAACAAAATTAAGCCCTCCCACAAAGAGAGAGAAAGAGAGAGAGAGAGAGAGAGAGAGAGAGAGAGAGAGAGAGAGAGAGAGAGATCCATTTTGATTTGTAAAGCATTGCACAGAAGAGTTATGGTTCACATAACAAAATCAGAGGCAGAGTCGTATGCCTGAGGGATTAAGTACGGGTGCCAGGCTGAGCTTCCTAAAATAAGTGACTCCATTTTTTGTGTGACCTTCTGTGAGGATAATAAAGCCATTTACACACAATACAGAACTAATCTTCAAGGCCACAAACAGCGGCTGCCATTCTTCAAAGAAGAGATAGCATGAGGTTCTCAAAGGACAAGAGGGCACTTTAGGCTCACGTAACCTTCAACATTTATTCGATGAAAATAGGGATGTCCAGTGCTATTTTTCTAGAAAAAGAGGTGCTGAAACGCACCATGAACACCTCCCTCATTCTCTTAGAATGGCAATGGCGCTCACATGAGAGGTGCTGGATCTGAGTTCTGGTGAGTTCCAGCTGAAAAAAGCCCTGGGGACGTCTCCTCCAACATGTGGTGGAGTCTCCTTCTTTGGAGGTCTTTAAGCAGAGGCTTGACAACCATATGTCAGGAGTGCTCTGATGGTGTTTCCTGCTTGGCAGGGGGTTGGACTCGATGGCCCTTGTGGTCTCTTCCAATTCTATGATTCTATGATTCTATGAACATTTCTCTGATGACAATAGGAATATCCTACCATACTCCCAACATTTCTCTGATGGAAATAGGGACATCCTAACAAAAAGTGGGACTCTACAAGATCAAATCAGAAACCGGGATAACTTCTGTAAATCCAGGACTGTCCCTTGAAAATAGGCATGCTTGGAGCGTGTCCCTAAAGGCTCATTCTGGGTGGCCTCAGTGGTTGTACTATCGACAGACTTACCTAGCTAACTCTATCCCTATGGAAAAGCACAGGCAAAATATTTCCCTGTATCATTTAGAAGACAGTGACATGATATCCCAATGAAGGAAAACTAGAGTATTGAGATAAAGTTGATAATAACATATACAGTGGTACCTCGGGTTACAGACACTTCAGGTTACAGATGCTTCAGGTTACAGACTCCACTAACCCAGAAATAGTACCTCGGGTTAAGAACTTAGCTTCAGGATGAGAACAGAAATCGTGTGGCGGCAGCGGGAGGCCCCATTAGCTAAAGCGATGCTTCAGGTTAAGAACAGTTTCAACTGTCGCAGGAACCCCCTGTACAAACTTCACACGCACGCACGCACGCACACACACACACACACACACACACACACACACACACACCATATGCTACTCTTCTGTTATAAATTCATAGAAAATCAACCATACATCGGAACTGCACTGTTCCACTTTTATTTTACTTCATGAAGGAAGGACTACAAAATGGGGAAGGTTTGATACAGGCCAGCCATAATCCCTTGAGCATACCAGCACATACACAGGAGGCCCTGCCCAGTTGCTATGCCAACCCTGATGGTCCTAGACAGAAGACCATCAAGATCACAAAGAACTTGCATATGGGAGTGGATTCAGCATGGACTGGAAAAAAGGACAATAATCAGCTCTTTCCTCTGGGGGCAGGAAACTGCAAACTCCCCTCTGTCACCTGGAAAGTACTCATGGGGAGGGGGAAAGGGGAAACCAGCCAGGTGACAGGACACTCAGGTTACCACCACAACTCCTCCCTCAACCCCTCCTTTTTGTGATGTAGTTGTGATGTAGTCTTAGGGGTGTAGTTTGGGGGATTGTTGTTGTTTAGTCGTTTAGTCGTGTCCGACTCTTCGTGACCCCATGGACCAGAGAATGCCAGGCACTCCTGTCCTCCACTGCCCCCCGCAGCTTGGTCAGACTCATGCTGGTAACCTCGAAAACACTATCCAACCATCTCGTCCTCTGTCGCCCCCTTCTCCTTGTGCCCTCCATCTTTCCCAACATCAGGGTCTTCTCCAGGGAGTATGCCTGTTGTCTTTGTCCATGGAGTTTTCTTGGCAGGGATACTGGAGTGGCTTGCCGGTTCCTCCTCCAGGTGGATCACGTTTGGTCAAAACTCTCCACTATGACCTGTTCATCTTGGGTGCCCTGCTCGGCATAGTTCATAGCTTCTCTGAGTTCTTCAAGCCCCTTCGCCACGGCAAGGCAGTGATACGGAAGGAAGGGGGGGCACCTTTCCTCACCTCCTCCTCTTTGAAAGGGGGCCCGAGGCGATGACCTCGACGGCGCCCAGCTCCTGAAACCTCACACTGCTGCACAAGCACCACACTATACCCCTTAACTTTATAAAATTATATTCTTCCCTCCGGACTCCATGATGCTACCCTCAGCGCCATAATCCTCGAACCGACAGGTCACGTACACAGGAAAACCTTAATCCTGTCAGATGGTCCAGTCAAGCCCTTCCTCCGGGCAATGCTAGGTAACGGGCGATGCATATCTGTGCCATTGTCTTGCCATCACCTGTACTCAGGAAACGTTTATGCATATCTCTTTACTCTATGCAACCCCTACCTTACTGAAGTGCTGATCTATACAACCCCTACCTTACCTACCTTACTGAAGTGCTGATCTGAGCGACCCCTATCTTACTGAAGTGATGATCTGAGCGACCCCTATCTTACTGAAGTGATGATCTGTGTAAACCCCCACCCACTTTCCTGAAGTGCTGATCTGTGTAATCCCACCTCTTGTGATGTATTTGTGACGTTTTCTGCACTGTATTCTGGGACTTGGAGGGAACTTTTAAAAGTTTATGTCGCCCCATTCTCACTGTTCAATCTCGCCTTGAACCTGTTGCGCAATAAACTTGGATCATCTGCTGTTTGCTCCTGTCTCCGGCTGAGCTCATTTTCCTCCGCAGGGACCCATGGACTTAGTCCGATGAGCTGGGTGGCAGAGCAGCCTCGCACCCAGATTTTGCTGTAACAGCAGTGATCCAGGAAGGGGAGTTTGGGGGATTAGTAACTAATAAAAGTTGGGGTCTTCTTTTGTTCTGGGCTTCCATTTTGCTTCATCTTGTTGCGGGTGGGGGTCCTGTCACAGCAGTATTCAATAAAGGCCAAGCCTACAGGCTGCTGTTTTGCTCCAAGTTATCCTGGTTGGTGTCTTTGTTTTTGTCCAAGGGAGCCCTCGGATTTCTCTGTTAACAGTTTGGCGACCGTGCTCAGGGACTCTTGGTTCTCCTGTGAAGGTGAGGGGGGAGATAGAGGGGATCAGGCACACTTCTCCGCTAACACAGGTTAAGAACGGACCTCCAGAATGAATTAAGTTCTTAATCCGAGGTACCACAGTACCTCTCCAAAAAGAAAAGTGAACAGAGAATGATCTAGGTTCTTCTGGTATGGAATCAATGATACATTTATCAACATGCATGCAAGGTCGGCATTTCACTCATTGCACAGGAGTCAGCAGTTTGCCCAGTGTGAACCCAGATTTCCTTGGTGGAGGTTCAGTAAAAGCATGACTCTCAAAACGTTTCCAGGTGCCCAACAAATAGAGGAGACAGCCTGCATGAGACTGGTGTGCTTGCCTCTATGCTAATATGTTCCTGGGTGCAACAGCAGAAAGCAATAGCTACTGCAGAACTGATTATCCTGCAAAATCTCACTTTCAGAATAGGGAATATGTGGATAAGGCCTTGTGAACAACTCTCCAAAGCCAAGGGGAGATTGAGCAAGGTTCTCCTTGCTTACAATTTCCCATGGATGTTAGGAAGAAAATAAATTACCCCTAACGAGCAAATGCCACTGAAGTTGACAAATGTCTGTGAAGCAAATGTCTGTGAAGTTGGTCACAGAAGTTGACTTTTCTTGGTGTAGAACAGGCATCCCCAAACTTGGCCCTCCAGAAGTTTTGGGACTACAATTCCTATCATCCCTGACCACTGGTTCTGTTAGGGATGATGGGAGTTGTAGTCCTAAAACATCTGGAGGGCCGAGTTTGGTGTAGAATTTGGGAGAGCTTGGTGAAGAAGTTTGGATTTCAAGAGGACTCTCTCTCCCCCCAACCATGAAACTCTTCACCTGTTGAGATCTTCAGTGGGCCCTCTTCCTACTGTATACACAACAATGAGGGGCCAAAAACAGTTGAAGAGAAAAATAATTGCACCAAAAGATCTGGCAGATTTCAGCGTGCAACGCAGCACAGCTTGCACCCCAGAGCCAGAGGGGCTGCATCAAGAACCTCTGCCAGCTTCTTCACCTCTTCTTTAAAACAGTCAGCTCACACCTGGCTGAGTTCAGAAGGGTCCCCGTGTGAGGAAACCTCTGCACTCCGAGCGCCGCACCCGACGCTCATTGTGCTAGATAATATAAATAGTCATCAAAATGTTTCTGCAGAGTTGAACCATGGGTGAGCGGTTCGCATTGCGTTTCCTCAGGCAAAAGCACTCATGCTTACGGCATTAGTTAAAAATAATGAGAAATATGTTGGCAAACAGGGCAACTGTTAGGCAGAAATGTAGACCACGAGGAAAGAGCAGATGTCTCTGGCAGGACAAAGGAGAGAGAGACCTTAGACTCATCCCCTGTGCCTTAATTTAGCAGTGTTCTTTAGAGACTGCCCAGAGAGGCAACAATTGATCCTTGTAAGGACCTACAAGCAGGCAGTCTGCGTATCTTTATTACTGTATGACTTGGCTTTGCTCGGTTACACTTCTCTGTTTGCATACCCTTCCCCTGCTCACACACCTCGTTTTTACTGCTATGATGATTTAACATTTAACACTCCCAAGTTGAAATATACTCAGAGTCGCAAAGTGATTTCATGCTCTTTATTCAGCTCATAGTGGTGAGGAGGAATGAATGAATGTCCCCTCAAAGTATCTGCTTTATATACATTATTTACATAATGGGCTGCACATGATAGGCTAATTCTGGAATTCTACTATAAGCCAATCAGGTTGTGGATTCACTTATATCTGGAGCATGATTGGGTGGTTCCTACCAACCAATCATACTGCTGCATTGTTCTAGGACCAATCAGACTGCTGCAATTTGGATCCTATTGTTCTAGGACCAATCAGACTGCTGCAGTTTGGATCCTATTCAACTCAGTACATAACACAAGTGTTTTACAAATGAGTATCTAGTGCCAGGTATTCATGTGTAAGGTAAAAGGATCCCTGATCATTAGGTCCAGTCGTGACCGACTCTGGGGTTGCAGCGCTCATCTTGCTTTATTGGCCAAGGGAGCCAGCGTACAGCTTCCGGGTCATGTGGCCAGCATGACTAAGCCGCTTCTGGCGAACCAGAGCAGCGCACGGAAATGCCGTTTACCTTCCTACCAGAGTGTTACCTATTTATCTACTTGTTCTTTGATGTGCTTTTGAACTGCTAGGTGGGCAGGAGCAGGGACCAAGCAAGGGGAGCTCACCCCGTCCTGGGGATTCGTACCGCCGACCTTCTGATTGGCACATTGGTGCTGCTGCTTGTGCTGCTCCCACAAACGCTTTGCGGCGTTTCGGACCCCCGTTCGCATCCAGAAGCGAACATAACTAGCAACGGCACTTCTGCGCACATGCGCATTGTAACTCGAACGCGCTCAACATGAAGCATATTCAACCCGAGGTATGACTGTACTGCCAATCTTAAAGAAGCTCTACCTGAAACCAATGCTTTGTGATAGCTATCAACCAGTTGTAAATACCCTGGTTTTTTTGGGGGGGGTTAGGGTTAGGGTCTTGGTTGCCCTCCTCTGCACACGTTCCAGCTTGTTGGGGAAAAAGAAATGTTTTTCAACATTTGGTATGATGGAGGGCCAACCAGAGGGAAGGAAGCAGACCTGTGGCTCCAGGTCCATTTAAAGGGGACTGCAGGTAGGGAGAGAATATATTTCCACTCCTTATACAGTCTGTACTTATATAACTGTATTCCCTTGTTGCAGAGTCTATAAAAAGCATGGAGAAGGGGGCAGGGAACCAACTAGGAAGTGGGGGAAAAGAATGGAACCTCTGTGGTTCCACTAATGCCATCAGGTTTGTTTTATCGAAAGGCAGGTTTAAAGGTGCATAGGTCATGCACATAGCTCCTGCTAGATGCATAGCCCCTTTGGGTATGCATGAAAGAGGAATGCACGGTCTGAGCAGGAGCGTTTGGTTTTCCCATGCGAAAAGAGGTTCCGCTCCCTCTGTTCTTTGCTACAGAGAAAGTAGGTTAAAAGAGTGTTCGGGTTGTGCAGTTGAGCATTCGGGAAAAGCAAGGCATTGCAAAACCTACGGTGTGTGCAGTCCAGTTATTGGGCTGTCTTGTTTCTCTTCTCTCCCTGCAACATTCCTCGTCTTTCTCACTTCCTTGACAGTCTCTCCAAGCTAGGAGTTCTCTTTTAAAAGCCTTTTTTTAAAAAAAATTAACATACCTTTGGTTAAAAAAAAGGCAAGCTGGATTTTTAAGTGCTTATTGCTCTGTTTAAAATGCAATGTTGCCTGTAATAATGTAGATCAACACCTGTTTGTATGCTGCTGAGTTTATTTAGAATACAAAAATATTGATTTTAAAGTATTTTTCAGATAGAGGTCGTCAGGTGCTTTGGGGAAACTCTGGAATTGTCACCAGAAAAGAAGAAACACATCTCTGACAAAAAAGAGGATACCAAGTTGCACAAAACTGGTACATACTAATATACATCTGTAGATACACATTTGGAAATATTTGCTATAATCTAAATAAAAATACATTTCACCTTAATGGGATGAATCCTGACCTGGTGAGCAGTGCACCCGCTTAATCTGTTGTCTAGGTGCTAAGTGTCGATGGGCAAATTCAAGGCCCTTTTTTGCTCAATACTTAGGGTTTAAAAAATGTTCTAACTGGGATGGGACCAGAGAGCCATTCAAATGGAACAGGGATTGGCGCCTGTGGCCCTCTAGATCAGCCTTTCTCAACCTCTGGGTCCCCAGATGTTGTTGGACTACAACTCCCATCACCCCTAACTAACAAGGCCAGAGCTCAGGGATGATGGGAGTTGTAGTCCAACAACTTCTGGGGACCCACAGGTTGAGAACCGCTGCTCTAGATGGACTCCAACTTCCCATCAGCCCTAGTCAGTGTGGTCAATGGTCAGGTAAGATGGAAAATAAAATAAAAATCTAATCAGGTTCAAAGCCAAAGGTATCAGAACAGCTGGGGGGTTTTAAAGGATTGGAGAACACAAAATGTGTGCCATACCTGAGAGCTCCTACTCCATAAATGAATACCAGTTGGAGGCACAGCTTTGCTCTACAGTTCCCTTAGACTAGCATTTAATCCAGCCCTACTCTGCTCATTTTTGAAGCGACCCGACAAATCTGCGGGAATCTTAAAAGGTAGAGGAAAGCAGAATTGCAGCAGAAGTGGCTCCCTGCCCAACCTACAACCTACAGCTGTGCTTCTTTTCAGAAATATGAATGCCTGAAGTGGGGCAGTAAGGGCTGTGCATCCATGTGTTCAGTACGAAATTGGAAGGAGTCTCTGTCAATACAACTGTGGCTCTGAGGGTTCTCTCCTCCATGATCAGGAACTTGAACCCAGGGGTGAAACTAGGCTTTATTTCACCTGGGTCAAAGACCCAGTTTGACAAAAAAACAAAAACAAAAACCATGTGTTATGTACTGAAGTTCTCACCCTGGGCCAGCAGGGGGATACTGTAGATAGCTTTCACTCAGGTCCACATATGCAAATAAGGGATTGAAAGTGGTGTTCAGTGACTGGAAAGTTACAGAAAGTGGTTACTGTTGCGTTGTAGTGGAGCTCTATATAAGCAGGCTGGCTGAACCCTTCAGCTCAGTTCTGTTCTGGCCTGAGAATAAATAAGAGCCGTTTGAAGAATCACTGTGTCGTCTGATATGTTCACCCACAACTTAACACCATGTGCATTTGTGTACATATACACACACAGGCTGGGAGCCTCAGCTAGCCCCGTCCCCTAGTTATGACACTGCCCTAACCCTTTCCTTACCATGTAAAAGGTAAAGGTAACAGACCCCTGGATAGTTAAGTCCAGTCGAAGGCAACTATGGGGTTGCAACGCTCACCTCGCTTTCAGGCCGAGGGAGCCAGCGTTTGTCCACAGACAGCTTTCGAGGTCATGTGGCTAGCAGGACTAAACTGCTTCTGGTGCAACAAGACACTGACGGAAGCCAGAGCGCACGGAAATGCTATTTACCTTCCTGCCACAGCAGTACCTGTTTATTTACTTGCACTGGTGTGTGTTCAAACTGCTAGGTTGGCAGGAGCTGGGACTGAACAACGGGAGCTCACCCCGTTGTGGGGATTCGAACCGCTGACCTTCTGATCTGCATGCCCAAGAGGCTCAGTGGTTTAGACCACAGCGCCACAAGGCTAAAGGGTAGACAGTGTTTCCTCCAGATGCTGTCAGCCTTCAGCTCCCATCAGCCCCAGTCTGCATGGTCAGGGATTATGGAAGCTGTAGTCTTATAGCATCTGGAGAGCATCACACTGCCTGCCCTTGAAGCACTCAGAAGTTGCATACACAGGCTTGTCCATGCCAGGCACGGTGCTTTTCTCAGAATTCCTGATCCTGCGCATAAAGCCTATGAACATCACTTGCACGGACACAGGAACTTCCATGCATGGGTAAGGAGCAGGATGTGCTGTCACAAATCCACTTTTCCCCAAACCACACACACACACACACACACACACACACACAAACACACACACACACACACACACACGAAAACAACTTCACTCTTCCTGTATTTCTCATGTGGCTTTTAAATGTTCAAGGATCCATCACACACACTTTGAATTCATCCAGTATTCTTACTCTTCCATTCTCTCTCTTAAGAGGAAGAAAAACAGACAGTAGATTATTAATCAACTCTATTTTTAATTTTTTTTTTTTTGCAGATTGCCTGCAACGAAATTGCTTGGATAGATCCTTAAAATGAAGGGGGGGGGGAGTGATTCCCTAAGCAAAGATTTGCATATCCCAGCTCCTTCCTCTGGTGTATATATTGTTTCACGCAGAGGGATTTGAGCATTCTCAGCCAAGTTAATAACAGAGGCAACAAGATTCATGTGACATGTAGCCGCTCTGAAAACAGACCTCACGCATGCAAGGAAACACTGCAACCTTGGGGAATTTTCAGTTAAAGACTGAAGCGCGGTATGTAGGCCATTCCCCCAAAGTGGCTGTGGCTATAGACTTATCTCTCAGGACACTGCATGAACCTACTTTGTATCGGGCATCTTGGAAAAGCCCTGGAGGGGAGCTGCCGGCAACAGACGTGTCATGGCAACCTATCCGCCTTTTTGCCCATTTCCTTATTAACTTCACAAGCCTCAAAGGCATTCTATTGAGTCTGAGTTCCTGTTAGTGACACTCTGAGCATTCTGAAATCCAGGTGCATCCCAGGATATAAACCCTAAAGGGGGTGGAAGTTGCTGGGGTTATATCACACAGACGTCGTGGAACGGGGGGCAAGCCAGGTAAGACCTCAGACTTGGAAGAGCTGGAGGTGGATAGACGACAAGGAATGTAGTTGGGTGACAGGTCTGACTCGGCCTAAGAACCTAAGAAATGTCCAGCTCAGTCAGGCCAAAGGACTTTTAAGGATTGATATTTTAAGTCATTGATATTTTAAGGATGTTTAGTATTCCAAAATGGAAAATAAAATAAAATAAAATAAAATAAAATAAAATAAAATAAAATAAAATAAAATAAAATAAAATAAAATAAAATAAAATAAAATAAAATAAAATAAAATAAAATAAAATAAAGGTTGCCACCTGTACTGGCTCCATCAGTGAAGGTAGACAGTGTATGGCAGTTTCAAATGTACCTTCTCTCGTGGCAGATTATTCTGTAAGAATCAAGTACGAATATGTTCTCATAAAAGCATAAAAAAGAAGACTGGGATTGGTGATAAGTGCTTAAGTAAATGGAACTGGTGACTATTACTCTGAGAGCTGGGCAGCCCAAGATGCTTTCTTGTCATTATGATGAAATTGAGTTGTTTTCCCCCCTGGGTTGAACCACCCCAAGTTGCATTTGGAGGACTGCATGATTGGGCCCTCCTCTTGACAAATTGATTGGTGGCGGGCCAGGGGTGGGGGAGAAACAACCTCCTGGCATACAGGAAAAAAATAGCATCAAGAACAGCTCCAGCACAGCCACCTCTGTATCATGCTAAGTCCTCTGTGCGCAGGAAAGTTATTTTCATGGCTAAGCATTCAATGCACGAGAGTCAGTCGATGAACAAATGTATCATGTGTTTATACAGACAATCACATGGAAAGATGGCTAGAAGCCAGAGTGAGTGATGTGTCCATGTTCTAAATCAGCATCTCTGCTGTAGTATTCTATATATGGAAGGAGTGAAGACAATCACTTCTCTGCCTCCTTGAAGAGGCAGATTTGTCCTTTTCATCTGGCTATTGCCCCTGCCAAGTCTTTGACTTAGTTCATTGACAGAAGAAGGAACTGAGTCTCTGGTGCTTATCTGCCTTTCACTATAAACGTTGTTTGGGGAAAATATCAAAGGTGTATCACTTGGTGAGAAGGAAGCGATGAGTGCTGAAAGTGAGATAAAGAGGGAGGGGGAAGGAGAGAGTAAGAAACTTGCCTGGTCTCAGATGAACAACAAATATGCTCAGCGGCAGAGCAAGCTGATCAGGCGCCTTGGGCATAGGTGTCAAGTGTCCCTTATTTGGCGGGACAGTCCCTTATCCCAGCACCGTGTCCTGCTGCTGTCCCTTATTGATGATGTCCCTTAATTTTCCCAGGTTTCAAAGGAAGCAGCTCCTCTCCCTCCCTCCCTCCCTCCCTCCCTGCCGGCCAGGGAGGAGGGAGGCTCCAACTGTGTTGCTTGGCTGCGTTGCTCACCCAGTAAGGAGTCTAAGAACAACTGGGGAATGGAGCTTGCATGCCTTGTGCCGATTAAATCAGCCGCATTGCCTGGGGACTCGCCTTTGCTCAGCGCTTCCCAGCGGAGAGGTGACGGTGATTTTCCTTGCTGCATCCCCTTTGCTGGGTTGCTGCGCTATGGAAACCACCACTTGAGGCTTCGTTTGGCTGCTGGTTGACTAAAATCCCTTATTTTGGCTGCTGATCCCTTATTTACGAGGCTGCTGGTCCCTTATTTACAAATCTGTAAGTTGACAGCTATGGCCTGGGGTGGTGTGCATGCCCTGCGCCCAGGGGCGGGGCCAGCTGCCTGTGGGGGCGGGGCCAGCAGGGGCAGGACGCTCCATGGGACCTCTGAGGAGTCTGCCTGCCTCCTCCCACTCAGCCATCTTGAGGGTGAGGCGGTGGGCAGACCATTTGGGGCAGTGCGGAGCCTGCAGGCTCCCAAGCCACCACGTCACACACCCAGGAGAGACGCGTGGCTCAGACGCGCTGCAGGTCCCATGGTGAGTGCTGTCTGCCATTTTGTCACCCCCTCAGTGGTGACACCCGGGGCGACCCGCACCCCTTCCTCCACCCCTGACAGGGTGCTATCATGATAATGTCCTGTGTCCTGGTTGTCTTTAAAAAGAAAACCATCAACACTGAGAACCTTGGTAGCCCAAATTTCTGCGCCAAGAAAAGCTGGATCCTATACGCTAGTGGTTCCCAAAACATTTTTATTTTTTGGCCCATGAATCTTTTTGAAATATACTCAGAGTCCTGCAGTGATTTCATACTCTTTATTGCAGCCTGTAAAACAGTGATTCAATTTTCCCCCAAACCTCAGGCCTTTATATACACAATGAGTCCTGTCTGATTGGCTGATTCTGCTTCCCTCCTGGAGCCTGATGGGTCTTCTCCTGCCAATGGCGTAGCGTGGGGGGTGCCAGGGGTGCCGGCCGCACCGGGCGCAACATCTAGGGGGGCGCGAGTCCAGAGGGAAGGGACAAGTTCCTTCCTCCGCCGGGCTCCCCGCCGCCACCGCCAGCCTTGCGCCCTAGCGCGCGCGCGCCCCCCGCCGCCGCCGCCGCTGTGGCTGCGCTCCACTCACTGCTCGCAGGAGGAGCAGCCGCTGCAGCAGCGCCGACGCCGCCACCAACGCCTGGCCGGGCACGGGCAGCCTCCGCACCCCGACGCCGCCGCCATCCCCTCGGCCCAGCCACAGGCGACGGCTGTTTCTGCCGACTGGGAGGGAGGAGAGCTCCGAGGGGCCTCGCCGCGCCCTGCTCTCCCCAAAACCCTCCGAGAGGAAGCCGGCGGGCCGGCGAGGGTCTCCCGGCGGAAGGGGGCGCCGCTGGCTCTGGCTCTCAGCGCAAGTCTCAGCTGCGGGGGGGGGGGGTGTGTGGTCGGGCGAGGACGGAGCGCGGCTGGAAGCCCCCGGACCAGGCTGGGGGGAGGAGAGGCACTCGCCAAGCCCGGATCTGGAGCGCCTCGGAGCGCGGGCTCCACCTACAGCCCAAGGAGAGGAGGGGGCGGGAAGGCGCCCGAGGGGAGGGGGCTTCGGCTGCCTCGGCCCGCGGGGGCTCTGCAAATAATAAATTTAATAAATTCCTGCTGAGCCTTAAGGGGGGGGTCCTTGGCTCCTTCGCTCGCCCCCAGCCCCAGTGGCGTAGCGTGGGGGGTGCAGGGGGGGCGGCCACAACATCTGGGGGGGGGGCGCTCGCACTCGAGTGCTAAAATCCAGGGGTTAAAAAAGGTAAAGGTACCCCTGCCCGTACGGGCCAGTCTTGACAGACTCTAGGGTTGTGTGCCCATCTCACTTAAGAGGCCGGGGGCCAGCGCTGTCCGGAGACACTTCCGGGTCACGTGGCCAGCGTGACGAAGCTGCTCTGGCGAGCCAGCACCAGCGCAGCACACGGAAACGCCGTTTACCTTCCCACTATAAAGTGGTACCTATTTATCTACTTGCACTTAAGAGTGCTTTCGAACTGCTAGGTGGGCAGAAGCTGGGATCGAAAGACGGGAGCTCACCCCGCCGCGGGGATTCGAACTGCCGACCATGCGATCGGCAAGTCCTAGGCACTGAGGTTTTACCCACAGCGCCACCCGCGGGTTAGGGGGCACAAATTACTTGCCTTGCCCCGGGTGCTGACAACCCACGCTACGCCACTGTCTCCTGCAAGCCAATCAGTTGTTACATTCTACGATCCTACCAGCTTAATAGGCCTATTAATTTCCACCTGGAGCTTGATTGGTCTTCTCCTGCAAGCCAATCTGTTGTTTCATTCTAGAATCCTACCTGCCTATTGTTTTAGGATCCAAGCTTAGAATATAACAGTTTTCAAAATTGTTAAGGGTTTGCCCCAAGGTAAAAGACTTCTGGGAAAGGATTTATAATGAATTGAAAAAAGTGTTGAAAAACACATTTATTAAGAAACCAGAAGCCTTTTTACTTGGTATAGTGTGTGTGTGGGGGGGGGGGGGTGAAATCCCCAAAAAGGATGTTACTTTTTTCTTTATGCCACAACAGCTGCGAGAATATTGTTAGCGAAGAATTGGAAGAAACAAGATTTAAAAACTACTGAAGAATGGCAGATGAAGATGATGGACTATATGGAACTCGCCGAATTGACTGGGAGACTCTGAGATCAGAGAGAAGAGACAGTGAAAGAAGACTGGAAGAAGTTTAAGGAATATTTGGAAAAATATGCTAATATTTAAATCTTAGAATAGCTTTGGAAGTTGATATAGGCTGTAGGGTTAGAAGTAGAAGATAGGATATTTTAAAATAGTATTATTTGTAAGTCATAAAATGTGAAGTTATTTTAAGTGTGATTTAAAAAAAAGATGGTTAGAAATTATGATATATGTAAACTGCTAAAGATGAAGTAAAATGAAAATCAGATAGGTGGGACTTGGGGAAGCCCACTTAACAATGTTTAGAAAAATAAGGATATGACAAGAATTTGTTTGTATTGTTTGTCTTTTCTGTTTGTGTTTTTTATTTGTCTTATAAAATGAATATTTTTTTTGGAAAAAAATAATGTTGAGGGTTTTGGGATGGACTACCTAATGGACAATGGCTTGCAAAAATGTGCATATCAAAAGTGCAACGAATCTCCCTAAGGAAAATGGCAAATGATTGGGAAATGTGAACTGCAGTTAAAATCAGGGGAAAGGAAAAACAAGAGAAGCTGAAATGGAAAGATTTGCCCATCCCTAGAATGGCTGTTATGTTGATTGCTCTCCCCTCCTTCAGCACATCATTGTTTGGCAAAAAGCTGGGTTTTACTTTTCAAGGAATGAATTTGCTAATCAAAGCCTCTTCTGAAAAAGTATTAGATCCTTTTAAAAATTTTCTGCAAAGCACAAATGCAAACAGTGATAGGCAGAGCAGTGCAGTGACAAGGCTTCTTTTGCCCGGCTGCAAAAATGGAAGATGACTTGCCTTTCCTCAGAAAGCTGCTCAGCTGGGCTATGGAGCCGGAGAACGAATTGGGGTCAACTCACACCCCACTGTCAGGGCAACAAAGCAGCTGCTAAAACAGTGTGGGGCAGCATTATGCAACAGTTCCAGGCCAGACCCTGAACACCTAGGGCCATGGCTTAATGGAGCCTTCTGGGGAGAATTTCGGGAGACAGAATGTAATTACCAGACTTGGCATTTGTAACTGTGTAATCCTATTCTTTCATAAACTGTCATGGAATCATCCGTGGCCAAAGGAAAGATTGATTGTTCTCTCTGCAGTCTGTAACACATGTATCTACAGCTATACCATCTGCCCTACTTTACAGAGGAGAAGACAGTCCTCTGTTTGACGGCCTGGCTAGTCAAAGTTCCCCATTCCAAGGATTATTCTGTGGGTGAAAACAGCAGCTGCCACTGAAAGTGGTGCCTCATCCCAGCCACCATTTTTGTGGTGTCACCAATTCCCGGCCCTTAATGCTCCTTGGAGCAAAGCATTTGAGGTGGAGGGGAAAACAGTGGTCATGAGCTGCTTGGAGTTCCAGTGAGATTCTCTCTGAAAACTGCCTTTCCCAAGATGGTGCTGAAATCTTCCAAACTTCACAGCTGGAGACTGGAACCATGAAATTGGGAGAGGCCATTGAAACCATGAAATTTTGGACCAGCCCTCTGTCTTGCCTCCTTTGAAATGACAGTGGTGTTGACATTTCCATTCCACCCTTAAGGAACAGGCATGGGATTGTTACGTGTCACATGTCTGTTTACATTCCAGCACAGTATGCTGGGAACCTCCGTTGTGTGTATAGCTTTTGCTTTTAGCTGTTCTCTCTGAGATGACATGAGAGAGAGACGACATGTTTCTTTGTCCTGATTTATGATTAATAAATATGTAGTTGTAGTATGCTTCCACAAGCCTCACGCCTATTCTGTGTGTGCAGTTCGATTTGCTGATAGCGTGCCCTGGCTGAGAAAGCCTGGGTCGCTGATTTACGTCGGAGAAGAAGAGTGATGGTCATCGCGGCAGGACGGCTGGAAGGAGACGGCCTAGCCGGAGCTAGCCAGCTGGCCTCCCGGCCCTCTGCATGCCGACAAGTATGACCTAGAACCAGGGCTTCCTCCCATCCCATTGGAGCTCAGTTCCGGCACCTCTCTGGTGGACGCCATTGCCACTAAAGGAGAACAAGGGAAGTCTTCCAGCACCTCTTTTTCTAGAAAAATAGCACTGCCTAGGACATGCTCAACACTGCCGCAGGCAGCTGTTCTCTCCAGCAGAATATCAGTGGAGGTGGGCAAGCTCTTTTTTAGAGAAGGAACTGCCATTACTGCCATTTGAATTGAGGGATCTGTGATCAATTCCAGTTGATCTGATCTGCCTGTATGTGAATGTTTCCATCCTCTGATGTGTGTAGCTTGGCTTTCTTGCAAAGCACACGTTGCACTGTTGTGCTTTGGCACCTTTTCCCTGTGTGTCTCCTCCCTTGCTAGAGGCAAATCAGGATCCAAATAACAGAGGCTGATCTGCAAGTAGGGATCTTGGAAAATTCCAATAAAATTGGAAATGGGAACAGAAACTGCCAACGTTCCCTTATTCATAGTTAATTCATAAGTTTGCTCTTCTAGCCAAAGGCCATGATAAACATGTTCCCTTAAAATTATATGGAAATGATGTATAAATGGTACTTAACACCTAATAGGCTAGCAAAGATGTACAAATCTGAATCAGGCACATGTTGGAAATGTAAAGAAGAAGAAGGTACCTTTTCCCATATGTGGTGGACTTGTAATAAAAAAAAAAGCTTACTGGGAAATGGTACATGATGAACTGAAAAAAATGTTTACGTTAACCTTTATTAAGAAAACAGAGGCTTTCCCTTTGGGATTAATGGGATTAGAGTTACCTAAGCAATATAAAAATGTATTTATGTATGTGACCACTGCTGCTAGAATGTTATATGCCCAAAGATGGAAAGAAGAAAATGTCCCAACAAAAGAAGAATGGTTACAGAAACTAATGGACTATGCAGAAATGGCAAAATTCACAAGAAGAATAAGAAATCAAGAAGATCCAGTTTTTAAGAAAGAATGTAACTCATTTATAGTATATTTGCAAAGTTTTTGTAAGCAAATTAAGACGTTGGCAGGGTTAATGTTAACAACGTGCAGTAAGAAAAACAACAACAACATATAAGTAACATAGAGGGTGAATAACAAATTGGTATAATTTGGATATGCAGTAAATTAAAATATAAACAAGGAACCACAGAAAGAGGGGGAGGGGAGTTGAGATAAGAAAATGATTGTCTGTGAATTAAATTTATTTTTATTTTTATTTTGTATATTGTAAAAGCTTATAATTTTTTATTTTTTTATTTTTTATAAAGACAAACACGTTCCCTCATTCATTCTATATCTAGAGTGGAAATCGATCCCGTGAAGCCAATTGGTATTCGCTATTCTTCTTGCTTCCAGTCCACGAATGAGACGTAATTGATTACGTTTTCTCCTGTTTGCATTATGTTTCCTTTGCGTTGAAATAAATGGTGCAGAATAGTGCGATGATGATGTAAATTAATTAATTAAATGATGTATGTTACATAATTTTGCCATGGTAGACAGTGAGCTGATTGATGTAGATTTTGGTGAAAGGCAAACTGCAGCAAAATGGAAGCAATGGGGCATGTGATAAAAACAGGCTGGAATGAGAAAGTGTGCCTTCATTATGTCCCTGTCTGCAAGGGACTGGTACATTGAGCAGATTTCCTCCACAGGTCAGATTAGAGTCCAGGGTTCAGCAACCTTTTTCAGCCCTGGGCCGGTCCACCGTCCCTCAGACCATGTGGTGGGCTGGACTATATTTTGGGGGGACAAATGACTGAATTCCTATGCCCCACAAATAACCCAGAGATGCATTTTAAATAAAAGCACACATTCTACTCATGTAAAAACACGCTGATTCGCGGACTGTCCACAGGCCAGATTGAGAAGGTGATTGGGCTGCATCCGTCCCACAGGCCTTAGGTTGCCTACCCCTGGATTAGACCATCTTTCCTTCTAGCTATGGTTCCTAGGTTTTTCTAGCAGGCTGAGAAAATCAAGATAACTATGCAATGGAACCAAGACAGAAAATATGCAGAGAGACAGACAGAGAGAGACACAGAGAGAATGATGGATATCTATTTATAAAATCTTCCATGGCTGATGAGCAAGAATGCTGGCCATTTATACAGGAGGAATGTGGTGATCTCCCCATTAGAGAGCAATTGGGTACTGAGTTAACAGAATTACCCGGAACATTAATGGATTATGCCAGATTTTGTGTTTAATACCAATGGATGCCCCATTCATTACTTCAGCTCTCAGGCGTGCTCCTAAAGAGCTTTTGATCCAGTTAACATGCATTTAAGCTTTGATCCCAGGAAACGTTTCCCTGGCATAGACGTGTTAATGAAGTTGAGCCCACTCTTTAGACACCCGCTTGGGAACTGAGACGGGGTGTGTGTGTGTATGAGCTCAGAGCAGGGAGGAGCAGAGCAGCTGTTACATAGACTCAGCGCAGACAGCTGATCAGGTTTCATCGGCAATGGGCAGCTGGGCCCTGCCCTGCCTCCTGCATATTCCAGGGAAAATTACTCAGGACCCTGTCCAAGAGAAATAAGTGCTGATTGGCACCAAGATGCAGATCCATTTAGATTTTAGAGGGTGATACGGAAGGAGGCTGAAGCTCATGTCTCACTGCTCTCTGTGTGCAAGCGCAGCAAGAGAGCTTTTAGCCGTCACTGGGGGAATTGGACAAACAATTCAAGCTGGTTTAAAATGTTTGGCTTTTGCAAATTGCTACACCACTCAGCTCGCCCCTGGAGCTGTCCCAAATAGTTGCTTGGGCGTATCAACATTTTCAGGGATGCCAATGAGCTTGAGGGCACATGCCCTCACTCTATGTTGTTGTTGTTGTTGTTGTTGTTGTTGTTGTTGTTGTTGTTATTCTGCCCATCTGACTAGGTAGCCCCAGCCACTCTGGGCAGCTCCCAACAGAATATTAAAAACACAATAAAACATCAAACATTAAAAGCTTCCAGGGCAGGGATAGCTCAGCTTAAAACTCTTAATCTCAAGGTCATGGGTTTGAACCCCATGTTGGGCAAAAGGTTCTTGAATTGCAGGGGCTGGACTTGATGATGCTTGTAAAGGGACCCCTGACCATTAGGTCCAGTTGTGGCCGACTCTGGGGTTGCAGCACTCATCTTGCTTTGTTGGCCGAGGGAGCCGGCGTACAGCTTCCGGGTCATGTGGCCAGCATGACTAAGCTGCTTCTGGTGAACCAGAGCAGCGCACGGAAACGCCATTTACCTTCCCGACAGAGCGGTACCTATTTATCTACTTGCACTTTGACGTGCTTTCGAACTGCTAGGTTGGCAGGAGCAGGGATTGAGCAACGGGAGCTCACCCCATCGCGGGGATTCGAACTGCCGACCTTCTGATTCGCAAGCCCTAGGCTCTGTGGTTTAGACCACAGAGCCACCCGCGTCCTGATGACCCTTGTGGTCCCTTCCAACTCTACAATTCTGTGATTCCCCAAACAGGGCTGCCTTCAAATGTCTTCTTAAAGTCATTGAGCTGCTTATCTGTTTGACATCTAGTGGAAGGGCATTCAACAGGGTGGGAGCCACTACCGAAAAGGCCCTCTGCCTGGTTCCCTGTAACTTCACTTCTTGCAGTGAGGGAACCACCAAAAAGCCCTTGGAGCTGGACCTCAGTATCTGGGCTGCAGGATAGGGGTGGAGGTATCATGAATAAAATATAATATCTAACACATATAAAAAGAATAGAGAATTACAGCTGTATTAAGAAAAGCAGATAAAATACAAAGCAAAGTACTGAGATACTAATTCAGGGGGTGGCGGGTGGGGAGACAAACCACAAAAGAAGTCAGAGACAATGAAAACTTCAAGAGAATGCACAACACACTTTATTAGGAGTTTAAAAGATAATGATGAAGGCCCTTTCACCAAGATATTTTAAATATTTTGTTGGGAGCCACCCAGAGTGGCCAGGGCAACCCAGTCAGATGGGTGGCATTTAAATTTAAATGTTGTTGTTTTGTATGTTGAGGCCTTCACAACAGTGTGATACGAATAAAAAAAAATGTATATATGAATAAATAAATTAGGACATCCGGGGCAAAATAAGGGCACTGCTGGGTCACACCAAAGGCCTAACTCAAGGGTGCCCAAACTTTTTTCAAAGAGGGCCAGATTTGATGAAGTGAATATGTGTGAAGGCTGACCAAAGTTTTTGAGCTTTTTTTTTAGGATTTTACCCCAGAGTTGATTACCTTTTTTTAGAACCGTGGGAAGGATCTGCCCTGTGGGGGCCAGATTAAACCAACCGGCGGGCCACATTAGACCCCCAAAACAGACTTTGGACATGCCTGGCCTAACTAGTCTGACCCCCTGTTCTCACAGTGGCCAAGCAGATGACATTGGGAATGAGTAATTAGGTCATGAGTGCAAATCCTATGGGTATATCAGCCAATGTCTTTTTTTTTTTTTACATTTGAATTACAGATGTGGGGAGACGCAAATGGTGATTTAATTATTGTTTACAAACAAGCAGTGAACATTTGGGAACGGTACAAGTTGTCGACGCATGCTGGTGAAGGGAGGTTAGTCCTAATCATGGCATTCCAGGATTTTTTTAAAAGGAGGATGCCATCGTCTCTAGGCTTTCATTTTGATCCAGGGAATCCATCCAGCTTACGGATCTGGGATAGATGCTCCACTTCTCTTCCAAGTCACTGATTCCGAGCTCTGTGTTTGCTCAGTGGCTGCTGTGAAACTGCTCATGCAGTGCTAACTTCCTCTCATTCCGGCAGAGGCAATGTCAGGATGTTTAGTCAAGAGTGAAGACGAGCGCTGGAAGACTGGGAAGCGGGGTCTCTCTCCAAGCACACACTGCGGCTGACAGATATCTGACAGGCGCCTGAGGAAATAAAAAATGACAAGAGAGCATAACTGCTCAGAGGACACTGCTGTTTTCAAATAGGCAGTTTGCGGTAACCCTGGAGAATGCTATGCTAGGCTTTGCATTCTCGTCCTTGCCAGCCCTGGCCTTTGTCGGCAAACGTTGGACCGTCAAAGCATGTTGCATGCTCCAGTTTCAGACCCCCCTCTGTGAAATTCAGGCTGGGAGGATGGAACCAGTTGCATGGTTTGGGGAAAGTGAAGCTCTCCCTGGGCGCCATTCAACGTTCCAGCAAGCATTCTGCTTGGCACCATAAAGACCGTGGGCGATGTCTCTGACACAACTCTCAATCAACCAGATCTTTATTATGGTCATACACCAGCATAAGTAGGGTGGGGTACAATCATTTAAAATCTATAGAACATTTTGGAAATCTGAAGTTGTTAAAACAGAAGGTGTATGTAAAAGACTATAAGAATCTAAAAGAATCTAAAAGAAGGGTTAGGAGCATTAAATGGATATAAGGTAAAGGTAAAAGGACCCCTGACCATTAGGTCTAGTCATGGCCGACTCTGGGGTTGCGGCGCTCATCTCGCTTTATTGGCCAAGGGAGCCGGCGTACAGCTTCCGGGTCATGTGACCAGCATGACTAAGCCGCTTCTGGTGAACCAGAGCAGCGCACGTAAACGCCGTTTACCTTCCCTATTTATCGATACCTATTTATCTACTTGCACTTTGATGTGCTTTCGAACTGCTAGTTTGGCAGGAGCAGGGACCAAGCAACGGGCGCTCACCCCATCGTGGGGATTCGAACCACCGACCTTCTGATCGGCAAGTCCTAGGCTCAGTGGTTTAACCCACAGCGCCACCCGCGTCCCATTAAATGGATATGAAAGAATGTAAAAGGTTAGTATATAAAGGCTTTGACTATCAATTTACAAAGAAATTTACAAAAGCACTCTGATACGAGTGTTTATTCAATCTAGTTTGTGGCACAGGACATCATCCGATGAATCTTGAACGCTGCTCTGCAGAACCTGGCGACATTGTAAGTTGTAGCAGGGTTGGTATCTGAAAGCAGCAGGGAGGTATAGAATTGTCCTGTGGGCCCTGGATACTTATGGAGTAGTGGGGAGATGAGGCTAATACGAATGTCTCTATACTATAGGCACTGGAGGAGCACATGCTCTGTTGTTTCTCTTTGTCCACGCAACTCTGTAGAACACATGACAACTGATCTGTTGGCACATGGGCTGTCAAAGACCCTGTCCAAAGGATATCCTTTCATACTGAACAGAGGGAGCGGCGAGGGGGTGTAGTTCAGTGGTAGAGCATCTCTTTTGCATGGCCCCAGTTTCAATTCCCAGCATCTCTAGGGACAGGTGGGAATGTAGGTATTACAGTGGTAAAGGTAAAGCGACCCCTGACCATTAGGTCCAGTCGCGGACGACTCTGGGGTTGCGGCGCTCATCTTGCTTTACTGGCCGAGGGAGCCGGCATACAGCTTCCGGGTCATGTGGCCAGCATGACTAAGCGGCTTCTGGTGAACCAGAGCAGCACACGGAAACGCCGTTTACCTTCCCGCCAGAGCGATACCTATTTATCTACTTGCACTTTAGCATGCTTTCAAACTGCTAGGTTGGCAAGAGCAGGGACCGAGCAACGGGAGCTCACCCCGTCTCGGGGATTCGAACTGCCGACCTTCTGATCGGCAAGTCCTAGGCTCTGTGGTTTAACCCACAGCACCACCCGCATACCTCGGGTTAAGTACTTAATTCATTCCGTAGGTCCGTTCTTAACCTGAAACTGTTCTTAACCTGAAGCACCACTTTAGCTAATGGGGCCTCCTGCTGCCGCCACGCCGCGGCTGCACGATTTCTGTTCTCATCCTGAAGCAAACTTCTTAACCTGAAGCACTGATTCTGGATTAGCGGAGACTGTAACCTGAAGCGTATGTAACCTGAAGCGTATGTAACCTGAGGTACCACTGTACTGAATAAGATGGCATCTTCCTATGTTCATTAAAGAACCACGTACCGTATTTATTTATCTATTAAAAATGCATTCCACTTAATAGAGTAAAAATCTCCAAGTGGTTTCCATAAAGGCAATAAAAAATGTGACTGACAGTCAGTAAGATCTTCTAAAAGCTAAATGAAAGCAGAACAAAAAACAGCAGCACGCCACAGATTTAATTCCCCACCAGGTATCAAGAGTGACTCAATTCCTGTTGCAGGCCTGCTGAGATTCAGATGAGGGCTGTCTCAGCAAAAAAACCCCCCAAAATCTGCGAATTACTTTTCACGACAAAATGCATTTAGCTAAGTATTGGATTCATTCATTTAGTGACTTACTTACATAATTTCTTGGCCCACGCAGGCCCTCAAGGTGGCATGCAACCACCGTAAAACAAAAACTATTTACATACCATAAGAAGAGCAGCAAAACAACGTAACCAATAAATAGAGAAAAGGAAAAAGTGCTTCCACCTGCACAGCAGGACTCCCTCTCCTCGCACCCTCCCCCCACCTCCAAAATCTGCTCTGGAGGGTTGGAAAATAATGGAGAGGCGCAGGAAAGGGAGAGGAACGGGAACCCCGTTGTTCAGGCAGACATCTTTGCACGAATGCAGAGGTGGAGAACTTTTTTGGCTCCATGGGCCAAATCCTGATCACGATCGGGCTTGCGAGTGTAAAAAGAAAATCACTGGGCTCACTTGGATTGTCAGACAAAGACATAGCTTTCTCATGTGATCTAGAACCCTGAAAAATCATATTGAGAAACAAACATCTGAAGAAGGTTAGGGGCATTAGACAACTTGACTAAGTGAAAATTCCTTCTTGATCCCAAAGCTGGAAATGGGTCAGACCCTGAATATGACTTGGAAACTTTCTACTGCATCATGGCAAATGAAATGTTTAATGGAGAGCAAGTTTGGGATACCCAACATCCTTTGTTTTCCATCCATTCATTCATTTATACAACTTATATGTACATCACACAATATTCATCATTTATCCCTTATCCTCGGACTTCCCAATCCATCTCTCCATGGCATTCTAAGTAGCCTTTTGTCGGCTGCGTATTCAATTATTCCACCCATTTTCGTCTCAATTCTTCCTTTATTTAGCGTTATCTGCTGTTCATATGTTCATTCCTATTTGTAGGTTAAATTGACTATTTTACCTCCTAAGGTACTCCCCCAAACACTTTCACTCATCTCTTTTCCATGACTCACACTGATTCCTTAATTTCGTGGTCATGGTTACTAATTCTGTGTATTCTATCAATTTATTCTGCCTAATTTCTTTCGTGGGTATTTCTTTCTTTCCGTTTTTTCTGCATATATCACTCTAGCTGCAGTGGTTGTGTATAAAAAGAGATTGTGTGCCTTTTTGAGGCTATCCAACATCCTTTGTTTTGCTGCAGCAGCAGCCCAGGCCCCAAAGGAAAGACCCCGGCCGAATTGACACCTTTGACGGGGTGAAATCCTCAGCAGATGGAACTTTGTGGAAACAAAGGAAATTGTGCCAACTGAGCTGTAAATTCCCCACCTCACTTTTTTTCCTGAGAACCTATTTAAGTGCATGCACAGCAACTGAGACATCTGTCGCAAAAAAAGATAACGCAATGTCAGGGAACTGCCATCGGAGAGTCAGGTGGTGGAGGGGCTCACGGAGGCTAGGAGACCCTCGGATGCAGAGGAAGGAACCAGCAGGGGGAGAGAGAGAGTTCATGGAGAAACTCAGTCGGAGGGATGGCTCCAGGAGACTTCCAGTGAGAACAGCGGGGAGGTTTCAGGACCTCCTCTGGGTACACCCACCCCTCGCAGGAAGCTGTCACGCCGAGAATCCCGAAGGAGAGTGTCCATTAAGGAACTCTTAAAGGTAAAGGTAAAGGTACCCCTGCCCGTACGGGCCAGTCTTGACAGACTCTGGGGTTGTGCGCCCATCTCACTTAAGAGGCCAGGGGCCAGCGCTGTCCGGAGACACTTCCGGGTCACGTGGCCAGCGTGACATCGCTGCTCTGGCGAGCCAGAGTCGCACACGGAAACGCCGTTTACCTTCCCGCTGGTAAGCGGTCCCTATTTATCTACTTGCATCCGGAGGTGCTTTCGAACTGCTAGGTTGGCAGGCGCTGGGACCGAGCAGCGGGAGCGCACCCCGCCGCAGGGATTCGCAAATTCCGGAAACACCCACTGACAGATTCTGCCAGCGATTGAGGGAGTCATGCTTTGAGGGCTCCCGCAAAGGCAGAGCTTTGAAACCTTTGCAAAGCTCTGAGGGATTCAGCTTTTACGCACAAGCAGCTCATTATCCCATCACACGCAATATGCATTTCGGGGCAATTGTGTTTTAAAAAACCCTTCTTTCGTTTTCGTGGTGCAAAGCCACCTTTTTGGAAAGAAAAACAAAAGTGACAAATTCTGCAATAATTCTTTTAACCCAGCCCATCGGGTTCATGCTGAGGATGTGAGTCACCAGCATCTCAACATCCCATAATAATGGAACCTCCTAAACAGCCGTTAGAGAGCAGAGAAAATCAAAGTTGTGTATCAGTGTACTGGAAAAGTATTTGATGTGGTTAAAAGGTAAAGGGACCCGTGACCGTTAGGTCCAGTTGCGGACGACTCTGGAGTTGCGTGCTCATCTCACTCTATAGGCCGAGGGAGCCGGTGTTTGTCCACAGACAGCTTCCAGGTCATGTGGCCAGCATGACTAAGCCGCTTCTGGTGAACCAGAGCAGTGCAAAGAAACACCGTTTACCTTTCTGCCAGAGTGGTACCTATTTATCTACTTGCACTTTGACGTGCTTTTGGACTGCTAGGTTGGCAGGAGCAGGGACTGAGCAACGGGAGCTCACCCCGTCGTGGGGATTCAAACCGCCAACCTTCTGATCGGCAAGTCCTAGGCTCTGTGGTTTAGACCACAGCACCACCTGCTATTAGAAGCTGGCAATGCCTGAAAGTTGCACAGGCAGATTTGTCAACCAGGGCCAGAGCCAACATCTAGCAGGTCACCAAGATCACACGGTTCTTTGCTTTGAGGAGCTACTCTACAGTTTACCATGGGTATCATGGGAAAGAAAACAACAACTTTCACTAGGAATGAGTTGGGGTATAGGGATTCCATTATGTCAATCACATACCCTCCAACACTGCTCACATGAAAATAGGGACATTTCTCACTCCCCCCCCCACAACTCACCCTCGACTCCCCATTTTTTGTCACCCGCCCCAAGCCTTTCCATCACCACTACACCAATTTAAGATGGATACAGTGATACCTTGAGTTACAGATACTTCAGGTTACAGATGCTTCCGGTTACAGACTCCGCTAACCCAGAAATAGTACCTCGGGTTAAGAACTTTGCTTCAGGATGAGAACAGAAATCTTGCAGTGGCGGTGCAGCGGCAGCAGGAGACCCCAAGTGGTGCTCCATGTTAAGAACAGTTTCAGGTTAAGAAAGGACCTCTGGAACGAATTAAGTTCTTAACCCGAGGTACCACTGTATTAATATTGACAAGCTGGAATGTGTGTAGAGGAGGGAAACCAAGATGATCAAGGGTCTGGAAACCAAGCCTTATGAGGAATGGTTGAAGGAGCTGGTATGTTCAGCCTAAAAAAGAGGAGACTGAGAGGAGATTATGACAGCCATCTTCAAACATCTCAAGGGCTGTCACATAAAAGAAGGAACAAGCTTGTTTTCCTCTCTTCTGGAGGGTAGGACTCGAAGCTACGGCTTCAAGTTACAAGAAAGGAGATTCCAACTAAACATCAGGAAAAACTGATAGGTACTAGTGTCCTAGGCCGTATAGGGCTTTAAAGGTTAAAACCAGCACCTTAAACCTGATCCTGTACTCCACCGGGAGCCAGTGCAGCTGGTATAGCACCGGGTGAATGTGCTTCCGTGGCGAGGACCCCGTAAGGAGTCTCACGGCGGCATTCTGCACCCGCTGGAGTTTCTGGGTCAGCTTCAAGGGCAGCCCCACATTGAGTGAGTGATATGCAATCACTCAATGCCACACGGCATGTCTTTAAATTTGGTGCTGTTCAAAGGACAGGACATCAGGTGATCAACAGGTGAACAGATGTGTCCCAAACAGCCTCATGGGCTGAGGCCTAGTCATTTGATTGTGCCAACTTGATCCATGGCTCACCTGCAGCAGATATAGCAGCAGTGGTTAGGACATCTAGGGCCAAAATGAAACAGTTCAAGCTTCCTTATTTTTGCTGCTTCCAGGTGCAACGTCATCACATTTATAATATTGAAATGTTCTTTTGAATGCTGCTCACCTTTATGATACCTTACCGTTTTATGATTGCTCTCATCATCAAATTATTCTTGCAATTGTTGATTGCAAGACTCCATGGCTTCAACCGAAACCATCACTCCTGCTGCTACAGTCACCGTTTCATTTTCCTTACCATCTAGATTCTAGTCCAATAAAGAATTCCGGAGAACTCAAGTTTGCTTAGCCTAATAAAGGTATTATCCTAATGTGGATTCTGAAATTTTAAATTATATGTGATTTACTTACAGGTAAATGCACGTAGGGTTACAACTGTACAGCGCTGAGTTATACATTTCCACTCGGAAAAAAGTTCCACTGAAGCCAACGAGAGAAGGTTACTCTCGAGTATTCTTAAAACTTACTAAGAAACTGAGGGTGTTATTATTTTTATTATTCCTCCTTCCTCCGGATCCCTTTTCCTTTTATGTGGTGTATCTTAGATTGTAAGCCTGAGGACAGGGGCTGTCTTCTCACAGGTCTTTGTCAACCACATTGGAAGCTTTTTTTTTTTTTTTGGTTGAATGGTGAGATAAATATGTTTCAATACATAAATGAATAAAATAATTTTTGTGTTGTATTGTTCCCCTTCCTGTTAGATGAGCCGAGCATGATTTTTTATGGAAAGCCAGCACAGTGGCGTAGCGTGGGGGGTGCAGGGGGGGCCGGCTGCACTGGGCGCAACATCTGGGGGTTAGGGTTAGGGATAGGGTTAGGGGGCGCAAATCCAGGGTTAAGGTAAAGGTAAAGGTACCCCTGCCCATACGGGCCAGTCTTGACAGACTCTGGGGTTGTGCGCCCATCTCACTCAAGAGGCCAGGGGCCAGCGCTGTCCGGAGACACTTCCGGGTCACGTGGCCAGCGTGACATCGCTGCTCTGGCGAGCCAGAGCCGCACACGGAAACGCCGTTTACCTTCCCGCTGGTAAGCGGTCCCTATTTATCTACTTGCACCCGGAGGTGCTTTCGAACTGCTAGGTTGGCAGGCGCTGGGACCGAGCAGCGGGAGCGCACCCCGCCGCAGGGATTCGAACTGCCGACCTTTCGATCGGCAAGTCCTAGGCGCTGAGGCTTTAACCCACAGCGCCACCTGCGTCCCCAGGGTTAGGCCTTGCCCCGGGTGCTGACAACCCACGCTACGCCACTGAGCCAGCATGTAAATAAAGGATACCCATAAGCCAGGCACGAAGGCCATGCCTACCTCCCATTCTTGCTCCCTAACAACTGGCAGTCTGTGGCTCATAATACCAGTTCATGTCACAGTATCTGAGCTCAAGCATCATAATCACCCCTAGATGTTATTGTCCACTTGCTCCAAGAAAAAAGCGCTCAGTCAAGGTCACCTTCATCAAAAGGTCCATTTAGACTCAGCAGCGAAATGTCCTGCCAACAACATGGTACCAGGTTTAGATGGGAGTGTTCTCCCTTGATTAAAGAAAATTTTAAAAGCCTGCAACATGCTCTCAAACAATAGTCTGGGGGCATTAGTGAACTACAAGCCTGAAATGCCTATTCAGGTTCCTTTCAGTTTGTGCCACTAATTACTCTAATTAGTCCCCCGCGAAACAAACTATTAGAAAAGCCATTGTTAATTTGTTCCAAAGCAAATGATTATCTACAATTTACACAGTAGGGAAGTTCTTAATTAGACTGTCATCAGCTGGGACTCTGAGTGCCCCTGGCAGCAGGGAGCTAATTAATTACTCTTGCCACCACACTGCAGAATTTTTGTCTCGGGCTTCATTGTCTAGCTCCCCTGTAAGAGGGTCTTAAGAGAATTGCAAGACAATTGGCTGCCCTCATGGGCTCTCAGGAGACCAGCATCCCTTTCACAACGAAGCCTTGGAACGAGAGGATTTCAGGCTGCATTTGCCCTGGCATATTCTCCTTACCTATAGCCAGAAATGTTGTTTGGAAGAGGCCTAAGAATATACCAAGAAAGTGGGATGGAGAAGAGGCAGAGTCAATGCAGAACAGGCAGAACTTCAACACAGGCCTCCTAATATGTCTACGTTATTTAATTGTGTTAAATATTAATACGAGCAACGTTGGCTTTATAAATAAACATCCAACAGTTATCAATCATTCTCCAGTGTTTTTGCCCTCATGAGCCAAAATGTTAAGAGGTGGAAGAAAGTTTAATCCATGGGTAGGCAAACTAAGGCCCGGGGGCTGGATCCGGCCCAATCACCTTCTAAACCCGGCCAGGAATCAGCATGTTTTTACATGAGTAGAATGTGTGCTTTTATTTAAAATGCATCTCTGGGTTATTTGTGGGACATAGGAATTCGTTCATCTCTTTTTCTTTTTCAAAATATAGTCTGGCCCCCCACAAGGTCTGAGGGACAGTGGACCGGCCCCCTGCTGGAAAAGTTTGCTGGCCCCTGGTTTAATCCTTAGCGTCTGGGATACTGTCGGCATGCTTTTCGTTGCATCTCCAGCAGCAAAAGGCTCGAGTTCTTGAAAGATGGAAGATGAAAATGGAAGAAGTGGTCTGAACTCTCTCTGAAGGGGGGCATCTCTAGTAGCAAAACCTGATGCAATTGCCATGATGTTAAAACAGGGAAGGCGAACATGTGGTAAGGTGGAATAATGGAGCCATCCTCCCAACACCCACATCACCCTGGATGGGACTGTGGCAGTGGCAAGGCTGGGGACTTGTTGTTGCATTGATTGGAGCTAAAGATTGACAGTGGTGCATGGTAAAGGTAAAGGTAAAGGTAAAGGGACCCCTGACCATTAGGTCCAGTCGCAGACAACTCTGGGGTTGCGGCGCTCATCTCGCTTTACTGGCCGAGGAAGCCAGTGTACAGCTTCTGGGTCATGTGGCCAGCATGACTAAGCTGCTTCTGGCGAACCAGAGCAGCGCACGGAAACGCCATTTACCTTCCCGCCAGAGCGGTACCTATTTATCTACTTGCACTTTGGCGTGCTTTCAAACTGCTAGGTTGGCAGGAGCAGGGACCGAGCAACGGGACTCATCCCATTGCGGGGATTCGAACCGCTGACCTTCTGATTGGCAAGTTCCTAGCCTCTGTGGTTTAACCCACCGCGCCACCCGTGCCCCAATGTGGCGCATGGACAACCAGCTAATTGAACAGGTCAAAGTTTTCAAATATCTTGGCCTTATTTTCTGGTCTACAGGGTCATGGGGAGCACACCAGAAATGTGGAAAAGAAAAAGTGTCCCAAAGTGCCAAAATTCTGACACATTTTTTTCCACACAAAAGGTGTTAAACATATGCCATCAGTCCTGGAAGTGTTCCAAGCTAAACCCCTAGCACAGTTATTATATGGGGCTCAGATTTGGACAGGCACTCACTTTGGATCTACAGAAGCTGTCCAATCAAAATTCTTAAGGCAAATTTTCTCTGTACCACCCTGTGTCCCAAACGTATCATTGCGCCTAGAGGCTAATCTTCCCTCCGTAGAATTATGGATCTGGCACAGGACACTTACCTATTGGCTTCGCCTAAACCTGGTCTAATATTCCCAGTACTGCAAGATTGTCACAAGAGTGCCTGGACTAAAAATGTCTATCAAAAACTTCACTCTTGTGGTTTATCACCACAACAGCTACTCACTTTGGGTTTTGGTAAAGCAAACAGTCTAATTTGTCAGCGCCTAAATGATATTGAGCATCAGAACAACTTGGCCACAATAAGGAAATTTTGCCCATGGTATGACTATTTTCCACCTTCCCATTTCAACTCTCTGGTACCCTATCTGCATAACCTAGCAATTCTAAAATATAGATGCGCCTTTACTCTCGCAAGATTGAATGTATTGCCCTCAGCTGTACTTGAGGGACGATTCCAACAGATTCCACACAAAAAACGCTTATGTCCCTGTGGAGATGGCAGTACCGAATCTACCGAATCGGTGGTGCATGCCCTTCTGGCTTGCACTCTTTATAAAGACTTGAGGAATGAGATTATCACCCCTCTTTTATTGTCCATTCCGGGTCGCCCAACCACTGCCCCAGTGTCCTTTCTCTTGGCAGATGAAGATGAGCAGGTGACAGCAAAGGTTGCAAGGTTTTTTAGCTGGGGCAATCGGAATAAGATCCACTATTTGACGATTGATTCAAAACCCTAAAATGTATTTTATATAATTGTCTTTTTATTTTTATTCTTTGTACATCGTATTGTTGTTTTATTGCTACAGTCGATGGCTGACGCAAATAAAGATTCATTCATTCATTCATTGGCAGTGACAGTCCCACCTGTGTGGAAAGGCATTTCTACCCCACTGCTACTAATGTACACTGCTACTAATGGGGAAGTTGTGCTTGCTCACAACTTGGTCCCATCAACCACAACCAATGGTCATGCCAGCCTGGGGATGATGGGAGTAGGATTCCAACCAAATGTGGAGGGCCACAGGTACCCCATTCCTGTGTTTGCACTCTCCAGTTCTCTGAACACTGCAAAGTCCAAGGGTGGTGCTATAAGGCTTATTTTCCCCTGCTGTCCTTATAATGGCCCCGGGTGTCAGCAAAGGACGCTACAACACTGTCTTCAACCTGGCTATCCTCCAGAGACCAATGGCAACAATAGTAATGGAAAGAAATTATGTTTCGTTGTCAAGGTTTTGCAAACACATCAAACTGGATGGAGGGCAGACGTGCAGTTCTGCAGTCTCCCTGGTTTTGGATCAATGGCAAAAAAGTGAGAGCACTGCTGAAATACCAAGAGGCTGGGACGTGGGAAGGAAAGAAAGAGGGTGCAATTAACAGGACTCTTGGTTGTTTACCTTAATAAAAAGATGCATTGAGAGCCCTCTGCCTTTTATTGCCTCTCACTCCTCAGTGTCCTATAGCAAAACCACTGCATTTTGTTTACCATCAGCAATTTAGCATCTGCTGAGCTGTCTGCCAGATGTCTATCATACGATACCCAGTCTGCTTTATGAAATGGAGTTTGTCTTCTTTATTTTGTATTTATTTCTCTCGCAACGCTCTCCTTTCTGCACATGAAAGTGCTCTCTTCTCAAACAGCACATCTTAGGGCAATACCATTTTGAAATCTTTGTACCACGATGGCCAGAGTGGAACTGGTCTCCTAGGCTGTAGTGTCGTAGCTGAACCATGCTCACAAGACAGCAGTAATGGTACTCAGAAGAGAGGAGCAATAAGCTTATAACCCTATATGCACTGAGGAAATCTCCATATCCGATAGATTGGAGAAGGCATAGGCAAACTCCGGCCCTCCAGATGTTTGGGACTACAATTCCCATCATCCCTGACCACTGGTCCTGTTAGCTAGGGATGATCGGAATTGTAGTCCCAAACATCTGGAGGGCTGGAGTTTGCCTATGCCTGGATTGGAGAGTATCCCTCCGCCTTCAGTAGGGTAGGCCATGCATCCTATTTTACAGAAGGTAGCCTCCCGTTGGAAGGACAGTCAGAAGACAGGCCTCCATTTGAAGAGGAACTTTTTCCAAGGGTTCTCTGGTTCAAGTCACTTGAAGAAAAAGAAATATAAGAAGTGAGAACAGGAACCCTGAAGTTGCCCATGAACAGTGAGTGCCTAGACAGCAGACCGAGCAGGCAAATGAGTATGGTGAGTAGTACAGTGGTACCTCGGGTTACATACGCTTCAGGTTACATATGTTTCAGGTTACAGACTCTGCTAACCCAGAAATAGTACTTCAGGTTAAGCACTTTGCTTCAGGATGAGAACAGAAATCATGCTCCAGCAGTGCGGCAGCAACAGCAGGAGGCCCCATTAGCTAAAGTTGTGCTTCAGGCTAAGAACAGTTTCAGGTTAAGTACGGACCTCCGGAATGAATTAAGTACTTAACCTGAGGTACCACTGTACTAGATTCCTCCTGAAATTAAGAGTATTTCCCCTCTAAATATACACATCAATGCAAACCTTTGACCTGTTTTTTTTTTTTTTTTGTAAATGTGTTAGCCTAAACTTCAGAGAAACTCAAGTGAAACTTCCTTGTATTCCTGGGTCCTCGCCAAATCCATTGAACAGCTAGCCCAATTGAAAACCCTATCAGATCCTCCGTTACTAATATTACCTGCTGGCAGCTTATAGGGCTTTATCAACATATCAAATTCCATCTTGAAATTGGTTCCTTAGCCTGCCTGCTCTTCCAAGGAGATTATTTCTGAACCCCTGTCTTCAGAGAGTTTGTTTGCCCTGACTTAACTATAACCTTTCTTTTTTTGGGATTCCATCATCAACTCATCCACTCTGTGAAAGAGACCCAGGCCCTGCCCAATTTGTGGTTTATATTCCGTTAGTCTCCTTTAGATGTTTTTAAAAAAGAAAAGAAAAGAAAAGAAAGGATATTTAGAGAAGAAATCATTTAAATAAATAGTATATTTCTCAGCCTAAACACATTCATGAGAATTCGTACTCATCAGTTGGTAGCATTCCAGGGCCATTTTGCAAATGCACCCCCAATAAAATATTTGAGGGGACCAGACCCCCCCAAAGTTGATGGGCACTGCAATTCAAATGGTGATCTATTATGTGGGGTAGGGCAACTGGGGTAACTGGGGCCTCCAATATTATATTCAAGTTGGCACTCCTGCCCCCTAGTGGATCCAGGGATTGAATTTGGAGCTGTCTCACTTTGTTCATGTTACTACCAATATCCATATTTTCCGTTTGTTTAAGGAAGCATAGAAGCCACACAGAATAGGGCACAAATAAACAAAAAAATTAGTTAGCTTTAAAGAAAATATAGTTGTGAGAGAGGTACCTCGGTCACCCAGCACTGACCTAGAGACACACAGGCCTGGAACTCATTAAAAGCACCCCACAGGCATGCTTTTAATGGTTCTGCATAAGAAAACTTTTAATATTAATTGCTCCACCCTTGGGAATATAGTTATTTCCACATTTATGCTGGAGTATACTGTGGTTGCCCCTTGTTAGTCATTCTATTATAGAGCTTTCTTCAACATCTCCCCTTGGGAGGCATGTTTTAGGAGAGCAAATATCCTTCTTGTGACTCTTCTCCAGCTGAGAATCTCATTTCCTTCTGCCTGTTATTGCTGTCGGCCTACAAACCCAGAAATGAGAAGCAATAATCCATAGAATGAGCGTTGGCCCTAAATTTTAGGAGCAAGTCCACCAGTCTTCATCAGCTTGGCCTACAAAGCTGAGTCTACCTAAAACATCCTGATCTCTGAACTGTATTTCATCTGCCGTGCCCTTTCCAATGTGAAAAGAATTCTCACATGACAAAACACACAGGGCTGCTCCTCGGACTCAGCAACTGACGCCCTCAGGCAGCTGCTGGGACCCCAACACCCCTGTAGGGCAGGGTGCCTGGTCTGAGCTTCCCACCCTGGGCGACCATTTCTTTAAGGTGGTACCATTTTAAAATATCTCACAACACTCCAGAGCTATATCAGGGGCTTTGTGGGAATTACAGTAGGGTTACTCCTAGATAAGACAATGGCTGCGGACCTACTGCTATGTGAGGTAAAGGTAAAGGGACCCCTGGCCATTAGGTCCAGTTGTGGCCAACTCTGGGGTTGTGGTGCTCATCTCGCTCTATTGGCCGAGGGAGCCGGTATACAGCTTCCGGGTCATGTGGCCAGCATGACTAAGCCGCTTCTGGTGAACTAGAGCAGCGCACAGAAACACTGTTTACCTTCCCACCGGAGTGGTACCTATTTATCTACCTGCACTCTGACATGCTTTTGAAATACTAGGTTGGCAGAAGCAGGGACTGAGCAACAGGAGCTCACCCCGTTGTGGGGATTTGAACCGCCGACCTTCTGATCAGCAAGTCCTAGGCTCTGTGGTTTAACCCACAGCGCCACCTGCCCATGGCCTAAAGGACCTAATTCATCACTGTGTCTAAAATTCTGGGCAGTGTGGAACACCTTTTAAAAATATATAAATACAAGTCTATATAAAGAAATTGGATATACGCAGGGAAGCAGCCCACGGCCCCATGGTTTCCTAGCGACTCTCTCTCTAGCTAGCCAACCAGACAGATTGAGATGGTTTGGGAGCTAATAACTGCCACATCCATATCAGCAGTTGCACTCAAGGGTTGACCCTCCTCAGCTGAAATGGATAGGGCAGGGGATGACTGTGTGTGTATCTAAGTCCACTGCAAACTGCTAAATCATTGTGACTTGTCTAGAATTGATCTCTTTGTTTGGATCACAACAGCAATCCAGCAACTGCACGTTTACAGCAAGGGGAAAACAAATAAAAGCCCATTGAAATAAAAAAATGTGGGCTTTTAACCTGCCAGTGAAATAGCAAATGCAGCAATTTCCATCCACAGTGCAATTAAATCCTAAGTTATTCATTTCCAAATTCGTGTCCCACTCTTTAAATTTGTAACATTGCCTATCCAAGCAGACCTTCCACAATTTTGACATTTAGAGAGAGATGACATCTAAATAAAGTCCCTTTTCAGAAATTCCATGAAACATTGTATTATGACAGTTTTGAAAATTGCCATGTTTTTCATTTGCTCATTTTCTCTCTTTCTCAAAAGAAGACTAGAACTCAACAATAGCCGAGCCCCTCTGAGTCACTAACATCGCCTCCTAAAAGCTCTTAGTTACTGGCTTGGTGGTGTATATTTGACTCGGTGCTACTTTGCAAGGCAGGAAAACATCTTCTATAATTAGTTCCAGTTATAAACCACAGAGTAACTCAACACCTAACCATCTCCTGTGTTTTCACTGGTGTGCAGGAAGCAATGGGCTCTCCTCATCTCAAAATTCAATGGAGGTTAGATAATTGGCTATGATCATTTCCCGCTTCTGTTCTGAAAGCAACAGGCATGTAGCTGGGTGAATGTTGTTAAGGTTCCTAGATCACATAGGCCCTTGAGATAGGGGCCATGTGTCCCACAAGGTAGAGGAGAGTCCTCTGTTTGAAGAGCTGCCAAGTCCAGTTTAAAGATGAAGAACTGTAAGGTGAAATGGCAGAAGGCTTTGACGATGCCTATCAACAGTTAGTAGGACGCAGGTGGCGCTGTGGGTTAAAGCCTCAGCGCCTAGGACTTGCCGATCGAAAGGTCGGCGGTTCGAATCCCTGCGGCGGGGTGCGCTCCCGCTGCTCGGTCCCAGCGCCTGCCAACCTAGCAGTTCGAAAGCACCTCCGGGTGCAAGTAGATAAATAGGGACCGCTTACCAGCGGGAAGGTAAACGGCGTTTCCATGTGCGGCTCTGGCTCTGGCTCTGGCCAGAGCAGCGATGTCACGCTGGCCACGTGACCCGGAAGTGTCTCCGGACAGCGCTGGCCCCTGGCCTCTTAAGTGAGATGGGCGCACAACCCCAGAGTCTGTCAAGACTGGCCCGTATGGGCAGGGGTACCTTTACCTTTACCTATCAACAGTTAGTACCCAGACAGAAACTCAGTAGGCACACAGGTTGTAGGTACCACTCTGGTGAGATGTACTACATTTCTGTTCTAGCCATTATTTCTGAATGTGCATACTTTGGCCACCTCATGAGAAGAGAAGACTCCCTGGAAAAGACCCTGATGTTGGGAAAGATGGAGGGCGCAAGGAGAAGGGGACGATAGAGGACAAGATGGTTGGGCAGTGTTCTCAAACATACCAGCATGGGTTTGACCAAACTGCAGGAGGCAGTGGAAGACAGGAGTGCCTGGTGTGCTCTGGTCCATGGGGTCACGAAGAGTTGTACAAAACTAAACGACTAAACAACAACAATAATACATTTTTATTTATACCCCTCCCTTCCTGGTTCAAAAACAGATTTAAAACACTTAATTGATACAACAAAAAACAGCATAAAATACAGTATAAAAACATGAATAACAATAAATTCAAATTCAAAAATCAATTTAGGGGGGAAATCCATCCAATAAATAGTAGATGATCACCAGGGCTAGCTGGCTAAGTTAGTCCTATTTGGGCTAGCAAGGAGACCAGGGGAGAATTAGCTGTGGGATCCCAGAGCAGGTAGTCTTCATAAAAAAGGGACGGGAAGGGGAGGGAAGGAAGGAGAATAAAAGATCAGGCTAAGTTCAAGTTGAAAGCCAGGAGGAATAGCTCTGTCTTACAGCCCTGCGGAAGGAAGTTAAATCCTGCAGAGCCCTGGTCTCATGGGGCAGAGCAAATCTGGCTCTTCCTGTTGCAGGATAGGGCAATTGCCTGCTAATCCTTGATTAGCCATTTCCCCTTGCTTTGACTTTCTTAAGCTGAAAGTTATTGCATTAATGTGGTCACTCAGTCAGCCATTTTTGTTTTACATAAGCACCCCTCGACGCACATTTTATTATCAACAAGCAGTTCTTGAGCTCTTCCACAATGGTGCTTCTGTCTAGGTTAATCCAGTGGCGGGGGGGGGGGGCGGGGCGGTGCCATTGTGCTGCCACAGCCACATGTGGAGGATCCTCTGTTCGTAGCTGCAGCTGCGAGCAGAGGATCCTGGCGGCGGCAGCAAACTGCTAAGTACAGCGCATGCGTGTCACACGCATGCGCTGTATGTAGCGACGCCGCACATGTGCTGTATAGCGGCTTGCCACCGCCGTTCCAGCACTGTACGGTGCCAGGATCCTCTGCTAGTGGCTGCAGCCACAAATGGAGTATCCTCCGTTCGTGGCTGTAGCGGCGATGGAGGGATCCTGGCACCGTCCGTACGGCGCTGGAACGGTGCCGGCGGCAAACCGCTATACAGTGCATGTGTGGCGTTGCAACGTACGGTGCATGCGTTATACATAGCGATGCAGACACGTGCCCTACGTAGTGACGTCTGCCCCGGGTGTCACGACGCCTTCCTTCGCCCCTGGGTTCATCATTTTACGTATCATTTTAAATATTCACATAAGAATCGCGTTAAAATACTTCTTGCACATAAAGAAACAAAGCTTTTCAACATACAGTGGATGCTCGGGTTGCAAACGTGATCCGTGCGGGATGCACGTTCGCAACATGCAGCGTTTGCAACCCACGTCTGCGCGTCTGCACACGCGTGGGTTGCGATTTGGCGCTTCTGCGCATGCGCAAAGCGCAATTTAATGCTTCTGCGCATGCGCGGCCGCCAAAACCTGGAAGTAACCCGTTCCAATACTTCTGGGTTTCGGCAGTCCACAACCCAAAAAGACACAACCTGAAGCAGCTGTAACCCAAGGTATGACTGTACTACCACATTGCTTTTGTGCGGACATTTAGATTTAACCGCTTCACTGTGCGACAAACGAGTTTCAGCTCTCAGCATAATATGACAGCTGATCTGTTCCTTCCTCTCATCTGCTAAACCTTACCAGATGAATTAATTGATCACTCACAGGGAGTCTAATTGACAATGGAACCAATCTTCAGGGGAAGAGTCATCAATACATTTATAGTTGCTGACTGCTTTGATCCTTGCTGTGGTTATTAAATAACCTAGGAAAAAAGCCTGTCATTATGAGTTTGTGTGTAGGAAGGCCTCGTATACTGCAGAAACTTAGCGGATGTTCAGTTTAGGTGCAGTGCCCCTCATGTAAAGGGATATTTCCTGTAATGCTTCTAGGAAGGAACTGAACCTATACCTGCTCCCAGAATATTGGAGAAAGGGAATGGCAGTCTCTCTCTACATAGCTCTGCCCCTTTCCTCTGCATATCCCCACCCTGTGATGCTGCAACACAAAACGTTGGGCATCCAAAAGTGAATGTTGGGAAGGTTTTTATTTATTTCCGTTTATATATTCTACTATTCATGCTTCAAGTACTTTAGCCACCTCCCTAAGAACCTTAAAAACCCTCCAGGATTCCTCAAAGGCCTCTTGCCCTTTGTTTTTTGTTCCCAAGGAAAATCCATGCCCAAAAGGTTTTTTTGGCTTGCCTTTCTGACGTTTTCAGAGAGCTCTGTGTTTCCCCCTGCTTTGATCCATATGTATTAATGTATTTTAAGTCTAATGACTGTGCAACAAGTCTTTTATTTTATTTTTAAGGCGATTAAGCTACATTGCCATCTGTTATAAAAGGGGACAGAGCTAGGGACGTCAGCCTTGACAGCGCCTTTTACACCAACCCAAAGAGCTCATCCATTAAAGCCATAAATATTTTAGCCTGTTCTAAAAAGTTGCAGAACGAAAACAGTCTTCCCTCTATCCTCCCCTTTTGTCTACAATGTAAGCCCAGATCGCGTCAAGGTAATTTTGTCAAAGAGATGATTTGGTTGCTGGTCAAAAGAGCCCACGTATGCCCTGCAGTTAATGTGCTTACATTAAAGTGCCATTGGGTCAATGCAATTCGTTTGCATCATTCTAAATTCCGATCTAAGGTTGCATTCAGAGATTTGCTCCTTGCGGTGCTCCACTTTTAAGGAGGTTTTGAAACTATGCTCCAAGGATCTCTGCAGTCTCTCGGTCCTTTATGAGGTATGAGGGACGCAGGTGGCGCCATGGTCTAAACCACTAAGCCTCTTGGGCTTGCCGATTAGAAGGTTGGCGTTCGAATCCCTGCAACAGGGTGAGCTCCTCTTGCTCTGCCCCAGCTCCTGCCAATCTAGCAGTTTGAAAGCATACCAGTGCAAGTAGATAAATAGGTACCGCTGCAGCGGGAAGGTAAATGGCATTTCTGTGTACTCTGGTTTCTGTCACGGTGTTCGGTTGTGCCAGAAGCGGCTTAGTCATGCTGGCCACATGACCTGGAAAGTTATCTGCGGACAAACGCCGGCTCTCTCGTCCTGAAAGCGAGGTGAGCGCTGCAACCCCATAGTCGCCTTTGACTGGACTTAACCATCCAGGGGTCCTTTATCTTTACCTTTTTAAACGAGGCAATACCCACTGAAAAGGCAATAGCAATGGAGAAAACACCCTCAAAGGAAGAATGGATGGAATGAGAGAAGACCGAAACTTAAAACACAATTGGATGTGATTTGTGTTATAAACATCTATGTTGGGTGAGCGGGAAGTCACTAGTTTTGTTGAATTGGAATATAATTGTGGAGTAACAAATGGAACTTTCTGTATGGAAAAAAGAGAATAAAATACAAAAAGAGAGAGAAGTCAATAGCAATGGAAAGCAGACCCAAAGGTTATATTTCTCCCACTGTAACTTGTTCAACTTTGGCAGGTGGTTTCAAGGTTTGCTCTATTTGAAGCTGCACAACTGTTTATTTCTGGAATTTTTGCACCTCCTTCTAGGTTTTCCACTTTGTGTCTTGTTAGGAAAGCTGTTAACTTTAAGCTAAAAACGATAAGCACAGAAATGTAAGGCGGAAAAACAACTGCACCACTCTAGATATGGAACAAAATTTTAAAATCAGCAGTGATTAATGCATAACAATCTTTGAGAAGAGAAATCTTAAGTCATCATGAATAATATATTTTAGACCATCTCTTTTAAGCCATTCATGCAAAAGTCAACATACTTTTGACACAACTTTGATTTTGCCTGAGCAAAACTGTACCTTTTTGCTCCATCTCTTTGCTGTTTATTAAGTAGCAACTATTTTATTTGGCTGACTAGGCAAAGCACATGGTAGGGGGAATAGAAGCTTGCTCTTCAGAATGTCAGAAACACAAATAAATAAAATAAAATAAAATAAAATAATAAAATATAAATAAATAAATAATAATAAAATAAAATAAAATAAAATAAAATAAAATAAAATAAAATAAAATAAAATCCACAAGGAGACTGGCAAAACCTGGAGGGATCTTTTGTGTTTCCACACAACTGAATGCTTTCCTGAACTAGCTATGGCTTATATACAAGCATGTCAGATTCTTCCCAACGCCTAGTTCTATGTAGAACTCATGAGGCAATTGTAAGGTAAAAGACAGGCCATCTGGTGGTGAAAAATGGTCATGTTATTTAGTTCCACTTTAAGGGCCAATAAAGGTAAAGGTAAAGGTACCCCTGCCCGTACGGGCCAGTCTTGACAGACTCTGGGGTTGTGCGCCCATCTCACTTAAGAGGCCAGGGGCCAGCGCTGTCCGGAGACACTTCCGGGTCACGTGGCCAGCGTGACATCGCTGCTCTGGCCAGAGCCAGAGCCAGAGCCAGAGCCAGAGCCAGAGCCAGAGCCAGAGCCAGAGCCAGAGCCAGAGCCGCACACGGAAACGCCGTTTACCTTCCTGCTGGTAAGCGGTCCCTATTTATCTACTTGCACCCGGAGGTGCTTTCGAACTGCTAGGTTGGCAGGCGCTGGGACCGAGCAGCGGGAGCACACCCCACCGCAGGGATTCGAACCGCCGACCTTTCGATCGGCAAGCCCTAGGCGCTGAGGCTTTAACCCACAGCGCCATCTGCGTCCAATAGCGTGTTACAAAAGTTGGGTGCCTCCCATCTCTCTGCCGACCAGTAGCCAGAGTCCATGGGGTTCCAGGCACTCACCCAGGGGTCTGTGTTCCTTTGGAGAACTTAAGACATGGCGGAGACTGTCATGGCTTTAAAAAAAGTGGTTTATTCACCTATTTACACCTTCAATGTGCATGGAGTCCAGATCTTACAGCATGGTCATTTCAAGAGGGGCAAGTCCCCTACAGCAGTGCAGCCCTGGAGTCCAAGACATCTCTCCCAGCCAGCCTTTAGCCGGCCTGCCCAAGATGGAGACCAGTTTTTCTTCTTCCTCCTTCTTCTTCCCAGAAAAGGTAAAAGGTAAAGGTACCCCTGCCCGTACGGGCCAGTCTTGACAGACTCTGGGGTTGTGCACCCATCTCACTTAAGAGGCCAGGGGCCAGCGCTGTCCGGAGACACTTCCGGGTCACGTGGCCAGCGTGACATCGCTGCTCTGGCGAGCCAGAGCCGCACACGGAAACGCCGTTTACCTTCCCGCTGGTAAGCGGTCCCTATTTATCTACTTGCACCCGGACGTGCTTTCGAACTGCTAGGTTGGCAGGCGCTGGGACCGAGCAGCGGGAGCGCACCCCGCCGCAGGGATTCGAACCGCCGACCTTTCGATCGGCAAGCCCTAGGCGCTGAGACTTTAACCCACAGCGCCACCTGCGTCCCCTTCTTCCCAGAACACTTTGCTAAAAACTCTCTTTTCCTGTCACTTCACACCCACACCCACCATCCCCTTGGCTATATCTGTCTCCCAAGGCCAAAATATTCCTCTCAGGTGGCCCATCAACCCCTTTTGTCTCTATGTTGGAGGGTATGAAGTCTACATTAATATAAATTGGTTCGTCTTTAAGTTGCCATTAGACTTGTCATCACCGTCACACAATTAATAATGCGCATTAAACTTCACATAAAGCACCTGATTTTTGCAGGTCACTCCTTCTAGAACCTCCATAGGAGCCACCTTTCTGCACAGCCAAGGGCAAAATGTGATCTAATTTTAAAAGACTTTGTCGTGCCGCATGCTGCCACGCAGCAATATCCAGCAAATATTTGGCTCAGTTGGTATCTTATGATTTCAGTCCTTGTTTCCCCTTAAGCCTTTAACCACCAATGTGAAATCTTGCACTACTGTGCTAAACACTGTGTTTCAAATTGGCATCCTTATCGCTTGCAGACACCATTATCTACCAGTGGCTGCACGCTGTGGGCTCTCGTCCAACTATTTCCCTTTCTACAACTCCTAGCCATTGGATTTTTCTTTTCACTTTTCTAGCATGTTGCTGGCACTTCTTTAAAGAACCAAGTATTAAGAAGCGAAAAGAAAAGAAAAGGGGGGGGGGGAGTTCCTTGTAGATCATGGATGAAAATCCACATTTCACTGAAATCAATGGCAGATTTTCCCATGGTGTTAATAAACAAATCCACACCGCTCCTTATGGCAAATTGGTTTGATTGATTTGTTTAGAAGATTCATGTTTACAACCTTTTATGGGCAATGTTTCCAATAAAATATATAGATCAGGGTAGAGAACCTGTGGCCTTCCAGATGGAACCACAACTCAAATCCTCTCTGAGTAGAATGTGTGCTTTTATTTAAAATGCATCTCTGGGTTATTTGTGGGGCATAGGAATCTGTTCATTCCCCCCACCCCCCCAAAAAAATACAGTCCGGCCCCCCACAAGGTCTGAGGGACAGTGGACCAGCCCCCTGCTGAAAAAGTTTGCTGACCCCTGATATAGAAGATGTTTCTTAGTGGAAACTTGGGAGAGTTGTTTTAGGCTAAATATCTTTCAGTTTCAACACCTGTAATGAAAGACAAAGGGCTTAGTTTTGCTCTTCACTCTGATGCTGATAGTTAGCGGTCTTCTGTGGCAGCAGGAGTGATAGAAAACAGAGTTTGGGTTTTTCACCCTTCCATTATGCTCTGCCCACCATTTCTCATATGCAAAAGTGGTGTGTGCCCCCTGAACTCCTGCAAAACCCTTCTCTCCTGCAAATGGCAACGGCAAGCCTGGGGACCTCAGAATCACACCTTTGCTGCTGAATGTCTTGTTCCAGCCTATCTTCCAGCCACACACTTACGGTAACTTCTGCAATGCAGGGGTTTGGACTGGATAACTCTTGATGTCCCTTCCAACTGTATAATTCTATGATATAGGTGTGTGTGTGCTAAAAAAATTAACATAATTCCTCCCTCCAACAGAGGTGATCAAGTGGTTAACAAGATCCAAAAAAGCATAAGAAATAACAATGATAAACGACATAATTAAAATCAGGCCCCTCCCCCCAAAAACCCTCCACGATACTAAACCGAAAGCAGCACACACAAAAGATCAAGAAAGCCAAGTAGCAAATAGTGAGTGCTAAATACTTGCTGAAAGAGAAAGGTTTTCAATTGCTGGTGGAACACCAATGAAGAAGAGGATAATCTAAGTTACTGCGGCAGAGAGTTCTGCAGACAGGGCGTTGCCACAGAAAAGGCCCTGTTACACATTACTGACAACTGAATGTTGCAAGGCTTTGGGCATTGCAGGTGGGCTGTATCTGTTGATCTTAAGCGATGGGTGCACGGGGGTGGGGTGGGGGATTGTCCCGAGGCTGAATGTGCTAAGTAATTTCTAAAGTACTTTATATTCAAAAAATTGCTAAATAAAAAATTTCAGGAGAAAGGAATGTCACTTCCAACAGGGTTCAGAATTCTAGATTAGAGATGTTGGAGAATTCTGATGAAATTGGAAACGTGAGCAGAAATTGCAGGTGTTTGCTTACTCATGCCATATCTGGAATAGAACACAATCCAATATTATGTATGAATGCTACTCCCCCAGTCATAAATTTTGCAAGTGCACAGGGCAATTATAAATCTTTTTGACATCATGGTCATCGGAATGGGAATAACCGCCGACAAAATTAGCAATATGGCACGAGGAACAGTCCACAATCAGAACTTGAAAACTGACACCGCCTACTGAAGAGGTTGACGTTTCAAACAATCAAAAGTCGAAGGTTGAATCTTCTGGATTGGTGTCGCAGACTGGGCCACACACTTCGCTGTTATACAACACAAAGTAGCAGTCACATGGTAAGAAAATCGCAATGTGTGAATCAGCCCTCAGGGTTTCTGCCAAAATGGCAGCTCGATTAAAATCTAAAAATTAAACCTGAAGTAGGGGTTAAGAAGAATGAGGCCCATATGAGGAAGCAAATAAATTCCCTTTCCCGGTTCATGCTCCAAAATAAATTGAAAAATCGAAGGGCCCAGAACATTTAATCTTTTTGAGATAAATTACCTTGATTATTTGGTGGCTATTCCTCACCATTTTAAACACCTTATTACAATGGGCTTGTTCTCTATGTGTTCAGTGAACAGTGAACTGTATTATTTTTTTTTAAAATATTGCCTAAAGGGCAATGGTAAGGAGCAGTGAGCCAGAAAAACTGCCTAGACAAACCCACACATGGCGATTGTGGAAGTCTGAGCACGCAACTCTTGTATCACATTGCACACTGCTTTTGTAGCTGCCAAACTTAGACATCTCCCCCCGCAAGCTCCCAGATTCGAAACAGTGCAGTTCTGAGCAAAACAAGTCCAAAGTCCCATTGGATCACAGAACTAGTTTCACAAAAACCAACTGGATGTAGCTTTTAGGTGAAGGGAGATACAGTGGTACCTTGGTTTTTGAACTTAATCCATTCCAGAAGACCGTTCAACTTCCAAAACGTTCGAAAACTGAGGTGCAAAGGGTGGTCAGCCAATTCAATAGAGAAAATTGTGAAAAGCAACAGATACACGCAGCAGAAGCCGTTCAACTTCCGAGGCGCTTTCAAAAACGGAAGCATTTACTTCTGGGTTTTTGGCGTTCGAAAACCGAAACATTCGGCAACGGAGACCTACTGTATATTAAGGCAGAGATGGGGGACTCCCTACCTGGGCATCTCCCCAAGTGACCCCTTTCATTAGCCCTTCTTTGCAAGATCCTCAAGTGCTTTTGCTTGGTTAGAATACATCCTTGAATTGTGATCATCCTTTTTGCTTACCTGAATGGAGGCATGGGCATGGCCAAGATTTATGTTGGGAGGTGGCAGGGAACCCCCCGGTCATCTTCTGTCTCGCACATTCGGAATGAAATGTCTCAACAATGCTTGTTTAAAATTACTGTCTTTTCGCTCCAAGTCCCCAGAAAAATCTGTCAAAATCTTCAGTCCTTTGAAAACTAGGAAGCTGAATGAAAAATGAACACCTTTCATGTGGTTAACGAGTCTATTTTGCAAAATTACAAAGAACGCACCTTTTTTAAAAAATAAATAAATCTTGTTTTGAAAAAAATCTAGACTAAAACAGATTTTCTGAAAACCTCTTCAGCACTTCTTTCTCAAGTTCCTCCTTTTTCCCAGTGTAGTTTTTTTGTGCACACACTCAGAAAGCACAGCCCACTATGAGGCTCCCCTGCATTACTGACCTTAAAAAGGTAAAGGGACCCCTGAAGTCCAGTCATGAACGACTCTGGGGTTGTGGCGCTCATCTTTCTTTACAGGCTGAGGGAGCCGGCGTTTGTCTGCTCCACAGACAGTTTTTCCAGGTCATGTGGTCAGCATGACTAAGCCACTCCTGGCGCAATGGAACACTGACCCCAGAGCAGCACACAGAAACACCGTCTACCTTCCCGCCAGAGCGGTATCTATTAATCTACTTGCACTTTTGGGTGTGCTTTCGAACTGCTAGGTTGGCAGGAGCCGGGACCAAGCAACGAGAGCTCACCCCATCACAGGGATTCGAACTGCCACCTTTTGATTGGCAAGCCAAAGGCTCAGTGGTTTAGACCCCAACGCCACCTGCCTCCCTTATCATTGACTTTTGTTGTTGTTGTTTAGTTGTTTAGTCGTGTCCGACTCTTCGTGACCCCATGGACTAGAGCACGCCAGGCACTCCTGTCTTCCACTGCCTCCTGCAGTGTGGTCAAACTCATGCTGGTAGCTTTGAGAGAGAACACTGTCCAACCATCTCGTCCTCTGTCATCCCCTTCTCCTTGTGCCCTCCATGTTTCCCAACATCAGGGTCTTTTCCAGGGAGTCTTCTCTTCTCATGAGGTGGCCAAAGTACTGGAGCCTCAGCTTCAGGATCTGTCCTTCCAGTGAGCACTCAGGGCTGATTTCCTTCAGAATGGATAGGTTTGATCTTCTTGCACTCCATGGGACTCTCAAGAGTCTCCTCCAGCACCATAATTCAAAAGCATCAATTAGCCAGGTCTTTACTCTCTGCAAGCGACTTGACCTAAACAAATATTTCAGATTCAAATATTCTGATTATTTTTATTTTTTATTTTTTTGTTTTCTTGATTCGGGAGGAACAGATCCCCCCCCCCCGCCCCTCGCAGGGCAGAGACGGATGTGTGAATGTGAAGAAATTAGCCCATTGCAGAAACGTAAAATTTGAACTGAATATTCTGCCTGCTTTTGCCTCACCGCTAGCATGTGGGCCTTGGAAAGTTGATACTTGATTCCATAGATACTTGATTCCACTTCTGAACTGCTCTTACCAACAGAAATCTATCTTCTGGTTCCCTATGCTGATGAGCTCTAGCTCTGGATTAAGAACAGGACGATAAAAACATGTGCATAGGCCCAGATAGTGAAGTTGACACCCCAGTGAAAAGTCCAAGACCCTGGGAAAACATTGCACCCATGGTGTCAGAAGTGATCTGGACATGGAAGATGGGTGGGAAGAGAAGATACATTCTTGCTGCCCCCGAGCAACACATCAGGGAGTGATCTGAGTACATACTGTCCAATCTCATATCGTCATGGGAAATCTATTTTGCTTCCTCATTTGACCCATTAGAGGTAAATTTTCATGTTCATTCTAATTGCGTATATCCAGATATTTTTCCATGTATAAGACAATGTTTTTTGCTTTAAAAAAAATTAGTCAAAAATTAGGTGTCGTCTGATACATGGATGGTGAACGTACAACTTCCCTGGCCACCGCTGATGTATGGTACTAAATATACTGGTGCTTTGAATATTTGAGAAAGTACAGTGGTATCTCGAGTTAAGAACTTAATTCATTCTGGAGGTCCGTTCTTAACCTGAAATTGTTCTTAACCTGCCACCGCACCGCCGGAGCACGATTTCTGTTCTTATCCTGAACCAAAGTTCTTAACCCGAGGTACTATTTCTGGGTTAGCGGAGTCTGTAACCTGAAGCGTCTGTAACCCGAGGTACCACTGTATCAAAGTTGTTCTGTTTGATGTTTAAAATATTGATTTCTTAATTTGGGGGTAAAAAAACCAGGCATCTTAGACACAGAAAAATACGGTATATTAAAAAAATGTGTTTGTGTGTGTGTGTGTACACACACAAATCATTTATCACAACATCTTTGTGGTAAGGAAAATAAAACGGGAAGCATTTTGAGGGTTGGAAGAAGTTATTTGAACACACTTTTGCTACATTTCAAGGCAGAGTGTGTGTTCGAACAAATAATGATTGCCATATTTAGATGTGTGTGTGCTTTCCCCCTTATACTGTAGTACTAAAAAGCCATCCCCTGGAATTTTTACTGGAGAGCATTATTACATTGCTCAAAGGGTTGGAAGAGCTTCTGCACGCAGTTTAGTCACTGTAGAGGCTGAATATCTGCACATTGAACTCTGCCAGCCAGTGAACAAAAGGGGTGGGGAGATACCAAGCAGCCGGAACAGCTCAACCAATGGGAGCCCACCCCAAATAATGTGATTATAAAAGGTATTTGTTGTCTAGGCGGAATGCAAATTAAAAATAACCATTTTGAGAACTGCCCTTCAGGTTATTGCATTTCGAGAGTTGCTGAAAGGCTATCAAATCTTGCCACAATAGCCTGTAATAGATCATTTCCTAGCAAGCACAAAATTGGGCAGCAGAATATAGGTTCTGTGAAAGGCACACATTGCGGAGCTCACATTGCTATTTTCCTTCACAGTTGCAAGCGAGGAAAGCGATGTGTGTGTCTGTGCTGGGGGTGGAATAGAGAAGGGGGCGGGAGGGAAGCACAATGGACTTTCTTCCAAAAAGCACAAGAGAAATGGGATAACAAAGCAATGGGAAGCTCTCTGGGTACACCTGCTGTTCTCTTCTGCGTGGCCTTTGCTCCGGAAACGCTGTTGATGAATTCAAGGTTATTTAAGGTTGGATGCAAAAGAAGACAAAAAATTTTACGCAGCAGCTTCAGAACCATGTTGTTGGCATGGCAGCCAAGATTCCCCGGCTGCCCTGTATCGCTTACCAAGGCCACCCCAGCAGGCACTGCCAAAGGGCAGGTGGACAAGCTGACCAGTTGGCCCAACAATGCTGGAAGGAGGATCCCTCAGTAGATGCCACCACAGCTGTCAATACGGAGAACTTCTATGAGCACAGTCAAACTTCTGTCCACGTGGAGGGTTCCATGAAGGCTCCAGGTCCATGGACTCCTATCTCAGCATCTGCCGGACATCAAAAGACCAATCAGTGTGGCATTTTGTTTTGTTTTATGTTTTTAAAGGGAATTCCAAGTGCTTAAAACACACACTCTCTCTTTCAGCTATCAAGGGGTACCAGATGAAATTTAAAAAGAGAGGGGGAAAGGAACAAGTGGAAATTATTATTATTATTATTATTATTATTATTATTATTATTACCCAGAGAGTCCTGTGGATACAGGATTTCCACTACATTTTATGGAGTTAGGGCACTTTCAAACTACCTGTTTATAGAGGCTACTTAATATACATTCACTCTGATTTGTTGGCCAGGTGACTTAGACCAGGGGTCAGCTAACTGTCCCTCAGACCTTGTGTGGGGCCAGACTATATTTTGAAAAAAATAATGAACGAATTCCTATGCCCCACAAATAACCCAGAGATGCATTTTGAATAAAAGGACACATTCTACTCATGTAAAAACACGCTGATTCCTGGACTATCCGCAGGCCGGATTTAGAAGGCGATTGGGCCAGATCTGGCCCCCGAGCCTTAGTTTGCCTACCCATGACTTAGACAAACCAGTGTCAGAAACTCGGATGTGTAAGCTAGGCACCAAATGGCTGCTTAACCCAGGGTTCCAGTCGCCACTTTGGGGCCAGACAGCTGGAAACTCTTATTTTTCAATACGACTTTTTGGTTCCTGAATTTCATTCAGATGGTGCAGATGAAATATAACCAGAAGCATTCTACAGGATGTGTTGCTAGTGTGTGGAAACAGTCAAGATCCAAGGATCCCCAGGCATGCGACTCCAGATGGTAGAGTCATCAGGTGCTATCGTGGTGCCTGGGCATCTCCACGATACGATACAACAATCTTTATTGTCATTGTCCCATACAGAACAACAGAATTGAAAAAAAAAAATCTACATAAGACATTCAAAACAAACAAGCCTGCTATCCCAGCTATACTAGCCTGGTTAGCTCCCTACAAACTCTGATACCCCATTTTAAAATACAATATACTACCATAGAGACTCCTTACGCTGCGTTTAAAACCAAAATCACATTTGGATAGAAACTGTTTCTCAGGCCTAGTCTTTATAACTCTGTACCTTCTTCCAGAAGGCAGAAGCTGAAAGAGATCATTTCCGGGGTGTGCACTATCCTGTGCTATCTCTGCAGCTTTCTTATAGCACCTGGAAGCATAGATTTGATCCAAGGTGGGAAGAATGCACCCAATTATTCTCTCCACAGTCTTTACAACCTTGGACAGCATTTCTTTCCCCTGACCGTGCAGCACTTGGTTGCAAGTGGCAAATAGCCTGGCACCTGGCACATTTTGAACTCTGTAGACAACACTGCGCGTCACCCCACACTTGCCAGTCCATTTTCCCCATCACCGGTTATTCCAAACAAGTCTGGTCTTTGGGGGAAGCATATTTGTTGCACAACACCTCCAGCTGCAAGAACGCAGTCTGAATTTGTTGCTAGGTAGCTTAATCCCACTGGAAAAGCATGGCATCCTGAAAGCGCCCATCTTCTGAAATAAGCAACATCTGTGGGACGTAATCCACCGGGAGCAGTCAAATACAACATTCCTTGTTTTCCTAGAGTGGACATGCGAGGGAATGTTTGGTCCAGCCAGTCGTAAACTTCCTTTCCTCCTGGCTGGGACATAACTTTCTTTGCATTTGACTAGAGGTGGGCGTGACCTTACCTGTCCAGGTAACGGAAAAGGACGCAGCACTCTCTCTCTTCCATCTTTCTTTCGTCGTGTGAGCTGCAGTGACTGCTAGCTTACAGTCACTGGGATTATACCCCCATATGGGGTAGATCCACATGTACTGTATATATCTGTAACTAAGTCTGCCTTCAGGGATCCATCTGTGAACTGATGTGAGTAAACTTCTTTTATATACTTTAAAACAAGATTGTGGTGTGTTTATTCTTTTTAAGAGGGATATAAGGGAACTTACCAGGAACATACAATTCAATACTGAATTTTATGATAGAGAGAGGCTTACACAAGCCTGCAACCAGCTATCCGCTGTGCATGCTTAAAAAGGGAATTGAAAACTTCGCTAAGTAAAGGAACTTACTAACACAAGTTAGGAAGGATATTAATAAACAATATATCATCTCCTGCCTCCCTGAACATTCCCACAACATCCACCTCAAACAAATTAGCCACCAGATCAGCTTCCTACTTCTAGGTATCTCAGGGCTTTGCCTTGGGAGAAGCGTTTCTGAAAAAAGAGTTTAAGCCAGCAAATCTCAGGCAGAGAGTGTGGGGGCGGGGAAAGAAAGCAGGCACATATGCTTTCCCATATGTCCACTGCAGCGAAACAATCCTTTTACTTCCTTGCCCCACTTTGCTTGCATTTAGGGCCTGCTACCAAGCCTCAGCGCTCTCTCTCTCTCTCTCTCTCTCTCTCTCTCTCTCTCTCTCTCTCCAGGACTGTTGCAATTTGCCTGACCGATCAGGGCAAATCCTCCAGAGAGCAGCTCTTCCCTAAGGGCCAGTTTCATGCTGTGTTATTATGCCGGACATAAGGGAAGCAGAAGAGCAAGTAAGAAGCGCTCAGGCCAGAACTGCGTGTTACATTGGTACGGTGGGGTTCTGCTGAGGAAGCAAAGCAAACTACATGCATGCCGGTCTTTCCAGACGGAAGCCGGCTGAGGGAAGCAGCTTGTAGGGACGGATGTCTGACAATGCTAGCAAAAAGTCTTCTTTGGGGAGGGAGGGGAGTTCTGATGCAAATTGGCCAGGCACGTTTGACTCAATTTCCCACACCATTTGTCTTCTTGGCAGCAACCTAGTTAAACAGATTAGCATTTTGAGCAGCCCAAAGAGTGCTGCTGACAACTGGGGGGATGCAGAAAGGCGATGGGCATGTAGAAAGAGGCAACAGACCACATAATGCATGTTTCCATGTTTCCCATGTGCCTGTCTGTTCCCAAACTCTCCTGTGCGACGGAGAGGCCATCGCAGATGCTACATACAGACCATTCCAATCTCTTCACAGGACCTCAGTTACGATGCTTTGCCGAAGATGTTGGTTCATACGTTCAGTGGTCAGTCATCAAGTGCATAGGAGTCAGACGAGGGAAGTGAATGTCCACAGAGAGCTTGAGCACAATCAAGTGATGTATGGGAGGGGAGGGGCACTTTGTTCACCTTTGGTCCCCACCCTGAACTCAGCTCTCACCTGTGGCTCCTAGAACCTGTCAGCATGCGACAGTGTGGTGTAGTGGTTAAGAGTGGTGGACTCGTAATCTGGTGAACCGGGTTCGCGTCTCTGCTCCTCCACATGCAGCTGCTGGGTGACCTTGGGCTAGTCAGACTTCTCTGAAGTCTCTCAGCCCCACTCATCTCACAGAGTGTTTGTTGTGGGGGAGGAAGGGAAAAGGAGATTGTTAGCCGCTTTGAGACTCCTTCAGGTAGTGATAAAGCGGGATATCAAATCCAAACTCTTCTTCTTCTTCTTCTTCTTCTTCTTCTTCTTCTTCTTCTTCTTCTTCAGTGACCACATCCGGGGAAAGAATCTTGGATTGGCCAGCTAAACTAGGTGGGGATAGCCAATGGATCTCAAACCCTTAGTGGGTTAGGGAATTCCTCTGCATGCAAAGACAGGGAACCAAAAGAGGAATCCAATAGAAGGCAGTTTCTACACGTGCTGTACAGGGAAGTGAGCTGCAGGTGTGGGGCTCGTCAACCTGAGAAGGTAGCCCATCCAGGAGAAGGGAAACTCTGTTCCTAAACCTCTGCTGCCTGGCAACTATACTCATCACGGGTGTAACCAGGATTTTTGTTGGGGGGTGGCAGGATTTTTGTGCCCCCCCAAACGATGTGATTGGTCAGTTAGTTATTTCTATTGTTTTACTTGATCTGGAGAGGGGCAGCTGCCCCCTTGGCTATGGCCATGACTCTTATAGGAGAAAAGCTTCCGGAGTAAACTCTAAGGAAAATTCTTTACCTGCTGTCTTGCGGGACATCTTCAGGAGAAGAAAAAGCTGAGGAGTAAAATTCTGCAGGAGGGGCACTATTGTTTTCTTTTGTTTTTGATTTAACTATTTATTTTGTGCTTTTATTTTGTATTTGTATATTGGGAACTCCCCTGAGATCTTCAGAAGAAGGGTGGTCCTCCTCTGAGGGCCTTCTGGCAGTTCCCTCATTGTGAGAAGTGAAGCTACAGGGAACCAGGCAGAGGGCCTTCTCCGTGGTGGCACCCGCCCTGTGGAACACCCTCCCATCAGATGTCAAGGAGATAAAGAACTCCACAAGTTTTAGAAGACATCTGAATGCAGCCCTGTATCAGGAGTTTTGAAATGTTTGATGTTTTATTATATTTTTATACATGCTGTAAACTGTCCAGAGTGGCTGGGGAAACCCAGCCAGTTAGTTGGGGTATTAATATTAATCCCTACACGAATCCGGAGTGGTGTCCCTAAAATGGTTCATGGTATCTTGTACGTCTCCTTCCAGAAACTCCTACAGTAAAGCTGGTGCCAAATATTGTTCCTATTTCCTTTGCCCCACATCTGCTAGGCCAGGAGTGGTGGGGTGGTCTTCACTGCAGCGCGTTTCTTCCTTTTCCGCAGTGGCGTACAGACGCGGAGCAAAAGGAGCGCAAGGGCGGAGACGAGGGGCAAGAGTTTGGGGTGAAGCGCGCGCGGCTGTGGGAAGGTGCACTTGCAGCACGCTCCTCGCTGGAAAGGCACCGTTGCCCGCCTCCCGGTCTTTAGCACATACTGGAACATCCCCCCACCAGCAGGCGGGCTGGCTGCTTAACCTCTGCAAAAGGACAAAAGCCTTTGGCCGGGAGGGTCCGCTCTGCAAAATCTGAAGCGTTGAAATCTTGTTGATTTCTGGTGCCTCTTGCGCCGGCTCCTTGGCTGGGGCAGCCCGATCCTCTTCATAAGGCGACTCTCCCTGTAATTTGGAGAGCACTTATTTCTGGAGCCTCTGCTCCTTGAACTTGGAAGCCAGCCCTTAGTAGCTTCAGTGGGGACGACCGTCTCGGATCGCCCAAGGCGCGTGGAGTTCTCCACAACTGGAGACCTTTAAGTCTGCCCTCCCCGCACACTTTGCGCCACACAACACTCCGCAACCTACTCCCTTTCTCGCCCCATGCTTCCGTTGCTGTCCCCTCCCCCCCCCCCCCAAAATACACCATTTGCGATGGCTCCTAATGCATCTCCCAGCAGCTTTGTTGATCTCTGGCCCGGGATCCAAAGCGGAGCAGCAGCAGCAGCAGAGAGGCCCGCGGGACTTCACGTGTAAGACTGCAAGCGCGCTAAGAGGCAGCTGCTTTTTGCAAGCCTGCCTTGCCTGCCTTCAGCGGCGGCGCTCCTAGCAGCGGCAGAGGCAGCAGTCGGAGGACGGGGAAGCCGGCTTTACAGGAGCTGCGCGCAGAGCAATGCTGCTGGGGCGCAGAGACGGCGCGCTCCCCTGAGCCTCGCCGCGCGCGTTGCGAAGGGAAGGGCGATGCACTGAGACGCCCCTTGCAAGCGGTGCGTCGGCTGGGGGGAGTTTTGCTGCTGCTTTCCTGCCTCTTCTCTCCCCCCCTCCACCCCACAGCAAAGGATTCTCTTGGCAAACGGAGCTCCCTTCTCTCTCCCCCACCCTCAAGCCCAGGGAGCTCCTCCGATGACCTGGGGACTTCGTGAAAGCCATGCGCCCCGACGACATCAACCCTCGCACCGGTCTGGTGGTGGCTTTGGTCAGCGTCGTCCTGGTGTTCGGCTTCATGTTCACGGTGTCCGGGATCAAGGGGGAGACTTTGGGGGACATCCCTCTGCTGGCCATCGGGCCGGCCATCTGCTTGCCGGGCATCGCCGCCATCGCCCTGGCGAGGAAAACCGACGGCTGCACCAAGTGGCCCGATAAGAGGGGGCGCCCGCCTTGCGGTGGCTGCTGCTGCTGTCGCAAGAAGCACCGAGACAAAGACGTGCTGGAGCTGCTGAGGACCCCGTCGGACCTGGAGTCCGGCAAGGGCAGCTGCGACGAGCTGGCCAAGAAAGCCTATGGAGCCAAGGACAGGAAGGGGAGCTCCCGAGGAGGAGAGGACGGCCTCTCCACTTGCACGACCATCACCACCTCCGCCGCCGTCGGGGAGGGCAGGGACTCTCTGCACAAAGCGGAGCAGGAGGAAAAGCTGAGATACTTGGAAAACTGCTGCCCGGAGATGCCTGGGAATGTCTTGGGGGCCAGAGCCACCCTTTTCAGTGCCTTAGAGGAGGAGAAGCAGCAGCAGCAGCAGCAGCAGCAGGAAGGATCTCCCGTCTTCGAAGGGGCCCCCGCGCTCCCGGGCGCAGAGGACACCGTTTCCGTGGCCCCTCTGAACAGCATCATCGTCTGTTCCTACAAGGACAGCAGCCCTTACGACAGGTACTGTTGCTATATAAACCCCAGCGAGGAAATCAGCTCGGATCACGAGACGATAGTTTGAAAAGACTTGGTGGACGGGTCCCCTTCTCCCCTCCCCTCTTTTTTATTTTTTAAAAAAGACTTTGACGAATGGGCGGTGTTGTTTCGAGCAAGTAATGAAGGAACCCTCCCAGCAGCCGGCTCTTTTAAAACAAAAATAATAACTGGTAACAATAGTAATAATAGTAATAATTAATAATAATAATATTGGCTGGATTTGCACTGCATGGGACAATTCTCATAGCTATTAACTAACTTTTTTCTAAACCCCAACAACCTGGTATGTGACTGATACTCAAACCTTTTGTGCCTGGGAAAACAACTTTATTTAGTTATTAATTTTGGTTTCTTGTTAAAAGTAATAATAAGCATGTTTCAGGAGAATCAGTCTTTTCTATCATGATTTGTCAGCTGGGTGTGTGTGCGTTGCCGAACCTTGCAGGGATTGGGGGGCTGGTGGAGTGGGTGGGGATACTCTTGCTGCTCAAAAGTAAAGCAGAAATCAAATGTCAGGAGTTCTTCTTGGAAGTGCAAGATATTCAGAGCTCTGCCTCTTCCACTGACTTCTGAAAGCACTGATAAAGAGACCAGGTGCAGTTCAATGTTTTCTTTTAAGATGCTTCCATCTGGTGAAATGGGGCGGAGGGTGGGGAGAGTCAGGCTGGCCCTAAGTTTTCAGTTTTGGGTGCAGTAAGTTGCCTATTTAATGTGCTCTTGTATTCTCACTGCCTGGTGAGGAAAGAGGCGCTTGAGGATTTTCCGTGTCATGTGCCAAAATCAAGTGACCAGCCTTCGGAACGTTGGGCACGCACTTCCTTACACCGAGTCAGGCCATTGGTCTGTTTAGCTCAGTGCTGTTGACCCTGATTGGCTGCAGCTGCCCAGGGTTTCAGACTGGGGTGTCTCCTCACCCGGCCTGGAGATGATGTTGTTTAGTCGTGTCCGACTCTTCGTGACCCCATGGACCAGAGCACGCCAGGGACTCTTGTCTTCTGGCCTGGAGATACCGGGGATTAAACCCGGGGCATTCTGCATGCAGCCACTGATCTACTGCCCTTTTACATTGTACTACACACATTGACTTGTAGGGGGCGCCACTTGCTGTTCTGCCTCAGGCGGCAAAACATCCTGGCCCGGCCCTGTCATTTTTACCATTGTATGGATCAGGCAGGGAACTTCAGACAGCCCAGCAGGGACATTGTGTCAAATAAATTTGACCCATGATGATCTTGGAGACTGAGAACCATTTTTAACAGCCCAGTCAGTTGGTGGGAGTAAGGAGTCTGTATACACATTACCGTTTTCTAGTGTACCTGTGGTCCAGAGCTATCTTGTAGTTTTGCTTGTTTGTTTGAGAAATGCGGCTGTTTGTTGCATTTCCCTTTTCAAACCAACTTCAGTCCATCAGGAAAATGTAAGCCACATGCGCAATTAAGCTGAGACGTAGAAGGCAGCGCATGTGCATGGGTGGGTGACAACGCATGCACAGATGGCAACTTTGTGAATAGGAGTTTGGGGAGGGGGGTTGCAGGGGTGGGGAACCCAACAGGTAAAGACATCCCCGTCCCTTCTCAGGTGTGTACAACAACATGCAAAGGCGACTTAAAACACAGCAGGGCAGGAAATGAACTCACTGCGTTTTAAGTTGCTAATGTGTACTCAGCCTAAGAGAAATACAGTTAACCCTAGCAGCGGGGTTATTCGGGCTGAAATCCTATGCACACTTTCCTGGGCGTAAGTCCCATTGAACTCAGTGGGGCTTATGTCTTGGGTTGTAATTTATAGAATTGCTCTGACAAGATGGAAACATGATTCCCCCTTTTTACTTTTTGGTGTGTGTGTCTGCTTTTAATAACCCATCCTGGGTTTGCAACTATTTTCCCCCTCCATTGAATATTCAGTATAGTTTAAGTGTTACGTCATTGTTCTGTTGCACTGATATCTGGGGGGGGGGGAGCTGTGGGGGAGAGAGAATGCTATCCTTTTTTTTCAATGCAAGATTTCTAGTGAAATTGATCTGAAGCGTAGTGCAAGTAGCTTACGACAGGACAGCACCGCTGGTATTGACAGCACACCTGATTTTGACTTTAAAAGGCATATAGGGACAGGTGGAAAAGCTTTTGAGAGTCTGGAAAAGGGTTTTGGAAATGTGAATGGATACTTCTTTTTGACAAGTTATTGTTCATGGAGGAGAAGGAATATAAACGGATCTCAAAGGCCATATTAATATGCTGTCTTAATGGTGGCAATTTTTAAATCTGAATAAAACAAAACCCTGTGTTATGGTCCTCTGTTTTCAGCATTCACTGTGACTACTTTGAATGTATATACATATACATACAGTGGTACCTCGGATTACAAACGCTTCGGGTTACGTGTTTTCAGGTTGCGGACCGTGGGAAACCCGGAAGTACCGGAAAGGGTTACTACCGGGTTTTGCAGCTCGTGCATGCGCAGAAGCGCCAAATCACGCTTTGTGCATGTGCAGAAGCGCCAAATCGCATCATGCACGTGCGCGGGTGCAGCACCGCAGGTTACGAATGCTGTGGGTTGCGGATGTGCCTCCATCATGGATTACGTATGCAACCTGAGGTTCCACTGTACACTGGTACCTCTGGTTAAGTACTTAATTCGTTCCAGAGGTCCGTACTTAATCTGAAACTGTTCTTAACCTGAAGCACCACCTTAGCTAATGGGGCCTTCTGCTGCTGCGCCGCCGGAGCACACTTTCTGTTCTCATCCTGAAGCAAAGTTCTTAACCTGAAGCACTATTTCTGGGTTAGCGGAGTCTGTAACCTGAAGCGTCTGTAACCTGAAGCATATGTAACCTGAGGTACCACTGTATATATATAGCCAGATTCCTTCCCCATTGCCCTGTCCTGAACACTAATTGATTGTAAAATTATTGCTGGTGGTTTTGTTTGTTTGTTTTCTCCCACAGCTCAATCCCATCTTCCCTTCCTTTTCTCAACGCATTTGACAAACTGGCCAGTGAATCAAATGCTGTTTGAGTAGTATTCCTTGTTCCTCCCCTCATATGCTTCAGATATGCTGAATCCATCTTTTTTTCTTTTTAGGGCATGATATGTATTATTCAGTCAACATCGTATTCACTCACACCATTTCTTTTTAAAACAGAATCCATTTTTAAACCCTTTTTCAGAGTGGAGAGAAAGAGGAGGTTGGTTAGTGATGTCATTGGTCTTCTGCCAATCTGTGCTGTGCGCGGTGTGCTGAACTCAGAACTTCTCTCTCCCCGAAGCTCAGTCCGGAGGAGAAACAAAACATGGCGAGTGCCCCTCCGCAGGAAGCTTGCCGTTAGAATCATGTATGTGTATATGTGCACATGCTAGAGGTGGTGTGTGGAATTCACTGCCACAAGATTTGCTAGGATTAGATGAGTCAAGGGCTATTAATGTCTGTGATTGCTTTCAGGCCTTTTGGAGACATGGGGCAGTATATAAACAAATGCTAGCTGCTGGGGGAAAAGTCTCATGCTCATGCCTTTTTTGTGATATTTCAGAGATACCAGGCTGGTTAGAGCTGGGAACAGGATGCTGGGCTGGGTGGAATGTGGTCTAATCCATGTGTGGGTTCTTTTAAAGAAAATGTGACTGCACTTATGGAATGACCGGGCACTTGGCTCTAAGACCACTTCTCATCCAAATCAATGGCTGAATCTCTGCTCCAGCAGTAGTTTCCACAGCAGAATAAGACATGTGCACCTGTCTCCTTCAGAATTGTACCTCTTCAGTAGAATAATCTAGGGAATAGGGAAGGAGATAACTGAATAACCTGGATTAAAAAAAATTGACACGTTCCGTTCTAAAACCAGTGGCATCATCCATCCAAAACAGTTCATTTGGTTACCTTGCGGTGCTGATAATGCCCAAGGTTGCAGGTTCGATCTCCTTTTTGGGACAGCTGTGTATTCCAGGGGGTTGGGCTAGATTATGCTCAGCATCCTTTCCAACTCTACAGTTCAGTGATTCCATGACAACGAAGCAGTTTTAGGCCCCTTTGGTTTCAGTGGATGTATTGAGCATGTTTCTCAATCCTTCCAGTTGAAGCCTGTGAGGTTCAAAAGAGCTTAACTTTGGCTTGGCTGTGCACCTGGGTATCCACCCCCCTGGGTAACATTAAGGAAATTGTCAGATAGAGTTTTCGCACAAGGTGGGCTGTGTGCATCAATTCAGTTATCATTTGTCGCCATAGCAATGGAAGCAGGAACTTTCTGATGACTCAGCATAAAACATGTCGCTTGGAGGACCTCTCAAAGCCTGCAGGGAATGAGTCAGCAAAACCTATGTACATTATGTCTCCATTATATCATATGTGCAATACTGTATATGTACCAATATCTGATTTGGGATTTTATATGTGTTATATATTTAATCTATGCAGGATGCCTTTCAAGGGTTAATTGTGAGGAACAATATATTCAATAAATCCAGAGTAATTTGTACGTCCTGGGCTTTCCTTTGTAAGTTTGTCCGTGCTTCGTTTCTGTGGCTGATTGCACAGCTCTGAAAAGCCTCGGAGTTTTAAGAAAGAAAGAAAGAAAGAAAGAAAGAAAGGAAGGAAGGAAGGAAGGAAGGAAGGAAGGAAAATATCCGTACGAGCTCTTGTTTTCATCATACATAATTTACTCCAGACCACTTGATTGTCCAACCCTCCATTGAAGGCTTGGGATAATTCTGCAGAAAACTGACTTCTGATTTTTCCGTGTGGAGAGAGAGAGAGAGAGAGAGAGATGGTTTGCCTGGGCAACTCTCACACATGTGATGCTATCTAGCAGATAGACAGAAGTCCTCAGGCTCCTTCAGGGCCGTCTCGTTTTTGGAAACATTGTTACCGACAGTTATTTCAAAGGGAATTATCAAAGGGAGAGATGATGCTTTTCATTAGGGGTGTGAACTTTTCCTACTTGCTCTCCATAAAATTGTACAGCCATTTAGAGGGAAAAGCAGGGGAGAGTGAGACATTTACTCATCATTTGAAGGCTCACAGCAGACAACTACATAGACCAGACCACGTTCACTAAGCAGCGTTTTACAGGTTCATCCAAAAAGAGAGCTCATTTGGGGCCAACCTTTGCCCAGAGGAAGAGAGGCCGTCCATATCTGAGCTCCAGTGTTATAAACTCAGATAGCTTAGCTAATCACCAAATGGCACCTTTAACTTTGGTTCTGGTGGCCACTACCAAATGTCTAGGCACTTTTCTTTTTAAAAAAGAGAATTATTATTATTAATTTCATTTCTACACCACTTTATATTTCAAAGAAAGCATCTCAAAGCAGTTGAGATTGGATTAAAACATCAAATTATTTGATTAAAACATCAAATGAAACAATCCAGAGTAAAACAAATTCAAGTTTTAAGGAAAATAGTTCAGATCCTTCTCTAAGGGACATTTGGCTTTCCCCATATTTATTTGCCTACTTAATTTAGATAGCTGCCCCAGAGCAGAAGTACTCTAGGAGTAGTGGTTAAGAGTTTTGGACTAGGACCTAGGAGATGAAGGTTCAACTCCTCACTCACTGAGTGACCTTGGAGTGAGTCACCATATCTTAGCCTTTACAGTTGGCTGAAGGGAGAACCAAAAAGAGATTGGTTCAGGGGTAAAGAAGTTACGGTTAATGAATAAAATAAATAAATTACCGTATTTTTCGCTCCATAAGAGACACTTTTTTCCTCCTAAAAAGGGGAAATGTCTGTGCGTCTTATGGAGCGAATGTGTGGGTCCATCGCTGGTTCCCTTTCCGGCCCAGCCCCCTTGCCCAGGCCTCCATTGTTAAATGTTCTGCACACGGAGGCTGTTTGTTTCCCCAGCGACATGTGACTGGCTGATTAGATTACAGTGGTACCTCAGGTTACATACGCTTCAGGTTACAGACTCCGCTAACCCAGAAATAGTACCTCGGGTTAAGAACTTTGCTTCAGGATGAGAACAGAAATTGTGCTCCAGCGGCGCGGTGGCAGCAGGAGGCCCCATTAGCTAAAGTGGTGCTTCAAGGTAAGAATGGACTTCTGGAATGAATTAAGTACTTAACCTAAGGTACCACTGAATCTGTCTGGAAACTGTTGGAACGGATCTCTTTCCTTTCCTAAAGAAGCTGCAGAACTGTGAGTTGAACCCCATAAAAACAGGATTTTTTCCCCCTTTGCAAAGTAAGCTCAATAACTTTGAGCTGATCCTCAAAAAACCAGGGCTTTTCCCCTTTGCAAAAGAAGCTGCACAACTGTGAGCTGATCCTCAACCCCCCCCCCCGGGGCTTTCCCCCTTTCCTCCTCTAAAAACTAGGTGCGTCTTATGGTGCGAAAAATATGGCAGTTTAATGGTTGCATGGGGGTGTTTTCTCCTCCGTTAACACCAAGTGACAAGTTAGGCATCCCTCCTGAAATCACTGTAACTGCAAGTCCTGTCCAAATTATTCCCTGGTTGAAAGCTAGATCTGCCATTTAACAACTGTTCCTCTCCTCTCCTCTTGGTTCCTACGTGTTGTTAGATAGGAAGCTTTTGGACACAAAGACCGGATCTGTTTTCTCTCCTCCTTCTTAAACTGCAAGGTAGCCCCAAGGCTTCAAGTGCAGCCTCAAGTGGTCTCAGAACACCAGATCCTTCAAGTTTCCCTGTTTTCCAGGGACAGCCCTGGATTTACAGAAGCCATCCCGGTTTCTGATTTGATCCCAGAACATCCCGCTTTTCCTTAGGATGTCCCTATTTTCATCAGAGAAACGTTGGAGCGTATGGAGTTATGCAACCCATGAGCCAAGGAGATAAGTAACTATACAACCTTTAGAAGACACCTGAAGGCAGCCCTGTTATAGGGAAGATATTTAAAAAATGTGTAATGTTTTATTATTAAACTGAGGTCCAGCTCCGAGGGTCTTCTGGCTGTTCCCTCCCTGCGAGAAGTGAAGCTACCGGGAATCAGGCAGGGGGCCTTCTCGGTAGTGGCACCTACTGAGGAACGCCCACAAGGAACGCCCTCCCTTCAGATGTTAAGGAGATGAGTAATGATATACCATATTTTTTGCTCTATAAGACTCACTTTTTCCCTCCTAAAAAGTAAGGGGAAATGTGTATGCATCTTATGGAGCGAATGCAGGCTGCGCAGCTATCCCAGAAGCCAGAACAGCAAGAGGGATTGCTGCTTTCACTGCGCAGCGATCCCTCTTGCTGTTCTGGCTTCTGAGATTCAGAATATTTTTTTTCTTGTTTTCCTCCTCCAAAAACTAGGTGCGTCTTGTGGTCTGGTGCGTCTTATAGAGTGAAAAATACGCTAACTTTTAGGAAACATCTGAAGGCAACCCTGTACAGTCGAACAGCTTAGTTCTCGAACGTTTTGGCTCCCAAACGCCACAAACCCAGAAGTGACTGTTCTGGTTTGCAAACTATTTTTTGAAGCTGAATGTCCAATGGGGCTTTGGTTTCCAAATGTTTTGTAAGTCAAACAGATGAGGTATTATTCAGATGGGTTAGGTATTATTATTATTATTATTATTATTATTATTATTATTATAAGATGATGATGATGATGATGATGATGATGATGATGATGGAATAGGGCACCCCTATTTTCAACAGAGTAATGTTGGAGTGCGTGGAACACATCTCCTTCACCTCAGAAGATCCCAAACCACCCCAAGCCTGTCCAATCCAGTATTTTCCATTCCAGTTTTTTTTCTTCTCACTCTATTTTCTCTTGCTCCTTCCTTGAATAGAATGAAGGTACTGATGCCCACATTTTAAAAATGCATCCATACTGCAACACATATGAAGGGCACTCACCTATAAAAAGCACCACCATGGAAACTTGTTGAAGGGTGGTTATAAATCCCCAAAATAACAAACAATTGCAAATTTAAAAATAACAATTTTGTGTTTTAAGATGCATGCAAGTAGAGGCCCAGTCCTTTCCTATTCACTGCTCACAAATATTTTGGACGCATGTTGCACGCTTTCTCTGTCAACTCAGTGTATCGGATAACGTGTATGTTTGGTTATCCAGTATTGGTGCCCAAGCATAGTCTACAGAGCAACCCTTTCACCGAGTTTGTTAATAAGGTTTAATTCCACATTAACATCAGTAAAAAAAGAACATTTAATATTAATAAGGTTTGGGCTCTCCCTTTATTCTCTCTTTTTCATTTCCCTGGTATGTGCTGGCAGGGTGGGCAGGAGGTTGGGACCATCGAAATCTAGTCCCCTATCCTTCACTGCTGGAAATAACCAAACTAAGAAGGTGGCAATCAGCTTTAATTTACAAACTGGGAGCTGATCTGGTCGTGCAAAAATCTATGTATGGGAGTCGGCATTGCCTGTTACAATGAAGAAGAAAGCCATGACAGGCACATTATCTCTCTCTGTGTGTTGCCTGCTGCTTCATCCAGAACAGATCGTTGGAATGGGATGAGCGTTGTTCAAAGACTTTGGCTCTTTAATTGGGGAACCCGATGTTACTGAGGATGGCAGGAGCTACAGCCCAAGAACATTGGGTTCCCCAATTAAACACTCCTCATGTTGGCTGTGGTGTTCCTACGGGTCATTCTGTTCCTAAATGCTTCTGAGGGCAGCCAAGCTACCACTTCAAACAGCAGCAAGTGCATACACTCTTCTAAGCTTGGGGACTTGTCTAGGTGTCACCTGAGGGGTCCTTCAAAGCCTTGGGACTATTGCAATGTGTTCTACGTGGTTCTACCTTTGAAGGAGACCCAGAAATTACAACTGATCCAGAATGCGGCAACTAGACTGGTGACTGGGAGTGGCCGGCAAGACCATATAACACCGGTCCTGAAAGATCTACATTGGCTCTCAGTACGTTTCCGATTCAAAGTGTTGGTGCTTTAAAGCTCTTGGCCCTGTATACCTGAAGGAGTGTCTCCACCCCCATCGTTTAGCCCGGACACTGAGGTCCAGCTCTGAGGGCCTTCTGGTGGTTCCCTCACTGCGAGAAGTGAGGTTACAGGGAACCACACAGAGGGCCTTCTCAGTAGTGGCACCTGACCTGTGGAACGCCCTCCCATCAGATGGCAAGGAAATAAACAACTATCTGACTTTTAGAAGACATCCTGTTTAGGGAAGTTTTTAATGTTTGATATTTTATCGTGTTTTTAATATTCTATTGGGAGCCACCCAGAGTAGCTGGGGAGGCCCGACCAGATGGGCGGCGTATAAATAATAAATTATTATTATTATTATTATTGGTTGAAAAGTGGAGTTTTGGTTGAGAGAGTTTTAATGGACAAATCAGAACCGCCATTACTTCTATGGCCCTGGCGGAGTGGTCATCAAATGTTCTTTAAGGAGATGTCTCAGTCGACAGGCAATTATGAAAAGAAAGACCCTTTTGGGAATCAAAGCTCATATTTCCTAGCTACTCCACAGGCTCAGGATCAGTATGAAGGAAGAATTGCTAGTATCATCTTGAATTGGCTTGAGAAGAGATGGACGCTTTTGACTTGCTCGTTGAGCTGAACCCAAAGATACGGCTTTGTGGGATGGGCCCTCGAATCCGAATAGGAGACCAAGATCTGTTAAGAGTGACAATTCTGTGAGCAATTGTTAGGGGCTGTGCCACAGCTTGCTCCACTCACCAACCCAGGGGTGGAGGAAGGGGGGTGCAGTGGGGGCGGTCCACCCTGGGTGTCACCACTGGGGGGGGGAACAAAATACTATACGATAATCTTTATTGTCATTGTCCCATACAAAACAACGAAATTGAAAAATCTACACCAGACATTCAAAAACCAACAAGCCTGCTATCCCAACTATCCCAGCCTGGTTAGTCCCCTAAGAACTCTGATACCCCATTTTTAAATACAATACACTCCCATAGAGACTCCTTACACTGCGTTTAAAACCAAAATCACATTTGGGTAGAAACTGTTTCTCAGGCGGCTAGTCCTAGTCTTTATAACCCTGTACCTTCTTCCAGAAGGCAGAAGCTGAAAGAGATCATTTCCGGGGTGCGCACTATCCTGCACTATCTCTGCAGCTTTCTCATGGCACCTGGAAGCGTAGATTTGATCCAAGGTGGGAAGAGTGCACCCAATTATTCTCTCCGCAGTCTTTACAACCCTGGACAGCATTGTTTTTCCCCTGACCGTGCAGTTCCCAAACCTCACACACAGACCATAAGTACTCTCCACAGTACAATGGTAAAATGCCATCAACAGGTCCTTTGAGAGATTGTTTTTCCGGAGGATTCTCAGAAAATATAACCTCTGCTGTGCTCTCTTCATCAGGTCTTTGCCAGGCGGCACTCACCGTAGGGCTTGCAGCGCACCTGAGCCACATGTCTCTCCTGCGAGTGACGTGGTGGCTTGGGGAAGGATTTTGTGCCCCACCCCAAAACTTACAAAAATTACTGTGACAAAGTATTTATTTATTACATTTATTTATTATTTGTATACCGCCCTTAATCTGAAGATCACAGGGCCATTCGCAACATAAAAATACAAATACAAAATGAAAATGTAAAATACATAATAAAGCAAAATAAATTGATAACCTCCCCTCCCACAGTTTATTTAAAAGGCCACGGAGTGTTACTCAGTCAAACACTTCAGCTTAAAAGTACTGCCAATGTCAGATTCTTATTCTTATTTATATTTATATTTATTAGTCACCTCACAAAATAATTTCTCTAGCTCAATATACATCAAATATAAAACAAGGTTAGAATGCAAAAGAAAATAATACTGTCAATTATACATGAAATATAAAACCAGCAGAAAAAAATAAAACAAAGACTAGCTATAGCAACAAAACATTTAATACAGAAAAACAGAGATTGCAAAGAAACAACTTATGTAACATGCTCTGAGCTGCATAGGGACTGCAGCATAACAGGTGATGGTGTTGTTGTTAATCCTTTCCCTGTGTCTTTTCCTCACTGAAAATCCCCTTCCAAAGTTGTTGTTTGTTGTTGTTATCTGTCCCCAAAGGGGACTGCTTTTCTTTCTGGGCAAATAATAGCTTTGAGATGGTTTTGGATAGAGGGTCCTGGAGGGCCACATGCAGCCCCTGAGTCTGAAATCTCCCATCCACCACATGGCTTGAATGAGGCTTGAAGAATTCATAGATTCTTTCTAAATATAAGGAAAAGATTTGTGATGTGGCTATTAGTCACCAAATTGGGCATTGTGCTATGCATACAGAGGGAGGATACCTCTTAGTATTGAATGAGGAGAGGACCATGTTGGGAAATGGATTGAGGATTAAATCTGTAGATTTAGATCTAAACTTCCTATCCCACGTGTGTGGAAGAAATACAAAACAATATGGCTGTGAAGCCTTTTCAGCAGAGTAAAATACTTTTTAGTTTGGCAGCTTATTAAAGCTTAGTAATAAGGCAGCTATACCTTTTTATCCCCTTCTGTTTGTGGTCTATTGACCAACTCCTTTTCACCCCTGTTGCAGAGAATGAGCCATGCATTTTTAGTAAGATCAATGGGGAAAGGGTTTACTTACATTTCAGTGCAAGCAGCAAATAGAGCAAAGTAGTGTGCAGAAAAATACTTCTAAGTTACAGTGAAATGAAAGTTGGGAGTCTTTGCTAACATGGCTGAAGGCAGGAGTTTTAGTCATGCACGTCTGGTCAGCTTGGAAACATCGTGAAAAGAGAGTCTTCTTACAGGAAGAAGGAAATATAAAGGATTGTCTCCTTTGTTAGAGAGTTCCTGCCCAGAGGAGGCAAAGGAAGTGACCACACACACAGGGTCCTCTCTAGGATGTTCAAGAACTCTCCATGTACTAGCTCTGTGTTTGTCTAGCAAAACATGCTTTTGTAATTTGGCTGCAAAGCCCACAGACCGGCAGGAGAGGGTTGTCGTGCTCATGTCCCTTATTTGGCTTACGGCTATTACAAAAAGGAAGAAGTCTCCAAGCAACTTATAAGAGCCAAAATACACAAAACAATACATTTCAGTAATAAAACCACTCCAATAACCCACAGACGTTTGGTGAGGCAGGTATTTGAAACAAAATGCTAGACCTAAAGGTCAGGTCCAACAGGACTCTTATCGCCTTGATGTGAGAGAAGGGGAGAGGAATTTACCAGGGCAGGAACTTGAATAAGATCCCAAGGCAGGATTGAATCCGTGACAGTTCTGTAACATGAGAGATTATCCGGCATTACAAGCACTTATGAACGGAAGCAAAACAAAACAAAAACTCCGTGACTATTTATGAACGAAAGAGTGCTTGTGGAAAGGAGCCCCGCTTTCCTTCAGAGACACCACAGCCAGTGTCCTAAATTCCACAATGAGTCAGAGTGCTTGAGGTTCTCACTAAAAAGAAAGCAAAAAGCATTGTGTGCCAAAAAGGGACCCAGCATCACGGAGGTGCTTCGAACAGGCACAGCAAAACAAACAATGCTGATGGGCACCCAGACAAACGTGACAGCCCAGGCTTCCTATCCCCCCCCCCCAATCTATTTTCTCTGTATCCAACTGGCTTACCATGTTTACACATATAGCTGTAGCAGAGGGTGGACAATGAAAAGCTTATTTCAAACTTGCAAACCTTTCAACCCCCCCCAGAAGGTTCTCGACTTAAGAGCACTGATGATTATACTATATGTGATTCCTCTCTGAACCATTTCTTAAACAGTGCCAGCCTTGCCAGTAAGAGACCTCAAGAATAGTGCCTTGCCAGTTTCTAAGCAAAATGCTGTTTTTCTGCATCATCTCCTGTTTCCAGTTTTTGGAAGGGGAATTTTCTCCTTCACTAGATCCCTATTTGCGTGCTCACATGTGATTACAATCATGTGGAATGGGTGGGTGAGGCTGGCTGACAGCCATGTATCGTGTTATGTACTGAGTTGAATAGGATCCAAAATGCAGCAGTCTGATTGGTCCTAGAACAATAGGATCCAAAATGCGGCAGTCTGATTGGTTCTAGAACAATAGGATTCAGAATGCAGCAGTCTGATTGGTCCTAGAACAATGCAGCAGTATCATTGGTCTGCAGGAGCCATCCAATCCAGCTCCAGATGGAAGTGAATCCACAACCTGATTGGCTTACAGGAGAATTCCGGAATTAGCCAGTAACGTGCAGCCCATTATGTAAATAATGTATATAAAGCAGATACTTTGGGGAAACTTCCATTCCTCCTCACCACTATGAGCTGAATAAAGAACATGAAATCTACTCTCGACTCTGAGTACATTTTATGTCGGAAGGGTGATATGAAGAGGGGGACCTGCTCCAGGCACACAGTGGTCAAACCATGGTTTTAAACCATTTCCTGCCCCTATTCACTACCATTTGTGCCATCAAAGACTGCATCCCCCTCATTAGGTGGCACAGTGATCCTAATTGTGGTTCGTCAGAGGTCTGTGAATTAAGTAACAACAACAAATAACACTTAGCACAAAGTTTGCTTTGCAGACAAGATTCAAGCAGGGTTTCTGACCCTGGTTTGTTGGCCCTGAATAAACCATGGTTTGTGGGCAGGCGAAACAAACCATAATTTCACCTAACGTCTGAAAATAGCCAGAGTCAGGGTTTGCAAGCCTACAACGGTGTCTATTTTCTTCATATCGCTCATGAGGACCTCCCTTTTGGAGAAGAGAACTTAGATGCTTCTTGCTTACAGTTTCATTTGGGGTGTATAAAGACTGTGACCATGGAGAAAGTACCTGGTGGGGTTTTTGTATGGCAGGGTCGAAAGCAGGTCATTTTATATAACACCTGGGATGATATTGCAAGTACTTTGGTTAAGAGTCTGAGAGGTTGTGGAAGGGCTTAGTGACTTCTTTTGAGTTGCGCTAGACTTCTTTCCTTCCAGCCAATATGTTATCATGTCACCTTTCCCCTAGAAAGAAACGTAACAGCACAACTTATCAATGGTGTCAGCAATACTTTACACCTGAGAGCAAATACCAGCACTAAAATAGAGGCATGGCTAGCCCCCCCCCCCCCCCGTTGCTTTATTTCAATTGCACCAGAGCAGGGATCTCCAACAGGTTGATTGCGATCTACTGGTAGATCCCGGGAGGTTTTAGTAGATCACGGTCGATCGCTGGGCCCCTTTCCTTACCGCCCCCTTGCCCCGCCCTCTATTGTCGCACAATCTGCAGAATGGAAGACGGAGTTTACTCAGTGAGGCTGTTTGTCTCCCCAGCAATTTGTTGGTGTGTGGCTGTTCCTCTTTCTCCCCCAAAACCCTTAAAAATGGGGCTTTCCTCCTCCTTAAAAAAGGCTCAACATCTTTGACCTGAACCCCCCCCCCAAAAAAAACACAGGGCTTTCCTTCCCCAGAAAAGGTTAACAACTTTAACCTGAACTCCATTTTTAATGAGCAGGGCTGCAATTCAAGATCTGTTCTCAAAGTGGGCCAAAATGCCATCCTTTTCAGTGGACACCATTGTGTTTTGCTCAGTTTGGAATGGAACCACCCCTCCCCCCACCCTTTTAAAATTTTGTGCACTGGAACCAAGTGTTTCTGTTTTGAGGGTACTGTTTTGAGGTTTCTAATTTGGGTGAATAGATGCAGTGGTAAAGCATGGGGGGGGGAGGGGGAGGCACAGGGCAGTTGCACTGGGAGAAAAAATTCAGCACCCAGTGCACTTCCTTCACTGGGCTCCATTGAAAATGGCTTCTCCATGTGAACCAGGAAGTGACCTCTCCATACAATGGAACAACTCTTCTTTCATTATCTCTGCAGCTGCAATGTCCTGGGTGACTCAGATGCTGTTATGTAGTTGAATGCGCATCTCTCCATCCATTTCCCTCCCTCCCCCCGGGACCACAGATGCTGGCAACCCACGCTACGCCACTGTCCTTCTGTCTAATAATGGCCTGGTTCACGCAAAGCACTAAACTAAAGTATGGCATAGCATGGACCAGGGATGTAAGAATGCATCTTTTTTTCCGTTTCACCTCGTATCCATCTCAGACAGAACTGTTTCTGTTCCACTGCAGTTTATCTTCTGTCAAAAGCAACTTCATTCATCTTGCTGTCTGCTGTGATGAAATCATGTAACCGAAGGTCATCGCTTGTCTCACCTAAGCAAACCACCAGCCAAAACCGGACACTGATTTCAGCTTGTGGTTTGTCTGGAATGGAATAATGCTAATCCAAACCATGGCTTAGTTCCCATTACAGTTTTCCCACAGTGTGCCAGCACAAACCATAGTTCAGCCTAGTGTTACATGCAAACCAGGCCCATAAGTGGTAGCTTTTGTTTACTAAATGGACTGTTACCTTATACCAGGCATAGGCAAACTCGGTCCTCCAGAGGTTTTGGGACTACAACTCCCATGATTCCTAGCTAACAGGACCAGTGGCCATGGATGATGGGAATCATCATCAAAACATCTGGAGGGCTGAGTTTGCCTATGCCTGCCTTATACTCTCTGCAGTACCTCAGAAACACAGTACCTCAGAAATGTATATGTATATTTAATCAAACTGCAAAAAGGCCAGTGGTTAATTGGCTAAAAATGCAAAGCTGGAGGCAGCCCTAACAGAAATACATTTGCACTTTCCATCTGCACTAGAATAAGCATAGATGTTCTAGTTACCCACTGGTGAGGTGAAACTCTGCTCAAACCCACTTTCCTCTATATTACAGCTTTGCATCTTCTGGGACTTCAAGTCTTCAGGATAAAATAGATCCTGGAGAACTTAGGCAGAAATTAGGCCCTAGGCTGGTAACTTTCAATATCACGGCTGTTTCCAGGGTTTCTTGGGAGAGGCATTAAGACTTGAGTCACTTTACACAGTGCAAATGTGCCCTAAGGAGCAGACCAGAAACGAATGATGCTCAAGATTCAGAGCAGACTCAAGGCCAGCCAATCCAAAGGGGTTAAAGCAAAAGCTTTCCAAAGGACTGCCACTCATTTCCCCTTCGGGAAAGCCTGAACACAAACGTTTCCTATTTACCTTGACTTGCAAATTCCCCCGGCACACCAATATGTACTCTCCAATCTGCTCCAACAGCTGGTATGTATTTGAACTGCACTGTATTTTGAGAGCTAGAAGGAAAAGAGACATTCAGCTACAGCACTGTTATCAGCCCTGCTTCCCTTTTCAAAGAAAAATTCGCTGTAGAAACTGAGCAATGGCCTCTTAGACATAGATATCTCTCCCCCAATCTCGTTTCTGCCATTTGCTGCTACAGTCCTGCCAGTGGACTCACAGGGGAACCCTGAGGTCTGTGGCTTCTGCCTGAGGCATTTGGGAATGTGTCCATGACTGTGTCAACTAAGAATTAATGATAGTATTTCCCATCTCCTTATAGCTGTTGACAAGATCAGACTCTCCAAGTATCCCTATTTTTCAAGTACAGTCCATTGACAAGTAGAGAAGTTGTCCCTATTACTGATGGGATCCCTGGAATGTCCTGCTTTTCCTTAGGATGTCCCCCTTTTCATCGGAGAAATGTTGGAGAGTATGAAATACCCCGCCCGGGCTTTTTTTTCAGCCAGAACTTACTGGAATTCAGTTCTGGCATCTCTCAGGTGGGCGCCATTCTAAGAGAACAAGGGAGGTGCCAGAGGTGAGTTCTGGCCAGTGCTGGATTTATATATAAGCTAAACAAGCTCTAGCTTAGGGCCCCACTCTCTTGGGGCCGCCAAAAAAATTTAAATAAAAAAACCCTGGATGTATATTTCCAAAATATAAGATAAAAAACAAACAAAATAAAAACTACACACAACAACAGTGTTTTGTGTTGTGTAGGCTCCTATTTGTTATGTGCAAATGGCTTTAGATACCTATTAGGTCCGTAAATTACCATATAGCATGTATTCAACACAAAAAACAACGGCAATTTGTTGTTGACAAAGGACAGCTGGACATCAAAAGGGCCCCATTATCTTCAGTAGCTTAGGGCCTCATCAAACCTAAATCCGGCCTTGGTTCCGGCACCTCTTTTTCTAGAAAAAATAGCACTGGGCACCCCTATTTTCACTGGAGAAATGTTGGAAAACTTGACCCTTCCACCCCGCAAAGATAATTCCATGCAGTCTTGCTTAGGAGAGCGACAAAGATGATCAGTGCTAGAAAGAACTAGGCAGAAAGATTGGATGAACTTGGTATGTTTAGGCTGGAGAACAGAAAGGCAAAGGGCTATCACAGTGAAGAGGACAAAGACTTGGGTTGAGTACACACCATGCATGTAAACTTCACCCCAAGGAATCTTGAGAAGTGTTTAAAAAAAGAGGGAGAGGGAAAGGAGTGGCCGAAAGAGGGGAAACTAATCCACCTGCTTTGGTCTCACCCACCCAACCCCAATTAACACAAAAACATAAGTATCTCTGCAGTAGTAAAGGTAAAGGGACCCCTGACCATTAGGTCCAGTCATGACCGACCCTGGGGTTGCGGCGTTCATCTCGCTTTATTGGCCGAGGGAGCCAGCGTACAGCTTCCGGGTCATGTGGTCAGCATGACTAAGCCGCTTCTGGAGAACCAGAGCAGCGCACGGAAAAGCTGTTTACCTTCCTGCTGGAGCGGTACCTATTTATCTACTTGCACTTGGACGTGCTTTCGAACTGCTAGGTTGGCAGGAGCAGGGAGCAAGCAACAGGAGCTCACCCCGTCATGGGGATTTGAACTGCCGACCTTCTGATCGGCAAGTCCTAGGCTCTGTGGTTTAACCCACAGCGCCACCCGCGTCCCTAGATCTCTACAGTGGCCCACCTGAAATGCCATCAGCTCATCTTTCATTAATTCTCACAGAGATTCGCCAGTTGCTGCTGTTTTTGTTACCTTCGCTGGTGGATTCCATCCTGGAGGCTGTGTTGACGGTGTCCCCAAATAAGCAGTACCGGGGCATTTTTGTTCCCACAACTCCTGCCACAACTGGCCCTAGAGAAAGGGGAAAAACAACAACCCAAAACCAATCCAAGTATCCTTCCTGACTTGAGTTTATTTGCAGTTCACCCCAGTATCAGAGATAACAGATAGGGCTTACTGTTTCTGTGTGGGTTCACTCTATTAAAATATAAAAGCAGTACAACATTTGCAAAAAAAAAAAAAAAAGAACAAGGAACAGCACAGGGAGGAAAGTGGGAGGGATGTGCATTTGGTACGGAGGAAAGTCTTTTGTGTGAAGAAAGGCAATGTTGGTCACATCAACACCATATATCTGAAGCACTCTTATGTCACTCAGGGAGAAGCTGAGGAGCTGTTGTTTGTTAAGGGTGCTGGGAGTTATAGGTCTTGCAGGGTCGGCAGCCTAGCAAACTACAGTATCCAGGATTCTTTGGGGAAAACTCTAGCTGTCAAAGTGACATACGAGTGCTTTAAATGTCTGATGTGACTTGGAGATGAAGGGGGGGGGGAAGCTTAGTTGATGGAGGTGCAGATAACGGCTGTTGAGATTTGTAGGCTATCATAATGAGAGGCTTCTTCCACAGAAGTGTATTTGTTTGTGATGGGCGCTCTAAGTTAAGAGCACGAGATACGTGCAAATCGTTCTGTTATGTACTGAGTTGAATAGGGTCCAAAATGCAGCAGTCTGACTGGTCCTAGAACAATAGGATTCAGAATGCAGCGGTCTGATTGGTCCTAGAACAATGCAGCAGTATGATTGGTCCGCAGGAGCCACCCAATCCAGCTCCAGGTGGAAGTGAATCCACAACCTGATTGGCCTACAGGAGAATCCCAGAATTAGCCAATCACGTGCAGCCCATTGTGTAAATAATGTATATAAAGCAGACATTGTGGGGGAACTTCCATTCCTCCTCACCACTATGAGCTGAATAAAGAGCATGAAATCCACTCTCTACTCCGAGTATATTTCGCGTTCCTTCATTCCTGGGAAGAGGGAGGACCAATTGCTGTTCCCACATCCATTTCAACTGGTTATTGACTGAAATAAATAAATATATACCGTACTTTTCTGTCTATAAGGTGCCCCCATGTATAATACGCCCCCTATTTTGGGGGACTGAAATTTCAGAAAATGGGGGAAGATGCCAAAAAGTTGTTGAGCTTTTTGGGGGGAGGATTGGGGAGGATTGCCCCGAGTTGTTGAGCTTTTGGGGGGGTGGATAACTGAGGGTTGTTTTTAGGGCGGAATGCCGAGAATCGCTCACTTGCACGCATTGCAAAATTCGCCTTCCCATCTCTCCCCTCACCTGCTAATCGCCCGCCCTATTGCCGCAGCATCGGCCAATCAACAACACCCATTCCCATTGACGCAGCAACCAATAACACGCACAATAGCCGCTGACAGCTGCAGCAGCAACCAATCAGACATCCACTCTATGCACATCCCATGTATAAGACGACCCCCACTTTTTTGCATTATTTTAAGAGGGGGGGAACTAGTCTTATACACAGAAAAGTATGGTATATTTCCATCAATTATTGCTACCCTGTTAAGAGTAGCTCAGAAAGTGAGGCAGAACTGCCACTTCAAAAAGCAGCGTGAGAACCAGTCTCCCTCCCACGATGGGATGTAGTTCTGGACTCCTTTCTAGTCTGTCTCCACCACAACCTGGCCATTGCCAACAAGGGCTATGAGTGGACACAGCCCCAAGAGGGCAAGCTTCACACCTTCTCTCGTCCTGAATGAGGGCAACATACTTTAATTCTCCCTTATACCCACATCCCACTTTTGCAGAGTCAACATTTCTCCATGGCACAGTGCACCCTCATACCTGAGTGGATCCCTGCTCGAATCTTTAGCTGGGTGTTGGGCTTGTGTGGGATCCTAAACGTTTTGCACACTGAGACCAGGTCCAGAGCCATACTTGCAATTTCGCTGGCATGGCGAATGCCATTCTCTCTGGGCACTCCTGACACCACCATGTCTAGGAAAAAAATAAATAGGAATATTCACCGAGGTTGGCATAGCCTCAATATCGCTATTACCATCGCTCGTGTAGGAACTTTGGAAGAAGGTAACAAGAAATGGCAACAGCTCACCTGAAGATGGCTGAACTGGAATGGCTGGGCCATATGTGCATGCCATGCTAAGCCAAGCCATGGCTTAATGCAAATGTGCAAACATGCTGAACCCCAAGGAGGTGATTACAGCTATTTTGCTTTTCCCTAGTCTGTTTAGATCCGAGCCGTTGACCTCTCATATATGAGAGTCTTTGCCTGGCTGGATTCTGTATTATTTTGTGTTCTGTTTACAAATTCCCGAGTTACACCTACTCCTGTCTTCTGCATCGCTTGACCTTTTGGCTTCAATTTGTAAAAGAAAAATCTACTTCTCTCTACACCAAGCTGTCTAGGTTTCCAATTTGTGCACCTGATGAGGTAGGCTCTCACCTACAAAAGCTTCTGTCACAGATTCTGAAAAACAAAGGTTTCATTTTTAAGGTGCCACAAATCTTTCTTGTTTTTGTTCTTTAATGGTGGGGGAGGGGACTTGCAGAAATAAACTTGGCACAGCATCTTCTTCTCCTACCCCCACCCCCTGAAGATGCCCCTGCACCCACCAAATCTGCTCTGGAGACTTGGAAGAAACCCATAACAGATTTGGGAGATGTCCCATTGAAAGTCCGCACACTAACAGGATAACTTTCTTGGGGCACAGGAAATAATTTATGGGAAACCTATTCATGAAGGGATATTTTAGTGGAGGAAAAATAACCATAAACATTTATTAAATGTTCAAAGCACTCTGCATACATTACTTCAGCAAGTGTTACAACATCTCTGTAAGGTTGGCCATGACGATCAACTGTTATTATGTAGATATGGGCAAATGTAAAGAAACATTGCTTTTCCTGATGAGCTTGGGCTGAGGTCAAATTTGGACTGGGGACAGGCACCTTTTCCCATATGTGGTGGAACTGCAAATTGATTAAGAAGTATTGGGATATGATTTATAATGAAGTTAAGAAAATGTTTAAATTGACTTTTATTAAAAGACCAGAAGCTTTTTTTATTAGGCATTATGGGTCAAGATTTACCAAGAGAAAAGAAAAAACTATGTATGCTACAACTGCGGCCAGGATGTTATTAGCCCAAAGATGGAAAAGTGAAGAAATACCAACCAAGGAAGAATGGCTACAAAAATTGATGGAATATGAGGAAATGGCAAAGCTAACAGAAATACTCAGAGACAAAGACAATAGATAATTTAAGAAAGATTGGGAACTATTTATGTTGTATTTACAGAAACAATGTAAAGATCTAAACTCACCAGCAGGGTTTGAGTAAACATTTACAATTAACAACAGAGATAATAACTATCAATATGGAGATAACATGTAAAATATTTGAAAGCAGGCAGGGGTTAATTTGGGGGAGAAAAACCAGAAAAGGAAGATTATGGGATAATGCACACAGTGACTTACGATCTCTGTAGTCCGCTGGCAGTAGGAGTACAATATGGGCATGTCTTTAAGTTAACATTTTACATTAAAAACCTGACAGTTTCCAAACTATCGAAGGCTTTTCACCAAAGCCAGACTAAACGTCTTTCCTTCTGCAGTGTTGGATGGCAGGTTGAGAGGAGTTCTCTACCAGGACAGACTTTGCACGTGTGCTCAAGACATCAACTCCATAAAACATATTTTGTTGCACTGTGCAAAATATGAGCAAGCCAGGGCTGAACTGATATTACCCTTGCTGGTACCTTTCCCGGGAAAATCAGAGGCTCACTATGTCAGGTTCCTATTGGAAGACTGGACAAATGCTAGAACATTAGCAGTGGCAATGTTTTTATCAGTGGTTGCAAGAACCAATGATCCCTACATTCTGAACAAAATGCTTGTTTAACCTGGAGGTAGGCTGTATGAATTGTGTATTGCTTTGTAACGATTTGTTGGGTCTCTGGACCGTAATAAAGATTGATGATGACAATGTTGTTTTTAAGCACTCACAGGCATCTCCGATAGTTTCCACCTTGTAGACGTCGTAATTGTCTATGATTTCATCAAAGGTGGTGTAGAGCTTGTTTAGGAAGTCAACCACTTGGTAAGGCGTGCTGGTGCTGGAGAGCTGAGTGAAGCCAACAATGTCGCTGGCAAGGAAGAACAAGCCTTAAATGTGAGTCGAAGGATTTTGGAAAACATTTTGATGCTGACACATTTTGATGGCACATTACATTTTGAATTCTGCATATCTGAGCAGCACTCTCCTCTTCCACCTCCTCCACTCTGCCGATTCCCTACAATAATTATTTTTGCAGTTTTCAATTGCACCATGTCAATTTAGCAGGTTGGGGGAGTGGAAGATAGTATTCCTTTATAAAGCACTGGTGAAAAAAATATATTTGAATTATGTTTCCCCAGGCTTTTGCAGCTGAAAGGGCTTCATATGGGCCTCCCCTGCCAATAAGACCTTCCCATTAATTTTAATGGTAGAAGCAGAAATCATTTACTGGACTTTGAATGGGGAGGGGAATCCATGCAAGGATCTTGATATTTCTTTAAAGTATATTCATTGGGACAAAAGTACCCTCACAAAATCTGCTCTGATACCAATCAAACTTCATTTACAAGAGGAGTACATAATCTCTTATCTATACGTTAGAGTTACATCTGTTGGGCAAATAAATCTCTGTGTTGTCCATCCTGTCGTGTATAAATCTTGTCCATCTGCAGACAAGCAGATGTAAGCATAAATCAGTAGACATTAATCTGCAGAATTTTAATGTGCTCGCTTGCTGAATGCTTGAAGCATTTCAGACAAATCCTAAATGATGATGACTCTCTCAAAGGCAGAAAGAAAAAAAGAGGAACAAAAATTCTTTCATAAAAAGCAGTGTACAGGTTATTAGCTCTCTAGCATAATTAGAGCAACTTTCCCTGCACGGCTAACATGGCACTAAACTCTTGATATGGCAACAATAGCCTTATCAACACACGTGTAATGGGAAGGGAAGTTTTGCTACTGAGGGGGGGGGGGAGTTCCTTGTTGCAGCCACTTCTCCTAGATTCAAAAAACACAATGCAGTGTTGACATTGCTTAGACGAGATGACATGAATCTTTACGTCTAGCTAATTTAATTCCTAAATGCATCTACAATTTATTTTTTAAAAAATATTTTCAGAGGCCTACACAGAACGCATATGTGAACGAATCAATCACCATCATGAATATGGTCATGTAAATAAATCATCATATCAGATATGTGCTAAATGTTAGAGATGGAGAAGGAGTGTGCTGCTCTTCACAAGCAGCCACACCAAAATGCACATGTCTTTTGCAGAACAGCTGCAGGCTGTGCTCCCCAAGAGTTTCACCTTTCCGCAACACTCAGCTTCGATATATCTGCAGAGACAGTTGTGGAAGGACACAAAGAATAAAAACGTATCTCGCCATGGTATCGACCGCACCTTGACGTCTCTGAAAAAGCTATTCACACAAAGGCTAAGTAGCGGTTTGCTGCTGGGTTCAGTCCTACTTACCTGAAAAATACAGTGGAGTTTATGTAACTTTGGGCCTGTGATGCCTTTCCTTGTCTTAAATCATCAGCTACCTGTTTTGGCAACATGCCTGTTTTGTAGAACAAACAAAAGCCATTATTACTAATGCAAAGTACCCACTAAAACTCAACCTGTATTAATAAATACAAAGTGATTTCACACTGGAATCCTATACCTGGCCAATACATGCATTTACAGTAACTGCAAGATAAAATGCATCCATTGACCAGAAAGCAGCAGATATATATTGACATCAGGCTCTTGGAACTGGTCTTCTCAATTTAGTTTGATTCCACTGGTATGAAATCTCCCACAGTAAGCAGATACCTAACCAAACTCTCAGTTGATTCGGGATGCAGAAATGTAAAGTCCGTATTCACATCATTCCTCCTCCCTCCCCAACCTGGTTCCTTTTCTATCTTTGAGAATTTCTTTGGATCTTACTTATGTATTTTATTTAGATTTTTATTTTTAACAGTGCACTTCATCGGGTTCTATCTATCTTTATCTTTTCCTTCATACTATCCAGTCTCATCTGTTGGGATTCTTTTCTCAAAATCCTCTGCTTTTAAAACTGTGGTCGAATGGATAGCCTGAGGTCCCCAGAACCACTCTGAAAATAATCATGGCGGGGGGAAATGCTCTACTGCTTTGAGCAGTGGTTGCCAAACTCTCCCCACCCTCCCAATGGGACCACTTGAAAAATGCTAAGAGTCTTAGCAGATCACTTAAATGTTATTTTTTGGTCTGGTGTAGCAATTGTTGTTCCCTGCCCTTGGTATGGTATGGTTTTCTATTATATTTCTATTACTGCTTTAATTCCTTACATTGTATTTTGTTGCATTGCAATTTGAATTCCATATAGAATATATAAGAGATACAAGAAACACTAGGTAAAGGGACCTCTGCCCGTTAGGTCCAGTTGTGGCCGACTCTGGGGTTATGGTGTTCATCTAGCTTTACTGGCCAAGGGAGCTAGTGGACAGCTTCCGGGTCATGTGGCCAGCATGACTAAGCCACTTCTGGCGAAACCAGAGAAGCGCACGGAAATGCCGTTTACCTTCCCACTGGAGCGGTACCTATTTATCTACTTGCACTTTGACATGCTTTTGAACTGCTAGGTTGGCAGGAGCTGGGACTGAGCAATGGGAGCTCACCCTGTCACGGGGATTCGAACTGCTGACCTTCTGATCAGCAAGTCCTAGGCTCAGTGGTTTAGACCACAGCGCCAGCCGTGTCCTTACACTAAAAGACTGTTAAAAATCAATGTGTAATTTTAATGTGAACGTTTCACAGACCACCTGAGTGAAGCTTGTGGATCACTTGTGCTCCCCACTCCTCAGTTTGGGATCTACTGCACTAGAGGTTTCCTTGATGTGCTCATCACACACTGAAGATGCAACCTAATTTTCGTTTTGACACTTGCACATTGCCTCTTACGCGGTGCGAGCAGCTGAAGCGGAATTGTAAGAGAACCACAACATCTTTCCTTGTATGTACACTTGGCTTTTGGAAATGTGGCTACCAGCACTTAAATTTGAGTTCAGAAGCCTTGTGGCACCTCCCCACAACTGTAGCTATATGTGAGGGATGGGGGACCTGTGGCCCTCCAGATGTTGTGGGCTCCACTTCCCATAAGCCCCAGCCAACATGGTCAACGGCCAAGGATGATGGAGTCCATCAGCATCTGGAGATCCACAGGTTCCCATTTCTGCTATTGGGTAAGGAAATATGGAAATGGTCCCCAATGAACAATCACATTTCAAGAAGGGTCCACAATACCAAAAAGTTTAAGAGCCACTTCATGCATACTGAATGTCATGACTCACAGCCTGGGGGCTGTGCACCATCAGATGGAGGAACAAGAGGAAGACCAGGCTCCTTCTCCATCCTTGGGAGAAAAACTGCCAGGAACCCAGTACCACACAAGCCAAAGACTGGGAGAATAGGGAGAAGACCCTTTTAACAATCAGCCAACATCTCTGTTGAGGTGGGATTTACTATTCTGTAGGACCAATGAATATATATAAGCCCACACATAGTGCCTGGAGAGAGACAGCCGGCAGGTGCCAACAAATGAGTCCCACTAGCAGAAGCTCTGGGCTGGCTTCCCCCTGCCGCCTGTCACCAACCACTTGCTCCTCCTAGAAGGTATCCCCCAAGATTGGCTCTGAGGAGGAGAAGGAGTATTGTTCACTCTGACAAGCTGAAATGCTTGTGGCAATGTTGAATTCCTCCTTATACCTTGCATAGCTTCCTCAGCTCTGTTGGAGCTCTCCAAGGTCCTGAAGGTACTTTGAGTGCCTTGGACCTCTGCCTTGGATTTTTGCCTTGAATTCCTTACTCGGGCTATTGACAGGACCATGATGGGAGCACCCACAGAACTGAAAGTCCCCCTTTAGCAAAGCCATATATCAAAATATGGGACGCAGGTGGCGCTGTGGTCTAAACCACAGAGCCTAGGGCTTGCCGATTGGAAGGTTGGTGGTTCGAATAACCGCAACGGGGTGAGCTCCCGTTGCTCAGTCCCTGCTCCTGCCAACCTAGCAGTTCGAAAGCACGTCAAAGTGCAAGTAGATAAATAGGTACCACTCCGGCAGGAAGGTAAACGGTGTTTCTTTGCACTGCTCTGGTTCACCAGAAGCGGCTTAGTCGTGCTGGCCACATGACCTGGAAACTGTACGCTGGCTCCCTCAGCCAATAGAGCGAGATGAGTACTGCAACCCCAGAGTCGTCCGCGACTGGACCTAATGGTCAGGGGTCCCTTTTCCTTTATATCAGAATAATCTGTATTCCCATTGGTGCGAATCACTCACTATACAACAAGCGGTCCGTCTTCTGCTTTTCATGTGTCAAGTCCTGAGTCCTTTCTGCTACTAACACCTCCAGATGTTTGCTGTATTTCTCCATCTAGGCAGGCAGAACAAAAATGTATTCAACACAAACAACCCCATCAGACGTTCTGTGTCAGATAATGGGTTCTGTATTTTCCAGCCGCTGATGTTGCTACCAGACTTCTGCACAAAGGCCTGTGAGACAACTTTGCATAGCTAGGCCCACAAGCCATCAGCAATAAAACAGAACGAACTTGGAGATACCCTAATGTCATGATTCAAAGATGCCTGAGAGCATTTGCAAATTGAAAGCCAATAAATTGCTTTTAGACACAGCCACCCCATGCACACCAGTTTTCCCCCAGCTGTACACATAATGTGAAGGGACGGTTACTGATTTTATTTATATTTCACATGTTTATGTTAGCTCATTTTCAATGTTTGCTTTTATTAGCATTTTTAAAATAAATATTTTATTTATTTATTTTTTAAATAATTTTTATTAACTGGCCAATCACATCAAATTAAATCACATCATATAAATTCCGAATTACAAAGCCAATTTTTTAAATTTTGTTGGGGGAACCCATACTTCAAGATCCAAAGGGGAATTCAGATCATCTTCTTATTACTGCGTTAATGTCCAAATCAGTCCCAATCAGTCCAAACAAAGTTCATAATTCTATCCAGTCTTATCTTGGTGTTGCCACATCATATCTTGTTCGTATAGTTTCTCTTTTTCCTTTACGATCTCTTCTGTTAGTCTCCTTAAGCCGATAGCAAGTGTAATAATCCTGTGTGGATTTCCCGTTCCTTCACTAAGTCCAGATGGTTTCCATATATCTCCTTCATAGATAACATCACTTTATCCATCGTAAATTTTGGCATTTGTCGCTCTTAAGTCCCACCGAGGAGTTGATTCACGATATGTAAACAACTCTATTTCTCTCTTTCTCCTCCCAGACCCAAGAGCTCCCACAATGCCTCACAAAATGGCGAACGGCATTTTTTCCTGACTGCGTCACTCCAAAACTCTTAGCTTTCCAGCTTCATCTTGAAACATTGCTTTGGATCGAAAGTTTATCTCCACACAGCCTTAAATCCACAGCTTAAGTCCTTAATTTCTGACTCATTAGGGGAGGGGGATTCTTGTTAAATCACATTAAAATAAATATTTTAATTAATATTTGTAAGCCACACAGAAGTCTTCCGTGGAGTATACAGTAAATTCGATCTATCCAGGATCTACCCCATAGGAAATGTCTTTAAATTCCTTTACTATTTCTAATAAATGCAACCTCCACCAGTCTGCCAGAGGTAGACTTACTTTCAGTTCACAGGCAAGCTGGGATGGAGTGGGGAACTATTAAAATAGCCTGGAATTAATAATAATAATAATAATAATAATAATAATAATAATAATAATAATTTATTTGTACCCCGCCCATCTGGCTGGGTTTCCCCAGCAACTCTGGGCAGCTCACAACAGAATGATTAAAAACATGATAAGACATCAAACATTAAAAACTCCCCTAAACATATATAGAGGAGTATCAGTGGGTGTAGAAATGGTTAAGCAACCTCTTTCCTGTCCATTGGATCCCCCTTGCAAGAAGTACCTGCCATTCACATCCTCATTAGTTTTATGAGCATAATGCTTCTGCACAATGTCTGTTGTACAGAGATAACGATGAGGAACTATGCCTTGGTATTGGCATCTTTGCTAATTTATAAAATCATATGCCCTCTTTCCTTACTGCCACCTTACTGTCTTCAAACAAGTGACACAGAATACGCATTCCTAAATAATGTTTTCATGTGCTTCAAGCACATCCAAGAGTTGTCCACTCCGGTGCAACTAAGAATGATTCTTACCAAAGTCATCATCATGTCAACTGGGCTAACTTTGTTTGGGTTCATCTTCTGCAGCAACTTCCGGACTTGCTCAAAGGTAAGCCTTTGCGCTGGATTGCTCTTCCTACACCTCCTGATCAGCTGCAAGAAGGAAAGAAGATTCCTGAAATGGAAAGCTGATATGAAAGCTAATGCTCGCTATATTTTGAAAGAAAATTATATGGCAATGATATATAGATGGTATCTAGCACCTAACAAATTGCCTAACATGTATAAGAAAGTTTCTAATGATTTCTGGAAGTATAAACAGGTAGCTGAATCTTTTTTCATATGTGGTGGACTTGTAAGAAAGCAAGGGTATTTTGGGAAATGATATATGATGAGATAAAAAAGATGTTCAAAGTGATTATAACAAAAAAACAACAACAACCCTAAAGCTTTTCTCTTAGGGATTATGGGGACAGAAGTTCCAAAAAAGATGTTTAAGCTGTTTATGTATGCAGTGCTTTTTTCTTAAAAAAAAATGTTTAGGGGTACTCTCATTTTCCTACTTATATTGAAATACTATCCCTCAATGAGGCCAAACTTAGATTCACAAAATGCGTACCCCTGCGTACCCCCCCCCCAGAAAAAAAAGCACTGTATGTATGTAACAGCAGCAGCTAGGATTTTTTTATGCACAAAAAATGGAAGGAATAAGTTCCCACCAAACATGAATAGATAAGTAAGAAAATGGGCAATGCAGAACTGGCGAAGCTAACAGCTAAAATAAGAGAACGTAATGATGATTGCTTTACGGAAGAATGGAAGCCTTTTTCGGACTATTTAAAGAACTATTATAGTATGATGAACTCGCAAGGAGGGTTTGCACTATGAGCAACAGAAGGAATTAGAGATTATAGTATTGTTATGGTATAAGAGATAGAAAGTAGGGTTCGGCAGAGGGGAAGAAATAAAAGGGGGTGGGAAGTCGACAAAAGAAAAGAAAAATTTACTACGTCTTGAAGTGCATATATGAAACTTTGGAAATTTGATAAAAAATAATTTTGAAAAAGAAACAGGATAGTATGCCACTCCTTCCAGTTCAAATGAGGTTCTGGCTTCCGGCAGTCAGCATCTCTTAATCACCGCCAGTTGCCAGAATAGGCTCAACACTTTATCAAAATGTATTATTACTGTTTATTAATTTATATACCACTTGTATGTCCAAGTGGCTCCCAAGTGGTCTTGCAGCTATAAAATCAATACATAATTAAAATGCACAGCAACAGGTCCATGGGGACATTAAAACAGCCTTAATTCAAATATACAGTAATGACCGCTCCCCACATCAAATGGGAGGCGCATTTTGCGTGGTCACGCGCAGCCCCCCGGATCCCAGTGCGGCTCCTGGTAGTTTGGGTCGCCTTCATCCTCCCCAGGCTGGAAACCTGGAGGTCTCTACCTACCTCAGCCAATCGCCCAATCCCGCCTGGGGAGGCACTACCAGGGGATCGGCCAGGTAGGGGGAGGGCCCACCCTGTCCACACAACAGAAGGTGAATCCTACCTGCGAAGCGTCAGTCGGCTCCAGAGCTTCTCCCACCCTCCCCTCCCTCAGTTAAGTCTTCTTTTGCAGGTTAACCTCTTCTCCACAGGTACGCAGGCACTGTTACATCAAGGTTGCTGTTGAAGAGCCGGAAAGGAATTTTCCCCCATTGGCAGGTTTTGCTTTTCCCATAGCAAAACATCACAACTTTGGCGGTTTCAAGCCTTGGGAGGAATCCTTTAGGTCAATCTTCCTAAATGGGGGGGGGGCGTGAAGTGGTGACCCACACCCCCCTTGGGGCGGTGATCTCAGGGTTCCCCTTAAAGGGGTCCTTGGGGGGAGGCGTTGGCCATATGCCGAGAGGTTGTCATTGCTCTCCCCTTCAACGGCAGCGAAACGGGGGGGGGGGGGGGCTCTCTGCTTGACCACATGTTTTCCAGAGCCAGCCCAAAACCCACACATTCTGGATAACCCTGAAGCCTCCCAGATCCCCGGCTGGGGACTGGGAAGGATAAACGCCCAGTGCCTGAGCCAAGGTCTCCCTACATCTGAAACTTAATAAAGTTGTGGCCAATTTTAACCCCATAGTATGTTGTCTTGAGTCATTATTAATCCGCTCAGAGGTTGCTTGGCGTTGGGGGGACTCCGCCTGTCCATGCAAAACAAACCATTCAAAAGTGCAACAACGAAAACGACAGAATCAGAAGTTAAGTTCAGGGGAATGCTTGTCTTCAGAATGCCAACACTGATGACGTCACTCTTATTTTAGCAGGGAGGGCATCCCATAACCTTGCCATCACCAGAGAAAAACCCCACCTCTGTGTTGCCACAAGCCAATAATCATCAAACTTTGGAAAAAAAGTGAGTTCAATTAGCTAGTTGTTGTGCCCTCTATAGGAGAAAATATACAGATACAACGTAGCTAGATCTCTCAAAGTCGTTACTCTAGAGCAGGATTCCCCAAACTTGGGTCTCCAGCTGTTTTTGGACTGCAGCTCTCAGCATTCCTAGCTAGCAGGACCAGTGGCCAGGGATGATGGGAATTGTAGTCTTAAACAGCTAAAAAAAGTCTTAAAAAGTTGGAGATCCTGCTCTAGAGTAATCTGAAAGAAACAAGGAAGAGGGGGGAGTGGTTTTGGCTTCCCCGAATCTATTTTTCCCCAGGCAGACAAACTAAAATGACAAGGTGACGCTTGAATTCTTTTAAACTAGACAGACTTTCCCCCCTCCAGACACATATTTTGGCTCATTGACAGCCACCTTTCAAATGCAGAAGCTAGAGCATAACGACTATTAAATACGATCATGGATCTGACAGTTTATAACCACAGGAAGTCATAAAACTCCAGTAGCTGCATATTAAAAGCATCATTTACTGCATTCTGTTTTTGTGAGACAAGCTGACATTTCAGTTTGTCAGAATAATACTATTTTTAAGGAATATTAAAGCCACACATTGTTCTGTAGAGTCTTGGAGGAGGAATTGGAAACTTCCCTCTTCTTCTTCTTCTTCTTCTTCTTCTTCCATCTGTGTGTTTTGTTTTTAAGCGAAAAAGAAACCTTCCCTTTCTTTCAAGGGCAACATGGATCGTGGATCGTGTCTGCTACAAGTGCCAAACATTTCACAGACCCCTTGTACTTTTCCCAGCAGCCTGATCCACTGATAGGAGCAGATGATAGTGCTCATCTCATCATCACAGAACACTTCACCTGCTGGTTTCTGCAGATCAAGCTGCTATTAAATGGATAAGCAGCAGGCCAAGGCAGTTCCCAGCTGGCAATTTCAGTCCACTTCTGCAACAATAATTCCACCATAAAGAAGACAGGAGTATATTAGCATTCGGTTTACCTCTACATATTCTGTAGGGCAGGGACAGGCATGCTCAGATTTTTCTGATATTAATTCTGTCAAAGCGGGGCACAAAGAATATTCCTCTGACTGTGTATCATCTTTCTAGAAAACACAAATAGTGCCTTTATTTATTTATTTATTTATTTTCAAGGAGATTGTAATCATAGAACAGAAATCAGCAAGAGTCACGTGCTCTACAGACATCAGCTTTCGAATCACATGCTTTGGGGCAAGCCAGTCTGATGGGTGTCATAATAAATTATTATTATTATTATTATTATTATTATTATTATTATTATTATTATTTAATACATTTTATGCTGTGAACAGCCCTGAGATCTACAGTTGAAGGGCAGTCGACAAATTAAACAAATAAAAGGATAACAGTAATAATGTTTTAGAATCGCCAGTTTTGTCATTGGTGCCATTCATTCACAGCAAAATTCCACATATTGCCCCTTTTTGTTCAAGAAAGTGTGTGTGTTGCTTTACGGCAGGCACATCCAACAGGTAGATCACTGGAACTCTGTGGTAGATCACCGGTAGATCACTGGCTCCCCCCAAAGAAGCTCAACAACTTTGACCTTAACCCCCCAAAAGGGGGTTAGATCACTGCCAGTTTTTAACTCTGAGGAGATCTCAGTCTCTTGGGAGCAGGCCACCCTAAGACATCTATACTCTGCTTTTCAATGAATTCCTACGACCTGTTCTAGCACTCCTCAGGACCTTGCAAAAATCCTCACCTCAAATTCAACACAGTTTGAGGTTCTGTTATAGGATCCAGGAGGGCATCCCAAGTTCAGACAAAAGAAGATTCGTTCAGCAGCTCTTGACTTGAATGCTGTTCGTTTCAAGGTAAGTGAGCATGTAAACGATTAACACGATCGCCTTTACCTCGCTGGTAAGGTTCACAGGTCAATAGAGAAGCACTGATATGTGAATACAGTGGTACCTTGGTTTAAGAACAGCTTAGTTTATGAACAACTTAAGAAGGCTGCAAACCCGGAAGTAGGTGTTTTGCTTTGTGAACTTTGCCTTGGAAGCAGAACATGTTCCGCTTCCTGTGGAGTGTAAATTGAGTCCTCCGCTGTTATGGGAAAGCATACTTTGGTTTAAGAATGCTTTGGTTTAAGAACAGACTTCTGGAATGGATCAAGTTCATAAACCAAGGTACCACTGTATTCTAAAATGACCCAAGCAAGGGTGTGTGACTCAAACATTATGGCCTTCTCAGCATAACAAAACCAAGATAACACTCTAATTCTCAAGTATTTAAAAGCAGATATTTAATTACCCGAAGAACCAGTCAAGTTAATTTGGAAATGGTGCAAGATTTTGCACAAAATATATGAAAATCTAACATTTTTTGGGGGGGGGGACCTGAGGGCTCAATAATAATTAACTGCTTATCTCTGCCTGTTTTCCCCAACAGCAGTCTCCCACAATCCCAGCTTCCCCCAAACACCCTGGAATTATTGATTTCTAAGATTTATAAGGTTACAACAATAAAGTATACAATTATAAAAACAAACAAAACCACTACAGTTTTAAAACACACAAAATCATTCCCAAATGGAGCAGAACAGTCAAGTACCAGACATCATAGATCTTACCAGGGTGGGGTCACTTCTTGTTGCTATTTCGATTAAAATGATGGCATAGCTGCAAAATTGGAGATAAGTCGTTACCAGTGGCAGAACATTGGAAACAGAATGATTAGTTTAGTTTGTAAATGCAGGAGCCAATTTTCAAGAGAAAACACTCGACAAAGCAGCATGGGAAGACGAAATTAAGCAACCGTCATGCAGTGCAAAACATACCTAAAAATTTCTAAAACACCCAGAATTCGTAATAATCTTAAAAGCCAGCAGAAATCCTTGAGCATAAACATGAAGACACAGTAAACTAAGAATAAAATGTTTAGATCAGTCTTGAAAAGTGGAAGCAGTTGACCTTCAGAGCCCATTCAAACAATCGACAGGTGGAGCTTGCCTAATCTCAAGCAAAATTTAATTCCACAGATGTGGGGCCACTACCAAGAAGAGGCGACAACTTTGAAAAAGCTCTCATCTGGCTAAACTTAGCCATGATGATTAAGCCCCATTAAAAGCAACAATACTTTGGCTAGCGATTGCTTAATTTCAACGGAACTTAAGGCACAACTATATGTATATCTACCTAGAAATAAGTCCCACTCTGTTCGCTTACTCCCATGAAAGTATGCACAGGGTTGTAGCTTTAGTAACAGCCGACTTTCAGGTGGATTGGGGCTAGTATCTTTAAATAAGTCACGAAGGAATGGATTAATGAAAGCCAATTATTTAGCATAGTGAGGTGCTTCTGTCTACTTCAGATGGTGTGCCATCTTCCCGCTCAATGAACTCAACCAAGTACAGGTCCCATTCCTTATAAATAACATTGTTATGCCCTATGGCTAATGAAATAAAGTTGCCTTTAACCCCAGTACATTGGTACCTTGGTTCTCAAACTTAATCAGTTCTGGAAGTCCGTTCCAAAACCAAAGCGTTCCAAAACCAAGGTATGTTTTTCCATTAAAAGTAATGCAAAATGGGAATTAACCTCGATGCATTGCTAAAAGAGGATCAAACATTAGAGGACTTGATCCATTACACTCATTTTCACACCTCCAAAGAGGCCAGTCTGATGATATGCTGAAGAAGCATATATCAGGCTGTGGGTGCAAAACATGCAACAGATGACACCGAGCGCAGGTGTTTTTGTTAAGTTTAAGCTCTTCCTCCCCAAAATGGCCTCCGAGGGTTGAAGAACTGCCTGCCATAACGGGGACAAATTATTCATGCTGCCAAGTGATCCCAGATTGTGCCACTTCAGTCTACGTCGTTCAGTTCTTTGAAAAACGAGTATGCTGCTCCTGGGACGATGAATAGCTATTCATAATATTAACAATAAATAAAACAGAACAATAAAAAAAAACAGAAGGAGACTCAACGGAATAATAAAAGCAGACCAAGCAGAGAACCCATAAGACTGCTAGTTAAAAACAGCTCGGATACCATGCTTGAAGGCTTAGATGTAGGCGCTTATCTTACAACTTCTAACCCCCTCAACTACAGTCGAATCCTAGGATCTCAAACACCTTGGCTCCTGAACAAATCGGCTCCCCAAAGATTGAAACTTGGAAGTGAGTATTCTGGTTTTTGAACAATTTTCAGAATCTGAATGTCCGGCATGGCTTCTGATTGGTTGCAGGAGCTTCCTGCAATCAGGAATTGGCTTCCTGCAGCCAATCAGAAGCTGCACATTGGTTTCTGAATGTTTTGGAAGTCGAACATACTTCCAGAACAGATTCTGTTCGACTTCCAAGGTACGGCTGTATTGGTCATACTGGCTAGGACTGATAGTACTTGATCAGTAACATCATCTGGGGGAAACAGAGTTAGAAAAGGCCTCAAAAACTTGGAAAAGCTCTGCTGGGTGGCCTTGTGAAGTTCTGATGGGGGCACAGAAGCAACGCTTTGAATGAGAGAAAGAGAATGGAACAGTGTGATTATGAAAGAATAATCTGTCATACAGGAGTACAGTAGTCACAGCTTATTAGCAAAACAGCGAATAATTCCAGCAACACAAAAAGCAACCCCCCATGTTTGTTCTGTCATATAGTAACACAGTTTACTTTGATTATGCATGAAAAAGGGGAGTGGGGGAGACCCATTTATGATCATCATCACCTGTACACATCTGCAACTGGAGTTGGTTCAAAGTTTGGTGTGGCGTGAGCCTCAGGCGCCAGATATATTTGTGTGAAGTGCTTATGAGGAACATTGGACTCCATTAAATAATCTTCTTTTCTATAGAACTGCAAGCCATAGTCTGACACAAGGAGAAGCAAAGGAGGGGAAGGAAGAAAAAAAAAGGGATCAGAAATTTCCCCTGGTTGTTTTGCATTATTTTGAACTGAGTGCCACAGGAGATGTTCATTTCAACACTCTCAGTTGGGAAATGGGCTGATTCAGTTTAGAGCTGAAATGAATTCTCCTCAGCAAATTCCGGACATGAGGATGGGAGCAAATTCCCTGGATGTCAAAATATTAGTCGCATTTTAAATATTCAGCATCAGCATTTCACATTCAGAGTTCTGTCAGTAGCAGCCAGCCCTTTCCCGCATCCGACAGCTGTCACTCAGTAAGGATGAACATCTGACTGCCTCACTTCGCAATGGGCTGTACAGGACAGCTAACATGCTGTCATTCTGAACTAGCTTGGTCTGCCTTCCGGGCTGGTGTCACATAGTTAAATCTGATTGGCTGTCACCATGACTAAGAGAAAGGAGGACTATTCTCCAAACATAAGCAAGGGCCCAAATAGATTAAGCTGCAGGGAGATTCCCAAATGCTGCTATCTGAATTCCAGGTATGGGGAGGCAGAATGAGATTCATCCCAGTACGTTTCCGAGCACAATTCAAAGTGTTGGTGCTGACCTTTAAAGCCCTAAACGGCCTCGGTCCAGTATACCTGAAGGAGCGTCTCCACCCCCATCATTCTGCCCAGACGCTGAGGTCCAGCGCCGAGGGCCTTCTGGCGGTTCCCTCATAGCGAGAAGCAAAGCTACAGGGAACCAGGCAGAGGGCCTTCTCGGTAGTGGCGCCCGCCCTGTGGAACGCCCTTCCAGCAGATGTCAAAGCGATAAACAACTACCTGACATTCAGAAGACATCTTAAGGCAGCCCTGTTCAGGGAAGTTTTTAACGTGTGATATTTTACTGTATTTTTGCTTTCTATGGAAGCCGCCCAGAGTGGCAGGGGAGGCCCAGCCAGATGGGCAGGGTATAAATTATTATTATTATTATCTCCCTGCCTGAATCTCTCTGGGAATGGAACCAGGGAAGTCTCCTGGAAAAGCCCTAGCTCATTCCCTTGGAATGCATAACATATAAGGGTCTAATCTATGACAAGGCAAAAGGTAAAATGGGATGTGGGTGGTGCTGTGGGTTAAACCACAGAGCCTAGGACTTGCCGATCAGAAGGTTGGCGGTTTGAATCCCCGTGACGGGGTGAGCTCCCGTTGCTCGGTCCCAGCTCCTGCCAACCTAGCAGTTCGAAAGCACGTCAAAGTGCAAGTAGATAAATAGGTACCGCTCCGGCAGGAAGGTAAACAGCGTTTCTGTGCGCTGCTCTGGTTCACCAGAAGCAGCTTAGTCATGCTGGCTACATGACCCAGAAGCTGTACGCCGGCTCCCTTGGCCAATAAAGCGAGATGAGTGCCGCAACCCCAGAGTTAGTCACGACTGGACCTAATGGTCAGGGGTCCCTTTACCTTTAAAAGGTAAAGGACCCCTGGATGGTTATGAGTGACTATGGGGTTGCGGCGCTCATCTTGCTTTCAGTCCAAGGGAGCCGGCGTTTGTCCACAGACAGCTTTCTGGGTCATGTAACTAGAATGACTAAACCACTTCTGGTGCATGAAGCACCGTGACGAAAACCAAAGTGCAGGGAAACACCATTTACCTTCCCATCGCAGCGGTACCTACTTATCTACTTGCACTGGCATGCTTTCGAACTGCTAGGTTGGCAGGAGCTCAGACAGAGCAACGGGAGCTCACCCCGTCGTGGGGATTTGAACCACCAACCTTCTTGGCAAGCCCAAAAAGCTCAGTGGTTTAGACCACAGTGCCATCCATGTCCCTACAAATGCATAATATCTAAGGGTCTAATCTATGACAGATCCTACTGAGCAGATATTAACAGATGGGGAGCATCACTCGGGGAGCAGAGCAAGTCCTGACGTGATATTTTAATTAATTAAATAGTTTCTTAACTGCCACTCATTAATTATCCAAGGGTACATGTGACTAAAGGGGTGAATAAAATGATGTACGTGACATGCTGCATACAGCCCAAGGGCTACTGTAATATAGTGGCTAAGCTACAATCCTAAACACACTCACTAGGGAGTAAGTAGATGTGTTTGGAATCTGTGCGTCAGGCTGAATGAGAAGGAGCGGCAAACCTGACAGTCCCTGGTTCCAAACCTGTCTGTATCACAAGCTCAGTAGGCAGTCGTTGAAACAGGCTACTGTCTCCCTGCATCAGCCCCCCACATCTGCAATACACAGATAATAGTTCTGATCCTCTACCCTATAGCAGTCTTGCAAGGATTATTCATATATGTGAAGCACTTTGAACATTATTATCTACGCGCAGAGTATCTGCCAGTCTGTTCCTTCAACTCCCTTTGAGTTTGATCTGCCAAACATTTGGGGTTTTGTTTTTTTGTTTTTTACTGTTATCCAGTGAGTGTTCACAATACGGCTGTATTGTGAGAACCTCCTATATTACATGATAAACATTATGTGTATCAAAAAACAACAACCCCACCCTGAAGACACATTGCTAATTGCTGTTTGTTGCTAATAGGTCTAAGTTGAGCCATTTGACATTTGCAATGTAATGTCGCATAGATTCGTCGTTTTCAGGAGATGTGGGGATGGTGACCACGAGGACATCAGCAGCACTATCCCATAATAAGGCAATATCCATTCGTACTTTTCCATAGCACAGAGAGAACAGCTCCTGTTCCGCTTACCTGAAATCTTACAAACCCAGCGATCATCAATGACACAGTTGGTGGACTTTAATCGCCCATGGTAGATCCTGTGCTGGTGAAGATACGCCATTCCCTGAGCAATGTCTGTGGCAAAAGAAAGCCTAAGATGGTAGGGATAATAATCGGTGTTAATATGGCCTACTGTACCACAGGGCTAGACTTAACACTTCAAGAGCTCCGTGGAACAAATGGGCAAAGATTGCAGTGATGTTTTGACTTGCATCTGTTGTAAACAAAAATTGCCCTTTTCACTTATGGGGTATCCAAGAACCCATATAGAGTCCCCTATTGGTAGGAGAGAATAACAGAGGCCAACCAGAGAATATTGAGAAGCAAAGCAACTAATAAGCTTGATCTTTATTGATCTGTTGCAACAGGGTGCTCCCCTCACTCTCAGGAGAGAGGAAGGACCCAGAAAAATGGCATGCAAGGCCTTATAAAGACTTTTGAAATTCCCATCCTGTAGATCAAGACCACCCCCAGAAACATCATACATACATCACAGAAGAGGTGGTCTTAAAACAGAAATTTGAATGTTGTTTTTCTCCTGTCATTGTTTATCTCCTGTCTGGCAGGTTACTTGATTCGATTGCCTGGGTAGCCTGGCCAGTCTTTTGTAATGATAAATACTTAGTTCCTGGGCCATGTCACAGGCTCACACCCTATTCAAACACAGACATACCCTTAGGACAGGATTTGTGAAGGAAAAGACAATGGGGAGGCTTTTCCATTTTCCTTTGACCTTGCAGAGAAAACATTTGGTCAGTTTGGGACAGTTTGGGAATCAAAATGGTTCCAGGTCGGTCTTCCTGTGCTGATCTATGTATGTGCTTGGTTGGTACACTTATGAACATTTAACATATATCTAAGACCTCAAAATTCCTATCACACATCCAATAGGGCCTGCCAGTATGGCTTCCACGAAGCATCTCAATAATTATCCCCTCTCAAATCCACAGACGGTTTGATCTTCTTGTTTACTTCCTGCTTGCACTAGGTCGGTCCCTTCTTACATTTCAGGGATCGTTTCTATGGTGTCAAACTAGAAAAGTGTACTTGAAAACGATCCCTTACACGTGCCTCCTGATAACTTAGGCTTGCATTGTTCCATGTGCAATGCTATCTGGAGGAGTAATCTAGAGTATTTGTGGGGGACCGATCTGTCGGGTCGGCCGGGGGCATGGACGACCCCCAGGCAAACGACAGGAACATTCCCAGCCTGTTCCTCCCATCAGCCTGCAGCTCTAGGGAGTTCTGACAGCCTTCCCCGACGATTTATAGTGACTCATGCTTGGACACACTGAGCACACATCCAGAGTCCAGCAGAGATGAAACGCAGTCAGAGCTAGGCTGGGGTTGTAAGCACTAAGCTACTTTATTAAGCATAAAGGTAAAGGTAAAGCTCTGCTGGGTGGCCTCGTGAAGATCTGATGGGGGCACAGAAGTAATGCTTCGAATGAGAGAAAGAGAATGGGACAGTGTGATTATGAAAGAATAATCTGTCATACAGCAGTACAGTAAAGGTAAAGGGACCCCTGACCATTAAGTCCAGTCGTGGCTGACTCTGGGGTTGCGGCGCTCATCTCGATTTATTGGCCAAGGGAGCCAGCATACAGCTTCCGGGTCATGTGGCCAGCATGACTAAGCCGCTTCTGGCGAACCAGAACAGCCCCCACAAGATTTTCTTTGCAGTTCTTTGCCCCTCACAAACCGTAGACAAAGATGTAGTGTGGTGGCATCATTGGCCTTTCTCAACCTGTGGGTCCCCAGATGTTGTTGAACTACAACTCCCATCACTCCTAGCTAGCAAGGCCAGAGCTCAGGGATGATGGGAGTTGTAGTCCAACAACATCTGGGGACCCACAGGTTGAGAACTGCTGGACTAGATGGTCCTCAGGGTCCCTTCCAACTCTACAATTCTATGATTTCTGTGATTCCTTATGAATACCATGCATCTTCTTTCACTAGACATTACTGTTGGGATGCAGAGAAGAAAAGACATTGGCTGATGGCACCTCTTGGAACTTGTAGCTGGAGCCTTGAGTCCCTAAACCACGGGTTGTCAACCTGGTCCATACAGCCCACTAGTGGGTATTTCAGGATTCTAGGCGGGCAGTAGGGGGTTTTACGGCACAAGCCAAATCCTCCTTCCATCGAGCAATGGTGGGCGGTAAGGAAATTTTACCATTAAGAAAGATGTATTAGTGGGTGGTAGGTATAAAAAAGGTTGACTACCCCTGCCCTAAATAACGCACAGCAGTTGTTGTTTTTGTTTTTGGGGGGGAGTTGCACTATGGCCCTAAGGTAAAGGGACCCCTGACTATTAGGTTCAGTCGTGACCGATTCTGGGGTTGCGGCGCTCATCTCGCTTTATTGGCCGAGGGAGCCGGCGTACAGCTTCTGGGTCATGTGGCCAGCATGACTAAGCCGCTTCTGGCGAACCAGGGCAGCACATGGAATTGCTGTTTACCTTCCCGCCAGAGCGGTACCTATTTATCTACTTGCACTTTGACATGCTTTCAAACTGCTAGGGCCTGCAAGACAGAGTTGTTCCACCAGGCCTTTGGTCAGGGCGCAGCCTGACTCCCTCCTCTGGCAACCTGCACAGAATCTTGCTTAATCGGTTGCCATTAATTTGATTTTAATTAATTTTTATAATGAAATATTTTTAGAATGTGTGATTATTTGATTGTTTGATTATTTGATTATTGTTAGCCGCCCTGAGCCCGGCTTCGGCTGGGGAGGGCGGGATATAAATAAAATTTATTATTATTATTATTATTATTATTATTATTATTATTAGGTGGGCAGGCGCAGGGACCAAGCAACGGGAGCTCACCCCGTCACGGGGATTTGAACTGCCGACCTTCTGATCGGCAAGTCCTAGGCTCTGTGGTTTAATGCACAGTGCCACCCGCATCCCTATGGCCCTACCCACACACAATAAATCTAATCAGCAATTTGATCCCAAAGTCAGGTTCTCTCTGTCAGTCACTCTTAAAAGATCACTTCAGGCTCAGCATCACACTGGCATCTTATCTACCTAATGATGCCTCGCTGTAATTAAAATCCCATATTCTATCAAAAACACCATCTGGTGAAATGATTACACATACCTTCTTATCAGTCTGAAAGTCAGTGAGGGCTTTGTTGTTATTTCATCTATATATAATCTTATCTCATATCAATATAGCAGCTACATTCCCCCCCCCCCCCGTTGAGACTTTGTCCATGAAGGGAATGATGCAAATCACACCAGCAAGACAACCTCTGCCCCACCAAATACTGGCTTCTGTTATTAACACTTTAATATAATGGATTCTAAAAATATATAAAAAACTCTCATAGTATAAATGCTGTTGAAATACATTATAGTTTCTCTTTTTCCTCATGCGATATAAAGAACTGATTTGAATTGGAGAGAGAGAGAGAGAGAGAGAGGAAGGAAGGAAGGAAGGAAGGAAGGAAGGAAGGAAGGAAGGAAGGAAAGAAAGAAAGAAAGAAAGAAAGAAAGAAAGAAAGAAAGAAAGAAAGAAAGAAATTTTGCTGTGAGTGCTGCAAGACCTGCTCCCGGTTTTGCTCACCTATTTCTACCTGCCTTGGGATGCAGGGACTCTGATAGATTCTTTTCTTCTTCTTTTTTAATCGACAAATGCTGATGCTACTTCTGTTGGGAACAGAAGCCATCTTACAGTTAGCCTATAAAGACCAGCCACTCAGGATGCTGAGAGAATATTGGGGTGAGGTATGACATGGTTTGCATTTTTTGGTACTGACTCTCTTCCGCGGCACCGGAAATCACTTCTGCACCTACCCAGATGCTGAAAATTGCTTCTGCACAGGTGTGATTTTGGGCATCTGGGCATGCGCAGAAGCAATTTCCGGCGCCACAGACATGCACATATGCGATTGCTGCTGTCGCGCTGCACTGGCCTGGCCCAAGGAGGATCTCCGCGGGAGTGATCCGGCCCATGCCCGGTAAGCCTTGCTGACCCCTGATATATATCAACAGGATGGCAGGTGGGTCACCAGGTGATTCTTCCTCAGTACTGTTCCCTCGTGCCCACGCCCCTCTCCAGGTATTCTGAACATGCCGGCTTTGGCCCTTTCAGTGGGTGGGTGAGGTGTCCCCAGTTCTCCTTCATACAACTTTGGCTCAACAACCTTGGTTAAAAAAAGCTCCACAATTTAGGTGGCTTCCTTAAAAGAGCTCACCAATTTTGGGGGTGTTAAGAACGCAAACCCTTACAAGGCAGCTTCCACAATAAACAATCACATATCAGAATAAATTTTGACTAAAATGTGGGTGAACTTCCATGAGAATTAAAACAAACAAACAAACTGAGGTGCAGAACTAAATTTAAGATGGAGGAGATAGAGATAGATAGAGAGAGAGAGAGAATGAGAACCCATAATTGACAGATTTCACTCATCCCAAGCAGTAACTGTGAGGAAAATGCCAGCATTGACATCCACCTTTGTCACCTTTCTCTCACCTGAAGCCCCAGTTTAAAGGGATGTCTTCATTGAGCAGCACATCAGTCAAACTTCCTTTAGGGCAGTATTCCGTGATTATGGCAATATTTGGCGCTTCAATACAGCCTCCAATGAATTTGCAGAGGTTTGGGTGGTCCAGTTCTCTGTGACAAGCAGGCAGGAATTGGGTTGTGCCATATACTTTCTAAGAACACAACATTGCATTTTGAACACTTTCCCTTGCAGGAGAAGCCTCTCCTTGAGAAGGAACTTCGGGCTTGAGCCCCAGAACAACTCCATAGCCACTGTGAAGTAGTTGCTTTGGGAGTCGAAACCATATGTAAGCCTGTAACCCACTTACTGAGAATAAGTTCCATTGGACTCAGCAGGACTTACTTTTGAGTAGATATGCATAGGATTGGTCTGTAAATTTGTGTGTGTGTGTGTGTGTGTCCTAGCTCCCAAAAGCTGCTATAGATGGACACAGTGCTTTTTTCTGGGGGGACGCAGGGGTACACATATTTTTCACTCCATAAGACGCACCTGACCATAAGACACACCTAGTTTTTAGAGGAGGAAAGCAAGAAAAAAGCTCCCCATCTCAATTTGACAGAGCGTGCAAGGGAGAAAGAACCCCTCTGAGCTGGCTCCTGGCTGCTCTCATGCAAGTCACAGAGCCCCTCAGATGGAGGGAACTCTAAAGAGTGTTCTAAAGACCTCTTCCCCCGCCTCGCCTCTCCCCACCCCCTCGCGCGGCTGCCACCATTAGGATGCTCACACGGACGATGTGCCACACCCCCGCCGCTCCAGTAACCAAAGTCCTCAGCTCCGCCGCTGCCAGGGACAACACATTCGCTCCATAAGATGCACAGACATTTCCCCTTACTTTTTAGGAGGAAAAAAGTGTGTCTTATGGAGCGAAAAATACGGTAAGTTTGGCCCCATTGAGGGGCAGTATTTCAATATGAGTAGGAAAATGAGAGTACCCCTAAACATTTTTTTTTTAAAAAAGCACTGGACACAGGTGCAGCCAACGTGAGGTCCCCCAGAAGCTTCTGGACTGCAGCTTCCATCAAAGCCAGCCAACGTTGCCAACGGTAATGGATGATAGGAGTTGTAGTCTAACATCATCAAGAGAGAACCATGTTGGCCACTCCTGGATCATTAGAGGGCCCACAGAACTTCTGATCAGTTGTGACTGAGCAACAGAGAGAGGAACGGGATATGTGAGGAGTGAGGGAGATAGAGATGGAGACAAAAAGAGCTGAGCCAAAATAGGAAACCGATTGTGGGAGGTTCCACTAGTAGTAAAGTCTTTACTTTTTCTCATTTATTAGACGGGACTCTTATTTGACCACATGGCTCAAGATCATGCCATGGACTCTTGGCTTCTGTCACACGGGTTCATTTCCTGAGAATTCCAGTATTTATTTTCGTCTCTCTCCCACCCCCCGCTCCATAAAAAAGGCCCACATTTCTATACCTGAAGGAGCGTCTCCACCCCCATCGTTCAGCCCAGACACGGAGGTCCAGCGCCGAGGGCCTTCTAGTGGTTCCCTCCCTGCAGTAAGTGAAGCTACAGGGAACCAGGCAGAGGGCCTTCTTGGTAGTGGCACCCGCCGTGTGGAACGCCCTCTCATCAGATGCCAAGGAAATAAACAACTATCTGACTTTTAGAAGATATCTGAAGGCAGGCCTGTTTAGGGAAGTTTTTAAGGTTTGATGTTTTATCATGTTTTAAATATTCTGTTGGGAGGCACCCAGAGTGGCTGGGGAAATAAATTCCTCAAACCCAGATTAAGCTGGTGCTGTGAGGGCTGGGGGAAGGGCATCATATGGCCTCAACGGGGCAGCATATTACCAAGGTCCACCCCTGTTTCTCTCAGCCATTCAGAGACTGCTGCTGGCTTCGAAACAAGAAGGGATGTGGGAAGGACTTCTTAGCATGCCTTCAGGACATACAAGATATCATAGGACAGGTTGTCTAGTTGATCCTGAAACACACAGTTAAACATGCCAGTAAAGGCAATATGGGTCTCAGTTCACTTTTTGAAACAAGTGGATAGTGAATTCAAATTTAAGGAGCACACACTTGTGTGCATTATCTATAAAGGCACCCATAACACTTTTAAAAGTAGCTTACCTTACTTGTTTGACTTCTTTACGGATGGTCCTAGTGAGAGTAAACGTCTTGTTCATTATTTTTTTGATGGCCACTGTTCTACCATCACTGGAAGAAGGCAAAGACAGTTGTTTAGCAACCATAAGTAAATAAAAAACCCACAACCCCTCCGTATATTTATCTATTACAGTTATATTATCTGTGGTGCAAAAAAACCCACAATACATTGTTCTTCTCCTTTTCCCATTTATCCTCACAAGAGCCCTGTGAGGTAGGCTGAGAGGTGGCAACAAGCCATAGTTCACCTAGGGTGGATCGACACACAGGAAAAAAACCACTATAAGTAAGTTAGAAAAAAACCGCTATGGAAAATCGCATAGAATTTTTTTTTACTCTCCAGTGCCATCTGGTGTTGCATGCTTATAATGCATTCAAAACACTGTTTTTTGACTAATGTAGTTGAGTCACTAGTGAGCTTAACGGCGGCTGGCCAAACCACGTTGGACAACATGTGCCTTTGTATTTAATATGCAAATAGCAGCAGCTGTGGGGGAACAAAAATTATCAGGGCCACTGCAGCGGGGAGAATTCGATGCTTTCCTCCCCTGAGGAAAACCCCATCGCTGGAAGCATTATTTGCATTGGGAGGAGATCTCCCATTAGCACCAGGGAGAAATTATGAACTTCTCATGACAGCAATTGCTTGGCCACCGTGGGAAACAGGAAGCTGAACTGGGCAGGCCTTTGGTCTGACTCAGCAGCCTCATTATGAAGCTTGATGGAGCCTAGGCTTGACTCAGCATAAGACAGTTTCCCATGTTGCAGTAATAGAATAGAGCGAAAGGACTGCAAATTACACCTACTAGATCCCCGTCTGCGTAAAATAGTTCATCTTGGAAGTGTTGGCAGCTGCTGTACAGGAGCTCAGTGTCGTGAGGCAGCTGGTACTGGAGACGCTGGGTCGAAGTGGCACACTCAGGGTGCTCCCCATTGCAGTCCTTGCCATGTATTCTGATGAAACAGGAAATTAGATGTAGGTTGGTTGTATGCACATTGGTGAGAATACTTGAACATTATTATGATTCCAGGATTAAATCTGCAAATTGTTTGCTCTGCTGGTACCTTTCTAGTACCATTTGAGGAGAGGTCAACAAAAGTGGTTCAAAGACTCTCTCAAGGCAAATCACAAAAGATCACCAGTGTCGAAGCAATGATTCTTCAACATCAACTTTATTGAATTGGCCATGTTGTTTGGATGTCTGATCATCTTCCAAAGCAACTACTCTGTTCCCAACTTAAGGATGGAAAGTGTAATACCAGTGGACAACAAAAGAGGTTTAAAGATACTCTCAAGGCAAATCTTAAAAACTGTTGCATAAACACTGACTACTGGGAAATTCTGGCCTGCAAGTGCTCCAACTGGAGAACAGCCTTTACCAAAGGTGCCATGGGTTTTGAAAACGCTCGAACTCAGGACACAAGGGAAAAACGCGCTAAGAGGAAGGCATGCTTGGGAAACCCTCACCGTGATCAACTCCCATCTGGAAACCTATGTCCCCACTGTGCAAGGACGTGTGGATCCAGAATTGGCCTCCACAGTCACTTACGGACTCACTTTTGAGACCATGATTATGGAAGACAATCTTACTCGGCTACGAGTGATTGCCCAAGAAGAAGAGCACCATTTGAGTGTTTGTTCTCTGCTAGCAGTGTGCCAAAGATTGATGATGAACTGACCCATCGTATAGAAGGGTTTGCATAGTTTTCTGAAACTTTTAAAAGGTTGGCTTACATACACAGTTAACATTCTGAATCATTTGGCTGTCATGCTTTTAATACAGTGAAGATAAGGTATCAGAATTTATTTTATTGCAGCCATCTGGGTTATTCGACACACACACTTTTCAGACTCAACATAATGATGAAACACTTGGCTTTGCATAATTTTTTTTTTTTATAAAAGCCAAGATTAGCTTCTTAATTTCTTTACTGTTTCATCTTTTTGTCTTTCTGCACAGCTCTGTCCGTCGCTACTTCTTCCCTGTCAGATTTGCATATTTATGTCTACGTTTCCAAATATTTTAATTAACAGTGTTATCATCTCTTTTCCCTGTTTATCCTTTCTGAATGCTAAATTTATGCCTCCCAATTTGGGGTGTTTTCTTTTGCTAGATCCATGCTGACAGTAGCACTAACAGTTTTGTCTGGTCTTGTTAGCTTTCAGCAGAACAAGTTCGTTAGCTGGGTCTCTGATGTGTGGAGGGCAGCAAAGTCTCATCAAAACCAAAAAACAAATCCACAAATAATTGAAAAAAGAGGAATCAAATCACGAATGGAAAGTGCTGTTAATATATTACATTAAAACCATAAACTCTTGTATGAAGTACTCGTACTCAAAATGATATATTATGTTTAAAGTTGACACCCCCCCCCCCCCATCAACTTAAGAAAGGCAGGCTACATAGTTGGTTTCAGAGGGCTTCCCAGATGGTATCGAATGCCACTTCTGGCTTAATAAACTAGCAGCTGCTGAAATTTCTTCTCCTGCAAAGGTTTAGGAGTAGGTGATAACTGAAAGCCATCCAAACAGGGGCAGACCTTGGTAATATTTGATGCTCCCCACAGCCCAAAGCTGTTAAGTATAGTAATTTAATTCACTGAAATTGTAAATGCTTGCATGCTTTACTATGTATTGAAATTTGATTGATTGGTAACTGAATTCTAGAGAGTTCTGAAGTAGCTCTCGTGTGATTGGCTAGCGTTGGTCACATGGAGGTATCTAGTGAAAGAAACTCCATTTTATGGGAAGCAAGATGAATTTGTTATAGAATCCACTGTGAACACTGCTAAGTTGAATGGAGTGTTGGAGTGCTTCTTTGCTTGAAGGAAAGGGAGCAAAGATGCAAGAGAAGGTAAAACTGGAAATCTCCCATAGGAGCTGCAAGGCATGGCCTAACTGAGATACAGATGGCTGAGTGCTGAGCTCTGGAAAGGGAGGAAAAATACAGTTGTTTGGAAGTTAAAAGAAGAGACTGTAAGCCCATGCTTGGAGAAGCATGCGACTGTAAATATTATGTTTTAATTCATCTATAAGTTACGGCAAGTAAAGTTGAAGTGTGGACATTGGTTTAATTTCCAAAGAAGGGTGCTAGTCATATATATGATTTGAGCTTCTTAGCTGAGATTTCGCTACCCTCACTTCAAAAAAAGCCACCTTCCCAAAACCGGGTAAGGGAGACACCAGGCTTTGGGAAAGAGGCCTGAGGCTCTGGCACGTTCCTAGAGCCCACCAGCCTCCTTCCCAAAGTTGGGCAAGTGCTAACAAGGCTTTGGGAAGGAGGAAGGAGGGCTCCAGGACCTGTCAGATCCCTCACACCTCCTTCCTGAAGCCCAGCACTTACTAGGCTTGGGAAGGAGGCAGGGCCCCCTTGGCACCTGTGCCCTGTTCGAGGGAATGGGCCCTTTGTCTGATCTCGTAGGGCTTTTCCCTATGTCATTTTCTTGCAGTATAGGGTTAAATTTTACACACTCAATTTCAGTTTGCATTTCTTAGTGCAGAAAGTATTGCTCTCATGTGTAAAGATCTTTCCTATTCTTTCCTATTCTAATTAATACAAGAAACTATTAGGTTTTTATTCATAGCACCATATTTTTCCGTGTAAAAGATGCCTCCATGTATAAGATGCCCCCTATTATTATTATGGGGGGGGGGCTAAATTTAAAGAAAATGAGGGGAGATGGCCCAATGTTGTTGAGCTTCCTAGAGCGCATGCCTACCACAGCTTTTCCCCCACCCACTATTCATGTATAGGACGACCCCAGTTTTTTGACATGATTTTTGAGTCAAAAAACCTCTTCTAATGCACGGAAAAATACGGTATTTATTGTAACTGGCTTTAGTATTTCTGCTGTGTGTGTTTAAGTTGCTTTGAGTCATTTCTATGAGATGATAATGATGATACTAATGATACTAATACTTACAGACCTTGTTTGATGCAGCTGAAGTCTATGATCCAGCTTTCATCCCAAAACATTTTTTGCTTTTGGTACTGGAACCACTAAAGAAAGCATGAAAGGGCAAATTCATCCCTAGGCTCTTCATCATAAGATCTTCATCATATGATCTCAGGGCGGTTCACAGAATAAAATACAGGATAAAAGCATGAAAACAGCAAAACAATCCCCCCCCCACCTTCCCACAGACACATTTAAAAGGCTGTACAATATTAATCAGCCCAAGACCTGGTTGAAGAGGAATGTTTTCACCTGGCGACTAAAGATGTGTAATGAAGGCGCCAGGTGAACCTCCCTGGGGAGAGCATTCAGAAAAAGGGGGGCCACCACAGAAAAGGCCCATTCTCATGTTGACACCCTTTGGACCTCACATGAAGGAGGAACACAAAGAAGGGCCTCAGAGCATGAAGGCAGAGTCTGTGACAGTTTACTGTTGGGAAACTGTGTACGTGCAGCTACTCACACAGAGTCAATTAAGGTTTGGCAGACAGCCAGAAGGCAATCTGAAGGAGTAAGTCTGCTTGGTGATAACAGAGGCATGGAGACAGCTCCCTGATTGGTCAAGCGCTCTCAAGGGAGTGATAATTAATGGTCTACTAACTGGAATGTGTTAGTTCAGAGTTCAGAGTTTCAGAGTTCTGTGTGTCAGTGTAGGAGTTGTGAGTCGTGTATGAGAGAGCAAGCTAAAGATCCGTGTTCTGTTCCTGTAAATAGTCCACTGTATATAATTAACACCTAACTACAAGTTCCTGGTTCCTGCTTCGTCTATCCTGTCTGCAGCCAAGTCGCCAATTGCTTCCGTGGATTCTGTGTTTACTCTGCTAGGTCTGACTAAGGTCCTGCAACTAGTCAGAAAGTTGCGAAACACCAAATAGGTTTTACCAATATTTACATGGGGAGAGGCGGTCCTTAATGGCTTGAAGGATACCTGAAGGATACCTGAAGGAGCGTCTCCACCCATATCGTTCAGCCCAGACACTGAGTTCCAGCTCTGAGGGACTTCTGGCAGTTCCCTCCCTGTGAGAAGGGAGGTTACAGGGAACCAGGCAGAGGGCTTTCTCGGTTGTGGTGCCCGCCCTCTGGAATGCCCTCCCATCAGATGTCAAGGAAATAAACAACTATCTGACATCTGAAGGCAGCCCCATTTAGAGAAGTTTTTAATGCTTGATGTTTTATCGTGTTTTTAATATTCTGTTGGGAGCCGCCCAGAGTGGCTGAGGAAACCCAGCCAGATGGGTGGGGTATAAATAAATTGTTGTTGTACATACTACCGTACTTAATATTTCAGAAATCTATAAGCAGAGACTTAGACTGGTTTCTCTTGAATTCCTGACATTGGTAAAATTCCCACAACAGGTTATTGCACCATTGGTGCTTCACATAATCATCATCATTTTGAGTTGGGGGGGGGGCAAAAGAAACATTTACTTTTTATCCTTCCTCCCCCATACTGTTTATCTGAAAGACTGAGCAAACTGAGAGTCAGTTCTCTTCAGTTATCTCCTACCAGCTAGAAAAAAATGCCTACAGACAGAATCTGAGGCAAACATTATCCATGCCGAGTCCCCTTCTGCAACTTCACAAAGCAGAGAGACAGTTTGCGTTGCAAACACAACAGAGAAGGAAGTGTCCTCAGCTGTCAGACAATCTCCTAGGAGGCACACTCAAGAGGTAACAACTGCCTATTTTGGAATGCGTCTCCCCAGGTGAGGCAGAGCTAGCGATGGCTGCTTCTCATCCAGGTACACCCAAGAGGGCAGCAAAGAAGTAGAACTTGTGTTTATGCTGCGTTGCATTATAAAATGAAGATTAAGTAAGAGGGACCAGACAAGGGAGAGGGGAAAGCATGGAGGAGAGCAGCTGAGTGGCGGTGAAGTTCTACTTAACGCGTACCACGACTGTCAGAAAAAAGCCGGTGCAGACCAGACATATTGGTAAGGCAATTGCGATCCTGATGTCTGTTGCCAACGGACATTCACCACAGTCAGCCGGGCATGTGGAACAGCCCTCGTCATCCTCACAGATGTCATCCCCACAGACTGAGCACAAAGAGAAAGAGGTTTCAGAATTAATAATACAATGGCACAGCACCAGGATATTCCTTTGTGGCTAAGCGTGATCAAAGGGAAGAGGGTCCCTCCTCGGCCCAGTATACCTGAAGGAGCGTCTCCACCCCCATCATTCAGTCTGGACTCTGAGGTCCAGCACCGAGGGCCTTCTGGCGGTTCCTTCACTGTGAGAAGTGAAGCTAAAGGAAACTAGGCAGAGGGCCTTCTCGATAGTGGCGCCTGCCTTGTGGAACGCCCTCCCATCAGATGTCAAGGAAATAAACAACTATCTGACTTTTAGAAGACATCTGAAGGCAGCCCTGTTTAGGGAAGTTTTTAAGGTTTGATGTTTTATAGTGGTTTTAATATTCTGTTGGGATCTGCCCAGAGTGGCTGGGAAAACCCAGCCGGATGGGCAGTGTATAAATAATAAATTATTATTATTACCCTCTTTAAAAACAGGACTTCAATCAAAATGTGTCTTTACTGACAGATGTCCGAGGCTCTTCAGTCAAGAGGGGAAGTTGTCCTCCCAACATCCAGCATGACTTGTGCTGCCTGAAACCAATGGTTCTGGCATTGGCGATCAACCCCATGACACAATGAATCTTTTGTACAATTGTCATTCTTTGCACGAGCAATGACAAGGAAGATTCCCAGTGATGTGGGAAATGATGCATTAAATTCTAATGAATGTTCAGGTCCTTCCGGTCTTCCTAGCAGCAGAAGCGCAAGCATTCTCTGAACATTTCACTCACCACCTCCACTGTTTTGTAGCATACCTACTGCCGGGAGGACCATGGTTTGGGCTTCCAAAGCAGCCTGCATTCTCCCAACCCTGATGTGTGCAATGAGAGAGGTCATGCCCACATGCACCAGGACTACCTGCAAGGCAAGCAAGATGGAGGAAGAGAAAGAGAAGAACGGCAACCCAATGAGATCAGTGAGAACCATTCTAGTCCAGATTGTCACTGGCCACCCAGATGCCTCTGCAGTCTCCCGAGGAGGGCTGTGGAGATGGTCACCTTCCCCCTGTTAGTCCTCAGCATTTGTTATCTGCAGTGATAGTGTTTCACTCATAGAATCAAAGAATCATAGAGTTGGAAGGGACCATTTGGGTTATCAAGTCCAACCCCTGGCAATACAGGGATCTCAGCTAAAGCATCCATTACAGATGGCTATCCAACCTCTGCTTCCAAACATTGACTCTCCTTTCTTGGAGGTTTTTAAGAGAGGTTGGGTGGCCACAACCTCTCAAGAGAGACTGTTCGCTGTCAAACCGCTCCTACTGTCAGACAGTCCTTCCTGATGTTTAGTCGGAATCTCCTTTCTGGAAACTTGAAGCCATTGGTTTGAGTCCTACCCTCCAGAGCTTGCTCCATTCTCCATGTGACAACCCTTTTAGATATTTGAAGATGGCTATCATATCTCATGGGATGCGGGTGGCGCTGTGGGTTAAACCACAGAGCCTAGGACTTGCCGATCAGAAGGTCGGCGGTTCGAATCCCCGTGACAGGGTGAGCTCCCATTGCTCGGTCCCTGTTCCTGCCAACCTAGCAGTTTGAAAGCACATCAAAGTGCAAGTAGATAAATAGGTACCGCTCCATTGGGAAGGTAAACTGCGTTTCTGTGCGCTGCTCTGGTTCGCCAGAAGCGGCTTAGTCATGTTGGCCACATGACCTGGAAGCTGTACGCCGGCTTCCTCGGCCAATAAAGAGAGATGAGCGCCGCAACCCCAGAGTCGGTAATAACTGGACCTAATGGTCAGGGGTCCCTTTACCTTTACCTATCATATCTCATCTCAGTCTCTCTTTTCCAGGCTAAACATACCAAACTTCTTCAACTTATGTTCCTCATAAGGCTTGGTTTCCAGAACCTTGATCGTCTCCTTCTGCACACAACCAGCTTATCAATTTCCTTCCTAAATTGCAGCACCCAGAACTGGACACAGTATTCCAGACACGCTATGTAGATTCGACTGATCTATCATAGCTAATAGCCTACTCTCTTCGAATTTGTCGAATTTCCTTTTAAGCTAGAGGCTATCACCACATCTTGAGTCATGTATTCTGAATGCTGTGTGAAGAAATATTGAATAACTAAATGAACCTGGATCTAGCTAAGTGAAAGGGGGAGCCCTTTTCTTGAACATTTTCAGCAACATCACAGTGCCCTATTCCACTGTGCTTTTTAATAATTCCTGTGAAAGGACTTTAAAGAGTTCGCTAATTCAGAAAGCCACTGCCCACATTAAGTCAAGCTGCCCTAATAGCTGCATGATGTACACTGAGGATGGGGAATTTGTGAACCTACAGATGTTTTTGGACTCTATATCCCATCATACCAAACCACTGACCATGCTAACTAGAGATGATGGGATTTGGAGCCCAACAACATCTGGAAATCTACAGGTTCTCCATTATATAAATATATATATATATATTAAAATTGCTACATCAAACCCAGAGTCAACTTAGGTGGGGGGTTTTTAACCCCATGTTGTTCCATACTCACAATACTAGGCTGATACTTGGTCATTTTTACTTTAGATGTAATGAATACTCATTCAATGCAACAATTGCTTAAAGGTAGCCTGGAGCTCTTGAGACATAAATGTGGTCAGTTCTTCTTGGTGCAACGATTAAAAAAGAGAGGGCATAATGTCCTGAGCAGCTGCTAAGCTAGCCAAATTCCCACTGTGGCCTACCGAGGCCAGATGTTTTTGACTACAACTCCCATCAGCTGCAACCAGCACAGGAGTTGTAGTCCAAGCTATCTGGAGGGCACCAGGCTGGCAAAGGGGAATAATAGATAATTCAGGCTTTTGCCCAGCAGTCCAAAAGAGAGTGAAACAGAGTCCGTGAGGAGGATTAAACCTTATTTACCTTGGCAGTCCAGTTTCTCTGTGTCATTTTGCCCGCAGTAGACTTGGTGTGGGTGAATATTTGGCCATCGTCTGGGATCCATGGTCCACAAATGCCACCTTTCCCCTTTTGTCAAGCAGATTAAATTAAACAATACAGCTTCAGAGTCATGTAAATATTCTTTTAGAAGTTCATGTAACAGTAAACTTTAGTTGGAAATGAATTTAAATGTCACATTCTCTGCTTAAGAAAGGGGAATATATAATCAGCCTTAGTGCAATTCTGGATAACGCCCCGATAACTTAAAGTGAATTATGCAGTTAGGCTTCATTTTTTCAGCCCATTTGGGTACATTTAGCATTCTTGCATGTCAGATGAAATGTTTTAAGTACCTGCCATTTTTATTTGTAATTTCTTGTGATTTCCAATTTTGCATCTCACTTAACCTCCAGGACCATGAGTTTCAGTGCTCTTGAAAGCTTAAATTATTTTAGTTTTAGTATTGCCAGTTGATGTATATCTCAACTTTACAGAATGCAAAAAGCTGTTTACAAAATACGAAAACATCATACCAAGACATAAGAATACTTCATAAGAGGAGTAGCCAAGGGGTATTCTCCAGATGTTTTGGACTACAATTCCCATCATCCCCTGTCAGTATGGCCAATGGACAGAGATGATGGGAGCTGTTGTCCTCAATATCTCTAGAGGGTACCATATTGGCTATCCCTGATTTAAAACACAGTACAATAATATCAAACATCAACTGGCCCCATAGCCCTCTAGAATAAAAACACTTCAGCTAGCCTCCTGAAGGATAAAGGAGAAGAGACATAGCAAGCTTCCCTTAGGAGAAGTTCTAGACAGTGGGTACCACTACACAGAAAGTCCTTCTCCTCAAAACCACCAGCCTAAGTTTGGATAAGCCATGGCAATGTCTCCCAGCATGAGCAAATCATATGGAAAAGGTGGCAAATAGGGATCTACTGTACAGTTGTTATTACATAAGCTATCCTACACCCAGGTCATTTTGGGCTTTAAAGGTTACTGAATTGAAGTTAGACCACATGGTTGCAAAATCAAGTTATCTTAGAATTCCCCATTCAAATTGCCCATGAATATTTCAAAGTTTCAAATTCAAAAGCCACCCCCCCCCTCCGGATGGCTCAATGGAAAAGTTAGAATGTCATGGTCAGAACTAAAATTTTGGTAAGCTTCTGTTCCGCCCTGACATTTTAAACATGACATTTTAGCTCAATGGTGAGAGACTCTTTTATCCCCCAGAAAGCTCTCTATGGGTCATCCGTTGACAGCCTTAGATTGTTTTGCTTGCAGAACTGCAACTCCATCAGCCCCAATGGCTAGGGATCATGGGAGTTGTAGTTCAGAAACATCTGGATGGCCAAAGTTTTCCCACCCCTGCTCTGTTTGAAGGGCTGCCTGGTCCAAGTCTACAGGGGTGGACCTTGGCAATATGCCACCCTGTGGAAGGCCATTTGATGCCCTCTCCTCAGCCCTCGTGGCTCCAGCTTAAGCCAGGCTTTGGGAAGGAGGTGAAAGGCTCTGGCAGAATCCTAGAGCCCTCCTCCTAAAGTCCAGTAAACACTTGGTCAGCTTTGGGAAGGAGGCAGAAAGACTCTATCACACTGTCAGAGCCCTCACACCTCCTTCCTGAAGCTGAGCAAGTGCTTTGAGAAGGCATCCTCCTTGGCTGTGCACCTGGTGCAACCACACCACTTGCACTGCCTTAAATCTGCCCCTGAAGTCTAATTAAAACATACAGAACCAGAAGAAGAAAGAACAGGGACTTGGACAGCAGACTAAGCAGTTACAGAGGCCACCTCATCTCAGTCTTCGTCAATACGATAAGCTGCATTGTATTTTTAAATAATATGCAGTGATTATTTCTGAATTTGCCTCTGCACCTACAAATTAATTTAGCAGATGAAAAATCCATGCAAATCTGTGTTACCCTTTGTTCTCTTTTTTGATGATGTGTAAATGGCCATCTTTGCGGTGGTAGCTCCTCTAGATTTCCTTCAGTAAAAGGCGTATAAGAAGGGAATTTTGCCCATATACTTCCTTTACAGAGGATTCTCTGCAGCTTATTTTCTTTGATGTTTAACATGTTCTGACAGCTCTTCCACAGATTTTTGTGTGGGGTGGGGACAAAGTCTATTTTGAGTAAGTATTTTCAAAGATTCTCATTTCCCAGCCAGCTGTAACCAACAAGGATTATGTTCACTATATTGTGCTAAAATATACAACACAAAAGACTTAAGGTTTTAGCGGGGGTGGGGGGGTAGGGGAAGGATGGCTTATTTCTGGTGGCTAATGTCAGATAGCCCCATGTACTTCTCTCCATTTGTGTTATACCAAAATGCAGATTGCTCCTGCAAGCAAAGGTAAAAGTATGAAAGGAAAGAATCGTGCAAAAGACACCAGGGTGTATAAATAGCTCGTACTTAGCCGAACAGAGTTATCTCAATATAAGAGTGTTCCGTATCACAAAGCCACATTCCTCTTAGCCTTCATATTCAGTTCCATCTAAGCAGGGAAGCATAAAATATCTGCACCAAAATGAAACTTTAATAACCGATGGCTAGAACGGTGTCCTTTTGGTTAACTCGCAAAAAACCTTCCCATCCTCAGAACGAAAAGCAGGAAGAGCCGGAAAAGCCTGTTCACAAAGAATAACTTTCCCCCTTTTCTTTCTAAAGAAGACGGAGAAAAGGGCTTTGCATTTATATAGCACATTTCAAGTGCTCAAAGCAGCCAGGGATCAGAAGAGTGCAGTGGATCCTCATATTACCATTTCCCTATTGCAGGGAGTAGTCTAGCATGGAGAGTGTAGTAGGGACATCCCTCAGATCAGATAACCATAAGATCACAAGAACATGAGATGAGTCTGCTATATCTAGTCCAGCACCCTGGACTAGTGGCCAATAAGATGCTCTTGTGAAGCCCACTGCCAGGGATTGGACTCAAGAAGGTGAGATTGGAGGAGGAATAGTGGGGGTCACCCCCCTTCTCCTGATGCTGCAGGAGAAGAGGAATGCAGCCTTGATTTATAGCAGGAGTTTGAGGAAAGTCACAGCTCAGAGATAGATGAACAGAAAAGTTGGGCAGTGTTAGAAGAAGGAGGCGAAGGAGGAGACAGAAGCAGGGCAGCCCGCTGACACGTCATCACTGGAGAGTATTTCTGACCCCCCTTCTCCCAGAACTCGGCGTTCGTTAAGAGTGCAAGAACAAAGGAATCAGAGACATTTGACCACAAGCGGCCACCATTAGGGCAGATGCTGTTGCTAGGAAGGAGGGAGGAGGGACTCAGTTGGAGTGACACCATTGTTAGGGCTTGTCGCGTTCTCTTGTCTCTCGCTGTTATGATTGAATAAAACTCATTAAAAGAACTCTACCATGTTTCTCTGCTCTTGCTGCGACTGGGGGAGGAATAGCTTTCCCGAAGCCTTGACACCCGCAAGCAGGACATGAGTGCAACAGCACTCTCTGCACCTATGATTCCCAGAAACTGGTGTTCAGGGGCACACTGAACTGACAGCGGAGGCAGAACATAGCCATTGTGGTTAGTAACTGTTAGAATTCCTGCTTGATGATTGCAGTCATAAGATTGTTGTCTTTCACATGACAGTATATTTTTTGACTCCACAGAGTGGGATGTGATGGAGACAGGATGTTTGTGTTACTGTCTTCCGTGAAATGGGATTATTGTCCTTTGTTCATTTTCTCTTTGCTGTCTGATGCTAGAGAAAGAGGGAGCCGTGTTGCAGTGCTCCGTGTGTGTTTATATGTAAATAAAGTAGATTAGCCAAAATGCTGAGTTGCTGGGGTTCTGTCACGCAAGCTGCAAAGATTCTGCGAATCCCTAAGTGTGCCGATGTCTGTTGGCATTGGTCACTGTGATGTTCGGGATGAAGAAAGCTTTAGAAGCTCCTGAATTATCGACCAGGAGGGAGGGAACATGCCAGTTGGGCATGTGTCTCTGCCAGGGTCCTACTCGAGTGTAGGCTGAACTCCTGACAGGAACCACTGATGGCACTGCCTGCCATGAATAGGTCCAGTCATAGGTGCCAACTCCTAGAGGCCGATGTCCTTTCAGCGCTCCCCCCCCCCCAATAAAATATTTGAGGAGGCAAAGGCCCCAAAGTTGATGGGCATTGCCAGTCAAATGGTGTGTCTTGTGATTGATTATATGGGCAGGGCTTACCTTGTGTCCCCCCCATTTTTTATTATTCAAGTTGACACCCCCGTGTCCAATCTTCTTTTAAAGCCATCCCAGTTGGTGGTCATCACTGCTTCCATAGCTGAGCTGAGATTTGAATTGAGGGGCTTCCTGGCTTACAGCTCCCACTTTTATAACACAGTGCTAGGCATGTTCTCCTCGTTAGAGATGCATGTTCCTGGTGCCTCTCAGCCATAGCCCACAGAGGGAAAAGGAAAGAACCACTGAGCAAATTTCTAGCCCTGCTCTATGCCTCCATTAAACGGTGTTTCCCGGGACCTAATGCCTATCAGTTTCCCCAGGCTAGGCAATGCGGCCATGTCAAGAGCCTTGATGTTTGTACTAACCATGAAGGCCAACGGGCAAGAGTGAATGTTCGCATGATGGACACAGCAGTTCTCTCCATTTGCATCTTTCCAGTTGGAAGGGCACTCCTGTTCCTCACAGAATGTTTTGGCAGCCATTGCATCACTTAAACAAAAAGAAAAAAAGAATCCAGAGACAAAACTTACTTTGAAATCAATTTTGATACGATGCGATGCGATACGATATGATATGATACAATACGATAATCTTTATTGTCATTGTCCCATACAGAACAACGAAATTGAAAAAATCTACATCAAACATTCAAAAACCAGCAAGCCTGCTATCCCAGCTATCCCCACCTGGTTAGCCCCCTAAAAACTCTGATACCCCATTTTTAGATACAATATACTCCCATACAGACTCCTTACAATGCATTTAAAACCAAAATCGCATTTGGGTAGAAACTGTTTCTCAGGCGGCTAGTCCTAGTCTTTATAACCCTGTACCTTCTTCCAGAAGGAAGAAGCTGAAAGAGATCATTTCCAGGGTGCACACTATCCTGCGCTATCTCTGCAGCTTTCTTATGACCCCTGGAAGCGTAGATTTGATCCGAGGTGGGAAGAGTGCACCCAATTTTTCTCTACAGTCTTTACAACCCTGGACAGCATTGTTTTTCCCCTGACCGTGCAGCTCCCAAACCACACACACAGACCATAAGTTAATACACTCTCAACAGTACAATGGTAAAATGCCATCAACAGGTCCTTTGAGAGATTGTTTTTCCGGAGGATTCGACATGTAGACATCTTGGTAGGGCCGGCCCACTCATGAGGCAAGGGGAGGAGGTCGCCTCAGGTGGCGGCCTCCCATGCCACAACTCACCACTGTGGCTGCCTCCTCCACACCCGCCCACACCCTTTGCCATTGCCTGCAATTTTCTCCTTTGTGCCCACTGCAAAGGAGGCGGTGGGTGGTGGAAGAGGAAGTGGCCAGGCAGTGAGTTGTGGCAGGGGGCAGCTGCAGAGGCAGAAGTGGGCAGAGGCAGCCAGGCAGGGTGGTAGGCATTTTTGGTTTTGCCAGAAGCAGTACAATGTCTTGGGCCGGCCCTGCATCTTGGTGTTAGTATAGTAAGGAAGACCATAATTTCCAAATCCCCCTAAAGACAAGCAAATCAAGAGCAGTCAAATCTGGTCTCTGTCACTTTCACACAGCTTCACCCACAAACCTGCCGTTTCTGCATCAATCCTGTGATTTCTTGGGGGAATCTGTGCAAAAAAAAAATCTGCATATTATTTAAAGACCATTTAAAATATATTCTCTCTCCAAATCCACATTCCTATAGGATTTTGATATTTAATTATTTCGTGCTGAGAACTGTAGTGGAATATTCAGGAGGTGTGAAAGCCAGTGGCTACCTGAGACCTCGGCCCCTTGTCTCTTGGCTCGGCCCTGACTTACGAGCCAAAAGATGGAAGAAGCATGCTAGGAAGTAATATCAACCAGATGTTCTTTAAGGGATAAGAAGGATGCCTACCTATCACAGTGAAAGGAGAGTAAGACAATATTTCTTTGATCATAACAGGGAAGAGTCTCCCCAATTTTAATCAAGTTAAAAACAACAACACTGTGATTTAAGTATTAAATTTGGGGGGAAATGTCATTCCAATCTAATTCACACCAGACTGCGATATTGCCCAATCCTTTATTTGGAGGTGAAAAAAAATAATTCAATAACTTCTGTTTTTATATATCTTGGGGGGGGGACTCCTGAATTAATCTGAGGGGAGCTTCTCTTTCCAGCACCTGCTATGGCAGAATATTGGAGAAAAGCTTACTAGTACTTATGTTCAGCTACAGGTGAAGTTCAAGAAGATAAATTTTCAGAGGTGTGCTTTTGTCCCCTCATGTATGTGAACTATAATGAAAACATACTGAGTCCCCCAGTGACCCAGATGTCTCACTGAGTGGTAGCATTTACAAAAAGTGCAGATTGTTAATATAGTCTGCAACAATCAGAGGTTGCTGAACCTGTATGAAAGAATTGCAGGTGTGTCAAGGCTGTTTTGTTGTACAGGTTTGTCAATGTTTGTCAAATCTTGAAGAGGAGTATAGCTGGGACCACCTTGCATTCAATGACTCACCTGTGGGAAAGGATCCCATTTTCCACAGAATAGTGGTAAAAGTTGTCGGAAGCAATGACTGCGTAGATTACATCAAAGGATTCCCCGCTTATGACCTTTTCTGGGGGCCTCTGGACCCAAGCCATCTCCAGGCCTGAAGAAATAAAAGCCAGCTCAACACTTCATAGCCAAAACCAACCAACCAACCAACCAAACGGCACTATGCAAATGATATTGGCCTAAACAGGTTATTTTGTGCATGTAACTAATAAAGCAGGATTTGAAGGTCTGTCACATAGATGATGGAGCATTTTTTTTTTTTAATCTGTTGCTCCAGAGCTCGGATACAGAACCAATGGTCTTCCAGAATTTTCCGGCCAAACTCCCATCATCCCTGATCAGTGGCTGTACTGGTTGGGGCTTCTGGGAGTTGGCACGGAGCTGGTCTGATTTTGTCCAATGGCTTCAAGACAAAAGGCATTTCACATGCAAGCTCCTGTACATTTAGTTACACATAATAGATCATAAAGGTAAAAGGTAAAGGTACCCCTGCCCGTACGGGCCAGTCTTGACAGACTCTGGGGTTGTGCACCCATCTCACTTAAGAGGCCAGGGGCCAGCGCTGTCCGGAGACACTTCCGGGTCACGTGGCCAGCGTGACATCGCTGCTCTGGTGAGCCAGAGCCGCACACGGAAACGCCGTTTACCTTCCCGCTGGTAAGCGGTCCCTATTTATCTACTTGCACCCGGAGGTGCTTTCGAACTGCTAGGTTGGCAGGCGCTGGGACCGAGCAGCGGGAGCGCACCCCGCCGCAGGGATTCGAACCGCCGACCTTTCGATCGGCAAGTCCTAGGCGCTGAGGCTTTAACCCACAGCGCCACCTGCGTCCCTTAATAGATCATAACCATGCTGTAAATCAGAGGTCACCAACCTATGGCCTGGGGGCCAGATAAGGCCCAAGGGACTTGTTTATCCGGCCTGCGGTGATGCCCGCTGCCTCCTACCGCCCACTCTTACTGGCTCAGCACAGCACGGGGACCCACTTCCAGGTCGGAGGCGCACTGGAAATAGCTTGCGCGCATGCACACAGGCTCCTCTGACCCGGATGTGCACTGGAAATCGCATGTGCATGCGCATACGGGCGGGTGTTCCCCTGCCCTCTGGTCTGCCATGCAATCATTGCTTGAGACACCGGCCCTCGGCAAGGGAAACTTGGAGACCCCTGCTGTAAATCTTTTCTTTGTGTTCGGATCACCTTGGCTGAATTTTCCTTGGAATACTTGAACTCCAGGCAAACATTCCCCCCCCCCCGACGTTCTTGTGAGCGTGCTGGTTACTTTCCTCCATTTAAATTGCCTGGAAATAGATGTTACTGCTGACTCATGGATTTGCAGTCAGATACAAGTTTGGAGATGCATTAGGAACCCTCTTGATTACTTCCATTTCTTTCCAGTCTACTGCATTACCAAGAGGCTATATCTTGCGAAAACAAGAGGTGAACTCACCACCACAATCCAGCATGTTATACTCATCTGGTTTCTCCAGGGGCCAGCAGTCATAATCAGTGTTATCCAAATCATGCCACCCATCCACGAAAACAACCTGCCACAGAGAAAGACAGAAAGCCATACATAAAGAAATGGGACTTCTTTCAATTTCCTATTTGCTGTTCTGGGAAATGAATCCACTAAAGACACAGATAATCAGCTGTCTTTAGAGATTCAGTGTCAGGATGCTGTCAGCGGCTCCTGGCTGGTTGCCCAGGAAAGTATAAAGACAAGGAAAAGTTTCTTACCGTCTTTTTTTATTTCAATCTTTACAAAGAGAGGCTATAGAACCCAGCCTCTTGGATAAAGGCACTGTCCCGAGTCAATCTCCACCCCCTGTCTTTCTCACTTCTTCTTTCATCATTCTCATCATCTCTTCTACAGGTGCTGCTACATGCCCTCTGTCTTTGAGCTCTTTGCTCTCCTACTTTTAAGGCTCGCTGGGTTCTGGGAGATGGTGGGTCTGGAATGCTTTCTAATGATAGTGTGTCAGCCAGGTGTTGTTCTGGCTTTCTCATGATTTCCCAGCTTTCCTCCTCATCTGCCTCTGAGCTGTGACCTCCTTCAAACCCCTGTTGTAAATCTATACTGTCTTCCTCTTCCTCCTTCCTGAAAGGGTCAGGATGGGGAGGTGGTCTTCACCATTCAGCTCAACTTATCTCCACAAGCTACGTGGTCTTCAGGTACAAGCCAGGCTAATTCCCTGGTAGCAACAAGGTAGACAGGGAGAGAACCATGGGGTGAATAGTGGGCAAATACTTCACACAGGAGAAAGGCAGACAAAACACACAATGTGATTTTTACAACAACAAAGTTTCTGCTGCTGTTGATGATGCCCTTATTTTCGGTTCACACCCAAGTGCCAAACTGTGAATGTGAGAAGATCCTGTGGAGATATGGTCTCAGTGCAGTAGCAACCCATTCTCCTTTGACTCCATCTATTTTTGTTGACGTTGACTGTGGGGGATACTGAATGAATCTCTCCACAGTTTTCCTCCTCTACTTTTTTTGGGCAGCCCTGAGCTGAATGTGAGAGATGAAGAACCACCAGCACAAGAGGTGGGGCAATGTCAAGGATCGTGCTGAGGAGGGCTGCACTGAGTAGGAATGGTGGGAGACTTCCCTTTTCCCTGCTTCTAAGCAGGATCCTGAATCTTCCCAGGAGCAGTGGGACAGTATAGATTTGGAACAGTGGTTTGCAGAGGGACATAGTTCAGAAGACAGAAGTTGGGAAATACTGGTTGGGGAACAGCTAGAAGAAGCTGCACTGGGAGAGAGAGAGTTAACAAATTCACTGTCTCTAGGATTGGAACTGCCCAAAAAGGATGTTTGACTGTTTTTGTATGCCACTACAGCGGCAAGACTTTTATTAACCAAAAACTGGAAACTGCAAGAAATACCAACAATAGAAGAAGGGCAGATGAAGATGTTGGACTTTTTGGAGCTGGCCGACTTGACTGGAAGAATCTGTGACCAGAAAGAGGAGAAGATACAAGAGGACTGGAAGAAATTTAAAGAATATTTAGCTAAATATTGTGATATAAGATAAATATAAAATTCTTGGAACTAATAAATAGGCTTACGGGTAGAATAAGAAGATGTTAGAGTAAATATTAAGGATTAAAATATTAATAAAGGGGAAGAGGCTAGTAAATGAAAGGAGTCAATATTATTAGAAATATGAATTTGGAGAACTGTTATACAAGTGACATAATGAAATTCAGTTAGAGGGGACTTGAGGAAGTCAGTTATCAATGTAATGAGAATTAGGTATTTGAAGAAACAATTTTGTGTGTGTTTAGTTTATTGTAGTGTGATGTGTTTTTCCTTATTGTGTGTTTTGTTATGTTTGTTTTTGTGATAAATGTGGAAAATCAATAAAAAAAATTTGGTAAAAAACCAAAAACAAATTCACTGTCTCTGGAAAGCATTCATCCACTCAGCCCAAGGTCAAGAAGAGCTGATAAGGTGGCAGCACAGAAAGCACAGTGGTTACAGAACAAGGTTACAAGATGCGGTAGTGATGTGAGTGATTAGGTAGGAAGTGGGTGGAACCCTTAATTGGGAGCATCGCCATTCCTAGGAAAGAGATTCTTTGTTCTCTCGCTGTGATCATTAAAATCTCTAGCTGGTAAGAGACTCCTTCACTTTGTTCTGTTTATCTACTGCCAGCTGTGTGTGTGTGTGTGTGTGTGTGTGTGTGTGTGTGTGTGTGGAGCTGAGTCCATGAAGCCTGACAGGCAAGACCAGATCAGCACCCAGAGTGTCTTAAGCACCCATGCATATTCTGTGCCCTGGACCTCCCCAGCTAAGGAAGGCCCGCATCTGAGAGTTAAGTCTTTATGGACCAAAGAAGTGTGTACAACTCCCATGGTGTTCTGGATGCACACGCATTTAGCCACTTGGCAGCTGTTCCCCTCGGATTTGCACCCTGCAAGGTAGTTGCAGCAACAGTGAGACCGCATTGCAAGCTTCTGTAACCTCCCCTGGTGAGTTGCATGCTTGCAACCTCTCCTGCACAGAGATCATCACTACACTTCCCGCTTCAAGCCCCTACTAATTCTAGGAGACAGCAGGGCAAGGGAAGGTGGAGAGTTTACTGACTCGTCTGTCGCCCACACAGCTTCTTCTTCATCTGCCACATCCTGTGTGCCTCTCTTCTGTCCTGGACTCCGCTGACTCTTCCTCCTCTCACTGCCCTGGCTCCTGCTTTGTGGGTAGTGTAACTCATGCAACACGTTTTTTATTAATATACACAGAACAATAATTATACATACTTTATCAACCTTCTGAGAAAAATACAAAACATTAAACAAAGCCACAAAGACTTGCAAACTACCCAGCCTAAAATGAACTTATTATGTCTGGTTTCAATAGATTTTTCAAATGCTTAACTCAGTCTTCTAGATAAGTTCATGAAGGTACCAACAAAAGGTAAGTTCGGTGATATTCACAATACCGAGAGATGCTAGTAGAGTTGTAGATCGATGTTAATAGACAGGGTACCGGCGTTTTGCACCTGTTTTGCCCTGGCAGTCCAAGTAATCAAAAGGTTGCTGTTCGCCCCCGATGAGGCCCTTTAACTGGGGCTTGCAGGTAGCACACTCCCAATATAGTTTTCCGGGCTTCTTCAATGGTCTAATCTCAAAGTCTTGATACGTATATTGATATTCAGTCTTATAGAGAATACAGTGGTACCTCGGGATAAGTACTTAATTCGTTCCGGAGGTCCATTCTTAACCTGAAGCACCACTTTAGCTAATGGGGCCTCCTGCTGCTGCCACACCGCCGGAGCACAATTTCTGTTCTCATCCTGAAGCAAAGTTCTTAACCCGAGGTACTATTTCTGGGTTAGTGGAGTATGTAACCTGAAGCGTATGTAACCTGAAGCGTATGTACCACTGTACTCTTTCTTGGCTTAAGCTTAAGAAACTGATTTGCTTTGTGGGTGGCACCAAACCCCATAAATCACTGGTCTCTTGGGTCACTCCCCTGGTCCCCTGCCTCCATCCCACCCTCTTTGGAGTCTTGCTAGTCCCTGACACCCTATGGACCTCCATGCAAAGTTATCAACATGGCCCTTGAATGCATAACACTGGCGTTAACTGCCTTGAGTTTGTCATGTCGATTAATGAACCAATTGCAACAAATATTAACAGAATTTCAGGCAAAGGGATTCCCTGATCATTTTTTCATGAAAAGAGCTCTTTGCTCAGCCCACCATTGTTAAACTTGCATTTTTCTCATCTGTCACGCAGTACAGCTGCTTTTTCTGTAAATAGGCTATGGGTTTTTCTGCCTTTGCCCTTAATTAAACGCCACCTCCATTTCACACAGCGCAAGGTTGTTCCATAGCCTACAAATATGTATGAATATTGAGAATGGTAGAATCCCAGGATCTGTTCCTCTCTTCAGACATGAACATTTGTATGCTGCAGAAGAGCATCGAAAGTAGAAGGGGGCATTATTAGAGGATTCTCTAATGTGAGGGGAGGAAATGAAGTTGTGAAAATGCAGAAGATGATGTGTAAAGAATAGGAAACATTGAAGATATGTTGTGTTCAAATGTTGACTTGCCATGGACAAATTTGACGATATTTGGAATTCATTTTTAGAAACACCATATTAGGTTAAGTATGGCTGCCATATTTCAGAAAGGAAAATCCAGACACAAAAGCTTTTTTGGGTGTGTGCAAAATCTCCAAAAAAAGAGAAGTTTTTGAGCTTTTTTTTTTTAAAGGTAATTCGCAACAACAATGCCATACTTGTCATATGCCTGGGTTTCCACAGACATTTTAACCGATTCTCATGATGCTATTTTCAGCAGACGAATCCAGGATATGGCAGCCCTTGGATAAGGTCTGGTTAACTACAATACCCCCCTTTTTATTCTGCTTGGTTTTCTACATGGGTACTATTTCTTCTTGCTTCTTTTTTGTGTGTCTTATTTTACTCTGTGCACTTGTAATTTTGTACTTTATATTACACACACACACACACACACACACACACACACACACACACGAATAAAAGAGATTCTTACATTGCAATATCTTCACTTCAATGGAAGGACGCAAATTATATATGGGCAACAGTTTTCTGTTATCTATTGAGACTGTCGCTGCCACTATCACCCCCCCCCCCATACAAACAGACCTACAGATACTTTGGGTTTGTTCACGATTTATTAACTTATTGCTGTTTCATTTTTTTAATTGACTATTATTATTATTTTTTATTAAGCAACCTTTTTAATGTAAGAAAGCTTTTCTTTACTATCACCTGTACTGCAATCCAACCAAAATCACGTCCCTCCCTTACCCCTCCAGGCCCATTTATTTCAGATGGAGAGAATTCGTTGAATGCTTAACTCTCATTGCAGCCGGCGAGACTTAATCAGGGTTTCAGCTGGCTCGCACCCATAAATCATTTTTACTGCTGTCATTCTCATAGTTACTTCTGTTTCACCTTTCTGCTGCAAAGCGGCTTGTACAACCTGGATAAAGTTTGTCAATGGGACATTATCCGTATTATGGATGCATGTTGTGTGTCTCGGCCGCAATAAACCTTCTGCTTCTGCAATTATCCTCAGCGACCCGTAACAAGATCTAAAATAATGTTTACCTACCAGTAAGCTGAGGAGGATTTGGAGCTCAGGGCCGAAGGATGTGACTGCACTCATAGTCTCTCTAAACAGGTATTGAAGCAAGCAGATGTCTGGCGCTGAATGAATTGTGTTTCCTCGTACAGGTGCTCTACAGTTGCCAGGGCTCCATCTCCTCCTCCTGGCCCCCCATCACCACGCAGTAGATCCCCTTGCATGCAGTGACAACATTATGGAAAGTGTTCCAGGTACATGACTCATGCAAGGAAACACAGAGGCTTGCCTAGGGTTCTCCCCCCCCCCCCCCCCGTGATCACACACACAAACACACAGTTTCCTGCTAATTGCCGAGGGAAGAGTAATGATAAGGTGACACACACACACACACACACTGCCCATAACTCTTAGTCCACAGGCTTCCCCTTTTCAATTTCTTTGAAATAGTGTTTCTTGCTGCAACAAGGTGAGGAAATTAGGTGAGGAAATTAGGGGGTCATGCACCGTTGTTGTTGTTGTTGTTGTTCGTTTTTTGGGTTGCTTGATGCCAAAAAGAAATCTCAGAGCGACTTAACAATGCAGTAAATTGCCAACAAGTAAAAGCAGTAAGTTTAAAGCAGGCAGAGAGAGAGAGAGAGAGAGAGAGAGAGAGAGAGAGAGAGAGAGAGAGAGATGCAAAATACAAAAATGAAACTCCGAAGTAGAGTCAACAACATTTCTATTCCCACGCATATATTAAGAGACTAGCAATTTTCAGGCTGTAGGACAGATATTAATTAGCAAATAGAGTTATGCCAGTTTAAGCCCCTGGGACTAATTTAGGGCTTGGTTAAAATGCCAGATATGACTGAAATTAGAGATGGCTGGATCAGTCTATTTCTGTCTGTGTCAGTTTTGCATTTGTTCATTCGTAAGTCAGTTCTGCCCTGTTTCTGCATTAATCTGCAATTATACATTTTTTTTTTTTAAAGCCACATGGAAATATGTAATTAAATGCATAAAAAGCACAAACATTTTCTTTCGGAACATGTATTTCTAAATGATTTTATCCTAAAATATACAATGGGTATAGGGCAGTATATAAATTCACTAAATAAATGAAGTATTTGGGCGTGTTTTCAGAGCTGTGAACTGCATCACAACGTTTGGAGAGGTGAGAAATCTGATGGATAATGGCACATTCATTCTGAAGATGCAGATCAGGTGAGTTTGCAGAGCAACTGGCAAAGAACGATTTCCTTGAGCATCTCTAGTTAAAATGCCATTTTGTTTCTGCTCCAGCTTATGCAGCGTTCATTCACAAGATACTCACCATCCTTGTGCTAAAACGATGAAGGTAAAGGACCGCTGGCAGTTAAGTCCAGTTGAAGGTGACTGTGGTGTTGTGGCACTCATTTCGCTTTACAGGCCGAGTGAGCCGGCGTTTGTCCGCATACAGTTTTTCCGGGTCATGTGGCCAGCATGACTAAGCCGCTTCTGGTGAAACCAGAGCAGCGCACGGAAACGCCGTTTACCTTCCTGCCAGAGCGGTACCTATTTATCTACTTGCACTGGCATGCTTTTGAACTGCTAGGTTGGCAGGAGCTGGGACAGAGCAACGGGAGCTCACCCTGTCACGCAGATTCGAACCACCAATCTTCTGATAGGCAAGCCCAAGAGGCTCAGTGGTTTAGACCACAGTGCCACCCACGCCCTTTGTGCTAGCTGCTTCAAATTACTTAAGTGTTGGCCATGAGGATGATAGCTCCTTTGTGCACCCCAGTAAGTCTCATTTCAATGCTACAGTAAAATTCCACCTAGTTCTACTTCCCTAGAACTTTGGCTACAGCTGCTGCTCAAACACAGGTCTGAGGACACTTAAGTTTTCTAGGCCAAAGCAAGGACAGAATGTAGCCTTGGAGAGATGCTAGGCACATTGCATTCATCATCACCCTTTGATGTGCATCAGCGCAAAGTGGCACCTCCTGATCATCTCAAACTCATTTATCAAAATGGGAGACAGGAAACATGCTTGGATAATCAGAATCCAGGCAGATTAAGTTGATGGATTATGCCGAAATGGCAAAAAAATGACCAGAAGAATCAGAAATCAGGAAGGCCAATTTTTTAATAAGGAATGGGGAAGATTTATCTTAAGAACCACTGTAAACAGCCAAAATCATTAGTAGGATTGGAATAACACTTGTAGTTTAATGTTGAATTTTGGATATAATGGAGATGTAAAAGATTTGGATTATTATAAAAGATGCAGGAGGAAATGGTTAACAATGGGACACACAAAGGGAAGGAGGGAAGTTCGGGAGATCCTTTGGAATCTTGTTTTTATGTTGGTTGTTGGATAATTGACTGTAAAACTCTAAACTGAAAACTAAATAAATGATAAAAAAAACTAATTTGGTGTTTTTGCAAGCAGGTATCTAGATCCCTGGTGATGTCTAATAGCTGTGAGTTTAGACCAGAAATGCCCAGCTTCTGTATCTACTGGAATCACTTTATTATTCAGACATTCACATAGGCTGGAACATTGTATCCCTCTCACAAATTGAGAGGCTTTATAACAACAGTGACCTTGTAGATATTGAGCATATACACTCAGCTGCATGTGATTACTGACTGGAAGGAGCTACAGAATCAGTGGGACACGGGTGGCACTATGGCCTAAAACAGTGGTGTCCAAAAAATTTTCAAAGAGGGCTAGATTTGTGAAGTGAAGGGCCATGAGGGCTGATCAAAGTTGTTGACCTTTGACTGAAATTGTTGATTGAAGTTGTTGAACAGACTTTGGACATGCCCGGTCTAAACCACTGAGGCTCTTGGACTTGCTGATCAGAAGGTTGGTGGTTTGAATCCCCATGACAGGATGAGCTCTCATTGCTTTGTCCCAGCTCCTGCCAACCTAGCAGTTCGAAAGCATACCAGTGCAAGTAGATAAATAGGTACTGCTGCGGCAGGAAGGTCAACGGCGTTTTTGTGTACTCTGGCACTCCTCACGGTCCTCCATGCGCCAGTAGCAGTTTAGTCATGCTGGCCACATGACCTGGAAAACTGTCTGTGGACAAACGCCAGCCCCCTTGGCCTGAAGCGAGTTGAACTCTGCATCCCATAGTCGTCTTTGACTGGACTTAACCATCATGGGGTCCTTTACCATATTTATTTTACAGAATCAGTCCAATACCTGAAACGTTTCTTCAAGGGGAAGATTGGCAGCGGTGTGGTTTATTATGGTCAGAACAAGCATTGTGCTTGAGAATTCCCCACTGCCTTCCCTCCTGCCACAGGCCAATTCCAGTGCTGAGACAGGCTTGTTTATGCCACAGTTTTCTGTTACATCTGAACCAGGAAACTATGGTTCAATATTGGACTATTAAACCAGGTTCTGATACCAGGACTTGATTTTATAGCAACTTTTCTCTCTTTCTCTTCCCCTTCTCCTCTCGCTAGATTATTTATTTAATATACTATTAAAACTGTTATTTAAAAAAATAAAAGAAATCCAGGACCACAGTTTGCAGCAATACATTATGCATGCAATAAAACCAAATCCACAGAACACATGAGGAAATACCAACATGGGGGACGGGGGACAGACAAATTGGGAAAGTGGCGTAAGGAGAAATCAAACATCCCTCTGTCCGAAAGCTGCAACTCTAGTCCAACTGGAGCTTCCCCACAGCTGCTTGTGGTTTTGGAAAAAGATCCCCTCCCTTCTCTTTTGGTCCTGAAGCTCAAAACATAAATGGCTAAGCAGACCAGGATGCTTGTTATCTCACCATGCAAGCACATCACCTACTCATTCTTCTTTCTACCCCAACCCTTTATCGTTTTCATCCAGCTTTTTTAAAAAATCCATCCTCTGTTCACCTAGTTTGTAGCTACTCGAGGGTACAAAAAGCTGCTGGGTCAAGAGGATGCTTAGCAAAACCTATTTGTCAAGAATTTTCAGCCCTCACATCACATACTGTGTTGCTATAAAATATTTATTTTAGCAATTTCGCTTTGCACATCAAGCCCTGTCTTCGCTGTACATTCAGATATGGGAATCTTTGTTGCCTTACTGTCTAACTCAGGAAAAGCTGAATGTCTGACGAATGCATTGTTCTTTTGCTTCCATCTAGTGGTCTGGACTAAAACAGCACAATCCTGTTTTAAAGAATGAAATCCAAACATCAGTGCTGTATCAGAAGCTATAAACCCAGCCTGGGAATGAGCAGTAGTCAAGAAGCAGATTGAACACAGGGGAAATGAATGTGATCTTAAATGGATCTCTGTCTTCAGAGTGTCTGCATTTAGAATTTTCTACCCTAAAGAGAGAGGGAGGGAGTGTGTGTGTGTTTAGTACAGTCATACCTTAGATCAGGAACACCTTGCAAGATGAATGTTTTGGCTCCCAAACGCCGCAAACCCAGAAGTGAGTGTTCCGGTTTGCAAATGTTATTTGGAACCCAAACATCCAGCAGGGTTTCCAATTGGCTTCTGGAGCTTCCTGCAGCCAATCAGAAGCCGTGCCTTGGTTTCTGAACATTTTGAAAGTCGAACGGACTTCTGGAACGGATTCCATTCGACTTCCGAGGTACCACTGTATACAGTATACAGTAATTGCAGAAGACGTACAAGACACATACTAAGAAACAAAAAAGAAGGAAAGGAAAAACAACCCCTGGCCCCAGTATCAGTTCAGAGTCACAGAGGTGCTTCTGCCATTCTTCAACCTGGATGGAATATCATGTCAAAGATGGTTGTGACTGGAAGATAGTTGGCATGTGCTTTTTGTTAAATGTTCCTGCATTTTCCCTAATGCCAGTTCAGTGCATGGTAAGTTTCAGATCTGGCTTGTTGGGCAAAGAGAAACTTGGTTTCAGAAGGGTAGAAGGCCGTGGACCATCTCACCAACCTGCTTTGGCCGTCTGCTCCTACTTCTGCACACCAGCCTTCAAATCCTGGGGGAGAAAGAAAGAGAGAGGGGGTCCTTATGCTGGGGTGAAACGAGGCTTTATTTCACCAAAGAGTCATAGCTGTCAACCTTCCCCTTTTTTTGCAGGAAATTCCCTTATTCCAGCGCCGTTTCCCACTGCTATCCCGGATTGTTAGATATCCTGTAGACTGTCCCTGGGACAGGTGAGGCTGCTGATCCCTTATTTTAAAATCTAAAAGTTGACAGCTATGCAAAGCGTACATGCCCCCAAACTCTGATTTTGGCATCCAAACATTCTCCTTCGTATATACTTTTCCCCACCAACAAATAGTACATGCTTTACGCAAAGGGTATGATGGGCACTTAGCCAGCCCCAGCCCCCCCAAAAAAATCTTGCAAAAGAATAATTTCGGCTACAAACCTTTTCTTAACATGGTTTAAACTCCATTGAGCTCACTGTGATTAATTTATGAGTAGACCTGCATGGGATTGTGAGGATGGTTTAAGGTTAGAACAGGTTTCATTTCGTTTTTGTGAAGGATGAGATTAAACTTTCAAAAGGCCCCTAGAAAACTGCACCAATGATATCTATAATTTTTAGGCTACAAGACAATTGTTGTTGTTTAGTCGTTTAGTCGTGTCCGACTCTTCGTGACCCCATGGACCAGAGAACGCCAGGCACTCCTGTCCTCCACTGCCCCCCGCAGCTTGGTCAGACTCATGCTGGTAACCTCGAAAACACTATCCAACCATCTCGTCCTCTGTCGCTCCCTTCTCCTTGTGCCCTCCATCTTTCCCAACATCAGGGTCTTCTCCAGGGAGTCTTCTCTTCTCATGAGGTGGCCAAAGTACTGGAGCCTCAGCTTCACAATCTGTCCTTCCAGTGAGCACTCAGGGCTGATTTCCTTCAGAATGGAGAGGTTTGATCTTCTTGCAGTCCATGGGACTCTCAAGAGTCTCCTCCAGCACCATAATTCAAAAGCATCAATTCTTCGGCGATCAGCCTTCTTTATGGTCCAGCTCTCACTTCCATACATCACTACTGGGAAAACTATAGCTTAAACTATACGGACCTTTGTTGGCAAGGTGATGTCTCTACTTCTCAAGATGCTGTCTAGGCCTGTCATTGCCCTTCTCCCAAGAAGCAGGCATCTTTTAATTTCGTGGCTGCTGTCACCATCTGCAGTGATCATGGAGCCCAAGAAAGTAAAATCTCTCACTGCCTCCATTTCTTCCCCTTCTATTTGCCAGGAGGTGATGGGACCAGTAGCCATGATCTTCGTTTTTTTGATGTTGAGCTTCAGACCATATTTTGTGCTATCCTCTTTCACCCTCATTAAAAGGTTCTTTAATTCCTCCTCACTTTCTGCCATCAAGGTTGTGTCATCTGCATATCTGAGGTTGTTGATATTTCTTCCGGCAATCTTAATTCCGGCTAGGGATTCATCCAGCCCAGCCTTTCGCATGATGAATTCTGCATATAAGTTAAATAAGCAGGGAGACAAAATGCAGCCTTGTCGTACTCCTTTCCCAATTTTGAACCAGTCAGTTGTTCCATATCCAGTTCTAACTGTAGCTTCTTGTCCCACATAGAGATTTCTCAGGAGACAGATGAGGTGATCAGGCACTCCCATTTCTTTAAGAACTTGCCATAGTTTGCCATGGTCGACACAGTCAAAGGCTTTTGCATAGTCAATGAAGCAGAAGTAAATGTCTTTCTGGAACTCTCTAGCTTTCTCCATAATCCAGCGCATGTTTGCAATTTGGTCTCTGGTTCCTCTGCCTCTTCTAAATCCAGCTTGCACTTCTGGGAGTTCTCGGTCCACATACTGCTTGAGCCTTCCTTGTAGAATTTTAAGCATAACCTTGCTAGCGTGAGAAATTAGTGCAATTGTGCGATAGTTGGAGCATTCTTTGGCACTGCCCTTCTTTGGGATTGGGATGTAGACTGATCTTCTCCAATCTTCTGGCCACTGCTGAGTTTTCCAAACTTGCTGGCATATTGAGTGTAGCACCTTAACAGCATCATCTTTTAAAATTTTAAATAGTTCAGCTGGAATACCATCACTTCCACTGGCCTTGTTATTTGCAGTGCTTTCTAAGGCCCATTTGACTTCACTCTCCAGGATGTCTGGCTCAAGGTCAGCAACCACACTACCTGGGGTATATGAGACATCCGTTTCTTTCTGGTATAATTCCTCTGTGTATTCTTGCCACCTCTTCTTGATGTCTTCTGCTTCTGTTAGGTCCTTTCCACTTTTGTCCTTTATTATGGAAATCTTTGTACGAAATAAAACTCTTAATCCACAAATACGTGAAGCAGATTAAATGACACAGATGGCATGATTATATCTGGAGAGATCAATAGGCTTGCCTTGTTTTGACGCTTTGCAGTTGTTGCTATTTTGTCAAGGTTGTGCTTAAATCCCCCAGGCTTCATTACCTATATATCTTATCATATGAAGACACAGTACAAAATTGTGCCTCCCATGAGGAGTTTGGCATCCCTAATGAGAGGTGCTCGTCGGCATGCTGCCTGGAGGTTAAATCAGGTTTCCCGTTCACAATTTTCTCCTGGAGTCCATTACTTGCAGTTCTTCCTCTTCCTAATTGCTGTCCTGAGGCAAAATTGCCAAGGAGTGCCCTGGGCTCTGAGAACGTACTGAGCTGATTGTACTAAAGGAGAGCAGTATACCTTCATTATACGGCTTTCAGGGAATGCTAAAGATGCACCTCGTTGCTCTGACTTTTGACACTGGAGATGCTTGTTATAGGACCCACCTCATTTCTGTGATTCTGAGTTGACTGTTTTCAATGTTGTTGTGATCTTCCCAAGAGCCTCAGGGGGGAGGGCAGGTAAAGGTAAAAAGGCAAAGGACCCCTGGACAGTTATGTCCAGGCAAAGGCAACTATGGGGTTGCGATGCTCATCTCGCTTTCAGGCCGAGGGAGCCGGCATTTGTTCACAGACAGCTTTCCGGGTCATGTGGCCAGCAGGACTAAACCGCTTCTGGCACAACGGGACACCATGACAGAAACCAGAGCGCATGGAAACACTGTTTACCTTCCCACTGCAGCGGTACTTATTGATCTACTTGCACTGGTTTGCTTTTGAACGGCTAGGTTGGCAGGAGCTGGGACAGAGCAACAAGAGCTCACCCCATTGCAGGGATTCAAACCACCAACCTTCCAATCGGGAAGCCCAAGAGGCTCAGTGGTTTAGACCACAGTACCACCCGTGTCCCTAATAACAATAACAATCTCCAACTAGTTGTTTCCAGTACAAGGAAAGACCTGTTGTGCTGTCTATACATATAAAATGTTTGACCAGCCCTTGTGAAAACTCTTCTCTCTCTCCAGATTTATCAGCCTTTTAGGATCAGACCCGATATTACCATGATTTCATGGCCAATGTCCAAAATGGCAGCAATGCGTCTAGCTTAGCGGTACGGGAAATTCAGACCCCCCCCACCCGGAATTCTGCAACACTCACTGGCCTTGTTCTACGTCCTCTCCTGGTTTTTTGCCCAGCTTGGCGCATATATATATATATATATATATATATATATATATATATATATATCATTAAAGATTTTCTTGGGTTATAAAAGGACGTTCGTTGTCTCTTTTTTCAGGTCATAGAATCATTTCTACTGATCAGTTGCATTCAGTGTGAGACATTTGTATTGTTGGGCCAAGTAAGCCATATTGATTCGCATACTATCAGTGGGTTCTTTTTATTGTCTTGCAGGCTGAGACCCTATCTGCCCACAGACTGTCTCGCTAGAGTGGTGCATTCTCTAGTTATCTCCTGCTTGGACTACTGCAATGTGCTCTATGTGGGGCTACCTTTGAAGGTGACCTGGAAACTACAGCTAATCCAGAATGCAGCAGCTAGACTGGTGACTGGGGGTGGCCGCTGAGACCACATAACACCGGTCTTGAAAGGCCTACATTGGCTCCCAGTATGTTTCCGACCACAATTCAAAGTGTTGGTGCTGACCTTAAAAGCCCTAAACAGCCTTGGTCCAGTATACCTGAAGGAGCACTTCCACCCCCATTGTTCTGCCTGGACACTGAGGTCCAGCGCCGAGGGCCTTCTGGAGGTTCCCTCAGTGCGAGAAGAGAAGTTACAGGGAACCAGGCAGAGGGTCTTCTCAGTGGTGGCGCCCACCCTGTGGAATGCCCTCCCACCAGATGTCAAAGGGAAAAAACAACTACTGTACCAGACTTTTAGGAGACATCTGAAGGCAGCCCTTTAGGAGACAACTGAAGGCAGTTTTTAATATCTGAAGGACTATTGTATTTTAATATTTTGTTGGAAGCCGCCCAGAGTGGCTGGGAAAACCCAGCCAGAAGAGCATAGTATAAATAACCAATTATTATTGCGTGGACAGGCGGAGTCCCCAGATCCCGAGTGGTCCCCCCCGTCATGTGGAATAACGACTCTAGACAACGTGCTATGGGATTAAATTGGCCACAACTTTATTAAATTTCAAATGTGGGTAGACCTTGGCTCAGGCATTGGGCGTTCTCCCTCCCTAGTCCCCAGCCGGGGACCTAGGGAGCATCAGGGTTATCCAGTGTGTGTGGGGGGGATGGGCCGGCTCTGGAGAACATATGTCCAAGCAGAGATAGCCGCCCCCGTTACGCCGCCGCAGGGGAGAGCAATGATGACCTTTCGGCGTACGGCCAAAGCCTCCCTTCAAAAACCCCTTTAACGGGGAACCCTGGTATCGCCGCCGCAAAGAGGAAGATGGACTAAAGGATTCCGCCCAAGGCCCGATACCGCCAAAGTTGTGACGTTTTGCTACGGGAAAGGCGAAACCTGCCAATGCAGGGAAATTCCTTTCCGGCCCTTTAACAGCGACCTTATCGTAGCAGCGCCCGCATACCTGTGGAGACAGGTTAACCTGCAAAACCTATGAAGAAAAGATAACCTGCAAAAGAAGGCATTAACTGAGGGTGGGTAGGGTGGGAGAAGCTCTGGAGCCAAGTGAGGATTAACAATTAAGATCCACCCTCTATTGTGTGGGCAGGTAATCCCTCCCCCTACCTGGCCTGGTTTCCCTGGCAACGCTTCCCCCAGGTGGGATTGGACAACTCACTGGGGTAGGCGGGGACCTCCAGGTATCCCACCTGAGGGAAGGCAAAGCCTATGCTGATGGGGCCACTCCAGATCCAGGGCTGCACGCGTCCACGCAAAGGGCGCCCCCGTTTTAAGTGGGGAGCGGTCATTATTATTATTATTAGGTTGTGGATGTGATAAAAGGGAGCCTACCGGGGTGAAGGCTTCCTCTTCTATTTGTCCCCGTGTCAGTTTCAGTCTGATGGTTAGCTTTTCTAGTAAGGCTGCTTCCCATATGAATTCATACTGGTTGTCCATGTTCACTCCTGACAGGTCTCTCCAGTGTCTGGCTGTGATGCTTCTGGCTGCTGAGAGTAGGTGGGTTATGAGCTCTTTATAGTGTGAGTGCACATTACTGTCTTGGAAAATATTCAACAGGGCCAGTTCTGGGGTTGCTTCCAATGCCTGTTTGGTTATTTTGCATATTTCTTGTACGATTGCCATCCAGAACACAAGGTTGGATTTGAGGACATTCCCACCACATGTGGAGGTATATGCCTGTAGAAGTGCAGCCTCTCCAGCATTTTGCAGCATTTTGGCAAGGTTCCTGGGTGCCTCAGTACCAGTTTCTGCGGTGTTATAATAGCATCTTGCTGTAGTGAATATGTGGATTTGTGCATCACTCATATCGAAAAGGAGCACTGCAGGGATAATGACCCTATGGAGGATTACAGCTTTCATCATCCCTGGCCATTGGTCATGCTGGCTGGGACTGCTAGGAGTTGAAGTCCAAGAACTTCTGGAGGACCACAGGTTCTCCATTATTAGTGTACTGGTGTGATGGCCTGGGAATCGGATTTAGAGGCTGAACCTGAGGAATCCCAGCCTGCACAGGAGTCCCCGCCTCCAGAACCAGCTGAGCTGGGGCTGGGGCTTGAACCTGAAGGGCCCTCACCTGTGTCGGATCCACAGGAGCAGACACCAGCTGAATCTGCTCTGGCTCCAGAGGTGATCGAGGACCCATTGCCTAAAGGTGCTCCACTCTCACCCCCATCAGGGGAAGGTGAGGTTGCCTCTGGGTCCAGTAACCCTCCAGCCTCTCCTGAGCTGCAGAGGCTCAGGGCAGAGAGGCAGAGGGAACTAGGTTCTCGCAGGAGGAGTGCTCGCCTCCAGGCCAGGAGAGGCGAGTCACCTGTGGACCCGGGCTGCCCTATGCCTCAGAGGAGATAAAAGCCAGCCAGCCCAGTCCCAGGTTGCGGGAGCAACATTGTTGGTAGTCTGTTCCTGCCTGCACCCTGTCCTGTTCTTCTGCCAGAGTTCCTGACCTCACCCGACTCTCTGCCTTGGACCCAGCTTCAGCCTTGACGGACAGCCTCCATACCACACCCTCGACCTCGGACTGGACTCGGACCACGCCACACAGTAACCCCCTGGGACCAGCACAACTGCCTCCTCCCCGTGGAGCTGATGTAATATGGCAGAAGTACTAATAAATGTGGGAATATTAAGAATAGTAGGAAAGGATATATTGAATAAGTATTATCCTTCCTTCACTCACGCTAGTGGGTGGTGTAGCAGAGCAGATTCCCCTCAATATAGCTGGAAGCTAGTTAGCAGATTCATTTGAATCTTAGTTAAAATTATTTCCTGCTGTCTCCTTTGATCCCTCTTAAAAGAATAAACACAGAAGAGTCTTTCTGAGTAAAGTAACAAAAAGTTTACTCACATTTCAGTTCACTATTTGATCCCCAAAGGCAAGCTTTACTTGGTGGTTACACAAAGAAACTGTGAGTTCATCTCGTATGGAGACTGAACTCGTGCGCTGCTGGCTGAGAGCCAACAGACAGCAAAATTACATTAATATAACAAAATGGCTGCAGGAGAGCAGCATGGCAGCAAAAGATAGAACAAGACAAGAGCAGTAACAAGACGAACAAAAGACTTGGCTGCATGACTTGGCTCTTTTATGGAGTCAGCCAGAGCCATGCCCATCTCCCTGGTCACATGCAGGGGGAGGATGCTCCAGACCAGTGGAACAGGAAGTTACACTGACTGGATGTCCCCCTGCCTGTGTCCACTCTAGGGAAATAAGGAATGTTGTATTTGACTGCACCAATGGATTACACCACACAATAAATAGGACATTGTAAAAGCTGTGCTGAAATTCTCAGAGGAAAGGCAAGATGGAGGGGAGGGAAGAACCCTTTTCAAAATGAAATATCTCTCTCCCCCTGAAGCCCTTGTTGAAAAAAGAGGCATAAAAACTTCAAATATCATTCCTGGGCATGCTCTCTAGTGAAATTTGATTCCAACATGAAAACACTGAGTACATAAATAGCCATTTTAAAAGAAGGCTAGGCTACCCCTTTGCTAGAAGTCAGTTTAGGACATACTTATTTTCCGCTTTCCCAAATCTGTATTAGACTTGTAAAAAAAAAAAGAGAGAGTTCATAAAGTTTTTCTTGGATTTTCTTTTCTTTTTTTAATGAGCTCTCCTAAAAACTGTGCTAAATTATGAAGTGCAGGTGGCACATATTTCCTGTCACTACATCTACCTCAAAGTTTATCGCACCATAGCGGCTTGCCTCCTGTTAGATTTGGTAGAATTGGGGGCTAAGATTATTTGTTAAATGAATTATTCATCGACAAAGTAGTCATCTGTAATTTTAATGCCTTTTCTATGCAGGACATTCATGCATTTTTAAAACAACCTTGGTTTTCAGTCGCGTTTCAGGAAGTGTGTTTTTATTTTTGGTTCCTCATTCTAACTGCTCCTGTTGTGAATGAGAGATTTTGTGAGAGAGACTCGCACCCAAATCCCAGGGGGTTGCCATGTAAAGTGGAGCAGAGGAGGAGAGTGCCCATCCATGTTTCACACCATGTCTCTCTTGCCTCCACATTCACTCCATGAATGCCCCCAGCTCCTCAATTCATTATCTAAAACGGTACCTCCTGCCTAAACCTAAATATTAATATTGTTTATCTGTCCACAGCACTCTTGTGCACAGATTATGTTGCTTATAAAACAACACTTAGCAAGAAACACATAATTGTTAAGCAACAATTATGTTGCTTAACAAACAACACTTTCCTTTAAGGAACTGTTTTGCCATGGGTACCATTTTAGGGTGAAAGGTGTGCTTCAAACCACACATGATTATTCCTCCATTGGGCTATCCAGTTCACTACTGTCAAACCTGACTGGTTGTCTTTTCCAGCCCTACCTGTGTCAGAAAGTTGCCAAAATTACTCAGGTGGAGTCGAAAGAGAACAGAAATCCTGATAACCGAGGAAACCGAACAAAAGCAGAGTAGAATTTCAGGAGAAAGGAATAGAGGGGTGGGCAAGAAAGTATGGAGAAATGAGATGAACGAAGAGAATTCAAGGGTGTATGTATTAAATTTTGGAAAATACATTTTTTAAAAAGGAGGGTTGTTTTTTCCCCATTCTTACTTCAGGCCTTCTCCATAGCAGGGAGATATTCAACTGCATATACAGAGGAAAAACTCTTTCAGGATCACACAGCCAATCAGAGCGCATGCTATCTCAGAAAACAATGTGCCATTTTCCTAGTTCCTAAGCACACACCCATTGCTTGGTTAGTGGACTTACTAATAACAGAATTAGCTCTCCAGTTAGAGACTGAATGGTCCCTGTCGCTGTGCTTCCAAAAACTCAGCATTGCCAGGTACCTGAGGCTTTTTTGCACGAAAAGCATGTGCTTTTCTGCTGAGCTGAGGCCCTTTGCAACAAACACTCTTAAAATCCACTGCTTGTTTTGGTTCTTCTTCAATTTCAGTCTGAATATAATCAAAGTTGGGAACCTGAGTCTTGCTATTAGGGTTTGCCCAAAATCTCTTGCTGCCTGCACTGGTAGCTCAATTTACTTTACTGCTCCAAACTAAGACTTTGATCTAAAAACAAAAACATTGTGTGTCGGGTGGGGGGGGGGAAGGAATACAGAAAGATAAAGAGAGAAATAAAGAAATAGAAAAGAGGTTGAAAGAGAGAGAGAAAATAAAATTCAGAAGGTAAAGGACTTCCAATTTTTCAACTGTCCACTATATATAAACATTATTCACTTCATCCACTCCAATATAATATGCAACAAAGACACTTTCTATAAACAAACATTATCTTCAATCCACAAATCCAAATGTCATCATTTCTTTCTCACGCCAAAAGGTCTATGAGAGCTTGCCAATCTTTAACAAATGTTAACAATGACTTTTCTCTAATTAAACATGTCAATTTTGCCATCTCAGTTAAGTTCGCTAGTTTTAACAACTATTCTTCCCTTGTTGTTAATAATGACTCCTATCTTTGAGCATAGAGTGGTACCTTGGTTGTCGAACTTAATCCGTTCCAGGAGTCCGTTTGACTCCCCAAATGGTTCAAAAACCAAGGCTTCCAAAGCGGAAGCCACATTGGACATTCGGCTTCCCAAAAACGTTCACAAACCGGAACAGTCACTTCCAGGTTTATGGCATTCGGGAGACGATTTGTTCAGCAACTAAGCTGTTCAACCAAGGTACCACTGTATATAGAAGTCTCGCAGCCATAATCATATATTATAGAAAGTTCCAATATATATTCGTAAGTCCCAGTGAAAAGAGTTCTGCCTACAGCTGAAAAGCAGTCTTCAAAATTCTCATTTTCAATGTATGTATCTGTATCAAATATTTTTCAGCTCTTTTGCATGTAATCCTACTTTACGGGCTCTCTTGGGTGCAGGAATTTAATCTTAATTATCTACAATTTCTGTTTAACCCGCAAAAAAGAAGGGCTTTTTCGCTGGCTAGGTTCAATTCTAATTCTTTTAACCTCCTCTGGGGTAGGTTTGCGGGTTTGGCAGAAGGAGATAGGATCGGCCCACCTGGTGGAAACTCTAGCTCACATGGCCCTTAAATGTAAATTGTATGATGATCTCCACCAACAATTTCTAGACCATCTATGTATTCCAACACGGAAACCAGAGACGGAGGTTATGCGCTTCTTATTACAGGGGAGAGACTAGGAGCTCACCAAGACAGTAGCTAAATTCCTCTATTTGATTTTTTTTTTTGTTGCCAAAAATGCTACAGGATCCTGCCCTTGCTGGAAACCCACAGAGATGAGGCAGATTGCTCGCCTCTTCTGCCCTTTGGTGGGTGACTGTTCTGTTGGGGTGGCAACAAGATCGCACTGGCCTATCTATTCTGAATGTACTCTGAATGTTCATAGGTGATGCCAATAAGGTTACTTGACTTGACTTGACTTTACGGGCGATGGGTTTGTTTCCCTCCTCAAAAACTGTCTTTTGTAGCATTTCCAGGCTGCTTACCACCAGATGGCAGAAGTACACAAAGTACAGGATCAGAGCCCTGCATATTCTTCAAATTTAAACATACAATATATATGCATTATATTCACATTATGCCTTCTCTCTGAGGAGCTCAAAATCCACACCTCCTTTCAACATCTTTGCTTATTTACTAAAGACCCTCCAAATGTCCCTATTCTCCAGGGACGTCCCTGATTTAGAGAAGCCATCCCGGTTTCTGATTTGATCCTGAAATGTCCCAGATTCCCTTAGGGTGTCCCTATTTTCTTTTTAAAAATATTTTATTTTCATTTTTAAACATTTTTTTAATACATTCACATCATTTTCAAATTTTGCACTCCTGGGATTACTTAAATCCCTCAGACTCCCCTAGCCCCACCCTGACTTCCAAATTCCCCCCTATATTCTTTGCGTCTAATTACATTTTTTGAATCCATTTTATCTCTCTCTCCCCCAGCGAATATTACATTATACGTGTTACATTATATGGGTTACAACAATCCTGCTAAAAAAATTAAGTATACACAGTGGTTTTTAAGATTTCATTGGAGAACTGTTGGAGGGTATGGAGTTATCCGACCCCCGAGCCGTCTGAAGGCAATCCTGTATAAGGAAGTGTTTTTAAAAATGTTTAATGTTTTATTATGTTACTATATACCGTATTTTTCCATGTATAAGACTAGGTTTTTTCCTAATAATAATGTCAAAAATTAGGGGGCGTCTTATACACGGATAGTATAGCCCCCCCATTTTCTTAATTCTGAGTCCCCCAAAATAGGGGGCGTCTTATACATGGGGGTGTCTTATACACGGAAAAATATGGTATGTTGGAAGTTGCCCAGAGTGGCTGAGGCAACCCAGTAAGATGCATGGGGTCTAAATGGTAAAATTATTTTCATTGGAGAAATGCTGGAGGGCATGTTGCTAGCAGATGCCAGCAGAGCAGACAATATCTCCCAACACCGATATTTAAGGGATGAAGTATCAGCCAAGCTATATGTGATGGTCATGCAATGTTCTCTCTCCGGAAGTCTGTTTGTTTTTAACAAAAGGGAGCTACGGTGAGGGGCAAGGGGGCTGAAAAGAGAAGTGCCAGTCTTCAGCCGTACCTGGACCTCAAATCTGAGGTCTCCTTTGAGGAGGAACAGGGTGTGATGGCCTGGGATTTGGACTTGTAGGCTGAACCTGAGGAATCCCAGCCTGCTCAGGAGTCCCTGCCTCCAGAACCAGATGAGCCGGGGCTGGGGCTTGAGCCAGAAGGGTCCTCACCTGTGCTGGGTCCTCAGCTGCAGGCATCAGCTGAGTCTGCTCTGGCTCCTGAGGTGATGGAGGACCCATTGCCTGCAGGTGCTCCACTCTCAGCCCTGTCAGGGGAAGCTGAGGTTGCCTCTGGGTCCGGTAACCCTCCAGCCTCTCCTGAGCTGCAGAGGCTCAGGGCAGAGAGGCAGAGGGAACTAAGTTCCCGCAGGAGGAGTGCTCGCCTCCAGGCCAGGAGAGGTGAGTCACCTGTGGGCTGGGGCTGCCCTATACCTCGGGGCAGATAAAAGCCAGCCAGCCCCAGTCCCAGGTTGTGGGAGCAACATTGTTGGCAGTCTGTTCCTGCCTGCACCCTGTCCTGCTCTTCTGCCAGAGTTCCTGACCTCAACCGACTCCCTGCCTTGGAGCCCGCTTCAGCTTTGACGGACAGCCTCCATACCGCACCCTCGACCTCGGACTGGCCTTGGACCTCGCCGCACAGTTAACCCTCGGGACCAGCACACAGGGTGAGCTATTAAGATACACATGTACCCCAGCTGATCTGTGAACCCTGAAGAGCTGTTGGATCTGGACCTCCTTGCCCCAGGACTGGGCCTTCTCTGTGGTGGCACCCCATGTGGGAAACTCCCAACACCCCCCACTAGATCAGAATAGCACCCTCTCTGGGAATTTTTCAGCAACCCCTGAAGACTTCCTTGTTCTTGCAAGCGTTTTCAAAACACTGTGTTTAGTGCAGTTTTTCTCATCTTCCATTATTTTGAACTGTTTGTTATTTCAATGACTATATTTTAACCACCAGGAGTTTTTAAATTGTGTGTGTCTGTTCTTTGGCTGCCTTTGGCACCTCCAAACAGAAAGGAGGATATTAATACATTGAAATAAACAATGGGGCGAATGGAACACCAAACAACATACTATTTTGGGAGTAGCTTTCAAGTATTGGAACCGCATATTCTTAACATTAGACGATACAGCTAAAGTCTGCCACTTTTAAATGTCAGTGGCTTTGATGGGAGTTAAGCACATAAATTTTAAAGTGCTCAACTTTGGCTGACCATGCCTACTATCCAAGAGAGATTACAGCAGCCACCTTTCATATAATCACGATAAAACTGAAAAATACAAAATATAGGCAATTTTAGTGGACCATTACGTGGACTGTGAATGCCAGACATAAGCAAAAATTGCAGTTTGTCATGTTAATGGTTTGGAAAAAAATTGGATTGCTGGCAGACTTTGGGTTTGTCTGTTTTCAAAGGAGAAACTCCATCTAAGCCACTAGAAGGAACTGAGCAACAATTTCAGACAGAAAGGGAGCAGGTGGGCAGGAGAGAGAAGAGAGGGAGAAATCCAACATCTCGAACAATATAACCTTTGCCACCTCATATTACATGCCAAGAGTTGGTAAGGAAAAACACAAAGCTACATACCGTGGATTATTTTTTCCCCTTCTGGAAAATGGTCTCATAGTGATTTACATGGCAATCCCTGGAGTTTTATCAAACGCTGGTACAGTGGTACCTCGGGTTACATACGCTTCAGGTTACAGACTCCGCTAACCCAGAAATAGTACTTCGGGTTAAGAACTTTGCTTCAGGATGAGGACAGAAATCATGCTCCGGCAGCATGGCAACAGCAGGAGGCCCCATTAGCTAAAGTGGTGCTTCAGGTTAAGAACAGTTTCAGGTTAAGAATGGACCTCCAGAACGAATTAAGTACTTAACCTGAGGTACCACTGTATTTAAGGATAACCAAGCAAGCAAAATAAATAAATAAAATAAAATAAAACCAGCAACACACAAGGCACAATGTGGAACATGGATAGGCAAACTAAGGCCCGGGGGCCGGATCTGGCCCAATCACCTTCTAAATCTGGCCCGCGGATGGTCCGGGAATCAGCATGTTTTTACATGAGTAGAATGTGTCCTTTGATTTAAAGTGCATCTCTGGGTTATTTGTGGGGCATAGGAATCTGTTCATTCCCCCCCACCCCCCCAAAAAATACAGTCCGGCCCCCAAAAGGTCTGAGGGACAGTGGACTGGCCCCCTGCTGAAAAAGTTTGATGACCCCTGAATAGAAGATGTTTCTCAGTGAAAACTTGGGAGTATTGTTCTAGGTTAAATATCTTTCAGTTTTAGCACCTGTGATGAAAGACAAATGGCTTAGTTTTGCTCTTCACTCTGATGCTGATAGTTAGTTGTCTTCTGCGGCAGCAGGAGTGATAGAAAATGGAGGTCGGGTTTTTCACCCTTCCATCATGCTCTGCCCATCATTTCTCATATGCAAAAGTGGTGTGTGCCCCCTGAACTCACCCCTTCTCTCCTGCAAATGGCAACGGCAAGCCTGGGGACCTCAGAATCACACCTTTGCTGCTGAATGTCTTGTTCCAGTCTGTCTTCAAGCCACACACTTAACTTCTGCATTGCGGGGGGTTGGAATGGATGACTCTTGGTGTCCCCACTCTACAATTCTATGATTCATATATATATGAGTAGAATGTGTCCTTTTATTTAAAATGCACCTCTGGGTTATTTGTGGGGCCTGCCTGCTGTTTTTACACGAGTAGAATGTGTGCTTTTATTTAAAATGCATCTCTGGGTTATTTGTGGGGCATAAGAATTCGTTCATTCCCCCCCAAAAAATATTCATTCATTCCACCACCCCCCCCCAAGGTCTGAGGGACAGTGGACCAGCCCCTTGCTGAAAAGTTTGCTGACCCCTAGGGATTTGTGCCATACTTCATACATCTTTCTTTGGTACCAAATGCAAGATAAGCGATCCCAGGTGGTTACAGTGAGAAACAGGACATGATGAAATGTCTACCGGGTGTATCAAACTTTACAATGGCATTTAAATCTCCCCTCCTTCGCCCCCAGCAAGCTCCGGGTCCCTCCTCCCTCTGGCGCCATTGATTTAGAATCATAGAATCATAGAATCATAGAGTTGGAAGAGACCACAAGGGCCATCAAGTCCAACCCCCTGCCAAGCAGGAAACACCATCAGAGCACTCCTGACATATGGTTGTCAAGCCTCTGCTTAAAGACCTCCAAAGAAGGAGACTCCACCACACTCCTTGGCAGCAAATTCCACTGTTGAACAGCTCTTACTGTCAGGAAGTTCTTCCTAATGTTTAGGTGGAATCTTCTTTCTTGTAGTTTGGAACCATTGCTCCGTGTCCGCTTCTCTGGAGCAGCAGAAAACAACCTTTCTCCCTCCTCTATGTAACATCCTTTTATATATTTGAACATGGCTATCATATCACTCCTTAACCTCCTCTTCTCCAGGCTAAACATGCCCAGCTCCCTTAGCTGTTCCTCATAAGGCATCGTTTCCAGGCCTTTGACCATTTGGGTTGCCCTCCTCTGGACACGTTCAAGTTTGTCAGTGTCCTTCTTGAACTGTGGTCCCCAGAACTGGACACAGTACTCCAGGTGAGGACTGACCAGAGCAGAATACAGTGGCACTATTACTTCCCTTGATCTAGATGCTATACTCCTATTGATGCAGCCCAGAATTGCACTGGCTTTTTTAGCTGCCACGTCACACTGTTGGCTCATGTCAAGTTTGTGGTCAACCAAGACTCCTAGATCCTTTTCACATGTACTGCTCTCAAGCCAGGTGTCACCCATCTTGTATTTGTGCCTCTCATTTTTTTTGCCCAAGTGCAATACTTTACATTTCTCCCTGTTAAAATTCATCTTGTTTGTTTTGTTATCGTGCAAAACCTGGCGACGTCTTCCCTGACAGATAAGACTCATAAAAGCTACTTTGGTGCAAAACCTTTCCCCTTGGAATAAGTCCAAAGGTCCCATTAAACTGTAGAGTGCAAAGGTAGAAAGGCAGATATCTTTCAAAGCCTAGCTCTTCAAGTATGAGGACAGTTTGCTATGTGTAAAATTTGAAGCTTTTCTTGCATGTGTGCGTGAGGGCTGCAATACAGACAGCTGGGGTTAGTGTTATGCTGTTTCTCCATCCTCGCTGACTGGTTTTTGTCGCTGTGGTGCAAAAATCCATCCCTCCTTGCATTGCTGCACCCATTTATTGCTGTTTCCTGGTTCCATGTTTACAGAAGTAGCTGATTTATTCTGTTTGGGCTGAATTAACTTATACTGATAACACTGTGGTTTGTCTTGGGGGTGTGTGTGTGTGTGTGTGTGTGTGTGTACACATTCTTCAGCAAAACAGTATCCTGACTTTCGTTTTCTCTGAGGAAATCATACTTTTCAAATAATGCCCTGGGGTTGAGTTATGGAATAAACCTTCATAAGCCTTCTATGGGGAGGACAGGACGACTGAGAGGGATTTTGTTGCTTTTACAGGGGGATGTTTGGTTGAGAGAGGTTTGTCTGTTTGAGCGAGAGCATTCCCTACTTTTGTTGTCTGCGTTTTTGTTTTTAGGGAGTGTAGGTGTGTAGTATATTTTTTGAGATGTGGGGTGGGATACTGAGCACCCCCAACTTGTGAAATGGGTATCTTGTGGTGCTTGCAACAGTTTATTAGATTTCCAAATAAGTCCCCAGGCCACAAAAGCTTAGAGAATGTGCATATTGTCAGAATATGTAGTACAAAAAAATAAATCTGCTGAGACGTACACATTTCCCAAAGCCTGCTGGGATTTTGCATAAATAAATAATGTTGGCTAGAGAAGGTTGAAAATTCAGCTGATATGTGCACATTGACCAAAGCCTGTTGGAGATTATACATAATGACTGGAGAACATATAGAATATCTGCTCATTTCCCTAGATCTGTTGGAGACAGTGTACCTTGACTTGGAAATGTGCATAATTTCCTCTTAATGGATGAATTATATGCACATTCTCCATAACACCTGGTGAATGTGCACAACGGCTAGTTCTTGCACACAATAACTGCTCAACTTACATTCCTTTCAACACATCCGTGCAGCAGTTAAGAAAGTTTAGACTCTTCTGAGGGCCATTCCATATCAAGTGATCCAATTTTTAATGTGGTTGGTTTTTTTGCCTCATGTCATCCAATTTTGTCCACTTGTTGAACGATCAAAACCAAGTTTAAATCTAAAATTATTTTTTTTAACCTCAGCACATTTTGAGTTGTGAGGATTTGAAATTTTGTAACTTGACTTTAGACTTTGAAGCTAAGTCCATCATGTGCCATATCATATTAAAGCCCACCAAGTTCTGAAGAGATTAGCATTTTTAGTTTTGAAATATCTCAATTCTGGGCTGAGCTGGGCTGACCAGTTCTGTGGTCCGGCAAGGCCAACATTGTCAATTTATTTGAAATGTCAAACTCTTATGACACAGAAATGGGCTGAGATAAAATAAAAATAAAAACTGAGATCTGGGATGTTCTCTTATACTACTCTATACTATTCTGGGATGTTCTCTTATACTCCTTTCAGGAAACTGTAACTGAAAGCAATATAAAACGGTCACTTGACCCCTGAACTTAATCTTATGGAAGTCCTTCTCTTTATATGTTAATGTGTATTGTTGTTTAATTTACATCAGAATATGGAAAGCCAGTCCTGCTGCTTTTGGGGATCTTTCTGAGTGGAGCCCTGGCCTCCTTCTGACAGCACCACTGCTTCCTATACATTTTTAGGAATGTCATCCTTTTACCGTATTTTTCGCCCTATAGGACGCACTTTTCCCCCTCCAAAAATGAAGGGGAAATGCGTGTGCGTCCTATGGGGCGAATGCAGGCTTTCGCTGAAGCCTGGAGAGCGAGAGGCGTCGGTGCGCCCCGACCCCTCTCGCTCTCCAGGCTTCAGGAAGCTTCCGCAAATTCCCGCCGGGCTCCCAAGGCTTGCGGGCAGCAGCCTGCAGCCCAAAGCACGGGGCGTGCTCCAGAGCATGCCCCGTGCTTCGGGCAGATGTCCGCAAGTACTGTGCGCCCGCTGGGAGGTCCCTCTGGGCACGCAAGGCTTGCGGGCAGCAGCCTGTTCTTGGCGCTGGGTATGCTCGGGCTTCGCCCACCCCAGCCCCGCGGCTGCGGGGGGGGGGAATATATATATTTTTTTTTTAAAAAAAAATTCCACCCAAAATACTAGGTGCGCCCTATGGGCCAGTGTGCCCTATAGGGGGAAAAATACGGTAATATAGGATGATGGAGTGATGTTTCTTCATCGGTATGGGTTGCTTAAGCCTATTTGCCTCTGGAAGGAGTTCAAGACACACTGTGCAGAAAACCCCGACTCTGAAATCACATGCAAAGAAATTGTTCATAACGCTGAGTCAAGGTTTCCTAATGTACCCTCTTAAGAAAAAACAAAATAAAAAGATTCCTTCCAGTAGCACCTTAAAGACCAACTAAGCTCTCTATATTGGACAAACAGGCCAAACCTTACGCCAAAGAATAAACGGACATAAATCTGACATCAGGAATCACAAGACAGAGAAACCAGTAGGAAAACACTTCAATCTCCCAGGACATTCTATACAAGATCTCAAAGTAGCTGTTCTATTACAAAGGAATTTCAGAAATAGACTGGAAAGAGAAGCTGCTGAATTGCAACTTATTACCAAACTTAAAACCATGGAGAGACCTGGTCTGAACAAAGACATTGGATTCTTATCTCATTATACATGACAAAGCCATTTTTCACCTTCTCACCCCTTGCTTTTTCCTGTAAGACCTATTGCAGTCGTTAAGAGTCGTCAACAGGCTCATCACAGCTATCTGCCAATCACCCAATCCCACCATCCTTCTGAGTAATACCCCTCCCCACCTTCTCACTATATAGAAGGGTCTGGTGACTTCTGTTTCAGTGTATCTGAAGAAGTGTGCATGCACACGAAAGCTCATACCAAGAACTAACTTAGTTGGTCTTTAAGGTGCTACTGGAAGGAATCTTTTTATTTTGTTTTGACTATGGCAGACCAACACGGCTACCTATCTGCCTCTTAAGAAAATCAGCCCAAAATCTATTGAGTCAAGTTTTCCCCAATGCTAAATAAACCTCTTCGAATGTCCCTGGATGCCTGTTACTAAAGGACACATCACAGGGCTTAATTTTAATATGGCTTTTCTTTTTTATTATTTGATTTTGGTTTTAAATTAGTGTCTAGACAACATAAAGTGAAGCCATGCTTGGCAGTAATGAAAGACAGAGCGACTCAGAAAGAGAAAAAAAAGGACTTTGTTCTTATCAAGTACATTTGATGGCCCAGGGCAGGATCCAATTTCTTCCCCTGCTGATCCCTTAACAGGACAATAATACGAAGGCTCCCTCAAAAGGAGGACCTATTGAATGCAACAGGCTTTATTCTCAAGGCTGCAATTCTATTTACGGAACAAAATTTACGCAGTGCTCGATTATAAGAAAACCTCTAAGCAATTTACAAAAGTAGGAAAAAACAGCATGGCAACCATGAGTTGAAAACAAGCATTTAAAAATACTCAAAAGGTTATTGAAACCAGCAATAGCTTAAAAAGAAGTAAAGCACACACAACTTGGACACGTCTGGGAGAAAATTAGGTAGGCATCTAAAAGAGTATGGCGATGTCTGTGGGAAGGACAATGTCCAGACTGTTAGGCGGGCAGGATAATCCACAGGTGAGAATTGAAGACTCAGGACTCATTGTGAAGTCATCTTTGTTATTCAGAAAAGGAAAACACAGCAGAGTTCAGCTAGGTTCAGCTGCCCTGGTTGAAGACATTGCTGGGACTCGCATCTGGCCCCTACCTCCTTCTCTAGCTCTCTCCCTCTGGACTTCTCCCAACAGCTGTAAACTACAACGAGGAGGAGAGACCCCCATTCTGGACCTACCTGGCACATTCCTTGGGGAGGAGGAAGGGGGTGCGGGGGGCGGTCCTCCCCAGGTGTCACCATTGAGGGGGTGGCAAAATGGTGGGCGGCACTCACTGCAGGGCCTGCAGCGTGCCCAAGCCACACGTCTCTCCTGGGAGCCCACATGTTCTGTGCTGCCCCAAACAGTCCGCCTGCCGCCTTATAATTCCAGGACAGTCCCTGGAAAATCGAGACACTTGGAAAGGGTCTCTGTCTACACCGACTGGCAGAGCCTCTCCAGGGTTCCGGATTATTTCCCAGTCTGAACTGCAGGTGCAGATGCCTCACATTCAGCTGTAGGGCGGCTGAGTGGGAGGAGGCAGGCAGACTCCTCAGAGCCCCCGCGGAGCGTCCTGCCCCAGTTTGCCCCACCCATCTCTGAGGGGGCGGTGACAAGAAGGCACCCCGCAGGGGGCTCACACCACCGCCCCTGGGTGCGGCGGTGCGAGTCACCGCCATCGCACTGCTGCAGCCGCGAGCGCAGGACCGTGCTGCCATCGCTGCAGCTGCGAGCGGAAGCTTCCGCTGAGGCTGCGAACGGAGGATCCTGCCACCGTCCGTACGGTGCTCATCAGCATCGTCAGTAGCAGCGCAGTACATGAGCCGCTGGGCGGTTTGCCCCACCCCTGTGGGCGGGCCGCCCCACCCCTCAACACCAGGTGTCAGAGAGCCTTCCTTCGCCTCTGGTTCCCCCCACAAAAAAATAATTCACCACACACCACTGGCACCATCACAGCAGATGGAGAGAGATTACTTTATATATCTATAATATAGTGTATTTTATAGTATAGTGTATTTTATAGCATAGTACAGTGGTGCCTCGCAAGACGAAATTAATCCGTTCCGCGATTCTCTTCGTCTAGCGGTTTTTTCGTCTTGCGAAGCAAGCCCATTGACGGCTTAGCGGATTAGCGCTATTAGCGGTCTAGCGGCTTTTAGCGATCAGCTGAGAGGCGGCTTATCAGCGGAACAGCTGATAAGCAGCTTAGCGGCTTAGGAAAGGGGGGGGAGCGAAAAAACCCGCGGGAACTCGCAAGATTTTTTCGTCTTGCGAAGCAAACCCATAGAGAAATTCATTTAGCGAAGCGCCTCCAAAACGGAAAACCCTTTCATCTAGCGGGTTTTCCGTCTTGCGAGGCGTTCGTCTTGCGGGGCACCACTGTATAGTGTATTTTAAAATTGGAGTTTCAGAGTTTTTAGGGGTTTTTATAGTATAGTATAGTGCATTTTAAAATGGAGTTTCAGAGTTTTTAGGGGTTTTTGAATGTTTTATGTAGTTTTTCAATTTCATTGTTCTGTATGGGACAATGACAATAAAGATATCTATCTCTATCTATCTATCTATCTATCTATATCTATCTATCTATCTATCTATCTATCTATCTATCTATATCTATCTATCATCTATCTATCTATCTATCTATCTATCTATCTATCTATCTATCTATCTATCATCTATCTATCTATCTATCTATATCTATCTATATCTATCTATCATCTATATCTATCTATCTATCTATCTATCTATCTATCTATCTATCTATCTATCTACTTTCCTCCCCACCTATTTCTACTACATCCAGAGCTGTATTTACAACTTAATGTCAGCAAAAGAAACAGCCATTTAGCCAGTTTTTTTTAATAAAAAAAACCATCACACAAAACTCAAGGCTTCCTAGGAAAAGGCACAAAACAAAACACACCACAGATGTATTTGCATCAGAGAAGAATGCTTTTATCCTCCCAACCAGATTTTAGGACCCCACACCAAAGCATTTGTGGGCACAGCTGGAGGCTTAGCTATGGCACCATTTGCAAGCAGAGGCAGCTAGATCCAGAACTTGCTTTGAATACCAGGACTCAGTCCAGGAGCAATAATGATGAAGTATAAATAATGAGAAGGGTAACTCTGAGCACGTACAGAATTCATTTATCTTATTATTGTGGAGAAACAGCAAGCCTTCCAACATCTGGGATTTGAGGAACACTGGGCCACCTCTCCTAACTTTGGCCACAGTACTTCTGCTTTTAGACACAAAGTCCTCTTTGCTTTTGATATCATGACAACTCCCATTCCTGCCTGCAGATAAAGCCAATGTTTCTTTTAAAGGCAGGGATGGCTGCTGTGGGTGTGTACGGAAACAGGCTGTGCTGCTGCACGCTTCCGAAATTTTCATTCCCAAGTGAAGGAGTTGATTCAGATCTTTAATAGGATGCATTGTCTCTGGTCTTCTGGTAACAAGACCCTGCCCTATATTCTCTCATCATTGAGTAAATCAGATGAATTCAGGTAGGACAGGGCAGTTTTAGCTCTGGCAAAGAGCAGTTGGCAAAGTCAATGGAAAAATTGGGTCCTCCCTTAAAGAGGGCACATATTGTGGTGAGACCTGGAAAACTGACACCCTGTGTTGTGGGTGGGTACGATTGGTCAGCCACAACACCCGATCGGTAGGTCCCTCGAAGATGGGTACAATCTGGCCAATGGGACGCAGTCCAAATGGTTCGAGGGACCTATTTATGCCCATGCACGTGACCCAGAGCTTCCTCTTTCGGTGTGTGCATTCGGAACACCCACCCACCTCTCCCTACTTTTAGGGCTTGTTGCGCTTGACCTTGCTATGCCGTCGTGTGTCGTCTGTTGTTGGGACAGGGGCACAGCAGGAATTTTCCCCACTTGGCTGTTGCCATTTGGGTTTCGCCTGCTGTGTAGCAAATCTTGCAAGGTTGCGGATAGGCTCTGGTTCAGGAGATAGGGATGGGAGAACACTCTCACCATCCCTATGTGAAGGGTATTCCGTTAAAGGAATCCAGGGACTCGATGGTTTGGTCAACCCCTGAGAGGAGGTTGTGCCCGTGCCTGAGTTCAGAGGGACATTTGGGTGGCGGAGATACCCTGTTCCCGGCTTTCCACTTATCCAGGTGTTCACCCTTGGCTGACCTATGCTGGTGCCCTGGGTCAGCGCTACCTCATGGCAGGGAGCTAGTCGAACCAGAGCCTATGCAACCAGTCACTTTCTGTAATCAATAAAGCAGTGGCCTAAATTCTGCCAAAACACAAACCAAAAATTTGAGTCAAGTGTGAATTTATTTAGGGGGGAGGTTTCTCGGTCTGAACACGGAAAAAAGAAAAAAGAATGCAGTGGAAGCTGTTTGACTTCTGAGGCGCTTTCAAAAATGGAAGCAATTACTTCTGGGTTTCCAACGTTTGGCTTCCGAGATACTCAAAAACCAAGGTACCACTGTACATACCTTTCAACATTCCTCAGATGAAAATAAACACATTTCTCACTCCCCCACAATGGACTCTCTTCAACACCCCATTTTTTGGGGTCACCCTACCCCATCAATTATATTGAGAGCCGATGTGGTGTAGTGGTTCAGAGTGGTGGACTTGTAATCTGGTGAACCAGGTTCGCGTCTCTGCTCCTCCACATGCAGCTGCTGGGTGACCTTGGGCCAGTCACACTTCTCTGAAGTCTCTCAGCCCCACTCACCTCACAGAGTGTTTGTTGTGGGGGAGGAAGGGAAAGGAGAATGTTAGCCGCTTTGAGACGCCTTCGGGTAGTGATAAAGCGGGATATCAAATCCAAACTCTTCTCTTCTTCTATTTCCTATCAGATACAGCATAGGCACTCTCCACCATCCTGAGATCCCGATGTCATTTTATCCTTTGGTAGATTTACAGAAAGGAAAATGCACATCGATAAAAAAACTTTAGAAAGGGGCCAGATTAGATGCAGATGCACAAAGCATTTTAAACAACAGCACCACTCCTTGCTAATCACACTTCTGTTATTATGTTATATGTTAGCCGCTTTGAGACTCCTTCGGGTAGTGATAAAGCGGGATATCAAATCCAAACTCTTCTTCTTCTCTTCTTGCATTCCGCTCCCCCCTGAGTTCATGGAGAGGCAATGGGGGATGCTCTCAGGACAAGACCTGGCTCATTCTCCCCCCCTCCCCGAGCTTGGCAGCAGTGGCATTGGCAGGGGAAATAGGGATATTCAGAGAATAAATAAGGAGTTTTCATAATTCCAGGACAGTCCCTGGAAAGTCAGGACATTTGGAAGAGATGTCAGTCTACACCGACTGGCAGAGCCTCTCCAGGGTTTCGGAGTATTTCCCAGTCTGAACTGCAGGTGCAGATGCCTCACATTCAGATATGACGCTTCCTAGGATTGCCATACATCCAGGGAAACCAGGACATGTCCTCTTTTAGGGGGCCAACATGCCCATCCAGTCAGATTTCGACATTTTAAAGGAAATGTCCGGGTTTTTTGGGCTTGGGGCAGCTGCTGCCAGCCCGAACGGGCTCTTCAAGATAAGGCGACCCTTCCCTGAAGTAAGGCCCATTTTAAAGTAAGGCACTGAGCTAAAGTCTATTCTAGAGAAAATGATGTGAGTTTATTCAGTACTGAGAATAAATGATCTATTTCAAGCTGATTGTCTCCTATTCATTTTTGTAGACCTAGCATGTGGCAACAATTTTATTTCAGCTCCCCGTGCATGTGTGTGCACATATTCGCATGTGTCATACTCTCCAGACAAGTGTGTTATGCCATCTCATGAGCCACTGTGCCCATGACAAATTATTTTTGGATCACAGTGGCTGGTCATCAAATTTCTCCTCTTTGTTCCCGTCTCTGTGTATATGAGTGTTTCACCATAAACAGCACTCATCTTCCCACAGTTGCAAATTATACAGATTTGTTGTCCCCTCTAATGAGAAGCAGGCGAAAACAAAGGAAGAAGGGGCTGCTTCTCTCTGTACCGAACCAGAGTCTTTCTTTCTTTCTTTCTTTCTTTCTTTCTTTCTTTCTTTCTTTCTTTCTTTCATCCATCCATCTGTGGCTCTTTAATGCCAGGAATACTGAGTGAATCTCCGAAGATAAAATGGTTGGTTTTAAACCCACCCAGAATCAAGTGCTGCCCACATTTTCAGGTTGATACAATTTGGGAGTTTGGAAATTACAAATAGGGTGGGCTGGCTTCAGTTTCGTGCTTCCCTTTGTACAGCAGGAATGCCTTGAAGGGAAATTTTAAGTGCCAAATGTGCTCGCTCTCTCACTCGCTCTCTTGCTGATTTATTTATTTCATAACATTTATACACCGCTGGATCACAAACAAACCCCAAAAGATAATACAATAAAATCGAGAGAGATTCACAGCCATGCTTTAAAACACGCAAGAGTTAAAATACCAAAACAAATTTAAATTGCCCCAACTTTCTAGGCATCTGGGTAGACTCATCCAAACAGGAATTGCTTTAGTAGACGCTGAACAGGGTACAGTGAAGGCACCCGGCGGATATCAATGGGCAGGAAATTCCAAAGTTTGGGTGCTGCCACACCAAACAAATGGAGTTCTCACAAATGTGGAATGGGCATTATGTGACACCAGTAGACATAGAGTTGCAGCTATCCCTGGGAACAAGGCTCTGTACAAAAAGGGCTCCCAGCTGTGGAGAAGACTGTCATCACATTTGAATGAACTAGTGTCATGGTCCAGTTCATGGGTGATTGAAGTCCCGGCAGGGGATGTCAGGACCAGGGGCAAGATGGCAGGGTGGGAGCAGGAATGGGGGTCCAGAAGCCAGGAGTCAGGAAGTCAAGAGTCCGAGGGTCAGAGAGCCAGGAGTCACAAAGGCAAGGGTCCGAGGATGAAGAAGCAAGGAGTCATGAAGTCAAGGGTCCAAGGATCAAGAAGCAGGGAGTCAGGAAGCTGAGGTTCAAGGATCAGGAAACAAGAAGCCCAAGGCAGGAAGCGTGTTGCTGTGGCCAAGAGCTGAAGGGAAATGCTGACCTTATATCCCTTCCCAGCTCTTGCCACCAGGTGCTGTGAGTTACCAATCGACCTCACCTGTGTGGCCGCGCCTTGCCTCTTCAGAACAAACTTAGGAAGGCCCCAGTCCTGCAAAGTCCTATTGGTCACAGGGCCTGGCTTCTGCACGCACTCCTGACAACTAGCTTAAAATGCCTCTTCCGATTTTCTGAGGCAGGTTGGCAGGGATGGGGGGTGGGAATGTACAGTCCTATGTTTTCCCCAGACACAGACTACCTGAGCAGGGCTCTCATTCAGATGTCAGGGACTGGGCAGAGATGGAGGAATGGTGGAGACCGCCTCCCCATCATAACCCTTCCAGGGAGGAGGAAGAGGAAGACAGTATAGATTTACAACAGGGGTTTGAGGGAAGTCGCAGCTCAGAGACAGATGAGGGGGAAAGCTGGGAAATCATAGGAAAGCCAGAACAACACCCAGCTGACGCATTGTCATTAGAAAGCATTCCAGACCCCCCCCCCCCATCTCCCAGAACCGGCAAGTCTTAAAAGTAGAAGAGTAAAGAGCTCAAAGACAGTGGGCACGTAGCAGCACTTATAGAGATGATGATAATGATGAATGAGAAAGTGGGAGAGATTCGCTCGGGACAATGCCATAATCTAAGAGGCTGGGTTCTATAGCCTCTCTCTGTAAAGTTTGAAATAAGAAAGGATAGTAAGAAACTTTTCCTTGTCTTTATGCTTTCCTGGGCAACCAGCCGGGAGCCGCTGACAGCATCCTGACAGTACATGACAATGCCCTTCCAACCAGCACACATTATCCATCTGCCACAGAAAGCGTTGGCAGATTGTGGACACATTGGCTCCAGTTCATGCTGACCATCTTTTAGGGAATATTGTTAGCATCAGTCTGTCTCAGGAGACAATGAATGAGGGTGCCTTTGGAGGTGAAGTCAAACTGTCAGAAGGTTACCTCTCTCTGTAAAGTTTGAAATAATAATAACGAAAGGACTGTAATAAACTTTTCCTTGTCTTTATACTTTCCTGGGCAACCAGCTGCTGACAGCATCTTGACACCAGAGCTTTCCAGACTTTTCATGTTGGTGACACACTTTTTAGGCATGCATCATTTCGCGACACAGTAAGTCAGTTTTACTAGCTAACCCCTTTCCAGTCCTGAGGAGTGTGGGGAGTGTTTGCACAACACACTGCAGCCAAAACGTTAATTTGTTGTGACACACAGTTTGGCAAGCTTTGCTCTACTTGTTTAATCACCTGACTTCTAACTGATTGATTGCGTAGTGAAATACTGTAAGTGCATTTAATTAGCATGAGCACATTTGAATTATTTTGTATACTACCAAAACCTCAATATTGGCATAACATGTGTCACTGGCAAGTCTTATAGAATTATAAGTGAAAAGTGAAATTTCTCTCTTCAGTGCTTGGGCCTAGTGAAATACTGCATGCAGACACATTCAACAGAATCCCAATGACTGTGTGTGTGTGTGTGTGTGTGTGTGGCAATCCAATTTAGGAGGAGCAGAGAAACAGAGAGGGGGCTGGGGTGCCCTTTCCTTTTCCCCACTTGCCACTGTTGTTGTTTAGTCGTGTCCGACTCTTCGTGACCCCATGGACTAGAGCACGCCAAGGCACTCCTGTCTTCCACTGCCTCCTGCAGTTTGGTCAAACTCATGCTGGTAGCTTCGAGAACACTGTCCAACCATCTCGTCCTCTTCGTCCCCTTCTCCTTGTGCCCTCCATCTTTCCCAACATCAGGGTCTTTTCCAGAGAGTCTTCTCTTCTCATGAGGTGGCCAAAGTATTGGAGTCTCAGCTTCAGGATCTGTCCTTCCAGTGAGCACTCAGGGCTGATTTCCTTCAGAATGGATAGGTTTGATCTTCTTGCAGTCCATGGGACTCTCAAGAGTCTCCTCCAGCACCATAATTCAAAAGCATCAATTCTTCGGCGATCAGCCTTCTTTATGGTCCAGCTCTCACTTCCATCACTTGCCACTACTCCACTTCAAATTCCCCAAACCAGTTCCCCCTCCCCCCAAATACACAGGGTTACAAATCTGTGTGTTCTGAAGGTAAATATGTGCGGAAGATATATTGGCGCGTGAAGACTGATTTGTGTTGAGGAAGTTCTAGCAAAGTCCGGGCTCTGTAGTTCTCCCTTCATCTCCTTGTAGTACTCTGCTCCACATTTATCCCTTTTGGGGTTTCGGAGCATGCATTAGGCCACGTGCACCTCTCACGGAACAAAAACTAAATTGGCGGTTCTAGATGGCTGTATCCTGACAGAATATGCTCTAGCGCTAGTTCCTTCATTATATTACTTTTAAGTATGCTTATGGGACAGCCTAGCATAATGTAATACAACTGGGTTATTGCAACCTGGAGTAATGCTAAGTAGATTATTTAAGGGTCCTAAAGCATAATGAACCAGTGATCATTGAGTATCTTTTGCCATTTCAAAGCACAGTAAATGTACCTTGTCGTAGCCAAGTACACTAGGGGGAACTGTTCAGTCATGGAACATTTGCAGCAGCTTTTCTTTGTGTGTAACTTTCTCAGTTTCCAGCTATGATTCTGCGTGAACATTCCTGTCAGAATTTTAGCATATGGAATTACTGTGATCATAAGAAAAAACAAGTGTGTGTGTGTGTGTGTGTGTGTGTGTGTGTATTCCGGAAAGCAATATACACATCTGAAATAAGACACTATTTTTCTCTTCCTGCCAGGCTATGAATTAACCCAGCATTGGCAAGGTCTACCGGGCTTATGTGTTGAGCACACTACTTTATGGTATGCAGTGAGATTTGGGCAGCTTACAACCATCAGGAGAAATGCCTCAATACCTTTCACAAGCGCTGCATCTGGAAGATTTGGGCGGGACAGAGTTTCAAACAAAGATGTGCTCTCCCAAGCCCACGTTTCACAGCCTGTTTGCACTCCTGTCTCGGCAACATCTATGCCGGCTTGGCCATGTCCACAGAATGGACGATGGCAGGATCCCCAAGGATGTGTTCTATGGGGAGCTGGCTTCAGGCACCAGGCTCGTTGACAGACCAACTCCGTGTTACGCAGATGTCTGAAAATGTGACACGAAGGCTGGCAACGTCAGCCACGGGTAGACGGGTTGTGCATCAGAGCGGTCTGCCGTTTTGGAAAAGCTAAGGGGTGCATCCAGTGAGGGTCAAGGACAGGTCGGCAGAGAGGTCATCTTCCTCTCTGAGAAGGCAGAACTAGATAGTATTTTTTATTTATTTTTTATTTTTATTCCCCCCCCCAAAAAAAAACACCCCCCTCCCCTCTCCCCCTGACTTCCCTCAGTTCCCATCTCTGGTTTCTCTGTAAATGATATTCTCTGCATGTTACAAAATTATATAAATCCTTATTTTATCTAACTGATTAATAGCAAGAAAAAGTTTGTGAGTGTTTATTCAAAACCTGCCAAGGAGTCCAGTTCACTTTGTTGCTTCTTTAAATACTTTGTGAAAGGTTCCCATGCATCTTTAAAGTCACAGTAATCCTTGTCCTGTAGTTTATGTGTCATTTTTGCCAGTTCTGCCTAGTCCATCAGTTTCTCTTGCCGTAATTCTTTAGTCGGGATTTCTTTGTTCTTCCATCCTTGTGCTATTAAGACCCTCGCCGCCATTGTCGCATACATGAATATATTTTTCAATAGTATTTTTAGATCCTCCAGCTAGAACTTCCCCTTGCCACAGAATTGTCTGATGTAGCAAGAGAGGGATTTTTTAAAAAAACAAAACCGGAGGACGCTTTTTTTTCTGGAAACAAGAAGTCTTGTTATGTATGTCGGTTGTATGTCGTGTTTCTAGGGCTGCTTCCTGACTTCCCTATTTTGCGGGAGCAATCCTATCACATATTGGCAAATTCAGGCTGCACAATGATTGTGGATCTGGCCTCTTCTGCAACAAACCCAAGGGTTGTTTTTTTGCGGTAATGAAAGTGTCAGGGAAATATCTTTTTAAAAAAATAATATTTATTAAAGTTTCATAAATATTACAAAAATGAAAAAGAAAAAGAAAATAAGAAAAATACAAAATACAGAAAAATAAAAACAATTAAAAACATTTCAATCTTTCTATGTCTTTTTCATTTACTTGTTTCCCTGACCTCCTCACACCTCCCTTTTTTGTATTCTAATTCAATTAGCAGTTTCAGCAAATCCTTTCCATTTTTGCTTTTTTATCTTAATAATTTATCTTAATATATTGTAACTTTACATTCTCACCTATTCATAATCCAATTTTACCTAATTCTATAACATTACTGCTAAAACCACATAACTTCATTCCCGCATCCTTCTAACATTCCTTAATTTTACAATGTTTCTGTAAATAATCTTTAAATTTCTTCCAATCTTCTTCTACCGACTCTTCTCCCTGGTCTCGGATTCTGCCAGTCATTTCCGCCAGTTCCATGTACTCCATCACCTTCATCTGCCATTCTTCCCGGGTGGGTAGATCTTGTGTCTTCCAATACTTCGCGATGAGTATTCTTGCTGCTGTTGTTGCATAGAAAGTGTCAGGGAAATTGATTCGCACGGCATCATATAAGCTCCCCACAGGTGAATCAGAAGGAAAACTCAATAAATAGGTGGACTTCATACAACTTTCCTGTAAATTTTGTGCAAACAAGTAAAGATTGATGATTTAAAAAACAACTACAAATCGTCTGGAATCAAGCTGTATCTCTGTAATGGCATCAAAAAGTTTTTGAGAATATTAGCTATGCTCAAAGGCCTTATACTTCCCTTCCCCAGCCATATATCCCATGTCTATGCGCTGGAGTGTACCTCAGCTATAAGTGAGAGCAGGTGTGCTTGGTCATAGAGCTGTGAAAAAACTACACTGGCAATTTTTGTGTGCCTGTTATGTGTTTTCAGGACATAACATTTGCACCAATATCCTTAATATAATGGTCAAAACAGACCATACTGGTAAGGCCTCCATGCACATCCTGCCATGATGTGATGTACTTACTGTGTAGGTCAGTTTAGCACACCAATGGGAGTGTCCCTGGCATGCTAAAGCTGCAAGAAAATGGTCTGGGGCAAAGGAGACAGCTTCAAAGGACGTTTGAGAAAGCTAAATGCAGACACCAGTTAGATGAGAAAGCCCTGTTCAATTCAGCATTGAGTTTTTCGCAGAGTATTAAAACAGCCCAAAGCTCACTACTGAAATCTGGGATATTATTTGTGTTGGCTTCGGGGCTTTCAAGACAGGGCCTTTTAAGAGATATTTTTCAAGAGAATTGAGAAGTACAAACAAACTCTGAGTTAATGTCCAAAAGAGTCATGTCTGCTCCTTCCCCAGCCCCCATTAAAATGTCTAAGTCTTTAAACACAACAAATAAGATGAGGTCATTTTATTAACGGTGCCAACATCAGTGTGGTATAACTCCTTCCAGCGTTGCTCATAAAAGAATTTATAACCAATATGCTTAACATTGATACTTGAAGAGCTGTCATCTTTAGACTGGGTTGCTGCAATGCGTTCAATGTGGGGGCCACCCTAAAATTGGTCTGGAGCTTGCAAGGATGAGAGATTTGCTGAGAGATTTGTACTGGCTCCCAATACGTTACTGTATTTTTCGCCCCATAGGACGCACTTTTCCCCCTCCAAAAATGAAGGGGAAATAATTTTGTTTCATTCATTCCCCCCCCCCAAAAAAACGAGGTGCGTCCTATGGGCTGGTGCGCCCTATAGGACGAAAAATACGGTAATTCAAGGTTCTGTTATTTGTTTTAAAGCATTTCTATACCGTTTAATAAGGGATGCGGGTGGCGCTGTGGTCTTAACCACTGAGTCTAGGGCTTGCCGATCAGAAGGTCGGTGGTTCAAATCCCCGCAACGGGGTGAGCTCCCATTGCTCGGTCCCTGCTCCTGCCCACCTAGCAGTTCAAAAGCACATCAAAGTGCAAGTAGATAAATAGGTATCGGTCCAGCAGGAAGGTAAACGGCGTTTCCGTGCACTGCTCTGGTTCACCAGAAGCAGCTTAGTCATGCTGGCCACATGACCAGGAAGCTGTACACCGGCTCCCTCGGCCAATAAAGCGAGATGAATGCTGCAACCCAGAGTCAGCCACGACTGGACCTAATGATCAGGGGTCACTTTACCTTTTGTTTAGTCGTTTAGTCATGTCCGACTCTTCGTGACCCCATGGACCAGAGCACGCCAGGCACTCCTGTCTTCCACTGCCTCCCACATTTTACCTTTACCTTTATACTATTTAATATCTGAAGAATCTCTCAGCAGCGTACAATATAAAATCAGTGTCCATTAAAGCAAAAATACAACCTAAATCTAACGAAGATTTCAGCGTTAAAGCATGCACAAACACATGAATGCAAACAAAACAGTTTCAGGGGATTCAAACACATAACACAGGGTTCAGTCTTATGGGACAGGGAAATCGTGGGCAAATCTTTTCAAGGTGTCTGAAGTAACCGGCTGTTGTGGCTTCATGGTATGGCAGAGGGAAGGTCATTCTACAGAACTGGTGCCTGGGAGTGGCCGCCGAGACCATATAACACCAGTCCTGGAAGACCTACATTGTCTCCCAGTACATTTCTGAGCACAGTTCAAAGCATTGGTGCTGACCTTTAAAGCCCTAAACGGCCTCAGCCCAGTATACCTGAAGGAGCATCTCCACCCACATCGTTCTGCCCGGACACTGAGGTCCAGTGCCAAGGGCCTTCTGGCAGTTTCCTCACTGCGAGAAGCAAAATTACAGGGAACCAGGCAGAGGGCCTTCTTGGTAGTGGTGCCCATCCTGTGGAACACCCTCCCATCATATGTCAAAGAGAAGAACAAGTACCAGACTTTTAGAAGACATCTGAAGGCAGCCCTGTTTAGGGAAGCTTTTAATGTTTGATGGACACTGTATTTTAATCTTTTGTTGGAAGCCGCCCAGAGTGGCTAGGGTAACCCGGCAAGATGGGCGGGGTATAAATAATAATTTTTTAAAAAATTATTATTATTATTATTATTATTATTATTATTATTATTATTATTTATTTGCCAGCTGGATATTCTTCTTGCTGATTTCAGCAGCCGAACATCCACTGTAAACATCACTTCTCTCAAGGCCCGGTATAGAATTGAGGACTATCTCCAGGCTGCATGTTTGCATTTGGAAAACAACAAGATGGTTTCTCGCTCGGTCAACGCTGCATGTTCTGAGTGCTGGAAGAAAAGTTGTTCTCAGTATGCCCATAGAAAGTGCTGCTAACTTTAGTGAAGCTCAACCGGCACATAGCAAAATGATCTGCAGAAGTATTTGTTGAACATGTATTCTGAAATGTAGAATTACGTCCCCCTTCTTCAGCAGTTGAGAGTGTTACCAACCACTCAGAAGAACAGTAACGTCAACAAATTTTGGCAGGTTGCAGATGACATTTCTTTCAAAGCAGATGCTGGTTGAACAAGCAGAGCCACAGTTGACGTTTCCACTCATTACACTGCCTTTCTTGTTTGCAGGCTTTGCTTTCTATGGGCTTTTTTTTCCTTTGGGGAGTGTTGTGGCATAATTTATGTGGAGGAACTAATCCCCAATTTCAATTGCTTGGGGGGCACGTCTCCAGTGCTCCATGGATCATCCGATGGTGGCTGCCTTGTGTGACAGGTCAACAGAGGCTGTCGTGATGCACTCTCAAGCATGGGGATGGATTAAAGGTGCCCACAAAACACTGTGCATGGAGCGCCAGTCATCTGGCTTATTCCAAGGTCTACAAAACTCAAGCATCTTCTGAACACTGAAATCTGCTTCTCTACCAAGGTTTTCAGGGCATACCATAAAACGCTGAAACCAGCAAACCCACATCCTGGGAATGCTGCCGCTTCTTGGACTGCAGCTGTTGGGCCATGTTATTGACCTTCCCATCGACATTTTGCAAGCCCTTATCCATGCATCTGTGTCCCTTTCCTGCAGGACAGAATGACGGGGTTAAAGGTAGCTGTTCGGTCAATGTCAACGGGTGCACTCAGTTCCAGGAGCAAAATTCTGTCCTTCGTCTAGCCTGCCTATTTCCTCTCATTTTCACGCTTTCAGTTGGCACTGGAACCTGCTGAACAAAACACATAAATCAACCTGAACAATGGAGACTGTTGGTAATTCTATGAAATTTGCTGTGTTGCGAATCTTTAGCAGCAGAATCAACAGAGTCTGTGGTATCTGGCGCCTTCATTACACACCTTTAGGTTCCTGGTTCCTTTTTAACCAGGCCTTTGGTTGATCTATTGACATCCTATGCCCTTTTAAAATGTTTTTTTTTGGGGGGGAAGGGGGGCTATTGGGTTGTTGTTTTTATTTTCAGTATGTACCGTATTTTTTGCACCATAACACTCACTTTTTTCCTCCTAAAAAGTAAGGGGAAATGTCTGTGCGTGTTATGGAGGGAATGCCTACAGGTGGCATGCCTACGGATTTTCCTCCTCTAAAAACTACGTGCGTGTTATGGTCGGGTGCGTGTTATAGAGCGAAAAATACGGTATTTTGTGGTTTTATATCTAGATTGTATTCTGTGAATTGCCCTGAGATCCCTGGGTATAGGGCGGTATATTAATAATATTAATAATATTAATAATAATAATAATAATAATAATAATAATAATAATAACCAACAATTTTCCACTGCAATCCTATGCATGCTTTCCTGGGAATAAATCCCATTGAATGGAGAGATACTGAGTGGATGTGCTGTCATTGCGATATCAGACTTTGTAGGCTACGTGGAATGAGTCTGCCCCGCGGCTTGATGGAGGTAGAAACTGTCTCTCATGTCTTGTTACGCTGCCATTTCTACGGGGATATACCCTCAATATTTATCACTCCTGTTATACAAAAATCTCCAAATGGGTCTGAACTCCAATGTTTAAAACTCCTGGTAGAGGACAAGGATCTAGAGATTACGCTAAGGGTGGCCAAATTCTGTGCAACTGCCATAAAACTTAGGGAACAAGCTGTACTACCAAAATGATTAAAGTTTTAAATGATAATTTTAGGTTATATTTTAGTGATCAAGATTTAATATACCTATATTTTTAATGGCCGCTATATTTGAATGGTCTCTGTTATATCCAATTGCAATTCAATGTATTCCTGTTGTGTTTTATGATTTCCCTGATATTGTAAGTGACCTGGAACTGGTCTGTGACCGTAATAATAAAATTCAATTTGTAGGCTAAGCCTCCATCAGTTGTACTCAGTTGGTTAGAGCGTCGTGCCAATAATGCCCAGGTTGCAGGTTTGATCCCTGTATAGGACAACTGCATATTCCTGCATTGCAGGGGGTCTAGATGATCCTCAGGGTTCCTTCCAGCTCTGCATTTCGATGACTGACTTGAGTTGTATTGAGAATGAGGGCAAAAATAAAGGGTCATCGAGGGGGATTCTACTCATGGCACAGCACCCACGGGTGGTGACTTGAAAACATATTTTCTGCTGTTGCACCTGTTCTATAACAACAACAACAACAACAACAACAACAACAACAACAACAACAACAATGAATTTTATTATTTATAGCCCGCCCATCTGGCTGGGTTTCCCCAGCCACTCTGGGCAGTTCCCAACAGAATATTATTATTAATAATAATTAAGCGATAAAACCTCAAACATTAAAAACTTCCCTAAAAAGGGCTGCCTTCAGATGTCTTCTAAAAGTCAGATAGTTGTTTATCTCCTTGACATCTGACGGAGGGCGTTCCACAGTGGTGATGTTTACAGTGGATGTTCAGCTGCTGAAATCAGCAAGAAGAATCTCCAACTGGCAAAGAATAATAATTTCCCCACCCCATGGGGACTCCCCGGACCCAGGCTTGCCTTCCAAAGGCCAGTCTGAACACAAGCCTGCAGTCTTCCCCAGCTGACTGGCAGATCACTGACCAGGCTTGTCGCCATTTAAGGTAAGTGGACTTGCGCCTTTAAGAAGAGCTTAATGGAAGCGGAAGGAGATCATTGCTCAGAGTACATGCTTTGGATGCAAAAGGTCTCAGGTCCAATCACTGGTGGACCTAGGAAGATCTGGGAGATTCCCATGCCCCAAACCCTATAGCTGCTGCCAGTCAGTCAATCCTGAGATAGATGGGCCCAGGGTCTCCTAAGGCAGATTCCTATGGCCCTATGAAGTTCAGTAGGTGAAGCTTTCCCCCAGCACCGGGTTCCCCACGTGAAAAGCCACCTGCCGATTTTCTGTCCTTAGTTTTGCTTGTTGTGCCATACACAAGATGCCCTCAGAAAAAGACAGCGTTAAATCTGTGAGCCCTCCTCTTGTCAAAGGAATCCAACTGCAGACGCTCAGTTCCACTGGTTATGGGATTCTGGCTGACTCCCATGTTGGCTTGCCTTCTCCAGGAGAAATAAAATCCAGAGCAGTGACAGGCAAAGCGCTGTCCCTGACAGATATTCTCTTCTGCTGCTTTGCTGCGAATGAAAGTATGTGCGTGTTTTGCGCATGGGAAAGAACACTGGCATTGCCTCATCGTGGGAGGAATAGATTTGCTCCAGCAACAAAGCACAAGAGTTTCTTTTTCCGCTCAGTCGCACGAACGAAGGCCACACAGAGCTATGTTTTCTTCAAGGCAACAATGTGCAAATGCACATTAGGAAGTCATGGTGTATCGGAAGTTTAAGGCCATGCCAGTGGAGAAATTACAATAAATATTATGCCATGCCGAGGCGAACCTGTTGAAATCAAAGTCAGGAGTCAGGAGCAGATGAGCAACAAAGTTGTGTGGGGTCAGGCACAACTTTAGTCTTTCATCAAGAGCCAAGCTACATGTTGAATGTGTGGTAGCTTTTTTCAATAGCAAAGAGCAGGTGTGACTGTGCTCAGGCTCAGACCTGCAGTAAGAGAGGGTGTGTAAATTTAGGGTTGCCATATTCTGAAGAGCAAAAACCCAGACGCATTCGAGTCACACATACCCCACCATCCTGCATGCTCTAGTTATCTCCCACTTGGACTACTGCAATGCACTCTAAATGTGGCTACCTTTGAAGGTGACTCAGAAACTGCAGTTAATCCAGAATGCGGCAGCTAGACTGGTGACTGGGAGTGGCCGCCGAGCCCATATAACACTGGTCCTGAAAGATCTTCATTGGCTCCCAGTACATTTCCGAGCACAATTCAAAGTGTTGGTGCTGACCTTTAAAGCCCTAAACGGCCTCGGTCCTGTATAACTGAAGGAATGTCTCCACCCCCCATCATCCAGCCCGGACACTGAGATCCAGCACTGGTTCCCTCCCTGTGAGAAGTGAGGTTACAGGGAACCAGGCAGAGGGCCTTCTCGGTAGTGATGCCTGCCCTGTTGAATGTCCTCCCAGCAGATGTCAAGGCAATAAACAACTATTTTACTTTTAAAAGACAACTGAAGCCAGCCCTGTTTAGGGCAGTTTTTAATGTCTGATGCTGTATTGTTTTTAATATTTGGTTGGAAGCCGCCCAGAGTGGCTGGGGAAACCCAGCCAGATGGGCAGGGTATAATTAATAAATTATTATTATTATATTCTTATATCTCTGTCGCTTGCCCCCTCCCTGCTGCTGACCCCTTCCTCACCAGCTTGTTTGCCCCCTCCTTCCCTCCCCTCTCTTACATTAGCTGTCTTCGGCCACCAGTTAAGGAGATGCTGTGTCTGCAGACGATGCAAGTCTGACTGGCCCCAGGAAGGCCGCACAAAGCCTGGTGGCCACTGGAAACAACACAAGGCCTAGCGTGGCACAATAAAAATCTATTTATATATTTTGAAAAATGAAAACTTAAACCAAAACCTGGACACACATCATGTAAAATGAAAAAGTTTGCCCAGATGGGCCTCCAAAAAGAGAACATGATGACATAATGCAATTCTAGACTGTATCAACAAAGGTCAAGTGTCCAGATCAAGGCAAGTAACAATAGCATCCCATTCTGCCTTGGTCAGACCACAGCTGGAATACTGTGTCCAAGTCTGGGCACCACAATTTAAGAAGGATATTGACAAGCTGGAAGGTGTGCAGAGAAGGGAAACCAAGATGATCAAGGGTCTGGAAACCAAGCCTTCTGAGGAACGGTTGAAGGAGCTGGGTATCTTTAGCCTGGGAAAGTGGAGACTGAGAGGAGATAGGATAGGTAAAGGTAAATGGGACCCCTGACCATTAGGTGCAGTCATGGACAACTCTGGGGTTGCGGCGCTCATCTCACTTTATTGGCTAAGGGAACCGGCGTACAGCTTCCGGGTCATGTGGCCAGCATGACTAAGCCGCTTCTGGCGAACCAGAGCAGTGCACGGAAACGCCATTTACTTTCCCGCTGGAGCGGTACCTATTTATCTACTTGCACTTCGTGCTTTTGAACTGCTAGGTTGGCAGGAGCAGGGACCTAGCAATGGGAGCTCACCCCGTTGTGGGGATTCGAACCGCCAACCTTCTGATTGGCAAGTCCAAGAGGCTCTGTGGTTTAACCCACAGTGTCCCGGAGATAGGATAGCCATCTTCAAATATCTCAAGCGTTGCCACATGGAAGAAGGAACAAGCTTGTTTTCTCCTGCTCTGGAAGGTAGGACCTGAACCTATGGCTTCAAGTTACAAGAGAGGAGATTCCGACTAAACATCAGGAAGAACTTTATAACAGTAAGAGCTGTTTGACAGTGGAACAGACTCCCTTAGGAGGTGGTGGACTCTCCTTCCTTGGAGGTTTTTAAGCAGTGGGTGCATGGCAATCTATCATGGATGCTTTAGCTGAGTTTCCTGCATTGCAAGGGGGTTGGATGAGAAGTTCCTTGGGGTCCCATCCAACTCTACATTTCTATGATTTCCCCAAGGCACAAGGCCAGTTGTATTAAATAATAACTCAGAGATATGGGAAACTCTCCTTAGAATTGTTGATACATGTGGCAAGTGTAACATATAAGGCAGCTTGGGCATAAAAGAATTTCTGTTTGTTCTCTGGAAGAGGGGAATGTGGTGATAATAGATATGCATTATATTCTAGGGAGGCGCTTCTACACATTCCTACGAACAGTGCAAACAGGAAATACAGAAGTAATCATATCATTGCAGAAGTACTTCCTCTTGCAGGACTGAGGTTTAAACCGCAGTTTCCATTGCTAATACTCCCAGTCAATTAAGACTAGGAACAGAAGCCAAAATGGGGACTGCAAGTCCAATGAAACACTTAAATTCCAGGTGACCAATGCTGAGGTTCAGTTAATCAATCATCTGCAATCCCACCAAAAAAATATGTTCTCGAATAAGAAACAAAAGTACATGATTTCAAAGAGCCTTACTTTTAACTTATCTTTGAGTTTATTTCACAAGAAAGAAATTTACAACAGTAAGTGCCCATATCTTTGAATAATGTACATTGGAATGATGCCTAACAGCACAGTCCCTATACCTGTCTTATTCAGAATCAAGTTCCATTGAATTCGTAAAGGTGTATAGAATTGCAATCTAAGAATTACTTTGCCTTTCTGTATCCCATTTCTTTCAAGACTGGCAATCTTCTGTTGTATGACTGTCTCCCTGCCCACTTCTAATCACTGCTCAAGCGATTTCCACATTGAATTCCATTTTTTCCTGCCCTCAGCAAAGATTGAAGATAAAAGCAGAATCCAGCTAAAAATGTTGCTTGATGAGATTTTTTTTTTTAATAAAAAAAATCATCTAGGCTTTAGGTAAAAATATAGTTTCTATTTTACCTTAATTTGCATGGAACTCAAATAATACCAAGTGAGTAGGTTCTTTTCTTTGTTTTCAAAGCCCTGGAAAGAAATCAAATACTCCTCTGCACATTTCTTTTCTTCTTCTTCTGGTAACATCATCTCCAGACAAAACATAACAACAAGAGCTGTTTGCTTGGCATCTTCGAGTTTTAGAGCAACACCTGGTTTCTATTTGGAAATGACATGAGAAGTTCCGATTCTGTGCTCAGCGTTTAATGGAAGCCATGTGGCTGTAAATCAGAGCAGGGCTGGGGAGGGGCCTAAGATCTTCCAAATACCCCTAATTAAAGTGAGGAAACTAGTCACCTTCTCCTACAGCAGTTGAAAAGTATTCAGGTTAATAGTAATAATAAAAAAGCTGGCATGGAGTGAGGACCGATACTCCCTCAAAATAACTTGCCTTGAGATAAAATGGCGTCCTATCGAAAAGAGGGACATTCCGGGATCAAATCAGAAACCGGGACAGCTTCTGTAAATCCAGGACTGTCCCTGGGAAATAGGGACACTTGGAGGGTCTGGTCTTGTATCTACTAATGCAGGCATGTCCAACAGATAGATCGTGATCTACTGGTAGACCACTGGACATCTGTGGTAGATCACTGGTAGATTACTGGCTGCCCCCAAAGAAGCAACTTTAGCTCCCCTGAAAAACTTTGGTTCCCCTAAAGAAAGCTCAATAACTTTGACCTGAACCCTCAAAAGTGGTTAGATCACTGCCAGTTTTTAACTCTGTCCAGTAGCACCTTAGGTAAAGGTAAAGGGACCCCTGACCATTAGGTCCAGTCATGGCCGACTCTGGGGTTGCGGCACTCATCTCGCTTTATTGGCCAAGGGAGCCGACGTACAGCTTCCAGGTCATGTGGCCAGCATGACTAAGCCGCTTCTGGCGAACCAGAGCAGCGCACGGAAACGCCGTTTACCTTCCCGCTGGAGAGGTACCTATTTATCTCCTTGCACTTTGATGTGCTTTCGAACTGCTAGATTGGCAGGAGCAGAGACCGAGCAACGGGAGTTCACCCCCTCGCGGGGATTCTAACTGCCGACCTTCTGATCAGCAAATCCTAGTCTCTGAGAGACCACCTAAGTTTGTTCTAAGAGTGGGAAGAGGTCACGAAGAGTCGGACACGACTAAATGACTAAACAACAAGAAGTTTGTTCTTGGTATGAGCTTTTGTGTGCCCGAAGAAGTGTGCATGAACACGAAAGCTCATACCAAGAACAAACTTAAAGGTAAAAGGTAAAGGTACCCCTGCCCGTACGGGCCAGTCTTGACAGACTCTGGGGTTGTGCGCCCATCTCACTTAAGAGGCCAGGGGCCAGCGCTGTCCGGAGACACTTCTGGGTCACGTGGCCAGCGTGACATCGCTGCTCTGGCCAGAGCCAGAGCCAGAGCCGCACACGGAAATGCCGTTTACCTTCCCACTGGTAAGCGGTCCCTATTTATCTACTTGCACCCGGAGGTGCTTTCGAACTGCTAGGTTGGCAGGCGCTGGGACCGAGCAGCGGGAGCGCACCCCGCCGCAGGGATTCGAACCGCCGACCTTTCGATCGGCAAGCCCTAGGCGCTGAGGCTTTAACCCACAGCGCCACCTGCGTCCCAAACAAACTTAGTTGGTCTCTAAGGTGCTACTGGACATTTTTTTCCCTACTGCATCAGACCAACATGGCTACCTACCTGAGTTTTTAACTCTGTGAGTAGATCTCAGTCTCTTGGGAGTTGGCCACCCCTGTTAACTAATAAGTTCATCTGGCCAGTCTTTAAGGGGAACCAGAGACAGCCCCCCAAATTATCAAAGGGCAGCTCATAACCATTTGTTGCAGTGTGTTCCAACTCCCCCTGGAAGCAGCAAAGCATTCTCATGATCCTCCTTACGGACTTGGCAGCTGTTTCTACTGACTCCACACAGCAAGGATTTTCAGCACTTGATGTGTGGTAATGATGTGCTCAATTGCTATTTGTAACCCACAGTTGGGGAAAGGGAGTGGGGGAGCCTTCTCTTTGATCTGCAGACCTGCACGTCTTTGAAAGCTAGCCTATTGTACAAATTAGAAATGTCTGCAACCTGAAGCCCTGGCTGGTCTTGCCAACTCTGAGCATGCTTGGCACTGGGACAATATTATTTTTTATTTGTAAGGTCTGCCCTTTGGTGACATCCCCTCCTTCCCACCCCCACCCCCCCATCTTAACCCCAGTTCCTTCACCCACATAATTTACTAGAGGTTAAAAACCCACCAGGCATGCAGGCAACTTTATACTGAAACACAACTTCTTGGAAAGCTGAGTGCGCTGGCAGGGATCCAGCAGGGAAACTCACAAAGCTTCCAGTGTTTCCTCTTCCAGGAAAGCTGGAAACAGGTCCTGAATGCTTTGCTGTCCCCCCCCCCATCTCTTTCAGTGGCATCAAGCTGACATTTATGGTCCTTGGCTGTCTGCTCCATGGCATGTTGGAACAGGGGAGGGGAAACAGAGGCAACTGGCCTGCGTGTTATTTTCATTTTGGAAAACAAATAGCCCTCTGGATTCAGTAACACCGAGCAGGGATCTTTAACTGTAAAATACACAGTTAATTGTGGGAAATAATTCCTTTGCACAAGGCTAATTTGGGGCAGAGCTCTGAGCAACACTAGGAATGCCCAACTACAGTGATGTGGGTTTTCCTGGAAAACGTGGAATTGGAAAAAAAGGATATTTTATTTTATTTTATTGAAAATTAAGACTAACATGCACAGGGTGATTTGCCTCAGAAAATGTTTGGGAGTCCTAGAAATTGATCTAGTTTAGCATGTTTGTTTTACTGCTCTTTAAGAAGCAAAACTTAAAATCGTTGAAACTGACAGGCTCGTATAAAGGACACAATTAGCATCCATTAATGTTACCAATGGAAATGGAAAATTTACCACCGGGGGGGGGGGGGGCTGAAGATTTTCCACTATCCTATTGCAGCCAACCCAAATCATAGGTAATGTTGGGGAAGAAATTATATGCTCTTTGCATTTAAAGGTAAACATACATAATCATCACTTTCCCAAGCAGTGTGTGAACCTTTGACAATCACATTTCTCCAAACTGTACATATCCTAGGGTAAAATGTGAATAAGGATGATTATATTACCAAAAATAACATACAAAAATGTGTTCTGTTTGGGGAAATTGCATTGGGAAAATGTATGCATTGGGCAAAATTGCATACAATAATGTAATTTTAGGAAAATTCAGACAAAAAATGCTGGTGAATTTTCTTCAGGACTTTTTAAAAAATTGCAAACTGATGTGGAGATTTGGTGAATTTTAAAATGGAAAAAAGAAGAAACAGAGAAACTGAAACTGAAACTGACTGATTCGCCCATCCCCAAGGCAATCATATCACTTCTCTGTCTTATGCCTAGAGCATCCACACCCATCCTTATTATGGATATTTTAGTTTCTCTATCTTGTTAAAAGGGATGCGGGTGGCGCTGTGGTGTAAACCACTGAGCCTTGGGCTTGCTGATTGGAAGATCGATGGTTCGAATCCCCACGATGGGGTGAGCTCCTGTTGTTCTGTCCCAGCTCCTGCCAACCTAGCAGTTCAAAAGTACACCAGTGCAAGTAGATAAATAGGTACCGCTCCCGTGGGAAAGTAAAGTGATTTTTCCGTGCGCTGCTCTGGTTTTGCCAGAAGCGGCTTAGTCATGCTGGCCACATGACCCGGAAAAACTGTCTGCGGACAAATGCCGGCTCCCTCGGCCAGTAAAGCGAGATGAGTGCCGCAACCCCTGAGTGATTTGCGACTGGACTTAACTGTCAGGGTCCCTTACCTTTTTATCTTGTTAAAGGCTGTGCAAATCAGCAATTCTAATTTTAATCGCTAAGATGGCTTCCTCATTGATGGCTAGAGGTTGTCTGCTTAAGAGTGTTAAATATGTTAAATGGTTTGGTGGCTAGTGCCTCGTGCACACATCTAAATTACTTGGCACTGGAAGGAAACCAGCAGATTAAACCAGCAAAGAAGAAGAAATCTGAATTTTGCAGCAAGATGGCTGAAGGATAAACTCCAGGGATCTGTTGCTTGCATTTGCGGGATATGGGGATGTCTGCCTGTGTGCTTGCCTTTTCTCTCTCATTGTCATATTATGCATTGTAGATAAGCAGGCATATTTTATTGATAATAAAAAACAACAACCCATAATTCCCTGTAAGCTGTTTCACACAGGGAAACTGGCCTTGCAGAGTGGCGATGGAATGAACACCCAGACGGGAATTATGGGCTTTGCAGTCACAACGCTCCCATAACGCATCTGTGTCTTTAGATAGCATCTCTCCCTCCTTTGTTTTTCCATAATTTTGGCTTCATGAGAGAAGCCCTGCCCTGCCACACTGACTGCAGTCACTAACCAAGCGAAACACAGAATAATTGCCCAGAAATGCAACAATGATGGTTACTTTCATGCTAGAGTAAACTTCAAAGCAAGCTTCCACGTGGCCTTCAGAAAGCTCAAGATCTGCTTTTTGGTGTCCTGGCCCCGTGTCATGCTTTGAAGCTGTGCTTTTCATCATCAAGAGTATTAGGCTCTCTTTTGACCTTCCCACTTGTAACTTACCGGAATTGCCAGATCAGATTAAACCAGAGGTCCACTTTGCAGGACACAATCTCCCTAATACTGGCTCTTTCCATCTGCTTCAACAGATATTTTGACATTAAAGAAAACTGCCTTGGATTGCCCGTGCAAATTCTGCCTTGTGCATTAGTGCTTATTTAAAATCAGGGAAGAGGTGCATTTCGCAAAATGGTTTTAGCCCCCCACAAAAAAACCATCCAGCCCTTTTTGGTGATTTTTCAGAGCTGGGTAATCAATCATTCCACACAGGCCCAAGAATGTAACGGAGTTCAAGCAAGCTTTCTCCCGGGCAGGGAGGCTTTGAAAATGGTATAGGTGGAATTTATTCAGAACAAAAGGCAAAATTAATTGTGAAAAATGTAGTGACAGAAGAGTTTAAGATTGAGAAAGGAACACGACAAGGCTGCCCAATCTCTCCATTGCTTTTCATATCGGTCCTGGAGGTATTGTTAAATATGATTAGAAAGGACCAAGAGGTTAAAGGTATACAAGTGGGAGCTAAACAGTACAAACTGAAAGCATTTGCTGATGACTTAGTATTGACTTTACAAGAGGCAGAATCTAGTACCAAAAGGGTACTGGAACTGATTCAAGAATTTAGACAGGTAGCAGGCTTCAAGTTGAATAAAATGAAAACTAAGGTCTTAGAGAAAAATTTAACTGTGAATGAGAGAGAGAAGTTCCAGGAGGAGACAGGATTAAAATTGGTCAAGAAAGTGAAATATTTAGGGGTTAACATGACTGCCAAGAATGTGAACCTGTTTAAGAATAATTATGAAAAATGTTGGATTGAAGTGAAAAAGGACTTAGAAATATGGTCAAATTTAAAGCTATCATTGCTAGGCCGAATTGCTGCGATAAAAATGAATGCATTGCCAAGGATGTTATTCTTGTTTCAAACATTGCAAATTATAGACAAGAAGGATTGTTTCAAGAAGTGGCAGAGAGATATTTCCAGATTTGTCTGGCAGGGCAAGAAGCCTCGAATAAAATTTATGATATTAACTGATGCTAAAGAAAGAGGTGGATTTGCCCTGCCAGACCTTAAACTTTACTATGAATCAGCTGCTTTTTGCTGGCTGAAAGAATGGCTGCTTCTTGAAAACACGGATGTGCTGGATTTAGAAGGTTTTAACAATGTATTTGGTTGGCATGCATATTTGTGGTATGATAAGGTAAAAGCACATAAAGCGTTTAAAAACCATATTGTTAGAAAAGCACTGTTTAATGTTTGGGTAAGATATAAGGATTTGTTAGAAAATAAAACCCCAAGATGGTTGTCACCAATGGAAGCGAAGGCACAGAAAAAACTCAATATGGAGGCCAAATGGCCGAAATATTGGGAAATTTTGGAACAAGATGGAGACAGAGTAAAACTGTAGAGCTTTGAAAAATTAAAAAACAAAGTGCGAGATTGGCTCCATTATTACCAAATAATGGAGGCATATAATTTGGACAAAAAAGTTGGCTTCCAGGTGGAAAAATCAAAATTGGAAACAGAATTGTTAGATCCTAAAATTAAGAATTTGTCAAGAATGTATAACTTGCTGTTGAAATGGAACACTCAGGATGAAACGGTGAAATCTGCTATGATTAAATGGGCACATGATGTTGGACATAACATTATGATGGCTGACTGGGAACAGTTATGGACCACAGGTATGAAATTTACGGCATGTAATGCCCTAAGAGAGAATTTAATGAAAATGATTTATAGGTGGTACATGACACCAGTCAAGCTTGCAAAAATTTACCATTTGCCCGAAAATAAATGCTGGAAATGTAATGAGATTGAAGGTACATTCTTTCACCTTTGGTGGACATGCCCAAGGATTAAGACATTCTGGGAGATGATTTATAATGAAATGAAAAAGGCATTTAAATATACCTTCCTGAAGAAACCAGAGGCCTTTCTCCTGGGCATGGTCGGCCAATTGGTGCCAAAGAAGGACAGAACTTTCTTTATGTATGCAACAACAGCAGCAAGAATACTCATCGCGAAGTATTGGAAGACACAAGATTTACCCACCCGGGAAGAATGGCAGATGAAGTTGATGGACTATATGGAACTGGCGGAAATGACTGGCAGAATCCGAGACCAGGGAGAAGAGTTGGTGGAAGAAGACTGGAAAAAGTTTAAAGATTATTTACAGAAATATTGTAAAATTAATGAATGTTAGAAAAATGATGGAATGAAGTTATATGGCTTTAGCAGAAATGTTATAAGGAATTAGGTATAGACAGATTGTAAATGTATTAAAGGGAAAAAACAAGGTTAGAATATGTTAAGATAAATTACAGGACAGAAAACAGAGGAAGATGGAAAGGAATTGCTGAAACAGTTAATTGAAGTGGAATACAAAAAGGGAGGTGTGAGGAGGTTGCTGAAACAAGTGAATGAAAGTTATGATATCGAAATTATTGGATGTGTTTTTAATTGTTTTTGTTTTGTTTGGTTGATTCAATGTTTTAGGGTTTTGGTTGTGTGGTGTTTTTGTTTTTGTTTTTGTTTTTGTTTTTGTATTGTATTGTATTGTATTGTCTTGTTTAATTCTTTTTCTTTTCTTTTGTAATCTTAAAACTGCTAATAAATATTATTTAAAAAAAAGAAAGAATGTAACGAAGTTGTTTGTTTGTATTTTAAATTTGTATCCTACTCTTTCTCCAGGGAGACAAACACGGAAAAGTTAAAGCGATACTATTAAGTTCTTATTGGCTATACAATGGTACCTTGGTTCTTGAACTTAATCTGTTCAGGGAGTCCATTCGACTCCCGAAACTGTTCAAAAACCAAGGCGCAGCTTCCGATTGGCTGCAAGAGCTTCCTGCACTCAAGCGGAAGCTGCGTCAGATATTCAGCTTCTGAAAAACGTTCACAAACCGGAACACTTACTTCCAGATTTGCAGCGTTCGGGAGCCAATTTGTTTGACAACTAAGCCTTTCAGGAACCAAGGTACCATTGTACTTGCATTTATTCCAGATTTTAATAACTGCATTCCGAATTTCATTGTTTGCAGTTTTCCCACTTTTGCTTAACCACATCCAACCTATTCACCCAAAGCTAGCGCTTTTTTGTTTTCAGCTGGAGCGTGCTGGAGCAGGCTTCTGGCATCTTCCCAACAGGTGTCATTGCAGGCCAACAGCCCCCCCCCCCCCGCGTACTTCTGAGAAGCCCAAAATGAACATTTCAAGTCAAAACGGAAGCTGGCCAGTGTGTGCAAGTCTACACGGTTTTTTTAGATCTATGACTCCACCTAGCTCCTAGCTGCTTCTAGCCATGAACAGTCAACCTACAGGGTGGGGCCAATTAATATTTCCTTTTCTTCAATCCATCTCCCGTCTAGCAGCTTTGAGCTTTCCATCCAAGCCTCTACCATTGCACATGTGCATGTTTGTGTGTGGGCCCTTCTGAGCTGCACCAGCCATCTGTCTGAATCTAAGAGAAGGGGGGGCATTTATTTGACCAGAACCAGGGGCAACCCCCAAATCAGCTAGGAAGACATAGTTTTTAGCATCTCCGCAGGTAGTGAACTTGGCTGTTGCCAAACAGACATCTGTTCAAGGCTGTCCTGAGTCACTTACTGTAACAGATTCATGGTGAGTTCCGGCACCTATTTTTCTTGGAAAAAAGCACAGCCCTTTGCCAATCTCCTGGTGCACACACACATCCATGGAGGTATAACCTTATTTGTCTGCTACTGCTGTTTGGTTTCTTTGGGGGGTTTTAGCTGCCTGTCATAGTGCCAACTTGCTAAGGTACTAAGATACACACCGTCGAGCCGATGTTAATTGCTAAACTTCATCACTTCATTCCACTTCATGGTTGCCCAGCAAAATAACAGTTCACTATGCTGGTTGAGAAACTCAGTCGCTACTTGGAGGTAGTGGGGTTATTTGACCAAACCGGGAAAAATAACATTTAGAAATAACATTTAAAAGTTCTGTTATGCCATAAGACTTGGGTTCCTAGTAAGGCTGAACATAATGGCACTGTCATCCATCAGGTTTATGTCTCCCCTCAGTAAAAATATAGCTGGGCAGTTGTGTGCTCTATGTGACCTTCACATACCCTTCCTGTATGGCAGCAGAGCAGTGGGGTTTTCAACAAGGCACTTATTGTTCTCCCTCACTGGACAAACCTCACCCGGTAGGAATATTGAGCCATGCTTCACTGAGTGCCAGACTTCTTTTTTTTAAAGAACTCTATTTAAAAGTAAAAGTGCTTCTTTTTGAATTTTCATAACTTTCAAGGCCCCCTTTGCCATTTTTTTTAACAGACTAGTTGCAAAAAGCTAGTTTCTGCTCATTGCAGGTATTGTTTATAAGACTCTCCTGCTCAGTGAACAATACTGTATAGCAAGCTTGCAACTTATGCACATTTACGGTAACTTGCTCTTATTCAACTTTACAAATGTGGAAATTTATTCTAAGGGGGCTGGAAAGGGGGCAGGGTTCAACCACCGGGTGTTTAAATTTTGTGCCCCCTAACAATTTTGTGCTGGGGGCAACTACCCCTTTGGTCCCTCCCCACATGCTTTGCCATTGCATCGGTGGAAGTCCTGCACACAGATTTTTGCCCCTCCTCCTCTTGCACCCCACAAAAAAAGGCTCTGGAGAGGGTCCCCCCAGAACAGCATGTGGGGAAAAGAGTGAGGGGGGTGTCATTCTATCTGGCAAGCTGCAAAGCGTTTGCAGACAGAACGACTGGAAAGGTGTGGTATTAGATTCCATCTCTCAGGATTGAAAAGAAGAAAAGCAACTATTCAATAAAATATCACAGCATTTTTTGGGGGGGAGGGGGGAGATTACTAGAGCATGCACCCGTGTCTACTAATTTTCAGCTTGCGATCCACACACCTCAGCCAAATGAAGAAGTTACTTTTTGCCAAGATGAAGAGGAAGATACGACTGGGCAGCTGAAAAACAAAAACAGCATATATCCTGACTGAAAATTTGCCAGACATCTGAGGCTGACCTAAGAAGTTCAGGTTTGTGCTGCTATTCCCACCAGGGAAGCCAGAAACTGCTGTCAAGATTACATGCTACTGTCAAGATGGGATGTCTAGGGACAACTGGCAAATCTAACTTGGCTACTAGCAAATTTATGGATCGCTGGTAACTTTGACTATAAACATATTCTCCGAGACTAGATACACTTTCACAAATACTTTACCTCCAAGTCAGCAACAAGTTAAACCTGCCAAGTCTCAGACTTCCGAGCCCCAGGAAGAGATGCAATTGCGTGGCAAGACCCTCAAGCCGACCCCCCCACCAATTAGGGTAAATAAATTCACACAGGCAAGGATATTTTGTTTAAGTTTTTTGGGCAAAAATTTGGCCACAACTTTATTGATTACAGGAATGAGAGATGTATTGGCTTAGGCATTGGCAAGACTATATGTATCTGACTCCTGCCCCCTTTGCAGGAAGTCTGTAAGGGTAAACCACCCAAAGGGAAACTGCTTCCGGGGAACCTACCTGCATCTCCCCTGGTGTTCCCAGAGGCCTGGCATGGCCTTCACCCTTCAAGTGGACTTCAAACAGGATCCAGGCCCCGGATGCCTTTAACAGAATACCCTTGGAACTGAAGAGGCAGGCGATGGCCGACCTTCCCTCCCCCATTCAGAAATGGAAACAAGAAGAAATTCTGATGAAAGAAGAATGGCAGATGAAATTAATGGACTATGCAGAATTGGACAAAATGACAGAAAGGATTCGAAACCTGCAGGACCAGAGATTTACAGAAGATTGGAAGAAGTATATGAATTATTTGAAGAGCAACTGTGATCAACAAATTACGCTAGTAGGACTACAAGAAGTTTTGTAAGGAGAAATATATGAAGTGTTACACAGTAGAAAAAGATGGAGATATTGGTTATGAGTTTGAAATGTAATAGGGAAGATAAGAAATGTATACTGAGAGATTATATTGGAAAATTTTCAGACAGGATTGATGGAAGTCAAAATTTTGAATAAGATGTAAAAGTATGTTTAATTACTGTTGAAAATGATATGTTAAAAAAACTAATTATATATATGCTGGGCCGTTGGCCTCTCACCGTGCCAGTTCTCTCACCCACCCTCCCTCAGATTAGGGTTTTGCGGATGGTACAACCTTGCTGTGGACAATGTCAGTCACCAGATTCAGGGGCCAGGCAGGATTTTTTCCCATCGGGCAAATTGGCACCGCCATTTGGGTTTTTGCCTACCTCATAGCAATCGTCACAACTTTGTAAGGCGGATAGGCATTGGGTAAGCCTAGTCTTGCTTGGAGGGGAGGCTGTAACCAATGGGAACCACTTGGGGGATGCCCCGATTTGACATAGGTCATAGGGACCTCCCCCCCGCTGGCTTCACCCTTAGTAACACTCCCAGTGGACAGGTGGGAATGACATATGTAGTTTCTTACCTCAATGTCTATGGCGAAACCTTCACATCTGTAACCAATAAAGTTGTGGCCTTATTTGATCTCAATCCAATACATGGTGTCTACTTATTTGCACCTTAGAGAACAGGGTGGTTGCGGGGCCTCGATACACAAATGAATCTAAGGAAGCTGGTCCTGGAGGAAGAACTGTGAGGGGGAGAGACTCCATCAGGCAAGGCCTCCTTCCACCTGCCTTGCCCCACCCTCCAGTCTCTGCTTCTCAGTTTGTATTGTATTATTTTGTGCACTGTGGCTTGCTGTTGTTTTATTGATTGTAGTTTCGAAACTACCGTATTTTTTGCTCTATAAGACTCACTTTTTCCCTCCTAAAAAGTAAGGGGAAATGTGTGTGCGTCTTATGGAGCAGCTATCCCAGAAGCCAGAACAGCAAGAGGGATTGCTGCTTTCACTGCGCAGCGATCCCTCTTGTGGTTCTGGCTTCTGAGATTCAGAATATTTTTTTTCTTGTTTTCCTCCTCCAAAAACTAGGTACGTCTTGTGGTCTGGTGTGTCTTATAGAGCGAAAAATACGGCATTTATTGTAATTGTTAAGTGTGGGTTTCTGTTTAATTTTTATATGCTGATATTATTATTCTATACTATTCTAATGATTGTTGAATGTTACTTTATCTGATGTAGATTGCTTAAGCTGTTTTATTATCACATTGTTGTATTGCATTAGATTGTTGTAAGGTGTACATTCTTTGTTTCGTCAGCTTGTAAACCGCCTTGAGTGTTGTAAGATAGAAAGGCGGTATACAAATTAAAAGTGATGATGATGATGAATGCAGGGGTTGGCAGAACTTAACGTGATGGTTGCAGGCATGTGTCTTCCAAGGCCATTTGCTGTCAATCAGCTGTAAAGTAGGTGTGCTGAACCGCCTGCCCTACCTCTCAACATTGTTCTCTTAGAAAGTTTTACTTCCAGCCACTGGAGCTCACTTCGGAAAATGTGAGCAGCTGGCAGGGTGAGGTCTGCAGGGCAGAAGAGTTCAGAACCTCCCACTTTTCTGCTTGAAATCACCCCCCCCCCCATTTCCCTCCAGCTTTTCAGCTGATTGGCAGCCACCTGCATTTAGAGACTGGTCTGGTTCCACCATCTCCAGCTGAGCCATCGGTATACTTCCTCCCAGAGCCAATTCTGGATCTCTGCGTTCCAGCACATTCCATTATGATTCTGTCGGTTCACTTTGCTTCGTGTTCTGCTCAGTGTGCCTTACAGTTTTACTTTGGGGAATTTCTAGAATTAATTTTGGAGTTAATTGAAAGCTTGACGCTTGACAGGCTGCCAAGGTGAATACAGATTAAATCGGTGCAATCCAAAATATTGATGCGATCACATCAGGATTCCTTGATGTGCTGTGATTTAATCCATACACACATCCACTATGGTGGTGGGGAGGGGGTGGGGGAGCAGAAAGAAAGAGAAACCTCTGTGGCAAACCGTGCATGTACAGCTGAGTGAACAAAGTATGGGATCAAAAGCAGAAAACGGGCAGATCACTAAAATACTGACAGCACTCCCAAAGCAAGATGAGATCACAGAACACTATAAATCTGGGGAGAAATGGCAGGGAGGATAATTTCATAAGAGTCTCTTAATTCTGATTTCAGATTCTGTACTTTGATATAGATCCCAAGGCACAACTATCTCGTCAAGATCTGAAGAGGTCCTTATGTCACATCCAGCACATTTTTCCTTTAACATTTTCAACATTCCTATCACCACAAGTCTTCTAAAGATTTTTAAGGGACTCAACTCCAAATTGCTCCCCCATATTTCCTTCATACTGGATGAGAGGTGTATTTTGCGCTAATGATATGTGAGGAACCACCCCTCAGCCTGGCAGTTCTGAAGAGCATTTTTCAGGGCTTTTGTCATCAATGCCCATCTCAGGCTTCCTTCCATCATTTTTCCTCTCACTGTTATTCCTCTCACTGACTCACATCTGTCCGCCCTTTGGCTCACCTCACCCATTAGCTTTCATCCTCCCTTTCAGATGAGGCGATTCATGATCTCATTTTTGGAATGTGTCATCTTGCCGTGTGACCTCTGCTCCAATGGCAAGGAGCTTGAAGAAGTTTACATTTCTTCAAGAACTCAGAGGGCCAATCTTGGTGACCCGGAAACTACAACTAATCCAGAATGTGGCAGCTAGACTGGTGACTGGGACCAAGACCATATAACACTGGTTCTGAAAGACCTACATTGGTTCCCAGTACGTTTCCGAGCACATTTCAAAGTGTTGGTGCTGACCTTGAAAGTCTTAAATGGTCTCGGTCCAGTATACCTGAAGGAGCGTCTCCACCCCTATCGTTCTGCCCAGACATTGAGGTCCAGGGCCGAGGACCTTCTGGTGGTTCCCTCCCTATAAGAAGCGAAGTTACAGGGAACCAGTCAGAGGGCCTCCTTGGTAGTGGTGCCCGCCCTGTGGAACGCCCTCTCATCAGATGTCAAGGAAATAAACAACTATCTGACTTTCAGAAGACATCTGAAGGCAGCCCTGTTTAGGGAAGTTTTTAATGTTTGATATTTTATTGTGTTTTTAATATTCTGTTGGAAGCTGCCCAGAGTGGCTGGGGAGGCCCAGCCAGATGGGCGGGGTATAATTAATAACTTATTCTGATGCTTATGCTTATTATCTTTTCCTCTGCAACCTGCCCCCCAAACCAATTTTCTGTTTAAATACTAGCTCTTTTATCATTGACCTGGAAAGGCAAGTGTCAAGCTGGCAGTAAAAACAAACCATCCATAAAGTGTGGTCATCAATATCCATCCATAGCTGCCTAGACATTACAAAAAAGGTATTAGCTTTCATCTTATGGCCTAATATCAACTAGGTATGAGACTTGAGGGCCCTGATCTGAAAACAAAATGGCTGCAAAGCCCATATAAAATGAATGGGACTTGTGACGAGAATCTTAACCACAATGGGACATTTTCATTTCCTTTTCCTATTATAAGTGGGAAAGGACTTTGGTGGGCAGTATAACAAACAAAATAAGCATAGTATTTATATTAATAGGATAAAAAAGTATTTTCCAAAATATGAACAGAACTTGAAAGCCTTCCAGTAATACTTCTAACCTGATATATTTCCCCAAAAACCTTTTTTCTCCCTGCAGTTAGTTAGTGAGACATCTGAAATATATTGGAAATGACCCAGAGCCCAGCAGACAGAGAGATTACTTGTTCTCTTCTGCAAATGCAAGTGTGCTGTGTCAGCTCTGGGATTCCCTACTGTACACATGGATCATTTCCCAATTCAAAAGCCCTTCTGAATTATGGCCGTGAAATCAACAAGACTTTCAAAAATGTGTTTGGGATCAGTATGTAAACCAATTTAGATGCTGACATGCCATCACATGGAATTCAGAAGAGAGCCTCTGTTTCATTAGGTGATAAAAACAGCTGCCTAAGTTGATAAATAAGGCCAAGTCAGAGAGTTGGTGTGGTCTAGACTCTAGTGGACAGTGTTTGGCTTGAACAAAGAAGACCTAGATTTACATTCTAGTCTTGAAACTCAATGGATGACCATCATCCCTGGCTTCTGTTCTCCGAAGGATGTGGCATGCCCTCCAACAATTCTCTGATGAAAATAGGGGCATCCTATTCTATTATTGGGACGCAGGTGGCGCTGTGGGTTAAAGCCTCAGCGCCTAGGGCTTGCCGATCGAAAAGTCGACGGTTCGAATCCCTGCGGCGGGGTGCGCTCCCGCTGCTCGGTCCCAGCGCCTGCCAACCTAGCAGTTCGAAAGCACCTCCGGGTGCAAGTAGATAAATAGGGACCACTTACCAGCGGGAAGGTAAACGGCGTTTCCGTGTGCGGCTCTGGCTCGCCAGAGCAGCGATGTCACGCTGGCCACGTGACCCGGAAGTGTCTCCGGACAGCGCTGGCCCCTGGCCTCTTAAGTGAGATGGGCGCACAACCCCAGAGTCTGTCAAGACTGGCCCGTACGGGCAGGGGTACCTTTACCTTTATTCTATTATTATTATTATTATTAATAATAATATTATTATTATATCCCATCCATCTGACTGGCTCGCTCCAGTCACTCTGGGCTGTTTAGGGTTGCCATATCTTGAAGAGCAAAAAAAGAGGGCAGCCCAAGGCTGCTGCCAGCCTGGGCCAGGGAGAGGCGTGTGGGCACAGGCAACTGCATCTGTATGGCGCTTTCCCTGGCTCACACTGGCAGCAGCTGTGGCATGCAGAGCACCCCAAGCTCGAAAAACCTGACATTTCCTTTAAAATGTAAAAATCTGCCCAGATGGGTATGTTGGTCCTCCAAAAGAGGACATGTCCAGGTTTTCCCAGACTTATGGCACCCCATGTTTACAACATGGGTAGGCAAACTAAGGCCCGGGGGCCAGATCCGGCCCAATCGCCTTCTCAATCCGGCCCGCGAGTGGTCTGGGAATCAGTGTGTTTTTACATGAGTAGAATGTGTCCTTTTATTTAAAATGCATCTCTGGGTTATTTGTGGGGCATAGGAATTCGTTCATTCCCCCCCCCAAAAAAAAATCTAGTTTGGCCCCCCACAAGGTCTGAGGGACAGTGGACCAGCCCCATGCTGAAAAAGTTTGCTGACCCCTGGTTTACAATATCTAAACTCTGCCCCCACCTGCCCCCCACCCCCAGTAACCTTAATCTTAGCTGTTCTGGCTCCCAAAGTAGAAATGAAGATGCAGTGAATTAAACAAATGAATACTAAGTGCATATATGACATTTGCAGTGCATTCCTGGTCTGGCATTAATTTCTTTACTACCAACAAACAAAGAAGCCCCAGTAGTCTTAGATCCAGCATTAGAAAGGCATAGCGATTTGCCAAAGGTTTCCCACATTGCTAATGGGTACAACAAAATTTGCGCCATGGAGGAATTTCCTATGTTAAGGGATGGTGATTAACAATAGACAGTCCCGTGTTTGTTGTGTATTGCATGTGAACAATAAAATAATCTATTTCCCAACTGCATTTACTGTATAAATATGCTAATGTTTACAATGAATACAGTGAAACAGAGTCCTACTTCGATGGCCTCCGAAAAGTCAAGGCCAGCTGCTCTGTGACAGCAGGGACCCTGACGGATCCCCTCCACACAAGAAGGTCAGGGAATGCTAATGAGACATTTAGCTACAAGTGCCGCCGACTGACATTTTGTTGAAAGAGGGTCTCAGGAAGAGGGCAATTTAATGATCCTACGAAAATGAGCATCGCAACAGCGATTCCAAAAATGCCTGCCTTTTCCCCCTTCGTTTCCTTCAAGAGAATGATTGCCTTTGTTGGTTCAGGGCAGAGGGCTTCCTGAGCACTCAGTTACTTTCAGATTGTTTTATGCCAAAGGAAAATATATTTCAGGCTCTCCGGCTTCTTTCTGCCAGGCAAGGAGAAACTAAGGAATACACTATTTCAAAGAGGGTGGACAGATGCAAAGGATGTCCGGGCCCCTGCCCCTTTAAATAAGGGGCATAGAACTATTGAAAGGAGCTGTTTTTCACATCTTACTTCCAGATAATGGTTGTCATATTTCAAAAGGTAAAAATCGGGGGTTGGGGAGCAAACTTGTTGAGCTATTTCTGCAAAATCTAAAAAATAATAATGAACTTTTAAAGCTACTTTTTAGGGAAATGCACCCCAACACTTCCGATATGGGCTGCCATGCACCAGGGTTCCCCCGTACATTTTAACCAATTTTTGCAAATTCTGCCTGAAAGTTATTTTCAACAGACGAACCCTGGATGCTGAGCCCTTGTTCCTTCCTGAAGAGCTGCATATAAAACAGTTTCAACTTCTTTTCTGGGCCTGTAACATGAGCCTGTCACACAGAAATTAAGCTGGTGAAGCTTTCTTCGTCATTTTAAGTGTGCCATGCTGGGCTTAGGTGACAATGAAGGTGGAATTCCTAGCAAGTTTCATGGCCTACTCATTTACGCCCAATTTGCCCTGGTGGGGCAAAACAAAGTTATTAGTTAAAAATGTGAAGGAAGAAGAGGAAAAAGAGTTGATGCAAAGCATTGAGATAGAAATTCATAAAAAAGTAAAATATTTAGGGATATGGTTACCATCAAGAAATATAAATGTGTACAAAGACAATTATGAAAAAGTGTGGTCTGAGATAAAAAGGGATTTAGAAATATGGAGCAGAATGAACCTTTCCCTATTAGGAAAAATAGCAGCGATAAAAATGAATGTATTGCCAAAAATGCTCTTCCTTTTTCAGACAGTCCCAGTAATGGTTAAAGATGATTGCCTCAAAAGATGGCAAAAGGATATCTCTAAGTTTGTCCAGGGGTGGGGGGGTGGGGGGTGGGAGCAAAAGGCCAAACATGAAACATAAGATACTTACAGATACAAAAGAAAGAGGCGGTTTTGCTCTCCCAGATCTTAAATTGCATGTTTGGTGTGGATTTGGGTTAAACCACAGAGCCTAGGACTTGCTGGTCAGAAGGTCAGCGGTTCGAATCCCCGCGACGGGGTGAGCTCCCATTGCTCAGTCCCAGCTCCTGCCCACCTAGCAGTTCGAAGCACGTCAATGTGCAAGTAGATAAATAGGTACTGCTCCGGCGGGAAGGTAAACGGCGTTTCCGTGCGCTGCTCTAGTTCGTCAGAAGCAGCTTAGTCATGCTGGCCACTTGACCCGGAAGCTGTACGCCGGCTCCCTCGGGCAATAAAGCGAGATGAGCGCCGCAACCCCAGAGTCATCCGCGACTGGACCTAATGGTCGGGGCCCCTTTACCTTTAAAACTAGAAAGGGAAGAATAGAAGGGTGCAGATTCCCACTGGGCAGATGCCTCAATACTGAGCTTGGGAGTGCTGTGGTCAGTCCTTATGGGGAGCCCCCTTTACTATGTTGATCCTCCCCAATGCCATTTCCGCACTCATACAAACAATGCTCTTCACCTAAAAAAGGAAAGGCCATAATTTCACGGAGCGAAAGGTGGGGGGAAACCCAACCAAGTGCCAATCAGGTTGAGAGGATGGGGGAAACCTTTCTGGTCCTGTCAACCAGTGACCCAGATTTGCTCAGCGAAGGCTCTAACCTAGAGGTGGGCAGGTGAGCAGTTCTCAAGGCAAAATGCCGCGAGCTCAAGGGGAAGCAGCCTTAGATAGGCTTTCCTCTCCCCAGGGCCATCTTTAGCAGATGCGGTGCCAAGGTGCAAGTATCAGCCCAGCGCCCCCAAATTACCAGAGATAGTGTTGGGGTGGCCGTAGCTACACACTGCCAGCCATTGGGGGCGCACAACTCTCCCCCATGCCAGTGCGGGAGAGTGATCCCCGCAGAGGCTTGGGAGTGAAGTTGCACCCTTCCCAAGCCTCCTGTGAAGGCCTGGGATTCGGACTCGGAGCTGAACCTGAAGAATCCCAGCCTGCACAGGAGTCCCTGCCTCCAGAACCAGCTGAGCTGGGGCTGGGGCTTGAGCCTGAAGGGTCCCCACCTGTGCTGGATCCTCAGGTGCAGGCACCAGCTGAGTCTGCTCTGGCTCCTGAGGTGATGGAGGACCCATTGCCTGCAGGTACTCCACTCTCAGCCCCATCAGGGGAAGCTGAGGTTGCCTCTGGGTCCGGTAACCCTCCAGCCTCTCCTGAGCTGCAGAGGCTCAGGGCAGAGAGGCGGAGGGAACTAAGTTCTCACAGGAGGAGTGCTCGCCTCCAGGCCAGGAGAGGCGAGTCACCTGTGGACCAGGGCTGCCCTATGCCTCGGGGCAGATAAAAGCCAGCCAGCCCCAGTCCCAGGTTGTGGGAGCAACATTGTTGGTAGGCAGTTCCTGCCTGCACCCTGTCCTGCTCTTCTGCCGGAGCTCCTAAGCTCACCCGACTCCCTGCCTTGGACCCAGCTTCAGCTTTGACGGACTGCCTCCATCCTGCACCCTCGACCTCAGACTGGACTCGGACCTCGCCTCATGGTTAACCCACGGGACCAGCACACGTCCTTGGGAGGAGAGCAAAGCTTCCCACCCAAGCCTCCTCGGGAGGAGAGCGATCCCTGCAGAGGCTTGGGAGGCAAGCTGCATGTCCGCCAGCCATATGGTTGGCAGGGCGAAGCTTCCATCCTAAGTCTCTGCGGGGATCGCTCTCCTCCCGAGGAGGCTTGGGAGGGAAGCTGCACGTCCTCCAGCCTTATGGTTGGTGGGGTGCAGCTGGCGGGCGTGCAGGGAAAGGGGAGGCCACCGGCAAAGCTATGCAGCTCCCCCACTTGCTGGGGCGTCCCTGAGAGGCCGGCGCCCTGGCACGACGCACCACTAAGCCCTATGGGAAAGACGGCTCTGCCTCTCCCCTTTGCAAGGGCTAACGGAACAGCTGTTTCCCACGAGTCCATAATACAGAGAGGATACCAGGCAAAATGTTGCCAGCATTTTGCTGTAATCTGTGAGCCACAGCGCCACCGAGGAATGGCGTTCCTTTCTCCCTCAATAATCATACCCAAATCTGAATGCTAAATTTGAATCATGCTCTTCCCTCAGTATGAGGGAAGGAAGGAAAAACAGAAAGGAAGAAAAACAGAAGATGTCATTTGCTTCTTTTGATTCCCACCCTAATTCTGAAACAACACGCTCGGCTATGCTAGCGAGAGGCCCACTGCAGAGAGTCTGGTCCTGAAATACTTTATGAAGTGTGCGCTTTGAGTGCTCTTCGTTTCATTCTGTATTAATATGATGCTCGTTGACAGCAAAGAGATGTAAAAACCCGTTGGCTCTGTAGGGTTCTCCCCCCCCCCCCTTTTAATGCATGTATATGAATGGGGAAAGCAGGAAGGTACCAATTAGAAACACCGGGTTCAATTTATTCAACAGGGGGGGAAATTGTAGAAAGGATTAGTAGAGAAAGGAGAGCAGGGAAATGAGAACAACCCATGTCAAGCTCTGATAGAAGGCAGACCTGGTCGGCCTAGCTGCTATCTCAGCAATGAGAAGGCCGGCTGCTCTTTTCCTTTTCCTTTTTCAAAATGTTATCATGTTCTCCTCATTAGAGATGCATGTTCCTGGTGCCTCTCGGAAGTAGCCCGCAGAGGGGAAGGGAAGGAACCATTGAGAAAATTCCTTTTTTTCTTTCGGTTTTAAATTTTTTTATTAATTCTCAATACAATTATACAATTTTATCCACATTTTCACAAATTGTCTCCTTTTGGACTTCCTTCAGCTTCTCTGGTAATCATCCATATTTTCCTCTAAATTACACATTCCCTTTATTTGTATTGCCATTTAACCTCCCTCCTCCTTCTATTTCTTTCTAACAATACATCTCTGCTTTCACAGTGCTTCTTGAAACCCCACTAGCGTTGTTTGTACATCACAAATACTTTTCAGATATTCTACAAACTTTCCCCAGTCTTCGATGAACTTTTGATCTCTCAGATATCTAATTTTCCCAGTTAGTTTGTCCAATTCCGCAAAGTCTATCAGTTTCATTCTCCATTCTTCTATCGTCGGTATTTCCTCTTGCTTCCATTTCTGGGCCAATAAAGTTCTTGCTGCTGTAACTGCATATTGGAAAAGCTTACAGTCCTTTCCCATTGAGAAAATTCCTAGCCCTGCTCTAGGCCTCCATTAAATGTTAGCACATTTACGACCAGCGGACTAAGACACCCAGGGCTCTTGGATTCCTTTACATTCACAGTTGGGCAGCTATGGGCATCTTTCCGCAAGCTACAGGAAATGAAGGGTGCCTGTTAAAAGAAAAGTGCAATATTTTCACTTAGCTCGCATGCTGCCGTGCTGAAGGGTCACATTTAATCGCTAGCAACCCAGTCCCGAAATGAAGTGTGATGGAAATTGCTCAGCACCTCAATGGTTTCACCAAGTCTCTCTTTCCACCAATCACCCATCCTGTAGAAACCCAGAGGGGTTGCAACCACACTTCCCCCTCCTTGTGAATGTTTAATCAGGTGCAAGAAGCACCGAAAGGAAATTGAAATCTGCGCAAACTCAAGGGAGACGTGAGCAGAAATGGAACACCAATAGCGTGCGCCGCTTCCCCTGGGGTCACACCCCAAGGAGGCACTAGAGACATTTATGAATGCAGGAAGGGATAACCAGTAGCCCCGTGGACCAAATTCAGCCCCAAAACCATTTTCTCTAGTTTCAGGTGCCCCGACATGTCATTTGCCTATCATTTCACACAATTCTGCGTCCACGGCAGCTGTTTACCAGCTCCATCTGGTACTCAGGCTGAGACCCTACCTGCCTGTGGACTGTCTCCCCAGAGTGATGCATGCTCTAGTTATCTCCTGCTTGGACTACTGCAATGTGATCTACGTGGGGCTTCTTTGAAGATGACTCGGAAACTGCAGTTAATCCAGAATACGGCAGCTAAACTGGTGACTGGGAGTGGTGGCCAAGACCATATAACACCGGTCCTGAAAGATCTTCATTGGCTCCCAGTACGTTTCCAAGCACAATTCAAAGTATTGGTGCTGACCTTTAAAGCCCTAAACAGCCTCGGTCCTGTATACCTGAAGGAGCATCTCCACCCCCATCGTTCAGCCCAGACTCTGAGGTCCAGCACCGAGGGCCTTCTGGCGGTTCCCTCCCTGTGACAGGGAACCAGGCAGAGGACCTTCTCGGTAGTGGCGCCTGCCCTGTGGAACGCCCTCCCAGCAGATGTCAAGGCAATAAACAACTATTCTACTTTTAAAAGACAACTGAATGCGGCCCTGTTTAGGGAAGTTTTTAATGTCTGATGCTGTATTGTTTTTAATATTCAGTTGGAAGCCGCCCAGAGTGGCTGGGGAAACCCAGCCAGATGGGCAGGGTATAAATACTAAAATTCATTACTGTTGTTGTTGTTGTTGTTCAGATGGGTGGGGTATAAATAAATTATTATTATTATTATTATTATTATTATTATTATTATTATTATTTCACAAGATATAAATGTCCACACATATTTGCATGTAATGCTATGCTGGGGTCCATTAACTGTGAAGATTTTACAGATAGGAGGTGGACTATATTAGGAAAGCTCATTGTTTGTGATAGAGGGATATCCACACTGGTATCTGAAGAAGTGTGCATGCACACGAAAGCTTATACCAAGTACAAACTTAGTTGGTCTCTAAGGCGCTACTGAATTTTTAAATATATATTTTAATAATTTTTTATATATATTTCGACTGCATCAGACCAACACGGCTACCTACCTGAATCTATAATTTTTATACAACTTTAAGAATCAGGGCTCCCTCCACAAAGAATCATAGAATTGTAAAGTTGGAAGGACCTAGTCCAGCCCCTGGCAATGCAGGAATCTTAACACCCGGTCCCCCATCCAGTTTGAAACCAGACCAGACCCTGCTTAGCTTTGCAAATGTGCAAGTAGTTTCGGCACTACGCCAATCCTGGGAACTGTAGTTTGCTAAGGGTGTTGAAAATGGCTGGTAGACTCCTGCTGTCATCCTCACACAACTGCAGTTCCCAGAATTCCCAGAAAGAAGAACTTATTGTTTAAGCTGGTTGTGGTGTGGATGTGCCCTTTGTCGGTTTTTGCAGCAAAAGATGCTTCTGAATTTGCTGGGTTGGTAATACGAACCGTGGCGGCTTGTAACACTAATAAGCTTCTTGTTATGTACTGAGTTGAATAGGATCCAAACTGCGGCAGTCTGATTGGTCCTAGAACAATAGGATTCAGAATGCAGCAGTCTGATTGGTCCTAGAACAATGCAGCAGTATGATTGGTTGGCAGGAACCACCCAATCATGCTCCAGATAGAAGTGAATCCACAACCTGATTGGCTTACAGTAGAATTCCGGAATTAGCCAATCATGTGCAGCCCATTGTGTAAATAATGTATATAAAGCCGATACTTTGAGGGGACATTCATTCATTCCTCCTCACCACTATGAGCTGAATAAAAAGCATGAAATCACTTGGCGACTCTGAGTATGTTTCACTTCTGTTATGTGAAAACAAGCAAATAAAAACAAGTGAGACTCATTGGTTAGGACAAAGGCAGAAAATGTGCCTGATCGTGTACCCTCCTGTTCTGGCTCAGTGAACAAAGGAAAGGATCAATTTGCCTATGTCACTGTAAGTCCTCCATTACAAAGCTAGCATGCTGAGAAAAACCATCGGAGACCACAATCCTTGTTCCCCTGAAGTGCCGTGGAAAATCCTGAGCTAATAAATAAAGCCTGATTCCCAGTGCAGGCGAGTGGTTAAAAGCAGCATTCCTGAGCCAGAAAGTTAATGAAGAAGGGAAGCACTGCAAAATTAATATTATCTTCCAGGTCCTGTTGCAAGTGCTGATTTTGAAATATAAAGCTCTTTATGATAGAAAGATCTTCTGGAATGCCTCTCTTCATATAAACCTGCCCAGATTCTTAGATCATCATCTGAGGCCAGGCCAATTCTTCAAGGGAAACGTAGAGGAAGATAAGACAGGACTATTTCAGTTGCGGGTGAATCTGTGGGACAATCTCCCCAGTGAGATCTGCACAGTGCCTTTGCTGATATATTTTCAGAAGATGCACACACAGACTTCATAAGGACTAGTATGATGATTAAGTCACTTGGAGACCTCTATGATACAAGAGGATAGCAAGTCTAATAAATGATGCCAATGATGACAGCGATAGTTTAAAATGTAAATTTCAGTGTCATGATCGAAATCTCTCTTATAAATAAAAAGGAATAAGGACAAACTCACACAGTGAAAAGCAGACTTTTTTCTTTTTTCTTTAAGTTCAGTTTGGCAATCAACCCACAATGAGCATCAAACATCATCAAACACTCATCTGAGATATTCGGCATCATGGCACACTATTCAGATGACTGATACACACACATTTAAGCAATATGACACATTTTAATGACTAGAAATTAATAGCCACATGTGTACTGACTAATGCTTTTGTCTGTTACTAATTCACTGGTCTTAATAGAGTGACTCATGGAATTTGTAAGAGTTAAAATGAGTCATGAATCCCGCATAACTAAACCACCCTATTTCCTTACACAGGATTCCTGCCTAACGGCACAATCCAATTAAAGTTTAGTACCTTGAAGTCCAATGATTTAAACAGAAGTTTCAAAAGGGCTTAGATTCCCGCTATTGAACTCAAAGGCCCTTAAAAGTGCTTAACTCTGATTGGTTTGTGCATTTGCATCTGATAGATGGTGATAATTCATAACACATTAAGACATTTTATGGTGAATAGCTGGTTCACATTCATATCTTTTCTCCCTACCTTAAGCTTAGATAGTTCAGGTTTTTGCTCGATAGCCTTACAAATGTCTTTTTCACTTCCCTTCCTACACTTGATTTATTTTCTGATGAGATGCTAAGTGCATCTCAGGGGTTTCTGTGTTTGTGCTTTGCATCTGCGACAGCCTCACATCTGGATCTGGACCCAAGAAAACCATCGGCTGAAGCTCTTTGTTTTAGTTTTCTAACCAAATGGCCCACGACTGCCTTTTGAGGTTGTCCCTCTCCACCTCCAAGCGAAACAACACTTTCAGCCAATAGAGAAGCTAGAAGGTTTAACAAAGAGCAGCACGTCACATGACGCCGGGGGGGGGGGGGGCAAAATGAAAACAGAATGTTTCCCTCTTCAAAGGCCATGCTGCAAGAGAGACGCCTTGCAATCCAGATGTTCCAACCTCTTCCATCCCCCTCCCAGACTTTCTGGGATATGAATAACGCCACAAGCCCTTTGCTCAAACGAAAGAGGAAAGGTACCCCCAGACATGTGGCTGGGGAGAGGGGGTGGGAAATCATTTCTGGAGAGAGAATGGAAAAAGAATGGTGGAAGGGAGGAGAAGAGGTACGAACAAGGAGGTTCCTGACACCGTGTCAGTCCTTTTCTTCATCGCCTCTGCCAATTTGCATTTCATAACACGATGAGCTACAGAAGGCCGTGAACTGGCACAGTTACTTCATCCCCTTGCGAAGAGGCTGGACCCAAAGGCCTCACATCTAAATTCCCCATTGCTGTCATGCCGCTTTTTTGCCAGAATAGACGTTTTCCTTATTCTAATTCCTTAAAAAAATAAAAAATAAATCTTACTGATTTTTCACCCATAAAAAGCCTTTGAAAAATTTCAACGTAGACTTTTATTCAGCTGGATTTGTTCAGCCAGCCACATATGTGTCTTGTTTTCCTTTGCAGAGAATGCCCTTCAATAAAAGAGGCAGGAGACCAATTAAAACTGGGGGGGAAATTGAGGATTTTAGAGAATTGTAAATGGATTGGTTGCAGTATCACCAATTAAATGATGTTTTTAAGGTTGACAGAAAGAAAGGTTTTGACACAAAATCGAGGTTTGATATTGATCTGTTGGAAAACCACATGAAAGTCTTATCAAAAATGTACAAATTACTTTTAGAATGGCATACAAAAGATGAAGAAGTTATGGCGGTGGTGATACATAGGTGAAACATAGGTGATACATAGGGCTAGAAACTTTGGCTATAATATCCAACTTTCATCTTGGGAAAAATTATGGAAAAAGGAAATAAAATTTACTGCATGCTGTTTGCTGAAAATGATGTACCATTGGTATCTATCACCGAGTAAAATTGCCAAAATGTACAAAACAAGTTCTAAATTGTGTTGGAAATGTAAAGAGAAAGAGGGCACTTTTTACCATATATGGTGGGCATGTACATTGGTAAAGTCCTTCTGGGAAATAATATATAATGATTTAAAGAAAATGTTTTAAAATACATTTGTTAAAAAAAAAACAGAAGCCTTTTTACTAGGCATTATAGGTGAAGCGTTTCCAAGAGAAAATTAAATACTTTTTATGTATGCAACAATGGCAGTGAGAATGCTACTAGCCCAGAGATGTAAGGAAGGAGAAATACCAACAAAAGAAGAATGGCAGACAAAATTGATGGAATATGCAGAAATGGCGAAATTTATGGGGAAGATCCAAAACCAGGAAGATCAAGTTTTTTCTAAAGACTGGAGTAAATTTGTAATTTACTTAAAAGACCACTGTAAACAGTTAAAATCTTTGGCGGGGATGTAAGGACATTTGTAATGTTTTTAGAGGAGGAAAACAAAACAAAAAAATATTCTGAATGAAACAGTGGATGTATGATTTTTGTGGTTCATGCTGTGGCCACAGACATGATATGTGATTTGACGGTGAGTTTGGGGTAGCCCAATGCAAAAATCATGAGAATCCACGTGGACCTGTGCTTTGTAACCACAGTTTTGTGCCATTGCGGCCCCACGAAACAGTGGATGTGTGATTATTTTGGTGCAGGCTGTAGCCATGGACATGGTATGTGATCTGATGGTGAAATTAGGGTGACCCAATGCAAAAATCCTGAGGATCCATGTGCTTTTACCTCCTCCTCTCTAGTGTCCCTTATCTCCCTCCCAATCGCTTGCAGATCAGCTGCTCAGCGGCTTCATTTCAACACCCCCTTCCCTCTTTCTTAAAAAAAAAAAGCACAATCTGCTTTTTGCCCCCGGGCAATTCGGCTCCAAGGACCACGCATTCGCTCCATAAGACGCACAGACGTTTCCCCTTACTTTTTAGGAGGAAGAAAGTGTGTCTTATGGAGCAAAAAATACAGTACTTGATTAAAGGTTTCCAGTCCTCAAGGAATGTTTCGTCATTTTTGTCTCCAATCTTTGCTGTTAATCTTGCCAGTTCCACGTACGCCATTGTTTTCAAAAGTCATTCCTTCCTTGTTCTAAAGGCTCTTGCCTTTCTTCTGGAGCTTGGATGAGGAAGACACGGGAGAAGGGTAGAAAGAGGCCTCTCCAGCTGTCTTTTCTCAGTGCAACAGCTCCAGGTCTAAACGTCAGGCAACCGTATTTCATTTGCTGACGGTCGTTGTCTGCATCTATCATGTTTTTAATATTCTGTTGGGAGCCGCCCAGAGTGGCTGGGGGAACCCAGAAAGATGGGCGGCATACAAATAATAAAATTATTATTATTATTATTATTATTATTATTATTATTATTATTAGCTAGTGATTCAACTAAGTAGTTGAAACCACTACTGCATCTTCACTTGAAAACTGGCAAGACTGATCTGAGAGGCCAGCATTATGTTCACATTTCTTCATTTCTTTTTCTCCATGAGAAAATTCAAAACATATGTTCTTATCCATTAAACAGCACATATGTGAATGGTTATTAACAAATCCATTGATTCAAATTTACTGTCTTATATGACGGGGGGTTGAGATCATGCATCTAAGCTGTAAAATGGGCTACAAATGCAATAAAAACAAAAGTATTTAAAAGTTGGTCAAATGGCAAAGGGGCACTTTACCTGCATCTATGACCACTTTTGTCTATCCAAGGCCAACCCTGGGAACATGAATCTATGGCACGGACAATCCATTTAGCACCACTGTGAGCACATACATGTGTGCTGTGAACCAGCACAAAGCCAGCATTGCACAACTGGTGCAATGTGAGGTTAGCTGAAGCCAGGATAATCCTGATAAATTGACTTTATACCTTGTGATTTCATCTCAACCAAACGTATGGTCCTAAAATGAATTGGCTAATCTTTCTGCAGCAAAGTTTGTTTGTTTTCAACTGAGGGTGCCAATAATATGTGTTCATGGAATGAGGCTGCCCAACAAGAGAAATTATGGTGGAGGGACACCGAGAAATTCTGTGGATGCCTGGGAAATCTCAAAGCTTGATGGAGCTGCCCACATGCAAATGAGCAGGCTTTGGCTCCCAGCAAAGGTGTCAGAGACTGAATGCAGGCAGAACAGAACTGCAGCTGTGGAAGGAAAGCAAACATACTGGATGTTAAATAACAGCGATGAGTGGAAGGCAGCAACCAGCTGCCCCTTTCTTCCTGACTCAGGAAAGAAAACAGCACTGAAACACTCAGGTCACAGACAAGAGGAGAAAAGTAGTGTTATATTAGGGCACAAACTGGCCCTAATTTAAGCAACTGACTAGGAAGGGGAATGGACCCTTTAGAAAGGAAATGAATGATTGAAAGCAGGAAAACCAGACCCTATAAATCTTGTCTAAGGGAATGTCTGCGCAGGAAACTCCTGGTTCACTGTTCTACCTTACAACCAGAAGTACATTACACTGAACTAGAGGAAAGAAGGTAACAGAATATTGTGGGGTTTGAGTATGTTCAAAGCGTAAGCTCTTGCTGTTCATTCCAAGTCCCTGCTAGAGTTGCACCAAAATCATGAGTGCTAATCTCTTGGGTTCTTCTTCTTCTTCTTCTTCTTCTTCTTCTTCTTCTTCTTCTTCGGCAATCATTCATAGTCGAGGAAGATTGTCTTCCATGAACACAGTTTTAACAGTGAATCTGTAAGTGACTGTGGAGGCCAATTCTGGATCCACACGTCCTTCCACAGTGGGGACATAGGTTTCCGAACAGGAGTGGATCACATCGAGGGTTTGCCAATTGTGACTTCCTCTTAGCACGTTTCTCTCTTTCGACCTGAGTTTGAGCGTCTTCAAAACCCATGACACCTTTGGTAAAGGCTGTTCTCCAACTGGAGCGCTCACAGGCCAGTGTTTCCCAGTTGTTGATGTTTATACTACCTTTTTAAAGATTTGCCTTGAGAGTGTCTTTTAACCTCTTTTGTTGTCCACCGGCATTACACTTTCCATCCTTAAGTTAAGTTGCTTTGGAAGATGATAATCAGACATCTGAACAACATGACCAGTCCAATAAAGTTGATGTTGAAGAATCATTGCTTTGACACTGGTGATCTTTGCTTCTTCCGGTACACTGACATTAGTTTGCCTGTCTTCCCAAGTGATATGTAAAATTTTTCAGAAACACCATTGATGAAATCTTTCAAGGAGTTGGAGATGGAGTTTATAAGTGGTCCATGTTTCACAAGTACACAGTAAAATTAATAGTACAACAGCTTTGTAAGCAAGCATTTTGATTTCCCTGCAAATGTCCCAGTCCTCAAACACTCTGCACTTCAATTGGGAGAAAGCTGCACTCGCAGAGCTCAGGCATTGCTGGATTTCGGCATCATTGTCGGCCCTTGTGGAAAGATAACTGCCTAGATAGGAACAATTATCAACATTTTCCAACATTACACCATTAAGTTGGATTTGTGGTCTGCAAAGAGGTTGTTTTGTGTTTGTTGATGCAGCACATTGGTTTTTTGGATACTGAGCAATAGGCCAAGCTTTCCGTAAGCTTCTTTGAAGATATTTAGGATGCTCTGGAGGTCATCCTCCGAGTGTGCACACACTACGTTGTCACCAGCATAAAGAAGCCCTATGACACTCCTTTGCTATTTCCTATTGATGCAAACACATATTGATACCCTTCCTTTCCGTCTAAAATAGGTTTTACTTCAAATACCTCATTTCCCAAGAAATAAAGAGAAAACTTGTCTTGAAGGTGACATGTGACAATATATGCTCTATTTTAAAGATGGGTGGAACCATTTGCTTCTTCAATTACTTGGATATTATGTGTACTCAGATGTCTTCTCCCTCTGATCCCTATAATATGTGAATGTAGTTGGAAATTAATAAATAAAAACAGCATTCTGAAAGAAGAAATCCCACTCAGAAGCAAGGGTCTGTTGATCTCTCTCTTAAAAGCCTCAATTTGCATGATTCCAAAAGCTTAGCTCTTCAGAAGAGGTAATATTACCAGAACTGATGAGTTTGTTTGGACTGCTTGAGTAACATGTAATAAAGAATTCAGACCGGAGGCCTCTGTCTACTGAGTCACTGGTAATCACTACCTGTGGGAAAGCTCAAAACCATCACAAAAGGAGGTAACTCTGAACCTTTTGCTTTTTAGATCTTGTTCCCCTCGGGACAGTGGGATTTTTACTTCCCATTTAAACGGAAATCAACCAGTTTGGAAATTGCAGTTCAGTCCTGTCTTCTGATCTTTTTGTTTTCACAGAATTCTCCCATCATCAAAAGAAACAAACAATGGTGTTCAGTCACATTTAAGCTTATTTGTGGATAATTCATAGCCAATTCCTGCCGGTGGGACGTCAGTTACTAATAACACAAGGACTGCTAAAACGGCAGCCCTGTGGGCATCTTTCATCTAGGAGCCACTGAGTGAGAAACGGGCGGCAGAAAGGAAGATCTGCCACTTCATTCACTCCTGTTCAGTCTTCTATGTAAGATCATTCTCATCCCATCCCTTAGGATTGATTTTGTTGACGGCTTTCACCTCCCCTTTCTGTGGGAGATTTCATGCCGTCAAACACAACTGTGTTTGCCAATAAGAAAGGGTTTAAGGACCACAGAGCTGTAAATTGTTAAAGAAGGCGCAGCTAGGCGCCTTACCTTTAAAGGTAAAGGTAAAGGGACCCCTGACCATTAGGTCCAGTCGTGACTGACTCTGGGGTTGCGGTGCTCATCTCGCTTTATAGGCCGAGGGAGCCGGCATACAGCTTCCGGGTTATGTGGCCAGCATGACTAAGCCGCTTCTGGCGAACCAGAGCAGTGCATGGAAACGCTGTTTACTTTCCCGCCGGAGCAGTACCTATTTATCTACTTGCACTTTGACGTGCTTTTGAACTGCTAGGTTGGCAGGAGCTTTACCCTTTACCTTTTTATTGTTTGTTTCCAGTTCCTCTCTCATCTCTCCCCCCCACCCCCACCCCCCGCTTTGAACCGTGTAAGCTGAGCACACGGCTGGGACTTCAGACTCAGAGCACGTGTCTGAGACCAACCTCTGTATTTTGTAACCAAGAGTACCTTGCCTGCGTTGTTTCTGCTGTAAGCATTGAATGATACATGAGTGAGATGCCTATGGCTACTGTAAGTAAACCATTTAAACTTACTTAAGTTTGTGATCTATTTGAGAGGAGTAAAGGCAGGAGAAGCAGCGTTTTAAGCCCTTAACACTGGAACGTTAAAGGTCTAACAATCTATATTTCCCGTGCCTTGCTGCATAGATCTGTGCTTTACACTCAGCTGGGGGCTGTTTTGGCTGAAGAGTGAGTCAAGCCCTGCATGGTTACTTGAATTCAGGCAGGCAGCCATTTCTTCTTTGTACATCCCCACGCATGTGGGACTTCAGGATTAACTGGTATTCCCCAGTTATTTCCCAGCATTTTCCAGGGCACTGCTGAGTCTAGAATTTTGGGACCGGGTAGCCAAGCTTTATAATGGCCTGCCTCCATCGCCCTGGAATTTCCTGTGATGAAGTGTGAGCCACCATCTATCCTAGAAAAAAGGGTGTTTTTCCTCTTCACCGCTCATGGTTTTAGAGTTCTGAGAATGAGTTGGAATCCCAAGTGCCTACACTATAAAAAGACAGGAAATTACTATAGTCCAGTACTAATGGAAAATATAAGACCGGTGCATCTTTATCAGATCTTTGTAAATAGTAATTACTCTGCTTGCAGGGTATTACTGTAAATGATTTCCTAGTGGAACAATAATCATGGAGGAACATTCAGTACATTTCCTTCTGTATGGAGAGTAGATGTCTGCACAAAAAATAATCAAATGCAACTTTTGAAGTTGCTATGTTGCAAAACAGGTCATAGCAGCACAGAATCCTAAATGGATCGATGCCTTTGTTCTTTAGGGATCACTTCCTTTCCCATCAGTTCCCATCACATGTGGCTATATTGATTTATTTACGACAGTCATATGTCACCATCAACTACATTGATCTCTAGATAAGTTACTTACAGTATTAATAAAAGATTAAAATACAAATATCAGCTGCAAAATAACAAAAACAGCAAGCTCAAGCCATTTCTGGCATGCAAAAAGGGAAAGAAACAGATCTCGTAAGAGCCCCCAAAGGGACGGGATCTTTATTTGCCCAGGCAGACACATTATGTGACCCATGAGAGCAGCAAAATAAGCAGACTGTATAACAGTGATAGAGTAAAATCAGGCCGAATCTTCATTGACAACAGCTGTGGGCAGGGCAAGGGTTGGCATGGCATTGGAGCCAGGATCAGTCGATCATTCCAGAAGCCCCATGTTGATGGAATGGATCCACTGGGTTTGGACCGCTTCAAGCTTGTGCAATGGGAGTCAACCAATGTTGAACCTTGCCGTGGTGCAAGCCAAGCAAGCAAGCTCTCACTGGGCGACCCGGGTGCAGATTCCTACCAGGCCGATACCTCAAGCTTGGGGGTGCTGTGGTCAATCCTCCTCTCAGGTCCCTTATGGGGGCCCCCATGCTATGTTGATCCTGCCCAATACCATTTCCGCCCTTGTACAAACGTCAATCACCTAACAAAGGAAGGCCATAATTTCACAGAGGGAAAGGCGGGGGGGGGGGGGACCCAATGAGGTCAACCAGCGACCCAAAATTGCTCAGTGAAGCCTCTATCCTGTGGGTAGGAAGGCAGGAAGCTCTCAAGCAAAATAGCCATGAGTTCTAGGGAATGCAGACTTATATAAGCTTTCACTTCCCCTTTGCAAGGGCTCATGGGACAGCTTTTTCCCATGAGCCCATCACACAGAGGAGATACTGGTCAAAACCTTGCCCAGTATTTTGCTACAATCTATGGGCCACAGCAAAGGCATGCCACACTTACTGGGCACGGAAGAGGTTTATACAATGCGCCCAATGCATTTAAAAGGTAATTATCTAATATTTTTCTAATTATCTAATGCGCTCAACCACACACAATAAAGTTCAAAAACTTAGAATGTATTATAATAAAAATTCTAGAGCTTCAGGTATCTCATGAAAAACCTTTAATTAAACTAGAAGCAGCCACAACGCACAAAGATTTGAAAATAATAAAAACCAAGAACCACTTCTTAGATCACCGAGATCAGTTCTTGGTTGCCATTTTCAAAGGCAACACATCCGACTTCTCGATAAAGTCCTCTATATAATATTATACTCACAAAGACACACACTGATAAACATTCCCAATGGCTGCTCTCTAAATCAGAAACTTCCTCTCCTTCACAACTGCATTTGAGTCAAAGCCTGGACATATTGTAGAAGCTGTGTAAAAGTTTTGCAGGTTTCTATGAAAAGGCAGAAATGTGGAGATTATGGAAGGAATTCAAGTTCCACGCTAAGTTCCATTCTGGGGGTTCTCCTGACCACCACCCAGTCAATTTTGAGGACACTGCCAAAGAAGGAATCCTCGTTGCACAAGCACAAAACTTTGCACAGGGCTTCCGCTGATGGGACGCCTTAAGTGAATCCCACTCTATTTATTTATTTAGTGAATTATTATCTCACCTTCTGGCCTTTAACAGGGGCTGAAAAGCAGCTCTCAAAACATTTAAAAATCAAAAGGGCAACCTATTCTCACACATGCACAGCTGCAGATCCCAGGAGAAATTGGTATGTGGCTCAGAGGGATAGTCTTTTCCCCCCTTCCCAGCTGGTCCTCAGCATGTTTTTGTTGCTCCATTCATTTTCAATATCAAAAGGGGAAATGGTTTAGTTACTCATTTGGTAAAATCGCATTTAGTTCATTACGCATTTGTTTCTGCTTATTTTATTTGTTTCATGTTATTTTTGCTACCTGCTGCTTTCAATAGGGGACCAGGCTGCCAGGACAAAAGGACCTTACTGCCCAAACCCATTTCCCATAACTCAGAGGGTTTAAGTTGCCAAAACATCCCAGTGATGTGCCTTTGTCCTATTGAAGTCTATGGGCAATTTAAGCACCCCACTTTTCTGGGGTAGAGGGTTTGGGGATCCCTCACTCACACCTGAATTTATACCAGAGGGATTATGACACCAGACAGAATGATAGCCCCCCATTCTCCCCAAAGTTCTGGGGGTTCTCCTGACCACCACCACCCACCCAATTTTAGGGGCACTGGGAGGTACCCAACTTTTGCAACACAATATATGGCTTGAGCTCTGACCGACAAACACACACTCAATTTTGGCCGCAGAAAACTCTCCAAAAGGAGTTTAGCGTGAGAAATCAGGGGTGTTGTTAGGCGATGGCTCAGAGGGGCCCAGGTCATCTGCTTCAGTTTCTCCCCCGCCCCACCCCCCACTTTTTAAAACTTAACATGCTTTTCCAAATGTTGTATATAGGGTGGGTGGCATCACCCCTGTCACACACAGTCTTAAATTCCCAGAGGCATCTCTATGCATGTAAACCAGCACGTGCAAATTTTAGGCACCTTTCCGCCACGTGGGTTTATGCCCCAGACAAGAACCTAGTAACGTCCCTGGGGGGAAATGCTGTCCGAATCTACTTTGGTTACCCAGCGAGATATTGCTGTCTTGTGAAGAAGGCACAACAACACAGGGCGTATCAAACCTCCTATTATTCTGGAGGCGGTTGGAGGATAAATGGCGCCAACAGATTGAGGTTGAATCCTGACAAGACAGGGGGTCAGGGGGCGGGCAGGTGTGTGGGACTCCCTGGTCCTGAATGGGGTAACAGTGCCCCTGAAGGTGTGCAGCCTAGGAGTCATTTTGGATTCACAGCTGTCCATGGACAAAATAAAAAAAAAAAATCCTTCCAGTAGCACCTTAGAAACCAACTAAGTTTGTTATTAGTATGAGCTTTCGTGTGCATGCACAATTTTTTTATTTTGTTTCGACTATGGCAGACCAACACGGCTACCTACCTGTAGCTGTCAACGGAGGCACAGGTCAGTTCTGTGTCCAAGGCAGCTGTCTACCAGCTCCATCTGGTACGCAGGCTGAGACCCTACCTGCCCACAGACTGTCTCACCAGAGTGGTGCATGCCCTGGTTATCTCCCTCTTGGACTACTGCAATGCGCTCTATGTGGGGCTACCTTTGAAGGTGACCCGGAAACTACAACTAATCCAGAATGCGGCAGCTAGACTGGTGATTGGGAGTGGCTGCCGAGACCATATAACACAGGTCCTGAAAGACCTTTGTTGGCTCCCAGTATGTTTGGTGCTGATCTTTAAAGCCCTAAACGGCCTTGGCCCAGTATACCTGAAGGAGTGTCTCCACCCCCATCGTTCAGCCCAGACACTGAGGTCCATCACCAAGGGCCCTCTGGTGGTTCCCTCAGTGCAAGAAGTGAAGTTACAGGGAACCAGGCAGAGGGCCTTCTCAGTAGTTGCACCCGAGTGGTTCCACAGCCCTCCCATCAGATGTCAAGGAAATAAACAACTACCTGACTTTCAGAAGACATCTGAAGGCAGCCCTGTTTCCAGAAGTTTTTAATGTTTGTTGTTTTATCGTGTTTTTAATATTCTGTTGGGAGCTGTCCAGAGTGGCTGGGGAGGCCCTGCCAAATGGGCGGGGTATAAGTAATAAATTATTATTATTATTATTATTATTATTATTATTATTAGTCTTTAACTTAGGGTCCTGCCATACAAGAAAGCACAATTGACTCAGCAAGGGTGCAAACAGTGAGCCGCCCTCAATGGCTGCTCTGAGAAGACAGCAGAGTTAATTGGGGAGGTCGCCCGTATATTTGTTGAGGGGAAAATGTTTGTTTCGAACACCTCGTCAGCGGGGATGTCATGGTTTTGATGAGCCGCTAGTTTACTACGCTGCGGGGAGGGGGTGCACGAGGGTCCTTGCCAGGAATAGGGCAGCCTCTGTACAATCCCAGGGTTTAATTAAGGAGATGGAGCATTGGATTCTTTCAGCCAAGTCTTGTGTAATTCCATCCGCTCTGAACTCAACAGGACAGGAAGCTCTTGACAGGGCACTTGGGGCCTACATCTGGAAACAACATGTTTCAAAGCTTCGAGAGAGGGGGGGAAGGGGGGAGAAAGAGGGGGGGAATAACAAGCAACGAGGGACAAGGGAGCAATGGAAAGATCTGGGTAGGAAGGCAAACTCACCAAACAATGGGCGTTTCTTTGAAAGCAGCATTTCTGGGGTGCATAATTGGTACTGCTGGATAAAATGTTTATCTTGGGGATGGGGAAAAGAGAGACAGGGGTTCATATTCCTACAGTAGTTGAAAAGGTTCATGCATCCAGGGCTGGCTTCTATCATGATTGGGAACAGTCCAATCCTTTGTTCATTGCTACTCCAGCCTGTAAAGAAAAAAAGCAGGCAAGCAGACACTTTTTCAGTCATGAAAGGTTGGCTTGGTCCCAGAGGAGTTTTGAGAGCTACAACCTCCATCCTGCCTGCAATATCTACAGGTTTTTGTGGCTGTTGCTCTTCGCTTGCTCTAAGTTCTGCTCGCTCCAATCTCCCTAGAAATGTAATGTTCTCATTTAACATTCTTCAAATGGTGGCTTCCGTACTACAAATCTCACAATTCTACATGCACTCGCCTAGGAGAAAATCCCATGTTACTTCTGAGTAGACATGCTTAAGTTTGTGCTCTAAAATGTTAAGTTCTTGGCCATCCTTCATTAACATGAATAAGCACCTATAATGAGTTCTGGATAAACCTTCTTTGTGTCAATTCAGCTTTCTACAATACAGAGGATCAACCTATTAAAAACATTTACCCCTGACTTAATTGGTTTTATTTTCTCTTTTCTGGTTTTCCCTTGGTCAACAACTACAGTGGGCATTTTGTGGGGAACTGTAAGCAGAGCCAACAGTCGTCGATGTTTATAGTGAAGTATATTGTCTCCCTGCTTATTTAACTTATATGCAGAATTCATCATGCAAAAGGCTGGACTGGATGGAATTCCAAGCCGGAATTAAGTTTGCCGGAAGAAAGATCAACAACCTCAGATATGCAGATGAGACAACTCTGATGGCAGAAAGTGAGGAGGAATTAAAGAACCTCTTAATGAGGGTGAATGAGGAGAGCACAAAATATGATCTGAAGCTCAACATCAAAAAAACCTAAGATCGTGGCCACTGGTCCCATCCCCTCCTGGCAAATAGAAGGGGAAGATTTTACTTTCTTGGGCTCCATGATCACTGCAGATGGTGACAGCAGTCATGAAATTAAAAGACGCCTGCTCCTTGGGAGAAAAGCAATGGCAAACCTAGACAGCATCTTAAAAAGCAGAGACATCAACTTGCTGACAAAGGTCTGTATAGTTAAAGCTATGGTTTTCCCAGTAGTGATGTATGGAAGTGAGAGCTGGACCATAAAAAAAGCTGATTGCCGAAGGATTGATGCTTTTGAATTATGGTGCTGTAGGACACTCTTGAGAGTCCCATGGACTACAAGAAGATCAAACCTCTCCATTCTGAAGGAAATCAGCCCTGAGCGCTCACTGGAAGGACAGAACCTGAAGCTGAGGCTCCAATACTTTGGCCACCTCATGAGAAGAGAAGACTCCCTGGAAAAGACCCTGATGTTGGGAAAGATGGAGGGCACAAGGAGAAGGGGATGACAGAGGACGAGATGATTGGACAGTGTTCTCGAAGCTACCAGCATGAGTTTGACCAAGCTGCAGGAGGACGTGGAAGACAGGAGTGCCTGGTGTGCTCTGGTCCATTGGGTCATGAAGATTCAGACATGACTAAACAACAACAAAATATGCCAGAGAAGGGACAGCGCCACCAGTTTTAACTGATTGTGTATATTTGATTTTCTTCTTCTGAGTTGTGATATCGCATTCTCCGATGCATCATAGTGGCAAGCCAGAAAAGTGTCCGTGGTCCAGACAAGCCTTGCAGTGGTGGTCAACAAATTGCTATGCAAATAGGGCTTAGCATGTGGCATTCCTGCTGATGTTTCACCTCCAATCTGTTTCACATTTGAAAACCATATGGCACCTATCATTTCGCTCCCATCACCCCCTTAACTCTCCTTTGACCCTCACAGACCTTCACTGCAGAGAACCATTTTTTTTAAAGCAGGCGGTGGGGGTGGGAAGAGGTCAGGATTAGATTTCTGTCTGTTGTCAATTAAATCATATACCTAGCACTAACCAGACATTGCTAGGATACATCACTACAAAGCAGTGCTTCTCCACAAAGACAGAGAGAAACCATCGCCCTGTATCCAATCTGCTCCGCAAATCTTTCCCATCCCTCTGGCCTCATTTGCATGTTGAAATTTGCGAGGACTGCATTATCCTCCCTTCACCTCGTTATCCTGGCGAAATGCATTCCCCGGTTCCACTGTCTGCAAGGTCACACGAGGGGATTTCAGAAGGCTTGTGATTCCAGTGGATGGGGTACCACAGACCAGGGCAAAAGAGCATCTTCTATTCCAAAACAGTAGCTGTACTGAGAGTGCTCCCCTTCAATCTGCAGGTGGTGGGCCACATGACTTGGGGACCCTCAATGCATATAAATAAATAAACAATCCTGCACATAGAATGCTAGATTTTCTTTTAGGCAAGAAAATCTATTCCCCCTGGATCATGCAGGGATTTTGCTGGTAATGTGATTCCCCCACCTACGTCCTGAAGTCATTCAGACCAAGAACATTTTTACGATGTGATCTAGTGTTTGTTTAGGCTAGCTCTTAGCAGAGATTGGCTCTGGGTCTCTGGACAGATTCCTTTCTGAACAGCAAATTCAAGGTTCCTTAAGTCATATTCTTCCTGTACTTTGTTTCCTCCTTTGCCTCAGTCCTTCTCCTTTTCTTTGTTCTATACATATTTGTCCTCAGACAGCCACCTTTGTCCACACTAAAGGTGTCAACAACATTCTCAGCATTGGAGAATCATTATTTCCTATTTTTCTAGGAAAAGAGGTGCCAGAACCCACTGCGGACGCCTCCCTTGTTCTCTTATAATGGCAATGGTGCCCACCTGAGAGGTGTCAGAACTGAGTTCCGGCTGGGAAAAGCCCTAGTTTCAGGGGATTGTGAAGCCCACCTCAAAGCGAGCTTTACAAGCCTCCAAATTCTTCTCCAGCTCAGATTCTTCTTCCCCAAATTCTTCTCCAGCTCAGATCAAAATTAAGGCAACCTCCCCCCTCAAAAAACCCATGTTCGGTTTATACTTTTAAATCAGTATCAGTCATAAATATACATCTCACTCCTAACCCCACAATACAAAAGATGCCATTTCAGAAATATTACTATGGGTTCTCATTAAGAAATGCCCCCTTGAACACACCAACATTTTAAAAAATACTTCCTGTGAATTGTTAACGTTTCAAAATATAGAAACATCACTTGAGAGAGAAACACAAAAGCTTAAATTGACAGTCTGGTTTGTTTGCAGAGATAATATATGCCAATTTGGAGAAAGAAGACATGCCACTGGCTATTTAAGGAGGATTTGTCCCGATTCGTTTGTGGGAAGATTAGATGATGTCATGTCAAGCAAAGTGTTATGAACCACCCTGAGATCTACAGGTATAGGTATACAAAATTAAAGAAGAAGAAGAAGAAGAAGAAGAAGAAGAAGAAGAAGAAGAAGAAGAAGAAGAGGAGGAGGAGGAGGAGGAGGAGGAGGAGGAAGAAGAAGAAGAAGAAGAAGAAGAAGAAGAAGAAGAAGAAGAGTTGCTTCACTCCTTTCGGTATGAATCTCCTTGTTCTGAAAAGTCCATTCCTTTGAGAAATCACCTTTAACTGAGCAGCCTGAATTTGCCAGGATGTGGCTGAATCCGACCCAAAACCGAGGACAGTCTGGAAGTTCTCTTAACATTTAAAAACAACCAACTCAAAGACAGGGAGGCGAGCAGTTCCTTGGCACATGACATGTATTAAAAAAGGCTCTGAAATTACCTTTCTGTCTAATTTCCTGCTCACTCAAGCCCATTAAGATCTCTCTCCCTGTGGAATTTAGCCAGCATTGGATTGTTGCCTTGGAAAAGCAGGCCCATCTTAAAAGCGCAGGTCCACCCCATTGTATCTGCACTGCTTCTCTTCTGCACCTCAGTCCCATGGTACGGCAGCTGCAAAATCAGAAGAGTCCCATTTTTCTTTCCTTGTCTTAACTCAACATGTGCGTGGGGATACACTCAGGGCCGGATTTAGGTTTGATGAAGCCCTAAGCTACTGAAGGTAATGGGGCCCTTTATATGTCCAGCTGTCCTTTGTCAACAACAAATTGTCACTGTTTTTTGTGTTGAATATATGCTATATGGTGATTTATGGACCTAAAGGTAAAGGGACTCCTGACCATTAGGTCCAGTTGCAGACGACTCTGGGGTTGTGGCACTCATCTTGCTCTACTGGCCAAGGGAGCCGGCGTTTTTCCGCAGATAGCTTCCAAGTCAAGTGGCCAGCAGGACTAAGCTGCTTCTGGCGAACCAGAGCAGCGCACGGAAACGCCGTTTACCTTCCTGCCGGAGTGGTACCTATTTATCTACTTGCACTTTGGCATGCTTTCAAACTGCTATGCGGGCAGGAGCAGGGACTGAGCAACGGGAGGTCACCCCATCAAAGGGATTCGAACCGCTGACCTTCTGATTGGCAAGCCCTAGGCTCTGTGGTTTAGACCACAGCACCACCCACGTCCCTTCAGTTTATGGACCTAACAGGTATCTAAAGCCATTTGCACATAAAAAAATAACGAGTCCATGCAAAATGTAGGCACCCTATATATAGAAATGAGCAAACCAGTGATATTTTAGGGAGGAGGCCAGCAGGCAGGGCCCATGACTTACATCATAGGAGCCTACACAACACAAAACACTGCTGCTGTATGTAGGTTTTATTTTATTTGTTTTTTATCTTATATTTTGGAAATGTACATCCAGATTTTTTTCAAGTTTTTCTGGGGCCCCCAAGAGAGTGGGGCCCTAAGCTACAGCTTGTTTAGCTTATGCATAAATCTGGCACTGGATACACTTCTGATCAGCATTACCAGCCTGGGGAAGTAAGCTTTTAATATGCATTTGTTTCATTGGCTGTTTGTTTTTAATGATCTATTGAATTTGGTTTTGTGTTCCTCCAGTGACCAATATGTTTCCAATGAAGCACCATGGTTGCTGTTTCCCAGAGCTGAATTTCTTGCCTATTGCCAAAGATATAATGTTAATTAATTCAATATACTTTGGAAGGGGGAGGGGCAAAGGAATAAATTTCTCGCATCTACATAAATGTTAACAGAATCTAAAAAAAATAAGAGATGTGTCTCTTTTGATTTCTTAGTCTCATCTTATACCTGAATCAAACATTTCCTAATCTGACTGATGCTTTCAATAAGCTGAGAGGTACGTCGTTATAGTTCCTATTATGTTTTTATACGGCTGTGTGAGTTCTTAAGTGCAGAGCCCAATTTTAAAAATGTTTTTAATGCTTTCTGTTTTATCATGTTTTTAATATTTGGTTGGAAGCCGCCCAGAGTGGCTGGGGAAGCCCAGCCAGATGGGCAGGGTATTAATAATAATAATAATAATAATAATAATAATAATAAGCAATTCTAAACTTCTATCTGATTTGATAGTGCCAGAAAAAGGCTGCTCCTGGTTCAAAAGAAAGTCATTTCCCCAACTTTTTCAAGTAACTGGGACAATATTCTAACGTAACCTTTGGGTTATATAAGGGTTGCGTTCATAAAAGTGAGAAGGGCTTTTCTTACCTATTAGCCAAAAATGTAATTTTTAGAGCTGTGCAGATATTTTTTAGCTCTCAAACTTTGGTTGGTTGAAAGCAAAATGATACTCAGCTTCCCCAAAAAATATATATACTGGGAGAGAAAAATATATTTCTTCTGAATTTTTGGGAGAAGGTTGCCAACTTACCTTACTGAACTTTATTGAAAGGGCCAGAGTTTTCCATTCTCCAAGCCTGCCAAACTTGTTTGATTTGCTTTAAAAAGTTTCCATGCTGCCCACATCAGGACCAGGCTGTCTTCTGATAGCTGTCCTTGCTTGGAAGCCATTACTTCCGAAGGTCTGTCAGGAGAGATAGCCAGCAAGAAGCAGTGAGAGATGGCTTCTTTGAAAAAAAGTGCTGAGCCCTCCAACATTTCTCTGATGAAAATAGGGACGTCCCATTCCACAACGATAATTTTACTATTGATGCCCCACACACCTGGACTGGGTTTCCCCAGCCACTCTGGGCAGCTTCCAACGTATTTGGAAACATAATAAAACATTAAACATTAAATAAACTTCCCTATACAGGATGGCCTTCAGGTGGCTCGGGGGTCAGATAACTCCATACCCTCCAACATTTCTCCAATGAAAATACGGAAAGAGGGACATTCAGAATCCGGGAAACAGCTTCTCTAAATCAGGGACATCCCTGGAAAATAGGGACGCTTGCCAGGACTGGGAGTGACAGTTGGAGCTTTCACAAACTCTAACCGTCTTGGAACCTTGAAGAGCATCTCTCCTCCTCCATCATCTCATGTGCATCTCCAGAGAGACTCACTGAGCAACTCACTTCACCATTAAAATGTACGTTTGTCCTTCCCAGCCAGAAGTCCCCCAATGTAGCAGGAATTATTGTGTATATTGTGACTGCTTATTTATTTTAAAATTAAAGAACATATTATTCCATGTAAGGCCCAGATTTCTAATGTAACACCTTGAACAATCCTTGCTATTTTCAGGTAGGCCTGAACACCTTGTCCCCTCATTGTCCTGTTTGGTCAAAATTCTTTTGGATCTCCTGGACCTGTCATGGGGCTTTCAAATCATTCATTGGGGACTTAAGGCTTTATGACTTTCCCCCTTCCCCATTCCACTCCCCAATAAATTTGTTTGGATCTTAATGAAACTGTCTTGGCTTATCTCATGAGACTTCAGTGACATAAAAATCGAAGTACAGTGGTACCTCAGGTTAAGTACTTAATTTGTTCCGGAGGTCCGTACTTAACCTGAAACTGTTGTTAACCTGAAGCAGCACTTTAGCTAATGGGGGCTCCTGCTGCTGCCACGCTGTTGGAGCACAATTTCTGTCCTCATCCAGAAGCAAAGTTCTTAACCTGAAGCACCATTTCTGGGTTATCGGAGTCTGTAACCTGAAGCGTATGTAACCTGAGGTACCACTGTATGTAAGAGAAGAATAAAGAAGACTTATGGGGTATATGCAGAATGAAAAGGTTTTTATTGAAAAACATTTGGTCCTTTCTCTCTTCCCAGCTTTACATGCTTTCTCCCCCTGCTTTTTTCCTCTCATTCAAATTTTCCTGATTTCTTTCTTTGCTGTGCATATGTAGAGGCCTGAATGTGTAACAGATTCAATAACAAATATGTAGGTTTAAACTGAACATTTTAGGTTGGGTTTGAAATTTCAAGGGTTGTGTTGAAGGGGAGGGGATGGGAGGACGGAAGACTAAGTTGGGATGAATGAACATGTTGTTGTTTAATTGCAATGGTAATGGTTAGCAACTAAGTACTAAACCTATTGTACATTTTGGAAAGTTGTCTGTTTTCTATGCATTGGGACAGCTCTTAATATATTTATTGATATTTATTTTTAAAAATTTCTATACTGCTTTATGGGATGCGGGTGGCGCTGTGGGTTAAACCACAGAGCTTAGGACTTGCCGATCAGAAGGTCGGTGGTTCGAATCCCTGTGACGGGGTGAGCTCCTGTTGCTCAGTCCCTGCTCCTGCCAACCTAGCAGTTCGAAAGCACGTCAAAGTGCAAGTAGATAAATAGGTACCACTCTGGCGGGAAGGTAAACAGCGTTTCTGTGCACTGCTCTGGCTCGCCAGAAGCGGCTTAGTCATGCTGGCCACATGACCCAGAAGCTTTACGCCGGCTCCCTCGGCCAATAAAGTGAGATGAGCGCTGCAACCCCAGAGTCAGCCACAACTGGACCTAACAGTCAGGGGTCCCTTTACCATTACTTTTATATCGCTTTATATTTTTAATAAAAATCTCAAAGCGGTTTAGAGCATATTAAATCAATAAAACAATAGCCAGGCAATGTTCCTCTGGCCTCATGAGGAGCCTCTTTAGTAGGGCTGGTGAGTGTGGGCCTCACCCTCTAGGCCAGGTGGAAAGGGCATTGCAGGGAGCGACCTCCACGACTCACAGCCAGGCAATGTTCCTCCAGCCTCATGAGGAGGAATTGTTTAATTCATGCAATTGTCTAATTGCAATGGTAATGGTTAGCAACTAAATACCAAACCTACTGCGTTCCAACAGCTCTTAAGATACTGTCACCAAATCTTGCTCAATGGTTCCTGAGATCAAGGAGCTGTTTTTCATCTATATTTGGATACAATCAGATGGCATTTTGAATCAAGATGGCAGACAGAACCTTCCAAAACTATTATGAGTTTTTGCGTTCCTCTAATTCCAGAAGGCTGCTATTAACATATAAAGCTACATAAGGCCTTAGAAGTTTTGCCTATACAAAAGTCTACATTTGTCCTGAATCTCTGTCTGGGTGCTATTGCAGACCCTCCATGTGTCCCTATTTTCCAGGGATGTCCCTGATTTAAGGAAGCCATCCCAGTTTCTGATTTGATCCTGGAATGTCCCGATTTTCCTTAGGACGTCTCTGTTTTCCTTGGAGAAAAGTTAGAGGGTATGGAGTTATCCAACCCCGAAGCCGTCTGAAGGCAATACTGTACAGTGGTACCTCAGGTTAAGAACTTAATTCATTCTGGAGGTCTATTCTTAACCTGAAACTGTTCTTAACCTGAAGCACCACTTTAGCTAATGGGGCCTCCTGCTGCCGCTGCGCCGCTGCTGCACGATTTCTGTTCTCATCCTGAAGCAAAGTTCTTAACCCCAGGTAATATTTCTGGGTTAGCGGAGTCTGTAACCTGAAGCGTATGTAACCCGAGGTACCACTGCATAGGGAAGTTTATTTAAAGTTTACTGTTTTATAAAGTTTTTATATATGTTGGAGGCTTCTCAGAGTGGCTGGGGCAACCCAGTAAGATGTGTGGGGCATAAATAGTAAAATTATCACTGTGGAATGGGACATCCCTATTTTCATTGGAGAATTGTTGGAGGGTATGCTGTTGGGTGGGACGCAGGTGGCGCTGTGGGTTAAAGCCTCAGCGCCTAGGACTTGCCGATCGAAAGGTCGGTGGTTCAAATCCCTGCGGCGGGGTACGCTCCCGCTGCTCGGTCCCAGCGCCTGCCAACCTAGCAGTTCGAAAGCACCTCCAGGTGCAAGTAGATAAATAGGGACCGCTTACCAGCGGGAAGGTAAACGGCGTTTCCGTGTGCGGCTCTGGCTCGCCAGAGCAGCGATGTCACGCTGGCCACGTGACCCGGAAGTGTCTCTGGACAGCGCTGGCCCCTGGCCTCTTAAGTGAGATGGGCGCACAACCCCAGAGTCTGTCAAGACTGGCCCGTACGGGCAGGGGTACCTTTACCTTTACCTTTATGCTGTTGGGTGGCAATAGTGTAGCGCAGCCTCTCAGAGATTGAGATTTGAGTCTAGTCCAAGAGTGGTATGAAGGGTGAGTACCTGAGAACAAGACATCTGTGGGATGTCCTCTCAGGGAGACACACCTGGTGACACCTTTGTCAGTTTTAGGCACCAGACTAATCCAGGCCACTGGTTAATAAATGATGCCTCCTACAGTGACGCTTGCCTTTTAGTAGTGTGGGTAAGACTTGGCCCTTATTGTTATGTTGCTGGGTGAGCATTTGTATACAGTGGTACCTTGAGCTACAAACGCCTCAGGTTACAAATGCTTCAAGTTACAAACTCCGCTAACCTGGAAGAGTTACCTCGAGCTGAGAACTTTGCCCCAGGGTGAGAACGGAAATCATGTGCCGGTGGCACAGCGGCAGCAAGAGGCCCCACTAGCAAAAGCTTGCCTCTAGTTAAGGGCAGTTTCAGGTTAAGAATGGACCTCCGGAATGAATTAAGTTCGTAACTAGAGGTACCACTCTATTTCTGTATTATCACTGTTTTTTATAATTTTCTGGGTTTAGACTGTTTTTGTTTGTTGTGCTTTACTTTTGTCAAACCAGTTTGAGACTTTTTATCATTTAAAACAACTGAAATTAATTAATAATAATAATAATAAGTACCAGGAAGCTTTGGATTCAAATCTTGCCTCACCCTTCAACAAGCCACTACAGTGGTACCTTGGGATGTGAATGGGATCACATCCTGAATAGAACGTAAGATGCGACGGCGCGTGCGCGGGTCGCGTTTTGCCGCTTCCGTGCATGCGCGCGACATCATTTTGAGCATCTGTGCATGCGTAAGTGGCAAAACCCAGAAGTAATGCGCTCCATTACTTCTGGGTTGCCATGGAGCGCAACCTGAAAGTGCTCAACCTGAAGCACATTCAACCTGAGGTATGACTGTATCTTTAAGTTTCAGGTCCTCAGTTGGGATACTGATGTTTTTCAGCGGGTCACTGTAAAGGTTACATGCCAAACTGCTCAATACCACGTGAAGGGAGCCTGTGACCCTCCATGTTGGATTCCTTCTTCCCTCCGCCCCAGCCAGCATTGCTAAAGTCCAGAAATAACAGGAATTGCAACGCAGTAACATACCAGAGGGCCACAGTTTCCCCACCCTTGTTCTGTACCTTCTTAATAGCACTGCTGATGCTAAAATGTTCCTCTTCTCACTTACAGATCCAATGTCACTAAATGAGGAGATCGCAGAGGCCAAAAGCCCTTCGCCCAAAGCTGGCACAAAGGATTTGCACCAGACAATAAGGGCGCCTGATGCGTCTCAATATTCCACGTGCCCTCTCTGTTTCAGAACTTTTGGCAATATGCTATATGTAAACCCTTGTTTACATAGCTTCTGCTTTTCTTGTACACAGGACTTGTTGGAAACCAAGGCTGAATGTCCTTGCTGTAAGAAACCTTTCCATTCTGTTTTTCACTCAATAAAGTTCAAAAGGCGCCCTGAAGACCTCTCGTCCCCAAGGAACGCAAAAGGAGATTCTTCACCCACCAAAAAGCACCACAGAAGAAAACATGCTTCCTCGTGTTCCAAAAAGCACCCAGAAAAATGTCCTTCTGTACCTTGCTGTTCTGGAGATCGCCTCACTCGCCCCGCTCCTCCCAGCCCCAACTTGGAAACACCTCTCCTGCCTCCTCTTTCTAAGGACCCTGCAAAAGACAACCCATTCCTAAGTGAATTCACAAAACCTCAGGAGTCCTGCCACTTGCCCTTCTTAAGGAAGGCACAAACTCCAGACCAGCTCTTCGAAAAAGCACTGCAAAATGAGACTGCACTCAACTCTGCTCCAGAATGGATGGCGTCTGGAGACGGTCTTCACTACAGAACAGTATCTGCCAATCTGTCTAAACCAAGCTTTCTGGAAGCTGCCTTTTTGCTTCTTGCTGCTGGGGCCATGCTGTTCGTATGTATTTATATCTATTTCAGCTTCGTGAAGCTAGGTGAAGGCCAGAGAACTGCTGGGATGAGGGAAGGAGCATTATGATTTCTGAGGAAACGTGCTGTGATACGCCGTTTGATCCTAAGCCTCTTCACGTGCTGTGTTTTTAGGTATAGACCTAAATGTGTGAATGTGACAGTCCAGGTATCTGGAAACATATCTAACATTCACATACATTTAACACTGAGCCAGGGTTGGCTACAGTTCAGTGTATGATCTGTGGCAAAACCCTCTCCCCTCTGCCTTCCCCAAATCTGAGAAACATCTGGTGAGGGCCTGCTCCAAATTCTTATGGAGAGGCCCGATTAGCATCCACATAAAACAGGTCCTTCTCAGTAGCAGCCCCGGGTATACTAGGACTCTCTGCTGAAAGAAATCCATAAAGTCCTGCTCCCTGCTGTCATTTGGGAGCCAGGTAGCTCTGCCTCTTTGTGAAAAGTTTTTTATCACTGCACTCAGCACAGCCTGCTGGTTTTCAATATGGCTGTTCTTTTACTATTGATTGCTATCTTAGGGTGGATCTAGACACAGGGAAAAAACCTGCTATAAATAAGTCAGAAATTTGATCAGTTTAACAAAAGAAAAAAAATCTCTATGGAAAATCACACATTTTAAAATTCCTGTTCTCTTGCGCCATCTGATGTTGAATGTTTATAGTGCATTAAAATTGCTGTTTCTTCACTAATGTAGCTGAGTCCTTACTTTGTTGTTATATATGCACACCTGTTACTTGCATAGTGACAAATTTTAAAAATTAATAACTGAGAAGTCAATTCTCAAGGAAATTGGTGTAGAGCAGAGTGGCAGATTCACATCCCAGGCCCTATCGCCTCACATTGGCCAGGGCAGAAGTTTGTTTCTTGCTTTCCACTAGATGAAAAATTAGGCTATTGGTGATGGGCCCGAGTGTTTTCCTCCTGTGGGATTTGCAGTAAGGCTGCAATCCTATTATTTGCATGTTTTAAATTTTAAATGGTTTTGTTCAAAGAAGTAACAGAAGCAAACAATAAATGTTGCAAACAGGCACATGGAAAAACCAAATGAAAGTAAATAAACAGGTTAGAATGCCATCAGCAGAAGGTGGCGGGAACCAACAGAGGCCCTGTGGCAGAGGAAGAGGCCCCAAAATGCACACTGGGCACCCACATCTGTAGCCCAAGTCTGTGGCTCTGACCACGTCAAAAACAAGCTGTACACCTATTGCCAGAAGAACTGGTTACCTGATGATCCAGCAGTCCTTTTTCAATCCAGATTCACTTCCTATGTTTTCCCACATCCAGTCACTCGCAGCTGATAGGTAATTAGTTTATGGTTCCCAATGCATCCTTGTTGTTGTTTAGTCATTTAGTCGTGTCCGACTCTTCGTGACCCCATGGACCAGAGCACGCCAGGCACTCCTGTCTTCCACTGCCTCCAGCAGTTTGGTCAAACTCATGCTGGTAGCTTCGAGAGAGAACACTGTCCAACCATCTTGTCCTCTGTTGTCCCCTTCTCCTTGTGCCTTCCATCTTTCCCAACATCAGGGTCTTTTCCAGGGAGTCTTGTCTTCTCATGAAGTGGCCAAAGTATTGGAGCCTCAGCTTCACGATCTGTCCTTCCAGTGAGCACTCAGGGCTGATTTCCCTCAGAATGGATAGATTGATCTTCTTACAGTCCATGGGACTCTCAAGAGTCTCCTCCAGCACCATAATTCAAAAGCATCAATTCTTTGGTGACCAGTCTTCCTTCTGGTCCAGCTCTCACTTCCATACATCACTACTGGGAAAACCATAGCTTTAACTATAGCTTTAATGCAGCCTTAGGCTCTGGCGAAAAGGGGAAATAGAGAGATGAGTGCCATCAGTCTACTGATGCCCAAATCTCTAGACAGCAGAATGACTGAAAAGCATACGGGGACAATATGGAACGCTGCAGCACCTCATAAGTCGATAGCCCTGGAGGAGAACCACTATCTGGGACCTGCCTCCCAGGAATGACAAAATCTGTCAAAGTATCTTCTTATGCTCCTGTGAGATGGTCCAGAAGGATACCATGGTTGATGGTATGCAACACCAAGAAGGAGAGATTCAGGGTTGCACTCCCCAAATGTCCATCTCTTGGGGTAACTCATCCACCAAGATATTGAATCAACCGGACTTAAAAGTTAAAAAAATGGGCTTGGGCTACATTCATGAATATACAATGACAGTGTGTTTGGAAAGAACTGTATTCCTTCATTTCCCCACCCCCCTTCCCCGGTCTAATCCTATTTAAGCACAATTTGTAATTTTAAGACACTTGTAAAATAAATTTAAAATCTAGGATTAGCAACTAACTAGGTGCTTATGTAATATCCTTTCAGGTGCATTCATTTGCCAAACAGATGGCTACGGCTGGGCTTTGGGGGAATAACAGGGGAAAGGGGTTGTGTTTGGGGGCTGGGATTGGGCGAAGAAGGGGAATGGTTTTTAAAAGTCAAGAAACAGTGAATTATCTTCCCAGAGAATTGGGGGTCCCTACTACAGCTGTCTGAAATACTCAGGTGAGAGTAGAGCTGGAAAGTTTCCAAACTGCTGGGAATTCTTTTCCTGGAAGTGGAAAACACAGTGCATTTAAGGCTTTAACCCTCTGCATGTTTTAATACTTGATTGGAAGCCACCCAGAGTGGCTGGGGAGACTCAGCCAGATGGGCGGGGTATAAATAATAAATTATTATTATTACTATTATTATTATTATTATTATTATTATTATTACTTGCTAGTACGTACCCACAGAGGGTTTCTTGTCTAAATACACATGCATAGCAATGAACTGTTCAAAAGAGACAAGAAAAAGCCTTGCTAGCTCGTTTTCAAAAGGTCCTTTCCAATTGCTTCCAAAGTGTATTTGACGGGGGAGGGGGGGAGTTCTCCCTGATGCTACATCATTTTGAACAGAATTGTTCAATAGGCACAAATTCTTGGATCACTGCATATCCCACAGAGGAAGAAAGAACAGCCTATTCCAACATGTCTGAGCTTCCTTACCCAAGAATATCTTGCCATTTCTACCAGCTGCGACTGCACCTGCTGGAGAAGGATGAGTCGATCAGCTTTGGACAGCTGCTGCATTTCAGACAGGCAGCAAATCATTTGGCTCCGTGTGCATCATCACCTTTTTAGGCCAGGGGGAGTTGTTCCTTTATTAACCTCCTGAGGAAATAACAATAAGTACAACTATAACTATAACAGGAACTAGGAGCCGGGCTAGAGGAGCTACAAGGAGCTACATTATCAGCCTCTTCACAGCTTCCCCCCACCCCTGAATTTGCAAGGAAGCTGCAGATTTGACTGACACAACAGCAAGGAGAAGAAGGTGTCCAATTCTCTCCCTTTCAGCTGTTTGCTGTCCAAAAACTGGGGTGCCTCTCATCTGATTTCCAGCCACCGGGAGAACGAAACAGTGGGACCTTGGTTGTCTAACTTTATCCATTCCGGGAGTCTGTTCAACTCCCGAAACAGTTCAAAAACCAAGGCACAGCTTCGAATTGGCTGCACTCAATCGGAAGCAGCGTCGGACATTCGGGTTCTGAAAAACTTTTGCAAAGTGGAAGATCTGGTATGCAGGCTAAGACCCTACCTGCCCACAGACTGTCTCGCTAGAGTGGTGCATTCTCTAGTTATCTCCTGCTTGGACTACTGCAATGTGCTCTATGTGGGGCTACCTTTGAAGGTGACCTGGAAACTACAGCTAATCCAGAATGCAGCAGCTAGACTGGTGACTGGGGGTGGCCGCCTAGACCATATGACACCAGTCTTCAAAGACCTACACTGGCTCCCAGTATGTTTCCGAGCACAATTCAAAGTGTTGGTGCTGACCTGTAAAGCCCTAAATGGCCTCGGTCCACTATACCCGAAGGAGCGTCTCCACCTCCATCGTTCTGCCTGAGGTCCAGCTCCAAGGGCCTTCTGTCGGTTCCCTCACTGAAAGAAGCCAAGTTACAGGGAATCAGGCAGAGGGCCTTCTTGGTAGTGGCACCCGTCCTGTGGAACGCCCTCCCACTGAAGGGGTACAGTTAGGGTTACCCCAGAAAGCCCTAAAAAAACCTGTTTGTGAATTCCCCCCCCCCAGCCAGGCCTCGGCGTACGCATTTTAAAAAACTGCATTTTCCTCTAAGACAAAAAGCACGAGCTAAGCAGTCCTCTGTAACAAAAACGCTGTAACAAACCCATAGCTGAGAACAGTAAAGCTTTTCGCTTCCCAGATCCCAGATAACCTTGTCCTGGTACATTGATTTGCAACCTACCTTCGGGAACAGAGCCAGAGAACGAAAAGCAACATTTCTATGTAAGAATCTGTGAAGGGGGAGAGGAAAAAAGGGGTTTGAAAAAAGGATAAAACCTGCTTGTAAAATGTTTTCGGTGCGGCCTGTCTTTTGTGAACTGAATCACACAGGTGCCTTCTGCCCCCCCCCCCCCGATGGCAGAATAAAACGCTCTTTCTCTGGATTAACCCCTTGGTGTTGTTTGACTCCTTTTGTCTCTGCTCGGGTGCAACAATTATTCCTACCCATGGATTAAAAAGGCTACACCACCAGATGCCAAAGAGAAAAATAGTAACAAACTTTTAGACGACATCTGAAGGCAGCCCTGTTTAGGGAAGCTTTTAATGTTTAATAGGTTGTTGTATTTTAGTGTTCTGTTGGAAGCCACCCAGAGTGGGTGGGGTATAAATAATAAATTATTATTATTATTATTATTATTCCAGGTTTGCGGCATTTGGGAGCTGATTTGTTCAGGAGCCAAGCCGTTCGACAACCAAGGTACCACTGTATAGGGACCAGGATCCTTCTCCCATCGAAAGGGGGAGAAAGAGGGGCATCTTAAATAATAATGAAGTGAATATAGGAGTGGCCTAAACAACAACAACAACAACAATAACAACAACTTGTTGGGAACTTGTTGTTGTTGTTGTTGTTGTGTGGCTTCCAACAGATATAAAAACACTATAAAACATTAAACATAAAAAATTCCCCTTTGCAGGGGATGTCTTCTAAAAGCTGTATAGTTACTTATCTCCTTGGCTCAGGGGTTACATAACTTCATAACCTTCAACATTTCTCCAATGAAAATAGGGATGTCCTAAGGATAAGCAGGACATTCTGGGATCAAATCAGAAACCTGGACGGCTTCTGTAAATCTGGGACTGTCTCTGGAAAACAGGGATCCTTGGAGGGTCTGGAAATATAGGTGGTTTTTATGCATTCAGAGGAGAGACCTGGGTATCTCTTGCTTTTAGCAAATCACTATCTACATATAGTAAAAAAGTATATCTCCTTTCCTTTCCCTCACAACCCCATTAAGAGATTGGCTGGTTTCCCCTGGACTAACTCTCTCAAGTAGCGTTCTCCGCTGATGAATGCACAGCCACGGTTTTTGCTTACGGTCCTAAGAGGAACAGTAACTCCACATGACCCCAACTTAGCCTCACGCCCCGTAGCGCTTCTTCTGCACGGAGCCAGGACTTTAGATCATTTTCAAACAAGTAACAAATATGCTTGTATGTCAGCTTCTGAGCCAAGAGAGGTTAATCAGCGGCTTTTTCCTTAATCGTTTAAATACAGGCCAGCTGTAAGCCTGCAAAGCCAGATCCTACGTTACTTCGCGAAAATGTGTATGGAAAACTTTTTGCTTCTTTGGGCACAGAGTTCTTAAATGTATTTATTCTTCTGCCTTTTCATATTTTTCTGCGTTTCTTCCCAACTTCCTCCTCCATTGTTCACTCCACCTCTGCCTCAAAGCCTGCCATTTTGGCTTGAAATGAAATTGCAAACAGACCTAGTGCTGAATACTGAATGTTTTGGTCACAAGCATGGCTGTAAAGAAAACCAGTGGCTTTGGGGGTGAAAAGAACTTACTTAGGCCCAGTTCAGATGCTCAATGGACCTCTGTATACACACCAAACGTTTCAAGAACCCCCCAGCCCCCCCCCCAAATAATAATCCTGGGAACTGTAGCTTACCCTTCACAGAGTTAAAATTCCCAGCACTCTAAACAAACTACAGTTCCCAGGATTCTTTGTGCTCTAAAGATACTTTTAACATGGTGCAGTGGTACCTCAGATTATATACGCTTCAGGTTACAGACTCCGCTAACCCAGAAATAGTGCTTCAGGTTAAGAACTTTGCTTCAGGATGAGAACAAAAATCGTGCTCCGGCGGCACGGCAACAGCAGGAGGCCCCATTAGCTAAATTGGTGCTTCAGGTTAAGAACAGTTTCAGGTTAAGTACGGACCTCTGGAACGAATTAAGTACTTAACCTGAGGTACCATTGTATATATATCATACAAGATTATAGCCTCCAAGATTTCTTTGAAGAAAATAGGAACATCCTATTCTATTCTATTCTATTCTATTCTATTCTATTCTATTCTATTCTATTATTATTATTATTATTACCCCACCCATCTGACTGGGTTGCCCCAGCCACTCTGGGAGGCATCCAACTAATAATAATAATAATAATAATAATAATAATAATAATAATAATTTTAAAAAAAAAAACATTTAAAAACTTCCTTAGAGAGGGCTGCCTTCAGATGTCTTCTAAAGGTTGTGTAGTTACTTATCTCATTGGCTTGCATAACTCCATAGGCTCGAACATTTCTCTGATGAAAACAGAGGAAAAGTGGGACATTTGGTCTGGCAGGCATTAAGGCTACTTTACAGATTAGCAGAGCTTGCCTGTTTCCTCATGTTCAATTTCTAAATTTCTGTATTTATAAATGTAGCGCACTTCTTTGAGAAAAAAAGATCATCTGTCGCCAATATTATTTTTTCCCTTCCCCCAAGAACTATGCCTGGAACAGCTGCCTCTGGAATATCTTTACCACTCACTCCGGAGAAGTGAACATGTGGTTCTTTTCTTTTCTTTTCTTTACCCCCTAACCAAATGATGCCAAACTGCAGTCACTTGAAGGGCAGATATTTCTCGAAAGGGGGCCTGTGTTCTGTGAAAACTGAGATGCCCGAGAGCACTCGCCAAAATCTTATTTACAGTCTGCGGGAGCTTTTCAGAAGCAGGTAATCTACAGTGCATCAGGTCACCCGAGTGAAATAGAAGCCTAAAGAGAGATAACTATCCTTTTGAACCAACCAATTTCTCATGATTCTAGAGAAGTAGGATTATTGGTCAGATCCGTCTCAAGGTGCCTGGAATGAATCCACTCGAGCGCGTCCCAAAAGTAGGTGTTTCATCTATCATCTCATTAATATATATATATATATCACTGGAGGTGGAAGGAGGGAGTAGGGTTCAATGCACAAAAGAAAATCCCTTTTAACAGAATAAGCAATATCAGAATACCTGTTGGCAAACAAAATAGACAAATACCAAGCCTCAGTGAAGACTAACAGCCTAAGCTACTCATTTCTCCCTAGGCTTTCAGCCTACTCAAATATTATTTTAAGCCGCCATGCAGAAATGAAGAGACATTTAAATGCCACATGTCTTCTACTGAAACTCAACGAGTCCAGAAATTATCTCACCTACTTTAACGGGGGGGGGGGGGGCACACTGGGTTGAATGGTACATTACACCGCAATATGGCATTTGAGTCTTGATTGATCTCCAGATTTTGTCAGAGCACATTTCCTCCAATTGTTATAGAAGCCACTCCTTCCATGGTACAAGAATCTCTTAGACTGTTTTATTTTGTTTTCAGTCATTCTTAAATCGCCCGGTGATGCAAAAGCATTCAATGGGTATAGGATAAATTTTCTTAATTAGTCAATCAAGTTAGCCGACTCTCCCTCAAAAGTACAGGCAGAACTGCTTCCACAAGCCAATTAGACACACAGGGTCTTTGTTGTTGTTTAGTTGTTTAGTCATGTCCGACTCTTCATGACCCCATTGACCAGAGCACGCCAGGCACTCCTGTCTTCCACTGCCTCCCACAGTTTGGTCAAACTCATGCTGGTAGCTTCGAGAACACTATCCAACCATCTCGTCCTCTGTCGTCCCCTACTCCTTGTGCCCTCCATGTTTCCCAACATCAAGGTCTTTTCCAGGGAGTCTTGTCTTCTCATGAGGTGGCCAAAGTATTGGAGCCTCAGCTTCACGATCTGTCCTTCCAGTGTGCACTCAGGGCTGATTTCCTTCAGAATGGATAGGTTTGATCTACTTGCAGTCCATGGGGCTCTCAAGAGTCTCCTCCAGCACCATAATTCAAAAGCATCAGTTCTTCGGCGATCAGCCTTCTTTATGGTCCAGCTCTCACTTCCATACATCACTACTGGGAAAACCATAGCTTTAGTTCTACGGACCTTTGTTGGCAAGGTGATGTCTCTGCTTTTTATGATGCTGTCTAGGTCTTATAAGCCCTTATAAGTCCATTCAGCTGTTCAAGCTAAGCAAAAAGTTCCAATAAGGAGCTACAAAGATGGATCTGCTTTCTTTACCTTGGCAACTTGGTATGGAAGGACTGCCTTGGACACTGCCATCTGCCTCTGGCCCTTTGGATCCTTGTTTCCTTGTGCCATCACTGGATCTCCATCTGATCTGGAGGCAGAGTTGGCTAAGACCTGTGTCAGAAAAGGTCCTGGGGACAGGGGAATGGGAAGAAACCCACCCACTCTGCTTTAACTGCAAATTCCTCCTCCTCCTTTAAAGAGACTAGGACTGGGCAAGATCTGGTTTTCAACATTGCCATATATCACCAACTAAACATCATGATCTACCAAAATACCGTGATGTCTAAAATAAGAATAAGAGGCAAACCGTAGAGCTGGGCGATATCTGGTTTTCAACATTGTGATACATCACCAGCTAAACATTGTGATATACTGATATATCGTAATGTCTGAAATAAGGATAGAATTATGTAGAGGCATCGTGATTTCTGCATAGCACAAATTCACACACATCTCATGATTCACACAATATATTGCCAGGTCAAAAATTATGAAACCAATATCACAATATGGAGTTCAAACCGATTTTAGACAATATGTTGATATATCACCCAGCCCTAAAAGAGTCCGCCTCTAATTTTGTCCTGTGAATAGGTAGGACTCCAAAATGCACAAACAATGTCAGTGAGGTCTAATTTTTTAAACCATCTACCCTGGTATAGTAATGAGTAATGACAGAGTTAAACATTGTTTCCAGTTACTGTGGGTTCTTACAAAGTAAGAATAGGCCTGTTTTCTTTAATTCTGCCTTCTGTTGCTTCATCCTACAAACTAGGGGCTGTTTTGTCTTATGATCGAACAGAAGACCATCCTATTCATTGCACCTGGTCCTTGTGAGGCCCCTCAAATATTTCTTTAAATTTATAACCTGTTGTCATGGAAACTGTATACGGGTATGTTAGCTTTATTATATCCATACAACAACATTAAGGGTCATTCCATAAACTGGTAAGAAGAACAACAGCCTACTGGAAATTGAAGAGAAACGGGCAGCTTACATTGAGTTCCTTTCAGAGGAACCAGCTTCCAAGGGCAATTGGAAGGGCCAACATCACATGAGTGATGTCAAGATGTCAGGAGGAGCCGGGGTGGAGCCAAACACAATGGTTGCACAGCTTCAATGGCTCCTCCTTCTCCTCCTCTTGGTGCTGCCACCAGCGGGGGCGGGCTGCTTCCACCCTCCTTCCCCTCCATGGCAGAAGGAGGAAGAGGAGAAGCTGGCCACTGTATCCACTCTATGCTATAGCTGTCAACTTTTCCCTTTTCTTGCGAGGAAACCTGTTCGGAATAAGGGAATTTCCCTTTAAAAAAGGGAAACGTTGACAGCTATGCTCTGTGCTCTGCTCTGCGCATTGCCTCCACACTTTTGGGATATCGGGGGGTCCTGGTCTCTACCCCAAAAAATATTGGGGGGCAAAGGGGCTCAGCCCCCCCGGAGCTAATGCTCCTAGTTCCGAAGAAGAAGAAGAAGAAGAAGAAGAAGAAGAAGAAGAAGAAGAAGAAGAAGAAGAGGAGTTTGGATTTGATATCCCGCCTTATCACTACCCTAAGGAGTCTCAAAGCGGCTCACAATCTCCTTTCCCTTCTTCCCCCACAACAAACACTCTGTGAGGTGAGTGGGGCTGAGAGACTTCAGAGAAGTGTGACTGGCCCAAGGTCACCCAGCAACTGCATGTGGAGGAGCGGGGAAGCGAACCCAGTTCACCAGATTACGAGTCCACCGCTCTGAACCACTTACACCACAACCTGCCCGTAGCAGGGCTATGGGTTGTTCTCTCCAGCATCGAGGAGAGCCTCAAGGACCCAGTTCCCTCTGCCAAACTTAGAGAGGGAAATGAAAAGTGGAGGGGTTAGGTTATAGCAACAAATGAGCTTTCAAGTTCTTTAAACAAAGCCGGCAAATCCATTAAGAGAGACAGACCGCTGTGTTTAGTCTGAGGATCGCATGGTTCCTCTATGCAGCAGTATTTCATCCTTTCACGTTCCCACTTAATGGAAAAGGAATACAGAGAGAGAGAGACAGAGAGAGAGAGCCAGGAGCCATTTACAGTATCTTCGCTGCTTCATTTTTGTTCTCTAGGCCCAGTGCTCAGTAGCAGACTTCCACAGGGGGAGGGGAGGTTTTCCCCAAGGCCGCTGCAAGACCGACAAGGCACTGACAGCAGAGATGCAGCTGGAGATCCCTTTACTCATCCCTCGAAAGAGCCTGTGAAACCCAGCCACTCAAATTCCTCTCAGAAGACTATATAAGAAGCCAGTGCTGACGCAGCTGGGGGTACAGATAAGGGGTGTCCTCTCGTGACCCTGACTGGGCTACCTTCGCATTTGTGGAAAAGCAGGCCACATGACAACAATCTGATAATGAAGCTGACTGACATCCCACCCCCAAGGCCTAGAGTACAACAGAAGTCACTGTGGGATCCTTGCAGAACGCAGCTTGTTTTTCTCCTCCCGCCCCCCTCTGCATGAATGGGCTGGCTGGAAGGAGCACAGTAGTTTTCCGGGGCAAAACTCCGCCAGACCTGGAAGCCATTTGCGTGTCGAGGTCCCCAAGACACCCCAAATAACTTACACATCACACAGAATTTTTGTTTAAGGTTTTTAGCATAATTTTGGTCACAACTTTATTAAAATACAAAAAAAAATGAGTGGTTGCTTAGGCATTGGTTGCGACTATCTGCCCCCAGTGGGGACAGACTGACATTTCGCAAGCCTGCAAAAGTCAGAAAAGGGGAACACATTTGGGGGTAGCGACAGAGCAGGGAACCTGCCCTCAGCCCTCCCCAAATGCAACCAGGGGCTCTTGCGTGGCCCTAGCCCCTTGACAGGGTTCGGACAAAAGCAATGTTGAGCCCCTGTATTCCTTTAACGGAATACCCTGCAGCAGCAGAGTTTGAGGGGCAGGCACAGCCAATCCATGCCCCTCCACCAACCAAAAATTAACCAATGCCTAACTGCAACCTTACAAGTTATGACGATTTGCTATGCAGTAGGCAAAAACCAAATGGCACCAACCAATCAGCCAGATGGACAAAATTCCTACCGGGCCCCTGCCCCAGGAGCAGATGACAGACCATGACAGGCATAGAAAGGTCAAAGCGAACAACCCTAAATATAGGGGGGGGGCAATCCGATGCACGGAGAGAAAAGAGGAAGCTCTACGCTTCGTGCAGGGAGTTTTAACATTTCTGGCTGTCAATCACATAATGGCAACATTAACTTCTTCCCAACAACAAAGGAAGCCCAATCACAACAGTGGCCAATGATCAATTAGCCTGCCCCACAACTTTGGAGTATCTTGTCGGCACCCACTGCAACATGTGCTCTCCATGAAGGAGAACACGCTTTGCCAGAAGACACTGTGCTTAGCTAAGCAGCAGCCGTTTCTGTACTGTCATGAATATACTTCCCTTCTGACGATACGCTACCAGGGGACCTGTGCACTGAATGTCAGTAACAACGCTCAGTGGGTCATCATTGCAGTTCTCTCAGTCAGGAAATAGATAAAAGATAAAGGACCCCTGAAAGGTTAAGTCCAGTCAAAGGCGACTATGGGGTTGTGGCGCTCATCTCGCTTTCAGGCCCAGGGAGCTGGCGTTTTTCCACAGACAGCTTTCCGGTGGCCAGCATGTGGCCAGCATGACTAAACCGCTTCTGGCGCAACAGGACACCATGACGGAAACCAGAGCACACGGAAACGCCATTTACCTTCCCGTCACAGCGGTACCTATTTATCTACTTGCACTGGTGTGCTTTCAAACTGCTAGGTTGGCAGGAGCAGGGACCGAGCTACACAGCTGGGATGGCCACACCACCAGAAGGGACTTTACTAAGCATTGAAAGCCAGGACCATATAACACTGGCCCTAAAGGATCTACAGTACACAGGCTCCCAGTATGTTTCTGAGCACAATTCAAAGTGTTGGTGTTGACCTTTGAAGCCCTAAACGGCATTGACCCTGTATACCTGAAGGAGCATCTCCAGCCCCATCATTCAGCCTGGACACATTGAGGTCCTCCTCTGAGGGTCTTCTGGCAGTTCCCTCACTGCAAGAAGTGAAGTTACAGGGAACCAGGCAGAGGGCCTTCTCTGTAGTGGCCCCCTCTCTGTGGAACACCCTCTCTTCAAATGCCAAGGGGGATAAATGCCAAGGGGATACATAACTACACAAGGAGATAAATAACTACAAATTCTTAGAAGACACCTGAAGGCAGCCCTGTATAGGGAAGTTTTTAATTCTTGACATTTTATTATGCTTTTATATGTGTTGGAAGCTGCCCAGCATTGCCAGCGAATCATAAAATTAAAATATATTGGTCTATCCACTTATGGGACTTGGTTCTGCAGGAATTCAGGCAAGCCTCATCACTGACCCACCATCTGCAAAGGGATATTTCTGTAATGTCCTTTGGGAATTAAAATGTGAGATTGGCTGCATGGCTTGAACCTCAGCACACAGCAGTTTTCTGAATAAAAAACACATTTAGAGATATGTGTCTTTATAAAAGAACTAAAAATAGCCCTGAGTTTCATGCGTTGTCCAATCAGTAGCATATTTGCTAAAGTAGTCATGGGCAGACTGAGAAGGAATGGAATAGAAGACAATTAAAAAAATAATTTATATTTCTTTAAGGAAATGTGATACTATTTTTTTTTAAAGAAACCAGTATAACCATATAAACTTCCTACACTACCTGGCCCATGATGTGGTTTGTCCAAAAGCACCCTCAGCTTATCAGGTTGCAGTAATGGGTCTTTGATTCATCCCCATTTCCAAAGGCAGAGATACACATATGCGCTCTCTCTCTCTCTCTCTCTCTCTCTCTCTCTCTCTCTCAGAACAAAGAAACATAGGAAAGCAAGAAATCAACGGATGTTAGAACATCCACATCTGAGCATTCTTTGGACAAAGAGGAAGCTCTCTTTGAATTTCCCAGTTTAACAGACAGAACTGGTCTCAGATGCCGAGGGAGGGACAAACCCACTATTGGACCTCGGCCAATCCCCACCCTTGGAAGTCCAGATTGACACCATGACCAGCCAATCAAGAGAAGGGGAGCTATTTTGACTACCGCCCCACCACAGAGCCTGCCATGATTTCTGACATTCTCTTCTTTAGAGCATTGAAAGGTCACTCACACTTGTTCATGTCATGCACCTGACACGACAAAGCAGTGGGAAGATTGGGGAAGTTTCTGCTCCCAGGGGACAAATACTTATTCTATAAAGAGAAGGACACATGCATTCAAATCACCAACAACTGAATTTCCATGTAACTTTGTAATCCCACTAATTTCCTTCACTAGGTGGTAAAGGACACCTGACCATTAGGTTCAGTCGCGGCCAACTCTGGGGTTGCGGCGCTCATCTCGCTTTATTGGCCGAGGGAGCCAGCGTACAGCTTCCGGGTCATGTGGCCAGCATGACTAAGCTGCTTCTGGCAAACCAGAGCAGCACACGGAAACGCCGTTTACTTTCCCGCTGGAGTGGTACCTATTTATCTACTCGCCCTTTGATGTGCTTTCGAACTGCTAGGTTGACAGGAGCAGGGACCAAGCAATGGGAGCTCACCCCGTTGCAGGGATTTGAACCACCAACCTTCTGATTGGCAAGTCCTAGGCTCTGTGGTTTAACCCACAGCGCCACCCACATCCTCACTAGGTGGCAATGCTTTTTTTCAGCCAGAGCACAGTTCCGGCACCTCTCAGGTGGGCGCCATTGTAGGCCGGTGCCCTCCACTCTATTTCTTGACTCCACCTAGCTCCCAGGTGCCCCTAGCCATGATTGGTCAAGCTACAGGGCAGGGCCGATTCATATTTTCTTTTCTTCACTGTCTCCCATGTAGCAGTGGCAGCCTTGAAGCTTCTGATCTGCCCTAGTCATCTGCCTGAATCTAAGAGAATGAGGGGAGCAGGGGTACATTTATTTGACCTGCACCAGAAACAAGGGCGACCCACAAAGCAACTAGGGAGATCACTTGGCATAGTTTTTAGTACCTCCACGGGTGGTGAACGTGGCTGTTGTCAAACTGGCATCTGTTCAGGGTCACCCCGAGTCATCTGGCGACTTACTGTAACAACTTTATGGTGAGTTCCGGCACCTATTTTTCTCTGGGGAAAGCCCTGGTTTTAGGGAAGCCATCGAATCAGAGGAAATCAACGGCTATAATTTGTAGTATAGAAATGGCACCTGAAATAAGGCTTCTTATATTATTGTATTATATTATATGGCGCTGATTCTAATTTACCTGCACACATTGAAAAAGTATTATTTGAAAACATGTTTGCAAAGAGAGCACTTGGCTCGTGGAACAATTAAAAGGCATCTTACGCCATGAAACCTATACGCTGCACAATGTTTTTTGGGAAATGTAGGGGGAGATGTTTATAATACCAAAACATTAATTATATAGGGGATGGCTGGTGTAGCCTATGGACCAAATGATGATGATGATGATGATTTATTTATACCCCACCATTCTGGGTGGCTTCCAACAAAATATTAAAATACAATAGTCCGTCAGACATTCCCCATCTCCCCAAATTAACAACGTCCTAGGCTGAACTTTCCTGGTGCCAGGGTACCTAATGCATGGAGGCATGTTCTCCACCACTGAGCTGTAGCCTCATCCTCAAGGAATTTGTCGTGGTGACTCAGTGGAACCTCATGTTCAGCGACTATAGACCTTGGAACATCTGTTGCTGGAAGACAAGGGGTAGAGAAGAAACGCTGTCTTTAAGCCCTGAGCTTTTCAGAAGTATCTCACTCGAGGGTGGCAAACCTCCAGGTGTCGCTGAACTACATCTCCCATCCATCCTCCCTAGTCATTGGCCATGCTTTCTGGGACCGATGGGAGTCATAGTTCAGGCCTTCCAAGTGTCCCTATTTTCCAGGGATAGTCCTGGATTTACAAAAGCCACCCCAGTTCTGATTGGATCCCGGTGTGTCCCGCTTTTCCTTAGGACATTCCTATTTTCACCATAGTAGTAGTAGTAGTAGTAATAATAATAATAATTATAATTATACCCCATACATCTGGCTGGGTTTCCCCAGCCACTCTGGGCGGTTTACAGCACATAAAAATGTTAAAATGTTAGACATTAAAAGTTTCCCAATACAGGGTTGCCTTCAGATGTCTTCTAAAAGACAGGTAGTTGTTTATTTCCTTGATATCTGATGGGACCGCCCAAATGTTGGAAGGCATGGAATTATGATTCCTTGAACAAAGGAGATGAATAACTATACAACGTTTAGAAAACATCTGAAGGCAGTCCTGGACAGTGGAACCTTGGTTCTCAAACTTGGTTCCAGAAGTCTGTTTGACTCCCAAAACATTAGAAAACCAAGGTGCAGCTTCTGATTGATGCAGGCACCCTGGGATCAATAGCCAACAGCCGCATTGGATGCTTGGCTTCCCAAAAATGTTCAAAAACCTGAACACTTGCTTCTGGGTTTTCGGCATTTGGGAAGAGCAACTGTAATCAACAGCTAGTAGGACTACAAGAAGTTTTGTAAGGAGAAATATATGAAACATTGCAAAGTAGAGAAAGAATAGGGATATTAGTTATGAGATTTAGATGTAATAGTGAAAGTAAGAAATGTATATTAAGTGAATAGATTGGAAATTTTTCAGATGTGATTGATGGAAGTCAAAAAAACTGTAAGATGTAAAAGTATGTTTAATTACTGTTGAAAATGATATGTTAAAAAAACTAAGAAATATACAGTGGTACCTCAGGTTACATATGCTTCAGGTTACATATGCTTCAGGTTACATATGCTTCAGGTTACAGACTCCGCTAACCCAGAAATAGTGCTTCAGGTTAAGAACTTTGCTTCAGGATGAGAACAGAAATTGGGCTCCAGCAGCACGGCGGCATTAGCTAAAGTGGTGCTTCAGGTTAAGAACAGTTTCAGGTTAATAACGGACCTCCGGAACGAATTAAGTACTTAAGCTGGGGTACCACTGTGTGTATGTATGTGTGTGGGGTATGTGTGTGTGTGTGTATCTATATCTATATCTATATCTATATCTATATCTATATCTATATCTATATCTATCTATCTATCTATCTATCTATCTATCTATCTATCTATCTATAGGTGGACCTTTGGCCCAATCTAACAGACCTCTTGATTTGATTTGATTTGATTTGATTTGATTTGATTTGATTTTTATGGATTTGTGAGAACTAGCTGAGGAATATTTCTTTGTACATCCGCTGAGACAATCTTGTGCAAGGAGCAGAGGTGGGGAGTGGGACACTGGGAAGTGGGTTGCGAATAAGACTGCAATGAGATGTAGGGTGATGCCGTTGCTGAGAAACTGACTTGAATGGACAAATTGTGCATCTTTTGAAGGCGGCTGCTACGGACACTGCTGGCTCCACTACCTTAGGGAAGGCTGTGCCCATGGAATACAGCGGCAGCTGCTGGAATCCACTGCCATGCCAAGACGTTAGAGGCTTAATCCATTTGTCTCTGTGGTTGATTCATTCACTTCAAAGCAATGCAACCCTAGGAGACAAGAGCATGAGAGGGAATCTTTTCATTTGAAGAATGGGGAGGGGGGAATTAAGGAAGGGGACACCGAACAAAGGGAGTCAAGCAAATGGGAGCCAGTTCTCGATATAACTCACAGAGCCAAGAGGAAGAAGGCACATATCTTGAGCTCAGACCAAGAAGGAAAAGGCATGGGGTGATGCCAGGCACAGTTGTTGTTTTTTTAAAAGCCCACATTTGCGAGTGGATGAGAGAAACCAAGCTGGAAAGGAACAGATACATAAACAGAAAAGGAAATTGCCAGCCGGCAGGAGGAAGGGGCTCAGAAAAAGAAAACGGAGAGCAAGTTTAAAGGAAACCACCTACTGACTTCTGGAAGTTGTTCATGTACTCTGTAATTATGTTTGCATCGACTCTCTTAACATAGCTAAATTCCATGGCTCATTCTTTATTTTAAGGGTTGCCTCTCCATACAAACACTTCCTCCAATACTGCAAATGAGTATTATTTATGTCTTAGATGTTTAAATACTATTGGCTGCCCTTTACTTGGATGGAAATTGTTGCCGTACAGAAATGACTATTGCGGCTTCTGACGTCAGGCAGCAAGGTCTGTTCTGTGGTCTCATCTCTCTATTGCTTAATCTGTACTGGAGAACGATCACCATTTCTTTCACATGGGCGGTTTCCGTGAAGCCGAGATGCCTCTGTTCAACTTTAAGGACTCATCACAAACAAGAGATGTAAACACAAACACTGGGAGATGGCAAGAGACCTAAAGCCTAAGAGAACTGGGGCTGCAGCCACATCTGCACATACCACTTTGAGCAGTCATGGCATCCCCCCAAAATCCTGAGAACTGTCATTTATTAAGGGTGCTAAGAGCTGGTAGGAGACCCCTGTTCTCGGAGTTTCCTGGGAAGAAGGTTGGTGGTTAAATCACATCATTAGGAGATTTGGGGTGAGGTGTCACCTGTATGCTGATGACACCCAGCTGTTTTTCTCCATAACATCTGCGTCAGGTGAGGCTTTGCAAGCCCTGGACCAGCAAATAAAATAAAATAAAATACTTATACTCCACCCACCTGGCAGGGTTTCCCCAGCCATTATGGGCGGCTCAGAATATTTAACAGCATACAGTGGACGCTCGGATTGCAAACGTGATCCTTGCGGGAAGCACGTTCACAACCCACAGCGTTCGCAACCCACAGTGCCACGTCTGCGCATATGCGGTTCGCAATTAGCACTTCTGCACATGCGCAAAGCACGATTTAGTGCTTCTGCGCATGCACGAGTGCCAAAACCAGGTATTAACCCATTCCGGTACTTCCAGGTTTGGAGCGGTGCGCAACCCAAAAAACACACAACCTGAAGCTTCTGTAACCCGAGGTATGACTGTATTAAAAACACGATAAAACATCAAACCCTCCAACATTTCTCCAATGAAAATAAAAATGTGGATGAGGATGATGAGGATGATATTATTTATAGTCTTCCCATCTGACTGGGTTGCCCTAGTCACTCTGGGCAGCTCCAACATATAAAAACATAATAAAACATGCAACATTAAAAAACTTCCCTATAGAGGGCTGCAAAGGTATTTTGAAGTGAGTTGCCTTTGGGTCTTTTGTTTCAAGACAGTGTGGCATGAAGATGTAAACAAAGCTCTCAGGGAAAACAGCTCCAGGAGAAATGGGTGCTGAGAGAGAGAGAGCTTTGCTTATAGGTCTGTTTGGATTATTTCATATTTTCTAAGATGCTGAGTTCGTGCTGGACAGCACAAGATATTGTAAGCATATTTTTGGATGTTTCATTTTATGTTTCTGTTTGGTTTCAAAGAGATCTGCAATTAAAAGCTTGCTTAATAATTTAATGGGTCCGGACAACGATTTCTTTCCAAAAGGAGTCAGTTCTCATGCTTCCAGTCACTTCAAACTGCACAGTTTTAATACCTGCAATACTCAATAGATATGGCAACAGTGGATTCATTGCCAAGGGTACAAGCCACTCAGCTGCAATTGTATGCCCACATACTTGGAAGGTAAACCTCATTGAACTTAGCATAATGGAAAGGCTCCTAATATCACAACTGGGTTGTTCGACTACTGCACGTAAGTCACTGGCAACAGGTTTGTTTTCTTTTAAAACTCAGATTTTGCCCAGACCTACCGAATCCCAGGGTGGCACTGTGGGTTAAACCACAGAGCCTAGGACTTGCTGATCAGAAGGTCGGCGGTTCGAATCCCCGTGACAGTGTGAGCTCCCATTGCTCGGTCCCTGCTCCTGCCAAACTAGCAGTTCGAAAGCACATCATGTGCAAGTAGATAAATAGGGACCACTCTGGTGGGAAGGTAAACGGCGTTTCCGTGCTCTGCTCTGGTTTGCCAGAAGCAGCTTAGTCATGCTGGCCACATGACCCGGAAGCTGTCTGCGGACAAATGCCGGTTTCCTCGGCCTATAGAGCGAGATGAGCGTGCAACCCCAGAGTTGGTCACAACTGGACTTAATGGTCAGGGGTCCCTTTACCTTTGCCTTTTACCGAATCCCAATTAAACGGGAGGAAAATATGAGCTGGCTTTTTTTTTTATGCCAATGACATCATGTGTGTGCTGGGGGGGGGGGAACCATGAAGAGCACCAATTCTATATATATATAAAAAAACACCTTAAAGTGCACATAAGGACCAGATAATCGCAGGAGGGTGAGGAAGAGCAAGAGAAGTGAAATAGTAAAAGTAAAAAGTAAACAAATAAACGGTGCTTTTTAAAAAAGAGCTATTAAAAGAAAGCTATAATATATCACTCTACCCACTGTAGCTGTTGGCTGCAATATCAAGAGAAAACCGAACAACTTGGTCTTGGCACCTGCGCGTTTTATGCTGTTTTATGAAAATGTAAAACAGACCTTTCCCCCAGAACAATGGCATGCTGTTTGAACTTTTGACTTTCCTTCAAGGTAGTGCAAAATTGATTTGCTCGGCTACTGCACACTGGCAGGGAGAAATGATGCCCATTTGAAAGGTGACAGTGTTTGCTTTCCATTGGCAGACCAATTAATTTCACTCTACTTCAAAATACAGTCCCCTCCACTGTAATGAGCCGCACTCTTCTTTCAACAGATATGACAGACACCCAACTGGGTGTCAGTAATTGCATGCTGGATCGCTGTGGCTAGTGCTATTTCACAACATAAATATGGTGCTAGATTAAATACCTGTTGAAGCTTCTGCCTGAACGAATGAAATGAAAACTAAGACTTTGTCTCTGTTATTATTGCCATAACAGATTCACTAAACAGTTAGATCAAATTAGACATTATCATACTCTGATCTTACTGCAAACCATACATCTCAAAGCTTGCCTAAATGTAAATCTCAGGCAATGAGGTAAAAGAACTTTCCTTTCTCTGCAGACTTTTAACAGTCTTGCATTTCTTTTTCCCCCCCTTTTTAAAATATTTTTATTCATTTTACAATACAAAAATATAAAAACACATAACAAAGTTTTTCACAAATACGTTTTTTGGGGCTTCCCTCAGTTCTTCTGCAAATCCTCTGTTTTAATCCTTCTTCCGCATTTCTTAATTTAATATTGCCTTTTATTAAAAACCTCCTCCCTCTTATTCCCTTTTTTACAGTATTTCTAATATTTTTTTTTCCACAGAGCCTCTTGCAAACCTACAAACGTTATTTGTTTATCGCATATACTTTTCAAATAGTCTACAAATTTACTCCAGTCTTCAGTGAATATGTGGTCTCGTAGGCTTCGGATCCTTTCTAACAGTCTTGCATTTCAATGATGTTCAGTTCAGTTAGGACTTCATAAGTATTTTATTTTTTTACTTGTTTATAATAGTAGCATTGCTAGATGGGGAGTTTGGTGCTGACTGATTGTATGCTTTTGTCAGCCTTCCGGAAACTTATGAATAAAGCTGAGTATCCTATTTTCAAATACACAAATAGAATTGGAATACCACTGTAACAGAAGCGGAACACAGGGCAGATTGTAAGGCATTCAGCATTATTCTGCATTTCTGCTGCTTAAGTCTGTTTCTTAAGAGGAAAGGATGTTTATCTTACTTCCTATCTCGCTCGTAAGTAGCCTGATACATAGTCTCAGCAAGATGGAATGGGTGAGACCCACAAATGAGTTCCACCCATTAGCTACCAGAAGCCCGTCCAGATTTTTCTCAGTTGTTTTTTCCTCTGCTCTGGTCGTCTTTCTTTGTAACTAGAATGGATAGAAGGTTCCTCTTGCAGAAAAGAAGCAAAATGCCATCCTAGTTCACGCAAAACACTAAGTCAAAGTTGTTGTTGTTGTTTAATAAATGTATTTATACACAGTCGTACCTTGGAAGTCAAACAGAATCTGTTCTACTTCCAAAATGTTTGGAAACCAAATTGCAGCTCCTGCAGCCAATCAGAAGCTGTGGAAGCCCTGTCAGTTGTTCGGGTTCCAAAAGAACGTTTGCAAACAGTCACTTCTGGGTTTACGGTGTTTGGGAGCCAAAACATCTGAGTTCCAGGGTGTTCAGGATCCAAGGTATATCTGTACCTTCTTCTCACCAGTGTGGTGTAGTGGTTCAGAGCGGTGGACTCGTAATCTGGTGAACCGGGTTCAATTCCCCGCTCCTCCACATGCAGCTGCTGGGTGACTTTGGGCTAGTCACACTTCTTTGAAGTCTCTCAGCCCCACTCACCTCACAGAGTGTTTGTTGTGAGGGAGGAAGGGAAAGGAGAATGTTAGCTGCTTCGGGACTCCTTAAAGGGAGTGAAAGGCGGGATATCAAGTCCAAACTACTCTTCTTCCTCCTCCTCCTCCTCCTCCTCCTCCTCCTCCTCCTCCTCCTCCTCTTCTTCTTCTTCTTCTTCTTCTTCTTCTCAAAACGTATCTGTGCCATGGAGCAAATGAGTGGGCATTTTCCCACACACACCTAGGTGCAAGGTGGAAAAACAAAATCCGGAGCTGTGTGTCTGTGTGTATTAGCTGAGCTGGAAGCAGACTGGAAGCTGGAGACCCAGAGACAAACTTGCTCCGTGATGGATCCAAAGCTGTAACTAATGGAGATGCAAGCTATATTATTATTATTATTATTATTATTATTATTATTATTATTATTATTATTATCATTATTAATATACCACCCTATACCCGGAGGTCTCAGGGCAGTACACAGAACAAAAAGAGCGGGCAGTGAATATTGTAAATAAACAAATAATCAGTTTGTTACAATCGACAAAATCCAGGTGACACAAAAAAATTATTTATACTTTTCAGATACATACATTTCACTGATTCTACAATCATTTTGAATCATTTTAAAACTCGACTTCCTTCCCCCTCTTTCTGCGGTTCCTCGGTTCCTTAAATGCATATCCAAATTCACTTAATTTACTCATTTATTTATCTTCTTTAAATAGATACCGTATTTTTCTGTGTATAAGAATAAGTTTTTTCCTAAAGAAGAATGTCAAAAATTAGGGGGCATCTCAAACCTGAGTCCCCCAAAATAGGGAGCGTCTTATACATGGGGGGCATCTTATAGATGGAAAAATACGGTACTCTTATGTAGCTGCAGGTTATTATCCTGCCAGTGTTTTCATCCGGTTACAATTTACCATTTCCACTCTTTTATAAAAAGTTTGTTATCTTGATTTCTAATTCAGGTGACATTTAAAACCTTTGTTAGAAACCCAGAAGCTGCTGGTCATCCTAAACATATATATATATATTAAATTCTATTCTTCTCTCTCCTCAGTGTCCCAGCTCCATGAGGAGGTGTTCATTTTGTGAGCCACTGCAACCTACATCCAGAATGCATAGATATGTAACATAAACAATATATCCAAAAGACAGCACAGTCTCTGCTGAGCTTCATTCCAAGGGAACCAAACTTTGGGCAAATGCTGGAACCTCTCACTGCTCAAAGATCAGGGTATGTAACAGTATAGTGCAGATGGAATCAAAACTGTCTTCCTCAAGGTTCAGAGGCAGAGGAAACTGACACTTCTCATCATAGGCGTTGGAACAAAAGTTTATTCCTTCAAGTGGTAGTATGTTTCAAAACAGAATAAGAGGAGGAAGTGCTATTAGTGCGTCTGTTTTCAACACTTCTTCATAATGTGTGAAACTGGCCAGGAAACCCCTCAGCTAAGGACATGCCGCACGCGAGAAAGGCCACTGTTATTCAAGCTATTTCGGCTTTCCTCAAAATTCCTCGGTCTCTTCCAAGGAGGAACCTCTAACTCTACTTTGTGTCAGCCAAAATCCAGCAGCAACCAAGTGATGTACAGAACTCGCCCACATCCAAAGAAAATTTTGCTAGGTCTCATCAAAGCCTCCTAGCCTGCCGTCAAAATTCCTCTGATGTTTTGCCCCAGAGACCCACAGATTCTCTTTGAATTTCATTTGTGGTGATAGAGTAGCAATTTTGCTCACTGGAGGGGGTACAATAAAACCATGTTGTGAAACCTTGCACTGATAGATAGAGGGTGGGGGGCTTGCAAGGGCTGTCGCAGCCTTCTTGATTGTTCCATTCCCATCTTTAGAATTTTATATGGGACTTCTGCCGCTGAATAAAGAGGGAAATTGTTTCCTTATCTTGATGAGCACCAGCCGCTTACATGAAGAAGACTATTGCAGGAAGCTCATCCAATGCGCCGTTTGATGTGTCGCTGAATAAAAGACACACAGTAATAATAATAATAATAATAATTTATTATTTATACCCCACCCATCTGGCCGGGTTTCCCCAGCCACTCTGGGCGGCTTCCAACCAAACATTAAAAACAACACAGCATCAGACATTAAAAACTTCCCTAAACAGGGCTGCCTTCAGTTGTCTTTTAAAAGTAAAATAGTTGTTTATTGCCTTGACATCTGCTGGGAGGGTGTTCCACAGGGCAGGTGCCACCACCGAGAAGGCCCTCTGCCTGGTTCCCTGTAACCTCACTTCTCACAGCGAGGGAACTGCCAGAAGGCCCGCGGCGCTGGACCTCAGTGTCCCGGCTGGATGATGGGGGTGGAGACAGTCCTTCAGGTATACTGAACTGAGGCCGTTTAGGGCTTTAAAGGTCAGCACCAACACTATGACTTGTGCTTGGAAACGTACTGGCAGCCAATGAAGATCTTTCAGGACCGGTGTTATATGGTTTCAGCAGCCACTCCAGTCACCAGTCTAGCTGCCGCATTCTGGATTAATTGCAGTTTCCGAATCATCTTCAAAGGTAGCCCCACACAGAGCGCATTGCAGTAGTCCAAGCGAGAGATAACTAGAGCATGCACCACTCTGGCGAGACAGTCCGTGGGCAGATAGGGTCTCAGCCTGCATACCAGATGGAGCTGATATACAGCTGTCCTGGACACAGAATTAACCTGCGCCTCCATGGACAGCTGTGAATCCAAAATGACTTCCAGGCTGCACACCTGGTCCTTCAGGGGCACAGTTACCCCATTCAGGAGCACGGAGTCCCCCACACCAGCCTGCCCCCTGTCCCCCAAGAACAGTACTTCTGTCTTGTCATGATTCAACCTCAATCCATTAGCTGCTGACGTTTCGTCAGCAGCAAGACCACCCACTAGCAATCATTTATACAAGAAATTATTGCCACAGAGGCTCTTAGGCTCTGCAGCAGCACGTGGTGAAATCTTTCACAGGGGAACAGTTAGGGCCAGGGGCACCAGCTTGTGAGGGCGATTGAGGGGGTAACATCATGCACGTGATGTTCCAATGTTGCACGCATGAACATCGCACCTTCCTCCCTAAGCCAGGCAGAAACTTCCCAAGCTTGGGAAGGAGGCACCAGGTTTTAGAGTATTAATTAGAGTATTAATTTACCAGGAACATTTAGGGGACTAGCTTAGTCCCCCTAGACCACTAATCACATGCCACTAACTGTTTGTTAGTCGGGACATGGGTGGCACTGTGGTCTAAACCACTGAGCCTCTTGGGCTTGGCGATCGGAAGGTCGGCGGTTTGACTGAGCTCCCGTTGCTCAGTCCCTGCTCCTGCCAACTTAGCAGTTTGAAAGCACACCAGTGTAAGTAGATAAATAGGTACCACTCCGGTGGGAAGGTAAACAGCGTTTCCTTGTGCTCTGGTGTGCCAGAAGCGGTTTAGTCCTGCTGGCCACATGACCCAAAAAGCTGTCTGTGGACAAATGCCAGCTCCTTCAGCCTGAAAGCGAGATGAGCGCTGCAACCCCATAGTCACCTTTGACTTGAGTTAACCGTCCAGGGGTCCTTTACCTTTTACTTTTAGGCAGTTGTCAACACTAGCTGGGTGCCCTGCTCTGCTAACTTTCTCTGTATGCTTTCTCTGTTGTGCTAATGCTTGATGCTAATGTCCTTCCCCCCAAAACCTTTACAATATTATTGGTTATCAAAATGTCATCACTTTCTCTCCCCACTTCCACCCCATTTAATCAGATTTCCTTTTCTAGGGGAAATTGGATAAATTAAGGGGCAGGCACCAAATTGTTTCCAATTTCTTAATGATCCACTTGCCATATTGACCCCTGCATCAGGAAGCACCCACGCCATGAAATCTATTGGAGAATGCATGTTGAGTTTTTGTTGTTTTGTTTTGTTTTGTTTATATATTTATGGTGGATCATTCTAGCCTCCGTTTTAATTTAGCACAGTGGTGGAGAACATACAGAGGCTCTTCTGCTTCATCGTGGTGGGTGCTTTCCAAAACAGGAAGGCCAAAAAAAAAAAATGTCAACAGCTGGAATGTTTAATAGAAATGTTGCATGACTTTTGAGGGGGAGGGGAGTGGAGATGAAAGCAGAAAAGAAACTAGCTTGGGGAGCCTTGTTGGAAAATTGGTTTTTAGTGCTAGATAGCCCATGACTCCTGCATAATTTGTACTATGGAAAGTTCTGGCAAGCCCATTTTTCATTTGGCTGGCGACTGTTGAAAACAGACGCGATGGACCTCTTGTCTCATCAAGGGGGACTCTCCTCCTCTCAGATGCTCAAGGAGGAGACCTCTAGCTTTGAGGATGCTGATATGTGGTCTCTTCTTCCTTCCCTTGAAGATAGTTAAACGAACAAAAAGCACCAACTCAGTGGAAACAGGTCTTTACATTGACATGGGTGAAATCAATGCATGCTCTTTTTCTTTACAGAGATGCCTTTTCAAGGGTGAATTTTCAGAGCTCTCGGGTAGGTGTGCTTCATTGTAAAGATGAAGGTGGTTTAGAGGGTCAGGAGGCATTGCAAAATAAAATTTAACAAAATGCTTTGCAACCACTTCAAGTGGCAAATAGGCTGCTCTCAGTCCGGTGACGTTCCTGCCTAATTTGGGATAGAATGCCCCACAGAAGTGATGCTATGTTGTTTGTGAGAGACAGCTGCAACACAAGTGAAAATTCAGCAAGCGAGGCTCTTGCAGATATGGTTACATGTCACACGGTTGTTAAAAGGCACAAAAGTCCTGCCAGGAATAAAGTTGGCAACCCTCCACACACGCACACGCAAACAAACTTGACAGCGGATTCAATTTTTCATTCCTTTTCTCACGGTGAACGCCTTATTCCCTTAATGTTATGCAAACTCACCATTTTGAAAAGAATATTCCAGAACGTTTTAGCAGGAAGGCACCTCTTGTTTATCTTTCCCCTTTTCTTGCTATCCTTTCCTTGTCGCCACAATAGATTTCTTTTCTTATAAATATTTGTACATAAAAGAGGTGGAGGCGATGAAAAAAGGGCGGTTTTAATGGGCGCAGACCTCAGAGGCAATGAAGAAAGCAGCAAGTCCAAGCTCGTTCAGTTGCTTGTTTATTGCCATGCAATAATGTCAATTATAAGCCTAATGAAAAGTTCAGGAATGTGAGTGTGTTGCCATGAAGTGCAGATTGACCGCACCATACATTCAAAGAACATCTGGTGCACATACAAAGCACATGACCTCACCAAAGAATCATGGGAACTGTAGTTTGTTGGGTAAGCTGGGGACAGGATCTCTGTGAGGGGGGAACTATAGTTGCAAGGATTCTTTTTCTACCTGGGCAGTTATCTTTCCACAAGAGCCAACATCACCTGAGCTCTGCGAGTGCAGCTTTCTCCCAACTGAAATGCAGAGTGTTTGAGGACCAGGACATTTGCAGGGAAACCAAAATGCTTGTTTACAAAGCTATGGTACTACCAACCTTACTGTATCCTTGTGAAACAAGGACCACTTATAAGTGCCATCTCCAACTCCTTGAAAGATTCCACCAATGGTGTCTCTGGAAAAAATTTACACATCACTTGGGAAGACAGGCGAAGTAATGCCAGTGTACCGGAAGAAGCAAAGATCACCAGTGTCAAAGCAATGATTCTTCAACATCACCTTTGTTGGGCTGGTCATGTTGTGTGGATGCCTGATTATCGTCTTCCAAAGCAACTACTCTATTCTGAACTTTTAAAAGGAAAGCATACAGTATAATCACAATATGCAAGCTACCTTGTAGACTCTGTACCCTAAATAAATAAATACATTTATTTATAAATGTATAAATAAATGGCTCTATTCAGCAGTTCTCTACATAAACACTGTATGCCTGAAACAATGGGCTGTGCCACTGACACATGCCCTCCAACATTTCTCTCATGAAAATATGGATGCCCTATTCAAAAATAAAAATATTAATAATTTCATTATTATTACCCCACCCATCCAGCTGGGTTGCCCCAGCCACTCTGAGCAGCTTCCAACAGATATAAAAACATAATAAAACATTAAACATTTAAAAAACTTCCCTATACAAGGCTGCCTTCAGATGTCTTCTAAGGGTTGTATAGTTACTTATCTCATGGGTTGTATAACTCCATACCCTCCAACATTTCTCCAATGAAAATAGGGGTGTCCTAAGGAAAAGTGGGACATTCTGGGATCAAATCAGAAATTGGGACGGCTTCTGTAAATCCAGGCCTATCCCTGGAAAATAAAGACACTTGCGGAGTCTGCTCGTGTCGTGCACACCACTGATCTCAATGTCTCCATGATGAGATGCTTCAGTTATGGAGTGGAATTCATGAAGGATAATGCTGTCAATGGCTACAAGTCATGATGACTATGCTCTGGCCAGAGGCATTAATGCTTCTGAAGACCTGTTTCTGAAAGCCACAGGACGGGAGAATGCTGCTGTGCTCGGTTTCCCACAGGCATCTGGTTGGCCACTGTGACAACAGGATTATGAACTGGATGGACCATTAGTGTCACGGTCCGGTTCACGGGTGATCAAAGTCCTGGCTGGGGACGTCGGGACCGGGGGCAAGATGGCGGGGTGGGAGCAGGAATGGGGTTCCAGAAGCCAGGAGTCAGGAAGCCAGGAGTCAGAGGGTCAGAGAGCCGGGAGTCAAGAAGCCAAGGGTCTGAGGGTCAAGAAGCAGGGAGTCAAGAAGCCGAGGTTCAAGCATCAGGAAGCAAGAAGCCCAAGGCAGGAAGCGTGTTGCTGTGGCAAAGAGCCGAAGGGAAATGCTGACCTTATATCATTTCCTGGCTCTTGCCACCAGGCGCTGTGAGTTACCAATCGGCCTCACCTGTGTGGCCGCGCCTTGCCTCTTCAGAACAAACTTAGGAAGGCCCCAGTCCTGCAAAGTCCTATTGGTCACACGGCCCGGCTCCTGCACGCACACCTGACAATTAGCCTCATCCAGCAGGCTCTTTCTTATATTCTTTACGCCTACTGCAGATATTGCAGAAATGCAGAGAGAAGAGGAAGCACAAGTTATGCACTCTTTCCATGGTCTCCACACTCAGAACTGCATTCAGGATTCCAGAGATGTTGTTTGCTTGTTTTGAAAAACAGACTTTTAGATCCCACAAGTGATACCCTATTCATGGGGGGGGGGGACCAAGGAGCCTTGGGCATTTCTCTAGAAAGTTTCGAATTCTTTCTTCTTCTGTAGTTATTTGGTAAGTGTTTTGTTGGGATGGGTGTGGGGAGGGGGGAGAAAATTGGATTTGTCTCCCCTCCTGATGACCCCACCTGCAGATCCTTTGTTAAAAGACAAAGCACCACCAATTGGCATTTTCAAACTTCAGAGCAAAAGCTAAAGCTGGAGGGTTTGTTTTGCCATCTGCTGTTTGTGGAAGGTGTCATCTTACAGGGTCAGATAAGCCATGTCTAAAGAGGAAATGAGTTAATGGAGTGGTTCTGATGATTAGGACAGGTGAGATGTAGCCCTGGGGGGAAAGAAGCCGCAGGTATGCTTCCTTATTTAAAACAAAGCACAAGAAACAGCTCCTGGAAGGATATGGAGGGGAGAGCCTCCACCATAAGCTTCCCAAATCTGTAGCTCTGGTTATTTTAAAGGAAAACTCCATACATTCCTCAGCTGCTTCCATGCAGAAAATTGCATTACCATCATGTGACAATCATAATCAGGTGTGGTTAATTTTACGTGCACACTTAATGGGGACTGCCATCAATCCTGACTTCTCAGTGTACCTACGCTGCATGTATACAGTATGTATATGCTGCAGTAGACACGGGTGGTGCTGTGCTCTAAACCACTGAGCCTCTTGGGCTTGTCAATCAGAAGGTCAGTGGTTCGAATCCCCGCTCCCATCACTCTGTCCCAGCTCCTGCCAACCTAGCAGTTTGAAAGCACACCAGTGCAAGTAGATAAATAGGTGCCATTGCGGCGAGAAGGTAAACGCCGTTTCCATGCGCTCTGGCTTCCGTCACAGTGTCCCATTGCTCCAGAAGTGGTTTAGTCATGCTGGCCACATGACCCGGAAAGCTTTTTGTGGACAAACGCCGGTTCCCTTGACCTGAGATGAGCGCCACAACCCCATAGTCGCCTTTGACTGGACGTAACCGTCCAGGGGTCCTTTACCTTTTTTTTTCCTAAAAGGGGAAGAACAATTATCTTCAAGGTTCTGTTATGGTTACCCCAAAAAGCACCCTGATACTCTTGGGGATCAACACTCAAAAACATGAGGTAGCTGCTGAGGCCCTAACACCTTGCCCAGTTCTGCACACCCAGGCTGGGCAGCTATATCTGCAAGCTGCTGCTTTCAATTTTAATAATTTTTATTGGAATTTTATTTACAACATAATATAAACCCCACTCCCCCAATACACAAATCCACCCTTTATCCTGTATCTGGCCTCCTTATTTACTTCTTATAAATTGTTTCCTTTGTGAATAATTATTAAGATTTTTCTAATTATAACTTAAGTATCCACAAAGTCTCCTGCAGACATTAATCGAAACAAGTCCAGGTATGTATTTTAGGGCACTGTTTTGTGAAGTATTCTCTGCATTTCCCCCATGCTTTTTGAAACTCTTGTCTAGTGTGATCTCTAATTGCCTCTGTTAATCTAGCCAGTGCAATATACTCTAACAGTTTGTCTTGCCATTCCTTTTTTGTTGGCACAGTTTCTTTTTTCCAGTTTTTAGCAATTAAAATCCTTGCCGTGCAAGCTGCTGTTTTTATTTCTCACAGGGCTAGAGTGGGGAACCTCTGGCACTCCGATGTCGTTGAACCACAACTCCCATCATCCCCAATAAACATGGTCAATAACCAGGGATAATGGATGTTGTAGTACAGCAGCTTCTGGATGCAGAAGGACTAGCTTGAGAGGGCAATGGGGGTGGCCAATGGTGTGCACATGACTTCACCATCTTTTCTGCATCACCTTCTAATATCTGCACCCTGGACTGCTGTTCAAGGCACAGTTTAGAAGAGATCTGTTCATAACAGATTGCACCCACTGAAGATTCGCCTGACTTTGAAAACTGAGGAAGCAAGGATTTTTGGAACATGCATGGTATTGAGTAAGACCATTGGTCCATCTAACTCAAAACTGTATACACTGACGGTTAAGTATAGTAATGTAATTCACTGAAATTGCAAATCCTTGCATGCGTTACTATGTGTTTAGATTTGACTGGTTGGTAACTGAATTCTAGAGAGTTCTGTAGTAGTTAGTGATTTGCTACTGTTGGTCACACGGGAGGTATCTAGTGAAGAAGAGACTCCATTTTATGTGTAGCAAGGTGACTCTGTTTTAGAATCCACTGTGAACACTTCTAAGTTGAGTGGAGTGTTGTAGTGCTTCTTCTCTGCAGGAAAGAAAGAGAGCAGAGCTTCAGGAGAAGGTAAAAGTGGAAATCTCTCCTAGGAGCTGCAAGGCATGGCCTAACTGAGATACAGAAGGCTGAGTGCTGAGCTCTGGAAAGGGAGGAAAATACAGTTGTTTGGTAGTTGGAAGAAGAGACTGTAAGCCCGTGCTTGGAAAAAGCTTGTGACTGTAAATATTATGTTTTAATTCATCAATAAGATTCTGCAGGTAAAGCTTTTCAATGTTAAACTCTGGACATTGGTTTAATTCTCAAAGAAGAGTGTCAGTCACATATATTTTAAGATTCTCAGCTGCAATTTCACTATGCTTACCGTATTTTTCGCCCCATAAGACGCACCTAGTTTTTAGAGGAGGAAAACAAGAAAAAAACTATTTTGAATCAAATGTTGTGCTAAACTATTTAATAAACTACCAGTATATCAGAATAATATTTCAACCATGTAAAGTGAATAGCAGTCCACAGTGGCATTACGAACCATCATCGCTATCATTAACAAATGAAGAGAGACTTTATCCCCTAGTAAGGGGGGGGGCAAGCAATGGAAATATGTGAGCTTCCCACATTGAGTCCTTTAGATCTAAGGACTGTATGGTTTGGCCCTACACAATTATTTTAATAAAGCCAAAAGAAGTGGGACTTTCTTCCTTTTTGTTCATTGCAGCGAGCTCTGGGGGCTTTCATATGAGGGAGGAATGATGGAGAAATCTGATTCAATTCCCATTTAAAGTCAAACCTACCTAATTCACACCTTCGTACACAACACAAGGACCAAACCACAGCCGCCCTTCAAATTTCACACTTCTGCAAAGGAAGGCACTACTGTCATGGCAAGACCAGAGGCAGAGGGAGGGTCTTGCGTGGCAGCACATCGCCTGTGGGGACGTCGGACGTCACCCATGCGAGCGTCATCCCAAGGGGGCGGCCGAGCGCGGGGGCGGAGGGATTACACGGCTCCCGCTGTGCTTGTTTTAGACCCGTGTAAGCAGCTCCTTTTGCGCTTTGCTGCTTTAAAGCGAGCTGCAGAGAAGGGAAGACGGGAGCCATGGCTCCTGTCCGTCCCTCCTCCACTCAGCATTCGCTTCATAAGATGCACAGACATTTCCCCTTACTTTTTAGGAGGAAAAAAGTGTGTCTTATGGAGCGAAAAAATACGGTAATTCAACACTGACTGCGGGGTGCCTCTCTCCATGCTTCTAGGTGGGAAACAATTTCAGGCTCAACCCTACCTGAAGATGCCAGGTTTGAACCTGCATGAAAAGCCAGATGCTCTACTGCTGAGCAACCAGTTTTCCTGGGCTGGCAGCACGGAGGGCATGATCCCTTTTGAACATTTCCTCTCCGCCTCCACCTCCTGGCAGTGCTTGCTCCTTCCGGCAGTTTTCTTGCTGCTACTGAGGTCCTGTTGAAGCAACGTTGACACAAGAGCAGATAATCATGGTGACACTAGCCCCCGAGGTCGCCAAAGGACAAAGCTGCCGTTTGTTTGGCTTCACACATTGCGGCTCTTTATTCCAGAGCTCTGCGGTGGCCTGTAAAACTCTCCCCGCCCCCCCCCAAGTAATTGCACAGCCGGAGCATGAAGAGCGAAGCGAATGAAAGCAATTTCTGTTTTCTTGTGTTGGTAAGCTGATGATATGGATGGCGATTTGTTGGCCTAGAGACCAAAATGATCCAAATTAGCTGAGAAAATCGGGACAGCTTTCTTGGCTCTTCAAAGAAGAAACTTGGATAATGCTTACTGGGATAACCATCCCCAAAGAGCTGGGCTACTCTGGTATGCGTGTGATTTCGCCCACCTCTGAAAAACTTTAAATCCGTTGATTAGGTTGAACTTGTTTTTTGTTTTTGTTTTTAAGTTTCTTCCCCAATGTTAACAGGAAAATCCGAGGGCTCCCTTGGACAAAAACAAAGACACCAACCAGGATAACCTGGAGCAAAACAGCAGCCTGTAGGCTTGGCTTTTATTGAATACTGTCGCGACAGGACTCCCACCCGCAACAAGATGAAGCAAAATGGAAGCCCAGAACAAAAGAAGACCCCAACTTTTATTAGTTACTAATCCCCCAAACTACACCTCTAAGACTACATCACAACTACATCACAACTAGGAGGGGTTGAGGGAGGAGTTGTGGAGGTAACCTGAGTGTCCTTTCACCTGGCTGGTCCCTCCTTTCCCCCCTCCCCATGAGTACTTTGCAGGTGACAAAGGGGAGCTTGCAGTTTTCCTGCCCCCAGAGGGAAGAGCTGATCATTGTCCTTTGTTCCAGTCCATGCTGAATCCTCTCTCATATGCAAGTTCTTTGTGATCTTGATGGTCTTCTGTCTAGGACCATCAGGGTTGGCATAGCAACTGGACAGGGCTCCTGTGGATGTGTTGGGATGGTGAAGGGATTATGGCTGGCCTGTATCAAACCTTCCCCATTTTGTAGTCCTTCATTCATGGAGTAAAATAAAAGTGGAACAGTGCAGATCCGATGTATGGTTGATTTCCTATGAATTTATAACAGAAGCGTAGCGTATATAGTGTGTGAGTGTGTGTGTGTGTGTGTGTGAAGTTTGTACAAACTGAATGATTGGGGGGTGGAGTTTACTGCGACACCAACAAAAACACCATTTCAGGGAAAGCTCTGATTCCCATTTCTGTCACTGCCCAAGTGCTTTACCACAACTAAATTATCTTAAATCAGTGGTGGCCAAACTTGGCCCTCCAGCTGTTTTGGAACTACAATTCCCATCATCCCTGACCACTGGTCCTGTTAGCTAGGGATGATGGGAGTTGTAGTCCCAAAACAGCTGGAGGGCCAAGTTTGGCCATCACTGCAAAATGATAAATTCTGTCCTCCTGTTTGTATTGACAAAGTTTCTGAATCAGCTCTACTGGACAGAGAGTAACCTGACCAGCAGAATGAAGCCAGAGTGCAGTGGGAAATTAATAATAATAATATATTTATTCATTTATACCCCGCCCAATAGGCTCCCAACAGAATAATAAAAACACGACAAAACACCAAACATTAAAAACGTCCCTAAACAGGAAACAATGGTTCCATGAGCACATATGAGCTAAAAATCCCCCGGTCATTCCTGTCCCAGAAGGGCTCATTTCCTGAACGCAGGAATGCAGTCCTTAAAAGTAGTCCTTAAATGATAAATCAGCATGTGCCATTAAGGTAAAACGGGGAATATGCAGGAAAAATGATTTTGAGGAGATATGGAGTGCGTTTGTAGAATTTGCACTGTTAAAACGGAAAGGGGTCAAACCATCACAAGAGATGTTGAAATTTTGGGAGGTTGGAGAGTTACAATGGAATGGTCTCGGTGGTGGGGTGCACATTTTTATTCTTATTTATTTATGGTTATTACTTTGTCAAAATAAAATTTAAAAAAATGGGTTAAGATTCACATGTCTGAGCAAGCATGGTAACACATCACCCACTATTTTTGTTTATTTTATTGCACTTAAACACCACCTCCTCCAAGGTGTTCAAGGTGTGCATAATTCTCCCGAACCCCATTTTATCTGAACCCGAACCCTCTGAGGTAGGCTAGTTTGAGAGGCAGGAATTGGCCCAAGATCACCCAGTGAGCTGAGTGAGGAATATGAACCCTGGTTTTCCAGGTCCTCTAACCACTACACCACAGTGCCTGTACCTAATCCTCTTTTTAAACTGTAGGTCCCAGAGGAGCGAACCTGGATTGTCTCTGGAAATTTGCCGAATAGGAAATGCAAAATGAATCTGGGGAGTTGCCTTCAAGATAAATTTGAGAATTGTTGAGGGCAGTCAACAGGAATCTAAGAAGCCCAGTGAAATTTCTCAGAGATCCCTGCGGAGGTTCATCCTTGATCAAAACATATGGGGTTCTTCTGCCCCCGAGAAAGCTGAAAGTGTTTCCGATATGACTAGCAAATTTTCTCAGAAAACTTTCACGCAATGTTTTGTGTGAAAAACATAGCTAATAGCAGGCTATAATTGCGTGTGAAATATGAAAAACCAACAAAATAAACATACAGCATATTTCTTGCAGCTAGCTGGTAAATTCTAATAATAATAATAATAATAATAATAATAATAATAATAAATTCATTGAAATTGCATGATTTTCATTAAACCAAGTGGGATTTTTTTTCAGGCATCAAAGGAAGAAGGAGAACTTAGGACTCGAAAAGCCACACGACTGCTTCCTAAGCATTCTTTGTTCTCTGTGCAAAGCTATCAGATATTTTGTTTGTCTTGAAACATCACTCACCATAGTCAAGAGAGATCTGCCCCCTTTTAAACTACAAACTTTACCTAGCCTTCTGCTCTGTACTCTGTGCTATCTGTGGCATTTGCCTCCCAACAGTACCAAGCTGTTCTCTTGAGCAAATTTATCTTGCAATAAAGCTACTGGAAAGATCAACAAAGAGGTCAAGCATCAGACACCAGTGCCATAATATTTGATGAGACAAAATGAAGCCCTCTAGCGACTTTCCAAATCTTGCCCTAGTAACTGGAAGGAACTGAAATAATAATAATAATAATAATAATAATAATAATAATAATAATAATAATAATTGTTGCTGTTGTTGTTGTTGTTAAAATTATTATTATTATACCTCGCTCATCTGGCTGGGTTTCCCCAGCCACCCTGAGTGGCTTATAACATATCTAAAAACCATAATAAAAACATCAAGCATTTTAAACCTTCCAATACAGGGCTGCCTTCAGATAACTGATGGGGGGGTATTCCACAGGGAAGGTGCCACCACAGAGAAGGCCCTCTGCTTGGTTCCCTGTAACTTCTCTTCTCGCAGTGAGGGAACCGCCAGAAGACCCTTGAAGGAGGACCTCAGTGTCCGGGCTGAATGATGGAGGTCCAGACACTCCTTCAGGTATACTGGGCCAAGGCCGTTTAGGGCTTTAAAGGTCAACACCAACACTTTGAATTGTGCTCAGAAATGCACTGGCAGCCAGTGAAGATCCTTTAGGATTGGTGTTATATGGTCTCGGCGGCCACTCCCAGTCACCAGTCTATCTGCCACATTCTGGATTAGTTGTAGTTTCCAAGTCACCTTCAAAGGTAGCCCCATGTAGAGGGTGTTGCATTAGTTCAAGCGGGAGATAACCAGGGCATGCACCACTCTGGTGAGACAGTCTGCAGGCAGGCAGGGTCTCAGCCTGTGTACCAGATGGAGTTGGGAAACAGCTGACCTGGACACAGAATTGACCTGTGCCTCCACAGACAGCTGTGAGTTCAAAATGAGTCCCAGGCTGTGCACCTGGTCCTTCAGGGGCCATTCAGGAGCAGGGAGACCCCCCCCCCACCTGCCCGCTCCCTGTCCCCCTAAAACAGTACTTCTGTCTTGTCAGGATTCAACCATAATCTGTTAGCTGCCATCCATCCTCCAACCGCCGAAAGAAAATAAAGAAAGAAGGAAAGAATAGACAGGTGTGTTTGCATACAAAGGTCCGTATAGTTAAAGCCATGGTTTTCCCAGTATTGATGTATGGAAGTGAGAGCTGGACCATAAAGAAGGCTGATTGCCGAAGAATTGATGCTTTTGAATTATGGTGCTGGAGGAGACTCTTGATAGTCCCATGGACTGCAAGAAGATCAAACCTATCCATTCTGAAGGAAATCAGCCCTGAGTGCTCACTGGAAGGACAGATCCTGAAGATGCGGCTCCAATACTTTGGCCATCTCATGAGAAGAGAAGACTCCCGGGAAAAGACCCTGATGCTGGGAAAGATGGAGGGCACAAGGAGAAGGGGACGACAGAGGACGAGATGGTTGGAGAGTGTTCTCGAAGCTACCAACATGAGTTTGACCAAACTGTGGGAGGCAGTGGAAGACAGGAGTGCCTGGCATGCTCTGGTCCATGGGGTCACGAAGAGTCGGCTACAACTAAATGACTAAAAACAACAACAAAATTGGTAAGCTGGAACGTGTGCAGAGAGGGTGACCAAGATGATTGAGGGTCTAGAAGCCAAGCCTTATGAGGAACACTTGAGTGGGGAATTCTGAACAGACTGCAGTCCTAACCACACCCACTGGGCAGGAGGTAACTGCAGTTGTACCTGTGAGACTTTTTCCTGAGCAAACAGGAATAAGATCCTCAGAATATTCATTCCTACAAGATGTTGATTTACCAGCACAAACATGTCCAGGTTTGATGTTCTCCGTTTCTTATAAAACAATGTAACTTAAAACTGAGGGCTACAATGGGAACCGAGTCTCCGATTTTCCTTTCAGCATCCAAGAATTGGCTTGCCTTTTGAGCTTTCATTGCCAGTCCACGTTCCAAATGATCTGTAAGAGGGAGAATGGTGAATATCTGCTTTCAGTTCCAGTCCAGACCACAAGCAATATATTTCCATCCTACATGACAGGCTTTCAAAGGCTTTGACACACACAGAGAGACATACACACACAACGGGAAGAAAGGGGGAAAGAAGAGAATGTCTCGGGAATGCATGTCTTCTATTTATCGTGCCTCTCCATCAGTCGCAAGAGGAAACCCCTGGCTTGTGTCCACGATGAAAATGCAGAGATATGAAAGATAAGCTGAATGGGTCTTTTTCATGGAATTCACATTGGAGGTCAAAGGTGGCACTACAGACCAGCCAAAACTGACTCCAAAGAGAAATGAGACCCAATTGACAGGGGGCTGGGATCTTTAAAGGAATGTTAGCTACTGGGAAATTTGGAAACAGTTAACAAGAGGAAGTTTATTTCCACTCCACCCCAAGTGCCCACAGAAATCCATTTATCGCAGGCTTTCTTGTTTATGAGGAATCAATAATCAGCTCTAAGGGGAAAGGGGAGGAGAACATGACACATCCCCAAGCGAACCTTCTAACATCATCATCATCATCATCATCATCATCAAAAAAGCCTATTTTCCAGATATAAATAGAGCTGTAATGGCTCAGTCCAACATTCCACAAATCAACTATTCCACTTCAGACTGTGTCCAGCCAGATATCTCTGGGGGAGCTCATGAAGAACGGGGAAGGAAGGTTGCATTTAGAGATATACTGCCCTTATTGTGGAGGTCCAGCCAATGGGGAAGCTCAATGAATGGCAGGGTGCCCCAGAAGAGCTCCAGTGAATGTTTCCAGGTGGTGGTTGGGCAGAAGCTACTGCTGGCAGTATCCCTACTGGTCACCGTGGATATGTTCGGGTCATAGCTGTCAAGCGTCCCTTATTTGGCGGGACAGTCCCTTATCCCAGCACCATGTCCCACTGCTATCCCTTATTGATGATGTCCCTTAAATTTCCCGGGTTTCAAAGGAAGCAGCTCCTCTCCCTCCCTCCTTGCTGGCCAGGGAGGAGGGAGGCTCCAACTGTGTTGCTTGGCTGTGTTGCTCACCCAATAAGAAGTCTAAGAACGACTGAGGGGTGGAGCTTGCATGCCTTGTGCCGATCAAATTGGCCGGGTTACCTGGGGACTCGCCTTTGCTCAGCGCTTCCCAACGGAGGGGTGACGGTAGTTTTCCTTGAGGCTTGAGGCTTCGTTTGGCTGCTGGCTGGGCTTTCTGCCTTTGGCTTGGAGGGGCTCAAAAGTTGAACATACCTGTGCTTGGAAAATCCCTTATTTTGGCTGCTGATCCCTTATTTTTGAGGTTGCTGGTCCCTTATTTTTAAATCTGTAAGTTGACAGCTATGGGTCAGGTATCAGAATGCATCTGGGAGACGAGTCAGGGCTGTTGAAGAGTCTTGAGGGTTGGATTAGGAGCCCTGGGGGACCACATTCAGACCCCCACCCAACCCCTGTGGTTCCCCATCCGTCCTCTATATTCTGCCAGGCTCCACCCACCAGCTTGTGGCATGGCCCCACCCATGGCTCAATTGTTTTATCCCAGAACCTACCAATGAAACTACTATGTCTTCTCTAGTTTTGCATGCCAAAATTCTGCCCGTTTGTCTCACATAGGGAACTTTGGGGTGCTGCCCTGTGCCCCTAAAGTACAAAACATTTTAGGGCCCACCCTGCCCAAACAGTGGGAACATGTGCAGAGGAGAGCGACCAGGATGATCAAGGGTCTAGAAGCCAAGCCTTATGAGGAACAGTTGAAGGAGCTGGGTGTGTTTAGCCTGGAAAAGAGAAGACTGAGAGAAGATATGTCAGCCGTCTTCAAATATCTCAAGGGCTGTCAAAATGGAAGATGGAGCAAAGTTGCTTTCTTCTGCTCTGGAGGGCAGGATTTGAACCCATGGCTTCAAATTACAAGAAAGGAGATTTCAGCTAGACATCAGGAAGAACTTTCTGACCCTAAGAGTGGTTCAACAGTGGAACAGACTCCCTTTGGGAGGTTGTGGACTCTCCTTCCTTGGAGATTTTTAAGCAGAGGGTGGATGGCCATCTGTCATGGATGCTTTAGCTGAGATTCCTTCCTTGCAGGGGGTTGAGCTAGATGACTCTTTTTATTTTTATTATTATTATTTTATTCACATAATATACATTCTTTACAAGAGACAACTCCAAAATAAAATCATATATAGCAAAACCATAAGTCTCATGTTTTCATTTACACTGATCTCCTTTCCCATACCTTTACTTGATATTTCTTGCTGCTTTCTGCTTTACTTGTAGAATCTTTATGCAAATTTAAATCTCTTAAATCCTATACCAATCTTCAACAATTTCAATTAACCCCTTCACCTCCCTCCCCCATAGCCCAGTACTTCCCTCCACCTGTGTGTGATCTTCTTTGCCAGGCTAGATGACTCTTGGGGTCCCTTCCAACACTACAATTTTGTGATTCTATGAGTCTACCCCTAATTGTGAATATTTTCAAATTCTGAAAATCTCTGTGAAATTGTCTTATTTAATAAAGGGCTGAAATGCCCAAGATTCCTGTCACAATATTAAACACAGAGAGGGAGAGAGAGGTTTGGTAAGTTTCATCTCTTAAACACAAATTTGTGAATAGGTCAAAAGGTAACAACTGCAACAAATTACAGCTCTTTTCATGCTACTTAAGTGAGCCCTATGCACATTTCAATGTGGGGAACATAATAGCTGTATACAGGTGAACGGAACAGGTTTTGCATGACAGAAACACAGCCTGAGCCACAGCTGGGAACGATCAGAATTGGCTAACTCATCAGTGCTTCTTTTTGGATTTGAACACACTGCCAAATGTCTGGGGGTATTCACTCAAACTAACCTCCCAAGCCTATAAAATTAAGGTAGAAACTGAATACAAGCTTTTCCACAACTCATTTCTTTCTTGGTAATGTCTTAAGAACGTTAAAAAGAGCCCTACTGGATCATCTGACCAAGGGCTAGGGATGAAGGAGGAATTCAGATCAGTTTGCATTTAGAGGCAAATCGATGTGATTTGCATTTTCCAAAACAATATGCAAAGTGAAACATATCCATCTTTTAACAATTCATCCTTCTCTGAATTTTTCAGAGCAGTTCTCTAGCTGAGTAATATGTTCAACAAAGCATGGAGTAGGGCAAAGTATATTAAAATGCATAAATTACCGCACTTTTCCGTGTATAACATGCCCCCGTGTATAACACTCCCCCTATTTTTGGGGACTCAAAATTAAGAAAATTGGGGGGGGGGGAGATTCCCCAAAGTTGTTGAGCTTTGGGGGGGGGGAGGATTGCCCACAGCTGTAGAGCTTTTGAGGGGTCAGAGTTGTTGAGCTTTTTTTCAGGGGAAATGCCAAAAATCACTCAGCCGCCAGACCGACAGTGCTGCTTGCCCGTGTCAGCAATGCAACCTATCCTCTGTCCCATTGCCAAAAAAAAGCAGCAAATCACCTGCCCAATTGCTGCAGCGACAGCCAATCAACAACAGCCCTTGCAGCAGCCACCAATAACAATCTCCAACTTGTGGCAGGAACCAGCCCCATGGCCCCACAGTGCCAGTATTTTGCCACAATTTTCTCTAAATATGCACATTTCTTTATGAAATGATGTCTCATGTTTTTTCAAAGAGGCTTCCCCTAAAATAATGCATTTCAAATGTTATTTTTAAACTACCGTACTTTTCCATGTATAAGACCATTTTTTTTATTCCAAAATCATGCTCAAAATTTGGGGTCATCTTATATATGGGTAGTGCACTGTTGATTACAGCTGCTCTTCAAATAGTTTGTATATTTCTTCCAATCTTCTGTAAATCTCTGGTCCCGCAGGTTTTGAATCCTTCCTGTCATTTTATCTAATTCTGCATAGTCCATTAATTTTGTCTGCCATTCTTCTTTCGTCGGTATTTCTTCTTGCTTCTATTTCTGGGCTAACAATACTCTTGCCGCTGTTGCATATAAAAACAATTTAACATCTTGCATATTAATATCTAGATGAGTATTGTTGACATTGACGGACAGGGGTTCGGGCAGGGGACTTTCCCCAGCCCTACTTGAGATGCTGGAGATCGAACCTGAGACCTTCGGCCTACAAAGCATAGCTGTCAAGTGTCCCTTATTTGGCGGCACAGTCCCTTATCCCAGCGCCGTGTCCCGCTGCTGTCCCTTATTGATGATGTCCCTTAAATTTATCGGGTTTCAAAGGAAGCAGCTCCTCTCCCTCCCTCCTTGCTGGTCAGGGATGAGGGAGGCTCCAACTGTGTTGCTTGGCTGCGTTGCTCACCCAATAAGGAGTCTAAGAACAACTGGGGGGTGGGGCTTGCATGTCTTGTGCTAATCAATTCGGCTGCGTTGCCTGGGGACTCGCTTTTGCTCAGCGCTTCCCAGCTGAGAGGTGACGTGGTTTTCCTTGAGGCTTGAGGCTTTGTTTGGCTGCTGGCTGGGGTTTCTGCCTTTGGCTCGTAGGGGCTCAGAAGTTGAACATGTGCTTGGAAAATCCCTTATTTTGGCTGCTGATCCCTTATTTTTGAGGCCGCTGGTCCCTTATTTTCAAATCTGTAAATTGACAGCTATGCTACAAAGCAGATGCTCACCCACTGAACTAAGGCCCTTCCTCTACGTCCTCGCCTCTCTCTGCCTGTCAAAAGCTAGAAGGTTAGCTCCTTGGTTACTTAAAGTCTTTTCACCCTGATTTTGAGTGGAAAAGGCTTCCAGAGCAGCTTAAAAATTGATTTTAAAAAGGAGGGAGAGAGGACTTGCAACCTAAAAGACATGACACAAACGGAAAAGGCAATGGGGAAGGAGGGGAAACAAGCAAACTAAGGCACTAGTTCTTAAAGTTACCAAGAACTAGCTGGGATGGAAACAGTTGGGGGGGGGGGAATGAGCCAAATCTTGCTGATGGAATGGCCCTGTGACATAAGTTCTCAGAACTGCATGGCTGAACTTCTTAGTTCCCCCCAAACGCTGCCAAAAACAGAAAAGGAAAAAGCGTGGTTCTTGAGGCCAACAGCTCTTCCTATTAATTGTTTACATTTAAAACATCAGGAGCGCTGAAGGCTTAGTGCTTTAAGGTGAAATGTCAGCCCATCTCAGAAGGGCTCCAAAACGCCCACCGCCGTGCCAGCAACAACGCACAAGAATCCATATTTCCACCCACATGTTTTCCTTCCCTGCCCTTTAGGGAGCTCGACTGGGACCTTGACGCTTCGTAATGCATAAGGTTTTGGGAATCTCGTTTTGGCCAGAAGTCAAACAGCTGCAAGTTGTGAATGAACGTCGTCTCCAATGTTGCCGAGAATTCGTCTTATGACAGGAGATATATATAGCAAGAGAGTTTGAGGCAAGGACGACTCATAAAGCTCTCTGGAGTCAATGAATTTCTGCTTTTAAATGCATCATTCCAAGCTCGTTAGGAGGTGGAGGAGAAAGTGTTTGGCATTCTAAAAACAACTTACAAACATTCTAGAAACAATTTAACAAATTCAGCCAGTAATCTTAGAGCTGCATAGTTTATCAGCCATCAAATGCTTATGTAAAAAGGAATGTTTTCAATTTCTTACCCTGTAAAAAATAATAATCCCAGAGCTTTTCTTTGGGGAATTATAGGGACAGAACTACCTAAATTGTATAGAAATTTATTTGTGTATGCTACTACAGCAGCAAGAATGCTACTTGCCCCAAAGTGGAAAGAAGCAGAAGTCCCAGCAAAGGAAGAGTGGATATAAAAACTTATGGAATATGCAGAAATGACGAAACTTACCAGAAGAATAAGAAATCAAGATAACAATTTTTTAATATGAAAGAATGGAAATGGTTCATTGAATATTTACAGATAAATTGCAAACAGATTAAAAACATTAGCAGGATTATTGTAATAACCTGCAGTTTCATAAGAGTATGTATTTAACGTAGATAAATAAATGAGCAAATTAAATGAACTTGGATTTGCAGAAGATATTGAGAAATAAATTTCAGGAACCGCAGAAAGAGGGGGAAGGAAGTCAAATTTTGCATTGTTAAATTGAATGTAAAACTGATAAAATGTATAAACTTGAAAAGCATAAATAAAAACTTTAAAAAATGTTTCCCTGAAAACCAGTATGGAAGCAGTGAGACATACCTCACCAGAGAGGACATTTGACAAATGGGAAAGGCCCCGTGGTGACATCACCAGGACCTCACCTGCCTTTGGAGCGTCTCCACCTCCATCGTTCCGCCCAGACACTGAGGTCCAGCGCCGAGGGCCTTCTGGCGGTTTCCTCGCTGCGAGAAGCCAAGTTACAGGGAACCAGGCAGAGGGCCTTCTCGGTGGTGGCACCTGCCCTGTGGAATGCCCTCGCACCAGATGTCAAAGAGAACAACAGCTACCAAACTTTTAGAAGACATCTAAAGGAGCCCTGTTTAGGGAAGCTTTTAATGTTTAATAGGTTATTGTATTTTAGTGTTTTGTTGGAAGCCGCCCAGAGTGGCTGGGGGGACCCAGCCAGATGGGTGGGGGGAAAATAAATTATTATTATTATTATTATTATTATTATTAGGACTGAGATGGTTGATGTTGTGCAAAGTCTTCTCTGAGTACCTCCCAGGATTCTAAGACAGTTAGGTCTTTATATGCTAGTATTGCGTAGATAGGCAGAGTCCCCCAAACCCTGGGTGGCCCCCGTGTGGAATAACGACTCAAGGCAACGTGCTATGGGATTAAAATTGGCTACAACTTTATTATGTTTCAGACGTGGGTAGACCTTGGCTCAGGCATTGGGCTTTTATCCCTCCCAGTTCCTTACAGGGGATCTGGGGGACACCAGGTCTATCCAGTGTGTGGAGGGAGGGGGCAGATGGGCTGGCTCTGGAGAACATATGTTCAAGCAGAGAGAGCCTGCCCCCCATTACACTGCCGTCGCAGGGGAGAGCAATGACGACCTCTAGGCGTACGGCCAAAGCTTCCCCTCAAACAACCCCTTTAACAGGGAACCCTGGTATCGCCGCCACAAAGAGGAGAGGGGCATGGGTCACCGCTGCATGACCCCCCCCCCCATTTAGGGAAGATAGACTAAAGGATTCTATTCTGCCCAAGGCCTGATACCGGCAAAGTTGTGAGGTTTTGCTACGGGAAAGGCAAACCTGTCAATGCAGCAAAATTCCTTTCCGGCCCTTCAACAGCAACCTTGACGGAGCAGCACCCACGTTCCTGTGAAGAAAAGGTTAAACTGCAAAAGAAGTCTGAACTGAGGGTGGGTAGGGTGGGAGAAGCTCTGGAGCCAACTGACGATTCCCAGGTAAGATCCTCCCCCTATTATGTGGGCAGGTAGTCCCTCCCCCTACCTGGCCTGATCACCTTGGCAACGCCTCCTCAGGCGGGATTGGGCAACTGACTGAGGTAGGTGGAGACCTCCAGGTATCCCACCTGGGGGGAGGCGAAGCCAAGCCTGTGCTAATGGTGCCGCATAGGGTCCAGGGTGCCCCCCATTTAATGTGGGGAGCGGTCATTAACCCCTCAAATTCAATGACAGCCAGTGCCGCTTTTTCAGGGCTAGTGACACAGGGTCCTATCGGACTGTCCTATTAGCCACTGCATTCTTCCCTAGCTGAAGTCTCTGGGCCATTTTCAAGGGCAGCCCCACGGACAGCATATTACAGTAGTCCAAATGGGAAGTTACTGGACGATGGACAACTGAGACCAGGCTACCCCCGATCTATGATTGCCCACATACTGTCTCGCCAGAGTGGTGCATGCCCAGGTCATCTCCCGCTTGGACTACTGAAATGTGCTCTACGTGGAGCTACCTTTGACTTGGAAACTACAACTAGTCCAGAATGCGGCAGTTAGACTGGTGACTGGGAATGGCCGCCAGGACCATATAACACTGGCCCTGCAAGACCTACATTGGCTCCCAGTACGTTTCCGAGCACAATTCAAAGTGTTGGTGCTGACCTTTAGAGCTCTAAATGGCATTGGCCCAGTAGACCTGAAGGAGCGTCTCCACCCCCATCGTCCAGCCCCGACACTGAGGGCCTTGTGGCAGTTCCCTCACTGCAGGAAGTGAAACTACTGGGAACCAGGCAGAGGGCCTTCTCTGCGGTGGCGCCCTCCCTGTGGAACGCTCTCCCATCAGATGTCAAGGAGATAAAGAACTACACAACTTTTAGGAGACATCTGAAGGCCACCCTGTATCAGGAGGTTTTTAATGTTTGAGGTTTTGCTATGTTTTTATATGTACTGTAGCCACCCAAAGTGGCTGGGGAAACCCAGCCAGATGGGCAGGGTATAAATATTATGATTACGATTATTATGATTATTATCAAGCACTTCTAGCCGCAGAAACCACTTGAGACTTCAGTGACAAGCTGGAATCCAGGAGTACTCTCAGACTACTGAAGTAGATGTTCAGGAACCCCTTTGTGCCTGCACTGGTTTTCAATGGTGAATGCTGGTTTGGTGCCAGATAGGGCTCTTATCACATAAACATGCAACGGTTTGCTTTCATGAGTGCTGCCGGCTTGAGTGATAACGCATTTCCCCCCTGAGCAAATATTGATACTGCAAGGTCTCCATAGCACCAGCGATTCTTTGATATGCTTTATTGGGTCATAGATGGTTTCATATAGAGGCCTTCCTCCTCAGGTTCTATCTGCCCTTTAAGCAACTGTATTTTCTCTGGCTTCAGACTTCTGCCTCATTAGTGGGGTTTAATTGGTTTGGTGATGTTTAAGCAGCCTGTATCGTTTATACATTTATCACTCTGGGGCCTATTGGCAGAGGGCGATATACAAGACGCTTAAGTAAATAAAGAACAAACACTACAAATCCCATGCTGCTGTGTAACTTTGGGCAGGGTATAAATAATAAATTATTAGTAGTAGTAGTAGTAGTAGTAGTAGTAGTAGTATTTGCAGTTGATAAGGGGAGCCCCTCAAACAGCAGGCCTCTTTGTGTAGTGCCCACTCCTGGGTGAGGTTTCCCTTCTGACTTAAAACTCCCTGTCTCTGTCACTCTATGATTGCACTATCCTCTTAACAACATTACTTTCTTTCTTGGATATTTTTTATTCATTTTCTTTTTATGTTTATGTATAGCCAATCTTTTTCGCTGACAGGGACTCAAGGCAGCTTGCAGATTAAAAATAGGAACTGCTTTAAACCATAGGTGGCTTCCCTCCAACATTTGTCCAATGAAAATAGGGACATCCTATTCCACAAAAATAATTATATTATTTATACTCAACCCATCTGACTGGGTTGCCCCAGCCACTCTGAGCAGCTTCCAACATATATAAATATATACACACAATAAAACATTGAACATTAAAAAGAAACCTTCCCTACACAGGGGTGCCTTCAGATGGCTTGGGCTTTGGACAACCCTCCAACATTTTTCTGATGAAAATAGGGACATTGTAAGGAAAAGCGGGACATTCCAGGATCAAATCAGAAACTGGGATGGCTTCTGTAAATCCAGGACTGTCCCTGGAAAATAGGGACAGCCGCTCTGTGCTTTTCCCTGCCAAATATCGGACGCCCTACCTGTTCCCCTACGAAATGTTTGGTCACACGCCACTGCTATAAGGTCAATAGTGAACGTATTGAAACTTGGAACAAATGTTCCCCTTCCCCAACGAAACGGCTGGTTCTTGTTTCCTTGGCAAACCATTATAATACGGCCTGCCTAACTGTGGGGAAGTTGCACCCATAACCTTAATGTGTTGTCTGTGCTGTTGTAGCGTAAGCTATAAAAATGATCTCCATAGCCCTTCTGCTTGGAGAAGAGGGTGCAAGTGGGCAGTAAAAATCAGCGTGCGACAAGCACTATTAGTACAGCTGTGTTAAAGCAGCTGTGAGCCACATGAGCCTTAAGCCAGGCTATGGCCTAGGGCTGCCAGGATGTGAGTAAAATATTCTGCAGAACAAACAACATGGCTGAGATGTGTAAATAGCTCCTTATGTTCCGTCCATGCTAGCCCCAAACCCCATTAAACAAGGCTTTGGCTTGTTCGGTTTTTTGTTTATTTGTTTTTGGAGGAATAATGGATTTTCCATCTGTATTCGGTGACGTTGCTGTCTGGCAACTTGGAAGCTGGTTCCTTTGATCTTCTGCTCACCTTTCACAACTGGTAGGAGGGGGTTCTTCTACAGGGAATCAAAAGAAAAGCCCGCTTCTAGCCAAAGTTTAATATGAAGGAGATGTTTGTCTACCCCGGCCTAGACAGTCTCCTTGCATTGTGGAACAAGGATATAAAATTTACAGCATGCTATGGTTTAAGAGAAAATTGTATGAAAATGCTATAAAGATGGTACCCAATGCCTAGTAGACTGGCAAAAATGCATAAATCCAAGTCAAATAAGTGTTAGAAATGTAAAGAGAAAGAAGGTACCTTTTTCACATGTGGTGGTCTTGTCATAAGGTTAAAGCTTACTGGGAAATGATTTATAGTGAATTGAAAAAGATGTTTAAGATAACATTCATTTAAAAAACCCAGAAGTTTTTCTCTTAGGAATTATAGGATTAGAACTACCCAACTGTATAGAATTTTTTTTTATTTATGCAACTACAGCAGCAAGAATGTTATTTGCTCGAAAGTGGAAAGGTGAAGAGGTCCTGACAAAAAGAGATTGGATACAGAAACTAATGGAGTATGCAGAAATGGCAAAACTTACCAGAAGAATAAGAAATCAAGACAACACACTTTTTAGAAAGGAATGGAAGTGGTTTATTGAGTATTTACAAACAAACTGTAAACAGATTAAGACATTGGCAGGATTATTGTAAAAACCTGCAGTGCATGTAGATAGATGATAGATAGAAAGAAAGATAGATAGATTAGAATAGACGAATAAAAGAGTAAGTTAAGACAATTTGGAGTATGCAGGAAAGGACAGAAATAAACGTAAGGGACTGCAGAAAGAAGGGGAAGGGAGTCAAAATTGAAAATGTTAAAACTTGGCAAAATAATTGTTGTGATGTATACTGTATAAATAAAATTTATAAATAAAAATTAAACAAAAATAGACATTCTCCCTGCGTCTGCACCCGCTCCAGATTTCAGCATAAACAAAAGAGGCCGGGAAAGTTATAAGGAAACCAGTGAGGATGACGTAAGTTTAAGAGTCAGGATAGTTGAAATAATGAAGTGTGGATGGAATGTTTGCCTGTGTCTACTTCTAAGACCTTAACCCAGAAATTCCTAAGCTATTGGACATGATACTGCTGTTTGTGTGCTGTAAGCAATAATTTAATTTCCCGTGAGCTCAAGCACCCACTCACAAAAGAGGCTATCAGCTCCATCTCTGAAGAATTTTGCCTTATCCCAGATCCAATTATTTCCCATCTTTTCCAGTATCATCTCCTCTGGCCAATAGTGGAAATGCTGGGAATTTGGAACCTTCTCTGTGAACAATGCCTTTTCTTGCCTCTCACCTGCCTTCTTCCCAAGCAGCCTCTGCTGAGGGCAAATAATTTCACATGGGGTGTGTTCTGACCATTGAATTGCTTCCTGACGTAGAAGAACTCAGAGGAGGCTGACCGTTGCTTCTTTGTAGGATCTGCTGCTTCCAATCAGGAGGCATGTTCGTTTTCGTTTCCTTATTAAATTTGCACGCCACTTAATCGCCACGGATTCTAAAGGGGTTTACGAGTACAAAACCAATTGCAGGATGCGTACGATCAACAACGGAAGCAGGAAGTTCAAGCTGGAACATCAGATAGCTACTTGCAATAGCCACCCAGAATGCCTGGGGCAACCCAGTCAGATGGGTAGGGGAAGAAGAAGAAGAAGAAGAAGAAGAAGAAGAAGAAGAAGAAGAAGAAGAAGCAGCAGCAAGTGTGTCCTCAAGAGCCAGCAGATGGCCATTGCCAACGGAGCCTCATCTATTTCATAACTGTGGGGCCACCAGTTGAAAACCACCTCCATCATCTTTTTTATATCTAATTTTTTATTCATTTTCACTTTCAACGATTGTCATCACACATAAACCATAGTCATTTTACAAGTGGGATTCTCAGAATCCCAAGACTTCCCTCCACAGTTTCCCTAGATATTCTTTTCAAACTACATCGTATCATATTCTCCATATTTTCTTAAAACTCAATTCTTACCATAGTTCTCACTTCATTGCAAGTGTGTGTTTTTTTAAAAAAAATCCTGCCAATGTTTTTAATTGTTTACAGTATTCTTTTAAGTAACTTATAAAATTTCCCCATTCTTTATTCAATTTATTGTCCTCTTGATATCTGATTTTCCCAGTCATTTTCGCCATTTCGGCATAGTCCATCATCTTTATCAAACATTCTTTTGTAGATAGATTGTCCTCCTTCCATCTTTGGGCAAGTAGCATCTGCACAGCTATTGTAGCATACATCAATAGTCTCTTCTGATCCTTAGGTATTTCTGGACCTAAAATTCCTAGTAAGAAAGCTTCAGGTTTTTTCCCATAAAAGTAATTTTAAGCATTTTTTTTCCAACTCGTCATAAATCATTTCCCAATATATTTTTGTTTTCTTGCACGTCCACCACATGTGGTAAAATGTGCCTTCTTTCTATACATTTTTGTAATTTAGTAGGAGTTAGGTACCACCTCCATCATCAGGTAGTGACAGAAACATACCCTCCAACATTTCTCCAAAGAAAATAGGGACATCCTATTCAATTAGTAGTAGTAGTAGTAGTAGCACCCCACCCATTTGACTCAGTTGCCCCAGTCACATTAAAAAACGTCCCCATAAAGGGCTGCCTTCAGGTGTCTTCTAAAGGTTGTATAGTTTCTTATCTCCTTGACATCTGATGGGAGGGTGTTCCACAGTATGGGTGCCACTACCAAGAAGGCCCTCTGGCTGGTTCCCTGGGAAATTATTCATAATGAGTTGGGGGGAAATGCTCAAGATAACATTCACTAAAAACCCCAAAGCTTTTCTTTTAGGAGTAATAGGTTCGGAGGTACCCAAAGGAAATTATTTGTGTATGCTACCACAGCTGCTCAAATGATATATGGCCAGAGACGAAATGAGGAAACAGTTTCAACTAAGGAAGATTGGCAACAAAAACTGTTGGGAGTATGCAGAAATGGTAAAACTTAAGAAAGTTTCTGTTTCAATACAGAATGGGGAAACTTTATTGAATATTTGATTAATGACAGCAAACAACTGAAATCATTTGCAGGATTGACATAAGAACGTGCAGTGAGAATAACCTAAACAGAACATAAAGGATAAACAGTAAATAGAAATGAATTGGATGTGGAGTGGTAAAAGATATAACATAATTAACTGCAGAAAGGGGGCGGATGATTTGATATTTTAAATTGGTTGTGTAAATTTATTTTTGTGATAATATCTGTAAAATGAGAACATGAAAAATAAAATTATCAAATAAACAAATAAAGTTACTTATCTCCTTGGCTTGGGGGGTTGCATAACTCCATACCCTCCAACATTTCTCCGATGAAAATAGGGATGTCCTAAGGAAAAGTGGTACATTCCAGGATCAAATCAGACATTGGGATGGCTTCTGTAAATCTGGTACTGTCCCTGGAAAATAGGAACACTTGGAGGGTCTGGAGAACTAACTGGATTCGATTTCATTATCTTAATGTACAATGGAGGACAACATGCAGAAGAATGATTCTCATGACCCAGGCAGGAACATAGATGAGCTCCATTTATACTGAGTAATTCTTACTTTCACAATGTGTCGAGAGCATAAGAGTGAAGAACGTCTCCCATTTTAATTCCGAAAACAGCATGCTCCAGTCTTCGGAAGCCAGGAAAAACCCTGCCTTAACCTTTGACTGCCAGAATATCTCACTCATTCCACTGAACTGCTCCCTTAATGAAGGAACATTTTTGCTCCTGCACATTTTGTTATGGGATCCCTCCATCCTGTTTTCTTGCAGGGAGAAAGGGAGTGCCTCATTTCTTGAAAATCGCCAGGGGATCATCTTTTAAAATTGCTCTGCCAGATACATTTTCCAGGTAGGAGAAGAAACAGTCCTCGGCTATTAAAAATACAAGAACCAGCTGTGCTCTTTAATTCTTGAGAAAGATGGATAATTCTCAAGTATAGGGCTCTGCCCCAAATAGTCCAGCAGTTCTTGGCTAAATGGGACTGTTAACTACCTATTTTCAATCCCTAGATAATACGTTTTGCACCACATACACATGGATGACCTTTGTATGTTGCATTCATTCATCCAAAGTGACCACAGGCAGTTTGTAGGCTCAAGTGAAAAAATTGTCACTGGGTCTAACTACCTACAAGCTGCAGGGAGGGGGAGGTGTGTGTGTTTGTGTTTGTGTGTGTGTGTGTGTGTGTAGCCAAAACTCAGCTTGCATACATTTACAGGGGAAGATAATCAGGCTTGGGAAGGGCTGGGAACCCGACCACCAATTCTCTCCTGCAAATGCGTCCCCTTCCTCAGATTAGCATTTTTGAGGCAAACAGGGAATTGATTTTTGTCATGTAATTCCATCCTTAAAGGTAAAGGGACCCCTGACAATTAAGTCCAGTCACAAACGACTCTGGGGTTGTGACGCTCATCTCACTTTAAAGTCCGAGGGAGCTGGCGTTTGTCCGCAGACAGCTTCCAGGTCATGTAGCCAGCATGACTAAGCCGCTTCTGACGAAACCAGAGCAGCGCACAGAAACATCATTTATCTTCCCACCGGAGAGGCACCCATTTATCTACTTGCACTGCTTTCGAACTGCTAGGTTGGCAGAAGCTGGGATGCGGGTAGCGCTGTAGGTTAAACCACTGAGCCTCTTGGGCTTGCCGATCGAAAGGTCGATAGTTCGAATCCCTGTGACGGGGTTAGCTCCCATTGTTTGGTCCCAGCTTCTGCCAATCAAACCCAGTTCCATGTTTAAGCACAACTAAATTGCAAATATGCAAATACATGTATCATATACAGTGCTTTTTTTCTTTAAAAAATGTTTAGGGGTACTCTCATTCTCCTCCTCATATTGAAATACTGCCCTTCAATGAGGCAGAACTTAGATTCACAAAATGTTTAGGGGCAGTGCTTTTTTTCTAAAAAATAAATAAGTATGTGTAGGTGTACTCACATTTTGACTCAAGAAAATCACCATTTTATAGTTCAAATCGGGGAAAATAAATACAGTAAATGGACAAAAGTACAAGGATTCACAAAATGTTTAGGGGTATGCATACCCTTGCGTCCCCCCCCCCAGAGAAAAAGCACTGATCATATATACATATTTTAAACTGCTATGGGCCTCAGGAGGTTGTGCATTAGAAAATTAATATAGAAGCAACCTGCTTCCATTTCCCATGGTTCACAGAAGACATCGCCTCATTGGCTATGGGGAGTCCTCAAATATGGCTGGCAAAATGTCCTTAAAGTTATATTAGCGGAATTTAGCAAAAGAGAGGTCTGGGTTTGGTTTGGTCTTTGCTCTTCTTTAGAAATTATTACCCCTGCAAATTATTGAAATAAATGCTAAAGTGTTCAGCATCCAGCCAGTTTAACAGTGGCCTCAACACCAGAGGGAGACTTTATGGAATACAGCTGTGCTTATTTTATGGCTTCCGGGCCTTTTACAGTTTTTGCAGTGTGCCGTTTGTGAGGCTCCACTCTGCCTTTGTAGAGCAGGCGGGGTGCTGGGAGGGGGGTGTTTCAGTCGAACGTTTCCAAGCTGAAAGATGGAGGTTTGTCGTTTTTTTTTTTAAGCTCAGCAGACTCCTTGCTAGAGAACAGATTCAAATTAAATTATATACATTGGTGCTCCAAACCGTTTCACTGAGTATTGTGTATCCGAGGCTGATTCCACCGCTGGAAATATTGGGGGCATTTGCGGTAGGTACGACCAGCTCTAGGAGTTTCCAGGTGTCACGGTCCGGTTCACGGGCGATCGAAGTCCTGGCGGGGGACGTCAGGACTGGGGGCAAGATGGCGGGGTGGGAGCAGGAATGGGGGTCCAGAAGCCAGGAGTCAGGAAGCCAAGGGTCCGAGGGTCAGGAAGCAAGTAGTCACGAAGTCAGGGGTCCAAGGATCAAGAAGCAAGGAGTCACGAACTCAGGGGTCCAAGGATCAGGAAGCAAGTAGTCACGAAGTCAGGGGTCCAAGGATCAAGAAGCAAGGAGTCACGAAGTCAGGGGTCCAAGGATCAAGAAGCAAGAAACCAAACTCAGCAAGGCAGAGAACGTGTTGCTGTGGCAAAGAGCCGAAGGGAACTGCTGACCTTATAACCCTTCCTGGCTCTTGCCACCAAGTGCTGTGAGTTACCAATCGGCCTCACCTGTGAGGCTGCGCCTTGCCTCTTCAGAACAAACTTAGGAAGGCCCCAGTCCTGCAAAGTTCTATTGGTCACAGGGCCTGGCTCCTGCACACACTTTTGCTGTTGGTAGCAAGTGTCCTTTACAGAATATCAAGAACTGCCCCTCTCCATATGAACCTACCCAGACTCTGCAATCATCACCTGAGGCCCTTCTTCATGTGCCTCCTCCGTGAGGGGTCCAGAGGGTCCTGAAAAAGGGCCTTTTCTGCAGTGGCTCCCCACTTCTGGAATGTTTGCCCCAGGGAGGCTCACCTGGTGCCTTCATTATATATTTTTAGGCACCAGGCAAAAACAGTTTTCTTTAACCAGGCCTTTGGCTGGTTAAAATATACTGCTCTTTTAAATGTGTTGTTGGAGCAAGGGGTTATTGGTTTGGCTTTGCTCTTATTTTTATTTTGTGTTTTGTGTCTTTTATGTTGTAATTTTATGTTTACAACTGCTCTGAGATCTATGGAGCATTTAGCATATGCTTCACCACTAAGAGACAGTCATTACTTTTAAATATTTACTCACACTTTCCTTGATTCAGACTCTTAAAATTTCAGTTTTGTTGTTTCTTACGCAGCTAAGTTTTATCTATGATATACAGTCATAACTTGGTTTTTGAACAGCTTAGTTCTCGAACGTTTTGGCTCCTGGACGTCGCAAACAGGGAAGTGAGTGTTCCAGTTTGCGAACTATTTTTGGAAGCCGAACATTCGACGCAGCTTTCGCAATTTCCGATTCGCTGCAGGATATTCCTGCAGCCAATCAGAAGCCTCACTTTGGTTTGCGAATGTTTTGGAAGTTGAACGGACTTCCGGAACGGATTCCATTCGACTTCCAAGGTAGAACTATATAGCTTTGCTCTGCTTCTACCAAGTTGCTAGGAAACTTTACTGAATGCCCTTGTTATATTTCATGCTTTTATGCAAACTACTTATTATATGGAATAGTATAAAAACCGTATGGATAAATTAACTTTTCTGATTGGGTGGCAAAATAAGACTGATATGTCTTCAAGTAACTAGCCTTAGCTAATCAAAGAAGCAATCATCAATTACTATTGAAATTGATAGGGTTAGTGGAACTAATTTACCTCCCATTAATTTCAAGGCGACTTTAGTCTGGCTAAATTTATTTGGGTCTCTGCCCTGGAGACCTAATTACAAATATTGCCCAGTGGCACACGTAAAATATTTCTATTAAAGAATTAAGTGGCTGGATATGATACAATTTGAGAAGATGCTTGAGAAAACAAAAGTTGCTTGGTGGGGTAACAGTCATAAACAGATTTATCAAGTGGATGGGGTTAACCTGAAAGAGCGTCTGCACATGTTGGGTCAGCCTGCACATGTGCAGAAAGTCATATTTTTTATCACATAGTTTCTGAGCAACCTAGAATTGTAGAGTGGGAAGGGACCCTGAAGATCCTCTATTCCACCCCCTGAAGCCTGGGCATTTATAGCACCACGCTGTAACCAACTGAGCTATCCAGCCTCATTTGACAATTTCAAAAAGAGAAAGGGGCTAAGGAAAAATAACTTTTGTACGAGAGTCTAAAAAGCAAGCCAACCCGAATACAGTGGGACCTCGGGTTACAGACGCTTCAAGTTACAGATGCTTCAGGTTACAGACGCCGCTGACCCAGAAATAGTACCTTGGGTTAAGAACTTTGCTTCAGGATGAGAACAGAAATCATGCTCCGGCGGCGCAGCAGCAGCAGGAGGCCCCATTAGCTAAAGTGGTACCTCAGGTTAAGAAGAGTTTCTGGTTAAGAACTGACCTCCAGAATGAATTAAGTTCTTAACCCGAGGTACCACTGTAATAATAATAGTAATAGTAATAGTAATAGTAATTTTATTATTTGCACTGTGCCCATCTGGCTGGGTTGCCCCAGCCACTCTGGGCAGCTTCCAACACACATAAAATAAAATAAAACCCATCATACATTAAAAACTTCCTGATACATGACTCCCTTCAGACATCTTTTAAAAGTTGCATAGTTAATTTCTCTCCTTGACATCTGGTGGGAGGGTGTTCCACAGGGAAGGCACCACTGCCCAGAATGGCGACCACGGATATTGTTTTTACAGTCCATGCTTTTTTGGGGGGTGAGGGTGGGGGTTTCTGGGGTAAACAACACTTCAAGGTAAAGGTTAAACATTGCTAGTGCCAATATTGATTACTTGGGCCCATTCTGCTAATTAATGCCTTGCCACCGAAAGGGTATTTTGCATGCACTCCCAGAAAAAGCACTGGTGGCGGTTCCAGTTTATCTGAGGCAAGAGCTCCGTATCATTCATTTATTTGTGGTCTTACGTGCAAAACAGTCAGGAGAGTAGGGAGAAGGTACAGATGGATCTGAAGCTGACCGCCAACCATTCCTAAGGGCGAAATACCATCTGAGTAGGGTTATGACCTTCAGTTAAATAACTGAAGCTGTGGTGGGTAATTAGGATGGGTGGTTGGGAGAAAGGGACCAGAGTTTACATTTCCTTCATGTTATCTCTAGCTGTGACACTCTTCCCCAGAGTTCCTGTAGAAAGCACTCATCCTTCCTGAAGGACAGGAAGTGTTTGTCGGAATGGGGATTTACATATTCCCTTGGTGATGGGGCCGCTCACCCAGATGGCATGCTACTTATTTCCTTCAAACAACAAAATAATGTGGGCAAAGTTGAGAGGTTGCATTGTTTGGAAAATGCTTTTCTCGTTTGTATTCTGCCCTTAGCTCAGCTATGAAGTGTTCGTTCCCCTGTAGAATGTGGGACTCGGTGTTGTTAACGTGAAATAAAACCAAAGATTCCATAAGCAACAGAGAAAACGTCCTGGTAAATAGGCCTGCTCCAAGACTGCTGTGACGTTCATGTTTTCAGGAGGAGATGCTTAAAAACAGCAACATCTTCTTCATTCGCAGTGGCAGCAAGGATTTTTCCTCCTCCTCCTCATTTAGGTAAAATTAAAATATACGATATCTTTATTGTCATTGTCCCATGCAGAACAATAAAACAGAAAAACTACATAAAACATTCAAAAACCCCTAAAAACTCTGAAACCTCATTTTAAAATACACTATACTATAGAGACCCCTTAGGCTGCGTTTAGAACCAGACTTGCATTTGCGTAGAAACTGTTTCTCAGATGGCTAGTCCTAGTCTTTATAACCTTGTACCTTCTTCCAGAAGGCAGAAGCTGGAAGAGATCATTTCCAGGGTGCGTACTATCCTGCGCTATTTCCGGAACTTTCTTACGGCACCTGGCAGCATAGATTTGATCTAAGGTGGGAAGAGTGCACCCAATTATTCTCTCTGCAGTCTTTACAACCCTGGACAGCATTGTTTTTCCCCTGGCTGTGCAGCTCCCAAACCACATACACAGACCATAAGTTAATACACTCTCCACAGTGCAATGCTAAAATGCCATCAACAGGTCCTTTGAGAGATTGTTTTTCTGGAGGATTCTGAGAAAATATAAGAAATATCCTATATAAGAAATATAAGAAATATCCTCAGTCACATGGAGTTTAAAGATTAAGACCACCCACTATGTATGGGGGAGAAATTTGATTTGGTTCACATTTAAATGTGAGCCCATCTAATTTGCTCTTTCTGAAAAAATATGAGAACTGAAATTCAGCCATCCTTTGAAATTCACCTCTCTGAATTTTGCAAACAGGGCTGGCCCACCCAGGTGGCAAGGTGAGGTGTCTGCCTCAAGTGGCAGGATACATAGCGGCAGCGAATCCCAATTTAGAGCTTTATTCTCCTCCTGATTCCCCTCCTTGTTCCTGATGCAGATCTCTACTAACCCCTTCTTCCCTTGTGGAGAGTGGGGTGCCATTTTATGGTTCGCCTCAGGCACCATATCGTCTTGGAGGGACCCTCTATGCAAGTTCTCCAGCTAAATACAATGGTACCTCTGGATGCGAACGGGATCCGTTCTGGAGCACCGTTCGTATCCAGAAGCAATCACAACCCGCATCTGCGCATGCACGGGCCGCGATTCGCAACTTCTGCACATGCGCGTGATGTCATTTTGACCGTCTGTGCATGTGCGAGCGGCGAAACCCGGAAATAATACGCTCCGTTACTTCCAGGTCGCCGCAATGCGCAACCTGAAAATACTTATCCCGAAGCTACTTAAACCCGAGGTATGACTGTAATGCATATTCTGGGGTAAATGCATTCATTAAAGTGCATATATTCATGAAAAGAACACACCAAAATGCACTATTTTAGAGGAAAGTGCTTTGCAAAAAAAGTTGTATATTAAGCAAAATTGCATACGAATGTATATTGTTAGGAGAAAATTGCACACAAACGCTGATGAATTCTCATGAGGACTTTTAAAGAAATGAAAACGATGTGGAGATATGGACAACTGAATTTAAGATTGGAAACATGAGAAACTGAGGGAAACCAAAATTGACAGAGTTGTCCACCTATCCTGAATAGTCTTAGAATTCACCCACCATAGATATTACACTTCTGCAGGCAATGAATTACCGTATTTTTCGCCCTATAGGACGCACTTTTTCCCCTCCAAAAATGAAGGGGAAATGTGTGTGCGTCCTATGGGGCGAATGCAGGCTTTCGCTGAAGCCTGGAGAGCGAGAGGGGTTGGTGCGCACTGACCCCTCTCGCTCTCCAGGCTTCGCACAGCTCTCTGCAAGCGGGCTCCCACGGCTTGCGGAGAGTTGCCTGCATGCCAAAGCCTGGGCGCTGAACTCCCACGGCTTGCAGAGAGTTGCCTGTTCTGGGGTCTGGGGAAGCTCGGGCTTCCCCCGCCCGATCTAGCCCCGCGCCTGGGGGAGAAAATATTTCCCCCCCTTTATTTCCCCCCCCAAAAAAAACTAGGTGCGCCTTATGGGACGGTGCGTCTTATAGGGCGAAAAATATGGTATCCCATGAAAGTACGAGAGGGGAGATATTTGGACCAGCTTTAGACCATACATTTCTCAAAAAGGCAGACTATGGCACACCCTCTAATACTAAGCACAGCTCTTGTGGTGTTTTGCTACCTTACTGCTACATGAGCTTTGCTCCCACAGGAAGCAAGCATCCCAAAGTTGTTTCAGTGTTGGCGTTCAATGGGGCATCCTGAGACTTTGAAGCGAGAAGGAAGGATTTCATGGGGAAGTGGATGATATAAGGCTTCTTCTAATAGGTCGCCAAGCATCAAGACAATAACTCACACTTTCCCAGGCCTGAACCGTGAATTAGATAACAGCACAAGAACACATGAAGGCCGCTTGCAAGATAAATAAGGCTGGTGGCTTTGTTTGAGAAGGAAACCTTACAACATAAACTCTTTTCTAGTTAGGTTACCATATACATTTTAATTAATATAAGGGAGGGCAGATATAGGATGGGCAAATTCAAGATGACTCCTGTTTTCCTAACACCCCACTTGCTCTTAATTTGTTACCTGCGCTGTGGGTTAAACCACAGAGCCTAGGACTTGCCAATCAGAAGGTCGGCAGTTCGAATCCCCGCGACGGGGTGAGCTCCTGTTGCTCGGTCCCTGCTTCTGCCAACCTAGCAGTTCGAAAGCACATCAAAGTGCAAGTAGATAAATAGGTACCACTCCAGCGGGAAGGTAAACGGCCTTTCCGTGCGCTGTTCTGGTTCGCCAGAAGTGGCTAAGTCATGCTGGCCACATGACCCAGAAGCTGTACGCCGGCTCCCTCGGCCAATAAAGCGAGATGAGAGCCGCAACCCCAGAGTCGGCCATGACTGGACCTAATGGTCAGGGGGTCCCTTTACCCTTTACCTAAGGAACATCCATCTCTGTGGGCTGGAATTCTCACATGGTCAACCTTATTTGTTCTTTAATGGGCTTATCTGGATGATTTTCCATCTAAGTTTCAGTTACAAGCACAAGATGAGACTTTGGAAATTGGAAAATAAAAAACTTTTCTGTTAGTGGAGGCCTGGCAGTTCAAGGCCTAGCAATTTTAGGAAGCTTCCAAATCAAAGAATGTATGAAGCGACTGGAGGACAGCTCTGGATTTAAAAGACACAGCAAATGATCCTGGCATTGGTATCTTTTCAAACCACATGTACCAAAACTGTTGAAGTATTATTGTCACGTTCCCAACACTTAGCATGTTTTAGAATGCCCAGAGGGCCAAGGCTTTGAGGGAGACCCAAATGAGTGAATTCAGTTTTCATCTCTTTGTCATTCATTCGTTTCTTTCTTTTTTCTTCCCCTCCCTGCACCATAGAAGCATGTATCCAAATTCTGCCAAATGTGACGTCTCTTCAGTATCCAATTCCTTCTTTTTAAAGGAACCATATGCATCCTTTTAATTTTCCACTAATTACAAATTCATGGCAAGTGTGTAATGATATTTTAGGGTCTAGTGGTGTTAATTTTCCATGTCTGTAACCAACGACATGCAAAGTGTCAAAGTGTTACTTTTCACATGGTCCTCAAATAAAATTAGCACTTTTCTGTCATAAAGTACACCGAAAGAAATTGTATGTCTAGATGAGGGAGGTGAAAATCCTCAAGCCAACATAGCCAAGCATCTTTTTCAGGTTAAATTGTAAACGTGAAATTGAGAAATGGTAGAAACATAAAATAAGCATCTATTCCAGCATGCTATTCCAGCATCTGGAAAAAGAGGAGACTGAGAGGAGCTATGATAGCCATCTTCAAATATCTCAAGGGCTATCACATGGAAGATGGAGCAAGGTTTTTTTTCTTCTGCTCCGGAGGGTAGGATTTGAACACATGGCTTCAAGTTACAAGAAAGGAGATTCCAACTAAACATTTGGAAAAAATTTCTGACAGTAAGAGCTGTTCAGCAGTGGAACAGACTCCCACAAGAGGTGGCGGACTCTCCTTCCTTGGAGGTTTTTAAGCAGAGGTTGGATGGCCATCTGTCATGGATGCTTTAACTGAGATTCCTGCATTACAGGGTGTTGGACTAGATGACCCTTGGGTCCCTTCCAACTCTACGATTCTATTATTCTATCTTTTTCTTTGTTATTTCCATCATGTTCTTTTTTCCCAGCCAACCTAAGATAAGATAAGATAAAACTTTATTTGCATTAGCCAATGGCCATAGCAACAGTAAATATTACAGTATACGCAGAAAAGGAAATTTGATATAAGAGCACAATTTAAAGTCCTGAATCAGCCATCAGTTAGTGGCCCTTATTCTGATTGCCCCTGCTATGAACCTGGCAACCTTTGCTGTTATCTGCTCATTCTGATCTGATAGAAGAAAGGACATTGTGGTAGTGGTTAAGCTCCCTGGGATGGTTCGTACGAGTGGGGTGATGATCTCGTTCCTCAGGTCTTTGTAGAGAGTACAAGACAGGAGGACGTGTGCCGCTGTTTCTGTGCGACCCTCTCCACAGGGGCAACCTATGAAAGTGATCTTGAACCCGGCATCTGTTATTCAGAAAAGACAGCTTCTGTACTCAGAACTTCCTTCTAGCTATTAGTCCTAATAGATATGGACAGCGGGGATGGGGCAGATACTTGATACAGATCAGATGCAAATACAAACCTACCCAATCCCCACTTTCCAAAACTATGTGTGAACCATAACACAGGCATCCTTTGGTATTTGTACTTTCCTGAATTTTGCACTGCCCTCCTCTAGCCAAGTAATGCATACAGAAATGCGTATATAAGGGTCAAGTGTGGCACAGAAATGCATATATTGGTGGAAATAACATACCATTGTTAGGGGAAATTGCTTTGCAATTTTAAAAACAAAAACTGACATTGACGTATGGAGAGCTAAGTTTAAGAGTGTAAAAATGAGACAAATGATCAGATTCGCCTGTCCCCTGACAGTGCACTCAGAAGAAATAACCACCGAGTTCAGTGGTGCTTACTCCCAGGTAGGTATGAGCCGGGTTGCAGTCTTGTAGAATTGTCCTCTATTTCTCTCATTCTTTTGGAAGCCATCTGTGTCAGTGGTTTGAATCCCAATTTGTGGTGGTGAGTTCCGGTCAGCTTTATTGGGCAATCCCGGTTTGTAGTGCAGTGGTACCTTGGTTCTTAAACTTAATCCGTTCCAAAACCAAAGCGTTCCAAAACCAAGGCACATTTTCCCATAGAAAGTAATGCAAAATGGATTAATCCGTTCCAGACTTTTAAAAACAACCCCTAAAACAGCAATTTAACATGAATTTTACTGTCTAACGAGACCATTGATCCATAAAATGAAAGCAATAAACAATGTCCTGCATTCACACACACAATCAATCAATCAATCAATCAATCAATCAATCGGTAGCTGAACTGGGTTCCACACAGTCACAAAAACAAAAAACAAAGAGCCGCAAAAACAAAAACACAAAATAAATAGCAAAACCAGACAGACCTCAGCGTAACACTCAAAACGGAAGTGTGGCACTCAAAACGGAAGCGTAACACTCAAATCGGAATTGTAACACTCAAAACGAAAGTGTGGCACTCAAAATGGAGCACGTTCAGCTTCCAAAAAAGGTTCACTAACTGGAACACTTACTTCTGGGTTTGCAGTGTTTGGGTTCCAAGTTGTTTGAGTACCAAGGTGTTTGAGAACCAAGGTAAAAAGCTGTCCGTTAGTCCAGTCAATGACTGAGGTTGTGCGCTCACCTCGCTCTATAGGCCGAGGGAGCCGGCGTTTGTCCACAGACTGCTTTGGGTCATGTGGCCAGCATGACTAAGCCGCTTCTGGCAAACCAGAGCAGCGCACGGAATGCTGTTTACCTTCCCGCCAGAGTGGTAACTATTTATCTACTTGCACTTGATATGCTTTCAAATTGCTAGGTGGGCAGGAGCTGGGACCGAACAACGGGAGCTCAATCCATCATGGGGATTTGAACCGCCCACCTTCTGATCGGCAAGCCCTAGGCTCTGTGGTTTGGACCACAGTGCCACCCACGTCCCTTGAGAACCAAGGTACTACTGTATTATTATAAGAGTGAGGATTCCCCCTCACCCTCCACACTGTTCACGATTATGATGAAGTCTATCCCACAAGACACACAAATCAGTGCAACTAAGGAAATAAAGGTATCATATGTAAAGGTACCAGTCCAAGGTCAGTGGCAAAAATCATGAACAAGACGCAAAGAATTCCAGTCCCAGTGAAACACAAGGAACGTTGAATTATGTGTAGGCATCAATTGCCCTTCCAAAAGTGCTGGTCAACTGCAACATCAGTAACACCAATGGGACACAGGAACGCAGGATGCAGAATGGCCTGCAATTTATGGGAGAAATTAGCAAGACTTTTAAAGGCTGCGACTGAATAACTGGCGGCAAAAAAAGCTACAAAATCAAATTCAAAACAATGAAGATATATCAGTTGGTGAATGGAACAGTTCCAGCCATCTGGCATTCATATGGTCCTGGCTGGGGTTGTTATTGTGCAGACATAAATGACCCACTCATACCTCCAAGCAAGGGCTTTCATTAACTACATATATCAAAACACTTTGTAGCTGGTTAATATTACAGCCTCACACATGCTAAACCCTTTCGCTATTTTTAATCTCTATAAAGTTTGAGGGTTCCCAGTCCATCAGTGTTCATACATTTCCATTGTGACCGTAGTCAGTGGAAGACATTATGTATCCTGCAATTTCAGCAGCAAAAAAAAAGGGGGGGAGAGAATGAGATGACAAATTATTCATGCAAGTCCACCTAGGCCTGGAAAGATCCCGTTCTCCAAAAGAACAAATCCTGCTTCTGTTGAAAACAGCCATCACGAAAATGGATAGAAATAAACTCTACTGCACATGTGAAATACTAGTCTAGACTTCCTGTTACAGATCAGTTTCAAATTACTTGTCTGTATGAGTTTCCTGTGAGTTTGTTAACTACAGGGGAGTTAAAACAAAGCAACCAGCATGTGCTGGCTTTAAAAGAAAAGAAAAAACCATATATGTTAGACTTTTCAGAATTCACAGTGTTCCGCCAAGGATTTACAAATATGGGTTGGTACTTCCTTTAGTGCTGAGGAAAGGATCAAGAAGATTGTTTTCCCTTCAGCCAAGACCTTCATGAAACCCACAGGTACAAAATCAAAGTAATAAATCCACAGCACAATGTTGTTGTTGTTTAGTCATGTCCAACTCTTTGTGACCCCATGGACCAGAGCATGCCAGGCACTCCTGTCTTCCACTGCCTCCCGCAGTTTGGTCAAATTCATGCTGGTAGCTTCGAGAACACTCTCCAACCATCTCGTCCTCTGTCGTCCCCTTCTCCTTGTGCCCTCCATCTTTCCCAACATCAGGGTCTTTTCCAGGGAGTCTTCTCTTCTCAAGAGGTGGCCAAAGTCTTGGAGCCTCAGCTTCAGGATCTGTCCTTCCAGTGAGCACTCAGGGCTGATTTCCTTCAGAATGGATATGTTTGATCTTCTTGCAGTCCATGGAGCTCTCAAGAGTCTCCTCCAGCACCATACATCATATTAAACAATTGCTGGCATGCTTTTTAATCTGCCTCTTAGCTCTGACTGCCTAGTAAACAAAAGAAGTCACAGATTTTACGTATTACATTAAATACATCCTTCTTTAACTTAATTGACCAGAAAGCAGCCCTGCCTTGGAGCAGAGGGACAAGGACTCACTCAGGTCCCAAAAACAAAAACAGAGGAACAAAGGAAGAAGTAACTTATTTTATGAAGATTCATGACAAACATGTTTTGACCATAGGTCTTCCTCAAAGGCAAGGAGTCTTCATGTATCTAGAAGCAAACCTCTTTCTCCACAGCTTCAGGGGCAGGCATTTATATTGGGTTAATGGCACAAAGTGAAATTCTCTTTCCTCAATGCTATGCTCCTGATCCAGTTTGCTCCTCTTCCAGGCTTTTCAAAGTCTATAACTGGGAGAACTTATACAAAATTTCCAAAGCCCACAAAGTCTGCCCCTGAGATCTCTCCTCATCCGCTTCCGTCTCGGTCTCGGTCTCTCTGTCATTCTAAGATAGCTACTAAGTTTTGTTTTGTCGCCCTGCTAATTATTTGGTTAGATCAATCTAAAAGGGAAGGAAGCCAAGCCTTCACTAAGTGCTTTTTTTCAGTAATTTCTGACAGTAAATATAATAGATCCAATTTAAGTCTCGGAAAAAAACACTTACAGAAATACTGTGTGAATCATACTTGCTGAACATCACCATTTTCTGTAACGTGTGGCACTAATGGCAATCAGAAATCATTAAAATATGCTCTGACTGTAATTTCTTTTTCAGAACCGCTTATATGTTTCTGGTAAACAATGGCTTTTTCTATGCAGAGTATGGAGAAAATAAAAGATAAAGTGCGAGATTGGCTACATTATGCTCAGATTAAAGAAGTTTTTAAGTTGGACAAAAAGATAGGATTCCAGGTGGAAAAATCAAAGTTAGAAACAGAACTGTTAGAACCCAGCTCTAAGATACTTTCAAGAATGTATAACTTGCTGTTAAAATGGAATACACAGGATGAAACAGTCAAATCAGCCATGATAAAATGGGCACAGGACATAGGGTACAACATCATGTTTGCTGACTGGGAAAAGTTATGGACCACAGGTTTGAGATTTACGGCATGTAATGCCTTGAAAGAAAACATTATGAAAATGATATACAGGTGGTACATGACTCCAGTCAAGCTTGCAAAGATATACCATGTGTCTGATAATAAATGTTGGAAGTGTAAAGAAGCTGAAGGAACATTCTTTCACCTCTGGTGGACTTGCCCTAGAGTGAAGGTTTTCTGGGAAATGATTTATAATGAACTAAAAAAGGTATTTAAGTATACCTTCCTTAAGAAACCAGAGGCCTTTCTCTTAGGCATTGTTGGTCAGAGCGTGCAAAAGAAGGATCGAACCTTTTTTATGTATGCTACAACAGCAGCAAGGATTGCATGGCTATTCCAGCCCCCCCCCCCCACAGGTTGAATAAATAAAGACTCCGGACACAAGAATTCAGGTTAATGGGCGAAAATGGCCACAACTTTAGTGATTACAGGTAAGAGGGGTATTGGCTTTAGGCATTGGCCCCTAAGAGACTATCCGGTCTAACCGGGAAGGGTTAAGCACCAACAGGGGGAGCCACCCGAGATGCATATCCCTGGGCGCTCCCCAAGGGGTTACCGCTCGGGGGCGCGCTTTAGGCCCTAGCCTCCGTAGGTTTCGGACGAGGCGACGCCCCTCGGAGTCCTTTAACGAACTACCCTTCAAGCCTTGGGGGAGGTGATGGCAATCCTCCCCCCCCAACCTCATTTGCATGACAATACCCCGGCCAATGCCTAACCGCCAAAACCAAGGAGTTGTGACGTTTTGCTACGAGGTTTTGCTCCGCTGCTGAAGCGGAGAAAAGGGGCGACCCAGGGTCGCCCCGACCTTAAGTGGCCTTAGATCGGCCCGCCCCCAACGCCAGCCGATTGGCTGATGCTGCGGAGAATGCTAATTAAGGGAATTCCCTGTTTCCCGCGAGGCTGGCGTCAGCCCCGCGGGAGTGTGGGTGGGGACGTGAGCCCGCAACCCCTCCCCCTCCTGAGTGTCAGTTCGGTAGTGGCATACTCATCGCTAAAAGCTGGAAAACTCAAGAATTACCCACACTGGAAGAATGGCAGATGCAACTGATAGACTATATGGAACTGGCGGAGATGACTGGCAGAATCCGAGACCTGGGAGAAGAACTGGTGGAGGAAGACTGGAAGAAATTTAAGGACTATCTACAAAAATATTGTAAATTGTATGAATGTTAAGAAAGATGTAAGATTAGCAAAAACATGGCTTCAACAAACTAGTTACAAAGAATATAAATTTAAATTTAATTGGAAGACGAAAAGATAAATTTTGGATAAGTAACATTTTATGATTAAGTTTCAATAAGAGTATGTTAAATCCCAAAATTTGAGATATTAATATTGGAAAATTATACTATATGAATTAAACCAAGTTAATAATTTGCTGGTAAAATTTATGAGTTTAGAAAGCAGGAACAAGGGTTGTGAAGAAGTCCAAAGATGAGTATGAAATGTGGATATTGGAAAAGATTGTGTTTTTATCTATGTATTTTATTGTTAAACTAAAATTGAATAAATATTATAAAAAAAAAAACAATGGCTTTTTCTAATAAATTTCTAATGGATTGGTTGGAAGACAACTATGGTCAGACACGTTTGGGGGAATCTGGATTTAGGCTTTCTGACCATACATAAAACAGATTGCATCTAGTTAAAAGCTGAAACCTTTTCCTTAATTAAATTTCTTGTGCCTAAAGGTATTAGCCTCAAAACAAAAAATCAACATTAAAAGAACCTTGTAATATTATACAGACATTGAGTGGGCAGAAAGCAGACTTTTCATCTTAGTTTTTATCTTCCTGCCTTTTGTGAGCATAAATCAGACACTCAAACAAAGTAATTTTTTTTAAAATAAGAAAAAAATAATGTGGAACAGAATTTAGGAACAAATCTAGTAAAGGTATGACTTTCACAAGTTTCCGGATTCATGGGAAATGCCGTGCTTTCTTTTAAATTCACATATTTGTATAAAATGAACTTTTAATCTAAGTCAGTGCAAAAATATTCATTTGGAATCTGTTCCTTCCTCCAGCTTTTAAGACTTCAAGATGCCAGAGGTAGCTTTCATAATTAATCACATCGTGCGCATCTGTGTACAATTACATAAATATGCTTCATTCTTAAAGCTGTGTATACCTGATGTAATGGAAGTTAAATTTATTAAGTATTTTAAAAACATATGGTTTTCCCTTTCTCCCATATGCAAGAAGCTGATTGAAATCTCATACATAAGCAGAAACTGTTGTCTCTTTACTTTCATCTGAAGACTGGAAAACCACTCAACAAATCTGTGCTGAGAAGGTGTTGCGTGACGGCCCATAGCATGGAGGCAGCAGTTATTTGGTTCAATAAAACACAAATTCCTCATGGATCCTAGAATTCAAATACCATGGTTTTCCACATTCTAACTTTCAGCTGCCTAGCTGTCCAACCTTTCATTGACATCACAGAATCTAAACCAATGACCCTAGAGATGTTGGGCTATTGTTATTTACCATATTTTTCGCTCTATAAGATGCACCAGACGACAAGACGCACCTAGTTTCTGGAGGAGGAAGACAAGAAAAAAAAATATTCTGAATCTCAGAAGCCAGAACAGCAAGAGGGATCGCTGCGCAGTGAAAGCAGCAATCCCTCTTGCTGTTCTGCCTTCTGGGATAGCTGCGCAGCCTGCATTCGCTCCATAACACACATTTCCCCTTACTTTTTAGGAGGGAAAAATGAGTCTTATAGAGCAAAAAATATGGTATGTATTCGTTTATTGCTATATTTGTTTACTGCCCCTCCAATCAAGTTCTCTGGGTGGTTAACATAAACAATAAAATACAAAATGCAATTCACAATAAATGGACACCAGAGGGATCTTATATCTCAGGGTCAGGGTCAGCCCAAGACATTTTGGCACTTGAGGCGAACCACAAAGCGGTGTCCTCCTTCCCACCGAAGAAGAGGAGGTGAGTGAAGATCTGCATCAGGAACAAGGCAGGAATAAAGATCTACACTGAGATCTGCTGCCCCTGTGGATTCTGCTGCCCGAGGCTGTCGTCTCACCTTACCTCCTGGGTGGGCCCGCCCTGCTCAGTGCAAAACAACACAATGCTGAGGCTGTAGATGGTTCCACTGATCAGAAGATAAAATATCTCTCTGATCACTCTTTCGTGATCCTTTTTTTTTATAATAATTTTTATTCGTTTTTCAAACAGATAACAAAAGTACCACAAAACAACATAATTTCCAACTGATCGTTTCATACCCTTCTTTCTTTTGACTTCCCCATACCTCCCCATCCCTGCATTCTTGTTTAGTGATTCTTTAGCAACCCTTAGGTCCATTATCTTAATTCCCTTTCATAAAAGTTCCTTTAGTTTTTTTTGATTACTGCTGCAATTTCTTTACCTCTTACCCCCTGACATCTTAACATTCGTCAATTTTACAATTGTTCTTGAGATATATTTTAAATTTCTTCCAGTCCTCTTCCACTGTCTCTTTCCCCTGGTCACGGATTCTGCCCGTCATCTCGGCCAGTCCCATAAAGTCAATCACCTTTGTTTGCCATTCTTCCAGAGTAGGTAGTTCTTGCGTCTTCCAATACTTTGCCAGTAGAATTCTTGCTGCTGTGGTGGCATACATAAAGAAAATTCTATCCTTCTTTAACACCAATTGGCCAACCATGCCCAAGAGAAAAGCCTCTGGTTTCTTAGGAAAAGTCCACCTAAGGACCTTCTTAATTTCATTATAGATCATTTCCCAGAAAGCTTTAATCTTTGGGCAGGTCCACCAAAGGTGGTAAAAAGTGCCTTCAGTCTCATTACATTTCCAACACTTATTGTTAGGCAAATGATAAATTTTTGCAAGCTTGACTGGGGTCATGTACCACCGATAGATCATTTTCATAATATTTTCTTTTAAAGCATTACATGCAGTAAATTTGATACCGGTGGTCCATAACTGTTCCCAGTCAGCAAACATAATATCATGACCGATATCTTGTGCCCATTTAATCATAGCTGATTTCACCGTTTCATCCTGTGTATTCCATTTCAACAGCAAGTTATACATTTTTGATAAATTCTTAGTATTGGGTTCCAACAGTTCTGTTTCTAATTTTGACTTCTCTTTCTGAAATCCTATTTTTCTGTCCTGTTTAAATGTCTCATTTATCTGATGATAATGCAACCAATCTCGAACCTTAGGCTTTAGTTTCTCATAACTCTGAAGTTTCACCCTTTCACCATCATATTCTAAAATTTCATGATATTTTGGCCATTTAGAGTCCATATTAAGCTTTTTTACTTCCCTAGCTTCCATTGGTGACACCCACCTAGGGGTTTTACTTTCCAGCAGATCTTTATATCTAATCCAAACGTTATACAATGCTTTCCTCACAATATGGTTTTTAAAACTTTTGTACACCTTTACCTTGTCATACCATAAATATGCATGCCAACCAAAACTATTGTCGTACCCTTCCAGGTCCAAAATGTCAGTGTTCTCAAGAAGTAGCCAGTGTTTCAACCAGCAGAAAGCTGCCGATTCATAGTAAAGTCTTAAGTCCGGCAGGGCAAACCCCCCTCTATCCTTTGCATCAGTTAAAATCTTAAATTTAATTCTGGGCTTTTTGCCCTGCCAGACAAATTTTGATATGTCTTTCTGCCACTTCTTGAAACAATCCATCCTGTCCAAAATCTGTAACGTCTGAAATAAAAACAGCATTCTAGGCAATACATTCATCTTAATAGTAGCAATTCGGCCTAACAAGGAAAGTTTCAACCTTGACCATATTTCCAGATCTTTCTTAACCTCTGCCCAAGTTTTTTCATAATTATCCTTAAATAAATTCACATTCTTGGATGCTAAGTTTAACCCCAGGTATTTTACCCTTTTTGTTATTTCCAGGCCTGTTTCATTCTGAAAACTCTCTCTTTCTTCCATTGTTAAGTTTTTTTCCAACACTTTCGTTTTTTGTTTGTTCAATTTAAAACCTGCTACTCGACCAAATATTTCAATTAATTCTAATACTCTTTTAGTACTAGTGTCTGGCTGTTGCAAAGTCAATACTAGGTCATCTGCAAATGCTCTTAACTTGTAATGTCTAACTCCGACCTGAACTCCTTTAACCAACTGGTCCTTTCTAATCATGTTTAACAAAACCTCCAGGACTGATATAAAAAGCAAAGGGGATATTGGGCATCCCTGCCGTGTACCTTTTTCTATGGGTATTTCTTCTGTAACCACATTGTTTACAATTAGCTTGGCCTTTTGTTGAGAATATATTGCACCTATACCGTTTTCGAAACCTTGGCCTACCCCCATCCCTTGGAGATTTTTTTTCATAAAAGTCCAGCAGATATTGTCAAAGGCTTTCTCCGCGTCTACAAAAATCAGGACTGCTTTCCTGTTAATGTCAACATCTAGCAATTCTAAAATGTCTATAATGTTCCTCACATTGTCTGACATATATCTCCCTGGGAGAAAGCCTGTTTGGTCCTTATGAATCTCCTCTATCAACACTCTTTTCAATCTTTTTGCCAAAATGTCTGCAAAAATTTTGTAATCCACATTAAGCAAAGATATAGGGCGGTAGTTTCTAACCTGGTTCTTCTCAGCTTCTGTCTTCGGTATAAGTGAGATAAAAGCCTCTTTCCACGATTCAGGTGCCTTTTTCCCCTTCAGGATTTCATTGCAAACTTCCTTCAATGGTTGTATTAAACATTCTTTCAGCATCTTGTAATATTTAGCCGTCAGGCCATCTGGTCCTGGTGATTTTCCCAATTTCATATTTTGAATGGCACCCTCTATTTCTTGTTCTGTTATTTCCTCATTTAGAGTCCTTTTACTTTGTTCTGGAATTTTTGGTAAGCCGTATTTTCTGATGAATTCTTCTATTTCTTGTTCATTAATTGGCCCTTGTGCATACAATTTCTTAAAAAAGCTTTGAAAGCAATTGTTTATCTCATTAGGTTTGTGGATAATTTTCCCATCCATTTCTAAACTGGTTACCGTGTTCATTTTCTGCCTTTTCTTCAATTGCCATGACAGAAGTTTCCCACACTTGTCCGCTGATTCGAAGGTTCTTTGTCTCATTTGCTTTATCTTCCATTCTATTTGTTGGTTCATGAGCTCCATGTACTGCATCTGATAAAACTTTATTTCTCTCAGAATCTCATGAGACTTTGGTTTGGACCTCAATTTCTTCTCTCCTTCTTTTATTTTTTCTAGGATTTTTTCCTTCCTCTCATTTTGTTGCTTCCTCTTTATAGAGTTCTGTTGAATTAGGAAACCTCGCATCACGGCTTTGCTTGCGTCCCAAATTATTCTTTTCTCCACATCTGTTTTCCTGTTAATCTCGAAATAATCTTTTAATGTTTTGAGGGCCTTCTTATGGATCTCTTCATCCTTAAATAGGGTGTCATTCATTCTCCATCTAAAGGATCCAGTTGTTGTTAGTTTCATCTCCATCTTCACCGCATTATGGTCGGAGCAAGTTTTTGGGCATATTTCTACTTTTTTTGTTCTTGACGCCAGACTACTAGAAATCCAAATTTGGTCTATTCTTGTCCATGTCATTTTTGCCTCAGAGAAGAAAGTTCCCTCTCTCTCTAGAGGATTCCTTGTTCTCCAAATATCAATCAAGTCCAGAGTTTCAGTCATTTCGAAAAAGATCTTTGGTAGTCTCCCTTCTTTTGAGATCACTTGTCTCTGTGCCTTATCCATGTTTGTTGAGACAACTCCATTCATATCCCCCATCATTACGATTTTATAGTCTATGAAATCAACTAGTGTCTCATGCAACTTCTTGAAGAATTCGGCCTTCCCCTCATTTGGGGCATATACTCCAACAATCAGGATTTTTTCTCCTTGAATTTGTATTTCAATTGCCAGGTATCTTCCTTGTTCATCTTTAAATATCAATTTTGGGGCCAATTTTTCCTTTGCATAGATCACCACACCTCTTTTCTTCACTTTGTCTGATGAAATAAATTCTTGACCAAGTCTCTTATTTGTCAATAATTTCCTGTTTATCCTGGCAATATGGGTTTCTTGCAAACATATTATATCTAATTGTTCTCTCTTCAAGATGTGAAAAACTTGTCGTCTTTTTCGAGGAAGGTTCAAGCCATTACAGTTCCAACTAAGAAGTTGCAGAGACATTTTGTGTTTAGGTAGCTGTTCCTCCAACTGCTCCAAGCTTCTGTTCTTCCTCCGATGGTGGTGGTAAAAGTCCAAATGATAGATTTGCTATATCAGGTGGTTCTTTCTCCTCTGCAGTTCCTTTCTGCAAATCCTCCAGGTATCTCTCCAGAAATTGTTCTTTGTCCTGAATTGTTTTTATTTTGATCTTTCTTCCTTTAAAGTTAAAGGATAGTCCTTGTGGGAACTCCCATCTGAATGGTATGGTATTTTTCTTCAGCAGGTCTGCTAGGTTCTTATAGTAGGTCCTCACCTCTAAAATATATTTGGGGATGTCCTTAAAAATCTGTATCTGACAGTTTTGGATCACCAGTGCCTTTTGATAATGCAAGTTCAATATTCTGTCTCTTTCTTCTTTTGATCTCAGTGTAATTAGACAATCCCTTGGTTTCTTGTCCTGCCTCCTGCCCAGCCGAAAGGCTGTTGTTATCTCAAATTCTTCATCTTCCGCCCATTCCTCATGCCAAAAGGCTGCAAAATTCTCTGTAAGGAATTCCACAAGATTTTCCCCTTCCCCTTCAGGAACCAATCTAAGTTTTAGATTCTTCTCTTTCCTCTGAAGTTCCAATAAGGAGAGGGCTGCATCATGCTCATTAACTTTCTTAATAATAGGCCCAAACTTTTCCCTTGTCTCTTCAGCCGTAGTTTTTGCACTTTCTGCAATCTTTCGTGTTTCAGCACTCTCCTGGATTAGTCTATTTATAGAATCTGTGTTAGATTTTACACTAGCTGTTTTAGCATCTAGTCTTGTTGTCAATTCTGTTAATTTTTTGGAGTTCTCTGTCAATAGCTTTGTCAGTGCTTCCAAAGATTGATTTATTTTAAGGAGTGCCTGTGTCATAGGATCCATAGAAGCTGCTGTTTTTTCCTGTGCAGCTGGTGCAGTTCCTGATATAGAGCCCCTTTTCTTCTGGAATTGTTTTGCTTTCTGCCTTGTTACTATCTCTTCTGTAGGGCCACTCATATCCTCAAGGTCGTTTTCACAGAGTTAGTTTCCAAGTGGAAAATCCCACTGTTGCTTCTCCTGATGCAACAGTTTCACTTAAGACCCTCTAGAGGGAGCATTCAATTGTATCCAAATGGCAGGGAAAAGAGAAAGAAGCAGGAAAGTATAACAGTAGCCATTAAACTCCAATGTCCAAACCACAAAGTCTCTGTCTTCTATGCAACCAAAATGCAACAGGGTGAAATCTAAGTTCCAGTAACTTTGTTACAAACAAGCCCCCACTTTAGAAAGTTTGACAGTTTGACAGTTCGTCCCGGTGTCTTGTTTGGGCAGCCCGTCCTGGGGGGGGTTTGACAGTGGAGGGTCTTATTTTCCCAGTAATTTTACAGCAGGTTAAGAATGTCTCAATCCCTTCCCCCCCTTCTCCTGCCTGTCGGGGGGGGAAATTTAGTCCGATGTCAGTTTGACAGCTTAAAAAAAAAAGGAAAGTTCCCTTCAAATGCAGCTTGATTTTTCGTTGCTTTGTTTCTCCTGCAGCTCCGGGGAGGCAGACTTCCTTAATTTATGCCTTTCCCGTTTTCAGCCAAATTTCTTATTTTAATGTCCCGTCAATTTCCAATCTTACTCACGGGTGTTGTAGTCAATTTCCAGTTACAGGAAGGAATCGGCGCTCTACGTTAATGGCGACGCGGCTTCACTCCGCTAGCTGGGTGACGACTCTCAGCACCGCGCTTACCCCGATGCCGCTCAGAAGCCTTTAAAAAGGCTCCTTCACAGTGCCGGGGGGCGCAAAAGGTGCCCACCGAATCTCCTTTGTTCACAGGCTCCGCGCCTGTGATTTTAGGGGTCCCCCGCTTGCCGTAGCGGGTAAGACCCGAACTAGCGAAGCAGTCCTGCCTCGGAGCTTGAGGCTCGGACCGCCATTAAGCGCTGGCGCCGACCGGAAGTCCACTCTTTCGTGATCCTAAAGGACAACAAGAAGAGCATGTTCTTCCAGTCTAAGCTGTAACCACCACAGTGCTAAGACCAGGCCAAAGCCCCCTGAATGGGGTATAAAATATCCCTCTGACTATTACTTAGACATTGGCTGTGTACATACTGTACACTGAAAGCACATTGAAGAAGAAGAAGAGGAGGAGGAGGAGTTTGGATTTGATATCCCGCTTTATCACTACCCTAAGGAGTCTCAAAGCGGCTCACAATCTCCTTTCCCTTCCTCCCCCACAACAAACACTCTGTGAGGTGAGTGGGGCTGAGAGACTTCAGAGAAATGTGACTGTCCCAAGGTCACCCAGCAGCTGCATGTGGAGGAGCAGGGAAGCGAACCCGGTTCACCAGATTACGAGTCCACTGTTCTTAACCACTACACCACACTGGCTCAGTTTCCTGCAAAGAATCGTGGGAACTGTAATTCATGGCTCACAGAGCTACAGTTCCCAGCACTCTTAACAAACAACGGTTTCCAGGATCATTGAGGGGAAGTCATATACTTTAAATGTGCTTTCACAATATGTGGTATGCATGCAGCCATCCTCTCTAAAGGGTAGTCAGAAGGGGATTTTACTTCTTCCCTCAGTGCTAAGCACCACAGCACTGAGACGGGATATAAAAAGCAGGTTTTCCTTCAGTCTATTGCAGGTGAGTGAAAGGCCACCTTTTTAAAAAAGAAAAAGGTAGAGAACTAAGCGATGTGGCACTTTGCACTGAAATCTGAGATAGAAGATCCTCGGCCTACTCTTTGGAGATCATTTTTTTTTTTTTTGAAAGGCAGTCTGAGGGATCTGTTATCTCCAATCTGAGGGTCAAGTACCAAAGTGCTGAGATCAGAGATAAGGACCCCTGTTTACTCTAAGAGCAAAAGGCAACATTTCTCCCTACTACCACTCCATTGCTGGGTGGGTGGAAACACTGCATTTGCACAGATCCTTCAAAAAATGATCTGTCTTTACTGTGTAAAGACAAAAGGTAAAGGGTAAAGGGACCCCTGACCATTAGGTCCAGTCGTGACCGACTCTGGGGTTGCGGCACTCATCTCGCTTTATTGGCCGAGGGAACCAGCGTACAGCTTCCGGGTCATGTGGCCAGCATGACTAAGCCGCTTCTGGCGAACCAGAGCAGCGCACAGAAACGCCGTTTACCTTCCTGCCAGAGTGGTCCCTATTTATCTACTTGCACTTTGACGTGCTTTCAAACTGCTAGGTTGGCAGGGGCAGGGACCGAGCAATGAGAGCTCACCCTATTGCAGCGATTCGAACCACCGACCTTCTGATCGGCAAGTTCTAGGCTCTGTGGTTTAACCCAAAATGACACCCGCGTCCTGTAAAGACAAAAAGAGCACAGTAATTCTAGAAAAAAATAATGCAAATAATGTCAACAAACAGTTGGACCGCAAGCCCTATCTTACAGCTATTCAAAGCCTCAAACATAAAAGGGTAATTGCCTTTCAAAATATGCATGCATGCAATTCCAATACGTAGTAAGAATGTTTTGTATATTTGCAAGAGCACATGTTGGAGCATTATCTCTGCTCTGATGGAGAAGGGGAACACAATATTTTTTACCTGTTCTCTTCAGTAAGTTTTACAATAAATATGAAAGCTGCAAGCACTTGATCTTCGTGCAGTGTGAGCTTCTGCCTATGGAAGATCTCCTTGAAGAGGAATAAACTGTAATTACATACCTTGCAAAAAAAGATTGCAAAGTATAGCCACGCAGCTCATAAGAACAGGTTTGTTGCACATGACCTCCCTACCAGCTATAATTGTGCAACCTGAATTAGCTGGTTTGATTGAATCGCACCCAAAATAGCAACAGTGTGGAAGCACCTAATGTCTTGGACGGTGGAAGCCTTCATGGCAAGCAGTTTTTGATAGTCTTTATGCCCCATGAATGTGTCTAAACCTCTTTTGAAGCCATTTCAGTTGGTAGCCATCACAACCTCTTGTGGGAGGAAATTGAATTGTGTAACTATGCACAGTGTGACAGAGGATTTTCTGTCCTGAATATTCCAACAGTCTGCAGAAATTGGTTGCTCACAAGTTCTAGAGATATTAAGCAAGGAAGTAAAACTTTTCTCTGTCCACTTTTTCTGCGCCGTGCATAAGTTTCTGCTCCTCTAACATGGAAGCCTTATTACCTCTGATAGCTTATTTGACTCTGCTTGTTAACAATACTGGCATTCTCTGTGCCCAGTGGTACCATTTTGATTTGTGCGTTCTAGCTGAGCAAAGTAGACAACACTGGCCTATGGGCCCCAGGCCTTTTAGGGCCCTTGAGACAATGGATCAAAATAATATTGACAGTGGCGTAGCGTGGGTTGTCAGCACCCGGGGCAAGGCAAGTAATTTGCGCCCCCTAACCCGTGGATTTGCGCCCCCTAACCCGTGGATTTCCCTAACCCCCAGATGTTGCGCCCGGTGCGGCCGGCCCCCCCTGCACCCCCCACGCTACGCCACTGAATATTGATTTGATCTTGATCTTGTTGGTTAGTAAAACAAAAAACGCATTAGGACATAATTTGTGAGGGAAACCCCAAGATCTTGACTCCCTAGGGGCCTCCACAGGGTTTAATCTGGCACTGTAGCTGAGCTTCTAATACAGTCGTACCTTGGTTTTAGAATACAGTGGTACCTCGGGTTAAGTACTTAGTTCGTTCTGGAGGTCCATTCTTAACCTGAAACTGTTCCTAACCTGAAGCACCACTTTAGCTAATGGGGCCTCCTGCTGCTGCCGCACCGCTGGAGCCCGATTTCTGTTCTTATCCTGAAGCAAAGTTCTTAACCTGAAGCACTATTTCTGGGTTAGCGGAGTCTGTAACCTGAAGCGTCTGTAACCTGAAGCGTAAGTAACCCGAAGTACCACTGTAGCTTAGTTCTCGTAGGTTTTCGCTCCCAAATACTGCAAACCCGGAAGTGAGTGATTCGGTTTGTGAACTATTTTTGGAAGCCAAATGTTCAACAGGGCTTCTGCGGGTTCCGATTGGCTGCAGGAGGTTCCTGCAGCCAATCAGAAGCCATGCTTTGGTTTCCGAATGTTTTGGAAGTCGAACGGACTTCCGGAACAGATTCCATTTGACTTCCAAGGTATGACTATATTGCGCTTTTAAGCAGGTCACTTGGTCTCTGCTGAACAGCTGATTGATGGGAATGGAGCCAGAGGGTTAGTTTTCATGCACTCAGCTTGCAACTTGCAGATGTTTGTGCCATGGGACAAAACAAATGGAGGGCACCAGGTTGGCAAAGATTGGATGGCTTGAGGACAGATGCTTCAGAAGGTTTTTGTGGGGAGGGGGCAGAGAGGCATTTCATTAAACTATTACCCTTATCTATAAATTAGAAAGTGCAGATACCTTAATATGAAGTAAAAATTCTCTGTGAACTCCTTAGCCAATACTACTTCATTATTTAGCTTCCATCAAAAAGAAAGGAAAGGAAAGGAAAGGCATGTTTTTACTTCCAGCAATCTAATAGTATTAAGCAATTTAAGTTTCCTTGGGGACAGACCCAATACTGATAAACCAGCTTAGCTTTCCTTCTTTATGTAATCTGGGGCTATTCACAGCTGATAATTAACCTTGACTTTATGTGTTTATTATACAGGACAGCTAACATTCACATTCAGCCTACCTAATAAGAGATGAAGAGGTTGAGGTCCACAGCATTGCTGATTTTTTAAAACATAATAGCAGGGAGATAACATACTCAAAGAGGTCTATAATAAAACTTTTGTGCATGTAAAATACATGGTCTTTTTTTATATTCACACATACGTATTTTCAATTAGTAAAATTAAATAATACAAAAAACATCCCTTGTTCCACCGGTTCCATGAATTAACCTGAGATTTATTGTGCAAACTGTACATAAACAATATGCAATGACGCCGGTACAGTATTCTTGATATGGCGATTCTCATTTTTCATTTTGAAAGCAAACAATGCATATTATGCTGCCTGGAAAAAGAAATGGGAACACACTGACAATGAAAAGGGATGTAGTGAATAACTGAACCAAGTGGATATGAACTCCACCAATTAAAGAATGAAAAGCTGTGGTTATTTTAGAGCAACAATAACACACAATGAATTATTAGAAAGCAGAAGGAAGTTTATAGGGCAGGCACATTTATAGTATTTTGAGCACGCAGCTGACAGACAAGAAAAATGGAGACCAATGAGAGCTAAGGCTTCTCCATCCATTAAAGCAGTGTCTGAAGAGTTACTCCCTTGTAATCTAGTTGCATGTCACTCCAGTAACATTTAAATCAGGGATCACCAACTCAAGGCCCATGGCCACATCTTGCACCCTAAGAAATACCAGCTTTCCTTCCTAGATTCAAGAAAGGTATCAAATAGGCCTACACATGGCTGCGGGAACAGCAGATCATGGAAGGAAGCTGTCATTCCTGTAAAATTAAGTTGCTGATCAGCAGAACTCTAGATGGAGGAATCACCTGGACTACTTCCAGGCAGAGATCATATATTGCAAACAGATCATTCAGGTCCATTTTTTTTTATTTATTTTTTTGCATGTGCAATTGATACGCGCGCATCCACACATTGACATATTTTCAGCCACAGGACCAATTGTTATTCCACAGCTTGCAATCCACACTAGTGGACAAAGTATGACAAAAAACATGCAGGTAGTGTTGTTGTTGTTTTGTCCCTTGTCTCAGTAAACTCTTACCTCACCCAATCCTCTTCCCAACCAGGACACACCTGCAGGTAATTCCGCACCTAAGTATATGCACCTTAAAAAACAACAACCAGGTTTTGTGCACAAGAGTACACAAAAACAAGCATTAGTAACCGTGTTTCACAATGGAGGGGGATGGAAGCTTCTACAGTCATACCTCGGGTTACAGACGCTTCAGGTTGTGGTTTTTTCGGGTTACAGACTCGCCAAAACCCAGAAGTACCGGAATGGGTTACTTCTGGGTTTCAGCAGTCACGCATGTTCAGAAGCACTAAATCGCACTTTGCGCATGTGCAGAAGAGCCGAATCACAACCCGTGCGTATGCACACACGGCGCTGTGGATTGCGAACACTGCGGGTTGCGAACGTGCTTCCTGCACGGATCACGTTCACAACCCGAGCGTCCACTGTGCTTTTGGAGAATGGCACAACGCATTTCTGTTTCTTGGGGGGGGGGGGAATAATACTGAGGAATTGAGCAAGATTGAATTTGCCTAAGGCTTCCACAAGAGTGGTTTTTTAAAAAAAAAAAACACACACACACAACCAAACCCCTAATATATGTACTGTAATGACAGTCTCTGAGGATTAAGCCCTTGTATGTTATACTGTGCAGAGATCTTGATGGACCAGCTGCTCTTAACTGGCTTGCTAAAATTCAAATGTGCCTTTTGCAGGCAGCAATATGCTGAAATAGGCACAGTCATGGCCACCCTTTTAGAAATGGCTACGGTGCGCTTAGGTAAGTCACGTGTGACAAGCCACCCATTAAAAAAAGTTCTTATGAGCTTATACACCAGCAGTGATTGCAGATATACAACGGGTTATTTTTAAATCAGTTTTTCTGTGGAATGGGTACATCTGGATTAAACAAAGTATAGCTAAGAGCTGGCATTTTGATGACAACATCATGTGGATAGCAGAAACCAATTCCACAATTAACATCCATCTAGAAACACCTGTAGGAAGGGCCAAGCATATCTTTGCTTCCTTCCCATGGCTATACAGTATTGGGTGAAGTTGGCTTTGGAAGAAACATCATTTCTCATGACCATGTGGTTCCTCCAAGGAAATGGTAGAACAGCAGCATTGGACCTGATCCATGGGGAAGAGGCTCCCATGCCACATCAGTAATGCATGCATTGGCTCTCTTGCCTCCTTTGGGTTATATTTCAGTGTTTCTGTTGTGCAACTTTGTTTTGTGCGAATGCTTGTTTGGTTGTAAGTTGCTTTGGCTTGCCTTGGGCAGGATAAAGTAACTAGAAAATTTAACAAACAATCTAACAGACTTGAATTGTATTTTATTCTTAATGTTCTGCTTGCAACTTAGTATCAGTTAGACACTGATGAATTCCTTCTTGTTTGTCAAATTCTATACAGTGTGTATATATATATATATATATATATATAGGCATACAAAGAACTACTTTAGATGTATCCATTCAAGTCCAAACTCCTGGAGAGTGAATGGAACAAAATGCACCCTGGCCTTTGATACTTGAAAGGTGTATTTTTTAAGGGCCTATTATAGTAGCGACTGCAATTTGTTTTGAACTGTTTTTAATATTGTATTTTATGCCATAGTGAGCTGTCTTGGGACCTAGTGGTGAAAAGCAAGCAATAAATAATAATAATAGTAAACTATGTTTACAGTGGTACCTCAGTTTAAGAACAGCCCTGTTTACAAACTATTCGGTATATGAACTCCGCATAACCAGAAGTAGTGTTCCAGTTAGCGAACTTTACTTTGGTCTACGAATGGAAGCTGAACGGTGGAAGGGCACCGGCAGCGGGAGGCCTAGTTAGGGAAAGCGCGCCTCGGTTTAAGAATGGTTTCAGTCTAAGAACGGACTTCTGGAATGGATTAAGTTCGTAAACCGAGGTACCACTGTACATGTTTTGGGTGTGTAAGGGGTGTCAGAGGAGCGGAAGTAGGATTATAATCATAATAATGGGTTGGAACCAGTGTATGGTCAACAAAGGTGGCTGGGGAACATAGGAGCCAACTCCTGGGGACCGAGGTCCCTTCACGCCCCCCCATACAATATTTGAGGGGGCTTCCCCTCCCCCCAATTTGATGGCCATTGCCATTCAAATGGTGTGTCTGCGCCGCATCATGTGATCGATTATGTAGGACAGGGCTTACTTGCCTCCTCCAATATTTTATTCAAGTTGACACCGCTGATGGGTTGCATCTAGTGTAAGGTCAAGAGGAGGTGGCTGAAGTCCTACAGGCTGAGGGCTCTTTGGCCGGCCCCCCATAAAATATTTTAGGGGGCTGTCCCCCCCCAAAGTTGATGGGCAATACCATTCCAATGGTGTGTGCATGTGCCATGTCGTGTGATCCATTTTATGGGGTGGCCATTTTATGGAGTGCCATGTCATGTGATCCATTTTATTCAAGTTGGCACCTTTGGTGAGTAACACTCCTTGTGTAAAGGGAGCACACACTTCTTCTTCTTCTTCTCTTCTTTGACAATCACTCATAATCAAGTAAGATAGTCTTCCATGAACATGATCTTAATAGTAAGTCCGTAAGTGACTGTGGAGGCCAATTCTGGATCCACATGTCCTTCCACAGTGGGGACATGGGTTTCCGGGGGGGGGGGTTGATCACGGTGAGGGTTTGCCAAGCGTGCCTTCCTCTTAGGACGTTTCTCCATTTCGTTCTGAGTGCGTGCTTCTTCAAAGTCCACGACACCTTTGGGGAAAGCTGTTTTCCAATTGGAGCACTTGCAGGCCAGTTTTTCTCAGTTATCCGAGCTTATAATGCAGTTTTTAAAGATTTGCCTTGAGAGTCTTTAAGTCTCTTTTGTTACCCACTGCTATTTCACTTTCCATTCTTAAGTTGAGAATAGAGTAGTTGCTTTGGAAGACAATAATCAGGCATCCAAACATGATCAGTCCAACAAAGTTGATGTTAAAGAATCATTGCTTAGACACAGGTGATCTTTGCTTCTTCCAGTACACTGACATTAGTTCGCCTGTCTTCCCAAGTGATATGGAAAATTTTTCGGAGACACCGTTGATGGAATCTTTCAAGGAGTTGGAGATGACGTTACAGGGTTGCCATGTGTCCTCTTTTTCCAGGACACGTCCTCTTTTTCAGAGGTAAAATATCTGTCCGGGTGGATTTTTAAAACGTGTCAAACTGTCTCTGGCTATACTATACCCCCAAATCCTGTCTACACCAGGGGTCGGTAAGGTTTACCTCTCCTGGGCTGGATCACTCCAGCGGAGATCCCTCTGTGGGCTGGATTGTGTGTGTGTGCGAGCACACCTGCCCGCGATTTCCCCCACTGGCTTCTGCACAGACGTGATTTCTGCCATTATGTGCAGACGATTTAGGAAGGAGAAAGGCCCATTTGGGGGGGGGGCAGTTCGGGTCAAAGTTGTTGAGTTTTTTTTCAGGGAGGAGGTAAAAAGTTGACTTTTTTAGGGAGCCACAGTTGTTCAGCTTCTTTTGGGGGGAGCCAATGATCTACCAGTGATCTACCTGATCACGATCTACCTGTTGGACATGCCTGCTTACATCATAGGAGCCTACACAACACAAAACACTGTTGCTGTATGTAGGTGTCTTTTTTAATCTTATATTTTGTATTTTGGAAATGTACATCCAGTTTTCTTTTCTTCTTTAATTTTTTTTGGGGGGCCCCCAAGAGAGTGGGGCCCTAAGCTATAGCCTGGTTTAGCCTATACGTGAATCCAGCTTATACTTAACCCTCAAAACTCTGCCTGAGAGAGAGAGAGAGAGAGAGAGAGGCGGGCAGCAGCGCCATTTGCGCGGGGCACGCGGCTCCAAAGCGGGGTGGGGAGAAAGAAGAAGAAGAAGAAGAAGAAGAAGAAGAAGAAGAAGAAGAAGAAGAAGAAGAAGAAGAAGAAGAAGAGAAGGCGGCGGGGGGCGAGGAGGGGAGTTCGAGGCTGAGCGCCCCACAACCGCAGCCACCGCTCTGCTCGGGAGCGCAGCCTCGCCTCCAGAGAGAGATGGAGATGCGGAGAGGATGGTGATGCTGACGCCGCCGCCGCCTCCTCCTCCCCGCTGCCCCGCCGCCGCGAAGTGAGCGGCTGGAGTCGGCGGCCGACTTGGGACGAGGCAGCGGCGGCATTCGCAGCGAGAGGCGGCGGGAAGACGCGCCTCCGGCTCAGCCCGTCGGTGGGGCTGCGGGGCGAGGAGGAAGGCGGCGGGGCGCATCGCCTGGCCCAGGTAAACGCGGAGTGGGGTGGGAGTGCGGGGTGGGGGAGGTAGGTAAGGGGTGGGTGGGTTTTTTTTTCCCGTGGGTGGGGGGCAAACACACTTTTTTGGGGTGGAAATCGGCTTCTCCAATACTCGGCAATCATTATTTTTTATTTTTTCCCAGGCGTCGGTCTGAAAAATCCCTTTCCTCTCCACCCCGCCAAAAAAAGTTTCCCTCCTCGGTGGAAGAATGTCTGCTTTCTCTCCCTGCTTTCGAATAGCTTCTTCTATTCCTCTCTCGCTTCCATTTCGCCAGGGGGGTAAGGGGGAAAAAATGGATTTTCCTTCCACGTCGCTGGGTTTTAAATGGGTGCGATTGGAGGGATCCGCTCGTTTTCTTCTCCTCCTCGGGGCTTTAAGGGCGACTTCGTGGGGAAGTTTAGTGGCCATAGAGGTCAGGAGACAACTCCGAGGGTGGGGGGGGGTCATCTTACGCGCGCACCCCCAAAATTTCGAGGGGTTCCACCAATAAAAAGTGGGTGCGCTGTACAGTATTGCCATTCCAATGGTGTCATGTGATCGATTATCCAGGGCAAGACTGACTTGCCCCCCTCCCAATATTTTATTCCAAGTTGGCACCCCTAAAACCCCTATAAAATATTCCCCCATCCCCTAGTGAACGGGCATTGCCGATCTTGGGATGTGGGGGCGGGGCTTATTGTCGCCCAATATTTTATTCCAAGTTGGCACCCCTAACCCCCCTATAAAATATTTGGGGGGTGCCCCTCCCCGTGAATGGGCATTGCCATTCAAATGGTGTTTGTGCGCCTTGTGATGGATTATGCGGGGCGGGGCTTACAGGCCCCCCTCAATATTTTATTCAAGTTGGCACCCCTGTGAGTGGTTTCGTTCCAAGTCAAGCTGTCGTTTTCCCCGCTCCCCAACCCAATCTCGAGTATCCTTGTTTAAGATGAAATTTGCTGCATAGTAAACAAGATTCTTCCTCTGTCTAGCAAGAACCACAACTCTCTGCAAGTTCTGCACCACTTTTTCCAAACGGGAGTTTTGAGTTCTTCCCCTTGGGGGTAAAAAATAAATAAAAATAAGGCGCCCAGTTTTGGAATTTAAGGTTTAAGATCCCATCTTGATTTCTTTGGAATTCGTTACTCTGCAATAGGTTTCCAAACCTAGGTATTTTCCTCCTCCTCTCCCCCCAACCTCTGCTCCTTGGAGCCATATGGTATTTTTGAAGTTTAAAGAGTGGCGACACCCTGGGAGTGTTGCTCTTAGCCTAAGCTGAGGTGTTGGAAATGCATAAAGATTCAGTTCTCAAGAATTAACCCGTTGTCAGCTTCCTTGCTTCGGCAATTTATGACAATATTGTTGGGTGTGGATTAGAAATCCCACAGCACCGTTTTAACCACCTTAAGTTATTCTTGCAGTCAGGGTGGTTGAAAAGTTGCGAAATGGTTGATTCTCCCCCCCCCCCCCCCAGCAGACAATTCTGATATGTTTTAGTCACTGTATGATGATAATTCTCCATTAACATGAAATATAAGCCTCTTTCTGGTCCTCATTAGCTGTGCAGCCCAATCCCAGGCTTGCTTACTCAGAAATAAATCATACTGAGCCAGTGAAATTTACTCTTAAGTAAACATACTTAGAGCACAATCCTATGCGTGTCTACTCAGAAGTAAGTCCTACTGAGTTCAATGGAACTTATTCCCAGGCATATGTGTAATATTGCGGCCTTAGTTTATTAAAAGTTGAATAAGGACTTCGTCTTAAATATGCACCGTTTGGTCTGCTAAGTATAAAGGAAAGTGTGTAGATAGAGCATGTTTCAAGCACTGCGTTTTCATAAGCTGTCTTGCCTTGGACAAAGCATTTTAGTTGAAATAATCGTCAAAGCAATGAGGCTTGCGTGGACTAAATGCTGCATACTTTTAAAATTAATATTCATAGCGTCACAAATTCTGGGCTGATTTAAGTCCTTTCATGCTTTCTCCTATTTTATACATGTGCTTGCTTAACTACAGAAGAAGAAAAAAGTATCAGCATGATTTTGTAAAAATGCAGAGGAGCTCAGGATAAGAATGTATACACAGAAGTCTTTTGTCCAATTTCATTTCCTTAAGCTTGAAGAGGCTGAACAAGGATAACCAGGCATAGTCTAGATCAGAAGAAGAAACTGGAAATGAATGAATGAAAGAAAGAAAGAAAGAAAGAAAGGAAGGAAGGAAGGTTAAAATCAAAGTTGACCATCTTTATCCATACAGTGGTACCTCGGGTTAAGTACTTAATTCGTTCCGGAGGTCCGTTCCTAACCTGAAACTGTTCTTAACCTGAAGCACCACTTTAGCTAATGTGACCCCCTGCTGCCGCCGTGCCGCCGGAACCTGATTTCTGTTCTTATCCTGAAGCAAAGTTCTTAACCTGAAGCACTATTTCTGGGTTAGTGGAGTCTGTAACCTGAAGCGTATGTAACCTGAAGCGTATGTAACCCGAGGTACCACTGTATTTCTATCCCCCCTCTCCTGTGAGTCAAATTGGGAATCTAACTTCAAGTGAAGTCTCTAAACCTACAACTCCCATCATCCTTAACCATTGGTTGTGCTGACTCAAGCTGATATGAGTTGTAGTAAAAACATCTGGAGAGTACCACACTCATGCAAGTTGCTCTACATGTTCTCTGACTGTTTTAGATAGTGTTTTTCTATATTAATCCATCCCACCACATGTTGATAGGATCTCTTCCGCTTTACATTTCTGCCCATTAAATCATGACATTTCTGTTTTTAGGGATTTCCCTAAACAATAATTGGAACAGCCACAGCTCTTGACGATTTATGATCGCTGGCTTCACTCACTAGGACAGGAGCAGACCACGTGGTTCCCTCCAGATGTTTTGCTCGACTACAACTTCCATCAGACCCTGCCAGCATAGCCACTGGTCAGAGATGATGGGAGTTGTGGTTCAACAGCTGAAGGGCATCATGTTTGCTAACCCTGCACGGAGGGGGAAAGTAAGAGAAATTGTGTTTCTTGGTTTATGCCAATTTATAATTGCCATTGCTTGGCACCAATCATTAGATCTTCCTGCAGGCTTCATACTCCAGAGCTGTGTCACAAGTCTACGATTTCTGCTCATTTCAGTTAAGAAATACAAATACAGAGGTGTAAGCTTATCTTCACCTTTTTAATTTTTTTTAAAAAGCACTGTAGGTCTGTAGATTCTGCATGGCCATTTGAAAAAAACCACTGTGCTTACATAGGTAAGGCCTGTGTATGCTCACAGTTCAAACCCGCTCCCCACCCCCACTTTATTCAGTGGGGCTTATTCCAAGGCAAATGTGCATTGGATTACAGCCTTAATTTCCATAGATCTCTTACAGAGTTTATTGCCTTTGACTGCAATCTCATATTTCACAGAGTTTCTCAGTAGCAATCTATTAATTTTCAAGCTTAAAAATGTATAACTCATTACCTCGAACTTCAAACATACCATGCTGTAGTCTAATAACTCTTTTGCCCTGCTTTCTGAAATTTAGAATTTCAGGGAGCACAAGGGAGTTAATATGACACAGAAATGACTAGAGATATTATAGTGATGTATACAACTATACCATTTTTAGTTTGGAATGTTCCTCTACTTTCTCTAACTTTTAGATGAATAATGCAAGCCAGAGGAACTTAAGGATGAACTAGACTTGAGGATGAACTAGTCCTTATTTAGTTGTGGGATTTTAATGTGTGGTATTTCCACACAATGCAGAATTGTTTCTTTTCAGTATGCATTTTCATATGGTTGCATCTGTATTTCACAGTGGCCTGGTTCAAAAATCATGCTAAGCCAGGGGTCAGCAACCTTTTTCAGCCGTGGGCCAGTCTACCGTCCCTCAGACTATGTGGTGGACTAGACTATATTTTTGGGGGGGGGGAGGGGGAATGAACAAATTCCTATGCCCCACAAATAACCCAGAGATGCATTTTAAATAAAAGCACACATTCTACTTACCGTATTTTTCGCTCGATAACACGCACCAGACCATAACACGCACGTAGTTTTTAGAGGAGGAAAACAAGAAAAAAATATTCTAAACGAAATAGTGGATATATGATTTTTGTGGTTCATGCTGTGGCCACAGACATGTGATCTGACAGTGAGTTTGGAGTAGCCCAATGCAAAAATCCTGAGGATACGTGTGGATCCATGCTTTGTTACCACGGAGGAGGGAAGGAAGGGGAACCATGGATCCTCTGCTCACGACTGCAGCAGATCCCCCACCACCACCACCCGCAGACATTCGCTCCATAACACGCACAGACATTTCCCCTTACTTTCTAGGAGGAAAAAAGTGAGTGTTATGGTGCAAAAAATACGGTATGTAAAAACACCAGGCAGGCCCCACAAATAACCCAGAGATGCATTTTAAATAAAAGCACACATTCTACTCATGTAAAAACACCAGGCAGGTCCCACAAATAACCCAGAGATGCATTTTAAATAAAAGGACACATTCTACTCATGTAAAAACACACTGATTCCCAGACCATCCGTGGGCCGGATTTAGAAGGCGATTGGGCCGCATTCAGCCCCCGGGCCTTAGGTTGCCTACACCTGTGCTAAGCTAAACTGTGGCTTAGCAGGAGCATGGGAGTCTTATGGGCTCCCAGAGAAGAGAGCTCACTTGTGCTCTGCTCCTTCCTGGTCATTTTTGCTACCACACCAAGATAAGGTAGGATTTGGCTTAGCATTTCATCTGAATCAGGAATTATAGTCAAGCTTTCTCCCCAATGATCATGAGCTACACCAAGGCTTTTTCTTCATGCCTTGGTATTTTTTATCCCGTAATTTATAGACCTATTTCATTGCTAGGAAATAATTTTCTATCAGGTTGTACTGGCTAAAGAATGTAAAAGGTTGTATACTGCCATGCGTGGCTTGACTTGCTTGCTTGAGGTAGATGGAAATTCCTTGCCTATGAACCCCTGTGATTTTATGTAATATGGAGCCCCTACTTTTTTGTTCTGTGCCATGATCTAAGCTCCATGATGTGGAGCTGCTATGCTAAGAATCTTGTTTCGCAATAGGTTTTGAAAGTTGCAAGTTCTGTGATTCCTTTAAACTGCTGCATCTCAGATATGCTTGGATCAAGCCCAGTATTGACTGTGGCTGTGAAGAAAACAGTACCTCTTGAAAAAGAACGGCTGTTCTTGCTGTTTACATTTCTTAGGATTTAGATTTTGTTTTTCTTGGTTTATCTTTATGGTATAGCTGTGTTAAAAGATGTGGAAGGATTGCCAGTTAATTTGCACGGTTTCAGCACTATGTTCAAAATAACAAATGTAAGCATTGGAAAAAGGTCATATTAGCCTCCTCACCCCTCTTTTTTTAAAATAAATGAAGATACAGTAAAGTATGGAAAACATCTGTTCTGTTTTCTTTTTCTTCCTTATCTTCAACTTAAACAGCATAAGTTGCTTAAATAAAGATAGCTTTTGTGGACAGATCATTGGTTGGCTAAAAAAAAATGTGCTAAATTTCCATAGATTGTGTACATTATGCTTAATCATACAGTTACCCTGTTTTTGAACTAGAGCATGAAAATGAAAATAGAGTTAGCATAGTGATTCAAGAGCCCAGTCCTATGTATGCTTAATTGGAAACAAGTCCTGCTGAGTTCAATGAATTACTCGCTAAATGCTCCCCTAGAGAATGAACCAAGAAGTTCCTGGTTCAAATGAGAGCTGGGCCAAATATCTTACCTCCCACGCTTTTGCAGGCCATTTGTCCTCCACATAGGATAATCAGCTATTTTGGGAGGAGTGGTGAATTTTCCAAAATGTTGTCTTATCAAATACTATAGCATCAAAAAAAAAACCCTTCAAGCAGCAATTGTTTTTTTAATAAAGAAAGAGGAAAAATAATTGGAACCTCTGACATACCTAATAAGGTAAGACAAAGTAAATAGAAATTTGCTACTCACTCAGCCTCCCCCTCACCCAAAACTAACCCAGTCTTCTGTGATGGTTTTTGATGTACCCCCTTTAAAATTGTTGGATCAAATACTTTGTTCTAGCAAAAATGAAAAATCTTAACTCAGCCACAAATTCACTAGGTGGCTTTAGAAAACTCAGTTCTTCCTCAGTATGTAGATAATAATACTGGCCTACAATACTTGAACGTTCTCAGACTTGCTGGTATGAGAAGTTATTTGAACCTTTAGGAAAAATGACCTGCACTTTTCCTATAAGCTCACATTTTTAATTATTACTATTTAAGTAAGTCAGGGTTGCCATATTTCTTTTGGCAAAGTTGTTGAGGTTTTTTTTTTCAACATTATGAGCTGCCATATGTCTGGGTTTTCCCAAATGTTTTCCCAGATGCCCATTTCATACCCGGACACCATTTCCAATGGACAAATCATGGTTATTTTGGGTGTATTGCAGCCCTAAGTAAGCCTTGTGGATTTTCTCCCCTCATACACATATCAGTGTGCTTTTATTATGAGTTTTTACAAAAGTTGTCTTACTGCTCTGCATGATATAATTAATAGTACCCTTCATATGTGGGCCTTAATGACATTTCCTATTGACTAGGACATCAGGAGTTTCCTGAATGTTGATGTTCCCCTCCCTGGTAGTGTAGGAAACCCCCCCCCCCATTGTTACCATTGAGCTGGTTCGCATAAACATTGACTTGGTGAGATAGCTAAGGAGGTGGGCAGACTTCTGGAGAGGACCTTGCAATTCCTTTGTTCCACCTAGGGCCTTTTTGCTGATGTGCACATTCATGTGGTCCACAGATGGGGTGGAATTGTTATCTGGGAACCCAAGGTTGAATTATTATTATTATTAAGGTTGAATTATTATTTCATTTACATCCCACCTCCCCCCCCCCCAAGGAGCTCAAGTTGGCATACATGGTTCTCACCTTCTTCATTTAATCCTCACAACACTGTGAGGTAGGTTAGGCTGAGAGGCTGTGACTGGCCCAAGGTCACTCAGTGAGCATAATGGGCAAGGGGGGATTTGAATCCTCATTTTCCAGGTCCCAGTCCAACACTCCCATGTACTATACAGTGGACGCTCGGGTTGTGAACGTCATCTGTGCGGGATGCACGTACGCAACCCACAGCATTCACAACATGCAGTGGCGCGTCTGTGCATGCACGGGTTGCGATTCAGCGCTTCTGCGCATGTGCAAAGCACGATTTAGCGCTTCTGCGCATGCGCGACCACCGAAACCCGGAAGTAACCCGTTCTGGTACTTTCGGGTTTTGGTGGTCCGTAACCCAAAAAAAATGCAACCTGAGCGTCTGTAACCTGAGTATGACTGTGTCAGCTTAGGAGGTCTTATGTTCCCTCCATTGTGTATGTACTGATCTTAACATGAACAGTTGCAATCATGATTGCAAACATTTGCAATCATGGTTAGGTAATCATAAAGGTAAAGGTAAAGGTACCCCTGCCCATACGGGCCAGTCTTGACAGACTCTGGGGTTGTGCGCCCATCTCACTCAAGAGGCCAGGGGCCAGCGCTGTCCGGAGACACTTCCGGGTCACGTGGCCAGCGTGACATCGCTGCTCTGGCGAGCCAGAGCCGCACACGGAAACGCCGTTTACCTTCCCGCTGGTAAGCGGTCCCTATTTATCTACTTGCACCCGGAGGTGCTTTCGAACTGCTAGGTTGGCAGGCGCTGGGACCGAGCAGCGGGAGCGCACCCCGCCGCAGGGATTCGAACCGCCGACCTTTCGATCGGCAAGTCCTAGGCGCTGAGGCTTTAACCCACAGCGCCACCTGCGTCCCTCAGGTAATCATAGTGTCCCTCAAATATATGTTTGTACTGCAACTCCCATCACCCTGCCTGGTTCTGTAAGCCATCGTACGAGAGATGGAAGGTTTGAGTGAGAAGATAACAAGACAGCGGGACAGACAAAAAGCTCTTTCACAGTTGCTTCGTTTTTGAAATTCCCTGATTGTCCCAGTTTCCAGAACAGTTGCCATGTTAGTGTGCATCTTGCAAGTGCCGCAAGGCAGGTGTATTCTCAGTGATTCTCAGTGATTGATTGAATGATTGGGAAGGCTGTTTTACACTGTGTACATAGTTGTGAAGGAAGCTCCTTCGCATAGAAGAATGTCTCTTTGATGTGGCCATAAAACACTAATGCAGGATGTAAATGCCAATTTGGCTCCTTAGCCTGAGGTAATGTTTTACTGCCTTAACCTTTGCACTAGACTCTAGTTAACCAGACTACCGCCTACTTTGCCTGATGGAAATACATCTAATTACTAGGTTACAAAAGATTAAAGAATTTAGATGGCAGGTTCAGAAGAAGTGGGAAATAGAGTTAGGCTCAGTTCCACTGAGAGATAGCAGCTGTTTTCCTAACAAGTAAAATCAAACTTTAATTGGTCATTAGTATTTTAGATGCCTTATTTAAGATACCGCATTGCAATCTATTTGGCGTCTATTAATCTATTAATGCTGGGATAGCTCAGTCAGTAAAGCAAGAGGCTCTTAACCTCAGGGTCATGGGTTCAAGCCCATTGGTGTTCCATGGTGCTCTCTCTAGGGGTGTCTATTTGACACAACACATGAGGATAAAGTCCCATGGACTGCAAGAAGATCAAACCTATCCATTCTGAAGGAAATCAGCCCTGAGTGCTCACTGGAAGGACAGATCCTGAAGCTGAGGCTCCAGTACTTTGGCCACCTCGTGAGAAGAGAAGACTCCCTGGAAAAGACCCTGATGTTGGGAAAGATGGAGGGCACAAGGAGAAGGGGACGACAGAGGACGAGATGGTTGGACAGTGTTCTCTCTCGAAGCTACCAGCATGAGTTTGACCACACTGCAGGAGGCAGTGGAAGACAGGCGTGCCTGGCATGCTCTGGTCCATGGGGTCACAAAGAGTCGGACATGACTAAACAACTAAACAACAACAACATGAGGATAAAGCAGGTCTGTGCCTGCTGCCACAATCCTCTGGTGGATGCACACAGACCTTATAAGACGGAGCCTAGGAGGTTCATTTGGCCTTGGGACTCAGGCTCAGAGAGGGCCTCAAATTTAGGCATGTGTTAATTTTTTGGCATCTGCTAAGTTTCATAACTTGTTTTATGCACAAAAAAGACACTCTCACAGTTTAAAACTGGAAGTTTAGGCAAATAAGAGATGTGGTTTCGTAAAAGACATTTGTCTGTTTATTAAATGATAAAGATAACACATTTAAGAGTTCGAAATGTTATTGACTTGGTCAAAATAGTAATTGCAAAGCCTACAACCTTACACTCCGGCTGTGAAGTAACCCCCATTCCGTCTGGTAGAAACTATGCTGGAGCAATCTGTGGACACATGTGATGGCCTATTTACCACTTGCTCCCCCCCCCCATTTTTTTTCTTTTTAGAATGCTTGGGAGCAAAAAAAAACACAAAAAAACAACAACCACATTTAAGGGTGGTGGTGGTCAGCTTACTTTGTTTCCCAGAAAACCTTTTTGGAGGAGGAGAGAAGTGGGGAGGGATGTAGCTTTTCTTCTCCCCTCCTATCATGACCTACAAAGACTTCTGAAGAATGGGATGGAAAGAAAAACAAGAGCATTACTTTGAATCCCAGCTTTAAATCAGGCCTGTATTTCTTTCAGGGCCCTCAGAACCATTTGCCCAGCCCTGCCAGTGGAGTGACACTAGTATCACTCTGCTGGTGCAGAAGCCCAGTTCCACTCACCAAATGGAGCTTCCTAACCAACTGAACTATCTGCCAGCAGAAGGACCCAACTTGGAGTGTTCCAGGGAAGGGGCTGAGCTTGCCTGGGATTTCCTGTATCCTGAGCTGGCCCTACTGTCATCACTTGACTTAATCCAGGCCCAGTGTGCTGGTCCCGAGGGTTAACCGTGTGGCGAGGTCCGAGTCCAGTCCGAGGTCGAGGGTGCGGCATGGAGGCTGTCCATCAAAGCTGAAGCTGGGTCCAAGGCAGGGTGAGGTCAGGAACTCTGGCAGAAGAGCAGGACAGGGTGCAGGCAGGAACAGGCTACCAAGAACTTTGCTCCCACAACTTGGGGACTGGGGCTGGCTGGCTTTTATCTGCCCCGAGGCATAGGGCAGCCCCGGTTCACAGGTGACTCGCCTCTCCTGACCTGGAGGTGAGCACTCCTCCTGCAGAAACGTAGTTCCCTCCACCTCTCTGCTCTGAGCCTCTGCAGGTCAGGAGAGGCTGGAGGGTTTCTGGACCAGAGGCATGTCAGCTTCCTCTGACGGGGCTGAGAGTGGAGCACCTGCAGGCAATGGGTCCTCCATCACCTCAGGAGCCAAAGCAGACTCAGCTGATGCCTGCACCTGAGGATCCAGCACAGGTGAGGATCCTTCAGGCTTAAGCCCCAGCCCCAGCTCAGCTGGTTCTAGAGGCAGGGACTCCTGAGCAGGCTGGGATTTCTCAGGTTCAGCCTCTGAGTCTGAATCCCAGGCCATAACACCCAGTCTCTACACCACCTCCAGGCTGTAATAGCGGTCCAGGCTAGTCTTTGCCGCCATCTTCTGCCCAGGCTTTGAATTCTTTGCTGGCTCTACTGCTCCATCACATCCTATTGCTGCCCAGCCTGTGTTTGAATTATGCCCATCACCCTTTTTTTCCATTTTAATGAAGTTACTGTCTGCTAAACGGTTACAGATTATTCAGTAACTAATGTTGAGATCAGAATATTTTGGTCTGCAACCTAATTGAGGAAAGTACCTTTGAATTGCAGCTGTATCCATTCATCTATAAAATACACTAGCTTACCTATCATTCATTTATTATTTAGTGAGCACAAAAAGCTTTGGGAAATATGCTGCTTAAGTTAATTTTTGTATTATTCTTTGAGACAGAAATCAATTCAGTGCACAAAGGAGAAGGGATTGTTTCCCATATATTTCTAATAAAGTTTATCACTGTTTATCCTGCCAGAATCAGAGGCGGGTGATGTACTGCACAGACTTTAAAATAGTTTATTCAGCTGCCTTTTACTGTATGTAAAAGGTTACATACAGTATGTGGATGTAACCCAAATACTGTAGGTGTCAAGATTAGAACAGAGGAACATTTTACTTATACTGTATCTATTCTTTATTCTTTTGGATAGGGAACTCTGGCAACTTTGGGGAGTGCTACAGCCTATTAAATAGTCCCCTACAGCAAATCTTTCAGAAGTGCTTTTAATTTTAAAGATATTGAATGTCCCTTAATAAGTAGCATTATAACAAACAATTGCAGTTGAAGATGTTTGGATTATGGATTTTGGTTTAATTATTCTAGAATGCTAATAAGCACTTGGAAGCCGCATTACCCCAGTCCCAGTGCCATTAACTTTGAGAAGAGGTTAATGACAAAAATATGTCTATACAGTGGTACCTCGGGTTACGTACTTAATTCGTTCTGGAGGTCCGTATTTAACCTGAAACTGTTCTTAACCTGAAGCACCACTTTAGCTAATGGGGCCTCCTGCTGCTGCCGCACCGCTAGAGCACAATTTCTGTTCTCTTCCTGAAGCAAAGTTCTTAACCTGAAGCACTATTTCTGGGTTAGTGGAGTCTGTAACCTGAAGCGTATGTAACCCGAGGTACCACTGTATCTTTTAAGTGAAGAGTTTTCTACCCAAAGATTGCTTGCTACTGCAGTTTCTACAATCATGACAGCGTGTAGTAATGGCCACCAACTTGGGAGGTTTTAAAGGTAGATTAGACAAAATCTTTGACCTGATGTTCTTCTTAAGTTTCTTCAGAAAAATGTGCCTGATTATTGGTTGGTAGTAGACAGTTGGGACACATTGTGCCTTTATTTACTGGTTTACTGGTTATCAATACGTTTTTGTGTCCAGTGTAAAGTGCTGGTGATTACAGTGGTACCTCGGGTTACATACGCTTCAGGTTACAGACTCCGCTAACCCAGTAATACTACTGTAATGGTTGTAAGGGGGTTACTTGTGCGTAAATTGCCTTCAGATTAGTTAGATTGCTTGCTCAATCATGTTTAGGGTTAGAGCTCGCCCTCCGTGACCTGTTAGTCACTTGCAGAATCCGTCAGTGGGCGTTTCTTGAATCTCTTCCAGCATAAAAGCTGTTTGACCCCAAGTCTCCTCCTATGTTCCCTGCGCGGAACGCGTCTGCGCAAGTAAGGGGAAGGCAGGGGCGTGCCAGCGCTCTCTCCGCTAGTTTCAGTTGAAGGGTCTCGGAGCCCTGACACCGATTCCTCTATCTCCCTCTCCTCTCTATTGGTGTCACGCTGAATTCCTTCCGCCTTGCTGGTTCCCTCTCCGGCATCGCTCTGGAGCCCTGCCTCCGCTTCTCGCTCTGATGTCAGTTCCCTGACAACTACCTCGGGTTAAGAACTTTGCTTTAGGATGAGAACAGAAATCGTGCGATGGCGGCGCGGTGGCAGCAGGAGGCCCCATTAGCTAAAGTGGTGCTTCAGGTTAAGAACAGTTTCAGGTTAAGAACGGACCTCCGGAACGAATTAAGTACTTAACCCGAGGTACCACTGTACCTTTAAAGACCTAAGTGGTTTAAGATCGGGTTAGTTGAAGGACTGCCTTAATTTAAACCAACTTGCCTATACCATGTGATCTGCTTCAGAGGCCCCAGTTACTGCCTACATGCACAGCCCCATATGTGGAGCTCTTAAAATATCCTATTCATTTCTGATGCAACTTTTTGCTTAAATAAATTCTAGTGAGCAGAGCTTGAAAAGCATTTTGGTAGTACTAATAGCTCACAACAGTGCTGTTTTCCGTATGTGTACACAAAGCATCAATTCATAATTTGACTGATGTCATGTATGGCTCACAGGCTGCTCTGTGAATACAAAATGTATTCCTGTGGGGTGGAGGAAGAAATGTTGAATATTGGTATCATTTTTGCAGAGAAACGCAAAACATTTACTGATGTTAAAAAAGTTACTTGAAGCCTCTTCACAAGTTACTTTTTAAAGGTTTAAACCAAAGATGTTTTTATTTATATTCTGCAAGCAATTGAGAATACTCTTTTTTAAACAGGCTTTTGATTCTGGTGCTGCTTAATGTTTTGATTGCTGGTGCTCCTCTTAGCGTTTTTGTTTGTGCTGCTCTTTATCATTTGATAATTTGTGTTTTCATGGGTGGAACATTGTTGCTTTTATGTTTGTCTTTATTGTACGCCACTTTGAGTGACTCTTCTGTAGAGATGGCAAAATGCAGTATATAGTGGTACCTCAGGTTAAGTACTTGATTCGTTCTGGAGGTCCATTCTTAACCTGAAACTGAAGCACCACTTTAGCTAATGGGGCCTCCCGCTGCCACCGCGCCGCCATCACACGATTTCTGTTCTCATCCTGAAGCAAAGTTCTTAACCCAAGGTAATATTTCTGGGTTAGCGGAGACTGTAACCTGAAGCGTATGTAACCTGAGGTACCACTGTATACATTTAAAAATAAATACAGGTGGTGACCATTTCATATGGGGGTTCAGTTCCTGGCCCTTGTGCACATCAGCAGAGCACATAGACGTGTGTCCCACCCTGTTATACCCTGTTCTGCCATGCCCCCCTTAGACCCTTTTTATGACACATTGAGTGACATTTTTGGGTCACCCCCAGGTTCTGCACCGTACATGTGTGTGCAATTGCGTATCTTCTGGACATGCATTAATCAGTCACTGGTTGTTTTTTAAATCACCATTTGCAGCAGGCCTCTGATCTCATTTTATCCCCCAAACAGTTCTAAGGGTCTGAAATAACATGAATTTCCGAAGGCTTCTTGCTGCAGAGAAGCCACATACTTATTTACTGAAGTGCTGCAACTTTTCTGCAAAAGTTACTGAACAATTAACTGAAAGCTTATTTTTCCTGTAAGTATCCCCAGCTCCAATTGCAGTGGTGTTGGATTGGCATCTTGGGCTTTTAAAATAAAAGGAAATAGGTAAGGGAATGCTTCAAGAAGTGATGGTCAAAAGCTCTGTGTACTCCCAGGAATCAATCTAGTAATATTTGCCATTCATTTAATTGTTTTTCTGAAAGTCATTAGTAGCCCAGTATAGATGCTATTCAGCTACTTAGGGAATCTCTCTATGTTTTACATATTAATTTACCACTTTGCATAAAAGCCTTTCGTCTGCACCCAGAAACTCCAGCTGGTGCAGAATGCCGCTGCAAGGCTCCTTACGGGGTCCTTGCCATGGGACCACATTCATCCAGTGCTATACCAGCTGCACTGGCTCCCAGTCGAGTACAGGGTCAGGTTTAAGCTATAGAACAGACTTGAAAATTACATCTCAGTTGTAGCTGCCTTTTACCAGTTCCAAAGAATTGTATTTGGACAAGCTGCAGAACAGATGCCTACCCCAGTTTAATTGGTCTCCAGTCGTCCACACTAGCAGAACTACACTATCCACATCACAAATTGAATATGAAAGGTTATCAATCCATGATGTCATTAAAAAGGAACTTGGTTTTGGTACTGACCATATTTTGCCAGCAACCTCTTCATTGATGCTGACCTGGACAAGTGCTCCAAAAGGGTATGGGGAAATGTGATGTTGATGTCCAATACCAATATGAAAGTCTACCAGGCTTACGTGTTGAAGACACTGCTTTATGGAAGGGAGTCGTGGTCAACCACCAAGAGCAATGCCTTGACGCCTTCCGTGTGCTGCGTCAGGAAGATTTTGGGTATCACATGGCAAGACAGTTTCTCAAACAAAGATGGGCATTCCAAAGCCCACATTCCGTACTCCTGTCTCAGTGACATCTATGCTGGCTTGGTCATGTCCACAGAATGGAAGATGGTAAGATTCCCCAAGGACATGCTCTACAGAGAGTTGGCTTCAGGCACCAGGTTCGTTGGCAGACCAACTCTGTGTTACAAAGATGTCTGCAAACATGACATGAAAGCTGGCAATATCAGCCCTGCCTTGTGGGAATCCCCTGCAGACAACCGCAGTGCCTGGACACAGACAGATTGTGCATCCATAGCAGTGACTACAGGAGGAAAGACTGCTGGGAGGAGCACTAATGGAAGAAGCACTGTGGCGCATCTGCAGCAGCACAACTGGATGCCTTCATCGGCTCCAGCTGCAACAAAACATCTCTCTCCAGTATCGACCTCTACAACCACAATAGGCTCTGTAAAATTCCAACAGTTCGACTTTACCCATAAAGGTGCACTTTTCCATTGTCTACCAAGACAGACGGATTCCGCCAACAAGAACAATATTTAGAACCTTAGCACTGGTAATATTCATGGACATTAATTGGGCCATATAGTTTTAGGTGGCTTTGTAGGTATTCAGATGTAGGTGAGATTTTCTTAACAATAATTAATCACATTTTCACAGATATTGAAGCAAAAAGGAAACCAGCATACAGATTAACTCCACAACAGGAGCCATGTCCAGTGGTTCTGGAATCATAGAGGCAATCTTCTATTGTTTCACAATTTTTTGTAGACCATGCAGACCTGTTTTGGACAGTCTATCCAGCAATGAATGGGGACTGGCAAAGTGTTTTTTCAAACGCTCTTGTTTAGCTGTTCGCTAGGTAGAAAAAATAGGAGATTTATGGATCGCCTGGTGGGCTGCCAAAATAGCTGGTGGACTATGTTTGGTTTGGTGGCTCACAAATTGTGCACTCCAGAACAGATTAATGCTGCAGTGCATGTTTTGAAATATCTTGTGAGGATGAACCAAATAATGAATATGAACAATAATACAAAGTGACTGAGTGAGAGCTCATGGGTAATGCTGATCTAATCTTGCAGATTTGCTAGGTCAAGGGAGAGGCTGTGGTGTGTAGAGGCAAGGGAGAAAAATGGAGGTGCAATAGCTAAACTGAGTTTAGGAATGGAAGGTCATCACTCCTAGAACATGCTATTTTGCCCTTTGGGTACTTTGCCTCTCCAAACAAACCTGGAAGCATTAGTGGAACATGCATTTATTTATCCTTCCACACCTAATAAGAAAAATAAAATTCTTCCTGACCATGATGCTTGAAAAATATCAATAAATAATGCACCTTTGAAGAAGAATGATGGATTGGGAACCTCAGGCCTGGGGGATGAATGTAGCCCTACAGTCTCCTGTTTGACCCTCTTCTCAGGCCATAGCCCTTACTGGCCCTGCTCTTCATCATTCTCGAGCATTTTTGGCTGAAATGTGGCCTTGAACTCTGATAATGCTTCTCGCTTTGCTAGATGGATAATTAAAACCTCTACCCTGTGTGTGTGTGTGGCTAGAATGTTGTTGCTGTTGTTGTTTAGTTGTTTAGCTGTGTCCGACTCTTCGTGACCCCATGGACCAGAGCACACCAGGAACTCCTGTCTTCCACAGCCTCCCGCAGTTTGGTCAAACTCATGCTGGTAGCTTCGAGGACACTGTCCAACCATCTCGTCCTCTGTCGTCCCCTTCTCCTTGTGTCCTCCATCTTTCCCAACATCAGGGTCTTTTCCAGGGAGTCTTCTCTTCTCATGAGGTGGCCCAAGTATTGGAGCCTCAGCTTCAGGATCTGTCCTTCCAATGAGCACTCAGGGCTGATTTCCTTCAGAATGGAGAGGTTTGATCTTCTTGCAGTCCATGGGACTCTCAAGAGTCTCCTCCAGCACCATAATCCAAAAGCATCAATTCTTCAGTGATCAGCCTTCTTTATGGTCCAGCTCTCACTTATAGCCAACTACAAGGCAAGAGTTGGATCCATTGCTCTGCCCACTTTTACTTCTGCCCCCACCCCAAAGATTTTCCATAAGGGAATGTGGCCTTCAGGCTGAAAAAGTTTCCTTGCTCATGGAATATTGGGAAGTGTGTAGGACACTGAAGAAAATGTGTTATAACAACCGTGTGTAAGAAGGAGGCAGAAGTAGATTCCACCATGGCATGTGATACTTAAGATTGTTGCTTTGTGTTTAAATCTGACTCAGAAAAGCAGGGCTCTCACTGGGCATCATTAGTAATGCTAAAGGGACCCCTGACCATTAGGTCCAGTCGTGGCCGACTCTGGGGTTGCGGCGCTCATCTCGCTTTATTGGCCAAGGGAGCCGGCGTACAGCTTCCGGGTCATGTGGCCAGCATGACTAAGCAGCTTCTGGTGAACCAGAGCAGTGCAAGGAAATGCTGTTTACCTTCCCACCGGAGCCGTACCTATTTATCTACTAGCACTTTGATGTGCTTTCGAACTGCTAGGTTGGCAGGAGCAGGGACCGAGCAACGGGAGCGCACCCTGTCATGGGGATTCGAACCACTGACCTTCTGATCGGCAAGTCCTAGGCTCTGTGGTTTAACCCACAGCGCCACCCACGTCCCAGCTAGTAATGCTAGAAAAATATTTAAAGAAAGACCCTTCTTGGTGTTAATCAATCTGTACTATGAGCACCATGGCAAATATCACTTATCTATCTAATGGGCTAATGCCCGTATATAATCAGTATGGGAAGTTCTCAACATTTTTTTAAACAACAACAAAAAAAATCAGAGGAAAGAATGTCCTGGGTAATAAACTAGCATTGCCTGAGCATCAGTAACATAGTGCTAGGAAGGAACTGAATCTGGGTATGTTTATCTAAAGAGAAATTTCTCGACTCTGAGTATATTTCAAGAAGTCAGCAGATTGCGCAAGTCTAGCAATCAAGTCTGTGTTTGAGGGCAGCTGAGACACAGAATGTGTTAAGTGTCATTTTAAGAAAAGGACAACGGAGGAAATTGAGGGCGTGAGGATTTTTTTAAAATCACCCTATGCTCCCCCACTTCCTATAGAGAAATAAAGTGCTTGCGCTGAGTGAAGGGTGAAAGCAAGCTCTATACCAACACATTTAACATTTTATTGAACAACACAGAAATAGTGGAAAGAAAAAAGTGCTCTCTGCAAGCCCTAAATAGTACAGTAGTACAAAGCTTCTGTTCAAGGCTGTCTGGTGGCCTGAACAGGAGCGTTCTGTTGGGGCTTGGGAATACCCTGCAATGGGTTGTTGCAGGAGCTCACTTTTGCTGAAGAATTTGTCAGCTGTCATGGAATTAAGTTCCATGCATTTGTATCTGCACATTTTGCAGCCGTTACATGAAACCTGTTAGCAATCTTCACTGAAGTGATATGTAGCTCGGTTTCAATAGACTTGGGTAAGTCCTTTAATGCCAGTGAGCTATTGAACTTTGCAACTCAGACAATCTCAACTGAAAAATACTTGATTGTCTAAAATCCTTTACTGTGGAAGAAGCTTTGTGGAATCTTTAGATACAAACTGCAGTCAAATGATCCTTCAGATTGTGGTTCGGAGCACTGAGAAGTATGTGTGTGTGTGAGAGAGAGAGAGAGAGAGAGAGAGGGAGAAGGAGAGAGAGAAAGTGCAAGTTGGTTTCATTGCACCACTGTACAGTGGTACCTCGGGTTAAGTACTTAATTCATTCCGGAGGTCTGTTCTTAACCTGAAACTGTTCTTAACCTGAAGCACCACTTTAGCTAATAGGGCCTCCTGCTGCCTCCGCACCACCGGAGCACGATTTCTGTTCTCATCCTGAAGCAAAGTTCTTAACCCAAGGTAATATTTCTGGGTTAGCGGAGTCTGTAACCTGAAGCGTATGTAACCTGAAGCGTATGTAACCTGAGGTACCACTGTATTTACCATTTTTTACTATCTGAAAAGTGTTGCTGCTGTTTAAGCTTATAGATCATAATGATTGGGAATAATAAATAAAACAATTGTTCACATTAGATTGTGTGTGTGTGTGTGTGTGTTTTGTTTTTACTGGATTTTATAAACAAACTATTCAAGCACCGTTTGTTGCTCATCCTCTCTCCATGTTCATCTCCTCCCTTTAGGTTCAGGGGAAGGGAAGGAATGAGGGTACAACATTAAGGGCCTGCATTTCATTCCTAATGTTTCAAACCAAACCATGATTCAGTCGATTATCTTTTTATGTAGTCACAGTGTTTACAGCATTAAAATGAAAAATGTTGGACAAGCAGAACCTAACAGAATTCATTATTATTATTATTATTATTATTATTATTATTATTATTATATCCCTTCCATCTGGCTGGGTTTCCCCAGCCACTCTGGGTGGCTTCCAACATGTAATAAAACCCTAATAAAACATTACACATTAAAAGGCTTCCCTATACAGTGGTACCTCGGGTTACATACACTTCAGGTTACATATGCTTCAGGTTACAGACTCCGCTAACCCAGAAATAGTGTTTCAGGTTAAGAACTTTGCTTCAGGTTGAGAACAGAAATTGTGCTCTGGTGGCAAGGCAGCAGCAGGAGGCCCCATTAGCTAAAGTGGTGCTTCAGGTTAAGAACAGTTTCAGGTTAAGTACGGACCTCTGGAATGAATTAAGTACTTAACCTGAGGTACCACTGTACAGAACTGCCTTCAGATGTCTTCTAAAGGTTATACAGTTACTCATCTCCTTGACATCTGATAGGAGGGCATTCCACAGGGAGAGTGGCCCTCTGCCTGGTTCCCTGTAACTCTGTTTCTCACAGTGAGGGAACCAGCAGAAGACCCTTGGAGGAAGACCTCAGTTTCTGGGCTGAACGATGGGGATGGAGATGCTCCTTCAGGTATACTTTGCTGAGGCTATTTAAGGCTTTAAAGGTCAGCACCAACACTTTGAATTGTGCTTGAAAACGTACTGGGAACCAGTGAAGATCCTTTAGGACCAGTGTTATATGGTTCCAGCGACAGTCACCTGTCTAGCTGCCACATTCTGGATTAGTTGTAGTTTCCGGGTCACCTTCAAAGGTAGCCCCATGTAGAGCGCATTGCAGTAGTCCAAGCGGGATATAACTAAAGCATGCACCACTCTAGTGGGCAGGTAGGTAAACAGCTGCCCTGGACACAGAATCGACCTGTGCCTCCATGGACAGCTGTGAGTCCAAACTGACTCCCAGGCTGCGCACCTGGTCTTTCAGGGGCACATTTACCCCACCCAGGACCAGGGGGTCCCCCATACCTGCCCACCCTCTGTCCTCCAAGAACATTACTTCTGTCTTGTCAGGACTCAGCCTCAATCTGTTAGCCACTATCCATCTGCCAACCACATCCAGACACTCACACAGGACATTCACCGCCTTCACTGGTTCTGATTTGAAGGAGAGGTAGAGTTGAGTATCATCTCCATACTGGTGGGCTCTCCCAGCAACTTCATGTAGATGTTGAAAAGCATGGGGGAGAGGACGGAACCCTGAGGCACCCCACAAGTGAGATCCCAGGGGTCTGAACACTCATCCCCCAACACCATTTTCTGGACACGGCGCAGGAGGAAGGAGCGGAACCACTGCATAACATTGCTCCCAGCTCCTCTAGATGGTCCATCAGGATGCCAGGAGAGCATACAGAGTTCAGCACTTTTTTAGCTCAAAGAAGCAAGACCCATTTCAATACCCAGGATTTTTCAGTTGGCTAAAATGAAAACACAAACTTTACTTGCACAAAACAAAATAAAAAAAATCCTTCCAGTAGCACCTTAAAGACCAACTAAGTTAGTTCTTGGTATGAGCTTTCGTGTGCATGCACACTTCTTCAGATACCTTCAGATTATCTGAAGAAGTGTGCATGCACACGAAAGCTCATACCAAGAACTAACTTAGTTGGTCTTTAAGGTGCTACTGGAAGGAATTTTTTTATTTTGTTTTGACTATGGCAGACCAACACGGCTACCTATCTGTAACTTTACTTGCACAGAAATAGCTAAAGGTTTTCATAAATATAGCTGTGCCAAATATGAGCTGAGGTGCAGTGGCTGCAGCACAAAATTGAAGGGATAGTTTGTATCCTACACTGGAGCTGGTACACCCACCACTCAATTATGCAATATGCTTTGCAATTGCAAATTTGTATACAGAAAGCCTGCAGCTTACGCATATTTAGCTCTATGCACTTAGCAAAAAAAGAGAGAAAGAGAAAGAGAAAGAGAAAGAGAAAGGGGGCGAGCGTCCCAGGAGGAAAAGGACTTTGGCAGTCCCACCTCCCACTGAACCCAATGTGTTTTGACTATACAGTATGTGGATTAGGCTGTAGGCGCACTCCCCAGAATGTAAACCCAGCGTAAGTTGGGGCATACTGTACTTGGGATCTCAAAACACTTAAGATCCTTTGCAGTTACAGCTTTGTTTTAACTGGAGTTTTAGCACATTAAAGGTTTTCTGAAATCTAACTTTAATATGCATCTTGTAAGGATTTCTGAAAACTACGTAGGTTTTCTCCTTGTGTGAAATAATGTATTGCTGTGTATGTTGGATGAAAATGGCTGTTGGAAGTAGCACTTGGTCTTTTTATGCTCAACTTTCTTGTTTTATGTTTAAAAAATGGTATTTCATTTAGTTTTAGGTTGTTTTTTGGGGTAAATGATTATTCACACAGGTTTGTCGCCTTAATCCATCTAGTAATTTCTTTTGACTTTTCTAAGGTTCTAAAATGTGTTTTCTGTCTTCTAGGCCAAAATGTCAGCATGATTGAGAACTGACTCAGAATCTCAAGACTTTACTTAAACATTTGATACGTGAAAGGAAGGGGTTTAGCAGACCACTAACCATGGCAGACCCTTCAGCCGAAGTTCCCTTTTCTGTGATCACACAACCACAGCTAATTGAGGTAAGCAGAAACAGTTACAAGATTTTTACTAAGCTCTGCTGCTAAATTTTTATGTCTGTGCAATTGTCAAGCTTACATTTCTAAGCTCTCATGTAAAACAATCATGTACCATACTAAACGGCGAGAGTTGACAGTTGGTCAGCTGAAAAGGACCCCAAGCTGTGACATATTTTAAGCTTTTTCTAGCTACCACGACTGATAGAGTTTCTAAAGTGTTTTTGGGGGGTGGTGGGAGGGACTTAACTTAATTCAGCTAACATTTTGCAAATGTAGTATAGGTAGAACCATATCTGGTTTTGCAGTACAGGAGGTAAACTGGCTAGAAGCCAACACAGATACAGCTTTGTGAAATATCTATATCCATTCTTAAAGGACAAAATGAGGGAAGCCTTTCTCAGATGATTTTGAAATAAAACATATATCCAAGATGTTGATAAACTGTCACTGTAAAATGTACAGTTGATAAACTGCAAACTGATAAAGATGTTCGTGAAATTCTGTAATGTGTAGACAGTGCATGTTATTGCTAAGGAGTCGTGTATCCTGAGAAGTAATTCTCTGACAGCATTTTTTTCGCTTTTGGTATGCCTGTTACAGAATATGCTTGTCAGCAGAGTAATTGCACTTTATATTCATTCCCGTCAAACCCCACCCCACCCCCCAAATGATTAACCTTCCAAAGTTACATGAAGATGAATTGTAGTGGCTTAAGATAAGATGGAAAATATGTGAAAAGCAAACAAATTGAAACAACCAGGGCAGCCTCCAAAAGCAATGTTTTATAGAATGCCAAGTATTTTCCCCTTCATGATGTAGAACAGTTAGCACGTAATGCATATATTGAACACTAAGGCTATAATGAAATTGTGGTCTCCTTGCCTGACCTGACCTCAGTGGGTCACTGATAGAAAACCCATTTTTCCCAAGGCCTCAGATTTCTGTTTACTTAGTTGTATAAGCTGTTTACATATTTTTATCCCCTGGGAAGGTTCATCAAAGCAAGTAAACCTTAGCTGAATGTCATCTATGTTTGCAAGAGTCTAGTATATTGCCAGGATTTTTTTAAAAGTAAAAAGTTTGGTGGTGTGATCATGCCCCCTAAAACCTTCTGTCTCCTGTCCAAAGGAAATATAACTTAATGGGGTCTGGATAATGGCTTTGCTTACTTTATCTGCCATTCCGTGAGTTTCACAAGTTGATTGTTCATTACCATCTGAGTGTTATGGTATTTCATACTGAGGAGTGTATGTCTATAAAAACCAGGCAGCATTGAAAAACCCACTTGCACATCACTTTAAACCATAATTTAAAATACGGTAAGTTGTTCCACCCCTACTCCTGGTTACCAGAGGAAACAAACTACAAGATGGCCTTCTCATTATTTGTGGTTTGTTTCTCTGAAGTTGAAGAAAAGCAAATGTTTAAAATAAACTGTGGTTAAATGTGATGTGCAGACCTACTCAACTTTGCACTGTTTTGAACATCTCCACTGCACAAGCATTTCAGAACAATCTTGCCTACATTGACTCCCAGTACGTTTCCAAGCACAATTCAAAGTGTTGGTGTTGACCTTTAAAGCCGTAAATGGCCTTGGTCCAGTATATCTGAAGGAGCATCTCCACACCCATCGTTCTGCCCGGACGCTGAGGTCCAGTGCCGAGGGCCTTCTGGCAGTTCCCTCACTGCGAGAAGCGAAGCTACAGGGAACCAGGCAGAGGGCCTTCTTGGTGGTGGCACCTGCCCTGTGGAATGTCCTCGCATCAGATGTCAAGGAAATAAACAACTACCTGACATTTAGAAGACATCTGAAGGTAGCTCTGTTCAGGGAAGTTTTTAATGTGTGGCAGATGGGTGGGGTACAAATAAGTTGTTGTTGTTGTTGTTGTTGTTGTTGTTGTTGTTGTTGTTGTTGTTGTTATACCTCCCCCACTTGCTGTTTTGGAGGTTCTTCCGGTTCCCCACCCCCCTACAAGCCAGTTGTGTGGGGCATGGACAATTCATGGCATGAATTGCTGTTTGCTGAACAATTCACAGAATAATAGTTAGCATGTTTTATTACATAGTTGGAGACTGTGAGTTTGAGAATGCTAACCACATTTAAAAATCATAGCCTGATTGATTATATAAGGCCAGAATAGGCAGTGCATTATTTTTTTCCTGGTTAGAAGCAGCGTGACAGGGCTGTCCCGCCTCTAAGGGAATGAGACCCATGCTTGGCTTTCTGACACCACAGCAGAAAAGGAAGTGTGGCAGGAGGGAGGGCACGAGGTGGAGTAACCCAGATGAGCACAGTAGGGTTTCTGCTGATTACATAAATTCTTTGGGAGTGTGTGTCGTGTGGGTCATAACTGTCTTGGCCACCACTATTTTTGTATGCTGCCCCTGGATTCAGCTTAACACAATTTCAGCCCTGATGAAAGAGTGTGCTATGTTATTTGTATAAATGACAGTGATAAAATACTGGAAGTAACCCTTAGGGAATGTGGCACTTTGAGTTTAGGCTATTCCTTCACTCTTTCTCAAGAAAAAAGCCATTTGAGGGTTAAGGTCAATATGACTTCCTTGTGCATATTCTATTTCTCTCTCTCTCTCTCTCTCTCTCAAGCTATTTTCATTTTGTTGTTCCTTTGTAGTAATTTTACAATGAATAAATAGTAAGGAAGGTCAACACCCTATTTGGTTTTTTCCTGGCAGTCTGTGGAGGTTTGTAATCATAGCTTCCAACAGGGTCTCTTATGGTTTGTAATCATAGCTTCCAAAGAGGTCTCTGACCTCCTTGACACACAGTTGTTTCCACAGACTCCCAGTTGCTAAAAATCCCTTTTTGGTAATGCACACTTTGCACAAGCTCCTCTGTCACACACAACTGTCCAGCTCATATGACTTTCTTCGACAGTTGGTGCATATTATATACTCAGGTTTCAAACTAAAATGCAAATAGGAGAAAATAGATAATGGGATTTTCTTGAATTTTTCCTTTCGTCCTTGAAGATAGGAACAATAATATTCTGCTTTCTAAAATACTAGCAAGGAGGTACAAGACAAGATTCAAACACCAAGATGTTGAAACCAGAACTTCCTTCAAAGGCTAATAGTTGGTTTGCTTTTTATAAAACAAGTAAACATAGAATCATGAAGATGGTATCTTAAAATGCCTTCTGCTTGGAGTTCAAAGTGTGACATATTTTGCATAATACTTTAGTTGGAAGAACTGTTTGCTTCCAGTTGTTGACTGCTTTGGAATAGTAGCTGGCTGGATCAATGACTGAAGGATAATGGAATCTTATTTGGCATATTGTTGTTTTCTTAAAATAAATTACAGTTTGTGTATCTTATATTTTATTGAATAGACTGTATTTAGAGTTTGTTTACTTTTAAATTCCTTTCACAAAGAAGAAAAAGTTCCTATCTAAAAAAGACCTCTTTTATGATATCTTATCTTCATTTACTTATTTTCGTGACTTCCTCGCACCTTCCTTTTTTGTGTTCCAATTAAAAATTTATTCAGCAAATTCATAACCTCATGTTTTATCCTTAATTATTTATCCACACAAATTCTAACTTCACATTTTCATTCAAAATCCGTTCCTGAAATCCAACCTAGCATACCATTTGCTCTGAACCAAAATTTAGGAACAGTAGCAAGTTTTTAAAGCTTATCAGAAGAATAGGAAACCACAATCCAATTTTCTCATACTACAGCTCTTAAATCCTATATATTTATTTGTTAGGTTATTGTGACTTTCTAGCACTAGTAAGCGAGGCAATATAGGGTTCATACAACTCAGTACATATTTGCCAAGGACAGAAGTGTTTGACTCCCAGCCCATTACAGTGCAAATCTTCTTTGTCCTTGCAAAACCAAAAGTGGTGGGTATAAATAGTGGGAATGACTGAAAGTGGTATGTTCTGGTACTTTAAAAATGTCTAAATATAAATATACACAAATTTATTATGTGAATGGAATGAATGAAGAGAACCAGAGAATAATGGAGATAGATAGTTGGCGCAAAAGACAAACAAACATTAAGGGACAGCGTGAGCAGAAGGGAACAGCATGGATTCCACAAAATGAAATTTTCATGTTGCGTGGCAAGTTCCCTCCCCCATAAGAAATGAAGACACAGGACACGTTATTTAAGGTTAATGGGCGTAAATGGCCACAACTTTATTGATTATAGAATTGAAGGTATTGGCCTTAGGCATTGGCTCCTATCAACTACCCGGCATGGTGACCGGGAAGGGTTGAACACTAACCGTGGGGGTCCTGTTGAAGTACGCCAACTAGGACCCCACGGGTGTCACCGCTCGTGGGCGTGCCGGTGGCCCTTACCTTACTAGGTCTCGGACAAGGCAACGCCCCCGGAGTCCTCTACTGGACTACCCTTTTCCTTGGGGGAAGGTGATGGCATTTCCTCCCCCCCCCCGTCCATTTGCATAAAAATTGACCCCTGCCAATGCCTAACCGCCAAATACCGTGAAAGTTGTGACGTTTGCTACGAGGTAGGCAAAAAAACCAAAAGGCTGGAAATTTGCCAACTTGGAAAAATTCCTACCAGGCCCCTTGCGGCGACCAACCGAAGTCCATAGCAAGGTCATGTCTGCCTAACCTGAGGGTGGGTGGGATGGGAAAAACTTCTCGGCTGCCGAGGAGTGAAGAGGGCGGACCCAGGGCGTGCCTGGCCTTAAATACCATTAGGCCACGCCTCCCCGGCCTGCCCGGGGATTCCCTAGATCTCGCGGGGGCTGAAATGCAGCCCCCACGCATGTGGGAGGGGCCAGCCCGCAACCCCCTCTCCTCCCCGAGGCTCGGAAATGGCTTTGCGTGGCAAGTTCCCTCCCCCATAAGAAATGAAGACACAGGACACGTTATTTAAGGTTAATGGGCATAAATGGCCACAACTTTATTGATTACAGAATTGAAGGTATTGGCCTTAGGCATTGGCTCCTATCAACTACCCGGCATGGTGACCGGGAAGGGTTGAACACTAACCGTGGGGGTCCTGTTGAAGTACGCCAACTAGGACCCCACGGGTGTCACCGCTCGTGGGCGTGCCGGTGGCCCTTACCTTACTAGGTCTCGGACAAGGCAACGCCCCCGGAGTCCTCTACCGGACTACCCTTTTCCTTGGGGGAAGGTGATGGCATTTCCTTCCCTCCCGTCCATTTGCATAACAATTGACCCCTGCCAATGCCTAACCGCCACTCGAGCGGAGCTCGCCGCCAGTACCTTCAGGCCTGTAACCATTCCCTAATCCCTGCTATGATGTCTCCCAACCATATATCATTTCTGGCATCATTATTATTATTATTTTTTCCCTTTGCCTTAATTTTCTATTCAGCAGAAGAATAGGACAAAGCAGAGGCTCATAGTCTAATGCTTATCTGCTAATGCTATCTCACTGCTTGTTCAATGAATTTCTGTTACGTATTATTCAATTCCAATGTATTCTAACTTTAACGTGTTATTGTTATTATATCAGGTTTATTTTTATTTTTTATTATTTTTTATTTTTTATATTTATTTTTTTAAATGGCAGCCGCGACTACGTGGGGAATGTCCTCTTTCCCCCAAAAGAGTGCCTCACCTAAAATGGCCGCCGGGCCGAACCACGTGGTTAATTTAAAATGGCGGCTGTGACTACCCAGTGAATGTCTCCTTCCCACGAGAAATTGCCACACCTAAAATGGCCGCTGGGCCAGACCACGTAGTTAGTCTATAACAAAAGAGTGCCCCACCTTAAATGGATGCTGGGCCAGACCACGTGTTTAATTTAAAATGGCGGCCGCGACTACCTGGTAACTAAGCAACACCACTATCAACTTCCGGTTTTAGAGATTTTTTTTATTTTTTTAAAGACAATCAAGACGAACCAGCAGCAAACAATGACCCTGTGTCTAAACAATAATCCTCAGCCTGCTTGCGCTGCGCTAAAGCCCACCACAGAACCCCCCGGGAGCCAGCGGAATTCCAAGACTATGCACACTAGAATCGAAGACCCGTCCTACTTTTACAGGGAATTCCCACTGAAAATTGCCTGTATTAAAATGGCTACCGTTCCCCCGACCACGTGGTAGTTTAAAGGGCTACCTGGAAGAGACCGCTACCAAGCAACCCACCGCCGAAGGATTCCCGGGTTCCCCTGAGTTTTACTCACGTGTGTACCCTGGCAAACCCTGGGAAACCTGATCCGCCGTGCGCGCCGTCCCGCAGTAGCAGGGAAAGGTATCCAAAGTAGAATCCGAAGGCAGAGCCGGGCTTGCAGCGACAAATGCAGGAGGCCGGCTGGGTGGTTAGCGATTGAGCTGTGGTCCCGCCAGACAGTTGATCGCGGTAGCGCGCTCCGTTCCTCCCGCCAGTCAGCTGTGATCCCACCAGACAGCTGGTCGCAGTAGCGCGCTCCGTTCCTCCCGCTAGTCAGCTGTTCACAGTAGCGCGCTCAGCTGCAAGCGCTTTTAGCCCCAGATAGCTTGCGATCGGAGAGGAGCTCGGACACCCGAAGGAAAACAATTTCTCCTAAAGATTCAGCTCTAAATGCTGGATGGAAGCTTCGGCTTTGCCAGGAACGGCTAGCGCTCGCTGCAGTGAAGCTCCACGCGGTAGGAAGAAGCAACTTCGGCAACGATGGGATCAGCTGGGAAAAAAAAAACTTCTCGGCTGCCGAGGAGTGAAGAGGGCGGACCCAGGGCGTGCCTGGCCTTAAATACCATTAGGCCACGCCTCCCCGGCCCGCCAATTGGCGGGCAGGGGGAAGGCACGCCCGGGAATTCCCTAGATCTCGCGGGGGCTGAAATCCAGCCCCCACGCATGTGGGAGGGGCCAGCCCGCAACCCCCTCTCCTACCCGAGGCTCGGAAATGGCTTTGCCCAAACCCACAGTCTATACAGTGTAAGGTTTACTACCATGCAGCTGGGTAGCGCAAGCAGGCTTGAGAATTTACATTTTCTGCACCTAAGTAATAGGGCTCCCTATACAGTCATACCTTGGATCTCGAACAAATCGGCTCCCGGACGATCAAAGCCCAGAAGTGAGTGTTCTTGTTTCTGAATGATTTTTGGAAGCTTCCATGGCTTTGGTTTCTGAATGTTTTGGAAGTCAAACGAACTTCCGGAACGGATTCCGTTCGACTTCCAAGGTACAAATGTACAGGGTACCTCGCAAGACGAATGCCTCGTAAGACGAAAAACTCGCAAGACGAAAGAGTTTTTCGTTTTTTGAGTTGCTTCGCAAGACAGATTTCCCTATGGGCTTGCTTCGCAAGACAGAAACGTCTTGCAAGTTTGTTTCCTTTGTTTTGCAAGTTTGTTTCCTTTTTCTTGAAACCGTGCATTCAGGGGGTGCAGTTGTGACTTGACTTCGAGGAGCAACTCATAGCACGCGGTGTGGTAGCCTTTTTTGAGGTTTTTGAAGACTTTGGTGATTTTTGAAGCTTTTCCAAAATCCGTGCTTTGCAAGATGAAAAAAATCGCAAGACAAAAAAACTCGCAGAACGAATTAATTTCATCTTGCGAGGTACCACTATAATTAACTTTGAAAAAAGTAGGCAATATTGTCTGCTGGGATATTCTTAGCTGAAGCCTTTCAAATAACTTAAGTCTATTACAGAGGCAGTGATAGATTGCATACTCCTGTTGACTTTTCAGCTCCTGTAAGATTTCCATTGAATAGTTTTCAGACTTGCTAGTTCCACATAGTCTTTTAGCTAGAAACTGAAATCCACTGATGTTCTTACGTGTAATCCTGCCAGAAGAAATCTATTACGCATTGCATTCTCTAATTACTTACAGCATGCATACATATGGCCACACTAGAAGACACAGTTACATTACAGACAAAACTAGTTTAGCAGTTGTTCCCTTTTCTTAAAGAAGCCTTAGAACTATAATTCTGCGAGGAAACTTGGAGTTCGCTAACGGATAGAATGCAACAATTTCATCAAAAGATGTTCCTTAGCTTTGTACGGGAGAAAGTACCCCACATAAACTGGAATGATATATATTTAAATTGTCAGAACACTTTTTGTTTTCCTCACATTAATTCTGAGGGTGCTATGTAACTGAACTACATTATTCATTCATTGCTATCCTTTTGTGCCATACATGCCTAAGGGAATGTTTGGTTCTTTATCTTTTTTTATGTTTCCCCTCCTTTGATTTTTTTGCTGCTTTCCTTGTTTTGTACCCATAGAAAAATACAATAAAACTGTTTATTAATAAAAGTTTTAAAGTTTGTAGCGCAGTGATAGTTCATGCAGTACTGGCTTTTATCTGTTACATTTATTTATTTTTTACCCATAGAGGTAACTTTTGTTCAATACTACACATTACTATTAGAGATGGGCAAGCTCTCTCTCCCTCATGTCAGTTTAGCTCAGAAATTAGTTGAGCTACAGTATTTCCAAAACAAGTCCCAAGCCAACCCAGTCTTGTCATGCCCTAGACTGCCCTTCTCTTTAAGGATAACTGGCCAAGTTTAGTGGCACTGGAAGCAGCAGCACATGGGGAGAGAGAATTAGAGGAATCTATCCCTCCAGGACCAGATTAAAGTCTCTTGGGCATATGAGCTCCATCTCCTGCAGCTTCTCCCAAGGTCCACCTGGTCCACCAGGTCTTTGGTCCTGGCACATAGTTATGTGGCACAAACCTCCCCACATCTCTCTCCCCTTGCCCTACCTCTTCTCTCACCTTCAGCAGCCTGTTAAGTTATCTTTAAAGTGGAGGGAGGAAGGTGGGTTGGGAATTGCATGGGCCGGTGTGGAGGGTAGGAGTGAAATTGGGAATTCTTCTCTGGCTCAGATTATAACTCGGGGCTTGGGAATGCGTTGAGCTTTTTTCCTTTTTCCTTTTTGGAGGCAAGGCGTTGTTTCCAGACCTGAGCCCAGATAGGTTCACCAGCATCACTATTCAATGCATATACTTATTGTGGAAATATATTAATAGTATCTAGAACAAAATTGGTAAATTTGAAATGGATACCAGTGACTACAGATCTGACATATACTGTTAAAGTAGACAGATTCAGCTCCACCAACATGTCATTTCCCATACGTTCTTTTTTTTATAACAATAGTTTTAAAGCTTTTGTTGTTGTTTCTTGTTTTGTTCTTTGATTTTGATTGCCTGTTCTTGTGGTCTTTCGTTTTCTAGCACTGCAGTACTTCAATATCCTAACTTCTAATTCTGCTCTGTCTTCTTCTTTTCAGTCTACAGTGATGAGCGAACCCCAGTGCTACTACAATGAAACCATTGCTTTCTTTTACAACAGAAGTGGGAAGTACCTAGCCACTGAATGGAACACTGTGAGCAAGCTTGTGATGGGCCTCGGGATTACAGTATGTGTCTTCATCATGCTAGCCAACCTCTTAGTTATGGTGGCCATCTACGTCAACAGGCGTTTCCACTTTCCTATTTATTACCTAATGGCTAACTTAGCTGCTGCGGACTTCTTTGCAGGGCTGGCGTATTTTTACCTAATGTTTAACACAGGACCCAACACTAGAAGACTGACTGTAAGCACCTGGCTCCTTCGCCAGGGTCTCATTGACACTAGCCTGACAGCCTCTGTTGCCAACTTGCTGGCTATCGCCATTGAGAGGCACATCACAGTGTTCCGCATGCAGCTACATACCCGGATGAGCAATCGGCGCGTGGTGGTGGTAATTGTTGTCATCTGGACTATGGCTATTGTCATGGGTGCCATACCAAGCGTGGGCTGGAATTGCATCTGTGACCTCGCCCACTGTTCCAACATGGCACCACTCTATAGTGACTCTTACTTGGTCTTCTGGGCTATTTTCAACCTGGTCACCTTTGTAGTCATGGTGGTCTTGTATGCTCATATCTTTGGGTATGTGCGCCAGAGGACTATGAGAATGTCTAGGCACAGTTCTGGACCACGTAGGAATCGGGATACCATGATGAGTCTTCTGAAGACTGTGGTCATTGTGCTTGGTGAGTACGTTTGGCAGATTTTCTTTTCTCACAGCCATCCCGAATGGGACACCATTCAATCCTTGCTGGGAAGATGGAGGACTCATTCCCCGCCAATACTATTGTTGTGTTGCATTTCAAGAAAATGCTGAGTGTTAAAAGTATTTCATGATGTAAAATACACATTTCAATTGTGCCTTGTTCTGTGACTGTTTATTCCTAAGTCTTCCAAGTCATAGACTGCTGGGATGAATGACTTGCTCAGTTTGCATTCCTATTTTTATAAGATCACTTTCACCAACACCTAACACCAGCATTCTAAATTGTACAAGTTACAGAGTTAACTTCCCTCCGTCCTGCACCCCAGCTGTATCCAGCATTTATCATGCAGGTGGAAGTGCCGCTGCAATCGTGGAAGGCCTTCCACATGAGCTCCAGCTATTGATGCTACTAAAGTACAGTGGTACCTCGGGTTACAGACGCTTCAGGTTACAGACTCTGCTAACTCAGAAATAGTACCTCGGGTAAAGAACTTTGCTTCAGGATGAGAACAGAAATTGTGTTGCAGCGGCGCAGCAGCAGCAGGAGGCCCCATTAGCTACAGTGGTGCTTCAGGTTAAGAACAGTTTCAGGTTAAGAACGGACCTCTGGAACGAATTAAGTACTTAACCTGAGGTACCACTGTATGATCTTCACTTGCATGTATAGCATATGGTGACTCTTCAAAAAGGAAGCTGCACTCATGTCATGGAGATGTGCTTTTGTGCAATGAGTTTAAGATCAGAGGTTAAGTGCTTTCGTTTTTGAAGAGCCTGTGAATTAAGTTCTTAAGTTGAATTAAGTTCTTAACCTGAGGTACCACTGTACTGTGGAAAGGAGGCTCACTGCATTGGCTTCCTCCTTGCTCATTGGAAGGGACACTTAACTTTTAAGGCATAAGAAAAGCCCTTCCATGTTTAATAAATAATAATAATAATAATAATAGTTTATTATTTTTACCCCACCCATCTGGCTGGGTTTTCCCAGCCACTCTGGGCAGCTTCCAACAAAATATTAAAAAACAATAGTCTGTTAAACATTAAAAGCTTCCCTAAACAGGGCTGCCTTCAGATGTCTTCTAAAAGTCTGGAAGTTGTTTTTCTCTTTGACATCTGGTGGGAGGAGGGCGTTCCACAGGGCGGGTGCCACTACCAAGAAGGCCCTCTGCCTGGTTCCCTGTAACTTGGCTTCTTGCAGCGAGGGAACTGCCAGAAGGCCCTCGGCACTGGTATGGTATACAACAAAATAACTATCTGAAGATATTATATTTGGGTCTTTTTGTTTGATAGTTAATGCCTAGCATGTGCAGTTTAGCATGTCTTGATGCCAGATGGTTTGCTGGCTATTATTCAGCATCCTTTTATTCTGTTGGTTCAGTATGAAGATAACTACATTCTGAAAGCTGGATGTACATTCAGGCAGTTAATAGGAGTGAAATGCTCATTTCCCCCTGCTGAAAATATAACAAAGGCTTTGCATGTTAATGTTAGTCATACCCGACTAAGCCTCACTAAGTAACAGTGATGATTCTTACATTGTTTTGATAGTAATTGTTAGGACCGGAGCCAGCACGTGCTGTGGCTTTCAAAATATTTAAACACACACATAGCTCTCAGCAGCATCAGCCCTCATTTTACAGTCTCTCTCCAGTGTTTACATGCACAGGGATGTGAATTTAATCATGGTCCATTATCCTTTATTAATTATTGTCTGTGGGACTGAGATGTACTTCTGTTTATGAAGCTGTTAACAATAACTTTGCTAGCTATAGAAAAGAAGATTATCCCTCTTTTCCCCTTAACATATCTGCAAACAATATTGTAAAAAATACAGGAAACTTAGGCAGCTGTTATACTAAAAATCTTGGAAGTTAAAACTAAAGAAGAGGATTTTCAGGAATTGGTGTTTGACTATGAGTGAAAACTAATTTCAAGGAGAGATACTAAGTTGACTTTGCCTTTGGCACAGAAAGACAGGACATAAATATCAACACAAATGGGAAAAAATTAATTCCACTTATTAAGGTGTAAGGCTTGTTGATTTGAGCTGGATTAACTTCTGAGTAAACAAGTTCAGGATTGTGCTGCATTTAGAAGCACTGCTTACTTCTAAGCAGTAGCGGATGGCATGGTGCAGCCACAACACTCACCTGATCCCTCATCAGTTGCATCACTGCCACTTAACCTGAAGGTGGAGGTGCAGGGGCAAGGCCAACACTGCAAACACACCAACAGAGCCAGTCTGGCACTCTTGCTAGTGCGTTTGCACCTCACCACCACCTTGCCCCTCTACCTCCCAGAAAGCAGAAGTGACACGGACAACCTGGGGTCAGATGAGTGCCACCACCTGGCCATTATCTAAGGCCCCATCTGCACTATGTGCTTAAAGCAATATTATACCAATTTAAGCAGTCATTGCATAGCACAGATGGGACTTAAATAAGCATGTTTAAGACTGCACTACACAAACATGGGTGGCGTGTTTAAACAGCGTGTGGCGCTGTGGGTTAAACCACAGAGCCTAGGACTTGCCGATCAGAAGGCCGGAGGTTCGAATCCCTGCGGCGGGGTGAGCTCCCATTGCTAGATCCCTGCTCCTGCCAACCTAGCAGTTCGAAAGCACGTCAAAGTGCAAGTAGATAAATAGGTACCGCTCCAGCGGGAAGGTAAACAGCGTTTCCGTGCACTGCTCTAGTTCACCAGAAGCGGCTTAGTCATGCTGGCCACATGACCCGGAAGCTGTATGCTGGCTCCCTCGGCCAATAAAGCGAGATGAGCGCCACAACCCCAGAGTCGGTCACAACTGGACCTAATGGTCAGGGGTCCCTTTACCTTTTACACAAACACCAGGGGATGCCAAGTGCAAATATTGTTTTGATGGCTTACAAGAAGAGGTTGCCTGGTTTTTCAGAGGTGGTAATTAGTTTTAAATATATAAAATAAAAACATTACCGTATTGGCCCAAATATAAGCCGTACCCACAAATAAGTCGCACTTTTTTAATGGAGGGGGAGAGAGAAAAAAGACAATACCTGGGCTGCTTCCTTCCTCCTTCTTTCCAATGGCTTAGGGAAAGCTTGGGAGCGGTGGGCGGACTGTGCGCCATTGCCCCGCTGTCCCAGGCTGCTCTCTTGGGAGGGGGAGCCACGCCGCTTTGCTGGTGGCATAAGGTCATGAATATAAGCCACTTTTTAACTTTTCACAGTTGGAATTTGGGGGAAAGGTGTGGCTTATATTCAGGCCAATACGGTAATTTTCTTTAATAAGGAGAAGAAAGAAATGTGTTTGATGGTTTCCTGAGACCATATTTTTAGAATTCTATGAAAGCTTAAGCAATTTTATAATTAAAAACTTGTAAACACTTCTACAGAGTTCTGAACACATTGAGAATAAATAGCTACTGAGATCTGTCACATCATATCTGAATATAGCACTGATTGTTATTAGGTTTATATTCTTTACTGTTAAGTTATGGGTGAACATATCAGACGACACAGCGATTCTTCAAACAGCTCTTGTTTATTCACAGGCCAGGACAGAACTGAACTGAAGGGTTCAGTCAGCCTGCTTATATAGAGCTCCAGTACAATATAACTGTAACAATTTTATAAAACTATCCAATCACTGAACGTCACTTTCAATCCCTTATTTGCATAACTATCTACAGTATCCCCCTGCTGGCCCAGGGTGAGAACTTCAGTACATAACATTTACCTTTCCTCCAAGGAACTCAAGGTGCTGTATGTGGTTTTCCCATTTTATCCTCACAGTCCTGTGAGATAGGTTAGACCAGGGGTCAGCAAACTTCTCCAGCAGAGGGCCGGTCCACTGCCCCTCAGACCTTGTGGGGGGGGGTAGACTATATTTTTTTGGGGGGAGGGGGAATGAACAAATTCCTATGCCACACAAATAACCCAGAAATGCATTTTAAATCAAAGGACACATTCTACTCATGTAAAAACACGCTGATTCCCGGACCATCCGCGAGCCGGATTTAGAAGGCGATTAGGCCAGATCCTGCCCCCGGGCCTTAGTTTGCCTACCCGTGGGTTAGACTGAGAATGACTAGCGCTGTGAGTTTTATGGCTGCGTGGGAATTTGAACTAGGTTTCCTCAGTCCTAGTCTGAAACTGGACTCTAAGCACCACATTGTACTGGCTACCCAATATCTGCCTGTCAACCCAAAGCTGTAGTTTTTGTTCAGACAATTAACAAATCTGAATAGTACCCCAAGTATACATTATTTTTTAGTGTCAGAAGCATGGCTGTATGGTGTTCATCACCAGTTTAGTAGGCTTCAGAGAAGTGGGAGCATAATACTTTCTGTCTGGACTTTCAGATTTAGACTTCCATAACTTATCAAGCACTTGGGTTCTTCCAAACTGAAATGTTTTAATGGAGTTCCTGAGTAGAAGGTCAACCTGCTAATTATCCCTCATTTTTAAAGAGCTGCCATCACTGAAAGAGCAAATGAGTGGAAAATTCTGCATTCTACCTCAGGCATTTCTTTCTGTACAGCATGAATGGCAATGTTAGCGATCTGTCTCTGCCAAGACTGTATTTCCTAGTCTTGGAAAAGCTAAATAGGCCTAATATATGCTCTCAGACATGCGTGTGGAAAAGATTACTGAATGTTTATCCGCATGTTGCATGGATTTTTCCAAATAAACTTTTGGCTTTATGCATCAGTAAACCTTGTATACAATACTGTGTGGAGACAGAGAGAAGTACTTCGGCTTCTCCATTGCCCTAGCAATGAGATGCACCTGGTTGTTGCATCTGTTATCTGAGACAAAATGAAGGCTCTTGTTGCGAAGGAGGAAAGGGGGAAAGAAAATATTTGTGTTCTTTTAAAGGAAAAGTCCCTGCAGCTAGCTTTTAAACAAAGTTTGAGCTGCCTTAACTCTTTTTATATTGGGAGAATTAGGTACACACCAAATCCGATTACTGGATAAATGGCATTTTAATGTCTGTTGCATGAATGTGTGGCAAAGAATGCCTTAGAGTCGTGGCCTTCATGTGGCAGAATAAATAAGTGTGCGAGTTCTCCCTTCACACAGCTAGGAACATAATCCGAAGATGCTGCAAGTCATTCAGCCATCGCAACAGCTTTTGGACATTGAAAGAGGAGGCGTCCTAACGACAATCGAAATACAGTGGTACCTCAGGTTACATACGCTTCAGGTTACATATGCTTCAGGTTACAGACTCCGCTAACCCAGAAATAGTGCTTCAGGTTAAGAACTTTGCTTCAGGATGAGAACAGAATTCGTGCTCCGGCGGCACGGCAACAGCAGGAGGCCCCATTAGCTACAGTGGTGCTTCAGGTTAAGAACAGTTTCAGGTTAAGAACGGACCTCTGGAACGAATTAAGTACTTAACCCGAGGTACCACTGTATGATCTTCACTTGCATGTATAGAATATGGTGACTCTTCAAAAAGGAAGCTGCACTCATGTCATGGAGATGTGCTTTTGTGCAATGAGTTTAAGATCAGAGGTTAAGTGCTTTCGTTTTTGAAGAGCCTGTGAATCCATTTAAACCCACATTGTATACAGGCAACTTCTCTTTCTTTCTCTCTGAAGTAATTCCCTTTTTAGTATAGTTGATTGGGGGTGGGGGACACAGATCTTTCCAATGAACAGAAAAGCGTTTTCATCCATCCATCCCCTCTGTACTCACAGAAGGGCCAAACAAGAGAATCTTGTTTATCTGCCCAGTAAATGCCTAACATTGTGCCTGCCATCCCTTTTACAGCCTCGCTTTGCTCCAATAGGATGGTTTCCCTTCTCCAGATGGGGGAAAATCTGCTCCTGGTGGCATGAGTGATGTGGGATCCAATCGAGTTTCACAAGAGGGTTCATTGTTTTGACTTATGACTAAGATGACTTGAACCTCTGGCTGGAGCAGTCGGGAGCTGGCACACTGCATCACCCCACAGAATTGCTGAAATGTTTAATCTTGGGGCAAAGTCAAAACAGAAGAGATCCCCCCCCCATTCATGCTCTTTTTGTGTTTTCCCCCCTCCGAGTAAAATATTTTAAACAGAAGGAAATGATTTCATAGTTTGAGCCCTTTTCTCTTTTTAACAAGGCTGCTTTTGAAATAGCTAAAGTAATGGAGAACATAAAACTCCTTCTCCATAGCGTGCCTCTTTGCTCTGGGGCTTACATAGAAATTGATTTATATAGCATACATAGGCATGAAAATGGACCTTGGTCAGGCAGTGATTCAAAGCCTAGCAGAAAAGTTTTAAATTTGAAATGTGCTTTAGAAAAGAGAGCTTACGGGAACATTGTTGGTGCAGTATGCTTGTGCTTCAAGCAAATTGAAATACTAGGCATCCTTTCCTGGATCCAAGGCCCTCTGAGTAAATTTGTCCAGGATTCAGGTGTTAAAAGACTATTTTTTTTTTAGTTTTGTGGAATTTCCAAGACAAATAAAAATGCACTCAGTACATTAGCTAGGCAGCCCAGGAGCCACTTAAACACAGCTCTGTCTCATGCCACTAATGGAGCATGGAAGAAATTTGCAGTGGACTGGCCACATCACACAGTACAACAACTTTGGACCATTGTTGGAACAGTTGTCATTGGGAGGGCATTTTCTGAGGCACTCCATAACAAATATTTTCACCTGGTTTGCACATAGTACTAAACCATGGTTTATTAAACTGGCTTAGCATTATGTGCCAACCATGCCCACATACTTGTTGTTGTTTAGTCGTTTAGTCATGTCCAACTCTTCATGACCCCATGGACCAGAGCACACCAGGCACTCCTGTCTTCCCCTGCCTCCTGCAGTTTGGTCAAACTCATGTTGGTAGCTTCGAGAACATTGTCCAACCATCTCGTCCTCTGTCATCCCCTTCTCCTTGTGCCCTCCATCTTTCCCAACATCAGGGTCTTTTCCAGGGAGTCTTCTCTTCTCATGAGGTGGCCACAGTATTGGAGCCTCAGCTTCAGGATCTGTCCTTCCAGTGAGCACTCAGGGCTGATTTCCTTCAGAATGGATAGGTTTGATCTTCTTGCAGTCCATGGGACTCTCAAGAGTCTCCTCCAGCACCAGAATTCAAAAGTATCAATTCTTCGACGATCAGCCTTCTTTATGGTCCAGCTCTCACTTCCCACATACTTAACTTTGTAATAAATCTAGATGCCAACTTTGCTGCCACATACACCCGGACAACATCATTATTGGCCCCAGTAACATCAAACATACCATCTCAGGCCTATTTAAGTGTTCATCTTCCAACATTATATATGCTATCAAAATGCCAACAGTGCCCTTCAGCTCTCTATATTGGACAAACAAGACAGACCTTATGCCAAAGAATAAATGGACATAAATCTGACATCAGGAATCATAAAACAGAAAAACCAATAGGAGAACACTTCAGTCTCCCAGGACATTCTATACAAGATCTTAAAGTAGCTGTCTTGTTGCAAAAGAATTTTAGAAATACACTTGAAAGAGAAGTTGTTGAATTACAACTCATTACCAAACGAAAAACTATGGAGAGACCTGGTCTGAATAGAGAAATTGGATTCATGTCCAATAAAGCTAATTTTGATCATCTATCCCTTTAAAAATCCCTTGCCCTTCCCTGTGGAACCAACTGCTATCATTAGCAGTCATCAACAGTTATAAGGCTATAGTGACCTCTGCTTCACAATATCTGAAGAAGTGTGTATACACAAAGCTCATACCTAGAAAGTTTTTACTTAGTTGGTCTTTAAGGTGTTACTGGAACATCTTTCAATAATTTTTAAAAAATCTTTCATCGTTGTTATTTATTATGACAGACCAACACAGCTACTACCTACCTTTGGTTTGTCTACTGCCAATAAACCATGATCTGAAGCCATAGCATCTTGTTGCCTTACAAACTGTGGTTTGTTTTAAGTATGGCTTGGCATTATGCCTGAACAAACCCATCCACATTTCTTTAACCATAGTTTGTTTGACCACCACACCCCAGAAGTTCGCCAAACTATAAGGTGTGAGAGCAGCTGGAAGGCAGATCAAGCTGTGAAGAGACAGGCTATGGTTTGTTTGATCATCTGGAGGCTAGCCTGTGGTTTGTTAAACAACCGTGGCTTAATGTTATATGAAAACTAGGCCATTTAATAAATGTCCCCTTATGCAGTGGAAGCAATTAACATAAAATGAAAGCTGTCTTATCACTAGTCCAGCAGTCTCTTTCCCAGAGTAGCTAACCAGCTACCTATGGAGAGCCCAAAAGCAAGGCATATCGGCAATAGCCATCACTCATATTGTTGAGTGTCGAGACCCCGCAGCCACCCCCTCGTTGGAAATAACTCACACAAGGACACGGATATTAGGTTTATGTTTTGGGGCAAATTTTGGCCACAACTTTACAGTGGTACCTCGGGTTACATACACTTCAGGTTACACACTCCACTAACCCAGAAATAGTGCTTCAGGTTAAGAACTTTGCTTCAGGATGAGAACAGAAATCAGGCTCCAACGGCACGTCAGCAGCAGGAGGCCCCATTAGCTAAAGTGGTGCTTCAGGTTAAGAACAGTTTCAGCTTAAGAACGGACCTCCGGAATGAATTAAGTACTTAACCCGAGGTACCACTGTATTGAAATTACAGAATGTGAGCGGTATTGGCTTAGGCATTGATTGGACCTGACTATATCTGACTCCTGCCCATTGTGCAGGAAGTCCCAGTAAGGGTAAGCCACCGGTGGGGGGGGGGCTGTCGATGCGAACCAACTCAAGCTCCCCCTGGCGTTCCCGTCGGGGTCGTGTCAAGGCCTTAGCCCCCCAGCAGGGCTTCAGACTAGATCAACACCCCCGGATTCCTTTAATGGAATACCCTTAAGCATGGAGGGGCAGGTGATGGCCACACCTCCCCTCCCCCACACAAGATCAAAGCAAGGCATATCGGCAATAGCCATCACTCATATTGTTGTCTCCCAACAGCTTGTAACTGAGGCAATCTGCCTCTGATCCTACTAACCGTTGATAGACTTCTCCTGCTTTACTTTGCATGAGCAAGTCACCTCCACATCCTGTGGTACTGAATTCTGTTGTTTCGCTGCATGCTGCCTTTTGTCTGTTCTGAATCTCATCACTCTTCATCTCCAGTGGACGATCTGAGGTTCAGTACTGCAAGAAAGGGAGAGGGATTCTCTGTCTACATGCTTCGCACCATAAATAATTGTACACAGCGACTTAAATAATGAGATGAATACTGAGTCAATTGCAATAATGTGCCACATGAATAAATTTTGTACAGACATATATATGTGCACATTGGCTTAGACAGGGACCACTGTCTTTAATAAAACATTCACCTTATTGAATTTGGCTCCCAAGAGGACCTCTGACACAGCAGCGTTGGTGTTCCTAGAGATTTTGGAAGATAACTGAGTTTTGTAAGGGTTTTTGAATGGCCAATGGAGCAGATCATTGTTTGCACAGCTGCAGTGAAAGAATGCCTGTTAAGAGTGGGTATTCCAAGTACTTTGAAGTGTGTGAGTGAGAGAGAAAGGATGGTTTTTTTCATTTGCACAATAGCTTCGTTTTATACCCACATGTTCTGTTAAAAAGCATGTATCCTAGTCTCCTCATACATTTTATATTACCTGTTTTCATTGCTGCCTGATCACCATAACTGTTAACAATAATTCACTTAATAGTTTAGTTTGAAATCACTTGTGAAACTGAAAGCAAAGTAGGCTGGTCAAACAAAGAACCTTAATGAAAGATTGATTAGTCAAAATGCCACCAAATAGAACAGCTGGTTTTCTTCAGTATTTTCAAGTAAAGCATATGTTAAATAACTTAAAAAGAAGATACAAGTTAGTAATAAATTAGACGATTTTTGAACTGTTAATTACAAATGTAAATCAGTTGCCAGGAACTTTAGCACAAATTTGTAAAATCATTGTGGAATCAGAAACACTTAGTAACCATTACCAGGCAAAATGGAAGGCAGACATTCTAAGAATAATACCAGTAGAAAAATGGATATGGAAATATATTCCATGATTTACCTTCTGTAAGAATCTTCAGGATTTTTCTTGGTAAAACCATCACTCAGTGGGATTTAATACCAGCCAGACTGAATAGAATTTATCCAACTTGGACTGAACATTGTTGGAGATGTAAAGTGTCCGGTACAGATCTATTTCATGTGTTATGGGAATGTCCCATAATTAAGATCTTTTGGCAAGCTGTTTTACAACAAATAAGAAATATCCTTGGCTATGGGATCAAGTTGGGATTTTGTTTGGTTATCTTAGAGCTACTACATCAGAGGAAGATTTTGAAAAGGTGTTCTTATTTATTAATGTCAGCTAGAATGCTAATTTGTCAAAACATGGGGAAAAAACCTAAACCACCATCTATAGACACTTGGATTTCTAAGGTATGGGAAATTGTCTATATATGGTCAAGCTGACAGGCACAATTACAGCAGCTTTAAGTTTGGGTGTCTGTTTCTGTTTTGTCAACCCTTCCTGATTACTAACGGCAACGGCCATAGAATTGTAGAATTGTGAAGTTGGAAGGGATCCTGAGGGTTATCTAGTCCAACCCTTGCAATGCAGGACAGATGGCCATCCAACCTCTGCCTGAAACCTTCAATAGAAGAGTCCACCACTTTCTGAAGGAATCTGTTCCAGTGTCAAACAGCTCTTACTTTCACAAAGGTCCTCCTGGAATAGCATTAGCCTTTTTTGCTGCTACAACACTCCATTGACTCATGTTAAGCTTGTGGTCAATCAATACCCCTGGATCCTTCTCACATGTACCCCTGGCAAGCCAGGTGACCTCCCATCTTCTGTTTCTGCAGCTGGTTATTCCTGCCTAAGTGTAGAACCTTACATTTGTCCATATTGAAATCCATTTTGTTCATTTTGGTCCAGTTCCCCAATCAGTTAAGGCCATCATGAATTCTGATTCTGTCATCTGTGGCATTAACCAACCCTCCCAGTTTGGTGTCATCTGTAAATTGGATGAGCACCCCCTCAATTCCTTGATCCAAGTCATTTTCAAAGACATTGGACAACAACGGGCCCAGGATAGATCCCTGTGGCACCCCACTTACGAATTGTGAATGTTATGTACTGAAGTTCTCACCCTGGGCCAGCAGGGGGATACTGTAGATAGTTATGCAAATGAACGATCGAAAGTGACGTTCAGTGATTGGGTAGTTTGTATGCAAATGAAGGATCGAAAGTGACGTTCAGTGATTGGATAGTTTTAGAAAGTTGCTACAGTTACGTAGTTCTGGAGCTCTATATAAGCAGGCTGACTGAGCTCCTCAGTTCTGTTCTGGCCTGTGAATAAAGAAGAGCTGTTTGAAGAATCGCTGTGTCGTCTGATATGTTCACCCACAACTTAACAGTGAATATGTCAGAACTGATCGAGTTCCTGCTTATGTTTTCCCCTCCGCCTTCAACTCTTATTTACTTTAAATTTTTAAAAGGTGGTATATTGCTAAAGTGAATATTTGACTGGAGTGAGGCAAGGTTAGGTCATGACATGAGCATTCTTTGTTATCTGGCAGTGTGATGCTTTGTTGGCTTTTAAAAATAAAGATAATACTGTGTGTTAATGGAACCCTAGGAAAGCAGCTGTCTTTCAGAGGTGACAAAGGCTCTGCAGCATAGCTACTCATAAAAAAAGAGAAAAAGATGTGGTGACAAGCTGTGAAACGAAACAAAACTAAAGGGCCAAGAAGATCTAATAATCTTTGGATGTCCACACTAGCTCATTCTCACATTCAAAAATTGTCCAAGAACAATGGGCAGTTGACATCTCATGCTCTTCTGAAACAAGGTTCCTCCAGCTCAGAATATAAATGGCTGTAATATTCCGGAAAAAAGGAGGAAAATATTTCATATATTAAAAAAAGAACAATTGGACATTATTTGCCTGCAAGAAACACATGTGACTAGGCTTCATAGAAAAGTGTTAATAAATAAAAGACTGGGCCAGGAATTTATATCTTCGGACAGAGTAAAGAAGAGAGGTGTGGTCATTTATGCAAAAGAAAGCCTGTCACCCAAACTCCTATTCAAAGATGAGCATGGAAGAATTTTGGCAATTGAGATACAACATCAAGGAGAGAAATTTTTGATATTAGGAATCTATGCGCCAAATGAGGGGAAATCGGAATTTTATAAGAAGTTGCATGAGACCATGCTGGACTATTTGGACTATAACAACATCATTTTAATGGGAGATATGAACGGGGTCGTATCAACCAACATGGATAAGTCACAAAGCCAAAATGTTACAAAAGATGGCAGACTACCAAAGACTTTCTTCGAAATGACAGACAATATGGACTTAATCGACATTTGGAGAACGAAGAACCCCTTGGGAAGAGAAGGAACATTTTTCTCTGAAGCCCAGCTGACTTGGACAAGAATCGACCAAATATGGTACTTTCCCATGGAGCAGTTGGCACAAGGTTTACAACAGGCGAGGATGCATCAGGGAAAGAAGTGTATTTCCCCCCAAATAAAATTAAGAGCTTTCAGAAAATGCCATAGGTGCAATACAGAAGTGCAGCAATGATAGAAGTCTGGACTAGAGTCCATAACTAATGGTGTGAGGAAACTCCTCAGTTCCATTGTGGGAATTCTAGGCAGAAGAGCCATATCAAAAATAAAGAGGATTGTAAGCTTAGGTACACATCCTTAACATACATCTGCATACTATTTTCACGGGTATCATCAGTGTCAAGCAACTGAGAGTGTGCTAAAGCAACATTCTAAAGTCTTAGCAAACCTTGAGTCAGCCCTTGAACGGTTAATCCATGACCTCATGTTATTGTTTCAGTGTTTCTTATTATATTTGCCATCTAAATTGCAGGCAAACCCATAAGGACATTAAAAATTATTGTTCTATGAGTGGCAGCTACAATTCTAATGATAGAAACAGATGTGTAAGCTGCAGCAAGATTCCTTGGTGGCTGTATTTTTTGGCCTTTGTGCACTATGCTCTCCCCCCCCCTCATGCTGCTCCCCCCCCATTTAGGGTGAATTCTTTTTGCACTCATCTGCCTATTATTATTATTATTAATACTAGTACTATTATTATTTACTTAACCACCATCTCTGAGATATAGCACAGCTCCAGAAGATTTTACTGAGTTAGGCAAAGCCTGAAGCTGGAGAAAAGACATTCTTGAGTGGATGGCTGCTGAAAGAGAAGAACTATTTAATTTCTTTTTAGCTGGGTTTTTCATCAACAGTGCTTGTTATTTCAGCTCAACCAAGCATTAGGAGCCTCCATTGCTTTTCCACATGGCATGGCTGCTCTTACATTTAAAATCCCCTCTCTTTAGTGGAAAACTTCCATAGTAACTCTGGAATGCTAAGGAGTGCACTGGGGCTTACAGGCTGTACCTGACCCACTTAAACCCCTCTTTAAAAATATATATCAAAATATCAAAAAATGTGTTGTGAATTGAGAGATACTTCCAGAATGGACTGTTTCTAGAACAGACACTGAATAAAGGCTTTCGAATAAGGAAAACTACTGCAGGGTCACCACTGAACCCATGCATTCTTAAAGGAGATATTATTCTTTTCTGATATATTCCTCTTCCTTGCAGAAAATATTAATTAGAACTCAATTTAGGGTGTTTACAAAGGTCAGTATAATTACAGAGGTCAGTATAATGTGGCCTCAGAGTTATTCGTTGAGTATCTGAGCTCTTAACACTGAATGAAAAGTGCTGTTGAAATTACTAATAGAAATTACTGAGCCAAAACTCACTGGCAGAGTACCTGGTTTGCATACAGAAGACCCCAGATTCAACCCTCAGCATCTATAGGTAGGGTTGAGAATACCCTGTCTCAAACCTGGGGGGAGGCAGTCGTCACCAGTCAGTGTTGACAATACTGAGCACATGGACCAATGGGCTGCCTCATTGTAAGGCAGCTTCCTACAACAATTATGGAAGAGGCCATGGACCAGAAACTCAAAAAGTTCACTTTTTGTTGCCTTTCGCACTCGGCCATTGGGGTCAGGGTCTGCCCTACTCCGCCTCCACTCCTCCTACACTGTTGGTTGGCTTGCCTGCCTGCCTGCCTGCCTCCATCCATCCCTCCACTCACTGCCTTCCCTTCTTCCTCCTCCTTCCCTTGCTTTTTCCTCATCCTGCAACTCTTGCCTGCTCTCTCCATCCCAGGCTCACTGGGTGTTCCACCCATACTTTTGATAACACCACTGGTTGACTGGGGAGGGGGCCCCGCAGGGCTGCTGCAATGGCCCACACCAGCCACCGGATTCCTCCACCAAGGCGGACGAAGGAGCCTATGCACGTCTCTCGGCTGCCCAGAGCAACGAAGGAGCAGCCCAGGGAGCGGGCAGGTTGGGTCCTAGCCACTCCGAGAGCCAGAGAGGCACAATTTGTGTGCCCCTCCACTGGACTTCCACCCTTGGTGGGATCCAACCTGACCAACCCCTTAGCTCTTGAGTCGCATCCTTGGCCGACTGCTAACACTGTTCTTATATGGCTGGAGTGGGGAATGTTTCCAAGTGCTTATGAGCTACAGCTTCCAGCATTCTTGACCACTGGTCATGCTGGCTGGGGGCCTGATGAAAGTTGGAGTCCAACCTTTGTGGTACAATACTGAGTCCTTATATAAAAGCTGAGAAAGAGCTGGCTCTAAATATAGGCCAATATGTGCTTTGGATTGAATGTCAATATGACATGAAAGCATTAATAAAATACGATACTTCAACAACACAGGGAAATGTTGGCAGGCCTATATTTTTAAAAGCATAAAAGCAAGAAAGGTGGTTTTAATTTGTTCCAGTGCGCAGGCTGCCTTATATTTTGGGGTTTGTCGCTTGGATTCAAATCTACCCAGAGGTTCACTGATGCAAATGAAAACAAGGGCATCCCTATAAGTAGCATGGAGATTACTCGGAAGGACTTGCTTTTGAATTTTGCCCTCGGGTCGAGTTCCCAGGCGGTACCAATAAGGAATCTGTAATAATAATAATAATAAATATATATATTGCTGAACTTTAAGATGGATTTTAAAAAATAGTAGCAAATATAATACTTAACGGTTTTAAAAGTAGCCCCCTGCCGCGTGATGGATAAACTAGAGAAATCACAAAGCTCTTAGATATATTTATCACACATTTGAGAAGTCAAATGTGAATAGTGCCTTTGAGCCAATTATTTCTGACTTTCACTTTGTGCTTCAGGTGACCTCTTGTGGTGAGCCATAGATCTTGCAATAACATGGTTGTGTTGCTGCTTCATTGCCACAGGGATTCTTCCAGCAGTGGCCCCGATTTCAAAATACCTCTGCATTCACAGAGGTGGTGTATTTACTGTCCTTAAAGCAAAATTGGCAAGTGTTTTGTAGTGTTTTGAATGTATTTGGATTAAATCCTGAAAGGTGGTTAAGCTATTCAGCTTGCCTAAGTTGCATGTTTTCATCTGGGGAATGGTTTTAAAAAGAGGGTTGCTTGCCATTTTTCTGAAAATAGCACGCCCCTTTGGGACCATTGTTGTTTGCTGTGGGAAAATGTCAACTCCATCAGTGCATTAAGGAGAAGCTTTAGATGGCAACCCTGTTAGATGTTGTGTTTTTACAGGGATTTGGTGCTTTCCAAAACAGTGCTTAGAAATGTGGGACCGCTAAGCATTGTTTGATTCAGCTATCAGTAAATTAATGGACCCAGTTCAACACTGTAGCTCGGAAGCGATGAATGGCCCCCTGAATTCCTTCTGCTCCCAGGCCTGTAATCTGCATCCTTTAATTGGCCTGCCTTTATTTTGGCCGATGCCCAATGAGTGGCAGTACTTTGGTTCGTGCCAAAAACAGAAAGTGCTGCACAAAATTCCTCATGCTTGTTTTTCAACAGCCACATTTTTCAGGTACAGTGGTACCTAGGGTTACATACCCTTCAGGTTACATACACTTTAGGTTACAGACTCCGCTAACCCAGAAATAGTGCTTCAGGTTAAGAACTTTGCTTCAGGATGAGAACAGAAATCGTGCTCTGGCGGCGCGGCAGCAGCAAGAGGCCCCATTAGCTAAAGTGGTGCTTCAGGTTAAGAACAGTTTCAGGTTAAATACAGAACTCCGGAACGAATTAAGTACTTAACCCGAGGTACCACTGTAGTAGTATCTCAGAAAGCTGGAAGATCATTCAGTGCAACTGCTTGCACTCACACAAAAGTCATTATGCCTCAACATTTTTAATGAATTAGCAAGAGTATCCAGATGTATGAGTTGCCAGCACCAAGGATTCTTGCAGCTTAATACTATAGAACAGGCATCCCCAAACTCGGCTCTCCAGATGTATTGGGACTACAATTCCCATCATCCCTGACCACTGGTCCTGTTAGCTACGGATGATGGGAGTTGTAGTCCCAAAACACCTGGAGGGATGAGTTTGGGGATGCCTGCTGTAGAAGGACCGTACAGATGTTGTAAATAGGTTTTTGGCAACAGGTTCCTTTTTAAAATAACCGGTTATATTTTCTGTGGAAAGGGTCCATCAGGATTAAGTGAGGGGAAAATACAGACTACCAGTTTGATGCCAACATATGGAAGCTGTGGGGAATTTCCATGCATGAGGAGCACCGATCAAACAATAAGCACCCATCTGGAAGCAACCAAACTTCCATTATACTGGAGGAGCTTATAGAGCATGAAGTACATTGAGTTACACAAAAGCACATGGCTAAGAGTAACAGCTAGGGTCTATTGTGTTGTGTGCATACTAAAACCTTGGAACTGCCAGCTTATTATGACCTCTGCCATTTCCCCTCCCACAAGGCCAGAACTGAGACAACCTTAAAGGAACCTATTCAGAGATGAGCCTCACTGAGTTTAATAAGAGATGTAGTACAACTCTATACATACCCACCTGGAATTAAGTCACACTTCTTTAAATAGTAAGTGCATGTAGGATTTCAGTCTTATTCCACCACCACCCCAAAAAACCTCTAATATTCTTTTTCTATGGCTGTTTCCTATTATTGTGAATTCCCTCTGTGCTGCCGCCTGGTGCCGTTTCCCTCATTACGCAACTGGGGTTGCGGCGCTCAACTCGCTTTCAGGCCGAGGGAGCCGGTGTTTGTCCACAGACAGCTTTCTGGGTCATGTGGCCAGCATGACTAAACTGCTTCTGGCACAACGGAACACTGTGACAGAAACCAGAAACATCGGTTACTTTCCCGCCACAGTGGTACCTATTTATCTACTTGTACTGGTGTGCTTTCGAACTGCTAGGTTGGCAGGAGCTGGGACAGAGCAGCAGGAGCTCACCCTGTCACCAGGATTCAACCCACCAACCTTCTGATCGGCAAGCCCAAGACACTCAGTGGTTTAGACCAGAGCGTGACCACGTGTGGTGTGTAGTGGTTATACTAAGACCTGTGTTTCAGTTCATGTATTGCTTCAGAAAGTGCAAGTTAGCTGGATTCACCTTTAAATGCAAAGTAAATGGAATTTCTCTCCCGACCTACTTAAATGGTTATTGTGAGCCTATGTACACCACATTGAGTTCCTTGGATGAAACATGGGATATAAATGTAATGATCATCATCAGAATGGTACAGGGACATGGCAATGTGTCGGCCTGGTTGCCTTCTCAACAGGGCAAAGTTGAGATGCCTTAGTTATTTGCCCAAATGTATTGGCCCATCACTGATGAAACCAATGAAACTGCCAATGCAGTGCAACAGAGGAAGACAAAGAGGGGCAGCCCAGTTGCTTTAGTAAACCCCATTAACACTTTCACACAAAAATAGCTGAGGAAGGGAGAATTTTTTGTGAAACTCAACCCTCTCTTTCCAGCTCACCACTATTCCTGATCTTCTTTAATTTGAGATTGCTCTACATTAACTATATCTCCTATTCTGGTGTATTTCAGGAGTATAGTCACATTGCCAGCAGAAATTGAAAACAGCAGAATAGTCCCCTTCTAACCCCAGTTGGCTGCCCACAGAGCATCAAATTAAAACTCGTGTCATAATCTATAGGCACCAACACTGGCCAAATACCTCATACGCTTTAATGCCGTATCTCGGACTTTTTAAATAGCATTTGCACTGAAGCAGCATAGCAGAGAAGTTGTTTAACTGATAAAAGATGATAAAGACACAAACACTTCCTGTTAGTGTCAGAGTTTTGGCAGGGATGGGATTCCATGGGGACTGCATTATAACTTTTGTAGTGCTTCAAATTGTCTTGACAACAGCTGGGCCTCATTCATAACATTAGTTTCACATTATCTTTCTGGTTTTAGATACCATTGAAAATCCTGACTGTCCTAACTCAAATACTTCTGACCTCTTTAAAGTTCCTCTGTTTATCTAAGCAGTTCAGTTTGTTAGCTGAAGAATGAAAACTTTGCCTGCGTCATTAAGAAATCCAGCCCTAGCATTTGAAGTGCTTTCAGTTTTCCCCAATTGATACTGAAATATAAACTCCATTCTACGTGGCACCCTAAGAACTATGACTTTTTGCTCCATAAAAGAAGACTGTGTTAATGGGTTCTTTTAAAAAATAAAAATCATTACATGTACAGTGGTACCTTGGTACTTAAAAGGTTTGGCTCCCGAACAAATAGGCTCCCAAATGCCACAAACCCAGGAGTGTTCTAGTTTGCGAATGTTTTTCAGAACTCGAATGTCCGACGCTGCTTCCAATTGAGTGCAGGAAGCTCCTGCAGCCAATCGGAAGCTGTGTCTTGGTTTTGGAACGGTTTCGGGAGTTGAATGGACTCCCGGAACAGATTTAAGTTCGAGGACCAAGGTACCACTATATGTGTGAAGCCTGTTACTTAGCACAGCTCAGATGTGAGTGGTGTTGCCTAAGCTATACTGTGAACCTTAGAATATAATGTGATATGGTTTGTGCAGAAATCAGTGGCACAGCAGAGGGATATTCCCAGAACCTTAATTTGTGCAAAAACCTTCCTCTTAATACAATGTTCCTGGCTTTTCCCTATTTCCTTTTTTAAGCTAAGCATGCTGATAATTATTTTTGAGCATCACTCCTGTCCCAAAACATGTGACGGAAATAAATGTTAGTTTGAAACATGGAGAAGAAACTCCCAAGTTGGATTCGTGGAAAAGCTTCAGGCATATTTCCCCCTCGCTCCAGGTGACTGGTCATTAGGGTCAATTTCACATGACTTTGCCTTGCCCTGTGGGTTAGGCGCAACCCAGCTGCAGTCAGAGTATAAAGAGGTACTTTTTAATTGCTGCAACATATGTTCAAAGAACTGGTGAGCCCACAGTAGGCCAGATCTACTTGACAGGCACTCTTGAGCAGGTGGTGAATGAATTAGGTAACCTATTTTATTTACACGTATCAATCCAATTGTTATCCCATCCATCTTCTCAAGCCTACATAGGGATCCCGTTAGCCCCAACTCAGCCATGCCCATTAGACTTCATTGCTTCACTCCACGGATGAAGCTAATTGCTCCACAACTTTGGATTTGCAAACATTCTTCCCATGCCTTATTATCCCTTGTTTAGGAATCTGGAAGCAATGATGATAAAAACAAGATTCCTTTGGATTACAAGGATAAGACAGGCCTAGAATCCAGGAGGTATAAATTATGTAGGAGTAATTGAGCCCTTTCGAATGCTTCCTCTCTTTTTTTTTTTTATCAAAGCCTTGAAATAACTTCCCTTCTGCCATGGTCACCTTTAAGGTTTTTATTACCTTGGCACCATCTGTTCATTCCTTCTGGTTTTGCCTCATTGATTCCTTCTCCAAGCGAAACAAAAAACTAATAATCCTTTTTTGTTTCATGAAAAATGCTGATCCCCTTTTCATGTTCAGGAATAAGGGATGAAATATTTTGGAACTGGGAGTAGCCTAGAATAGTAGACTCCCCGTGGTGTGTGATTTGGAAAGGGCAGGCACATTCCTGTGTCACCAGATAATCCTACCCCATAAGAAAAATAAAATGTGTCATGCTTGAGAGATACCTCAGCTGTTTGTTGGATAACTTTTCAAACAGACTCTTACCCTGTCATTTGAAATAAGAATATTGTCCCATTGCAATTAGTACAAGAGTTGAAACGGGATAGTTTTGAGCTTTTGGATTTCAGATTTCATATCCTTGGAGAACCCTTTGCATATTGTAAGCAAAAGAACCTCCACTATGTTCTATCTAGAGCATATGCTTAAGGAAAAGGTAAAGGGACCCCTGACCATTAGGTCCAGCCGTGACCGACTCTGGGGTGGTGGCGCTCATCTTGCTTTATTGGCCGAGGGAGCCGGCCTACAGCTTCTGGGTCATGTGGCCAGCATGACTAAGCCGCTTCTGGCGAACCAGAGCTGCGCATGGAAACACCGTTTACCTTCCCGCCGGAGCGGTACCTATTTATCTACTTGCACTAATGTGCTTTCGAACTGCTAGGTGGGCAGGAGCAGGGACCAAAGAACGGGAGTTCACCCTGTCACGGAGTTTCGAACCGCCGACCTTCTGATCGGCAAATCCTAGGCTCTGTGGTTTAACCCACAGCGCCACCCACGTCCCTGGAGCACATGCTTAGGCCTGATTAAAAGGTGACACTGGAAATGTAAAACAAAACCAAAAGAAAACAAGACACTTAACGGCATTCTACCTGCTGCTTCTTGTTTCAACTGACCCAGACCACAGTCACCATGTACTGAACACCTATAGAGTTCGTCGATCCATAATGTAGTAAAGCTGCATGCATGAGTGATATAACCAACTTGCATAGAACCTCACATGGGTTTTTTTCACATCCCTGGTGCAACATTTAAATCGGGTCTTAGTTTGTCCACAGCAGCAGCCAGGCATGTTGAATCTAGCTGTTGTGTCATGCAAAGTGAGTCATGCCATACCATATATATGCACATTGCAGGGGAAGAAACATAACAATGGAAAACCTATCTTTCAGGCTGTTTGGTTTACTGAGCAGCACTTCATGGAGCCGTTCTTATTCTGGGAACCGGGACCAGTTCCAGGTTTGAGTGATCCCTAGGCATTGTGCTCTTGAGAAAGCCTACTCATCTATCAGTAGGTCCTGGAGGATTTACTTGGCTGTGGCAGCAGCAACACTCTTAAGTAGCATCAGATCAATGTGATGTTGTGGTTGGAATGTCACCATATGTCAGGTGCACGTGCAAGAGCCGGGCCCTGTGACCAATAGGACTTTGCAGGACTGGGGCCTTCCTAAGCTTGTTCTGAAGAGGCAAGGCGCGGCCTCACAGGTGAGGCTGACTGGTAACTCACAGCACCTGGTGGCAAGAGCCAGGAAGGGTTATAAGGTCCGCATTTTCCTTCAGCTCTTTGCCACAGCAACATGTTCCCTGCCTTGCTTATTGATCCTCGGACCCCTGACTTTGTGACTCCTTGCTTTCTGACCCTCTGACTCCTGGCTTCCTGACTCCTAGCTTCTGGAAACCCATTCCTGCTCCCACCCTGCCATCTTGCCCCCAGTCCTGATGTCCCCTGCCAGGACTTTGATCACCCATGAACCGGACCATGACACCATAAGACCTGGAAGACCATGGTTCCAGTCGCCATACAGCCATGAAGCTCACTAGGTGGGCTTGGGCCAGTCACTCATTCTCAGCCTAACCTACCTTTGGGGAACAGGATAGCTATGTATGTCAGTGCACTGTCAGCAATGGGATCTTTCATGGCAATGGGCCCCTGGCAATTGAACTGCTTGAATACCTCTGTTTTAAGGCTTTCGTGGGGATTAACCTGCAGTGTAGAGCCTTGTTATCCAGCATCTCCATGCTGAGAGATGATCCACGGACCGAGACAACTATTTTGATCCTTTTCATATTTTTGGCCCAGGAGCCGGTAGCATGCCGTATTCTTTCCTTATTTACGTATGGATTTCATTTCAAGATGGTTGCAGCTCTTGCTTTTCAGTCATGTGTTGAAATATTCAAATTCATATTTGAATTTTAGAGTTGGAATATATACTATGAGGGCCATCTAAGCCCCTGGAATGCAGGAATCTTTTTCCCAATGTGGCAGTCAAACCCATGGCCCTGAGATTAAGAGTATTGTGCTCTACCAATTGAACTATTCCTATGCAGGTTGTTGTTTTTTAGTCGTTTAGTCGTGTCCGACTCTTCGTGACCCCATGGACCAGAGCACGCCAGGCACCCCTGTCCTCCACTGCCTCCTGCAGTTTGGTCAAACTCATGTTGGTAGCTTCGAAGACACTATCCAACCATCTCATCCTCTGTCGTCCCCTTCTCCTTGTGCCCTCCATCTTTCCCAACATCAGGGTCGTTTCCAGGGAGTCTTCTCTTCTCATGAGGTGGCCAAAGTCTTGAAGCCTCAGCTTCACGATCTGTCCTTCCAGTGAGCACTCAAGGCTGATTTCCTTAAGAATGGATAGGTTTGATCTTCTTGCAGTCCATGGGACTCTCAAGAGTCTCCTCCAGCACCATAATTCAAAAGCATCAATTCTTTGGCGATCAGCCTTCATTATGGTCCAGCTCTCACTTCCATACATCACTACTGGGAAAACCATTCCTATGCATACACCACCACCAACCTTCTTGTTATGTTACCTCTGGCTTGCTTAAACAGTTCAATACAGCAATTGCCTTCAAGGAATAGCTAAATCGCTTCCCACCCCCCAAAATGTGGGGACAATAGGTAATCTTGCTTATCTTTATTGCAGGTATTTTAATAGATGTTGAGAAGCTGTGCTCCAGAAATCCACGTAGTTGTTTTGAAGGGATATGTTCCCAAGTCAAATAATAGATTAGATTTTTGCTCACTTATAGTAAGTGGCCCAGAATCTTGAAAGGTCAGTCCTTGATAGAATCATACATTTCATATGGCCACCTCTGCAAAAGCATGTTAAAAGGAAAATCTGATTAATGCAAGAGTACGAAGGTTACTTTTCTCACAGTCCTCAGGAAAAATGGCATTATTATGGCTAGAGGAGAATTGTGTTTGGTCTGCCTATGTGACGAGGCTGGAGAAAGCAAGCTTAGGTGTAGTGGAGCGGGCATAAACACACATGTAAGGAAGATTTTGAGTGTGGTTAATGGTTTGTAGGAGGGAGCAGAAAGAGAGAGGCTGTCTTCTGTCCTACCCTATGATGAGCTGAGGCTCTTTGTGCCAAGAGGAGTTGAAGACACTGCCATCTGGCATAAAAGGGGGCTGCAAACACCCTGAGGTTTAGGGGAGCATACCACAGCATATTTGGGCAAGCTGACTGAATATACAGGTTGGAACATTCCTACCTTTTAGATTCCACACTTATCCAAATTTTGCAATGCAGCTATTGGTGGGGGGGGGACACACCGAAATGTTGTTTGTCTTTTAAATGGCGTATTTTGGGATAAAATACCTTTAGAAATGCGTGTGTTGAGATAAAATAGATGCCTAAAATGTATTTTGCGATAAAATGCAAATTTAAATGTGATTTTCATGCTTTACTTTTTAATTCACATATTTATGAGGAAACAGGACGGAAGTGAACCAACCAGTACAAAACTGACACAGATCAGAAATAGACCAATATTACTGTCCCTGCTTCTCCCCCATCCTATGTTCCACTGAATGTGTCTTGCAAACTTTCCCTGAAAGGCATATGAAATGGGTTATTTCCTATTTTGAGGCTTTTTTGTTCACTCAAAAGATTTCTATACTACCTTTCACCAAAAATAGTCAGAAGGAGGTTTACAACATGTATTTTGGAATATGGTTTGTCTCTTTGTTCTCTGTAGGTTTAGCCACTTCTTGAGGTACCACCGCCAAATTTGGCATGAGAGTTCCCAATGGGGGTGAGGGGAGGTCTTCGACAACTTTGGGATGCTGGCCACCATTTTGAAACAAAATGGCAGACCCAAAGATGACTTTGGTGTAGCTTCAGCCAATTTTTGGCATGACAGGTCCAAACTTATAAATTACACTGTCCATTTAAAAATTGTAGTATTTATTATTATTTTTTGCTTCTAAAAATACCTGGGCAGCACCAAGATACTGGATTCAAATCCCTGCTTAGTCCTGAAGCACTCTGTGCTAATCGATATCTCAGCCTAGCCTACCACACAAAGCTGAGGATTAACTAGTCTTCACTCATAGTAGACCTATTGAAAGTAATGAACATAACTGAATACCATGCGTGGCATTGAGCGCCTGGAGTAAAGGCATAATATTTAAAATGTGGTGAATGTGTACAGAATATGTGTAAGATAGATGATAGATAGACAGACAGACAGATAAAACTTTATTCGCATTAGCCAATGGCCATAGCAACAGTAAAACATTACAGTATATGCAGAAAAGGTGTGCCCCCCTTAACCCCATGGACTGGAAGATAAGGCCCAAATATTTGAAAGCTTTGACCTGTTTGATTGGCTGATTTTCCATACGCCAACTGTGGGGCCTATATTTTCTTGAGAGAACCATAACTTTGGTTTTCTGATAGTTTACGACCAGGTGTTATCTCTGGCAATACACTGAGAATTCTCTTATCAATCTTTTTAGGCCTATTTTTGTTTGGGATAAGAGAACTGCATCATCAGCATATAATAGTACAGAGATTGGTTTTGAGGCCAGTTTAGGGGCATGGAACTCTGGAGATGTTAGACACTGGACCATGTCGCTTATGTACAGGTTAAAGAATGCCGGAGCTAAAATGCATCCTTGCTTGACTCCCTTTGTGGCTGGTACAGATCCTGTAAGTTGGCCATTTGTAGAGCAACACACCTTCAGCACAGTGTCATAAAAAGACAGTTAATCAGATATAATAATCTTCTGTTTATGCTTGAGGTGTTCAGTTTAGCCCATAGTCTTACTCGTGAGATATTCATATATATTATTTCTCCCTCTTCATTCCAGGTGCTTTTATAATCTGCTGGACTCCTGGATTAGTCTTGTTGCTCCTCGATGTTTGCTGCCCGCAGTGCAATGTCCTGGCATATGAAAAATTCTTCTTGTTACTTGCTGAATTCAACTCTGCCATGAACCCCATCATCTACTCTTACCGGGACAAGGAAATGAGCGCGACCTTCAAACAGATTCTTTGTTGTCAGCGGAACGAAAATGCCAATGGCCCAACAGAAGGCTCTGACCGATCTGCTTCTTCGCTCAACCACACCATCTTGGCTGGAGTGTGTAGTAATGATCACTCTGTGGTTTGAAATTGAACTGAAAGGGGTTTTTTTGTTTTTCTTTTTTTAAGGAAACGAAAACAAGACACCCACACATGAGAATTTAGTGCTGGGTGGATTACTAGTTATAAAACAATTGACAAAATTGTTGGAGGTCTTGGAAGCAGCGGAGAATAACAATTTTACTAAGCTCTACTTTAATCACTAATGGACGATAGTACTTTATTCACCAGTGCCCAGTCCACAAAAACTGCCCAGTCTTTAGAAGCCTCACTGTTGTTTTGTTTTTATCTTCTGCTTGGTGGAAGTAGAAAACAAGCTGCTTACACTGGGAAGCTGACAAACGTTTGGGAAAGCCATTTTTAAAGCTACTCATAACTAGCCTTCATCAGATGATATTTTTGTGATGGCCCTAACTGAAAGCATCTCCAATTAATTAAGCTTAATAACTGCTTCAGTGCCTTCTCATTTAGAAATTTAGGCTTCCTCCTTGTTGTTTTTAAAATGCATTTCATTAATAATTATCCCCATCAGCATGCTTTGTGATGGACAATTTCAGGGCAAGGACAGAAACCTGTTGTAGCCTTCATTTTTATTTACACTGCCAATAACAATGGAAAACACCTGTTTTACTACTACAGTTGTCAATATAGCGGCTGGGAAATGAATGTCTTTCCCTTGATTTACTAGAGTTTGAAAGCAGGCTTGTTGCAGATATGGATGTGCTTAATTCTCACACTGAAATTAAAAGTTGTTTGGTGACTGGCTATATTGCCCCCAAGTGTTCTTTAGTAAAGAATTAAGCAATCTGTGTGACATATACTGGAAGTTTTAGGAAGTTTCTCATGGCCAGATCTTATGGTGGATTATAAAATTCTGAAAGAGCCACCTTCAAATTGGTTAAGGTGAAGCATGACCATGTGTATGTTTTTTAAGTGTATTTGTAGTGTCAAGTCTTCTAATTAAAGGGATTTTACTTTTGGGGGGAAAGTAAAACTTTTTTAAAAAGAAGGAATTTTCTTCACTGTTTTGCACAGAGTGGGAGATATTTCTTTTTGATTTTTCATATTGCTTAGGGCTGGGATGTATGTGGCCAGTTTTCCTCCTACTCGCCCTAAAAAAGCCTGTGACAGGATTGAGGGGGGTGACAGATTTATCTAGTTTCAGTGGGAAATGCTTAATCTAGTGGGGCTATCTTTTCTTTATTTTTAAAGCCACTGGCTGTGAGAATGGCAACAGCAGGCCTCTCTCCACTCATGCCAGGACTGGATCTCATATTCTGTTCACTGAGGTTCAAGGTTCAAATGGCAGTGGGTAGAGAGATGGAACTTACCACCACCATCACCCTCACAGACAGTGTATTTTAAGATGAAGGCAATCTTACTATGGTAGGCAACTCTCACAGGAAATCAGATGAACCAATTCAGTCACCCCTCCCCACCCACGCAAAAAAAGAAAGAAAGAAGGCACCCCACATTTGCTACCTAAGAAAGAGGTGGCAAATTCTAAGTGCTTTTGCACCTCGGCCCTAATTTTCCTTGTCATCCAACTATTTCCTTGACTCAGAGTCCAATTTCTGTGGGGGTTTTTTGTTTGTTTTTTACAGGCAACATAAATCAGTATCACAATGAAAATGTGTTAGTATTCCGTTCCTACAAACAAGATTTGTTATTTAGAAAAATGGATTTAGAGTTAAGCCTTTGCTTTTGTTACTGTAATCTCTTGATGGAGATTAAATATAAAGAGCTCTCTATAGTGAAGGCTAAGGATTAAAAAAAAGGGGGAGGGAAAGAATTTGGGACCGTTGTGATATTGGTGTAGCTCGCTACATCAGTAACAAATTTGCAGGCCTTCTGTGCTGAGAATCTGCGTACATCGGACAGAACATTTGCTTGAGACCTTTGCTTAAAATAGATCCCTCATTCTAATGTTCTGGAGCAACACATTCAAGATAGTACCATGTTTGTGAGGTAGAGTATGTAGATTTCTAAGAACAACGTATAGCAATGTCAAAAAGGTAAAGAGTATGTACAAACATAGAATATTTAGTAATATCCTAAGTGAAAGTAACAGAGAAGTGTGGCTCATCCCACCAAAAGGTACCCAGAAATCACCTGCCAGTTAACCAAAAGTTTGTGAGATGGCAAATATGAAATGAAATTAAAAGCAATGAACCCATTGTTCTTTACTTATGTAATTTGCCTAATGAAGAAGTCAGACTGTTAGATTTTTTTTAAAAAAATGCCCTCCATGCTAAGCCACTAATAAAGTTCTCTCGATGAATATGTAATGTTTGATGTACATGTGCCTGTCATCATTCACTGGATTTGTTTGGCATCCCTCAACCAAGCAGAACTAAAATGTTCCTCTATACTACAACTATAGAAATCGTATAAATGGCTTAGAAGCCACTTTGGCAATTAAGCAGTTTATAAATAAGTAGAAAAGTAGCTACATCCAGAACAGTAAGATGCATAGGCAAGACTCTACGGTCATACCTTGGTTTTTTAACAGCTTAGTTCTCGAACCTTTTGGCTCCCAAACATTGAAAACCCATAAGTGACTGTTCTGGTTTGCGAACTATTTTTGGAAGCCAAATGTTCAATGGGGCTTCCACGGTTTCTGATTGGCTGCAGGAGCTTCCTGCAGCCAATCAGAAACCGCGCTTTGGTTTTCAAACATTTTGGAAATTGGGACTTCCAGAATGGATTCCATTCGACTTCCAAGGTGCGACTGTACTGTAATGTATACACAAAGGGAACACAAAACCTCACACCCGCAAACTGATATGGAAATTTGAAGAACTGAGCTTAATGAATAATGAGAAACCGATAGGAACCGAAACTGACAGGTGCACTCATCCCTAGCTTCACCTCACTATTCATCTACTTCTTCTGCAATTGTTGCTGTCGCATTAAATCTTCTCTAGTGAAAGGCAAGCAGACCTTCAACCCATCTTGCATATCACTGCACCTCCCTCCCCCTTGTGCTGCCCTATGAGTTGTAGGGTTGTTGGTAGAGTTTGGACAGCTGTCCGCAGGCACATTGGCTCATGTGGTCACCTGCTCCTCCAAGAGCCATCCTTACTGTCTCACAAACACAGAACATCAAAGCACATTGTGGGCAGCCATAGAGAATGTTAACTCCATTGCTTGTTTATCAGCGTTCATAAGGAACTCCCTCCCTGCTTGTGTTTTGCTAGGCAAGCATGAATGAACCGGGAATGTCCCTAGTAATTCTATTCCCAAAGGCAGCCCAACACTTCAGTATGTCGCTGAAGAAAGAGGAGGTGGTCCTCAAGGGACAAGGGAGGCCCACCTAAGGACCAACTCTTAATATGATGACATGCCTCTTCTCTCTCGGTAGCAGAAATGCAGATTCCAAGGCTGCTCTTTGATCTTTCCCACAGAGCGACCTCTGAAGAAATAAACAATCTGGCAGGCTAGATCAAAATAGAAAGGCCAAGTGTAGTAGTTAGCAAATGGTTTCTCAAATGTCAAGATTAAAAACCAGTTGACTGTGCACATCACACACGAGAATTCCTCCAGATCCATCGCATCTTTGTGTCCCTTTAAGACTTGTAGCATGATTGCGTTTAGTGTAATATATCTGTGCTAGCCCTGACTCCCAGTGGACACACAACCTCTGACATATAAAGGATACATCTTGTATAAATGTGACAAAAGCACATTCATTCCAGTGGGTCCTTCCATTTATGGAAGGCTGTTTGCTCCAGCAGATGCTTCTATTGTCACCTTCTTTGCAGCAACATTATTTACAGAAGTCATTGACAGTTCTAGTGTGCAAAAGCAGCAGCAGCTTCTGTTTGAGGAATGGTGGTGGCTGTTCCTCTCTGTGTGTGTCCCCCAAATCCACAACTTACTTCCAAGCACACTGAAAGGTGCACCCAAAATTATTTGAAGAGGCATCCCCCTTGCACAGACAAGAGGGACAGCATACGGTGGAACCTCGTGTTATATACCATCCCCCTTGTGAACTCTTTGGGTTACGATCTCTGCTAACCCGGAAGTAGATGCTCCCGTTTGCAAACTTTGCCCCGGGATGCGAGTGGAAGTCGCAGCGCGGAGGCAGCGGGAGGTGCCATTAGCAAAAGCGTGCCTCATGTTACGAGTGGTTTTGGCTTAAGAACAGACCTCCAGAACGAATTAAGTTTGTAACCGGAGTTACCACTGTATTAAGCATACACAATCTGCATCTTTTGAATGGAGCAAAAAACTTGTGAAGACGCATGGTCCAAATAGCATGAAGAGGCAAATAAATGGCCGCCTTCTTAGGGCTATGCTTTAAGCAGGTCACTTCCAGATGACCTGTTTACTGAGCGTTCATCCTTGTTTGTTTGCAGGAAGACTACAGCGTACTACCAAACAGTAGATATTCCACACATTCCAATGTAGTTCCCCATGCCTGGAAAAAAAATTCATTGGAGAAAGCAGATTTGTTGTTCAAAAGCACCAAATCCACTTTAACCGCACAAAATTGATTTTGCAGGTATGCTGTTGAATCTCACCCACAAAAATACCAACAGCTTCAAAGTGCCCACAGTCACCTGCCCGGCTTGATAGATGTTTAAATCAGGCCTTAAAGAAGATTGGGAAACTTGTTGGAAGGACTATAATGTGTTACCTTGGTTTTAAAGTGTGTGTTTGCTCTTTCTTGGCTCAGTTTCCAGGCAGCTCATCCGCACATTCCAGTGTTAATCCCTTCGTATATGTGCTTTCCTATTTTACATGATCCATTTTATACTTGAGCTCAGTTTTATAAATATAGATCAAAGATGTTACGGTTTTATTAAAAATTCCTTTGAAGTTCACGTAACAGTACTTGACGTGGAGGTATCAGGAGAATGTGTGCTGTTTAAATTCACCTAGGCTTCTTGGATTTAAGCTGGTTGTGTGATGAAATGCCCCCTGAATTTCATATAAACTTTAACTCTGCTCTGCTCAACACTCCCTGCTGAAACATCCTTTCCAGGGAGGAAAATCAAAGTGGTTCAAAAAGTGTGTGCTGAAGACTGACTCACACATTACCAGTGTGGTGCTGGAGCTACAAAAAGATTTCAGAATAAAAGGTGGTTCTAGTTTTTACTAGTTCCCCCTCTGTTTGGTCTAATTCAAATCTAATTTGTTTGTTAACCAGGGGGGTGTAGGAGTCATTACGGAAGGGATTTCACCTAATTTCAGCATCATTTGAATAACTGAATCACGTAGGTTGGTTGAATCACAAAAGAAGTTCCCACATTATGGAGGAACTAAAAATGCATCTCCTCCAACATTTCCCTGATAAAAATCGGGACACCATAATCAAGAAGAAGATGAGGAGGAGGAGGAGGAGGAGGAGGAGGAGGAGGAGGAATTTTACTATTTCTACCCCACCCATCTGACTGGGTTACCACTCTGGGAGACTTCCAACTTATATAAAAACATAATAAAACACTAAAAAAAAACCTTCCCTATACACAGGCCTGCCTTCCAATGGCTCGGGGGTCAGATAACTCCATACCCTCCAGCATTTCTCCGATAAAATAAGCACATCCATGTAGACCCCAGAGTTTCATATATGGCAGTGTGTGGAATGGTTTGGGACTGAGGTTGACAATATGAAAGTGTATTGTACACTAAGTGAAATTTCAGCTGTGTTTAATAATAATCTAATATCAACTTTTGCTGATAATATTCCGGTAGCTAGGCCCAATTTCCGACTTTTGCATACAGATACACGGGTGGCGCTGTGGGCTAAACCACAGAGCCTAGGACTTGCCGATCAGAAAGTCCCCACAACAGGGTGAGCTCCCGTTGCTCGGTCCCAGCTCCTGCCAACCTAGCAGTTTGAAAATACGTTGAAGTGCAAGTAGATAAATAGGTACCACTCCGGTGGGAAGGTAAACGGCATTTCCGTGAGCTGCTCTGGTTCGCCAGAAGCGGCTTAGTCATGTTGGCCACATGACCCGGAAGCTGTACGTCGGCCCCCTTGCCCAATAAAGCGAGATGAGCGCCACAACCCCAGAGTTGGCCACGACTGGACCTAAGAGTCAGGGGTCGCTTTACCTTTATCTCATAATAGTTCCCAACATTAAATGCACAAACTTACTGCAGTGAGTGGCAGCACTTTTCCAGGGATTCTGATAAAGGATCCCTCTTCGTCCCACCTGGAGATGGTAGGGATTGAACCTGCAACATTCTGCCCATAAAGCTGTTCCTCTAGCACTGAGCTACGCTTAACAGTTATGGTTAATTCTGTGATTGCCTGTTTGGCCTTCGGCCGCCTCTGGAAGCCTGCCTCTTGCGTGCAATAAAACAGCTTGTGTGTGGTCTGAAAGGCCACACAAGGATTGCTGGATATCGACTTTGGAAGGAGATCTTTTGAACTCTGGTCCCCTTTAAAACTGGAGACCTTCATTTAGAACCTTCGGGAAACACGAGAGAATGAAATAAACAGATAGCTAAGCCATGGAGGATTTTTTAAAAAGCCACACAGGCCAAAACTATAAATTATTATAGTTTTTTTCTTGAAAATCATTGTATCTCAAGTTGAGGTCGCCCCACCCTGAGGTGCAGTGTATCTGATGGGGAATATCTCCTGCCAGGAAGCAGCTCGTCAATTTATATTTCTGTTAACCACAATGGTGACTGATCTCATTGGAAAAAATAGGGAGAAGTTCAGAGTGTTGCAAAGATTATGAAAATCAATGTAAAGCTGTCTTTTTTAAAAAAAAAGTTTATTAAAGCAAATAACATTTTTTGTGGGATGGGGCAGTTGTATTCAACATAGAACATTCCATCAGTGCGATAATTTCTCCTTATGCAATGGAACATTCTCCCCCTGTCCCTCCATGTTCCCTACTAAATCTGTTTTGGGGGGCCCCATACCCTCTGGAGCTGATCGGAGAGAGGGAGAGAAAGAGGTACAGAATTAATTGTTTTTTTCTCCTTTTGCCAATAAGCGCTGTGAAATTCCTAGGTACTTGAACATCATGTTTTGCTCTCTTGGGAATTCTAATGGAAAGCATTTGTGCACGCATGTGTTTTGAGGCCCTCTTATGCCTTGCATCTGCCAGGGGAAGTATGCAACTCTCAGGGAGTGACATTCTACAGAGGAGAGCTTCAGGTGTTCGCTGTGTCCAGCTTGCTGAAAAATGAGTGTCTAGGATCAGTCAAATGGTTGGGATCCCAACACATTTTTGTAATGAATAGATCTCCTGTCGCAAACCGGGGAGCTGCCAAGGAAGGTCAGCCACAGGCCACATTTATGTAACTTTAGCAATAGCATGAAACAATTCATAAATCTGTGTTAACAGTCTATGAGTGCAAGGGAAAAGCTTCTGCCGCTCCTTGCCTTTGGAGCCATAAATCTTAATCTTGCAGAACCGCCAATGTTATAAGAACCACAACTTGGGAGTCCCAGGTGGGATTTTAAAAACAAAAAAACTGTCAGCGTTACACTATTTCTGCTCCCCTTGAAGCCAATAATACAATGGCGAACCTTTCAGGTGAAGCTAAATGTTTCTCGAAAATGCACATACATAATCACCTCGCGTCACAGAACTATTTCCAGCATGGGACACGAAGCAGATGTTGCAGGTAGGGTAGCCAAAGTATAAAAGGTCAACATTTTTTGGGGGGGAAACAAAGAGAAATTCTGCAACAATGGTGCTGGACTGTTCTGAAATCTGCCTTGTTCATTGTGTTGAGATGCTCACCAAATGGCGGAGGGGTGTGTGTGTCTTAAAATTAGCTTGCCATTGGTCCCATTCAGATGATAGTATCTCAGCTGATTAAGCCAATGATCACCGAAGAATAGATGCTTTTGAATTATGGTGCTGGAGGAGACTCTTGAGAGTCCCATGGACTGCAAGAAGATCAAACCTATCCATTCTGAAGGAAATCAGCTCTGAGTGCTCACTGGAAGGACAGATCCTAAAGCTGAGATTCCAATACTTTGGCCACCTCATGAGAAGACAAGACTCCCTGGAAAAGACCCTGATGTTGGGAAAGATGGAGGGCACAAGGAGAAGGGGACGATGGAGGTCAAGATGGTTGGACAGTGTTCTAGAAGCTACCAGCATGAGTTTGACCAAACTGCGGGAGGCAGTGAAAGACAGGAGTGCCTGGCGTGCTCTGGTCCATGGGGTCACGAAGGGTCGGACACAACTAAACGACTAAACAACAACAAATCTCAAGCTTTTCCCACCTCTTTGCAGCCCCTTCACCCCTTCTTTTAGGAAGACATAACTAAACCAGGAATTCTGGATGGGAGTTGGGAAGTTGGCTGGTTGTTTTGCCATTGTTTTGCCAAGTGTGGAGACGTTGTGTCTGAAGGAATTGGTGAGGACAGACAAGATGTAATTTATGGACCACTTCAAAGGAGTTTTAGAAGCAAGAAAATCCTCTCTTGGGCTCAAGGGAGAGAAATGCATTGCATTGCATTTGATATGCATAAATAGCACTGCTTGTCAATAGTTGCCATGAAGAGTCATCTTCAAAACCTTGTGTATGGAGTCTACTCCATCACTAGGGCTTCGAGAGTGAAACTGCTGCATCACTCTGCATGATTCAGAAAAATAGCCAATTCCTTCAGTTGCTCATAGTTCAAATCCTGATTGCAGATTCATCATACTATAATATTTCTTTAAGTAGTCCTAAAAAGGTTTCCATTCTTCCACAAAACAATCATCATTAGTTTTTCTTAGGACTCAGCTACATTAGTAAAAAAACAGTGTTTTGAATGCGTTATAAACGTGAAACACCAGATGGCGCAGTAAAGCAAAAAAAAAATCTTAGCAATTTTCTATAGCATTTTTTTTCTTTTGTTACAAAAATTTAATTTCTGACTTATTTATAGTGGGGGTTTCCCCCCTGTGTGTAGATACACCCTTATTTTAGCTGTTAGCTTTGCTGATTCCACATAGTCCATGGCTTTACTTATCCATTTTTCTTTGGTGGGAACTTCTTCTTCCTTCCATGCAGAATCCTAGTTGCATACATAAACAGCTTAGTAATCTTTTTGGAACTTATATCGCTATAATGCCTAAGAGAAAAGTTTCAGGTTTTTTTGTTTTTTTGAAAAGGTATAATCACTTTAAACATCTTTTCTTATCGCAGCCAGGCATTTTTCTGGAATAAATGCCTAATCATTAGAAACAAAGCAATGAAATACAGAACCAGTATATTTCTGAACTAACTAGAAGCCTTAATGGGTGGGACACTCTCTGGAACATGAGAGTGAAGGAAAGAGAAGGGGCCTTCTCATTCCTGGGCCTCATTTGACAATGTGCTAGGATTGGCTATACTCTGAATGGCAATCTAACCACCTTTCCATCCAAACAGCCATCTGTGGCTGAATCATGGAGCAAAACCCTTGCTCCCAGAGGAGGTCAAGAAGCCAGTGGCACAGATTATTGGCTGCAATGTTTATACTGTAGGAGAGAGAATTTTGGCCTTCATCACCAAGTCTGAATACAAATATATACAACAGGAGAATGTTGTGAGCAGGAATACTGATTACTGTAGTGTTTGGATTGTTGGCAGCAGATGTGGCTAACTGAGGGATCAAATCCTTGCTTAGCCAGGGAGTTCATTGAATAGTCAGGAACAACTATCTCCCTGCATAATAATGATAATCATTTTATTATTTGTACCCTGCCCATCTGACTGGGTTGCCCCAGCCACTCTGGGCGGCTTCCAGAATATACAAAAACATAACAAAACATTAAACATGAAAAACTTCCCTATACAGGGTTGCCTTCAGATGTCTTCTAAAGGTTGTATGGTTACTTATCTTCTTGACATCTGATGGGAAGGTGTTCCACAGGAAGGGTGCCACTACCGAGGAGGCCCTCTGCCTGGTTCCTTGTAACTTCACTTCTCGTAGTAAGGGAACCAGCGGAAGACCCTTGGAGGAGGACCTCAGTGTCCAGGCGGAACGATGGGGATGAAGACACTCCTTCAGGTATCCTGGGCCGAGGCCGTTTAGGGCTTTCAAGATCAGCACCAACACTTTGAATTGTGCTCGGAAACATACTGGGAGCCAATGTAGGTCTTTTAGGACTGGTGTTATATGGTCTCAGCGGCCACTCCCAGTCACCAGTCTAGCTGCCGCATTCTGGATTAGTTGTGGTTTCCAAGTTACCTTCAAAGATAGCCCCACATAGAGCATGTTGCAGTAGTCCAAACAGGAGATAACCAGAACATGCACCACTCTGTCAAGACAGTCTGTGGGCAGGCAGGGTCTCAGCTTGTGTACCAGATGGAGCTGGTAGACAGCTGCCCTGGACACAGAATTTACCTGCACCTCCATGGACATCTATGAGTTCAAAATGACTCCCAAGCTGCACACCTGGTCCTTTAAGGGCACAGTTACTCCGTTCAGGACCAGGGAATCCTCCGCACCTGCCCATCCCTTGTGACCCAGAAACAATACTTCTGTCTTGTTGGGATTCAACCTCAATCCGTTAGCCACCATCCACCCTCCAATTGCCTCCAGACACTTACACCTAACCTTACACAATCAAAAATCATTAGCACACTTCCAGCCAGGAAAAAAACACTTGAGGAGGGAGAAGAGCACAGCCACAGAGGGGTGAAGCCTGGGAAGAGTCACAAGGGCCAGGCAGAGAGGCGGGGGGGGGGCACTCAGTTTCTGAGCCTGAGATTCCCCACTACAGAACAAAACAAACTCCTCTGCCCTGAATCAGAATCTTGTTCTGAGCTCATTATCATTTGAACCATATATTCTTGTTTTCATATCGAAAACCTGCTTATCTTTCTAAACCATCTAGTATGTAGTATGCCATAATATTTTATCCAACGCTTTTTAAACACTGCCGTCCAATAAGTAAACCCTTGGGCTTGTTCGACATAGGCTGGTGTGGAAAAAGGAACATTGTTTAGAAGCATCTGCTTCATAGTGCAGCGAGCTCGCCAAGAAAAATATTTGTGCTGCTTCGTGCTGAGTCAACATATGGTTCAGAATAAACAACGCGCTCGTTTTGCTTGGCGCAATGGTTTGTGTCATGGAAGGTCGCTGGCAAAACATGATGGCCACTGAGATGCTGCAGCTTGTCCTCCTCCGGGATCCAAGAGAGTGTTTATAGCACTGTATTTATGAGATAACATAGAGATAAAGGCTTTGTCGCTGGTGTATAGACCCAGCTGGATTTTTTAAAGATATATGTAGAGCACCGTGTTTGGCTGAAGCAGCCAGTTTGGAAGGATGCCAAACAGGGCTGTGGAACTTGTGGCCTCCAAAGTTAACTTAACATTCTCTCCATCCTTGACCATTGGACATGCTCACTGAGGCTGATGGGAGTTGGGAGTTCTACAACATCCAGAAGACGGCAGGTTTTCCATTCCAGATGCAGAAGATGTTCAACCTTATGTGTGGCCCTCATCCCTACTGGGACCCAGAAGTGGCCTTGACAGGCAAGGTAGGAGAACTGTTGCCTTTGGACCCTGCTTCTGAGCTTCCAGACAGCACCTAGAGAGGTCTGCTTTTGGACAAAGGGTGCCAGATTGGAAAGACCAGCTTTTCCCAACCTTGGAAACACAACTCCCATCATTTCCAGCCAGCATGAGTAACGGTCAGGGAAGGTGGAAGTTAAAAGCAGCAACTGGAAGGCACCAGGGTGGGAAAGGATGAGATCAGGGATGGAAGTGCCTGGAAATCTCAATAATATTCACATGTTAACTCTTCATCAGAAGAAGGGGTGGGAGATGGTCCCGAGAGTCCAAGGGCTTGCAGATGAACAAAGGATAAGGAAAGGTGTCAATCAAAGAAATTGTTTCTAACTCACACATTGCTCCATTCTGTTCTCCCAGTGGCAAACCGGAAGCCTGAAATCAGGACCTGAGCACAACAGCACTGTCCTCATTTGGGATTCCCAGCAACTAATATTCAGAGAAGTGGAGGTAGAAATATAGCCATCAAGCCATCGATTGACTTACCCTCCATATCTCTCCTGAATCTTACAACCTTCAGCTTCAGTAAATGCCTCCAAGTGCTAGAATTACGAGAGAGGAAGAAAAAAAATCTCTTTCCTCCACACTATGCAGAAGGGCTGAGAGATTCCATATCACAACTGATGTCAAAAACTGGAGGAGTGGGTGGGAGGAACCAGCTGGGGAACCCCAAAGAGAAGAAGGCTCAGAGCCTGGGAACTGGTGGGGGGATGATGATGAGTGGCCAGAGGGAGAAGACTGGGAAGAGAAAGTGTCAGAAGATGAAGAGATAACAGGGCTTCGTGAGCTGGGGGAGTTGGTGGCAGAGAGCAGTCTAGAATCGGAGGCAGAAGCTGAAGCAAGAGGGTGGGAGGAGGAAACCCAAGAGGCAGAGATGAGTCAGGCTGGTGAGGAGTCACAGGGGTCTCCCCCTCCTGCTGTAACAAGCTTCCCTCCTGCCTTGTCTCCCAGAACCAGAAGAGAGCTGAAAAGGGCAGAGCAGAGGCAGACTGCATGCAGACGCAGTCTCCAATTGCTTGGGGAAAGCACTGGAGAGGAGGGGACATAGATGGCAGTGAGGAGGCAGGGACTTTCAGTCTTGGCAGCTGATTCATGGGGCCAGACCTACTGGGGATGAGCTGCTGTGCTCATTAGGCCTGAGCCTCAGCTAAGTGTGCGGAGATTGTGCTTTTGCTAATGAAGAGTTAACTCAAACTTTGAACGGTGTGATTGAGTGCTGGCTGACAGCTGATTATGTAAACTAGATTGGTGGAGGAACAGAGAGAAATGACTAACAGAGATGGGAGCGTGAAGTTTCCAGTCCTGGGCAGGGCCCTAAACTTCAGCTCAGGAAGTTTACACATTTATCTGACTATGTGCAAAGGCATTCTTGTCTGGGTGACTGCGTGTTTGTGCAAGGCCTTGCAACCAGGGCAGCTGTGGTCCCTGACCATTTGTCAGTATGTGCCTTGGGACTTTGTGGTGGTTGCAAACGGCAGCTAAGAGGACCCTGAGGTACTCCATAGTTCTGCAGGCTTTTCTCTCTAGGGGTCAAGTGCACTTGGCAAATCTCTCAACAGACTGTCACATGTCTGGATGTTAAGAACTTCCCGTTCCCCTGCTGTTCATTTCTGGAAGACATGCTGTATCATCCTGTTAATGATCGGCAGGGTACCAAAGACTTCCAAGTCCCCTTCGCTGTAACCCAACTCCGACTGCCTTATTCCCTGGCATCCCCGTCTTGTGAACTGAATCCAACTCCCCCAACGAAAACTGATAAATTTAGAAGGCAATGATCTCACCGCCAAGGAGAGTGAATGACACTCTTTTCATTCATATAACCCTGCTGGCTTTGTGCGGTGTATAGCTCTGCTCATTCACCACCAAGTTGTTTGTTTACACAGGACATCGCTCCCCCTCCCCACATCTAAAGTTCCCGAAAATTCTGTGTCTCCTGTGATGGATGCACAGAAATATACGTGCATGTTCATTTGATTTGCAGCCAGTCAGTACATACAGTGTATTCCGTTTTCAGACAAAATAAATGAACGAGGTTTTAAAGGGGGTTAGAATTGCAGGACATCGATCAGTGCTTTTCTGTTCTTAACCCACACATCTAAAATGGTCCCTTGTGGAACAGGGTGTATACAAGGAATTGATTTCTCCATTCTTAAATTCAGCTCTCCATATTTCTGCAGCAAATTTGCAATTAAAAACAACAACAACCCTCACATCAGTGCGAATTTCTTCTAATAAACACATTTTGGAAGCAATTTTCCGATAAAATACATACAAGATGAAACCCTGTACTCTTGCCCACCTGATCAGATTGAGCAATGTTGTGACTCAGGATAAATCAAGACATGAGATATAGACACATGTTCAAAATCACCTGTGAAGAACTTCCTGCTCTGGAAGGAGTTGGGTTTTTAGAATTGTTCTGAATGCTCCTGCTATGATATCCAACATGCCCCCCCCAAAAAAACTCTTCGTTTCCTCTTTCAATTGATTATATTTGAAATTCTGCTGCTGCGTTTAGCTTATTCTCTGATCTTGTTTTCGTAGTAGTGGTTTTTATTTTTGAACGTCGTGGTTTTTCGCATAACAGAAAGTCGTGATAAAAAAAAAGTTTTAAAAGAAAACAGAAAACAAAAATGACATTTCAAGAACAGTGTCCTTGCTGGTTATTTTCAAAATACACTTGTGTCGCTTCCTGAAGTTGCGGCCTTCACTCAAGTCAACAACCACACTTGCTTCAGTTTCCTATTGGGAATGTTGCCTAAGCAGCAACTACAAAGACTGTGTTGGCACAATTGATCCTGCTGATATATTGAGGTCCAGGCTCCTTCTTTCATCCAAGCTTAGTCATTCAAGAGAGGAGGCCATGAAAAGCTGCCCTCGGTCGCACAGCTCATGCATGATCAGCTGCCACTGCCCTCTCATACATGCGCTCCAGAATGCGATAGATGCTCGCAAAGCTCGGCCTGTCAGAAGGGAGCTTGCTCCAACACAGGCGCATGAGGTTGTACAGTTCCAGAGGGCAGTTATCTGGGCAAGAGAGGACATTTCCGTCTCTCACGTAATAGATGACTTCCTCGTGAGCCATCCCATAATAGGGCTGCAGGCCAAAGGCAAAGATCTCCCACAGGACCACGCCGTAGGCCCAGACGTCAGACTCAGTCGTATAGCGATTGTAGAAGATGGACTCGGGGGGCATCCATCGTATGGGAATGGCGTCGTTCTCGTTGGCTTTGTAATAGTCTGCCGAGTACATATTCCTGGAGAGACCAAAGTCTGCAATTTTGACCACCATGTTTTCTCCCACCAAACAGTTCCTGGTGGCCAAGTCGCGGTGCACAAACTTGCGTTCCGAGAGGTAGGCCATGCCGGCTGCCACCTGTTTGGCAATGCAGAGCTGGTCGGTGCACGAGAGGCCAAGCATGCTGGGGCTCGAGGGCCTGATCCGCATGTCAAGGTTATTGTTGCTTAGGCTACAGAGGTTGCGTGGCGATCGGTTGCGCAGGTATTCGTTGAGGTCCCCGAAGGCCATGTATTCGAAAAGTAGGCACATGGGCTTTCCAACAGCACACACCCCTGAAATCAAGGATAGACATGCAATAAATGTTTGCTTGCTTGCAGGCCAACAAGCTTGTCGGCAACAGCAAGGTGCTATTTAATGTGCCATGATATGCAGGCATTTAAATAATAATACAGTGGTACCTCGGGTTAATTACTTAATTCGTTCCGGAGGTCTTTTCTTAACCTGAAACTGTTCTTAACCTGAAGCACCACTTTAGCTAATGGGGCCTCCTCCTCCTGCTGCACCCCCGGAGCACGATTTCTGTTCTCATCCTGAAGCAAAGTTCTTAACCTGAAGCATTATTTCTGGGTTAGCGGAGTCTGTAACCTGAAGCGTATGTAACCTGAAGCGTATGTACAGGTACCACTGTAATCTTATAGGTTCTTTTCCCCCCTACAGAGGATTTCCAGCAGTTAGCTATTTAAAAAAGGAAGTCCATAAAATGCTTCCTCAACTGGTTAATTGCAATTGCAACTTGGAATTGCAACTACCAACACTCAAACTCTGGGTTTTAGGAGTTTTATTGCTTCTGTTGTTAACAAGATCAACGATAACTCATGTTATGATAATGAGTTGCTAGAAGGGAAAGTTGCGTCGTACAAAGCCACTGCATGGCTCAATAAATGTGTTAGTGTTGTGCGAATAACCATGGCACCAACGTATGTACTAATTGTGTTAGGACCATTGCTGGGAAGAGAATCAACAGTCTCTTCCTGCCTGGGCCCTCTCAAATGTGCAGCCTTGGCCACAACGCTGTTCCCTGGTTGTTGTTTTTCCTTTGAAGGCTGTGCATGAAGGCTCTTCGGCACTGGCAATTTCCAAAACTACAAGTACATAAAAGGAAGATAAGGAATGCTAAAGCTGTGACAAAACTATGCCTGCTCCTTCCTATTGCATGGAGGTCGAGCCCTAGAGGTCCTGAATTTGCTAACATGTGCAAAGAAATGAGCAAAAAAGCAAAACAGAATTGTAGAAAGGCCCAGCGCTTGAAGCACAGAAACACAACATGTAAAATGCAATGTCTCACTGTAACACCCCCCCCCAAAAAAACCCCTAAAAGGAAGCAATTGATTCATTTCATCTGGAAGATGAATGTTTAGGATCCAAAGGGTCTGTGCACCTTGGTGTGAGCAGTACATAAAGTAGGGGAATTTACTGCTCTTTTGGCTTCTATTGCCAAACAGCCTAACCACTGTTCTGTTTTAAAAGCGGTCTGCCTCTTTCGTACAATAGGTGCTCCTGCTAACAGATCTCTGGCTGCATTTATGGTTTTCTCCCACATGTTCAAATCTCTTGTTTTCATGCCAGCTAATAGCTGTTCAGGATTTTTACAGATTTCAGCTGCTGGAGCATTAACCACTGGAATGAGCTAAATGATTACATTGTGCAATTGTGCAACTTTTGAAGTATGAATTGCTGAAGTATACAGCCTTATACAGCTCATATACAGCTAATAAATGGACTATGAAAAGTGAACAAAGTGTGCAAGTACATTTAAGCCTCTGGTGTCCTGATGGACATTTCTGTCCCATTTAGTCACTGAGGCTGCATTTTCGCTCCTTCTGGCCATTGGGGGACGGGGGACGGGACGGAGACAGACATTTCACATTTCCAAAACAGCTGGTCCAAGCTAAAAAAGAAGTATGCACGTAAAAGGGTTCTCGGGTCAAGTGATGTTCAACAGTCCCACACCCCCGCAACATGAAACTGATGGATTCCTTTGGCCTTTCCTAATTTATCCAGCATGGTGATAATAAACAAAGGGATCTCTCCAACTGAGTGTCCACTTCCTGTTTCCCCTTTCTCCTGCTGAAATGTACACAGTCACTTGGGCCCGAGGAACTAACTTCAAATCCCTCTGTAACACCTCCCCCTGCCCCCCCAAAAAAACTTCTGGCTTGACAATATTTCTAGCAAAATAAACTTTGTTTGGATTGATTACTAGAACCAGTCATATTCATTTGGAGAGATTTGCAGCTGACCAGCCCAATGACCTATGATGTTGACGGGGAGAACGGAGGCATAGCATGATAACATCAAATCATGCATTGTGTTACGCTAGGCATTATCAGAAAGAAGGAAGGAGAGGCAGCTCTGCTTTTGCAAAGGATTCTGGGAGAACACTCAGTTCACACACGGACAGATAGATCAAGGACTTCCGGTTAACATGGCGACAGGTTAGGCAGTTGGATCCGGAGCTCTACAGATAGCACAATTTTAATTGAGTTTTAACCTCTTTTAAACCAATAGTTCAATTGGTTAGAGCATGGTGCTGATAACGCCAAGGTTGCAGGTTTGATTCCCTTTTGGGACAACTGCATATTCCTGCATTCCAGGGGGTTGGACTAGATGCTCCTCAGGGTCCCTTCCAATTCAATAATTCTATTAATTAATTTATCAGTTTCACACATGCATCCAGATGTGTCAGAGGCCTGGTTTGCACAACGCTGTTTTGTTCTTGGCTATGGCATGCAGTTGATGAGATAAAAGATAAAAAGGTAACGGACTCCTGGATGGTTAAGTCCAGTCAAAGGCGACCACCTACGTCCTGCAGTTGATGAAGGGAGTCTTAAGCCATGAGTTCCAGTTCGGGTGACAAACTAAGTCAAACCTTCGCTTAACTTAGAAAGGAACACAGAAGAGCAAAATGGTAGTCTTGGTAAGCCGCAGTTTGGCTCCCTGTGTCACGTGAACCAAGTCAGAAGCAGCACAAAAGACCAGACTCCATGTTCTGTTGCTTTTGGTATGGCAACTGCTAACTCAATATGTCACCCAAGATGGCTGCCTAGTCTGCCTGCATCTTTGAGCCAGTGGTGTGGGATAAGGTGTGTGGGGGGGGGGGTCCATAACAATAAAAAATGCATATTGATGGTTTTAAGAAGAAGAAGAAGATGTCAGATTTGGTACCTAAAAGTTTCACAATGTTTGGATTATCAAATTCAGCCATGAGGGCCGCCTCTCTCTGGAAGTCTGCCTGCATGTCTGCTGAGGCTTCTTCTTTGAGCATCTTCACAGCCACCATCGTGAATGGCTCGTAAGGAAGCAGTCCAGGGGCCCTAAGAGAGGAGGAGAACAAAAGGGAACGAGGCAGAGAGAAAAGTCACGCGCAGCTGCAGAAAACGAGAGCATCCCTTTTGCTATGCATTTTCAGTGAGCAAAACGTGCACTCACATGAAAAATGCAAAAGATGCGTACAAAATGCATCAGTTACTGGTGATTACACAGAAAAGTATTTAGAAGTGTGTGTTATAAATAAAAGTGCATGTTTTATGGAAGACATGCACACAAAATGTGTACAAATGCTTGCCATAATGGCATGCAACAGGAGAGAAAGGGAGAGAAAGGATTCAGGATTGTGTGACAGTGAAACCAGAATGGGGTGGAATGAGCTGCTCAGCTGATATCTAGGATCTTGCCCATCCCATTCTGGTGCGACATTCTTTGTCCCCGACAGCAGAAAGCATATCTCCCATATATATCTCCCATATATAACCTAAGGAATAAGTTGCTGGCTGGTGACACCATTCACTTTTCTCTCTCACTGCCTCATAAACACCAATTGTGCATCTAGCTCTGAGGACTTTGTGTGTCAGCTGCTGGCTATTGTACATAACTGTCTCTGCCTCTGCCTCCCTTTGATGTCCACAGGCTGCAACCGCAGAGGAACAGGTATGAATAGAAGGAGGCACCCATTTCCTTTCTGAACCAGGTTCATTGCTTGCAGCGCTGTGCTGTTTCCATTCTGCTGCGGTTCAGCTTCTGACGCTAACTACATTATTTCACTTGCTGCGGTGCTGCAGCAGATAATGTACAGGCAACCCCCCATTTACGCACATTCAATATGTGTGTGACTGCGCACATGCCCATCGTGCCAAACCTGGAAGTGAAAAGGTCAGGAAAACGTCACAAAAGGGGGCGGAATGGGGCAGGGCAGAGGCGGGGCAGAACGGGGTGTTTGCAGACTTTTCCAATGGTGTTTCAAATATGTCTGTTTGCCCCTTTTTTGGGGGGGTGGTTTTGTGGGAGGGCCCCGGGCCTCCCTTGTGAAATGGCATATCGCATGCCAGATCATCCTCCTGCCGCCAAATCGCCCAATGGTGGCAGGATTTGGAGATCGTCCCCTGGGTGCGAGGCCAACTGCCCAATAGCGGTGCTTGGCACTGCAACCAGGGCCAGGATAAATTCCCGGCCTGCCAAACCTTCAGTCTCCTTTGTGCCGCGCCAGTTCTGTGGCAGCAACAAGGATGCTAGCTTGTTAACCTACCAGTGGCAGCAGGTTCCTGCACCCTTGCAGTCCCCATCACAAGACAGTTGGGCAACAAGTGAAGGGGTTCCTACCATGGAGCTGGTGCCAGAATGGGCCCTGTGCCTGCTCCTCTGCTGCTTGTCTAGCCACCATCCGAGGTGTGGGATGTAATCCACTTGGAGCAGTCAAATACAACATTCCTTGTTTTCCTAGAATGGACATGCAAGGGGATGTTGGTCCAGCTAGTATAAACTTCCTGTTCCTCTTGGGCTGGAGCATCCTTCCCTTGCATGTGACTAGAGGTGGGCGTGAACTTACCTGTCCAGGTAACAAAAGGACGAGTCATGCAGCACTCTCTCCCTTCTCTCTTTTTCTCTCTCTTCTTCGTTGGACCAGCTTTTTAGCTACGAGTGCTCTGCTAGCTAGCAGAAGCCCTGGGACTATTCCCCATATGGGGTAGATCCACATGTACATATTTGTAACTAAGTCTGCTTTCAGGAATCCAACTGTGAACTGATGATGTGAGTAAACTTCTTTTATTGACTTTAAATAAGATTGTTGTGTCTTTATTCTTTTAAGAGGGGTTAAAGGGAACTTACCAGGAATGCACAATTCAATCTTAAAGGTAAAGGGACCCCTGATCGTGGACGACTCTGGGGTTGCGGCGCTCATCTTGCTTTACTGGCTGAGGGAGCCGGCGTACAGCTTCCGGGTCATGTGGCCAGCATGACTAAGCAGCTTCTGGCGAACCAGAGCTGTGCACGGAAACACCGTTTACCTTCCCACCGGAGCGGTACCTATTTATATTCTTTGATGTGCTTTCGAACTGCTAGGTTGTCAGGAGCAGGGACCGAGCAACGGGAGCTCACCACGTCGTGGGAATTCGAACCACTGAGCTTCTGATTGGCAAGCCATAGGCTCTGTGGTTTAGACCATAGCGCCACTCGCGTCCCTCCTAATTCAATCTTAGACAAACTGAATTGTTTAATAGTGAGAGGCTTACACAAGCCTGCAACCAGCTATCTGCTGTACATGTAAGAAAGGGGAATGTAACTCTGCCACATAAAGAAACTTGCTAGTGCAAGTTAGGAGGGATATTAATAAACAATATATCCTCTCCTGGCACCCTGAATATTCCCACACTAGGTTCAGGAGCCCTGCTTAGAAATAAATCCCTTTCCCACGTCCTAGCATGATCTGAGTGTATCTGGCTTCAAGATGGAGCTCGAAAGGAGGTAGGAAGGGAAACTGACAGCCTCAGAGTGGCACCTCCACTCCCTCTTGCCTTAACAAACCCCCCTTTATTCAGCTGAGATTATTTATGTCTGAGCTGGCCCATGGCCACGCCTATGGGGATGCCATCTCCGTGCTGTCCCTATGTATGGCATTATATAGGAGGAGACGCCTGCCTGGGGAGATGTAGCAGGCATCCCAAAGCCAACTTGCCCAGCTGTTGCTGAAACGTCAGGGTGTTTTACTACCCAGTAGCTATAGGAAGTCCCAGTCTCCAAAGCAAACTTCCAGTTCTCTTATCGCCCGCTCCGGACATGTGGCAGTGTGACAGCTGCAGTGTGGATACAGTAAATGTCACATCATTGTCAAATGCCTGAGAATGGCCTCCTGCCCATCTGAAAACAAATCTTCCAGGAGAGCAACACAGCTGCAAGGCTGGCCCATGTGGTTTGGCAACCACGAGCGACACCGTTTTCTGCACATGCCTCAGCTCAAGTTAAATGCCTTTTTGACCTTTGCCTTTGGGGGCAATGGCCATTCCTTGCTTAGCTAATTCATCGAAACATAGAGAAACGAAGACCGAAAATGTGTCTAACATTGGGATTCATGTAAACAGAAACGACCAGAGATGACAGCTGGTCATTTACCTTGCTTGGAAGACCCGGCCGAAAGCGCCTTCTCCAATATCTCTCACATATTCGATATTGTTCCGTGGATACTCCAGACTGAATAACTTTGGGTTCAAGAGTAGAGGCATGCGCTGGTACATGGGATTGGGGTGCAATCTGTCCAATAAGAGCTCAGAAGGAAGTGTTGTCAGGGCTGGGGGTGCTGACACCCTGAAAGAATGGATGGAAGATTTGTTGCAAGATTAGAGCAAGCATAACGTTGATGATGATGTTGCTGTGGATATTAAGCAGTTTACCAGTAAAAATAATAATCAATTACACAAGTATTAAAAATAAACTTCAGTAATTGAATGCATCCACAAGTAAAAAGAAACACAAGAAACAATCCTATTAAAACATCAAAACGTAAGCATCCATAAATAAAATATGCAATAAAGCAATGCCTTTGAAACATCAACAATTAAAATAGGGGACCCTCGTTGAGAGATCAAATAGCACCAGCAGGCAACTTTTCAAAACCATCAACTGTAGTAGTCAGTCTGCAGAGAGGTGTATGTGGAAATAATTAGTGCATGAAAAATATATAAAGGATGGGATATCTGTATGAAGCTATTTTTATTCCAGGAGTTGACAGGGGTACAATTTATGTAGGAAGAAATGCCATCCCTTCCCTTTGGTCCCCAAGAACATCTGTATTCCTAGTTCTTCACACCGAGTGACAATTAAACTGGCCTATATACATAAGTCAAATGTGCCAAAAATACTTTTCCTTTACTTCAGCAAAGGGCAGCTATGTGGCCTCAAGTTGGGAAGACTGCTATAGTTATTATGAGTTATAAAAAGGTAACTACAACAACTGCTCCTAAAATACACTGCTCTATTGTAATCTAACCTTGCCTATATCCAATGTCCTTCTACATCTTACTGAGAATCTCCCCATCCCTGAAATATTTTTATCCCTCTGCCTAATGGTAGGGCTGGCGCGACCCCTTGACTATTCTGCTTAGCTAGCTTCTCGAGCAAATTTTTAAACCCTATTTTTACCACATTTAAGAGAATCGTTCATGAACAAACATAGAAAATGGTTACCGGAGAAGTTCTTGTATGAAGGCAAGATGCCTTCAGTGTGTCTCTTAGACAGGTGGTAACCAAAATGGGGAGAGAAGGGTTTCAAGGTCAAGGGTCAAAACGTGCATTACGTCAGCCAATGACACGAATCTGTTTTTAATATGAGCAATTGTTGTGACCCAGCCTCGACTAGGCATAGATAGGCCTGACTATTTCTAGTCCACAATCGTTTTGCATGTGCTGATTCATAAATCCTTTCCATCCAATTTCTGCTTCAATCTGATTTTTTTTTTAACAAAAAAGAAGTGCATAATGTTCACCCTCTAAATGCACTTTTTCACAATAGACACAGCTCATGCATTTATCCTAAAATATGCATTTTTGTATGCGTTTTAACCCAAATACCATATTTTTCTGTGTATAACACGCCCCATGTATAAGACGACCCCTATTTTTGGGGACCACAAGAAAGATTTTTTTTTGTGGGGGGGGATTGCCAAGTGTTATAGAGCTTCTTTTGGGGTGGTCACCACCACCAATCGCTCTACAGCCTGCCCACCAATGCAAATCGCACTCATTGCCCTGGGCACCAATCGTCTGAACGCTCGGTGGAAAAAGCCCAACTTCCCACCCCACGCAACCACAGCCAATTGCAAGCACGCCTCGACACTGCCGAGGCGGCAATGTCAAATTGCCGCAACCACAGCCAATCATCATCAGCCCTAGGCGCAGCAACCAATCACAAAGCCAGTTGCCGCTGCCAATCTCCTGCTGGCTGCTGCAACCAATCACCAGTCATGAGAACAATGACTTGCAATGACATCATGAGTTCATATTCACAATGGAAACAGCAAGTGCTCTACTTGGCACAGAAACACTTGCACTATTCAGGAGTGGGGAACCTCGGGGTTCAGGGCCACATGTGGCTCCCCAGGCCTCTCTTTTTAAAGAAAATATTAGCAATTTCAACATAACAAAATATTAAAATATATCCTATTCATTATTTTTCCCCTTTTTTCCCACCTCCCCATCAACCCTCAGCTCCTCTGATTTCTCCACACATATTATTCTTTGCATATTGTAAAATTGTATAAATCTTTATATTATCTGTCTACTATGTTAACAATCAATAAATTTGTGTATGTTTATTCAAAACCAGCCAAGGAGTCCAGTTCATTTTGTTGTCTTTTTAAGTAATTTGTAAAAAGCTCCCATTCTTCTTTGAAGTCACAGTTGTCCTTATCTCACAGTTTGTATGTCAGTTTAGCCAGTTCTGCATAGTTCATCAATTTCTCTTGCCACTGTTCTTTTGTCGGGGTTTCCTCATTCTTCCACCCTTGTGCTATCAAGACTCTTGCCACTGTTGTAGCATACATAAATAAGTTATTTATTTTCCTTGGCAGGTCTTGTCCTACAATCCCTAACAAAAATGCTTCTGGTTTTTTTTTACAAATGTCATTTTAAACATTTTCTTCAATTCATTATATATCATTTCCCCCAAAAATTTAACTTCTCTACATTCCCACCATATGTGATAAAAAGTCCCTTCTTTTTCTTTACATTTCCAACATGTATTTGACCAGGCCTCTCTATCTGGCCCTTGGGACCCTCTTTAAGGCCCCACCGCCTCCTTGATCCTGCCCACACACCCTCCAGTTCTGGGCTTGAACAGTTCTTGCTCCCTCAAATGCTTCTCACTTCCTGTAGGGACAGATGTTCCTCTGACTTTTGCATAGTTGGACTGTAATCTCTTCTGCAAAGGCAAGAGTTGCACCCATCGCCCAGCCTACCACTAGGATGCCAGAAGGCTGCTCCCTAGGCAAGGCAGCTTTTGGGTTGAAATGAGTCCCTCACCTCTGCTCTACTACAAGAGCTATTAGTCCAAGTGGGACTTCTTCACACACACACACACCCCCCAGTTATATTTTATTAAATATAAAATTTCACATGGACGCTTCAATACATAACAAGTTTTTGGTTGTTTTGTCGACTTCCCACCTTGTTTTCCATACTGTTTTTTGTTTCTCCCCCTTGATGCACCTTATCTTCTCTCTCTTATGTCATAATAACCATACAATAATCTCTCATTTCTTCTGTTGCTCATAGATCAAATCCTGCATGCGAATTCGTCATGCTGTAGTATTTCTTTAAATAATTTGAAAAGGGCTTCCATTCTTCCACAAAACAATCCTCATTAGGTTCTCTCATTTTAGTTGCCAATTCCACATAATCCATCACTCTGTTTATCCGTTCTTCTTTGGTGGGAACTTCTTCTTCCTTCCATTTTTCTACATGCAGAATCCTAAGTGCTGTCATTACATTAGACCAAGTGGAACTTCTGATTAAATATGATTCGGACTGTCCTTCTGCTGAACAAACCACCCACAACATTGGTGAGCCAAATTCTTCTTCGCCGCCTTTGCTTCTAATTATTTCCTCCCCGTGATGGAAGAAAAGAACCCCTCGTTTGTATTAAAACAAATCAGCACTGCAGTTTTAACTGCAAGCACCATTTCAAAGCTGAAATTAATGGAATGAAGTGCTATCAAATCAAATATCCTTTATTAGGCACAGCAAACCACACATTATCAAACAGACACCGTATACAAATTATGCAAAATACTAGTTCAACATAACAAGGTTTGTCCCAGTCAGATCTTTAACTCCAAAGAAAATCAATTTGCATAAATAATACAATACAACCACTAAATCTCTTTATAATGGCCCAGTCTTTCTACATGGACAGCACTCAAAAATTCAACCACTGTTAAAGTAATTTGATCATTACTGTACGAAAGCAGGTTCTGAACTGTTGGTAGCGTAGAAGTCAGCCTATTGAGTGGTAAGGCCTCTAATAATTGGCTTCTGGCATAAATGCCAAAATCACAAGAAAAGAAAATATGCTCCAAAGTATCAGGTTCCTGTTTACTACATTTGCAGAGACACTCTGATTCTGGGAGAGCTAAATATCTTCCTCTCACTATCATTGAGGGGAAAATATTAAATCTGGCTAACATAAACATCCTGCACAATTCATGATTCGTGAATCTCTCTCTCTCTCTCTCTCTCTCCATGAGTTTTACTTAAAGGTGTCTCTCTCTGAAGGAGGCTGCAACCAGGGAAGCCCCAGATCTTACCTTGTTTTGTTTTTCAGCTGCTTGCGCCTCCGGCAACAAACAAGAGCCAGGATCACAAGGATGATCAGCATCGCAAAACTGGAGATGATGGAGATAATGACAGTCATAGAGTATGTCGGGGAAGAAGAGGGGGCAAAGGGGAAACGTGGAGGAGCCGCACTCAACTTCGTCGTTTCCTGGGTCAAAGATGCTGAAAGGGAAACAGGGAATTTGAGAGTGCTTGCTTGCCATTTATTTATTTAGAATCATAGAATCATAGAATCATAGAGTTGGAAGAAACCACAAGGGCCATCGAGTCCAACCCCCTGCCAAGCAGGAAACACCATCAGAGCACTCCTGACATATGGTTGTCAAGCCTCTGCTTAAAGACCTCCAAAGAAGGAGACTCCATCACACTCCTTGGCAGCAAATTCCACTGTCGAACAGCTCTTACTGTCAGGAAGTTCTTCCTAATGTTTAGGTGGAATCTTCTTTCTTGTAGTTTGGAACCATTGCTCCGTGTCCGCTTCTCTGGAGCAGCAGAAAACAACCTTTCTCCCTCCTCTATGTGACATCCTTTTATATATTTGAACATGGCTATCATATCACCCCTTAATCTCCTCTTCTCCAGGCTAAACATGCCCAGCTCCCTTAGCCGTTCCTCATAAGGCATCGTTTCCAGGCCTTTGACCATTTTGGTTGCCCTCCTCTGGACACATTCCAGTTTGTGAGTGTCCTTCTTGAACTGTGGTGCCCAGAACTGGACACAGTACTATGGGGCCTATTTCTTATTTAACAGTGATATATATATATGGAATCGTGAGTTTGCAAGAAGGCTAGAAATGTAATAAATAAGAGACTATAATCTGCAAAACCCTATAATCTTTCTAAATCTTGAGCAGTTTGTCCTTTACGGTATCTTTTCTTGCAAACTGAAATGTTGCAGTGTGTAAATGTTAATGTTCAGGGTCCCAGAAACTACACACCATTCCATTCTTAAAAAAACAAAACTAAAACCCATCAGTTTTCCAGCTGCAGCTGTCATAGAATCATAAAATTGTAGAGTTGGAAGGGACCACGAGGGTCACTGAGTCAGTCAACATTCCATGGTCACTGAGCACATTGAATGCTCACTGGGCTGTTTTGGGGGTTCTCCCCCACTTAGGTATTTGCCCTCTTATAGATTTTCTGTACTTCTGCAAACTCTGGAGTTCCCCTAAGCCTGCTGAGGCCTCCAGTGTGTGCATGCAGGTGGTGTAATTTTGGCGACATGAGTAACGGTGCTGACAGCCTCAACATCAGAAATAGATGGGGAGATAGATTCGTGGTTCTTCATACCGATATCTGGCAGACTGGCTCAAAGCTATCAATAGCGCTACGCAGCTCAGATCTACGGCATGCCTGCCACATCTCTCAGCACAATTTATTGATTCAAAACAAGCCAGCTAAAACTGGATGCACCACATATTGTAAAAAATAAATAAAAAATGCAGCGCTAAACATTCTGAAGCCAACGCGTAATAAGATCAACACCCCAAGCAGCACCTTTTGCTATAAACTGTACATTATGGTTTCTCACCATCTCCGCAATGAGGCACGTTGCAGTATTCCCATTTCACAGATGAGTCCCTCGTGTAACACCAGGGCCGTGCATTTTCACCCCCTGGATTGCGGCAATAGTTTTCTGCATTGGACAGCTCTGGGAAAGCCAGTGGGGTTTTCCGGTGTGAATGGGGTACCTGGTGACAATGAAAACGAATACTTCTTCAGAGTGAGTTAAATTCTGTTGGCATCTTGAAAAACAATAATCAAACGTCTGACGGACTGGTTGGTGATGGGACCTGCTTCCATGGAAGTGATTTGTACCACTGGCTCCCAGGTATACCTCAAGTCAGTGCTGTTTTTCTAGAAAAAGAGGTGCCAGAATTCACCATGAACACCTTCCTTGTTCTCTTATAATGGCGTCCACTTGACAGATGCCAGAACTGGTGAGTTCTGGTGAGTTCCAACTGGACAAATCCCTGCTTTGTCTGCTTTAAACCATCACTGCCCTCCAGCTTCAAATAAACCTTCTTACCTGTTCATTCCACTTCTGACAGGGAATCCCAGAGGTTGTGACATTGACAGGACCCTCATAGGTTAACCCATTGCCTTTGTAACAAGTTGCTGAAGAGAAACAGAGGAAAATGGAATCATAAAGCAAGGTGCCACATCACACTGGGCTGAACAGAAGGCCATGCCCCTATCTCAATGCCCTCCTGACGAACAACAACTGGGCTGAACCTCTTAGAATGTCCTTTTACCAGTCACTGGAAATCACAGGTCAAGGTGTGCCACATTTCCCTTGGGAGGAGTGTCACTTGGCGATGGCTGATAGGGTTCCAGTCGGGGTAATGGATGGTGAATTTCGAGATCAACCAAGGGGCTACTGGAGTGTCCTGTCTTTGACTTATCTAGATTGGGCTGGCATTCTTTATGTAGCTGGCCTTTTTGCTCTAAGGTTTTCCACTCCAAGGGAGTGTTATGGCTGGGTGCACCGCGCGTATCCATCCTTACCAGCCCTGCCGAATGAACCACGGGCCTAGGGCAAGGGCCCACTGACAAAAAGGGCATTGATTGCCCGGGGTCAGTCCGGCAATACGACAAATTTGGCAGTAGTTGTTTTCGTTCTGTGTCTTTAAAAACTTGTCTCAACTCAATATTATAGTCCTGTAAGGTAAAGGTAAAGGTAAAGGAACCCCTGAACATTAAGTCCAGTCGTGACTGACTCTGGGGTTGCGGCACTCATCTCGCTTTATTGGCCAAGGGAGCCGGCGTACAGCTTCCGGGTCATGTAGCCAGCATGATTAAGCCGCTTCTGGTGAACCCTCATTGATAGAATACATGTATAAAAGCTATGTCTGTGCTAACTTAAAGGTAAAGGTAAAGGGACCCCTGATTATTAGGTCCAGTCATGGACGACTCTGGGGTTGCGGCACTCATCTTGCTTTACTGGCCGAGGGAGCCAGCGTACAGCTTCTGGGTCATATGGCCAGCGTGACTAAGCTGCTTCTGGCGAACCAGAGTAGCGCACGGAAACGCCGTTTACCTTCCCGCTGGAGTGGTACCTATTTATCTACTTGCACTTTGACGTGCTTTCGAACTGCTAGGTTGGCAGGAGCAGGGACCGTGCAATGGGAGCTCACCCAGTCGTGGGGATTCGAACCGCTGACCTTCTGATTGGCAAGTCCTAGGCTCTGTGGTTTAACCCACAGCCCTGTAAGAGGGCCCTATATTTCAGGAGCTTTTTAGGAGTAGCCGAGTCGGGAAATGTCAAGATGAGTCTGGTAAAGGTGAGTGATTTAGTATTCAGCTCCTGCTCGCAGGGTTCCCACAGGCACAAGGTTGGCCACTGTGAGAAGATGGCCTACATGAACCTTTGGCCTGATCCAGCAAAGCTCTGCTTATGTTTTGTTCCCCTGCCCACTCTAAATGCCGTGATACCCATTTCAGCAGCCTTCTTATCACCCTTTAAGTCTTCGACCGCATCCAAAAATATAGCACAGAAACATGACTGCTGGCATGGAATCAAATTTAATGCCCTACAGTCATATGCGATCTGTGGGTATAGGGCGGTACACAAATTTAATAAATATGAATATAACAAAACACCAGGCTATATAATAATTCTTATTATATTAGTGCAACGTTGGGTGCTTCCACAAAGCAGCTTATAAAGTGCTTGGCACTGTTGAGGCTTGCATTTTTTTTTTTGTACCACGTCATCATCAAAACTCCATTCCCCTGTTATTGTCCTGTTTCATCCCGATTTACCGTTACCGCATGAAAATCTGATAAATTAAAAGAACAGCAACAACCACAAAACATTTCCGGTAAAGTGCAGATTCCGAAGAGAGCCACTCACTTGTTATATCCTCCTTTTTAAGCTCTGAGGAAGGAAAAAGACACAAAGATGTCATCAATTTGTATCAGAAAGATTTTTGATATGTCGCTGTCTGGCGGTGTTAGCGTTGTCCCTTCCCCCCCATGCTCTGATTAGAGGGTTGCCAATTTCAGCAGTTTTCAGCCACTTGCTACAGCTAATGCTGAAGACATTTGCAAAGTCTGATGTACATTTCCATGTCATGAAAATTTTCTGATTTCCGTGTGTCAAGCTGTTGCAAAAGGTCACGGAGCCCCTAGATCAAAGGTGGTTCAAACATGTTCACATGCTACATGCTGAAATTTAGGTTATTTCATAGGACGGTTGAGCAGAGCTAGTTTTGACAGGTTCCTGGCCCAGAAGAGTTAGCAAGCAATGCTTTTAAAGGCATTAAGATTCTGGCACTCCTACGATTCCTGCCTGCTCTGGAGCAAAAGCAGAGTCTTGCTTCCCAAAGCAAACTGGGAAGGAAGGCAAGGCAAACTCTCCAGGATGATAGCTAAGATAGCAACGCTAGAGGGGTTGCAGCATTCGGCTTCAGTTTAAAGTTTACACCCCATGAACACCTAATAAATTAGCTAAAAGGTATAAGGAGGTTCCTAATAACTGCTGGAAGTATAATAATAATAATAATAATAATAATAATAATAATAATAATACCTTTATTGTCAATGTACAACCTGTGTACAATGAAATTAACCGAGCCTCCCCCCAAAAAAACACTCAATCTCATTGCACTCTGTGTGCTTGTCGCACAACACACCAACCCTGAAAGTCAGTTGCACTATATTATTTTCTGTTCAGCAGCCTAACAGCCCACGGATAGTAACTGTTTTTTAGCCTGTTGGGACGACTGATTATACTTCTATATCTCCTGCCCAAGGGTAGAAGATTAAAGAGGTGCTGGCCGGGGTGTGAATCATCCCTGAGAATTTTTCTCGCTCTCCTAAGGCAACGATCCCTTGCGATGTCATCTAGCGGACTCAAGGGACAGCCCATGATATCATGTGCTGCGTTCACCACCCTCTGTCAAGACTTTCAGTCCGTGGCTGTCAGGCCAGCATAACACACTGTGATACAATATGAGAGGACACTTTCTATTGTGGACCAGTAGAAGGAGGTCATCAATTGTTGTTTAACATTGTTCTTTCGCAAGACCCTGAGGAAATGGAGTCTCTGTTGGGCCTTCCTAACCACCTGAGTTATATTGTTTCTCCAAGTAAGGTCTTCACTAAGGTAAACTCCCAGGAATTTAAAGGAAGACACTCTTTCCACACAACTCCCCCTGATATACAACAGGGCTAGTTCCCCTCTCTTCCTCCGTAAGTCCAACACCATCTCATTTGTCATCCAGATAGATGGAACCTATTTTCATATGTAGTGGACTTGTAAGAAAACAAGGGCATTGAAGGAGATTATATATGATGAGGTAAACAACAACAACAACAATAACCCTGAAGCTTTTCTTTTAGGGATTATAGGGACAGAAGTCCCCCAAAAGATGATTAAGTTGTTTACGTATGTTACAAGTGCAAGTAGGCATCTCTACACACAAAAATGGAAAGAAGCAGAAATACCCACTAAAGACGACTGGACAAGCAAGTCAAAGGATTATGCAGAACTGGCAAAGTTAGCTGCTAGAATAAGAGAACCTAATGGAGAAGGTTTTGTGAAATGGAAACCCTTTTCGGATTATTTAAAGAAATATTATTATTATATGATGAACAAGTAAGCAGGATTTGAACTATGAGCAACAGAAGGGATTGAAGATGATAATAGTTTTGTTAAGGTTTAATAGATAGAAGACATCTATTAAAACATGAGAAAGGGGGTGGGAAGTAAAAAAAAAGTTTTTATTATGTATTGAAATGTTTGTGTGAAATTTCGGAAAACTTAAAAAAAACTTCAGGGGGGGAAAAATATAAAGTTTACACTACATAAATTTGTTGAGACAACACGCTGCTTATTGAACTGCTTACCAAATTGTGGGATCCTCGTGCAAGTATTGGGGCCCTGCTGTATGCTGGGGAGACTGTTGCACTTGGGAAGGGTAAGCAACATCAATCCAGGCTTATAGATTCCTTTGCGGGCATTTTCTTCCATCGAAAGCCATTCTTTAAAGCAGTAGAGATCCTTTACAGCAAGGCAGTGCTCTCTAGAGTGTTTCACAAACAACAACAGAATGCACAGTCAATGATGTGACGGCAAAAATATTACCCTAACTATGGACAGCCAGTAGCATACAAGAAAGTCGTCATGTGGCGTAAATCAGTACAGATTACATTGATTCTGATTTTTTTAATGCTAGCTAAGTATCTGGCCAGACACTGCCATCGCCCTACTCTTTTACCATTGATTTCAATGGAAGTTGCTTCTGGCATGCGATGCATTCGGGTACTCTATGTGTCATTGAAATGTTACCAGAAGCATTTGACGCCACCAGGCCCTCTCCACAGATCAGACAAGAATATAGTTTGAATATTTCCTTGGTTTTCTGCGCTTCTTTCTCTTTAAGGAAAGACTTCCCAAGTAAGTTTAACAGGTTTTGTCCTGTGATTTTGCAAGCATATTCACAGAGGACTTTCTTCTTTAAAGAAATTAAAATTCCGTTCTCAGGATAAGGCATGGCAGTAGCACAGAACACACTGGTGTTTTTCCTGAAATTCTGGTTTGACATTTTTTTAAAAAAGTTCAAAAACAAAGCCCGTTTAGACAGTCCCTGGGAAAGTATCTGGCTAAAGCAGAGGGAGTGGGAGAGACAGTGTGGCTTTGGTTGAGATCATCTGGTTTCCAGAACAGTCTCTAGCATGTTGACATGAGAAATTATAAATGAGAATGAGCAGGGCTGGTGAGCGCTGCTCAAAAGTCCCCTCTTTGTTCTTGGTCCTGATGAACTGGGAGCAGCAAACCAGAAGCATTGGCATGTCACTTGGTCCAAACCCAGCTTTCGGGTTTATTTCCAGCAACAAACCATGAGCGTTAGGCTACAACAAACCTTGGCTATTACTCGCAATTTTGTTTGGAAAGCCACAAACCGCCAACCCAGGTTTGGGTCAGTGAAGGAGTGAAGCAGGGATTTTTCAGCTGAATGCACCAGCATCCTTCATGTTAAACCATGGCTAAATTAATCTCTAATTAACAGAAGTACCTCTGCTTCTTAATGGCAGAGTTGGGGGGTTATCGGCAGGTGAAATGCTTTTGCACTCAGCGCCTCCCTGCCTCTCGCATTCCATGCCAGAGCGAGAGCCAGGTACTGAGACGAACCGCCCATCCCCCCTGTCCCTGGGGGGAATTTGCAAGGATAATTACCCTCAATCATCCTTGTTTTTTCTTTGCCAATGATCTCCCACTGTCGTGGGAGGTGCCTCCATTAAGGCAGACAGGAACCGGAAGCCAACCATGGCTAGATGTTAACCATGGTTGAAAGTAGCAAGTGAACCAGGCCTCCATGGGTAGTTACTATGGAACAGTATGGAAGAGCCCATATCTGGATTTACTTAACTTACTCCCTCCTTTCCCACTCTCCCAACCCATCCCATCCCCACTTTATAGCAAACAGTCAGGTACAAGCCCCATGGCTGTTATGACTCAGGAAGTTCATCCAAGAGAACAGCTTCCGGTTCCTCACTACATGCTAGCAACTAGCTCCCTACCAGGCAATAGCTATACACCAATCATTGACTAACAACGACGAAAGAATATAGGTTGTATTCCATCGATAGCAAGGAGCACTGGCAGGTTTCATTGCTTTCCTATGAAAACATGGGCTTGCTGGTTGCCCATTTTATTTGGGGAAATCAGAGTCAGATGGAAAGAATGAATTGCACAGGACTGTTTATTTATTTATTGGAGGTCACATCTAAAAATGACCCGATAAATGCTCTTATAAACAAAACACAAAGCCACATTTCTCACTCGAAGTAACAGGTGGTGGTAGCGGCGGCTGGTCAGCCCCATGCAAGCCTCTGGGGAGAAAGCCCTGCTTTAGGATGGATTTGGGAAGGCTTAACGTTTTCAGAATGACCTATGAGTCAACGCATATATTCATTGGATGAAAGGGTTTGCTGGCTGGAATCCAAGGAGCTCTCGCTTCGGGATGGTTCCTGAATAGCAAATAGCTTTGGGAACCCCTGGGGACTGGCAAAAGCGGTCTGTGATATGACATGACAGCAGTTGTGGACAGGGAGGCCCAGAGGAAAGTAGCTAGAAATGCCACAGAGCAGATTCGACCTTTTGAGCACACCTGAAACGACACTTTGGATCAATGCCATCATAAATGCAGTCATGAAATGCGCATTTGATCTGGAATAATGACCAAAGTAACCCAATGCAGTTCGTTGGGACTGATTCCCTAATTAGCTGAGGATACTTGCAGCATTCCAGTCGGGGTGGTGGGTGGTGGGAATGAAACAAACACCAAGCCAAGCCTTGCCAAACGCTCAGGAATGTCTAGCATACAACGTCTGCAATTTGTCTCCAACAATGGATAGTACTAATGATTTAAACTTAACTTCCTGTTCCACATCTGCTTAGGCACAATCATAGCAATATTTATACACAGCAGTCATCGTGAATGCCAATAGCCAATTAATAAATAATCTGATTTCAAAGCAACTCATATTTGAGGGGGGAAATTTTCCCCAACTCGCATTGAGGAAAAATATAATTGGAATTCCAAAATATAATTTGGAATGTAATTCCAAAAATACGACATTGTTCTTTGTATTTCTCCATGCGTACCCTACCCTTTCCTGCAGGATGTGGTGAAACTGTGGGGAGCGGGATGAGGATCAGGTTTGTTTGTTTTGCTCACTTGTGTTACCTGCAAACAGGTTTTGGAGCAGCTCCGATCCTGGAGGGATTGCACTCTTGGAAGATGTAATGACACAGCAGGGACTCAGCGGCTGGGCGGCAAAAAGGACTCACTGTTTTCAACTCAGCCCACGCTGTGCGGACAAGCAGTTCTTGGGTCTCCTCTGGGTCTCCATAGGAGGCATTGAAGAAAACAAAGGCGTCCTTGGCCAACAGAGAGCTACACACCTCTCCTCTGTATGTGCTGCAGTAGCCTGTATCACCCTTGTAGAGTCTGATGGGGAAGAGAAAAACACACACGGGGGGATTTCTGAGTGTTGACAAATCGTGCAGACAAATCTGCAGACTATACCATCAGCACTTGAAGTGTTTAAAGCTAAACCCCTAGAACAGTTATTATATGGAGCTCAGATCTGGACAGGCATTCCCTTTGGATCTACAGAAGCTGTTTAATAATAAATAATAATTTTTTTTATATTATACCCCACCCTTCCCAGTTCAGAAAACCAGGCCCAGGGCGGCTAACAACAACTTAACTTAAAACACTTAATTGATGCAACAACAACAAAATACAGTATAAAACGTGAATAACAATTCAGAATTCAAAAATCAATTAGGGGGGAAATCCATCCAATAAACATTAGATGATCAGCAGGGCTAGCTGGCTAAATTATTCCTATTTGGGCCAGCGAGGAGACCAGGGGAGAATTAGCTGTGGGATCCCAGAGCGGGTAATCTTCATAAAAAGGGGAGGGGAGGGAAGGAAGGGGAATAAAAAACCAGGCTAAGTACAAATTGAAAGCCAGGTGGAATAGCACTGTCTTACAGGCCCTGAGGAAGGAAATTAAATCCTGGTCTCATGGGTTTAGTCTAAGTTCCTAAGGCAATTTTTTCCTGTTCCATCCACATGCTTCTGTTCCATTCCAAATGCTTTCTTGCACTTGGAGACTAATCTCACCTCTGTTGAATTATAGACTTGGCGTAGGACATTTAATTATTGGCTTCGCCTAAATTTAAACCCCACTGGCCTACCACCCTTAGTATTGCAAGATTGTCATGAGAGCACTTGAACTAAAATTGTCAGCCGAAAGCTTTACTTTTCTGGTTTATCACCACAACAGTTATTAACACTGGGCTTCCGTAAAGCAAATAATTTAACCAGACAGAGCCTATGTCTATGATATCGAGTGACAGAATAATCTGGCCACAATAAGGAAATTTTGTCCACGGTATGATTATTTTCCACCTAGTCATTTTGACACTTTGGCACCCTATTTGCAAAATTTAACAATTCCAAAATACAGACGCGTTTTCACTTTCGCAAGATTGAATATTCTGCCTTCGGCTGTACTTGAGGGAATTTAAAAAAATTCCACTGGAAAAACGGTTATGTCCCTGTGGAGCTGGCAGTACTGAGTCTGTGGCTAATGTCCTTCTGGCTTGCAGTCTTTATAAAGATTTGAGGAGTGAGGCTATTACCCCTCTACTGTGGTCCATGCTGGGTTGCTCAACCACTGTTACGGTGTCCTTTCTCTTGGCAGATCAAGATGATCAGGTGACAGCAAAAACTGCAAAGTTTTTAGCAGGGGCAATTAGAATAAGATCTATTATTTGATTATTGATGTAAACCCCCCAAATGTATTTTCTATGGTTATGTTTTTACCTCTATCTTCGGAACATTTTATATTATTTTATTGCTGATAGCCAGCAAGGACAGTGATTTTGGGAGTGGGCGGGGCCAGCACAGGTAAGCCCCTTCCGCTCTCTGCATGTTACTTGTATGTGTGAAGGCTAATGGGAGAGGCTGTTTCTAAGGCAAAGAGGAAGAGAAAAGGCATTCTGAAGCCTAACTGGTTATAGAGCAAGGGAGTGTTGAAGATGGAAATTCAAAGATGGGTCTCTTCATTGCCTCGCCAACTCAACATGAAAGAAAAGCCAGGAGGATCATACCTAACTAGAAGCATGATTGCTGTTCATTCTGTCTTGACCCCAATTATTCTGCCCAGACACTGAGGTCCAGCGCTGAGGGCCTTCTGGCGGTTCCCTCACTGCGAGAAGCCAAGTTACAGGGAACCAGGCCTTCCCGGTAGTGGCGCCCGCCCTGTGGAACGCCCTCCCATCAGATGTCAAAGAGAAAAACAACTACTGTGGTACCTCGGGTTACAGACGCTTCAGGTTACAGATTCTGTTAACCCAGAAATAGTACCTCGGGTTAAGAACTTTGCTTCAGGATAAGAGCAGAAATCGCGCTCTGGCGGTGCGGCGGCAGTGGGAGGCCCCATTAGCTAAAGTGGTGCTTCAGGTTAAGAACAGTTTCAGGTTAAGAACAGACCTGCAGAACGAATTAAGTTCTTAACCCGAGGTACCACTGTACCAGACTTTTAGAAGAGATTTGAAGGCAGCCCAGTTTAGCGAAGCTTTTAATGTTTGATGCATTACTGTATTTTAATATTTGTTGGATGCTGACCAGAGTGGCTGGGGAAGCCCAGCCAGATGGGCAGGGTATAAATAATAAATTGTTGTTGTTGTTGTTGTTGTTGTTGTTGTTGTTGTTGTTGTTGTTGTTATCATCATCATCATCATCATCATTACACAAGGGTCACAGAGTTCAGTTTATATCAGTCCCAAATATTAGGAAATGCCAAAGGAGCTATCTGCACCTCTGTTAAAATATTTCCTTCCCTCGGCTGACTTCCATCACCAACTTATTTGCTTGAAGCATGTGAGCTGCCTGCCATTGACAAGATGACTCAAGGTTTCCCCAACACTCAATATGTGTAAATATGCTTTCCATCTGTAGGGACAGATTTCTTTTTCTCCCTCTCTCTTTTTCAGCATTCCATACCAAGGTTGCAACTTTCTCCCTTGACTCCATTTCTTTTGGGATACGATCAGGGTTGGATTAAAAATTTTTGCTCGTGTTTGCAGAAAAGGAAGTGATTCATCACGACAGTAACCTGATAGCAGTGCAATGTCCCCGTGGACATAGCAGACGAGCCAAGATTAATGTTTCTCCTATGTGTAGCTCAGTCCCTTTTCATGAATGATACATGCACACAAATGCAGCGCTTGCATTCATTGAATTAATTTTACTGATGTCTCTGCCTGGTTTTGAACATTCCTTTTACACTGTAGTACAGTACCTTGTTCTGTTATAGAAGTGTGGCTTAATAATAATATAAAAAATCATTGTAACAATATGTTGCCTAAACTTTAAATTCCAACAAGAATCGTGTGCTGGTAAACCAACATGGATCTATCAACTTTGAATCTTTTCAGAATAAGATCTTTACAACCATCCTAAGTATTCTGAAGAGCATGTTTTGGGTTTTATTTAAGGCCTCAAGTCAGCATATTTCAGGCAGAACAAAGTGTGTACTTAATAGTTTTTTCAACTGTTGGTTTATGTAACTGAAAATTCCTGAAGACATGCTCCCAAATGTTTGTTTAATGGAACAGATCCAATCAAGTTCAGTTAAACAAATGACATGGTTTCAGAAGATTAGAAAGATGATTCATCCTGAAGGCTTTTCCATGAATTATTTGCTTTTGTTCTATCAGTTTTAGGGCAGCAATTACAAAACTGGATTTTTTTAAAAAAGGTAAGAGATGCATAATTAGTTTATTTTGGCCAACACTAAGGTTGTGTCTTAGTCTTTTCTGACATTATCAACCTGAGACTGAAAAATGTGTTTCCCTTTTTTTAGATCCAGTCAAATTCTTCATACAGTCCTTGCTAGGAGATCCCATACAATCTTTGCACTGAAAAGAGGCACACAATCCACAACTTTTGCCCTGGTTGTGACTGAAATGTGCTTAGATATTGTCAAGATTCATATGGTTCGATTAATCTGGTGCCATTTCGTTTTGGGTCTCTGTATCGAGAGTAGGTCTTGCAATGCTGGTGTTTTTGTTTTTATTTTGGTCTGATTCTGTATTTGTTTTACTTTGATTCTTACCTCTGCTTTTATCCAGAGCTCTGCAATAGCTTACGGCTAAAAACAAATACATTTGACGGTGGCTTGACTTGTTTCTCCAACAACAGCAATGGGTTGCTATAACAATTGAAACATATTAGCTCAAAACCAAAGGGAGCCTAATCCTTGCCATCCTTCCAAACGCTGTTGGTTTAAGAGGCTTAGAAGGAGTTTGCAAAGATAAACTGCAATGAGCGAATACCAATACAGTCTCATGCATTGTTACCACTTTGCAAGCTTCTCGTTTCCTCCCTTTGCCAAGTGGTGATGGAAATTTCACCTTTCCGCTGCTCCCTATAATTCGCCACACCCTAAAACCCTTCATTCCACAGACTGCTGTTAGCAAGAGTGGGGCCAGCGGCGGAGGAATCAGCCGCCCTACAGCTGGTGGGGAAGCAGTGGACAGACAGAATGAAGCCTGCGGGCACCAGAGATGCTTGGCTCGGGCATGCTGCAGGCCCGGCGGTGAGTGCCACCCGCCATTTTGTCACACACACCCTCAGTGGGGACACCCGGGGCGGACTGCACCTACCGCACACCCCTTGCTACACCCCTGAGTGGGGTAACTCGCAATGGGATGGTTTCATATCAGGCATTTCAGACGGGAGACGAGAAGGAGATTGTGGCTGTTATGTACTGAAGTTCTCACCCTGGGCCAGCAGGGGGATACTGTAGATCAGTGTTTCCCAACCTTTGGTCTCCAGCTGTTTTTGGACTACAACTCCCATCATCCCTAGCTAGCAAGACCAGTGGTCAGGGATGATGGGAATTGTAGTCCAAAAACAGCTGGAGACCAAAGGTTGGGAAACACTGCTGTAGATAGTTCAAGTCCACATATGCAAATAAGGGATTGAAAGTGACGTTCAGTGATTGGATAGTTACAGAAAGTTGTTACAGTTACGTTGTACTGGAGCTCTATATAAGCAGGCTGGCTGAACCCTTCAGTTCAGTTCTGTTCTGGCCTGTGAATAAACAAGAGCTGTTTGAAGAATCGCTGTGTCGTCTGATATGTTCACCCACAACTTAACAGTGGCTGTTGCTTTGAATAGCAGCCACACATTGCCCAGAAACATCTAATGGGTAGAGCATCCCTAGCATCTCCAGGTAGCATAACCAGTCTGAAATCCTGTTGAGCTACTGCCTGTCCATGGAGCCAATGATGTGCTAGAGGAACCAAAGGTCTGACTCCGTGTAAGGCAGCTTCCTCTGTTCTGATATCCTTAATTTCCACCCCAGCAGGAAAATGTGACCTGCTTAGCAGGTGGTTCCATGTGCCCTGTTCGTGTCACACAATCTTTTGTCACACAAAATCCACCCCCAGGTGACCCTTACCTCCATTCTAATAGCGCAAGCGTGAGGTCCATCCAAAGAAAACAGTTGCGTTGGAGGGAGCGAGAGGAGGAAAGAGAGAAAAAGAGAGATGAAACAGCCAGTGCTGTTTGTGCTGTACTCAAAATAGATTTGCATCTTTGCACAAATAAAGCTTGGAAGAGCTCCGTAGCGTTTTTCTTTTAAGTTCTTAGGGAGAGGGAAGAGAATAAAAATACCTTCTGGTAGTGCCGTAGGGAGAGGGCAGGGGGGGCTAGCCAGGTTTTTATGCCCTGGGTGAAGCCTTCAGAGGGGAACCATTGAAGCTCCCTGCCTGTGTACACAAATGTGCAGTGTATGTGAGCAGGGCTGGATTTAGGTTTGATGAGGCCCAAAGCTACTGAATGTAATGGGGCCCTTTTGATGTCCCGCTGTCCTTTGTCAACAACAAATTGCCATTGTTTTTTGTGTTGAATATACCCTATATCGCAATTTATGGACCTAATAGTTATCTCAAGCCATTTGCACATGTTGCTGTGCAACCAGTCCATGCAGAATGTAGGCACCCTATATATAGAAATGAGCAAACCAGTGATAATTTAGGAAGCGGGCTAGCAGGCGGGGCCCATGACTTACATCAGGCATAGGCAAACTCCAGCCCTTCAGATGTTTGGGACTACAATTCCCATCATCCCTAGCTAACAGGACCAGTGGTCATAGATGATGGGAATTGGAATCCCAAACATCTGTAGGGCTGGAGTTTGCCTATGCCTGACTTATATCATAGGAGCCTACACAACACAAAACACTGTTGCTGTCTGTAGGTTTTATTTCATTTGCTTTTTATCTTATATTTTGGAAATGTACATCCAGTTTTTTCCCCTTTAAATTTTTTTGGACCCCCCAAGAGAGTGGGGCCCTAAGCTATAGCTTGTTTAGCTTATACGTAAATCTGGCACTGTATATGAGTCAAACTGGGTCTTTCACTTGGGTGAAATGAAGCCTAGTTTCGCCCCTGCCCTTTGGAGAAATTGTTCTCTTGATTTTGTTACAGGCATAGAGGCACAGAAGCAAGCTTCCGAAACAGGAATCTAGCTGGATGAGGAGTCCCATAGGGGCAAAAACAGAAAACCCTCCCAAAGCATTTTCTGTTTGTCTATTTCCCCCTTCGGTTCACTTCCACAACAGTTTGTGTGATGCAAATTGGAAAATCCACAAAGGGATCCGATTGTCTGTCTCTCACATCAGTTTTGGGAGAAAGGGCAGAGAATACAGACATTATTAGCCTTGCCTGGTTTAAAGCAAACCAGATAAGGGGTGGTACTGGACATCAACAAGGCTTTAAACAGCCCGGTTCTCGCCACATCTACTCAGAAGTAACTCTACATTAAGTTTGATAGTACTTACTCCCAAGTAAGCGTCTCTAGGGTTGCAACCGAAAAGGTTGGCCTACACAGAAAGCCGCCATGAGCAGAAGCAGCTTGCCATGGGCGGTGAAGGCACTATGCAGAGCCGTCTTTCCTATTGGGCTTACTGGCACGTTGCGCCAGGGCACTGGCCTCTCAGGGGCGCCCCAGTGAGTGGGAGAGCTGTGTGGCTTTGCCGGTGGCATCCCCTTTCCCTGCGTGCTCGCCAGCTGTGCCCCGTCAACCATATGGCTGGCGGGTGTGCAGCTTGCCTCCCAGGCCTCTGCGGGAAGAGAGCGATACCCGCAGAGGCTTAGGAAAAGGTTGACAATTCTGGGAAACGGGGGGGGGGCGGGCAGAGGGGTCTTTGAACCATGGCGCCGGATATGCTTAAGACGGCCCTGGCACTATGCTACCTTCCCGTTGCTCACCAGCAGGGAGGTCAGGGCGATACATTTGCACTGCTGCCTCACTCCTCCCAGCAGAAGTTAGGGGAGCTATGCAAGTCGTCGTCTTTTATCACTGTTCAGAAAACTATCTGAAGTGCTGACTCCTCCTATATTGAGCTGCATGGGTCAGCAGAGGAGGCTCAGCTACTGATGCTGCCATGCTCTGTGGGTTTGAGCAGGCGCAGCCTTCTCTGTGGTGGCCCCTCCAAGTTGTAGACTGCCCTTCCCTCTGAGGTGCGTCTTGCACCATCACTGCATGCTTTTCAGGGACTGGTCAAGACACACTTCTTTAGCCAAGCCTTTGGTCAAGCGGATGTCTTCTCTGCCCCTGCACTGCTGTGCTCTGCAGCTCTGCCTGGTCATTCTGATGTTGATTTTATTTCATTATTTTATTTGGCCTTAACTTGAATTCTCCGCTAACCCAGAAATAGTGCTTCAGGTTAAGAACTTTGCTTCAGGATAAGAACAGAAATCGTGCTCTGGCGGCGCGGCAGCAGCAGGAGGCCCCATTAGCTAAAGTGGTGCTTCAGGTTAAGAACAGTTTCAGATTAAGAACAGACCTCCAGAACGAATTAAGTACTTAACCCGAGGTACCACTGTACTTTCCTTTGGGACCAACCTGTCCCCGGTTCATGTAAGTAATACTCAAGATGTTCATGCCTCCCTGAACTATTTTCACATGGCTGTTAGGTGATATTAATAAAGTGCTTCCTCACTTCCTTCTCCTGGATGAGTTTACAGAGTGTCTTGGGACACCGTAACCAGGACGGCAGCAAATATGTCGGAAATTATAGCTGTGCCAACCTCTGAAGTGTAATAATATAGGAAGAAACAGCCGGGAATGAGGTGCACTCCTAGATCAAATTTATCCTGCTGCAAATTACAAGGAAGCCAAGCCCTTCAACTTTCTATGAGGTCTCTCTCTGTGTGCGAGCGAAACCCCAGGCAGAAGTTAAAGGACATTTGATTCCCCCACAAGTGCCTCTTTCTCTAAAAGCATACCTGATACGTTGATAGTGGCTGCGGCTTTTGCTGTGCCATAAGTCTCGCTGTGCTTATTTGTTGCTATGCAGGTGAACAAACCCGGCCGGGTGACGTAGACTTGCAACCTGGAATCGATCACTCGGTCTTTGACGGTTTCTACGATGGATCCTGCTGAGACCTAAAACAAATGAGCGACGGTTCAGATGTACTGAGTAAAAACCGCAGGTCATCAGAATATAGAAGCAAAACAAGTGTAGCTGGTGCAGAATTCAGCAGCCAGGTTGCTCACCGCAGCAATACGGTTTCAGCATATTTCACCGATCCTGGTCCCACTGCACTGGCTACCAATTAGTCTCCGGGCCCAATTCAAAGTGCTGGTTTTGACCTATGAAGTCTTAAATGGCTCAGGACCACAATACCTCAAGGACCGCCTCTTCCCCTATGAACCTACGCGGTCCCTGAGATCATCTTCTGAGGTCCTGAAAGACCTACATTGGCTCCCGGTGCATTTCCAAGCACAATTCAAAGTGTTGGTGCTGACCTTTAAAGCCCTAAACAGCCTCGGCCCAGTAGACCTGAAGGAGCGTCTCCACCCCCATCGTTCAGCCCGGACACTGAGGTCCAGTGTAGTGAAGTTAGAGGGAACCAGGCAGAGGGCCTTCTCGGTAGTGGCACCCACCCTGTAGAACGCCCTCCCACCAGATGTCAAGGAAATAGACAACTATCTGACTTTTGGAAGACATCTGAAGGCAGCCCTGTTTAGGGAAGTTTTTAAAGTTTGATGTTTTATTGTATTTTTAATATTTTGTTTAAGACCGCCAAGAGTGGCTAAGGAAACCCAACCAGATGGGCAGGGTATAAATAAATTATTATTATTATTATTATTATTATTATTATTATTATTATTATCATTAGCAACTTAAAAAGTCAATAGGGCACAAGACTCTTAATCTCAAGGTCGTGGATTTGAGTCCCGTGTTGCGTAAAAGATTCCTGCATTGCTGGGGTTCGGACTAGATTACTCTCATGGTCCCTTCATATGTAGCATGGTAGACTACGACTGTTTTTAATTATAAATAACGAACCTGCTTGCAAAGGGGGGACATGGACTGTGAGGTTAGGACCAATGATTTAAACCTGTAATATTAGTACATTAATGTGGCTCTCTTGCCTAGGAAATGAATAAGGGAGAAGGTGTTGAAGAGCCAGTGATTTAATGCTGATATTTTATACCCTGCTCTGATTCACACTAGCATTTAGAGCCACTCGTTCGCTTTCATTAGGAGCACATATTTCCTACATTAATAGGCATGCTTGTACAAATACTGGGAACAAGCCAGAAGCTGGTCTGGTGACAAAGGGCTGGTGTCAATTAATCCACAGGTTGTCAGGTTTCCCGTTTCTGTCTAAATATTTCGTTGAGTGAAATATTTAACCAGGTTGTTCTTTTAGTCAGAAATCACTTCTCTGGATTTAGTGTGCAGAAGCAATTTCCTCAAGGGCATGAACCCAGTTCTGATTGAGTTCATCGAGGTGCTATAGTGTCAGAGGCAAATGCACCAGATTTAATAAAGTCCCAGGTTTAAACTGTTTTTCCTTTTTTGTCGTAGGATAAAGGCAGATTTCCCTGAAGTCAAGGAGGAGGTCAATGATGCGCTTTCAGTGAGACATGTGTGTCAGATTGCATTTCTTAGTGCAGAAAGTATTGATCTCATGTGTAAAGATCTTTCCGATGCTTTCCTATTCTGATTAATTCTAGAAGCTACTAGAAGTTTCTCTGTATGAGAGAAGCAGGGGCAGAAGGGCTAATGACTGTTTGGGTTATACCTTCAGAGAAGCTGAGTACAGCTGCTTTGAATTAGTTTTCTCCCAAGTGAGGTCATGGTGACTATAAATATATAGGCCAGAAGGAGCCTGGGTTTTTACCTTTTCTCTTCTCTCTCTCTCCTTTCTGGTGTGGTGTTTCTGTTTCTGTACATAGGATGCTTAGTGCTAAGGTTTAGTCTTATTTTGAGTTAAGTTTATAAATGCTGCAACTGGATTTTGTATGGACTGAGCCAAACCTCATTGTACATTGGATTTGATAACCATTACACTACATTTGCCTTCAGCACAAGTAAAGCTCTGCTGAATGAAGTACTATTGCCATAGCTGTCAACTTTTCCCTTTTCCTGCGAGGAATCCTATTCGGATTAAGGGAAACCTTAAAAAAGGGAAACGTTGACAGCTATGACTATTGCCTCTGGTCTATTTTTGGGAACTCTGCTGAACTCTGCAATGCGTTTAAGGTTTTCCTCCACACGTATGACAACATATGACAATGTGGACCAGATCCAGATTTACAGAATCATAGAGTTGGAAGGGACACCAAGGATCATCTAGTCCAACCCCCTGCAATGCAGAAATCTCAGATAAAGCATCCAGGACAGATGTCCATCCAACTGCTACTTAAACACCTTCAAGGAAGGAGAGTCCACCACCTCCCGAGGGAGACCGTTCCTCTGTCAAAGAGCTCTTACTGTCAGAAAGTTCTTCCTGATGTTTAGTCAGAATCTCCTTTCTTGCAACTTGAAGCCATGGGTTTGAGTTCTATCCTCCAGCGCAGGAGAAAACAAGCTTTCTCCATCTTCCATGTGACAGCCCTTAAGATATTTGAAGATGGCCCTCATATCTTTGGGTGCATGCCAGAGTGGTGCATGCTCTGGTTATCTCCCGCTTGGACTACTGCAATGCGCTCTATGTGGGGCTACCTTTGAAGGTGACCCAGAAAAGCAAACGGTGCCCCCCATTTAATGTGGGGAGTGGTCATTGATGAGAGAGAGAGAATTGGGTAGAGAATAATCAGCGGGAGCAATGGAGGTGTAGGCCTTCTGACCTTGTTGTTGTTGTTTAGTCGTTTAGTCATGCCAACTGATTGGTTCAAAATTGGGAAAGGTGTACGACAACCTCATATTGTCTCCCTGCTTATTTAACTTATATGCAGAATTCATCATGCGAAAGGCTGGACTGGATGAATCCCAAACCAGAATTAAGATTGACGAAAGAAACATCAACAACCTCAGATATGCAGATGACACAACCTTGATGGCAGAAAGTGAGGAGGAATTAAAAGAACCTTTTAATGAGGGTGAAAGAGGAGAGTGCAAAATATGGTCTGAAGCTCAACATCAAAAAAACTAACATCATGGCCACTGGTCCCATCACCTCCTGGCAAATAAAAGGGGAAGAGATGGAGGCAGTGAGAGATTTTACTTCTGACCTTAAAACCCTCTATTCTGTAATGTGATAATTCCTGGGCTTTGGCCCCTTTTTAAAAAACACCTAAGAACGGGCAGTTGGTAGCGCCAACATGGCCCCTCAAGCTTCCTTTCCCTTCTGTTCCTCTTCGTCTTAAAGGGACCCTGTCAAGTCAGGGAAATTTTTGTGTGTGTGGCTTTCCGTCCTGGCTGCAGATTTTGGAAAGGAAATGTGAGAACTCGGAAGGCTGAGTCAGAAGGCTTCGCTCTCAGCCTGGACCACACAGCCAAGGAGACTTCCCTTGCCACGTTCGCTGATAGAACTCACAGGGACAGGGAAATAAACGCAGGGAGAATTGAAAAGAGCTTCAGTTCTAGGGGCAAGCTCTGTCGCCAAGCTCCCATTAGGTAATAACAATCCCTTACTGCCTTGGCTGAGCTAACTTCAGACCAGCTTGAAAGACAGTTAAGCGCTGCACTCTGCCATTTGCACCGTGGAAATGAGGAGAAAATAGCTGCAGGAAGCCTTGTGAACATTGCAAGGGACTGCATTTCTAAGTCCGGGCAACTTTTCAACTTGAAATGTGAGACCCTGGTAAATTATTACAATTTATTTCGTACAAAAATCCTGTCACTCACTCTCAAGAAAGCACCTTTTTTAATCCTTAAAAAAATAATTTAAAAAAATCAATTTAGGAATTACACTTGGGACAAGATCAAGTATATATTTAGGCTACAAATTCAGATCCAGTTTTACACCCATTCCACTGACGAAAAGAATGCAGAGAGTGGTACTTTGGCGGGAAAGCTGATACTTCCCTATCATGGGTCCCCATGCACTCAGTTCATAGCATTCCTTCAAGAGAGAGAGAGCAATGCCTTGTAACTGATAACAAAGTTCAACAAAATTAAGGAAGTGCAAGTGGGGCCTGCAACAAAAGGTTGCAGGGCAAAGTGCTCCTGTTCAGAGTTCCAGCCAGCCATGTTCGCTTTCATTCCATTCAATCCCCATCAATCTCATTTTCTATTTCCCCACCTCCTATAGACACATGGTATTCTTATAGAATACCTTTAGAAGCCATCTGAAGGCAGCCCAGTATAGGGAAGTTTTTTAAATTTTATTAAAAAAAAATGTTTTTATATATGCTGGAAGCTGCCCAGGGTGGCTGGGGAAACCCAGTCAGATGGGCGAGGTATAAATAATAAAATTATTCTTATTATGAAATAGGACATCCCAAGTTTTCATTGGAGAAATGTTGGAGGGTATGCGGCTGCACTGAACAAGCAAGATGAATGAAAAAGAAGCATTAATGAAAGTGTGAGAGACATTCAGATGTCAAGGAGATAAAAAGCTACAAAATTTTTACAAGACATCTGAAGGCAGCCCTGTATCAGGAAGTTTTTATTGTTTGATATTTTGCTGTGTTTTTATATATGCTGTAAGCTGCCCAGAGAGGCTGGGGAAACCCAGGCAGATGGGTGGGATATAATAATAATAATAATAATAATAATAATAATAATAATAATAAGTATTATAGATTCTCATAGGTAGCTGTGTTGGTCTGACGCAGTCGAAATAAATAAAAAAAAATTGTCCAGTAGCACCTTAGAGACCAACTAAGTTTGTTCTGGGTATAAGCTTTCGTGTGCATGCTTATACCCAGAACAAACTTAGCTGGTCTCTAAGGTACTACTGGACAATTTTTTAATAATTAGTATTATTATTATTCTTCCAAGTTTTGTGCATGCTTCACATCAACTAGTTACATGTCAGTCAAAACTGATACAAGACTGATAAGTCATTCAGTCTAGCTCCGTCGGAAGGTAGAAAGACTTGAGTTTCCATTCAGCATCGCTATTTACGGTACTTTGCAAAAGCCTTTGGCATTTTCTTGCATGTTTCCTTTTTATTCCCCAGCCTCCTCAAGGTCCAGCTGAAGAATCACACATGTTCCCAGCAACTGCAAAGACACTTACGGCTTTTCCATTTTCAAGCCATGTCACCGTAGGGGTTGGAATGCCTGTTGCTGCACATCGCAGCGTCACCACAGACCCAAAGCTGACGTTGTAAGATTCGGGAGCTTTCAGGATTCGGGCGAAAACTGTATATGGAAGAAGACAAAGTTGTGGTTAATATTCATGGTCAGCCACTGGTCAAAACTCAGGGGATTTCTCTGTCGGAAAGCTCATCAAACAGCTGAAAGTCAAGCTAATCCAAGGTAAAACCAAATCATTACTGAAAGCAAAAAACAAGCATAATCATAATCATAATATTTATATGCTGCCCATCTGACTGGGTTGCCCAAGCTATTGTGGGCAGTTCCAAACAAAATATTAAAAACACAATACAATATCAACCATTAAAAAGTTCCCTAAACAGGGTTGCCTTCAGATGTCTTCTAAAAGTTAAAGGTAAAGGTAAAGGTACCCCTGCCCATACGGGCCAGTCTTGACAGACTCTGGGGTTGTGCGCCCATCTCACTCAAGAGGCCAGGGGCCAGCGCTGTCCGGAGACACTTCCGGGTCACGTGGCCAGCGTGACATCGCTGCTCTGGCGAGCCAGAGCCGCACACGGAAACGCCGTTTACCTTCCCGCTGGTAAGCGGTCCCTATTTATCTACTTGCACCCGGAGGTGCTTTCGAACTGCTAGGTTGGCAGGCGCTGGGACCGAGCAGCGGGAGCGCACCCCGCCGCAGGGATTCGAACCGCCGACCTTTCGATCGGCAAGTCCTAGGCGCTGAGGCTTTAACCCACAGCGCCACCTGCGTCCCTTCTAAAAGTTAAACAGTTGCTTATCGTTTTGACATCTGATAGGGTATTCATCTTAAGGAGGGTGCCACTACCAACGTGTCAGTTTGTTGTAAAAGGTAAAGGGACCCCTGACCATTAGGTCCAGTCATGACCGACTCTGGGGTTGCGGCGCTCATCTCGCTTTATTGGCCAAGGGAGCCAGCGTACAGCTTCTGGGTCATGTGGCCAGCATGACTAAGCCGCTTCTGGCAAACCAGAGCAGTGCATGGAAACGGCGTTTACCTTCCCGCCGGAGCAGTACCTATTTATCTACTTGCACTGGTGTGCTTATGAACTGCTAGGTTGGCAGGAGCAGGGACCGAGCAACGGGAGCTCACCCCGTCCCAGAGATTTGAACCACCGACCTTCTGATCAGCAAATCCTAGGCTCTGTGATTTAACCCACAGCGCCACCCACGTCCCTCAGTTTGTTGTACTTTTACGCATATACAGTGGACCCTCTGGTTACGGATTTAATTCATTCCGGGGGTCCGTGCACACCCTGAAAAATCAATAACCAAAGGCCTGCTTCTGCACACAGGCGGCAAAGCCCAGAAGAATACACTTCCGGGTTTGCTGCATTCGTAGCCTGAAAGTTACGTAACCAGAGGGTCCACTCTGTGTGTGTGTGTGTGTTTTCTACAGTCCTGTACACAGAATTATGTACACAGAATTATGCATACCCTACAAAAGAAATACCAAAACTATCTATCATGCTAAAATAAAGGTTTGTGTCAAAAAGCTGGCTTCTGTTGCATGAATAAATTATACAAAATTGCATCCCCGATCATGCCTGAATAACTCAGCCAGTCAGAGCCTGGTGTTGATAAGGTTGCAAGTTTGATTTCCATATGGGACAACTGCGTATTGCTGCACTGCAAGCGGTTGGACTCGATGATTCTTGGGGTCATCTAACTCTATGATTCTATTCTTCTTTTTACATCTTTTACTGCTTGAGCAGGCAAAGAGGACTGCCAGAAAAGGCCCCAAGGGCCACATGTGGCCCTCGGGATGTGTGTTGGACTGCCCTGATCTGGAGGAACAGATGTTCCCCTTCCCTGCCTTACAGAATCAAGCCAGCCCCTGTAAATCAAATAGGTTGCAGATTCATTTAGCTGTGGTGGTGGTGGGGAATCATACTGCATGTATTCCGCCAGTGGATTATCAGAAGAAACCTTTGCAGACACATCCATAATACAGAGACTGAAACAACATGTGAAGAATTTTTGTCTGGCGTCCCTGTAGAAAATCCATGTAATACAACGACTTATTTCTATATTCGCAGCAGCAAATCCCTAAAGGCAAGTGCATGGAAGGATAAGATGTGTTCGAATTACCTTCCTAAGGAAATGAGAGAGGAAGTTCTTTTCATGCCAGACCTTGTTCCACGCACGTAAAGGAGCCTTTAGCCGCATGTATAAAGTTAAAGGTAAGCCAAGTATGTTGGCTCAGCTGTCGAGAGCATCTGATGACTCAAGTCCAGGAAATAATACACCGTAATAATTGTTATAAAGATGTCTCAAGACTGTGGGCTTCTCCATTCATCCCTTTTGCCCTGCGGTTTCTAGGTACAGGTTTGCACTTTAAAGCTCTGAGTCCGAGCACTGCTGTTGGTTGTTTGTTTGCTTGTTTGTTTTGCCCTGCGCCTTTCCCTAGGAAAACCTACTCTTTAACGCTGTAGCAATTCGGGTTTTCGTGGATTGCTATTTGCTCCGATTAAGCATTAAAGAGCAGGCTTCCATGGGGAAGTTATTATTATCATTTAATTTATTTATGACATTTATATGCCACCATTGTTGGGTTGAAATAAACGACAGACGAATGACAAGTGTCATATGGGAGGCATCTCTTGAGCATGTCTCGGGGAGTCCCTTTTATTGAATATTACAGCATTGCCACATATGTGCTTGTTGCTGATTGGTTAACACAAATACAATGCAAGGGTTGCATATAGGCATTAATCATCAATAGATTAAAGGTTGGGAAAGGGAACACAGAATTGGACAGGTATGAAACCCTCCTTATTAAACTATTACTAGTGATTGATATAGCATGACTTAAAAGAACATAACTATCGCATTCCGTAGATGTGGTTAACCATGCATTGAGAACAGGTCAGGGTACGATGTTTCATGAACTCAATGTGAACTAAACATTCTAGGGTGGGTGAGGAAGGAACGCTTCAGCTTAGGGCGGTTTGCCAGAGTCATGTGCAGAAGCAAAACTTCCCATCACACCATAGTCTTCCAAGGATCTCAAGGTGGGATACATGGTTCTCCTCTTTCCCATTCCATCCTCACAACAACCTTGTGAGGTGCGTTAGGCTGAGAGACGGCCACTGGCCCAAGGTGACCCAGTGAGCTTCATGGTTGAGCAGGGATTCGAACCCTGCTTTCCCAGGTCCTGGTCCAACACTCTAACCCAGAGATTGTCAACCTGGTCCCTACTGCCCACTAGTGGGCGTTTCAGGGTTCTAGGTGGGTGGTAGCGGGTTCTATGGCACAAACTGAATCCTCCTTCCATCAAGCACTGGTGAGCGGTAAGGAAATTTTACCATCAAGAAAGATGCATTAGTGGGCAGTAGGTATAAAAAGGTTGACTACCCCTGCTCTAACCAATACGCCACACTGGGACAAATAATAATAATAATAATAATAATAACAATAATAATAATAATAATGTGGGAATGTTCAGGGATGAAGGAGAGGATATATTGTCTGATTATATCCTTTTCCAACTTGTGTTAACAAGTTCCACAATTTAGCAGAGTAACTTTCCCCTTTTTAAACTTGCAGCAGATGCATTTGCTCAGGCTCGCTAAAGCCTCTATAATAACTGTTCTGGTATTTTCCCCTTATTCCCTCATAAAAGATAAGACACGACGCAGTCTTCTACAAAAGTATAAAACGAGTTTACTCACATATCATTCTGTTCACAATAGGATCCCAGAAGGCAGAAGGCAGACTTAGCTTAGAAAAGTAACATATACCTAGAAACTATCTCATAAGGAGACAGTCCCTCTGTCCTCTCTTGGCTGGAAGCCAAGAGGGCATCTTTGGCTAAGCAGATGTTGCTTCTTCGATGCATGTAGTCTAAAGAGAGAGATGGCTGCCCTGCCCTGTGCTTTTGTCATTACCTGCACAGGTGAGGCCACGCCCACCTCTAGTCACATGCAGAGGAAGTCTGTCCCAGCCCAGAAGGAAACAGGAAGTTTACCTGCTGGCTGGACAAACATTCCTCCCCATGTGTAAACATGTTCACTCTAGGAATGTTGTACTTGACTGCTATTGTGTTTCACATCCCACAAATAATGCTCAGACACAAAGCTTTAAAATCCGTTTGTTTAATTCTCCGCACTCTGTCCTCTGTAAAGTTTCCCATGGTACTGACTAAAAACCTCCAACAGTGTTCTGCATATCCATTAAAGTTTGATAATATGCTTCAGGGAAATAGTAAAGAATAATTAAAATGGCAACAACAATAACAACAACCATCACTGCAAAGTTTTGATGGGCCCCAAAGTCTTAAGTGAATCAGGACAGGAGGTCAAGTTATTGCCTAGTAACTTGTTGTGAAGTTCACACAGTCAATCTGGAAGCCTCCTGCTAAAAGAAGTGGAGGCAGAGAAAGGCTTTTGTAAAAGAAGGGCTCGGTGGATTGGGCCCAGCATCTGTTGGAGGCCAAAGACATAGGCTGGGCAGCGAACTTAAATGAAATCTCGCTCTGATCGAAACCAAAAATTCATTTGTTCCCAAGGTTCCCACAAACACAGCAACAAAAGGAGATGAACCAAGCACTGTGTTTTCTTCGTCTCTCCAATAACATTCATTTATGACTTTTATATACCACCATAGTCTTCCAATGATCTCCTTGGACAAAGAAAGAACCAGTGCACATTAGGGGATACCAGTTTCCACCAACACTAATTATTCTCCCCTGCAAATGCACCCCAGGCTGTATGGATTTGTTTTTCCTTACTGGTCTCCAGCACTGAAATCAAGCCCAGCTGAGGGGGCAAAAATAACCAGATGCAGCCCTTTCAGGGGGAGAACTGGCTCGCGTGGGAAATATTAAGTACCCTATCACTGCCAATTTCCACATACAAAAAACCTCCCCCTGTTCCAAGCCCAACATTCTGTTAACACAGCAATGAGGGGTTGGAGATGCACATTGGACAACTTGAGAAGCGACTTGTCCTCAAGTTTATTGCGGACATTTATCTAACTCCCCTAAGCAAGGAATTCGGGGCCGACTTGGGTGCATGAGAAGAAACACGACAGTCAAGAGACATTACGTGGTCCAGAGACCAGTCCCCTGCCAAGGACTAATGATTAAGCGGAGCGGGGGGGGGGGGTTAGCTTTCGAGATCTGCTTTTTTCTTTTCCTTTTTTAAAAATTTTTTATTAAAGATTTTCTTGTTTTACAGAAGTAAGTGTAATGTCTCTCATATTTTTTCCGTGTAACATTTTTACAAATCTGTTTCATTTGTTGAGACATTAGGGGGAGGGGGGAAAGAAGGGGTGGAGGGAGGGAAGATGGGTGGGGGTGGGGTCGGGTGGCGATGTTTCTGTTATGCTTCATGTATGTAGGGTTTGGTGTCAGCGTTGCTTGTGCTGTTCACTTGTGTTCTTTTGGTGGTGAGAGAGGTTGGGGTTGGCCTAGGGTGTGATTGTTTCTTTGTTTTCGTGTGTGAGTGGGGTGGGTGGGTGTTTTGGATCAGGTTAGCCATATTGATTTGTATGCTGTTGGTGGACTTTTGTCGTTGTCTTGTTGGGCTGTGTATGTGATAAAAGAGAGCCATCTTCTGTTTGTCCCTGTGTCAGTTTCAGTTTATTGGTTAATTTTTCTAGTAGGGCTGTTTCCCATACTATTTGGTACCATTGGTCCATGCTTACTCCTGACAGGTCTCTCCAGTGTCTGGTTATGGTGTTTCTGGCTGCTGAAAGTAGGTGGGTTATGAGTGCTTTGTGGTGTAAATGGGCATTGTTGTCTTGGAAGATGTTTAGTAGGGACAATTCTGGGGTGATGTCTAATACTTGCTTAGTTATTTTACATATTTCTTGCATGGCTGTTTTCCAGAATAGATCTGCTGAAGTCATTTAGGTGCCATCATTCATGCCCACATATCAAGTCCTTCTCACACAGACTTTGCTTTTTGTTACACGCTGGACTGAGCCCAACGAGTTCTCTAGTTTCTCTGGATTTTGTAATGTGGAAAGCACAGTCCTGCGGATGACTGTGAGGTTCTGAGACTGCCACAGCTTTGTGACACCCACATGCATCATCATAATTGTTACAAAGCCCCCTGTTTAAGACATGCACTTTGTTAAACCATGCATATTGCGTGTACGAAGGGGAGCCGTTTCCCAATGAGGTACGCGCAGCCATTTATCCTGGCTGACTTCCAAATCATTCAGATAATTGGAAATTTGGATAAATGGGTATGCCAGCCACGCTAGGTTACATTTATACTGCTCTGTGCGGTGAATACACCGTGAACGCACAGAATGAACTTGTGCAACGTGGTGTTTAGATTAAATCGTGTTTGATTAATGGGGCTCTACCGAGTATACAGTGGCTTGCAAGATTCACCCATGCCAAATTTCTCATATGTTCTCTTTCCTCCATCAGTTCCATTGAGCTGTTGTTAGTGTCATCAACCAAACAGAGTTGACGGGTTGGAATATTGCCACTGCAAAGATCATTAATGCTATAATCACTAAAACACAGCACACATGGTCTGAAAATACCTCCTTCTGTTGCATTTCTCTCATTAAGAGCTGCACAACAAACAAATTGATAAAGAGATGAATGTTCCAAGTTCTCCAAACAAACAAGCCCTGCCTGCATATGCCACAATTTATTAATTTTTAAATAACCTACCAAATTACTTACTACCATGACCGCATCTTAAGTGCAATGCTTAATTTTGATAGGAGGGAGAATTAAAGCAGGAGCTGTGTTAAAATATCATAATTCCTTAAGGGGGGAAGCAATGCAAGTTTGGAACATCTGCAGAAGACTTTTAAAGCCTTTAGTCTGTATCCCTTTCGTCATTGTTTATTTAGAATGAGCATTCCAGTACTGCAAGCAGATAAACCCTTCGGGTGAAGTGTTGTATTTGTACGATTTTGCAACATAGTGCAGAACAGTCTGTGCATTAGTCGGAGCGAATTAAAGAGATTATTTTGAAGCAGACCGTCCCCATTAGTGGCAGTTTTATAAATTAAGAAATCATTTAAGTGCAGAGGAGGAATGTATCAAGGACATAGTGTTCAGAATTTGAATATTTTGGACATTTAGAAGCAAATAAATTGTTGTAAAAGTGCTGCCAACTTCAAATAATAATAATAATAATCTATAGGAAAGTATTAAAAAGAGATGGGCAAGGTTAGTTGGTATACTCATTATCAAATATGGATGGTTGTGCACAGGGGAAAGTAGTCACAGCTGGAAGTACCATAAAAATAAAAAAAATCTTATTTTTGTAAATGTAGGCATATTTATGTTAAGCCTGAAGAAGAGAAGACTGAGAGCAGTCGTGGTTGGTTGGGTGGTGATCATAGGCTCCAGCTCCTACGGGGCTGGAGACACCTTACTTCACCTCCCCCCAAAGTATGGGGGAAAGGAGCTGAGCCCCCTAATTGTGAGGGGCTGAATGACGCCAGGCCTCTCTGCAGTGGTCCGATGTGGCTTCCGCTTGAGTGCAGGAAGTTCCTGCAGCCAATCGGAAGCCCAACCTTGGTTTTTGAATGGTTTCAGGAGTTGAACGGACTCCCAGAATGGATTAAGTTTGATAACCAAGGTGCCACTGTAGTCACCAGGGGTCCAACATGGCAGAGTGCCCAAGATGGACCTCAAAATGCTTCCTCCCCAGCTACAGTCAGAAAGTTCTGCCAATTAATATTGGATTGAGGACATGAAGGCTCATTTAGAGAGACAAAAGCCAATGGCTACTGCCTAGAAATTGCTGATTCTGGTTCCACTTATACATTACCCATAAGGTGTGTTTGCTTCTATCTCTGTCATTGTTCTCACAGCATAAAAGGTAAAGGGACCGTTAGGTCCAGTCACGGACGACTCTGGGGTTGCAGCGCTCACCTTGCTTTACTGGCCAAGGGAACCGGCGTTTGTCTGCAGACAGCTTCCAGGTCATGTGGCCAGCATGACAAAGCTGCTACTGGCGAACCAGAGCAGCGCATGGAAACACCATTTACCTTCCCGCTGGAGCGGTACCTTTTTATCTACTGGCACTTGACGTGCTTTCGAACTGCAAGGTTGGCTGGAGCTGGGACCGAACAATGGGAGCTCACCCCGTTGCAGGAATTCGAACCGCCAATCTTCTGATTGGCAAGTTCTAGGCTCTGTGGTTTAGACCTCAGCGCCACCCGCATCTCACAGCATATTCAGTTCTTTTCAGACCGTGTGATTACGTATCATTGCTAATATGATTGTGTGGCATGTTAGTGACGTTATTATTATTATGGATCACTCACCTTCCACTTCCAAAGTTACAGGCTTTGAGTACGCCGTCCCAAGGCTGTTCTTTGCCATACACCAATAGTGACCACTGTCTTCTCTTCGAATATTATGAATCCTCAAGTTGCCTGATTCAAGAATAGCAATACGAGCATTTTCCTGCCACAAAAAAAAAAAAGGCCCAGAGTGAGAAAGGAAGGGATTTGCTTTACACCAGGGCTAAGGAGCTTTCAGACGATGGGTCAATAAGGGTATTTTGAACCCAGAGCCACCACTCACACATGAAATGGGTTGCTCACCTTTATAACATTTTCTCCTTTGATCCACGATACTGAAGGTTTGGGGTTCCCCATCGTAGTGCATGGAAGAACAGCCTTCAGGCCTTCTATTACTTTCACATTGGAAGGTGGGCGGGTTATTTTGGGTTCTAAAACGAAAAAGGTCAAAATGAGATGGAGATAGCGATAGCTGACACATAATCAAAAGTCAAGTAAGACTATAAAAAGGAGGGTGGGGGAGACAACAGCCCTGTTTTACTCTCACTATTTGTGCTATAGGTATATTCACTTTCTTATAGTTCAGAGCAGAAACAAAGCTTTCCCTAAACCCCTGTCAGGGACTGGGCAGAGACGGAGGAATGGTGGAGACCGCCTCCCCAGGCTGAACCTTCCAGGGAGGAGGAAGAGGGAGACAGTATAGATTTACAACAGGGGTTTGAGGGAGGTCACAGCTCAGAGGCAGATGAGGGAAAAGTTGGGAAATAATGGGAGACAAGGAGGCAGAACCGGAATGGCAGCTGGCTGACACGGTGCCTTTAGAAAACATTCCTTTCCCTTCCTCCCCCACAACAAACACTCTGTCAGGTGAGTGAGGCTGAGAGACTGCAGAGAAGTGTGACTAGCCCAAGGTCACCCAGCAGCTGCATGTGGAGGAGCGGGAAATCGAACCCGGTTCACCAGATTATGAGACTACCGCTCTTAACCACTACACTACACTGGCTCACTGTAAGTTATCCTGACTACACATCCCCGAAGTTGGGTGTCTCATGAGGCAACTGCCACAGCTATGAGCAATTCATAACCATGTCCCAAATCACAGATGCATCCCAAGGGCAGAAATAGACTGAAACATAGGCTGCATCTACACAGCTATAAAAAAACGCTCTGGGGGAAAAACGTTTTAAAGTTCACAATGGAAAATTTCACAGCGCCATTTCTTTTTCATGTGAGGACAAAGCCAACTATACGTTCAGTATGGCGGGTGTATACTCACTCATTTTCACCTGCAATGCACCACATCTTTCTGCTGGTACCCCTACGCCATTGTTTGCAGTGCAGCAATAGACTCCATCATCACTTTCCTCCACACTCAGAATGGTCAGGAGCTGCCCATTTTTCTCTATGCTATACCGTGTGTCAAAGAACCTGAAAAATACATTTAAGTGCATTAAAGGGGCATTTTAAAAGATGCATGTTGCAGACCTGAGCTTATTCACTTGTTGTGAAATGTGGGCTTATCACATTCACATATGTGAAATAGGCGTACACCTATTTTCTTTTTTTTTCAAAAATGTGTGAAAATTAATGTGCGGCACCAGCAAATACTCTGCCACCCTTGCTCCTAGAGCAGTTACCCTGGCAACCTTCCAAATCCCCACTCTCTGTTCACACCTCAGGGCCATAGCTGTCAACTTTCCCCTTTTTTTAAAGGAAATTCCCTTATTCCGAATAGGATTCCTCAGAAGAAAAGGGGAAAGTTGACAGCTATGCTCAGAGCAAGGGAGAAGGAGTTGTCTCATATTGTTAATGGATTGTTCTTTTGATCGATGTAGCTCGGTCATGTTGTTTTGCATAAGCTAGGCCAGGATTTCCTCTGCAGCTTGCATTCTGCTTTCATATCCCAAATAACCCGAATCCTAGCATTTATTAATTTGTAGGATTTAGGGAGGGGTCCCCTCCTTAAATCTCCAACAGTATTTTTGCATCGGTTTTCGCTAACTCATTTGTGGCAATGTGAAAATCTTTTGCCCACATAATTTTTACCTGATGGGAATGTTATTGCGAGTCCATGTGATCTCTGCCTGAGGATAAGCCTCGACTACACACTCAAAGATGGCCACCTCTTCGACTTGGGCATCCACTGTTTCAAGAGAAGCGGTGATGATGGGCGCTGCAAACAGAAGGAGGAAAAAGAAAGATGGCTTAAGAACACTAGTAACGTTCATGGTAGAGTCTAGTTGTTGTTTAGTTGTTGTCCGACTCTTCATGACCCCATCGACCAGAGCACACCAGGCGCTTCTGTCTTCTGGTAGACTCTTGAGTTCACTCAAAAGAGATATACCTGTCTTTTATGCACAAAGCAAGCCCTCAGGGCAAATTAGAAGACAAAACCAGTTACACCCAAGTGAAAGTTATCAAGATGAAGGACAAAGAAGAGACAATCAGGTAATTTGGGATGAGGGAGAAATTCCGTTCAGTTCAGTTTTAAAGGCAATCCTATCCAACGCACACTTTACAAAGCAATGTATGAACTGAAAGACAGCCATCCTTCAAAAACCACACTTCTCTGTAACTGGCACTACTCCAAATTTTGCAGTGCCATTCTCAGTTAATTGCTGATGTGTGCAAAACCAAAAATGGTGGAAATGAGCAAGACCTCATTTAAAAAATATTAAGTGTAGAAGATGAATCTACTGCGGCAGAAGATGCCCCCTAGGCCTAGGCCATTTAGAACTTCAGAGATAAGAAGTGGCACCAGCATTTTGATGCAAACATCTCCTAATAATCCATTTTATGCTGTTTTGACTAATAATATGCACATTTTTTTGCCTAGTGTTTTTCCCTAATACGATGCACTCTAGTGATATTTCCTTGAATGTGGGCAATTTTATGTAAACCTTCCTGTGTTTACATTATTTGGTCAGAGAACTGCACCAGAAAATTAGGAGAATTTCTTACTTGACAGGTAGTTGTATTCCATTTTGCAAGGTTCGAATGAGGTACTTTCTCGTTAAAATGCTAACAAAGTTGACTTTCTCCCCCCTTTCCCAAATACAGGGCGTACTTCACTTCTTTTTCTTTGGAGGTGTAGCAGATTTTGTGATACAGCTGACAAACACACACACACACACACACACACACACATATATATAGACACCCTGTTTAATCCAACTGTAAATACTTTTATATCATGTCACAAAGTTATGATTAATGGAGATCAAAAGGGCGCCTCCTGCAAATTCTTTTTCCTTTTCTTGGCGTACAAAGGCACACAGCAAACAATTCTTTCAATGTATGTTTGCCAAAGACATCCATCGAGTGCCGGGTGAATTAGATATTGCTGACAGATCCGTTTTGCACTTTCTCTACAGCACTCTACAGAGAATGCTACAAGCAGCTGGGAGCATCCCCTGGCCATCCAAGGATGTTAAAACATTGCCCTCCTTACAGATAAATTACCAAATGGGCATCATGAGTGAGGCAAGCTTACGCCTGAGAGTCAAAACATCTGTCTCTTAGAAAGTCCTAAGCATGGATGAGATCTGGATCAGGGATGGTCGAACCAACGGCTGGATTTCTGCTCAGTTTTATCTGTTCCCTGGCACACATTCAAATGGGTCTAGTAACATGCTGGTTTGGGTCTCCAGCTTCCACCTGAGATCCTACTAATGAAATCCTCAGTAATGAGGATTTGTTTTTAAAGATTGCCACTAAAAAAGTAACGTATGAATACAGCATGCTGTTCGTTGAAGGAAAGCTATATGAGAACGATGTACCGTTGATACCTAACACTGAGTAAAACTGCGAAAATGTATAGAACTAGTTCAAATCTGTGTTGGAAATGTAAAGGGAAAGAGGGTACCTTTTACCATATGTGGTGGTCTTGTGGAGTGGTAAAAGGCTTCTGGGAAATGATATACAGTGAGTTAAAGAAAATGTTTAAGAAAACTTTTGTTTAATTGAACTCCTTGGCAGGTTTTGAATAAAGGTAAAGGTAAAGGTACCCCTGCCCGTACGGGCCAGTCTTGACAGACTCTGGGGTTGTGCGCCCATCTCACTTAAGAGGCCGGGGGCCAGCGCTGTCCGGAGACACTTCCGGGTCACGTGGCCAGCGTGACATCGCTGCTCTGGCCAGAGCCAGAGCCAGAGCCAGAGCCAGAGCCAGAGCCGCACACGGAAACACCGTTTACCTTCCCGCTGGTAAGCAGTCCCTATTTATCTACTTGCACCCGGAGGTGCTTTCGAACTGCTAGGTTGGCAGGCGCTGGGACCGAGCAGCAGGAGCGCACCCCGCCGCAGGGATTCGAACCGCCGACCTTTCGATCGGCAAGCCCTAGGCGCTGAGGCTTTAACCCACAGCGCCACCTGCGTCCCAGGTTTTGAATAAACATACACAAATTTATTGAGGGTTAACATAGTAGATGGACGCAGGTGGCGCTGTGGGTTAAAGCCTCAGCGCCTAGGACTTGCCGATCGAAAGGTCGGCGGTTCGAATCCCTGCGGCGGGGTGCGCTCCCGCTGCTCGGTCCCAGCGCCTTCCAACCTAGCAGTTCGAAAGCACCTCCGGGTGCAAGTAGATAAATAGGGACCGCTTACCAGCGGGAAGGTAAACGGCGTTTCCGTGTGCGGCTCTGGCTCGCCAGAGCAGCGATGTCACGCTGGCCACGTGACCCGGAAGTGTCTCCGGAGAGCGCTGGCCCCTGGCCTCTTAAGTGAGATGGGCGCACAACCCCAGAGTCTGTCAAGACTGGCCCGTACGGGCAGGGGTACCTTTACCTTTACCTTTTAACATAGTAGATAGATAATATAAGGATATATACAATTTTATAATATGCAGAAGTTAAAATGGGATGAGAAATCAGAAAGAGGAGCTGAGGGAAGTCGTAGGGGGGAGGGAGGGTTTGTTGGGGAGGTGGGAGGGGAAAAATGGGGGGAATAATGAAGATGATTTGTTTGAATAATTTGTTTTGTGAAAATTGTCAATATTTTTTTAAAAAAAAAGAAATAAAACTTTTGTTTAAAAAAATCCAGAAGCCTTTTTGTTAGGTGTAATAGGTGAAGAGATACCAAAAGAAGACAAGAGACTGTTTATGTATGCAGCGACAGCAGCGAGAATGCTTCTAGCCCAGAGAAGGAAGGAGAGATAAGTGCTGACCAGAGAAGCATGGCAGACTAAACTGATGGAGTATGCAGAAATGGAGAGACCGATGGGAAAGATCAGAAACCGGGAAGATCAAGTATTTTTAAAAGACTGGAATAATCTTTAATATACTGTACTTAAAAGACCGCTGTAAACAGTTGAAATCATTGGCAGGGATATAAAACTTTGAATATATAACAGATAGATAACGGTAAAAGGTGCAGAAAAAGGAGAAAGAATATATTTTCTTTGGAAATGAAACCATTGGGGGTGTTAGTTTCTGTTTACCACTGTGCGGTGCTTTGGAGTCACAAGACTCTGTTTTGCATTCCACACATTCCAGACTGCTGGAAGTCTCAAGGAAGACAGGAGACGGATGTGACGTTACTGGTTTCCTGTTCCTTTGTTTGTTTTGGTTGCTCTCTGCTCTCACAGAGAGAGGATGATTTCTTTTCTGTCTGCGTAGCTAGCAATAAAACTCTTAGCGATGTAGCCATAAATCTCATCACTTCTGCTTCTTTGATTCTCTGCATAATGGGCACATGCCTGGAGGCCTCATCAAAGGCTCAGGTCGTTAATTATCGTTGGAGGACTCCGAAGGACTAGATCGGAGGAGGATGAGCTTTATCAGCTCGGTCGTAACGGAGATTCTGACGGGGGTGGGTGGGAGGTCCGAAGGTTTGATATAACCATTTTATTTTAATGTTTGGAAATGGTTAAAGTTAAAATGTATACAGTTTATGTAAAACCAATAAAAAATTATATGTATATATAAAAGAATAGAGCAAAATATGTGTGTGCTGGTCCAGGGGGGAGGTTACCGTGGGGCGAGGTCCAGGACCTGAGTCGAGGGTCGGCAGACAGTCCTCCATGGGCGAAGCGGGGTCCACAGCGAGGAGCCGGGCAAGGACAGGAACTCTGGGGGAACAGGACTGGATGCTGGCCGAAACAGCTCTTCAATGACGTTGCTCCCGCAACCTGGGACCGGGCTGACTAGCCTTTATCTTCTCTGAGACCAGGGGCAGTCCCGGCCCCCAGGAGACCCGCCTCTCCTGGCCTTAAGGCGAGCACTCCTCCTGGGAGAAACCAGTTCCCTCCGCCTCTCTGCCCTGAGCCTCTGCAGCTCAGGAGAGGCTGGAGGGTTACTGGACCCAGGGGGAGACTCACTTTCCCCTGACAGGGCTGGGAGAGGCGCACCTTCAGGCACTGTGTCCTCAACCACCTCCGGAGCCAGAGTGGATCCACCTGGTGCCTGCTCCTGAGGATCCAGCACAGGTGCAGGCGCTTCAGAAACAAGGCCCTGCCCCAGTTCAGCCAGCCCTGGAGGCGGGGACTCTTGTGCAGGCTGGGATTCCTCCGGTTCAGCCTCTGAATCGGATTCCCAGGCCATCACAATGTGATTGCAAAGGCATAACTTGCAGGTTTGCTCACCAGGAGTAGGCTGGGAGCTGCAGCTCCTTGTCATTGCCAGGGATGTTGCAAAATGTCCCAGGGACCAGGGGTGTCTTACCCATAGAGTCTAGTGGCGCGGGGCACCAGGGCACCAAGTTCCAGAGGGCGCCAGGGAAGAGGTGGAGGCTGGACACAGTGCCTCCCGGCATCAGTTTGCCACCCTCACCCGCCTCCGCCATGCTGCGCCGAAGCAGCGCCATGCCTGGATCCTCCATCTGCCGTGGTCACCGTGGCACGAAGCAGCCAGCTGAGCTGGGAGCCACCGCATCCAGCCTCCGCCTCTTCCCCACCAGAGGAGCTACCCTCCGGCCACTGCCCGCCTCCTCCAACCCCACCGGCAGCGCTGTCCTCCCTAAAAAACGGTCGACAACTGTAGGAAACGGGGGGGGGGCATGGAGGGAGCTTTGCACCACGGCGCAAGATATGCTTAAGACGGCCCTGCCAGGGACCTAGTTCAGGATACAAATATGGCCCGTTCATAAAGCACACCAATATTCTGAACTGGGTCCCACTCCCCCTTGAAAGTTCTTCTCTGGCTTGGATTGTAATCCAAGCTGGAGAACTCCCTTCCCCTTTGACTGTCCCTTCTCCTCCCACCCATTTATTTATGCAATGGCAGGAGGGCTGCCTCTTCCTGTCTCCCTACCACCATTAAAAATGAAAGCGAGTGGGCAGAAAGGGAGAAGAGAGACCCTCCTTTGCTGCCACCATCGTCACCAAAGTATCAGCATCAGCTGACAATACAGCAGCAGTCAGGGAAGGGTGTTTCAGGGCATACTTGGTGAGGAAGCCAGATTCTGCCACAATCCTGATGAACATCCTTTAGAAATAAGAAGTCATCTGAACTGGTCTGGAAATGCCTTGAAACTGACTGAGCAATTTTGGAATTTATTTATTATTTTGGGGGATGGTTGCTTGGTTTTCTAAGCGCCACTCAGAATCAAGCAGGGGTTGGGGTAGGTGAGATCGACCCACTGCTACTCAGGTTTTCAGCCATAGGGAACAGATCACATGACGGTAAGAGGAAGGATCCTTTGGAATCCTTGCGGTCCTTGAGATCCAGACCTTCCAAGTGTCCTTATTCTTCAGGGACAGTCCCAGTTTTACTGTAACCGTCTCACTTTCTGATCTGATCCTAGAATGTCCTTTTCCCTTAAAAGGTAAAGGTACCCCTGCCCGTACGGGCCAGTCTTGACAGACTCTGGGGTTGTGCGCCCATCTCACTCAAGAGGCCAGGGGCCAGCGCTGTCCGGAGACACTTCTGGGTCACGTGGCCAGCGTGACATCGCTGCTCTGGCGAGCCAGAGCCGCACACGGAAACGCCGTTTACCTTCCCGCTGGTAAGCGGGCCCTATTTATCTACTTGCACCCGGAGGTGCTTTCGAACTGCTAGGTTGGCAGGCGCTGGGACCGAGCAGCGGGAGCGCACCCCGCCGCAGGGATTCAAACCGCCGACCTTTCGATCGGCAAGCCCTAGGCGCTGAGGCTTTAACCCACAACGCCACCTGCGTCCCCTCCTTTTCCCTTAGGACATCCCAATTTTCATCAATGTTAGAGAGTATGGAGTTATGCAGCCCCCAAGCCAAGGAGATATGTAACTATTCAACCTTCAGAAGACATCTGAAGCAGCCATGCAGAGGGAACTGGTTTTTTTACTGTTTAATGTTTTATTATGTTTTTATATTTGCTGAAAGCCTCCCAGAGTGGCTGGGGCAACCCAGTTAGATGGGTGGGGGTGTTGTTGTTGTTGTTGTTGTTACAGTGGTACTGTACTTCAGGTTACAAACTCCGCTAACCTGGAAGAGTTACCTCGAGTTGAGAACTTTGCCCCAGGATGAGAATGGAAATTGTGTGCCAGCGGCGCAGCGGCAGCAAGAAGCCCCACTAGCGAAAGCACTCCTCTAGTTAAGGACAGTTTCAGGTTAAGAACGGACCTCCGGAACAAATTAAGTTTGTAAGTAGAGGTACCACTGTATTATTATTACAGTCAAACCTCGTAACTCGAACGCCTCCGTTGTCAAACGTTTCAGTTCCCGAACCCCGAAAAGCCAGAAATAAGTGTTCCCGTTTTCAAACATTCCTCAGAACTTGAACGTCTGACACAGCTTCCACTTGAGTGCAAGAAGCTCTTGCAACCAATCGGAAGCTGTGCCTCAGAACTCAAACATTTCGGAAGTCGAACGGTCTTCTGGGATGGATTACATTCGAGTTCTGAGATCTGACTGTATTATTATTATTATTATTATTATTATTATTATTATTATTATGGAATAGGATGTTCCTGTTTTCATCGGATAAATGTTGGAGGGTATGTGGGATCTAATATTCATTCTCTCACTGGAGCTCTGTACTGAGCCAAATTTTTGCAAAAAAAGACATTCCTAGGCTTTTCTTGACAGCTTTTTTGCATCTTTAAAGTCTAGTGTGACACATGATGATCCACATAAGCCTGACATCCTTTTGCTTTCTCTAGAAAAATAATAATCAAGTGTGGGTGTTTCTCTGAGAGATCACGATTCCCTCGTGCAGAGTTAAGGAAAGAATGCCATCCATTTTGGGGGGTTGCATCCAGCTACTAAATCATTTCCACACTCAGAGTAGATTTTCTCCTCTGCTGTACTCATGGAAGCTGTTCCTTTTGCACAACGATTTAGCTGGATACAACTCTTTCTTTCCTTGCACTTAGACAACAAAAAGTGCCATGGCACCAGTTTTCATGGGCCAGGCAGCTAATTAGGAGCTAATGTTTTCGACTTGTGACTCAGCCTGTTCTATTTACAAAAGCTGTTGACAGCATTATGCAGTTGGATTGTGGTCACAATCTTACCGCCAGTATTTTAATTAAGTTCATGCAAACACTTCTTTGAAATATTTGTGTAAATCTTCCTCCCAGCACATTTCCCCCCCCCCCTCCCACCACCATGTGAAAAATAGTTTATAAGTAGTGTTCATCCTGAACTGATAAAAACTGCTTGCACAACCCGTGGTCTTAGCGGCCAACCTCTGTGTTATGTGCAATTGAGTATCTGCTTCATCCAGTGCTTTGGGGAAATTTTGAATGAAAATAATAGCTTGGCAGGCAGTAACCAAGAGCAGAATAGTGGCTGCTAACTCTTTCCCTTTCTGCTATAGGTAAAGGTAAAGGGACCCCTGACCATTAGGTCCAGTTGTGACCAACTCTGGGGTTGTGGCACTCATCTCGCTTTACAGGCCGAGGGAGCTGGCGTACAGCTTCCAGGTCATGTGACCAGCATGACTAAGCCGCTTCTGGCAAACCAGAGCAGTGCACGGAAACGCCTTTTACCTTCCCACTGGAGCGGTACCTATTTATCTACTTGCACTTTGACGTGCTTTTGAACTGCTAGGTTGGCAGGAGCAGGGACCGAGCAGTGGGCACTCACCCCGTCGTGGGGATTCGAACTGCCGACCTTCTGATTGGCAAGCCCTAGGCTCTGTGGTTTAACCCACAGTGCCACCCGCATCCCCTTTCTGCTATATGTCCACCCAGAAGTTCACCTGTCAATCTGCTTTCTCAGCTAAGTAGGGAAAGGTACAGGCTCTCCAAATTTCTCTCTCACAGAGAGAAAGCCATGGGGAGTCGAATATGGGGACGGTGTTGAACAGACAAAGCGGGTTCTCCTTCATGGAGAGCACGTGTTGTGGTGGGAGCAACCATGACATCCCCTGTTGCTGAGCAGGTTAGTTTGGATGGCCACAAATTTGATTGGACACCTTCAGTTGTTGTTGGGGAAAATTTATTGTTGAAATTTTATTTGATTGATGGGGGTGCTATATATGTTCCCTGCACGCAGCGTTGAGCTTCCTATTTTCGCTGCACACATCGGATTACCGCCCACCCTCCCTTTATTTAGGGTTTGTTCATGCTGACCTTGTCATAGGGTCGTCTGCTTTGGGGCAGGGGCCTGGTAGGAATTTTACCATTTGGCTGATTGGCTGGTGCCATTTGGGTTTTGCCTAAAGTAAAGGTAAAGGTACCCCTGCCCGTACGGGCCAGTCTTGACAGACTCTGGGGTTGTGCGCCCATCTCACTTAAGAGGCCAGGGGCCAGCGCTGTCCGGAGACACTTCCGGGTCACGTGGCCAGCGTGACATCGCTGCTCTGGCGAGCCAGAGCCGCACACGGAAACGCCGTTTACCTTCCCGCTGGTAAGCGGTCCCTATTTATCACATCACAACTTGTAAGGCTGCGGTTAAAGGTAAAGGTAAAGGTAAAGGGACCCCTGACCATTAGGTCCAGTCGTGACCGACTCTGGGGTTGCGGCGCTCATCTTGCTTTATTGGCCGAGGGAGCTGGCATATAGCTTCCGGGTCATGTGGCCAGCATGACTAAGCCACTTCTGGCAAACCAGAGCAGCGCACAGAAACGCCGTTTACCTTCCTGCCGGAGCGGTACCTATTTCTCTACTTGCACTTTGACGTGCTTTCGAACTGCTAGGTTGGCAGGAGCAGGGACCCAAGAACAGTTCAAACAGGGGATTCAAACCGCCGACCTTCTGATCGGCAAGTCCTAGGCTCTGTGGTTTAACCCACAGCACCACCCACGTCCCTACAAGGTTGCGCTTAGGCATTGGTTAATTTTTGGTTGGTGGAGGGGGTATGGTTGGCTGTGCCTGCCCCTCCAATGCTGCTGCTGCAAGGGTATTCGATTAAAGGAATCTAGGGGCTCACCATGCTTTTGTTTGAACCCCTGGCAAGGGGCTAGGGCCATGCAAGAGCCCCTGGGAGTATTTGGGGAGAGGGGAGAGCCTGGCGCCCAGCTTTATTTTCTCCCCAAAATTGTTTTCCCTTACTGACTTCCTCAGGGGTGCGGTTGTCAGTTCTGTTCCCACCTCCAAGTGGTAAGAGATAGTCGCTAACCAGTGCCTAAGCAACCACTCACATACTGTAATTCAATAAAGTTGTGGCCAAAATTATGCCAAAAACCAAAACAAAGAGGATGTGTGAACCGTGTTTTTATTCGGGGGTGTCTTGGGAGTCCTTGGGAGTCAAAAGTTGCTGAACAGACAGAAAGTTAAGCAGCTCCTTTTCTACAACTTGCCCTCCTTCTTCAATGTCAACCTCTCTCAGAGTTCCCTTTAAAAAAAAGAGAACAATGGGGGGAGGATCGCCAAACTTCCAGAAATGTGTCACTTGGGCCCTAAACAGATCTGTAAAATGTCAGCTGAAGTCATCGTTTACAAACTGAAGTCTGAAAATTAAAAACTGAAGTCCGTCAAAGTTTAAACTCGATCATGAGCCATAGAGGTATGACACTCTATGCAATTGCATATATTTAAGAGATATAGTTACACATCTTCAAATGCATAGGTAGATATAAAACATACCGTATTTTTCCATGCATAAGACTAGAAATTTTATCAAAAAACTTGGTTTAAAATTGGGGCTCGTCTTATACATGGGTAGTGCTGAGGGGGTGTTTTCTTAATTTGGAGTCCCCAAAATAGGAGGCGTATTATACATGGGGGCGTTTTATACATGGAAAAATACGGTATAAAGCAGGAATAGGTCCGACTAAAATTGAATGCTGTTAACTGTTCACAAGGCTGCAATGAATATTTGGATCTGTGTGTATGAAACATATATAGCTGTATGAGAAGATCTGTCTATCAATCTGTATTTCAGTGAATCTTTTAAAGTGTGTTTTCTCTCTGAATGTGATTTCTATATGGGCTTTCAGAATAAATATTTGACGTGTTTTGTTTTGTTTTTAGCTGAATCATGCAAGGAGTGCCAAAGTCAGTGGATAAACAGATGAGGCTACAGTCCTGTGCAAACTTAACTACAGGAAAGCCCTATTGAACACAGTAGGGCTTACAAACACAGAGAGAATTACACTGTTAAATTCTAATCCACACCTTGGTCTGGGAGATACAAATCACATCAGTTAACTTGCACTGAATGGGCAAAGATCAAATTCCTCAAGCATCCCTATATCTTCCTATCTGGCACACTTCTGAAGATTTATCTCATGCAGCCTGATGGTCTTATCTATTTACTTACAAGTCGCACAGAGTTCAGTGGGACTTAGTCTCAAAGCATTGCTAGCTGGAGCATATTCCAGCTCACAGCACAGGAAAAAGGTTTCTGTCTTATCACTTGTGTTTAACATGATACGGAGGATAAGCAGCCTTCCCACGCAAACAGCCCAGAGAAATTCCTTCCTCCATCACAGCGCCACTGATACGGCAGTTTTGTAAACACAAAAGAGACACCGGTTCTCCTTCGAAGGCAATCGCAGGTACAGTGCTGGGAGAAAGGAGTTCCCTCGTGCAAATTTCTGCGGCTTGTATCTCGATCACAGGCTTCGGAGCAAGTATAAAACTGGGGGCAAAGAAAATAGAAGATGGACATTAGCTTACACCAACCTTTAGGAGATTTCTCAGCCAAGCTGAAGGCCGCAAGAGTGAAGAAATGGACCAGTGGAATGTTGAAAGCGTCTTTCATGATTAATCCAGGAGGGAGAAAGGGATACGTCTCCTTCAGCCAAAGGCAGGCATATTCCTTCGTGACGGCTTCCCGTTGAAGCACGGCTTGCTGCAACGTCCCTCTCAGCCACTGTCCCTGCTGTGGGTACTAAGTATAATCAGGAATCCTCGCACTTGCTTGCAGTGATGGACAGGACCAGCTGCTGTGCTTCCACTTAGGTCAGTATCAAAACGTGGGGGCTCATGAAACAAGAGAACACAAATCCCTTTAGAATTCCTTCTAAGCAAACATTCGGCAGCAGACAATGCCCTCGATGCCTTTCTAATATAATAGCTGAGCCAGGGCGACAGAAAATGCCCGGCCTCTGCTGTGGCCAAGAGCCAACAAACGCAGCGTTCTTCTTTCACGTTTCATTTGTATTTATTAAATTTGTATACCGCCTTTCACGGTGCTGTTTTTTCTAGAAAAAGAGGTGCTGGAATGCGCCCTTGTTCTCTTAGAAGGGCAATGGCGCCCACCTGAGAGGTGCCAGAACTGAATTCTGGCATGTTTTGGCTGAACAAAAAGGAAAAAGTCTCGGCCTTTCATCCAGGGCAGTTCGCAACATGAAAATGCAAAACGAGAACACGAAATACATAATGAAACAAAAACAGACCCATAGCTCATAAAAGGTAAAGGGAACCCTGACCATTAGGTCCAGCCATGGCCGACTCTGGGGTTGCGGCGCTCATCTCGCTTTATTGGCCGAGGGAGCCAGCGTACAGCTTCCGGGTCATGTGGCCAGCATGACTAAGCTGCTTCTGGCAAACCAGAGCAGAGCACGGAAACGCCTTTTACCTTCCCGCCAGAGCAGTACCTATTTATCTACTTGCACTTTGACGTGCTTTCGAACTGCTAGGTTGGCAGGAGCTGGGACTGAGCAACAGGAGCTCACCCTGTCATGGGGATTCGAACCACCAACCTTCTGATCGGCAAGCCCTAGGCTCTGTGGTTTAACCCACAGCGCCACCCGTGTAGATTTAAAAGGGTGTTAATCAGTCAAAGGCCTGGTTATAGAGAAACATTTTTGCCTGGCGCCTAAAAATATGGCACCAGGTGAGCCTCCTTGGGGACAGCATTCCACAGATGGGGAGCCACTGCAGAAAAGGCCCTCTCTCATGGTGCCCCCTTACTTACGCAGAGGCAGAATAGAGTGCATACTCTCCAACATTACTCTGATTAAAATAAAGAAGTCCCATTCCATAATGATAATTTTACTGTTCATACCCTACACGTCTAACTGGGTTGCCCAAGCAACTCTGGGCAGCTTCCAACATATAATAATAATAATAATTTATTATTTGTACCCCGCCCATCTGGCTGGGTTTCCCCAGCCACTCTGGGCGGCTTCCAACAGAGATGTAAAATACACTAAAATGTCACATATTAAAAACTTCCCTGAACAGGGCTGCCTTCAGATGTTTTCTGAATGTCAGGTAGTTGTCCATCGCCTTGACATCCGATGGGAGGGCATTCCACAGGGCGGGCGCCACCACCGAAAAGGCCCTCTGCCTGGTTCCCTGCAACTTGGCCTCTCGCAGTGAGGGAACCGCCAGAAGGCCCTCGGAGCTGGACCTCAGTGTCCGGGCAGACCGATGGGGAGGGAGACGCTCCTTCAGATATACTGGACCGAGGCCATTTAGGGCTTTAAAGGTCAGCACCAACACTTTGAATTGTGCTCGGAAACGTACTGGGAGCCAATGTAGGTCTTTCAAGACCGGTGTTATATGGTCTCGGCGGCCGCTCCCAGTCACCAGTCTAGCTGCCGCATTCTGGATTAGTTGTAGTTTCCGGGTCACCTTCAAAGGTAGCCCCACGTAGAGCGCATTGCAGTAGTCCAAGCGGGAGATAACCAGAGCATGTACCACTATGGCGAGACAGTCTGCAGGCAGATAGGGTCTCAGCCTACGTACCAGATGGAGCTGGTAAACAGCTGCCCTGGATACCGATTTGACCTGTGCCTCCATGGACAGCTGTGAGTCCAAAATGACTCCCAGGCTGCGCACCTGGTCCTTCAGGGGCACAGTTACCCCATTCAGGACCAGGGAATCCTCCACACCTGCCCGCCTCCTGTCCCCCAAAAACAGTACTTCTGTCTTGTCAGGATTCAACCTCAATCTGTTAGCCGCCATCCATCCTCCAACCGCTTCCAGACACTCACACAGGACCTTTACCGCCTTCACTGGTTCTGATTTGAAAGAGAGGTAGAGCTGGGTATCATCTGCATACTGATGAACACCCAGCCCAAACCTCCTGATGATCCCTCCCAGCGGCTGCATGTAAATGTTGAAAAGCATGGGGGAGAGGACAGAACCCTGAGGCACCCCACAAGTGAGAGCCCAGGGGTCTGAACACTCATCCCCCACCACCACTTTCTGAACACGGCCCAGGAGGAAGGAGCGGAACCACTGTATGACAGTGCCCCCAGCTCCCAGCCCCTCAAGACGGTCCAGAAGGATGTCATGGTCGATGGTATCAAACGCCGCTGAGAGATCCAGCAGAACTAGGAAACAGCTCTCACCTTTGTCCCTAGCCCGCCGGAGATCATCAACCAGTGCGACCAAGGCAGTTTCAGTCCATGATGAGGCCTGAATCCCGACTGGAAGGGATCCAAATGGTCCGCTTCTTCCAGGCGTGCCTGGAGTTGTTCAGCAACCACTCGCTCAATCACCTTGCCCAAGAATGGAAGGTTTGAGACTGGGCGATAATTGGCCATCGTGGCCGCATCTAGAGATGGTTTTTTAAGAAGCGGTTTAATAACCGCCTCTTTCAGCGGGTCTGGGAAGGCTCCCTCACGGAGGGAAGCATTCACCACCCCACGAAGCCCATCGCCCAGTCCTTCCCGGCTAGCTTTTATAAGCCAGGATGGGCAAGGATCCAGGAGACAGGTGGTTGGCTTCACTCGTCCAAGCAGCCTGTCCACATCCTCGGAGGTAACAGATTGGAATTGATCCCACACAACTTGACCAGACAGGACTCTAGCACTCTCTAGCACAGGACTCTAGAAACATAATAAAACATGAAACTTTTTTTAAAAAAACCTTCCTTCCCTATACAGAATTGTCTTCAGATGGCTTGGGGGTCGGATAACCAGTCAGCCAGTGTGGTGTAGTGATTAAGAGCAGTAGTCTCGTAATCTGGGGAACTGGGTTCGCGTCTCCGCTCCTCCACATGCAGCTGCTGGGTGACCTTGGGCCAGTCACACTTCTCTGAAGTCTCTCAGCCTCACTCACCTCACAGAGTGTTTGTTGTGGGGGAGGAAGGGAAAGGAGAAGGTTAGCCGCTTTGAGACTCCTTCGGGTAGTGATAAAGCGGGATATCAAATCCAAACTCTTCTTCTCTTCTTCTTCATACCCTGCAACATTTCTCCAGTGAAAACAGGGACATCCTAATGAAAAGTGGGACATTCCAGGATCAAATCAGAAACCGGAACGGCTTCTCTAAATCAGGGACATCCCTGGAAAATAGGGACACTTGACGGGTCTAAGAGTGGTATTCTGACCAAGGCAGAATAGAATGGTATTAGTGGTACTATTACTTCCCTTGAAACTATCCTTCTGTTGAAGCATTGGCTTTTTTTGCTGCTGCATCACACTGTTGACTTTTGTTAAGCTTGTGATCCATCAAGACCCCTAGAACCTTTTCACATGTACTGCTAGTAAGCCAGATGTCCCCCATCTTATATTTGTGCAGCTGGTTCTTCCGGTCTAAGTGCAAAACCTTACATTTTTCCCAGTTGAAATTCATTTTCTTAGCTTGGGCCCAGTTTTCCCATCTGTTAAGATCATTTTGAATTCTGATTCTGTCTTCTGCAATATTAGCTACCCCTCCCAGTTTGGCAGAACGCTGCGGCACCCCAACTGTCACTTTTTCCAGGATGACGAGGAACCATGAATAAGCACTCTTTGGGTTCCGCCAGTCAAGCAGCTACAAATCTGCCTAACAGTTACCTCGTTCAGCCCACATTTTACCAGCTTCCTCGCAAGAATATCGTAGGGGAATTCGTCAAGAGCCTTACTGAAATCAAGATACACTATGTCCACAGCGTTCCCCTGATCCACCAAGCTTGTAACTCCATCCCCCAACCCAAAAAAGAGAAATGAGTCATGCAACTAGAAGATCGATAGCTGTAAAAAAAACCTGCTGGTCAGAAACTGCTGCCCAGGGAGCAAGAGCATATTTTATTATCATGCCAGCAACAGTCATACAAACTGAGATAACTCAGGTCCGCTATACAGTGGTACCTCGGTTCTCAAACGAAATCCATTCCAGAAGCCCGTTCAGCTTCCCAAATGTTCGAAAACCCAGGCACAGCTTCTCATTGGTTGCAAGAGCGTCTTGCACTCAGCAGAAGCTGCATCGCATGTTCGGGTTCCGAAAAACGTTCGAAAACTGAAGCATTTACTTCCGGGTTTTTGGCATTCGGGAACTGAAATGTATGACAACAGAGCCATTCAGGAACTGAGGTTCCACTGTAATCTGAGGTTGAAATTCTGCAAAACTCATTTTCAGTGAGGGCAACACACAAGTGCTTGTTTCACTCACTGTTTATGGAGCATGTACATGACACCATCATCCAATTGTTGTCGTCCTCTGACTTCCTCATGCTTTCTCAGAGTACAAAAACCCAATTTTTGCCCCTTATTTCTCAGAATAGTAGTGCAATCATCACAGTTGTGGGTGGTTCTTAACAATACATTTCTTTATTTTTAAAACTGTGATTTTGAGGTGTGCAGAAGCTTTAGGATGGGCATAGGCAAACTCAGCCCTCCAGATGTTTTGGGACTACAACTCCCATCATCCCAGAACTCTGGTCCTGTTAGCTAGGGATGATGGGAGTTGTAGTCCCAAAAGTTGTAGTCCCAAGCTTGCCTATGCCTGCTTTAGGAAGACAGGGGTGTCAGAGAATTATGTCAAAAGTGGAGATGAGAGTGAAAATTGCCAATGTTTGCTTATTCTTCGTCCCATGTCCGGAACTCAATCCAGTGACTACGATTGACATTTGCTGTTGTTGTCGCTTTGAGTCTGCAAATGATATATAACTGATTACATTTTGCCCCCATTTGCCTTGCGCTTGGTGAAGACCTTTTTATTTCAGAAGGCATTTAAAATAAGTTCCCCTCGCTGCCACTGCCACCGCCTGATTTTATCTCAAATGTATATTTGGTGCAACCTTCTAAACCACAGAGCCCAGTACTTGCTGATCGGAAGGTCAGTGGTTTGAATCCCTGCCACAGGGTGAGCTCCCATTGCTCAGTCCCTGCTCCTGCCCACCTAGCAGTTCAAAAGTATGTCGAAGTGCAAGTAGATAAATAGGTACCGTTCCGGCAGGAAGGTAAACGGCGTTTCCGTGCACTGCTCTGGTTCGCCAGAAGAGGCTTAGTCATGCTGGCCACATGACCCGGAAGCTGTATGTCGGCTCCTTTGGCCAGTAAAGCGAGATGAGCGCTGCAACCCCAGAGTCGTCCGTGACTGGACCTAACGGTCAGGGGTCCCTTTACCTTTACTTTATTGTACACTTCTTAGAAAGTGTTAAGTGGCAGATATTCAGAAGCCTACCAACTAAGGCCAACTGGGCTACAGAGAACAGCGTCGGCCCGCTTTTATGCTTGAGGAGTGGACCTGAGTGAAGACTGCAATACTCAGGTCCGCTCTCCAAGCACCAGCTCCCAGGCTGTCATGGATTGGCTGATTTGAACTGAGGACCTGGCAGTGCCTACAATGCTCTGCGGTGACAGGAGAGGAGCGGCAAAACATGGCGAGGCTCTTTAGGTATTTGGAGGTACCTCGGCAGGCTGTAACCACCGCTCACGATGAAAACGTGTAAGCGGCCATTCTCAGATAGCTGGTACAAAAGCTTTCCTATTTTTGCAATCAAGGAAATGCTTTTTTAAAAAATGCATTTTTTATCAGACAAAATGCCCAGACAATCAAAATTCTTCTGAAACTATATAGAAAGGGCTGGGGGAGGGGGGGTCACACAAATTAACATATGTGAAAAATAAGGAGGATACGAACAGGAAGGAAGGAATTCTGATGGGGTGAAAGAATGAGGCAACTTAAGGAGATTTTGGGGAAGAAGAAGAAGAAGAAGAAGAAGAAGAAGAAGAAGAAGAAGAAGAAGAAGGGTAGTAGTAGTAGTAGTAGTTTGGATTTGATACCCCTCTTTATCACTACCCGAAGGAGTCTCAAAGTGGCTAACATTCTCCTTTCCCTTCCTCCCCCACAACAAAAACTCTGTGAGGTTAGTGGGGCTGAGAGACTTCAAAAAAGTGTGACTAGCCCAAGGTCACCCAGCAACTGCATGTGGAGGAGCAGGGAATCGAACCCAGTTCACCAGATTAGGAGTCTACTGCTCTTAACCACTACACCACGCTGGCTCTCTCAGCGAGAGAGAGAGAGAGCACGTCAAATGGCGCAAGAGCCACACGTTGCCCACCTGTGCCTTAGAGCAGAGGTAGCCAAGGTGACTGTTAGACTACAAATCCCATCAGCCCCAGCCAGCACAGCCAAGGATGATGGGAGTTGTTGTTCAACAACATCTGCAGGGTGCCACATTGACTGTCTCTGCTTTAAGGGTTTGTGCGAGTTGCCAAACAGGAATCTTAACGAAACACCCAGAAGCACTTTGATGTGAAACTGGCTATAAAGAGAGGCAGAATGGGTTGCCTGAGACTGAAACTGGTGGGCCTGGCAGGACCAGATCTTGCTTGCTTTCAAGTGTGCTGCAGTCACTCCAAAATTTATATATTTTGCAAAGGGGAGCTTGATGACCAGATTGAAGGGTGTGTTGTGCTGGGCTGTGTTCCCAGCCTTTGATGGACCTTACTCTTTCTGGACGCTAATAAATCATCATTGCCTGGGATGGTGAGCACTGCTGAAGCAAATACAAATACTTAGAAAGGACAAGCTGTTTTGCTCTGAGAAAACAGATAACAACAGACTGTCACGTCCCACTGAAATCTGTTCCAAGGGGGGGGGGAGGGAATCAGCTTCCTCACTGTATCTAACCCTGCCCTTACTCTGGGGACCAGCAGCGCCTAGGCAGAATCTGGCCCAAATGTTTAGAGGATAATAGAATTGGGAGTACTGTATTTTTCTGTGTATAAAACGACACCTTTTTTTGGACCCAAAATTAAGAAACCAATATTTCTTCAGTTGTTGAGCTTTGGGGGGGGGTGGGGGGAGAGCAGGGAGATTGCACAACAGAAATATGTTCTTTCAAAGGGGAAACTGTCCACAGACCTGTCACAATTAGGAAAGCAAGGAACACAATGTGACCAGGATATTGTAGATTCTGCCAAATTCACTGCCAAAAAGGAAAAGAGCCCCAAATGGCTATCTGTTCATGTTTGGTGGTACCTTGGTTGTTGAACGGCTTGGCTCCCGAACAAATCGGCTCCCGAACACCGCAAACCTGGAAGTGAGTGTTCCGGTCTGCAAATGTTTTCCGGAGGCTGAACATTCAACGTGGCTTCCGATTGAGTGCAGGAAGCTCCTGCAGCCAATCGGAAGCCGCACCTTGATTTTCAAACAATTCTAGGAGTCAAATGGACTCCCAGAACGGATTAAGTTTGACAACCAAGGTACCACTGTACACTTCCACCAGACTGCTGCAAAGTCCTCTGGGTGGATTGAAGATTCCCTTTGAAAAACAGCTACCAGTTTGATCTATCAATCCAAGATAGATTATTTCTTTTTTTTAATAATTTTGTAATTGGTTTTATACAATTTTATACATTTAACTTTGACCATTTCAAACATTAAAGTAAAAGGTTCTTTTGAACCTTCAGAACTCCTTCCCACCATGGATTTCATATTTAAGATTAATTTTCTCCATCTTTTACCATAATCCATCTGTTATATATCCATAGTTACCATAGTTAATTCCACATTACAGGTGTCATTACATTAATGACAAGATAGATTATGTCTAAAAGTTACCAATAAAAATAACTAAATAAAAAGAAGGAAGGAGATTGGCTTCCAATCCATTGGCTTCCAATCCACCATTTGTGATCGTCTCCCATCTTCTCCGACCACAAAGCCATTTATTTCTCCCATCAACAAAGCAACTTTCTTTGTCTGCCTCTGTTTTTCCAGCAGGAGTTACGGTACTTTTCTCATCAGGCCATTGCCACAGAAGCATTTTAAGAAAGCTGTTGGCAGCGAGGCTGGCTTATGTTATGCAGACACCTGCCAGGGAGCGAGTACAATGAGATCAGCCACTAACAAAGGCCATGAGCCAGCTGCTAGGCTTTGAGTAGCTAAGGAGAGCAATCTCAAAGTGACACAAGTGTTAGGTCTTTTTATAGTCAGCCCAAGCTTTCCTGAATCGCTCTTTGCTGTAATGAAAGTGAAACAGAACACTTCGATTTCTCTGAACATACAAAGCTGACACAGACCTTGGGTCCATTTCGGCCAGCATTGCTCTTTGCTGATGGGAGACAACACCTCTCTAGAATTGGGGGCAGAGGTCTTTCCCATCACCTGCTACCTGAACCTCTCAACTGCACATGCCACAGATTAAACCTGAGACCTTCTGCGTGCAAATCAGGGGTTTTTGGGCTCTTCTTGCCCTTCTCTGCTGATTTTGTCCAGCATCTGGTATCTGAAGTTATACTGCCTGGGGCAGAATCTCTCCAAAGGCCCCAAAGTTTATCCTAGCCCTGATACCCAAGATCCTTTTACACGTGGAGATGCTGTAGGTTGAACCTGCAACCTTATGCTTGGAAAATATGAGACCCACCTCTGAACTATGGCCAGAACATTTATCATTTAGCGATCATAAGCAGAAATCCCAGTGGATTCTTCTTGCCTCATCTCACCCCGGCATCGCTCAGTTTGCTGGATGTATATGTTTTTCTAGCTTTGATTTCCCAACTCCATCAGTATTGACATGTTGTCTTTCACCAAACAATTGATTCCTTGAGTTCAGGCTAAACAGTAAAAGCGACACACTGAATATTAAACCTCTCTTCGTTGCTGGAACTCCCAGCTGAAATCTCTATACCGACGCTGACATCTGCTGGTTGACTTTGTGATCCACAAAGCTTTTCATTGAAAAGGCGAGTCCCTACGTTGCAAGAGAGAGTTGTTGCTAACCAAAGGCCAGGTTCAGTTCGAACTTTTGATTGATATGGCCCCAGATACAAGCCTTCTGGAAGCTTCACCAGTTCTTGTGAATTCTCGGGAAGGTCCCATAACAACAATGGGGAGACGTTTTGAAAGATGGGTTAGGATTTTCAGGAATGGCCTGGCAAGGGAAGGTCCTGGGCAGAGTCTGTTTGTGCATCTGTACTCAATTAAGAACTAAGTGTGGATTGATATTACCACTGAGTCTACGGTTGGCTGTTTTTCTTTGGTATGCGTTTCCAAATGGAGAATGGGTGGTCTCCCATGGCCCTGGATCATGTTTGGATGCACCATAACTCAACTCATTTGTGGAGGGACACACCCTGCGATGATGGAACCTCATATAACCTGGTCACTAGGAGCAAGCTAAGAATATAATGTGAGGTTTAGCCAGCCACAAATGGATCATAAGTTGAACTTAAGAAGAGCCTGTAGGATCAGGTCTGTGGTCCATCCATTCCTGCATCCTCTTCTCAAAGTGGCCAAGCAGATGTCCATGGGAAACCTTCAAGCAAGATCTGAGTGCAAGAGCATCTCTCCCTTCCTGTGGTCTCCAGAAACTGGGATTCACAGGCATGTTATACGCTGAAAGAAAATTATATGAAAATGATGTACTGGTGGTTTTTAACTCCTAGTAAATTAGCAAATATGTACAAAACATGCTCAAATGTACACTGGAAATGTAAGGAAAAAGAAGGCACCTTTTATCATATGTGGTGGAATTATAAGGTAGAAAATGATTTTGGGAAATGATATATAATGAGTTGAAAAAAATGTTTAAAACAACCTGTCAGGTGCTGTTGCGGTTGCTGGAGAGTAACCAGGCAAGACTCCGACCTGTCTTTTACAGGCTTTATTTGGGTGCAAACTATTTACACTGAAGAGTGTCATAAGTTCATATCTGGCTCAATTTCTAGTAGTATCCGGGAGTGGTCTGTTTTTGTACCCCCCCAACATAAAAGTCTCATCACCCCCAGCCTTTTCCACCCCTCCCTGCGCTTCAGACTACTGCGCAGGATGGGTGCTGGCAAGGGTGTGCTTCCTGCCTCTCCGGCATGCTCAGGCTCGGTGTTAAGGCTCTTCCTAGCATCCTCTGGTCCTTGCACCTCTTCTTCACTGGAGGTGGGGCTTTCCTCCTCACTGGAAGAGGAACTGCTTTGCAAGATTTTCGGAGGCTGTAACACAACTGCCCTTCTATCTCTCCCCTTTGAGCCATTGGCAGTTCCCTGACACAACGTTTGCTAAAAAAAAAAAAAAAAAAGCCTGAAGCCTTCCTTTTAGGAATTCTAGGTGCCAAAATCCCAAAGGAGCAGAAAAGACTATTTATGTACACGATCACGGCGGCACAGATGTTACTGGCCCAGAGATGGAAAGAAGATAAAGTTCCTACCAGAGAAGAATGGCAGATGAAGTTAATGGACTATGCTGAAATGGCTAAAATGACCAGTAGAGTCAGAAATCAGGAAGACCAGAATTTTAACAAGGAATGGGGGAAATTGTAAACAGTTAAAATTGTTAGTAGGATTGGAATATCGCTTGAAGTTTAAGGCTGAATTCTGGACATAATGGAAAAGGTAAAGGATTTGGAGTTTCATAAAATATGTGAGAGGAAATGATTAATAGGACCCACAAAGGGGAGGATGGAAGTCCAGAAGCATTGCTGCCTGTAACTGTGGATTTTGGGGGCAGTGGGAGAGGCACAGAAGGTGGGAGACATGATAGAGGTACATACAATTCTGCTTGGAGGGGAAAGTGAATAGGGCTCTTGTCTAATACTAGAACCAGGAGTCACTCAGTGAAGCTGAAGGTGGGAGATTCAGGACAGGCTTGTGGAAATACTTGTTTTATAGAGTGCATGGTTTAAACTATGGAGTTTGCTATTGCAAAGATGTGGCACCGATAAAGGGACCCCTGACCATTAGGTCCAGTCATGGCCGACTCTGGGGTTGCGGCGCTCATCTCGCTTTATTGGCCGAGGGAGCCGGCGTACAGCTTCTGGGTCATGTGGCCAGCATGACTAAGCCGCTTCTGGCGAACCAGAGCAGCACACGGAAACGCCGTTTACCTTCCCGGCGGAGCAGTACCTATTTATCTACTTGCACTTTGACGTGCTTTCAAACTGCTAGGTGGGCAGGAGCAGGGACCGAGCAACAGGAGCTCACCCCGTCGCAGGGATTCAAACCGCTGACCTTCTGATCAGCAAGTCCTAGGCTCTGTGGTTTAACCCACCTGCCACCTGCATCCCTGGGTTAGATCCACCGGCTTAGATGGCTTTAAAAGGGGATTAGACAAACCCATGAACGATAAGGCTTCCAATGGCTACAAGGCATAATGGCTGTATATGCCATCCATAATAATAATAATAATAATAATAATAATAATAATAATAATACAGTGGTACCTCAGGTTACAAACACCTCGGGTTACAGACTCTGCTAAGCCAGAAGTAGTACCTCAGATTAAGAACTTAGGATGCCCCAGGATGAGAACAGAAATTGGGGGGCAGCAGCATGGTGGCAACGGGAAGCCCCATTAGCTAAAGTGGTGCCTCAGGTTAAGAACAGTTTCAGGTTAAGAACGGACCTCCGGAACGAATTAAGTTTGTAACCAGAGGTACCACTGTAATAATTAATTAATTATACCCCACCCATCTGGCTGGGCGGCTTCCAACAAAAAGCTTCCCTAAACAGGGCTGCCTTCAGATGTCTTCTAAAAATCTGGTAGTTGTTTTTCTCTTCAACATCTGGTGGGAGGGCGTTCCACAGGGCAGGTGTCACCACCGAGAAGGCCCAAGTCAAATTACTCTCTCTAAAAAAAAAAAAAAGTATTCCTACAAAATAATTTAAGTTTCCATCTATTTTTCACTATCATTACTGGGCTATAATGCTCTTCACTCTGAGCAGGCTGAAAGCAAAGAGTAAGGTTACCGTAACTTCCATCATAGAGCTTCAGTATGCTGATGACAACGTAGTGTGTGCATGCTCAGAGGATGACCTCCAAACCATCCTAAATATCTTTGCAGAAGCTTACGAAAAGCTTGGCCTATCACTCAACATCCAAAAAAACAATGTGCTGCACCAACAAGTACAAAAAAACCCCTCTGCAGCACCACAAATCCAACTCAATGGCGCAACGTTGGAAAATGTTGATCACTTCTCCTACCTTTCCACAAGGGCCAACATTGATGCCGAAATCCAGCATCACCTGAGCTCTGCAAGTGCGGCTTTCTCCCAATTGAAGTGCAGAGTGTTTGAGGACTGGGACATTCGCAGGGAAACCAAAATGCTTGTTTACAAAGCTATTGTACTACCAAACTTACTATATGTTTGTGAAACATGGACGACTTATAAACGCCATCTCCAACTCCTTGAAAGATTCCATCAACGGTGTCTCCAAACAATTTTACATATCACTTGGGAAGACAGGCAAACTAATATCAGTGTACTGGAAGAAGCAAAGATCACCAGTGTTGGCAATGATTCTTCAACACCAACTTCATTGGACTGGTCATGTTGTTCGGATGCCTGATTATCGTTTTCCAAAGCAACTACTCTATTCCGAACTTAAAAATGGAAAGCATAACACTGGTGGTCAACAAAAGAGGTTTAAAGACTATCTCAAGGCAAATATTTAAACATGTAGTACAGTGGTACCTCGGGTTACATGCGCTTCAGGTTACATAGGCTTCAGGTTAAAGACTTCGCTAATCCAGAAATAGTACCTCGGGTTAACAACTTTGCTTCAGGATGAGAACAAAAATCGTGCTCCGGCGGCACGGCGGCAGTGGAAGGCCCCATTAGTTAAAGTGGTACTTCAGGTTAAGAACAGTTTCGGGTTAAGAACGGACCTCCGGAACAAATTAAGTACTTAACCCAAGGTACTACTGTAGTAAAATTGTTACAGCTTGTATAGTTACACTAAAGCACCACTGGAGGGCAGCAAAAACTCAGCACTTGATCGTCTTTGCTGATTCTTACAGGGTGGGCTCATTGGTTTAAAGCCACCAAGCCTGTTCTAGGATATTTGAAAGCTTCTGATAAGATCTTTAGTTACTGAATTAGTGAACAATTTTAGAATGGATTAAGATTTCAAGGCTGCCTATACCTGAATAAGGGACGCGAGTGGCGCTGTGGGTTAAACCACAGAGCCTAGGACTTGCCGATCAGAAGGTCGGCGGTTCGAATCCCGCAACGGGGTGAGCTCCCGTTGCTCAGTCCCTGCTCCTGCCAACCTAGCAGTTCGAAAGCATGTCAGAGTGCAAGTAGATAAATATGTACTGCTCTGGCAGGAAGGTAAACTGTGTTTCCATGCGCTGCTCTGGTTCGACAGAAGCAGCTTAGTCATGCTGGCCACATGACCTGGAATCTGTACACCAGCTCCCTCAGCCAATAAAGCGAGATGAGCGCCGCAACCCCAGAGTCGGTCACGACTGGACCTAATGGTCAGGGGTCCCTTTACCTTTTTATACCTGAATAACCATTGGTCATGAGTGATTAATATCGTTACAAAAGTTGGGTGCCTCCCCATACCTCTGTAGCAAGAGCTCAGGGGGTTCCATGCACAGGGTCTGTGTTCCTTTGGAGAAATGAGACATGGCAGAGACTGTTGTGGCTTTAAGAAATGTGGTTTATTTACCTATTTACGCCTTCGGTCTGCATGGAGGGAGTCCAGATCTTATGGCACAGTCATTTCAAGAGCGGCTTGTCCCCCCACCCCACCCCCAGCAGTGCAGCAGTGCTGAACCAAAAGAAAAGATATATCTTCTCATTTGCTCTCCACCATTTCAAGTAGCCAATGGGGTACTCTCCAGATGTGGCTGGCCTCCAATTCCCATCAGCTCCAGCCAGAATGGCCAATGGTCAGGGATGATGGGACTTGTAGTCCGGCAACTTCTAGAACTAAAGCTTTAGTTTCTTCATCTATGCCTTGTTCCAACTAAATATTGCAGTCCTAATTTATACACACACACACCCGCTCCAATTTCCAGTTTTCTGTATGTGCTTTGAAAGACTACAGCTGATGGCTTTATTTTTTTTAATCCATCTTGAGCCCGTTTCTTGATACAAGGCAGTCATCATAAATGACAAATGCCCGGCTCCTTCTGCTAGAAAACAAAGTGGCTTTGAAGTTGATGATGAAACTTTGACAAGGCCAGGGGTCCAGCTCTGCTGGAAACTCGAAATAACCTCCACTGGAGACTCATGGTTTACTTAAAACAGGGTCCCTGACACCCACATAAGGCCAAGTACTCCTTCTGTTTATCAAGGAACACATAAACAATGTCAGCAAAGGCAGCGTTAAGCCAGGAGACTGAAGTTGACCCCCTGAAATATTGCTCGATGGTCATCAAAGAAGCAAAATGTCCATTCACAGATAATTCTGGAAAGTTTTTATTCTGGTTCTTCTTTGAAAGGGTTTCTTACTTATGTTCCTTACTAGCATTATCAGTCTATTTGGACTAGGCAAATAATCCAGAATGCAGCAGCCAGACTGGTGACTGGGAGTGGCCACCGAGACCACATAACACTGGCCTTGAAAGACCTACATTGGCTCCCAGTACGTTTCCAAGCACAAGTCTTGGTGCTGACCTGTAAAGCCCTAAATGGCCTCGGTCCAGTATATCTGAAGGAGTGTCTCCACCTCCATCGTTCTGCCCGGACACCAGTGGCGTAGCGTGGGTTATCGGCACCCGGGGCAAGGCAAGTAATTTGCGCCCCCTAACCCATGGATTTGCACCCCCTAACCCATGGATTTGCGCCCCCTAACCCGTGGATTTCCCTAACCCCCAGATGTTGCGCCCGGTGCGGCCGGCCCCCCCTGCACCCCCCACGCTACGCCACTGCCGGACACTGAGGTCCAGCATCGAGGGCCTTCTGGCGGTTCCCTCACTGCGAGAAGCAAAGTTACAGGGAACCAGGCAGAGGGCCTTCTCGGTGGTGGCACCCGCCCTGTGGAACGTCCTCGCATCAGATCTCAAGGAAATAAACAACTACCAGACTTTTAGAAGACAGCTGAAGACAGCCCTGTTTAAGCAAGCTTTTAGTATCTGATGAATTATTGTATTTTAATGTTTTGTTAGAAGCTGTGCAGAGTGACTGGGGAAACCCAGCCAGATGGGCAGGGTATAAATAATAAATTATTATTATTATTATTATTATTATTATTATTATTATTATTATTATTATTTTATTATTATTAAATGCATTCACAGCACAGAGAGGACTGCATTTGCCAGGGGCTGAAGACCAGCAAAGGAATCATATGACAGAATGTTCCTCATAGAATCATAGGATTGTAGAGTGGGAAGGGACCCCAAAGTCATCTAGTCCAACCCCCTGAAGTGCAGGAATATTTAATGTCCTCTGTTCAAGCAAACACTCTGCATGATAGGCACCCTATATATAGAAATGAGCAAACCAGTGATATTTTAGGGAGCAGGCTAGCAGGCGGAGCCCATGACTTACATCACAGGAGCCTACACAACACAAAACACTGTTGCTGTATGCAGGTTTTATTTTATCTGTTTTTTATCTTATATTTTGGAAATGTACATCCAGTTTTTTTCCCTTTAAATTTTTGGGGGGTCCCCAAGAGAGTGGGGCCCTAAGCTATATATAGCTTGTTTAGCTTAAACGTAAATCCGGCACTGATTGCTGCTTGCTGCTGAATGTAGCAAGCAGTCACAGCAACTGAACTCCGTGGAACTGGGGTGATGGCAACCTTGATGCGCTTTGGGTGGCGGTATGCGTGCACCACACTGCAGGCAGAAAAATGTCAAATAATGATAATCTGCCTCTGAAACCCATTCCTGACATATTTTTGCCGTGACTCACACGAGCAGCGGTAGTAACGAAGTAAAGACAATCTTGGCCTGGCAACGTGAACCAGAAACCGGACACCAAACAGACAACATAGCAACAACAAAAGAAGCCAGGGCAGCTGCACACCAGGCAAGGGGGGAAATGTTATTTTACGAAGTTAAAAAAGAAAAGAAACATAAAATATATTTGAGGAGAGAAAACAAGGAACTTACCATTTATGTAAACATAGAGCAGGCTTTTTCTGGCTGCCTGATTGTCACAAGCAAGGGGTAATTTCATTATTTCTTCAGGTTTAAATGCATGCCCATCCTAAACAGGCTTGGTTAATGGGAGTTGGGGTCTAAATGCTCGTCCACACACCCACTTGTCCCAGGAGCGGGTGGCACTGTGGTCTAAACCACTGAGCCTCTTGGGCTTGCAGATCATAAGGTTGGCAGTTTGAATCCCCATGAGGGGGTAAGCTCCCCTTGCTCTGTCCCAGTTCCTGCTAACATAGCAGTTTGAAAGCACACCAGTGTAAGCAGATGAATAGGTACCACTGTGGCAGGAAGGTAAATGGCATTTCCGTGCACTCTGGCTTCTGTCACGGTGTCCTGTTGCACTAGAAGTGGTTTAGTCCTGTTGACCACATGACCTGGAAAACTGTGAACAAATGCCGGCTCCCTCGGGCTGGAAGCGAGATGGGCACCACAACCCCATAGTCGCCTTTGACTGGACTTAACGGTCCAGGGGTCCTTTACCTTTACCTTTTTTACCACTTGTCCCACCCGTTGTCCCCAAACTTGCTCTTTACCACTGAATCGGAGCAAACACCGATCAGGTTTTCTGCAGATTGACATTTGCTCCAATTGAGTTTTTCTGGGGAAATTGGCGCGACAAGAGGGAAACATCTCAGACCTCTGCTTTATAGGTACGGGACAAGCACAAGTGTGGAAAAGCCCTAACAACACCGGGTGGGCAGCACACTAGATACTCCCTAGTCTAGTCACTAGGACAGGATACATGGGCTTTCCCATTTTATCCTTTCATTGATGGAAGAGTCCATCAATGGTGTCTCCAGAAAATGTTACACATCACTTGGGAAGACAGGCGAATTAATGTCAGTGTACTGGAAGAAGCAAAGATCACCAGTGTCAAAGCAATGATTCTCCAACATCAATTTTGTTGGACCGGTCATGTTGTGCGGATGCCTGATTATCGTTTTCCAAAGCAACTACTCTATTCTGAACTTAAAAATGGAAAGCATAATGCTGGTGGTCAACAAAAGAGGTTTAAAGAGGTTTAAAAAGGTCTCTCAAGGCAAATCTTTAAAAATGTAGTATAAACACCAACAACTGGGAAACACTGGCCTGCAAGTGCTCCAATTAGAGAACAGCCTTTACCAAAGGTGTCATGGGCTTTGAAGACGCTCGAACTTAGGATGAAATGGAGAAATGTGCTAAGAGGAAGCCATATTTGGCAAACCCTCACCATAGTCAACTCCTACCCAGAAACCTATGTCCCCACTGTGGAAGGATGTGTGGATCCAGAATTGGCCTCCAAAGTCACCCAAGGACTCACAGTTAAAACAGTGTTTGTGGAAGACAATCTTACTTGGCTATGAGAGATCACAGAAGAAGAAGAAGAAGAAGAAGAAGAAGAAGAAGAAGAAGAAGAAGAAGAAGAAGAAGAAGAAGAAGAAGTGGTGGTGACTGGCCCAAAGAAACCCTGTGAGCTTCACATTTGGCCTTACGGTTCAAGCCTGACATCATCCACTAGGCCACACTGTCTGTCTTGTGGACTTACACGGAAAGCCCATTCGTTTTCAAACTTGAGTGGATAAGGTTATGGGACACAGTATCACCCCCTTGTTCTGTTTGGATGCTTGTCAGGGGCTTCTAAAACAATTGTACAAAATGTTATTATTTTTTACTCCATGAGTGGAGGCAGCTGTTGTCTCCCACGTCAGGAGCTTGCAATGCATGTGTCCAGAGCATCCGTCGCCACCGATTAAAGCACAGCAGCCTTGAACTCTCGTGGCGGTCCATGTGTGTGTCATAGACCCCAGCCCATGCACTTAGAGCAGCTGTGCTGCAGCCGAAATAGATAGAACTCCAAACTCTGGCTTTACTCCCCGTCCCCCTTTTTTCTTACAAGCAGGACTGCGTCAGTTTTAAGAGCATGAGCTACAGGCCAAAGTTCCAATCTCCCTTCAGTTGGGACCTCACTATAGGCAAGCTATTATCCATCTGCATCAGGGAAGGCTTACGTTTCTATTTTGCAGGATAAATGAGATCTCCTGGTTCTGAGGGATGGCTATTTTTCTGAGTCGTGCAGAGCAATGCAGTAGCTTCATGCTCAAAGCACTAGTGATGAAGTAGACTCCATGTGTGGGAATATTAAAGATAGTAGGAAAGCATATATTGGATAAGCATTATCCTTCCTTCTGTGATGGCCTGGGAATCTGATTCAGAGGCTGAACCTGAGGAATCCCATCCTGCACTGGAGTCCCCTCCTCCAGGGCCGGCTGAGCCAGGGCAGGGGCTTGAACCTGAAGGGCCTTGTGCCAGATCCTCAGGAGCAGACACCACCTGAATCCGCTCTGGCTCCTGGGGTGATGGAGGACCCATTGCCTGCAGGTGCTCCTCTCCCAGCCCTGTCAGGGGAAGGTGAGGTTGCCTCTGGGTCCAGTAACCCTCCAGCCTCTCCGGAGCTGCAGAGGCTCAGGACAGAGAGGCGGAGGGAACTAAGTTCTCGCAGGAGGAGTGCTCACCTCCAGGCCAGGAGAGGCGAGTCACCTATGGACCGGGGCCGTCCTATGCCTCAGAGGAGATAAAGGCCAGCCACCCAGTCCCAGGTTGCGGGAGCAACCGTTGGTTACCTGTTCCTGCTGGCACCCTGTCCTGCTTTCTGCCAGAGTTCCTGACCACGCCCGACTCCCTGCCTTGGACCCCACTTCAGCCTTGGACCGGACACGGACCACGCCGCACGGTAACACCCCCCTCCCTGGGACCAGCACACCTTCACTCATGCTAGTAAGTGATGTAGCAGAGCAAATTCCCCTCAATATAGCTGGAGGCTAGTTTGCAGATTCGTTTGTATCTCTCAGTTAAGTTTGTTCCTGGTGTCCCCTTTTGTTTGTTTTTTTTAAATATAATTTTTATTAACAGGCCAATCAAATCACATTAATTCCAAATCACATTAGTTCCAAATTATACAGCCAGATTTTTAAAATTTTGTTGGAGGTACCCAAACTTCAAGCTCCGAAAGGGATCCAAACATCACTCTTGCTGCTGCTTTAATTAAACAGTTCTATCCAGTTCTGTCCAGATAGTCTCTTTGTTATTTTCCTCATCTTCCTGTTGTTATCATATATTCCTTTCTTTGTGATCTCATAATCTTCAAAAGCGGGTTGAAAACAAACATCTCCTGTGTGGGTTTTACACTCTCCAAGAGTCATATCACATAAAGGACAGATGCCATTTCCACACCTCCGTAAAAAACATTCCCACAGTCTGTCCGTTGATTTCCACAGGCTTGCCAGTCTATATCTCAGGGGGCCCTGCCAGGTCAAGATCACATTCTGATAGCCATACATTCACATTCTGATGACCCTGGTCCTCCTCCCCCTCGTCCTCCTATAGGCAAGCCTGTCTTAACGAAACTCCATTTGTAACTGCGTCATAAAACTTTATTTCCATTCCCCGATGTTTCCACCAGTCCTTTCTTTGATCAGTAATTCATTTTCACACAGTTCTTGATCTCCTGCTTGTGATTAGTAATTTGCAACGATTCTTCTCTCTGGAGGGGAGGGTTATTGGTACTCACATAAGGCAAAAAAAGAACAGTTTTTTCCTCCCCCCCTTTCCATTTCACTCCAACATACCAATCTTTTAATGATGATTCGTCACTTGATTTATTGTCCAGCCCGTCGCTCCGCTCACAGAGATCCCATTAATCAGCAGTCTTTACTCCCGATCTTCACTTGATGTATGTGCATTAGCTTCTTTCCAATTATATATTTCCAATTATATGTTTCGAGCTAATGCGAACCAGTGCGCGATTAGAGACAGCGTCAGGGAGAGCCGACCTCACCCGAAGGCTTCGTGCCAAGTGTCCACACCCCCTTCTTTCGAATCCGGGGGTGAATTATGGACACAGCTGGCAAGGCAGTCCCCCCCCATTCCCTGGGGGGGCAAGGGAGGCTGCATACTCCCATATCAGCCTCTTAATTACCTCGTGTGGGTCAGAGAGATGTTATTGTCGGCCATCTTCCAGTGCGCCCCCTGGTGGCCCCCAAGTTCTGGTTTATCTTCAGATCTTATAAATCTTTCGCCTTTTACCTGGTGTCCCCTTTTGATCCCTCTTAATAGAATAAAGACACAAGAGTCTTTCTGAGTCAAGCAGCAAAAAATTTACTCACATTTCAGTTCACGGTTTGATCCCTGAAAGGCAGGCTTTACTTAGTGGTTACACAAACTGTGAGTTCATTTCATATGGAGAGTGAACTCATGTGCTGTCTGAGAGCCAGCATACAGCAAAATTGCATTAAGACAACAAATGGCTGCAGGAGAGCAGCATGGCAGCAAAAGATCAGCAAGCAAGATGAGAAAAACAATAAGTGAGAAAATGGCTGTGTGACTCGGCTCTTTTATGGAGTCAGCCAGAGCCATGCCCATCTCCCAGGTCACATGCAGGGGGAAGATGCTGCAGACCAGAGGAACAGGAAGTTACACTGACCAGATGTCCCCCTGCCTGTGCCCACTCTAGGGAAATAAGGAATATTGCACTTGACTGTACCAGTGGATTACATCCCACGCCATGCACAAGACTTTGAAGATAACTCTTTACTTTCAGGATGGCAACTATTAACAGGCAGTAGCATTGATGCATATCAAGTCCAATACAATGCGTTTCTCTCCCTTGAGCCCAAGAGAGGTTCTTCTAGCTTCTAAAAGTCCTTCAAAACAGTCAGTACATTATAGCTTGTCTGTCTTCACCCAATCCTCCAGACACAGCATCTCCACACTGAGTGAAACGATGGCAAAACAACCAGCCAACCCTCCTATCCCTACTGAAGACTCACACAGGCTCACTTTTATAGCGAGTTAACCAACTGACAAGGCAATGATTCCGCATTCCGGTGACCTTAATTGGAGTCATGAGATTTTGCAGTTGTTACATTACATAGGTTTTCTTTTTCCCAATACAATTTATTATTTGTAGTAAGGTTAAGGCTTAGCACTGAGCCTTGTAAGTAAGGTTAAGGTAAACTACTGAGCCTTAGGCTTGCCGATTGGAAGGTCGGTGGTTCAAATCCCCGCGACGGGGTGAGCTCCCATTGTTCGGTCCCTGCTCCTGCCAACCTAGAATTCGAAAGCATGTCAAAGTGCAAGTAGATTAATAGGTACTGCTCTGGTGGGAAGGTAAACGATGTTTCTGTGCGCTGCTCTGGTTTTGCCAGAAGCGTCTTAGTCATGCTGGCCACATGACCCGGGAAAACTGTCTGCGGACAAATGTTGGCTCCCTGGGCCAGTAAAGCTAGATGAGTGCCGCAACCCTAGAGTCGTTTGCAACTGGACTTAACTATCAGGGGTCCTTTACCTTTACCTTTACCTTTACCTTTACGGCTTACTGGGAAATGATATACAATGAAATGAAAAGGATGTTTAAAATAACGTAAAAAAAGCAACAACCCAGAAGCCTTTCTCTTGGGAATTATAGGGATAGAACTACCTAAATTGTATAGAAATTTATTCATTTATGCAACTACAGCATTAAGAATGTTACTTGCCCCAAAATGGAAAGAAGCAGCAGTCCCAGAAAAGGAAAAATGGATCCAAAAAACCAATGGAAGATGCAGAAATGGCAAAACTTACCAGAAGAATAAGAAATCAAGATAACAAATTTTTATAAAAGAATGTAAATGGTTTATTGAATATTTACAGATAAATTGTAAACAGTGGTAGGATTATTGTAATAACCTGCAGCTTCATAAGAGTATATATACATAAAGAAGATAAATAAATAAGTTAATTTAGAGATGCAGAATATATTAAAAATAAATATAAGGAACCGCAGAAAGAGGAGGAAGGAAGTCAAGTTTTGAAATGTAGAAATGATTGTAAAATCCGTGAAATGTATGTATCTGAAAAGTATAATTTTTTTTTTAAAAAAATCCATAATAAATATATATATTATGTGAACAGTAAATGGGTTTGATACAAATTATGAAGCCAGTCAAACATAATTTGACAGAGTTACAGGTAGGTAGCCGTGTTGGTCTGCCATAGTCAAAACAAAAAAATTCCTTCCAGTAGCACCTTAAAGACCAACTAAGTCAGTTCTTGGTATGAGCTTTCGTGTGCATGCACACTTCTTCAGATACACTGAAGTGTGCATGCACACGAAAGCTCATACCAAGAACTGACTTAGTTGGTCTTTAAGGTGCTACTGGAAGGAATTTTTTTGTTTATAATTTGACAGAAATTATGAAGCCAGTCAAACTGTAAACATGTCAGGGAAATGGAATAATCCAAAAACCCACATTTGGCATGAAGAACAGCTTCAACTATGTCAAATGCTATGCAGCCATGCTCCGGTTCCATTTTAAGAGCCTGGCAATAAGAGCATCCTGTTAATTTCATGTGTGGTTTATTGGTCTAGGCGACAGCATGACTCAGGACCACTTCTGAAGTTGCTTTTAAGATGCGTACAAATGCCCCATAGGAAAGATTGTGTATGTGCCTATGGCAGGAGTTGGCAACCTGGCGCCCCCCAGGTCATCCATGAAGGCCTTTGTTGGTGCCCACAGGCAAGGTCTTTGAGCTTTCATTGAGAAAAATAATCTCTAGCCCTCCTAGAAAGTTAGGAATCAAAATGTGCAGGCAACCCCTTCTGAGCAGTCAGCCTGGCTGCTCCCACCTATCAGTATTTTTAGCCAAGGAGTGAAGTCAGAACTGTGACTGATAATTGAGTTGTTTGAACACCAGGTGTCAGGGAACTGCCATCGGAGCCAGAGGGAGAGGGAGGGCTCCAGAGGGATTACGGAGAGCGTCCCAGGAGGGAGAGAAGCAGCCCATCTTTTGGGGAGGGAAATCAGCGTAGCACCAGTGGAGAAGGGGGGCAGATGGGGGAATTGGCGAGGTGGCTCCATGACTCCTCGCCGGAGACCAGCGGGGAGAGCACGGGTCCTCCGCTGCCCACACCCTCCCTGCGCAGAAGGCTTCCGCGCAGGGAGAGTAGGCGGAGACTAGGCGTCAAAGAGCTTCTTTGCTGGGCGAAGTTCAAGAAACGCCCACTGACGGATTCTGCCAGCGACTGAGACAGCCACGGGTGAGTGGCTGTCCAGACAGAATAGGGTTCAGCCAGGTAACTCAGCCAGGTGTGGCGATGACTTATGCACGAGCAACCCCTAGAACCATTACACCAGGCAATGGGAATCCCCGAGGTACTAAATAGCTGCTTCTTCTCCCTCTCCTGTACCATACTTTTTCTGCTTCTGTCTTATTCTCTAGTACAGGGATCAGCAAACTTTTTCAGCAGGGGGCCAGTCCATTGCCCCTCAGACCTTGTGGGGGGCAGGACTATATTTGGGGGGGGGGAATGAATGTATTCCTATGCCCCACAAATAACCCAGAGATGCATTTTAAATAAAAGCACACATTCTACTCATGTAAAAACACCAGGCAGGCCCCACAAATAACCCAGAGATGCATTTTAAATAAAAGGACACATTCTACTCATGTAAAAACACGCCGATTCCTGGACCATCCATGGGCCGGATTGAGAAGGCAATTGGGCCGGATCCAGCCCCTGGGCCTTAGTTTGCCTACCCGTGCTCTAGTAGTCTGTGGACTCTTCTGAGTTTGGCCTTCCTTTCCCCCCTTGCAACCAACTTCCCCCCTACATCTTTCCAGAGGTGTGTTCGCCTTACATCAAGTACTCCCTAGAACTTAATTTCCTGCAAAGAGCACAACACAATGTTAACAAATTTTCTCCCCACCCCAAAAAATAGCAAATGCAAAATGTAAAACATATGCAAAGCAGGTCTGTTGAGTACAAGATGGCAGCCTAAGCTATGGTTCAGGATTGGCACTGGCGAAAAGAGGGTTAGAATCAAAGAACTCTAGAGTTGGAAGGGACCATGAGGGTCATTTAGACCAACCCCCTGCAATGTAAGAATCTTTTGCCCAACATGGGGCTCAAACCCATGATCCTAAGTCTCTTGTAGTGGTTAAGAGCAGTAGACTCGTAATCTGGTGAATCGGGTTCGCTTCCCCGCTCCTCCACATGCAGCTGCTGGGAGACCTTGGGCTAGTCACACTTCTCTGAAGTCTCTCAGCCCCACTCACCTCACAGAGTGTTGGTTGTGGGGGAGGAAGGGAAAGGAGATTGTTAGCCGCTTTGAGACTCCTTTGGGTAGTGATAAAGCGGGATATCAAATCCAAACTCTTCTTCTCTTCTAGCAGGACATGTGTGACTTCACAAGGAAAATATGAGGTAGAATGGGCAGACTCTAATTTTGCATTATGCCATGCCTCCTCATGGAAACCATTTTGTGGTATGCCCTGTCCCCCATTTTGTGATTGGTGCCCATAGTACTCTGTCAACATTTGGAATGTGCCCACTAGTTCAAAGAGGTTGGCAGCCCCTAGCCTATGTCCCTTTAGAAGCACTGAACAACATTAAGAAATGCCTGGATTTGGATTGGTACAAGTATTTTAAATGTGCCCCCCCATGGGTGGTGAGTTGTTGTTGTTTTTGCCATTCCGAAGTGATCCTCATTCACTCCCCCCCCCCCCCCCGCAGTTAACTGAAGCCAGATGGCAGAATTTTAATAGGCATTGCCATGTTTAGGCACTAAGTATGAAGATGTGAAAAGCAACCCATAGCAATTCTGGTACCGGGGAAGTGAGTCACAAACTCATTTGCATTTTAGGAATTACACTACATAATTTCTCTGGAGTGCCGTTTCAAAACAGATTCGACATCCTCTTTGCAACCCAGAACAAACTGGTATTTTAAGGTCTGTACTACTTTTTGTGGCTTTGAACACATCAAGTCCATCCCCCCCCCCCCCGCATACTGTAAAATTAAGCTCCAGATAAATGCACTTTATATTGTGACTGAAAATAACCTCCCCTCTCATGCAAGAACAAGCTCTTGCAGTTATGCAATTTTCATTGGCATAGAAAGGAAATGGGAGGTCTCCGGTTAATTTGATGACTACTTTAATTAAAGGGACGCGGGTGGCCACAGAAGGACTGGTGCCCACAGTGACTAGGACTTGCTGATCAGAAGGTCGGCGGTTCGAATCCCCGCAACAGGGTGAGCTCCCCTTGCTTAGTCCCTGCTCCTGCCAACCTAGCAGTTTGAAAGCACGTCAAAGTGCAAGTAGATAAATAGGTACTGCTCCGGCGGGAAGATAAATGGCGTTTCCGTGCACTGCTCTGGTTCGCCAGAAGTGGCTTAGTCATGCTGGCGACATGACCCGGAAGCTGTACGCCGGCTCCCTCGGCCAATAAAGCAAGATGAGCGCCACAACCCCAGAGTCGGCCATGACTGGACCTAATGGTTTACCTTTACCTTTACTTTAATTAAATTACAAAGCAATAACAAACCTAGACAGCATCTTAAAAAGCAGAGACATCACCTTGCCAACAAAGGTCCGTCTAATTAAACTATGGTTTTCCCAGTAGTGATGTATGGAAGTGAGAGCTGGACCATAAAGAAGGCTGATTGCCGAAGAATTGATGCTTTTGAATTATGGTGCTGGAGGGGACTCTTGAGAGTCCCATGGACTGCAAGAAGATCAAACCTATCTATTCTGAAGGAAATCAGCCCTGAGTGCTCACTGGAAGGACAGATCCTGAAGCTGAGGCTCCAAGACTTTGGCCACCTCATGAGAAAAGTAGACTCCCTGAAAAAGACCCTGATGTTGGGAAAGATGGAGGGCACAAGGAGAGGGGGACGACAGAGGACGAGAAGGTTGGACAGTGTTCTCGAAGCTACGAACATGAGTTTGACCAAGCTGCCAAGTTGCTCAGCTTTGTTTGCAACCCCACCCACCCCACCCCCCGAATTTTTTGAAATTCGCCCAAAAATCTACACTTCCAACATGGCTTACCACATGCCTGGGTTTTTGGTGGGCGAATCCTGGCTATGTCCCTGAAATTCCAGATGTATGGCAACCCTAATATCCCACCTTTTCTCCCAAGGAGCTCAAGTTCTTCATGCTTTAAGTCCCTGACACCCCATTTTCTCTTTTCAAAAACAACCTTATAATATGGTAGATTAGCCTGAAAGATGTTGACTGGCCCAAAGTCACCCAGTGAGCTTAAGGGCTGAGTGGGGATTTCAGCCAGTGGGGATTACTCCCAGGACTTAGTATACCACACTAACTACTACAGCACTCTGGCTTAGACATGCCAGTCTCCAAATATAGAGTAACACAGTATGCCAACCCTAAATGTTTCTGATTGGAAGTAGGTCCCATGGCTTCTAATGAAATTTGCTTCTATGTAAGTGAGCTTTGGGACGCAGGTGGCGCTGTGGGTTAAGGCCTCAGCGCCTAGGGCTTGCCGATCGAAAGGTCGGCGGTTCGAATCCCTGTGGCGGGGTGCGCTCCCGCTGCTTGGTCCCAGCGCCTGCCAACCTAGCAGTTCGAAAGCACCTCCGGGTGCAAGTAGATAAATAGGGACCACTTACCAGCGGGAAGGTAAACGGCGTTTCCGTGTGCGGCTCTGGCTCTGGCTCTGGCTCTGGCTCTGGCCAGAGCAGCGATGTCACGCTGGCCACGTGACCCGGAAGTGTCTCCGGACAGCGCTGGCCCCTGGCCTCTTAAGTGAGATGGGCGCACAACCCCAGAGTCTGTCAAGACTGGCCCGTACGGGCAGGGGTACCTTTACCTTTACCTTAAGTGAGCTCTGGGACGCGGGTGGTGCTGCAGTCTAAACAGTGGCGTAGCGTGGGGGTGCAGGGGGGGCCAGCCACACTGGGCACAACATGGGCGGGGGGCGCGCTCGCACTAGCAGCTCTCTGCCCCTACTAAAATCCACGGGTTAGGGAGCCCGCGCTCGCTCGGCTTGGCGAGGAGGTCGCGGAAGGGGGAGAGCGAAGCCTTCTGCCGTGGGCCAAAAAAGGAGAGGAAGCCGGGCGGGCGGGCTGGCTGGCGGGGGTCTGGCTGCGCCTGCTGCTGCCGTTGCCGCTGCTGCCGGGGCTTTGACAGCTTGGCGAAGCGGAGGGAGAGGAGCTTTATGGTAATTGCGGCTCTCTCTCCACTGGCCTTCTGGGTAGTGAGCCGAGCTGAGCAGGGAGTCTGGCGAGGGGGCGGGAAGAGACTTTCCCCCCTTTTTTCCACCTCGCCTGGTCAAAAAGGAGAGCGGAGTCTCCTCAGGGCGCCCTCAGGCAGGGCAGGGCAAGGCAAGCAGAGCGAGGAGGAGAGAGAGGGGAAGGGGGGGGAAGCAGCCAGGAAACGCCGCGGTGTGGAGGGGGAATCAATTAAGGAGAGAAAGCGAAAAGCCTTGGAGAAAGGGAAAAAAGGAAAGAAAAGAGGCAGCTCCGGGAGAGCGCGGGGGAAAGAAAAGCCTCGCTGCTGCTGCTTGGGAGAGTAAATTACTGTACTTGCCTTGCCCCGGGTTAGGGGGCGCAAATTACTTGCCTTGCCCCAGGTGCTGACAACCCACGCTACGCCGCTGGGTCTAAAACCAGTGAGCCTCTTGGGCTTGCCGATCAGAAGGTGGCGGTTCAAATCCCCGTGACAGGGTGAGCTCCCATTGCTCGGTCCCAGCTCCTGCCAACCTAGCAGTTTGAAAGCACGCCAAAAACTGCAAGTAGATAAATAGGTACCGCTCCAGCGGGAAGGTAAACGACATTTCCTAGCGCTGCTCTGGTTTTGCCAGAAGCAGCTTAGTCATGCTGGCCACATGACCTGCAAAGCTGCCTGCGGACAAACACCGGTACCCTCGGCCTGTAAAGCAAGATGAGCGCTGCAACCTGAGTCGTCTGCAACTGGAATTAACTGTCAGGGGTCCTTTACCTTTAAGTGAGCTCTGGAACTTAGCTTTTAAGATTACTTTCTGGATTGAGGATTTTTCTAGTGTCACCATACTGATTTATTGCACCCAAGATATGCAAGGGAATCTGGAATTTAATGCAAAGCATGATTGGAGTGGTGGTGGGGGGGGGGGGAGAATTCAGTGCAATTGGAAGAATTTAGAAAATAAAGTATTCAAGATCTGTTATTTAGATGTACGTCCAGTGGGTTAAAAGCCATTATTTTTTCATATCATTATCCTCTCCCAACTTCTAGTTTGGCTTTTTTCCACAATGCATAGAGCCAAAGTATACTGCTGTACAAAAATCTGATATTAAACAGTTGAGTGCCTAAACATGTGTAACTAAATCGGTGTGCCTGAATGACGTTGTCAAAGTTTGGCAATGACACTATTGCTGAAGTCAAATTGCAAATGATGGGAGTAGATCTGTGTGTTTAAATCTGATTCTGAGCCAATCACTAAGAAACCAGGGAGGGTTATTTATTAAAAGTATTTTGGGTCGCCTTTCACAGTAATTACCCTCTCAAGGCTGAATGTAATATAGAAAATATCATTAAAATGTGTAAGATAAAATCAAGTCATTTTAGACAAAACAAATTGTCATTAGATAAAACTGTATCATTATGCCCAGCTATAAAAAAATTAAAAAAATAATTTCAGCTGAAGCATCCTAACACCATCAAGAAAAAGCAAGGTAGAATACTTGAGCTTTTATAGTCCACTTAAAAACTTGAATTGAAAGTAAAGACAATATCTCAATGTGTAGCGTTCTAAAGATGTGGAGCCATCACCGAAAAGGCCCTCTCTAGTGAGTGCCAACCTAATTGATGTTATTTGTGGGCATTCAAAGATGGTCTCTGCAGTGGATTTCAATACAAGGGCAACTTGATGTAGGTTTAAGTAGTCCTTCCAGTAACCGGGTCCTGAAGGGGGGGGAGAGCAGCTCTTTAAGTTGAGTGCAAAAAAAATACGCCAGTTGTGATGTTAACATATGAGAGTGCTGGAGGTGAAATAGTTAAACAAGTTACCCAATCAGAACCTGGGGGTGGAGTCAGAGGGACTATAAAACCAGCTCTGGGGGGGGGGCAAAGGGGGAGTTCATAGGCAGTTGGGTGGTTGGTTGGAGTGGGAGTGAATGGGGATAGAGTCTGTGGGTAGGTTGATTTAGTGCAGCGAAATAAGCTGAGTCAGGAACAGTTAGGAGCTAGGAAGACAAGTAAATATCTGAGAGGTGGTTTAGTGAGTGAGAGCAGGTAGCGGAAGTTATAGGTCTGGATAGGCACCCCATGATTGTAATTGACCGATACCGTTTATGAAACCACACGCTTGTTAAACTGCAATAAATAAACAGAAGTTTATGTTCCAATTTAAACCTGACTGGACTCAGTATGGTACCAGGTAGGGCCTGGGTGGTGGCAGCGAGAAATAAAGAGGTGGCACAGGGATCAATAGATGGTGAAACGTCCAGGGACCCTGTGTGATCGCCACACCAGTAACCAGTGCAATTGCTACAATATCGGCATTACATATTCAGACCTCCTGACTCCCACCAACATTTAGATGGCAAACATTTTGTACCAGTTGAACATGAAGTGCACTGTAATAGCCTAGTCTGGATCTTATTAGCACATGAGTAACTGAAGCAAGTTATACTTAAAGAGCAAAATGGTCACATGGATGAAGGATACAGAGGGAAAGGTCAAGGTAAAGGATCCCTGGACGGTTAAGTGCAGTCAAAGGCAACTATGGGGTTGTGGCACTCATCTCTGCTTTCAGGCTGAGGGAGCCGGTGTTTGTCCACAGACAGCTTTCTGGGTCATGTGGCCAGCATGACTAAACCGCTTGTGGTACAATGGGACACCGTGGCAGAAAACAGAGTGCACAGAAACGCCGTTTACCTTCCCATCGCAGTGGTACCTATTTATCTACTTGTGCTGGTGTGCTTTCGAACTGCTAGGTTGGCAGGAGCTGAGACAGAGCAACAGGAGCTCACCCCGTCGTGGGGATTCAAACTGCCGACCTTCTGATCAGCAAGCCCAAGAGGCTCAGTGGTTTAGACCACAGTGCCTCTTTCCACCCACAACTTACCTCCTTGCTAACTTCTGGCAGCTGCAGGAAAAGTGACGTCATTAGACAATGAGCAATAAAGTAAGTCATGGGAAAGTTAAGGGCTCATTCCCTCATCACTCATTCCCCACTTTCAATGTGAACAGGGTAGATTTACAAACACAAAGATCTGCATCTTTGGGTATACCACCCATGCTGAACTAATGTAAATCACCGGAGTGTTGTTTGAAATAGTGATCAGCAGGGGTATCGGCACATTTTCAAACACCGTCAAGAAGAAGGCCAGGCACACGAATTCCTCCCTTTAAATAGCAACATTTCTCCCTCTTCTCTTTTAACTGCCTTGGCGTTTTCTTTGTGACACTGAAGTTGACAATCTTAGCGGAATTCGTCCTTCCTTAATCCTCCGGAATCATGCATTCTGTTTTGCAATTGAATCTATTTTTAAAGGATAAATTGCCTTTGCCCTAACTAATCATGCATATACATATAAATTATATTTTGTCTTACGGCCCACTGAGCCATCAACCTTTTGACACACAGAGTCCTATTGGGCTGAAAAGGGAAGAACTGGATGTGCGATGACAGTAGGATCAGCGGGGCGAGAATCCCGTCACTCGGCAAAATGTGAATTTTCATTAATCTCTGTATGAGGAGGATTAATGTATAATTGTCTCCTAGATTTTTCAGCTTTGCACATGTGCGGAGGTTGCTGAGATTAAAATAAACTGCCGTATTTTCACAGTTAGCGGTTCTCAGCACTAGAACTGTCACATCCTGACAGTAAGCGGTTTCAGAACATGTAGTTATAATGAGTGAAACTGTTTAATAATGTTGTAGGGCAACATGTATTTCATCTGGCTAATAAAATGGCCTAGTCAACTGGGAACTCCTGAGCAACCTCTGCAAAAATGCAGTTGTAGAAAAGCATCTTAAGGCTGAATACAGATGATAGCTTTTCAGAGACCTGGAGGCTGTATTGTACAGCAGCCATTGTCTGTAGAAGAAAACATTAATTTCTCTGTGTGTGTATGTCTCATGCCATCTTCATAGTGGTTGCGCAGGTTTTCTTAATTCATTAAGCAGGAAAAAAAGTCCAGAGGCTTGATCAGTAAGTACTCTGGCAACAGACATGTGCATTTTGGTGTGATGTTCACTGCTGCCTATGAGTGCCCAGGTATGGGATGTGGGTGGCACTGTGGTCTAAATCACTGAGCCTCTTGGGGTTGCTGATCGGAAGGTCGGCGGTTCGAATCCCCACAACGGGGTGAGCTCCCATTGTTCAGTCCCTGCTCCTGACAACCTAGCAGTTCAAAAGCATGTCAAAGTGCAAGTAGATCAATAGGTACCACTCCGGCGGGAAGGTAAAAGCATTTCCATGCACTCTGGTTCTCATCACGGTGTTCCGTTGCTCCAGAAGTGATTTAGTCATGCTGGCCACATGACCCGGAAAAGCTGTCTGCAGACAAACGCTGGCTTCCTTGGCCTGAAACTGAAATGAGTGCCACAACCCCATAGTTGTGGAACCCCAGGGATCCAAAGGAACCCCAGGGATCCTTTGCCTTGACCTTTCCCTCTGTATCCTTCATCCATGTGCCCATTTTGCTCTTTAAGTATAACTTGCTTCAGTTACTCATGTGCTAATAAGATCCAGACTAGGCTACTCAGTATGGTACCAGGTAGGGCCTGGGTGGTGGCAGCGAGAAATAAAGAGGTGGCACAGGGATCAATAGATGGTGAAACGTCCGGGGACCCTGTGTGATCGCCACACCAGTAACCAGTGCAATTGCTACAATATCGGCATTACATATTCAACCCCATAGTCACCTTTGACTGGACTTAATCATCCAGGGGTCCTTTACCTTTTCCCCCCTTTTTTCTTTTAGCACATATACTGCATATCCCTGCATATACTTTTAGGTAAGATTAAACATTTTGCTGGTTTAGAACGTGTAAAAGGATGGAGACATACCAACAAACACGCCTTTAAAAGAAAATAAATATTTTCTACAGAAATTATCTAGACCCAAAGCTGCTTACAATCTGGTCCAGTCAATTTTGCCATTCTATCATATGTCTGAGACTAAAGAAAGAGGCTGCGTTTAGGCCAAGCTTTCCTTCCACCCAAAATCCTTTCCCTCACTGCATATACCAGCCTTAGACTTTGGGCTGAGAGTTACAGGCCAAAACATCTGGAGGGCAGTAGGTTAAGGAAGATGGATAAACAAGTTATCACTGAGAAATCAGTCAAGGAGTATCTCTACCCCCGTCGTCCAGCCTGGACACTGAAGCCCAGCTCCAAGGGGCTTTTGGTGGTTCCCTCACTGCAAAAAGTGAAGGGAACAGGGAACAGGGAACCAGACAGAGGGCCTTCTCGGTAGTGGCACCCACCCTGTGGAACACCCTCCCATCAGATGTCAAGGAAACTACAGTCAAACCTTGGTTTCCAAATGCTTCCATTTTGGAATGTTTCATCTCCCAAATGCTGCAAACCCAGAATTAAGTGTTCTGGTTTTTGAAAGTCTTTCGGAAGCTGTGTGTCTGACGCAGCTTCTGCTTGATTGCAGGAAGCTCCTGCAGCCAATCAGAAGCCATGCCTCGGTTGTTGAAAATTTCGGAAGCCAGACGGGCTTCCGGAATGGAGTACGTTCGACAACCAAGGTTTGATTGTATCTGCCTTTTAGAAAACAGCTGAAGTCTGTCCTGTACAGCGGTACCTCGGGGGGTTGGACTAGATAACCCTTGGGCTCCTTTCCAACTATACAATTCTATGACTCTGGCTCAAATGCAACTTTTTTGAAGTTTGAGAAACCCTTATAGGAGCAGTTCAAGCTGCGCTGGGGTTTATTTCTTTTTGGCTGATCACTGAACTGATCTAGTGCCCAGATCAAGGGAAGTTATAGTCCCACTCTATTCTGCCTTGGTCAGACCACACCTGGAATACTGTATCCATTGTATATGGGCACCACAATTGAAGAAGGATGTTGACAAGCTGGAAAGTGTGCAGATGAGGGCAACCAAGATGATCAAGGGCCTTATGAGGAATGGTCGAAGGAGCTGGGTATGTTTAGCCTGGAAAAGAGGAGACTCAGAGGAGATAGGAGACCAGCTCTAGAGGGTAGGACTCGAACCCATGGCTTCAAGTTACAAGAGAGAAGATTCTGACTAAACAGCAGGAAGAATTTTCTGACAGTGAGAGCTGTTTGACAGTGGAAAGGGCTCCCTCAGGAAGTTGTGGACTCTCCTTCCTTGGAGGGTTTTAAGCAGAGATTGGCTAGCCATCTGTCCTGGATGCTTTAGCAGAGATTCCTGCCTTGCAGGGGGGAATTGGACTAGACCGTTCCAACTCTACAATCCAATGTTCTGGGACTTGCCTTCCTTTGAAATAAGGGACCTGGGAAAACACTGGGTGAGATAGGAGGCTTCCTGGAAGCGGGAGGTGGCGTCCCCCGCTCTAGCCAAGCACACACTCCCCCCCCCAACCCGCCACCCCCCCTCCCGGGTCTCCCGCTGCGCCTGCTGCTACAAAGTGTTTCCAATTACCGTGGCACTCGTGGTATCTGGATGCATCCCTCGAGCCCGGCATCCTCTCGCCGCCCCTCTCTCTCTCCCTCCCTCCCCTCCGTCCGGCGCTGCCTGCCAGACATATGGGATCAATCAGAGCTTAAGCCTCGGTGCCGATGTGTTTGCGCCGCCGGGAATGTTGACAGCCTGGCAGACACCGACGGCGCTCGGGTGACAAGGAATCCGGAGTCAGCCGCGACTTGAGCGAAGGGGAGGAGCAGGAGGAGGACCGAGCTTCCTCTCTCTTTCTCGCCGGTGCCCCATTCTTCCTCCTTTTCAGAAACACGTCGGGGAAGGGCTTGAGGGACGGCAGCGCTTTCCTTCTTCCTCGCAGTCAGAGGCTAGACGCCGCCGCCGCCGAGCGCGCCCAGGGCTCTCTATCTCTCCACGTGCGCTCTCAAAAAAGAAAGGGCTTCGCGCGCGAGAGGGGAGAAGCTCGAGGGGGCGTCCGGCGTGCGCAGCTGGGGGGAGGCGATCCGAGTTGGACCCGGGGGGATGTGGCCCCTGCTGGCGGTGTACCTGTGGGGCGGCGCGTCGCTGGTGTGGGGCTGGGCGCCGCCGCAGCCGCTCAGCCTCTCCCGCCCCGTCGACTTGAGGTCCCTGGCTGCGCGCTCTGCGTCGCCCTCGCCGGCGACGACGGAGGGCAAAGTGGAGAAGCTGGGCCGGGCTTTCAAGCGACAAGTGCGGCGCTTGAGGGAGCGGAGCGGGAGCCTGGAGCTGGTCTTCCTCGTGGACGAGTCGTCGAGCGTGGGCCAGGCCAACTTCCGCAGCGAGCTGCGCTTCGTCAAGAAGCTGCTGTCCGACTTCCCCGTGGTGCCCACGGCCACGCGCGTCGCCCTCGTCACCTTCTCGTCCAAGAACAACGTGGTGCCGAGAGTCGACTACATCTCGCCCGCGCCGTCGCGGGCTCGGCAGCAGCACAAGTGCGCCTTGCTCGGCAGGGAGATCCCGGCCATCGGCTACCGAGGGGGCGGCACCTACACCAAGGGCGCCTTCCAGCAAGCGGCGGTGAGTGGCGGGCGTAACGTCGGGACGCGCAGGGTGGGTGCCAACGTGGGGCCCTCCAGCAGGGAGGGTGACTTGAATGTAATGTTAGGGGGCAGGTAAGCCCCGTCCTTTGGGAAAGATTGAGGGCACAAGGAGAAGGGGACGACAGAGGGCGAGTTGGTTGGACAGTGTTCTGGAAGCTACCAGCATGAGTTTGACCAAACTGCGGGAGGCAGTGGAAGACAGGAGTGCCTGGTGTGCTCTGGTCCATGGGGTCATGAAGAGTCCGACACGACTAAATGACTAAACAACAACAAGCCCCCTTCCTGCGTAATCAATCACATGTCCGGCACACCACACCATTTGAATGGCAATGCCCATAATTGATTTAATATACATTTTTTGGCCCCATCAAAGATTTCATTGGGGGCCCAGAGGTGCCAACTTGAGTAAAATATTGGGAGGCCCAAGTTAGCCCCGCCAGCATTCTTGACCACTCTTTGAATGGCGATACCTGGTGCTTTTTGCCCCAGGGGGTACTCAGTGGTACCCGGGACTGGAACCTCCTTTTTTGTTGTTAGAAGAAGTGTGGCACCTATTTTTCTAGAAAAATAGCACTGCCGATGCCCATCAACTTGGGGGAAGGAGGGAGCCCTCAAATATTTTGGATGCAGCGAAGAGACCTTGGCTCCTTGGAGTTAGATGTCCTGCTCAAAGACAAAGCATCTGCATTGCAGGCAGAAGAATCCAAGGTCAGTCCCTGGCATCTCCAGTGCAGATAGCTCAGCTGGTGGAGCATGAGATTCTTCATCTCAGGGTCATCGAATCAGAGAACTCTAGAGTTGGAAGGGACCACAAGGATCATCTAGCCCCAAACCCTGCAATGCAGGAAACTTTTGCTCAGTGTTGGGCTCAGGGCCGGATTTCGGTTTGATGGGGCCCTAAGCTACTGAAGGTAATGGGGCCCTTTATATGTCCAGCTGTCTTTTGTCAAAAACAAATTGTCGCTGTTTTTTGTGTTGAATATATGCTATATGGTGATTTATGAACCTAATAGGTATCTCAAGCCATTTGCACACGTTGCCATGCAACCAGAATGTAGGCACCCTATATATAAAAGGTAAAGGGACCCCTGACCATTAGGTCCAGTCGCAGACGACTCTGGGGTTGCAGCGCTCATCTCACTTTATTGGCCAAGGGAGCCGGCGTACAGCTTCCAGGTCATGTGGCCAGCATGACTAAGCCACTTCTGGCAAAACCAGAGCAGCGCACGGAAACGCCATTTACCTTCCCGCCAGAGCAGTACCTATTTATCTACTTGCACTTTAATGTGCTTTCGAACTGCTAGGTTGGCAGGAGCAGGGACCCAGCAATGGGAGCTCACCCCGTCGCGGGGATTCGAACCACCGACCTTCTGATCGGCAAGCCCTAGGCTCTGTGGTTTAACCCACAGCACCACCTGCATCCACCCAATGAAATGAGCGAGCAAACCTGAGATATTTTAGGGAGCAGGCTAGCAGACGGGGCCCATGACTTACATCATAGGAGCCTACACAACACAAAACTCTCTTGTTGTATGCAGGCTTTATTTTATTTGTTTTTTATCTTTTATTTTGGAAATGTACATCCAGGTGTTTTTCCCCCTTTAATTTTTTTGAGGGCCCCCAAGAGAGTGGGGCCCTAAAGCTATAGCTTGCTTAGCTTATACATAAATCCGGCACTGGTAGGGCTCAAACCCACGCCCCTGAGATTAAGAGTCTCAGACTCTACCGACTGAGCTACGGTCAAGGGTAGAATAGGCCAATGAGATTGGGTAGGCCAATGGTCTTATTTGGTACAAGGCAGCTCCCCATATTTCTAAAGGGGTTAAGCTCAGAGTTGTGTGTTGGAGCCGCACATTGGACAAAAGATTTCTGCCTTGCAGGAGGGGTTGGACTACATGACCCTCATGCATAGGAGACAGCCCTTAGGGACTGAGGTCCCTTTGCCCCCCTCCCCATAAAATATTTGAGAGGGGGGGCAAAGTTGGTGGACATTCAAATGGTGTGCATGTGCTACATCATATGACTGATTTTATGGGGTGGGCCTTAGCTTTATGTTCTTCCCTCCGTGTAAACATTTTTATAGGGATACATTAAATTTGACAAAAGTACCGTAAGTGTTTAGTTCTCTGATGCTTGCATTATGGACCCCCCAAGACCTTCAAAAATCTTGAATTTCGAATTTTTTTGAATTTGAGTCCCAACGATTTCCAAATTTGGGACATGTATCTTCAGAATGCACACGCCACAAAATCTGAGCAACATGCACACCAGGAATTGCGTATATTACCTTCATTCTATATTTGTGGTGGCGAACATACAGCTTACTCTGGCACCAATTCAGTTGCAGAAGCCTTTTAGCAGGCAAAGCCAAGTTGCTTACAGAAGGTACTCAAGTAACAGCAATAAGTTTTGAACAAAACTTGTGTCAGTGAAATTTGCTGACTTCCAACGGGAAACATTGTTACCTCCAAAATGAATACTTTCAGCACACATAGACAAATAAACACATCTAACTACCAAAAACCTGTGTAGCTTTGATATGGACATAGAGTTGTAGCGTCACATGCAATTTCAGGGTGAAACTAGGCTTCATTTCACCCAGGTCAAAGACCCAGTATGGCACCCACTTTGCGCATTTGCATACACACGAATACAGGATGGGGGCCTCAATGGCGCCTCTCTGGAGGCTTCACCTGGGTAAAAACCTACTAGCTCTCTTCCCGCCTCCCCACCCCCGGTAGCTAGGGCACTGATGTGGGGCTGGGTGATACCAGCTTTTCAACACCACAATGTATTGCCACCCAAACATTGTGATATAGTGGTAAAGGTAAAGGGACCCCTGACTGTTAGGTCCAGTCGTGGCCGACTCTGGGGTTGCGGCGCTCATCTCGCTTTATTGGCCGATGGAGCCGGCATACAGCTTCCAGGTCATGTGGCCAGCATGACTAAGCTGCTTCTGGCGAACCAGAGCAGCGCACGGAAACGCCGTTTACCTTCCCGCCGGAGCAGTACCTATTTATCTACTTGCACTTTGATGTGCTTTCAAACTGCTAGGTTGGCAGGAGCAGGGACCGAGCAACGGGAGCTCACCCCATCGCAGGATTCGAACCGCCGACCTTCAGATTGGCAAGCCCTAGGCTCTGTGGTTTGACCCACAGTGCCACCCGCGTCCCTTGGTTCAAATGCCAATTCACCCTCTTGATATACAGTGGTACCTTGGTTCTCGAACATAATCTGTTCTGGAAGTCCACTCAACTTCCGAAACGTTTGAAAACCAAGGCGCAGCTTCCTATTGGTTGCAGGAGCTTCCTGCATGCAAGTGGAAGCCGTGTCGGATGTTCAGCTTCCGAAAAGCATTCGAAAACTGGAACACCTACTTCCGGGTTTTCAGCATCCGGGAGCCGATTTGTTCGTCAACTAAGCCAACACTGTATAGTGTTACATTGCGATATTGAAAAGTGGCCCCCGTGGCAGTTTATTTCCTAAAAAAAGGTCAATAACCATGGTTGGCCCTTTGGTCGGCCCTCACGGCCCTTCACTTCATCAAATTTGGCCCTTTTTGAAAAAAGTTTGGACACCACTGTAATTCTTTACTTTGTCATCGCAGTTGTGTTTCTTCCTGTTTAGAATGCACCATTTCATATTTTTAAAAGAATATGTAAAGAGGTAGAGCCATCACCATTACAAGTATTCTCAAGCCAATCCTGCTAGTGTTTTTAATTGTTTGCAATTGTCTTTCAAATATTGTATAAATTTACCCCAGTCTTTTTGGAAAGCTTGATCGCGCTGGTTTCAGATTTTCCCGGTCAGCTTCGCCAGCTCTGCATATTCCATCCTCTTCGTCTGCCGCTCTTCAGTTGTTGGTAGTTACTGTTGCTTCCACTTCTGGGCTAACAAAGTCCTTGCTGCATCAAGGTTTTTTGGGGGGAGGGGGGTTAAGAAAATGATTCCCAGGATTATCAACACTGAATGAATAGGAATCGGTTAAAACACTCAGATCATGAAATTACATCAATACATATTTAGGACAGCATCTAACCCGTTTTTTGAGCCTCAAAGTTGTCAAATTGTCATTTTCACCATAGTAATGAGAGTTACCTGTTTTAGCATGTAATATTATTTCTATGTTTAGATGCATTTCTCTTGCCTAACGCGTTAACAGCTGCAATAATTCAACACACGTTAACCACTTGGTAAGAGCCTTTATTTATTGAGGAAAGCTATGATCACATGTACTACAGTCAAACCTCGGTTGTCGAACGTAATCCATTCCGGAAGACCATTCGACTTCCGAAACGTTCGTCAACCGAAAACTGAAAGTGGAAGCCTCAATACAATAGAGAAATTCAAAATGGAAGCCGCGTAGCATGTTCGGCTTCTGAAAACCGTTCAAAAACCACAGGAGTTACTTCCGGGTTTTCAGCGTTCGGGAACGGAAACGTTCCAAAATGGAGGCGTTCGGGAACCAAGGTTTGACTGTAACCATTTTCCTGACAGCTTGTGGTACTATAAAGAAGAACAAATTCATTATGGTGTATGCTTTTGTGGCCTGGAGCCTACTTCATCACATATATAATATACACAGTGTATATCATAGAAGATCTCTGGAAATCTGCATGGCATTTGTCATGTGGTAAAGTGGAATGTGGCAGCTTTAATTTAAGAAATGACTCTTTAGGTATTTGTATACTCTTTAGGTATTTAGGTATTCCAGCTGAACTATTTAAAATTTTAAAAGATGATGCTGTTAAGGTGCTACACTCAATATGCCAGCAAGTTTGGAAAACTCAGCAGTGGCCAGAAGATTGGAGAAGATCAGTCTACATCCCAATCCCAAAGAAGGGCAGTGCCAAAGAATGCTCCAACTATCGCACAATTGCACTAATTTCTCACGCTAGCAAGGTTATGCTTAAAATTCTACAAGGAAGGCTCAAGCAGTATGTGGACCGAGAACTCCCAGAAGTGCAAGCTGGATTTAGAAGAGGCAGAGGAACCAGAGACCAAATTGCAAACATGCGCTGGAATATGGAGAAAGCTAGAGAGTTCCAGAAAGACATTTACTTCTGCTTCATTGACTATGCAAAAGCCTTTGACTGTGTCGACCATGGCAAACTATGGCAAGTTCTTAAAGAAATGGGAGTGCCTGATCACCTCATCTGTCTCCTGAGAAATCTCTATGTGGGACAAGAAGCTACAGTTAGAACTGGATATGGAACAACTGACTGGTTCAAAATTGGGAAAGGAGTACGACAAGGCTGCATTTTGTCTCCCTGCTTATTTAACTTATATGCAGAATTCATCATGCGAAAGGCTGGGCTGGATGAATCCCTAGCCGGAATTAAGATTGCCGGAAGAAATATCAACAACCTCAGATATGCAGATGACACAACCTTGATGGCAGAAAGTGAAGAGGAATTAAAGAATCTTTTATTGAGGGTGAAAGAGGAGAGTGCAAAATATGGTCTGAAGCTCAACATCAAAAAAAACGAAGATCATGGCTACTGGTCCCATCACCTCCTGGCAAATAGAAGGGGAAGAAATGGAGGCAGTGAGAGATTTTACTTTCTTGGGCTCCATGATCACTGCAGATGGTGACAGCAGCCACGAAATTAAAAGACGCCTGCTTCTTGGGAGAAGGGCAATGACAGGCCTAGACAGCATCTTGAGAAGTAGAGACATCACCTTGCCAACAAAGGTCCGTATAGTTAAAGCTATGGTTTTCCCAGTAGTGATGTATGGAAGTGAGAGCTGGACCATAAAGAAGGCTGATCGCCGAAGAATTGATGCTTTTGAATTATGGTGCTGGAGGAGACTCTTGAGAGTCCCATGGACTGCAAGAAGATCAAACCTCTCCATTCTGAAGGAAATCAGCCCTGAGTGCTCACTGGAAGGACAGATTGTGAAGCTGAGGCTCCAGTACTTTGGCCACCTCATGAGAAGAGAAGACTCCCTGGAGAAGACCCTGATGTTGGGAAAGATGGAGGGCACAAGGAGAAGGGGGCGACAGAGGACGAGATGGTTGGATAGTGTTTTCGAGGTTACCAGCATGAGTCTGACCAAGCTGCGGGGGGCAGTGGAGGACAGGAGTGCCTGGCGTTCTCTGGTCCATGGGGTCACGAAGAGTCGGACACGACTAAACGACTAAACAACAACAACAACAACATAATGCCTTTCATGTAACATCCCAAGGTGGCTACAACATAAAAAATACAACAATCCACTAAGCAGGTGAAGAAATTGAATCAGGGTTCAGTAGCAATCTTTTTTTTTTTTAATAATTTTTTATTCGTTTTTCAAGCACATAATAGAGACAGAACAAGACATACAGAAGAAAAACAAAAAAACAGAACACAAGCGAAAACATAAATCAATATAACTTTAAGATCATGATTTCATACCCTTCTTTCTATTGACTTCCCCATACCTCCCCATCCCTGCATCCTTGTTTAATGCTTCTTTAGCAACCCTTTAGTCAATTATCTTAATTCCCTTTCATTAAATTTCCTTAATTTTTTAGTTACTGCTGCAATTCTCTGACTCTTACCCCCTGACATCTTAACATCCCTCAATTTTGCAATAGTTTTTAAGATATATTTTAAATTTCTTCCAGTCCTCTTCCACCGTCTCCTTCCCCTGGTTGTGGATTCTGCCCGTCATCTCAGCCAGTCCCATATAGTCCATCACCTTTGTTTGCCATTCTTCCAGAGTGGGTAGTTCTTGCGTCTTCCAATACTTTGCCAGTAGAATTCTTGCTGCTGTGGTCGCATACACAGGGTTCAGTAGCAATCTTGATACTGTTCTGTCATCTCAAAAGTGTAAGGTAAAGCTAAGGCTTTTATTTGCTATGTGAGACAGAAATTATTCACAGTCTCTTGCTTGGGGGCATTAAAATTATCTTATTTTTATGCGGCAACTTAATCATCTTCCTTTAAAAAAAATATCCTCTGTAACATGTCCTACACAAATACATTTATTATTAAAGATGTGCATAAAATATAGGGCAAAGTTAAATACTTTCATGTCTCACTCAAATCAGTGGAGCTTAACCTAGCTGCATATCCCACACACTTAACTGGGAGCAAGTCCCATTGAACTCAGAGGGGCTTACTTCTGAGTAAACATGGATTGCGCTGTTGCTTAATGTTGCCTGGATCAGGTCCAGGGAGTTTTGTATGAAAAAGGTAAAAAAAAAATTGTTTATGTTAACGTAGGAACTTTTTTTTTATTTAAGCAGGAATAAGTAAGAGGTAATGAATTTTTTTTTATAATTTATGTTTGAATGATGCATTTCCCAATTCATATATATATTATTATTATTGTTATTATTATTTATTAAATTTGTATACCGTCCTGTACCCGCAGGTCTCAGGGTGGTTCAAATATAAAAATCATCACTTACTTGAATATAGATCTACTTGTAAAATGGCTTTCTTGCTTTCTACCTTAACACTAACAAAATTTGCAAGTAAATCCACAAATTTCAGGTGGGTATGGCTGCCGTTGAATGCGAGCTTAGTAGGGAGTCAGTCCTGTTGAGGTCTAATTCTACGTGAATATGCTCAGTAGTGCTGCACAAGAGCATTTATGACACCACTATCCTGTCTGCTTATTTCTCTTATGCTGTAATTCTGTGCACACTTTCCTGGGAGTAAGCCACATGTTTGAACACTGTGCTCCTTACTTCTGAGTGAACGTGCATAGGATTCTGCTGCTTGTATTCACACACTGTTCAAAATGGTCCAATTCCACCCATACAGCTCTGCAGTTCTTGATGCAAAGGAGTGCATGCAATTCACGAAGTGGCTAAGTGGCTAATTTTTAAAATAAAAACACCCCCCCCAAAAAATTTTTTTTTTGAAGACTGACAAATTTATTATGACATAAGGTTATATGGACCCGGGTGGCGCTGTGGGTTAAACCACAGAGCCTAGGACTTGCTGATCAGAAGGTCAGCGGTTCGAATCCCCATGATGGGGTGAGCTCCCGTTGCTCAGTCCCTGCTCCTGCCAACCTAGCAGTTTGAAAGCACGTCAAAGTGCAAGTAGATAAATAGGTACCCCTCTGGCAGGAAGGTAAACGGCGTTTCCGTGCACTGCTCTGGTTCGCCAGAAGTGGCTTAGTCATGCTGGTCACATGACCCGGAAGCTGTACGCCGGCTCCCTCGGCCAATAAAGTGAGATGAGAGCCGCAACCCCAGAGTCGGCCACGACTGGACCTAATGGTCAGGGGTCCCTTTACCTTTAAGGCTATATCACAATAAATTTGTTAGTTTCCGTTGCCTTAACATTCCATCGTTGTAACTGCAATAGACTTAATCCAACTATTCCTCTGGAATTATTTTTCAGTAACCTTTGTTTCTTCGGGATTTTCCCTTGATTTTTAGGAGCAAAGGTTAATTCATTCTTCATAGAACTACGTTGACTTATCAGCATATCAGAAAGCATCTTCCAGGGTACCAGAGACAACAACCCGAGCATCCACTGTATATCATTGATCTTATTCAATGCTTGGTGTAGCTAAATAGGTTTCAAATCCAGTTAGGAATATCCCAAGTGTTCTTTGCCCAGTGTGGTTAGGAGCAAGAAATTGGTTTGAATCCATGTGGTATATTATCATAAGGTATAGCATTATCTCTAGGGTATTTTGCCACTGGTTCTTTTTAAATTCGTTTTAGTTACTATTTCACAAATTCCATTTCAGTAATCACACAGAACATCGGTATAAACAGCAGCAATTGAAGTACAACATCTTTAGAGCTAGACAGAGCCTTAGCAGTCTAGAACAGTATCTCCAGAGGTATATAATCTACTCATTTCATCCTGACACCCATGGTCATAGATCTCTCAAAAAGAGAACTTGGAGGAATTGCCACTGGTTTCAGTGTCACAAAGTTCAACACACTGGCCCAAATCCAAGACAAGTTAGTCTCACTAAAGCCCATTGAAATTAATGGGGCAGAAACTAGCTGCAACTAAGTTGGCCTGTTGAATTCAGTGGAAGATAAGCACAAATAATTTTGTCCTGATTTGGACCACTATTTATTTTAAATGTGATTTGTTAGCATGGTACAATTCCTCCCAACATAATCCATTGATCTGCTAAAATGAGGATGCTGAAATCACCATCTTCTCATAATGAAGTATTGTGTGCTGTAGATTGACTCAGCCAGATGTAATTGGTTCTCTCTTGATATTTAATATATCTCGTCCGTTTTCTAAGGGGCTCTTACCTTGTGAATCTTCTTGCCAGACAAATTGCAACTTGGAGATACAAACAGTACTGTCCTGTCCTGGTAGGGATTATAGAAGACTTCTATTATGTTGAAATGCCATTACTGGATTGAATAGAGGAACTTGCACATCAATGTAACAACCACCTTTTTTCTCTTCTTGTGAGCTATTATGCCACTGTCCTCTATTTTTAAACACTATTGTATTACACCTATGCTCCTTGTGGTTCCTTTGTGATATTTCTCCTTTACTAACTTTAATTATTCACCCATGTTCACTTGCTTCCCCAAATTTAAAAATAATTATTTCATTACGTTTACACAAAAAGACTCAAATCCTTTTTTCCAAGAGGCTCTCCGAAATATACCCGAAATCTTTATGGCAGTGCGTTATAGACTATTGATATGTAAACTGTTGCTCCTCTGGAACAAAAGGACAACTGGTATGGTAGGAGCTCTGGAGTATTGTAGCCATAACCCACTGACCTATGGTCCAAAGGCCACAAATCAATCTAAGCCCCATTGAATTTAAAGGAGCTTCATCTCAGAAAAGTGGTCATAGGAGATCCACAAGTCTTTCTGACTAGAAATGAATAGAATTTTGCTGCAGAAGGTCTTATTCCTGGCCTGCAAAGTTTAGAACGCATATTCTATGTTTTATGGATGTCTTGCATTTTATAAAGCTGAGTCAGCTAGTTTGAATAGTTCCTGATAGTCACTCACCCAAGATTGAGCAGGAGCTTTGTGGCTAAATGGAGCTTTCAACCCAGACTTCCTGGACCTAGTCCAATATTCCGTCCACTACACTGCATGTCCACCTGCGGTAATGCTAATACAGTAGTGCTCTGTGGGTTAAACCACAGAGCCTAGGACTTGCCGATCAGAAGGTCGGCGGTTCGAATCCCTGTGACGGGGTGAGCTCCCATTGCTCGGTCCCTGCTCCTGCCAACCTAGCAGTTCGAAAGCACATCAAAGTGCAAGTAGATAAATAGGTACCACTCCGGCGGGAAGGTAAACGATGTTTCCGTGCACTGCTCTGGTTCACCAGAAGCAGCTTAGTCATGCTGGCCACATGACCCGGAAGCTGTACGCCGGCTCCCTCAGCCAGTAAAGCAAGATGAGCGCTGCAACCCCAGAGTCGGTCACGACTGGACCTAATGGTCAGGGGTCCCTTTACCTTTATGTTTAAGGTGATAATACATTAGGGCTGGCCAATATTTGGTTTTCAGCATTCGTGATATATCACCAGCTAAACTGAAATAAGAATGGAGCTATGGAGAGCCATTGGCTGGCTGCATGGTTTTTCCTGCATTGTGATTTTTGCTGGCGCCTGCTCTTGTGATTTGCTTCCCAGAGCATGAGGCCAGGGAGAACTGAGCTATCACAGTTAAACGGGGCTGCGGAAATCAGACAGACCTCAGCGGAACATTCAAAATGGAAGTGTGGTACTCAAATCAGAAGCGTAACACTCAAAACAGAGCATGTTCAGCTTCCGAAAATAGATCGCAAACTGGAACGTTTACTTCTGGGTTTGCACTGTTTGGGTTCCAAGGTGTTTGAGTACCAAGGTGTTTGAGAACCGGGGTACCACTGTATTTGTAAGGTAGAACAAAGGAGATGAAAATTAATTAAATGCAAATGAGGATTCAGGTTAGTCACTGCTCTGTGATTTATGATACAGTTACAGCCTAGTTTTCTGTGCTTAGTTATCCACCTTTGCTTTAAAATACAATTTTAATTTGAAGACTCCTTGGTGTTGCTCTTTCAAGAGATCTCTTGCTAGAGATCAAGAATAGCCACTGAGTTGTTTTATCTCCTGCTCTCTGGGACGTGCAATTACTCCCTGTGATAGAAGAAACAAAGGCAGTCATATTACTGTTGCTGGCTGTGCTGAAGGAAGGAATGCAATTAGTTATCTTTACTTAGCGGTGCGAGAAAGAAAAATAGCTGAGTTTTTCCTAGTGGAGTGAAGAAAAACATTTACTGAAAAAGCAGACTTTGAACTGACAGGTTAATCAATTACAAAGTGTTAAGGGACCTAATTGCACGGTTAATTCTATGAGAGTTTAAGGAATTTTTTACAATCACTTTGGACCAGATTTCAAACTTTGCTTCAGCATTTTACTATTTAAGATTTATGGGGAATATTCACCCTAAATTCTTCTACCGTGGAGTGTGTTTTCTTCCAGTTGTAAGAGATCGAATACTTAGCCAGATAAACTCAAAAATATCTTAGTAATTGTATTATCTTGCATATCCTTGTTATCTCACTGGATTCAGGTACAAAAATACTTTGTCTCACATTGCCACAATGTAAATATATTCATTGTGCTAACCAAAGTCACTCTAATGTGGGTCCTTAGTTACTGTGGACATGTAAATAAACATTTCTTCCCCTTGGAACATTCTTTCACACCAAACACATTTCATGTTGCTGACATGTCCTTGGAAAAAATGACATGAAATTTAAGGGAAGGGGTGTATGAAATGATGGTTGATCTTCTCAACAGGAAAAAAAAGGGGTTGGTAAACCTGTGGCTTTCTAGATGTTGTTTTAAAAAATGCATTGTTTTAATTAAAAAATGAAAGAAACACCATATAAAGTATAGGCGCCGTTCAGGTTTATTGGCAAAGGTAGGACTTTCTGGTATATGAAAAAGGAGTAACTAATGTTGTAAACAAAAATTTGCCCTTTTCCCTTATGGGGTATTCAAGAGCCCATATAGAGTCCTTACATAGGTTCCCTATTGGTAGGAGAAAATAACAGAGGCCAACCAGAGAATACTGAGAAGCAAAGCAGCTAGTAGCTTGATCTTTATTGATCTGTTGCAACAGGGTGCTCCCGTCACCCGCAGGAGAGAGGAGGGACCCAGAAAAATGGCATGCAACGCCTTATAAAGACTTTTGAAATTGCCACCCTGTAGATCAAGACCACCCCCAGTAACATCATACATCACAGGAGGGGTGTAACCTAAGACCACCCCTCAGATACATCATACCTACATCACAAAAAAGGCGGTCATAAAACAGAAATTTGAGTGTTGTTTTTCTCCTGTCATTGTTTATCTCCTGTCTGGCAGGTTACTTGAATGGATTGCCTGGGTAGCCTATTAATACTTAATACTTAGTTCCTGGGCCATGTCACAGGCTTACACCCTATTCAAACACAGACATATCCTTAAGACAGGATTTGTGAAGGAAAAGACAATGGGGAGGCTTTTCCACTTTGACCTTGCAGAGAAAACATTTGCTCAGTTTAGGAATCAAAATGGCTTCAGGTCGGTCTTCCTGTGCTGATCTATGTACGTGTGGTTATGAACATTACCATATATCTAAGACCTCAAAATTCCTATTACAATAAGAACGTATTCTAATAGTCTGTACTTCTAGTACAATATGAAGATTAGCAGAGGTTCGTCACACCCTAAGGTCTTGCTTGTGTTTTATGTGTTTTGGACATAGTAGTTTCAGCTGCAATATTGCAATGCTTGGAATGAAACCACAGTCTCTTGTTTTCCTTCGACACCCCCCACCCACCTTGTGGGTCCATTGTTTGGAGCCAATGGAGGCCAGCCAGGACTGTCTGACTCTGAGGCAGCTGGGGCTATATTGGAATTTTCAGCTGAGGAAGTAACAAAACATGTGAACATGACCTGAAAGTTTAAAAATGCAGGGCATATATATAATCTCTGTTGTTTATGAGAGGCATAATTAGGCCCAACAATGAGGTTGCCCACAGGTGACTCCTAAATGAACTTCTGGGCAAAACTTAAGATAAAGAGAAATCTTGTGTACCAGAATTTCAGGGGGCATAGACTATGTGGGGCTAAAACAGAGGAGTAGAACTTATGTTTTAACCTGGTTGGTTCTGTCCTCCCAAAGCAAAAGGTGGCCTGTTTCTTAGAGCAGAAGGTGATAAATTATTCTGTTTCCTATCGAATTGTCTCCCCACGTTCCGACTCGCTATTTCCTTTCTCCACAGCAGAGCAGCATCACTGAAAATGACCTCCAGTGGGGGGGGGGGGAAGCATTTGTGTGTGTGGCCCACTTCAGGTTCTCCTTCTGTAGGAAGGACGCGGGTGACACTGTGGTCTAAACCACTGAGCCTCTTGGACTTGCCGATCGGAAGTTTGGCAGTTTGAATGACGGGGTTTGAGTGACGGGGTGAGCTCCTGTTACCCTGTCCCAGCTCCTGCCAACCTAGCAGTTCAAAAGCATACCAGTGCAAGTAGATAAATAGGTACCACTGTGGCGGGAAGGTAAACAGCGTTTCCGGGCACTCTGGTTTCCGTCACAGTGTTCCATTGCGCCAGAAGCGGTTTAGTCCTGCTGGCCACATGACTTGGAAAGCTTTCTGTGGACAATCGCCGGCTCCCTCAGCCTCCCTCAGCTGCAACCCCATAGATGCCTTTGACTGGGCTTAACCATCCAGGGGTCCTTTACCTTTGCCTTTTTTACCTCTCCTTCTGTGTAAAACCAGTACACACGTGGAGAGAGTGGGAATGAGCAACTTAGCTCAGTTACCCTCCACGAGTTGGAGAACAAACTTCTGAAGTGGGAGGGAACTCATGAAAGCTCTGTGCACAGTTTAGATATGGGTTCTGAATACTATAGGAAGCCTCCACAACCACAGGAGCGTCGTCCTGTTAACGGAAAAATCCGAGGGCTCCCTTGGACAAAAACGAAGACACCAACCAGGATAACTTGGAGCAAAACAGCAGCCTGTAGGCTTGGCCTTTATTGGAAACTGTCGCGACAGGACTCCCACCCGCAACAAGATGAAGCAAAATGGAAGCCCAGAACAAAAGAAGACCCCAACTTTTATTAATTTCTAATCCCCCAAACTACACCCCTAAGACTACATCACAACTACATCACAAAAAGGAAGGGTTGAGGGAGGAGTTGTGGTGGTAACCTGAGTGTCCTGTCACCTGGCTGGTCCCTCCTTTCCCCCCTCCCCATGAGTACTTTCCAGGTGACGAAGGGGAGCTTGCAGTTTCCTGCCAGCAGAGGGAAGAGCTGATCATTGTCCTTTGTTCCAGTCCATGCTGAATCCACTCTCATATGCAAGTTCTTTGTGATCTTGATGGTCTTCTGTCTAGGACCATCAGGGTTTGCATAGCAACTGGGCAGGGCCTCCTGTGTATGTGCTGGTATGCTCAAGGGCCTGTATCAAACCTTCCCCATTTTGTAGTCCTTCCTTCATGGAGTAAAATAAAAGTGGAACAGTGCAGATCCGATGTATGGTTCATTTCCTATGAATTTATAATAGAAGTGTAGCGTATGTAGTGTGTGAGAGTGAGTGAGTGAGTGAGTGAGTGAGTGAGTGAGTGTGTGTGTGTGAAGTTTGTACAAACTGAATGATTGGGGGGGTTCCTGCAACAGTTCCCCCTCCCCCACTTCAGAGGTTTCCACTGCAACTCTGTATGTTCATGTTTTGGCTTTACACATAAGTAGACCTCCTGAAGAGGGCTTGTATGGTCCCCATATGTTTTCCTGCAAATATACACAAATCACAGTTATATTGCATCAAGTTGTCCTTTTCTGGATAGCTCAGTTGGCCAGAGCATGGTGATGATCATGCCTAAGGTTGCAAGTTTGATCCCCGTAACGGACACCTGCATCTTCCTGCATTGCAGGGGGCTGAACTAGATGATCCTCAGGGGTCCCTTCCAGCCCTACAGCTCTATGATTCTACCCCATAATGCAGTGCATTTGTTCAGAGAACAGATCTAACTCAGCTGGCATCAGCAACTCAGCTGGCATTCATGCAACTTCACTTGATACTTCACCAAGCTAATCTAGTATGATGCTCTTATGCCAGCTAATCTAATATTTCAAGTCAGAGTTTTTTAAGTACTGATAAAAAAATTTGCAATTTCAGCTAGTGGTGAATGTCAGATCATTGTGTCTGGGTTTGCTTTTTTACAAAAGTGGGTGACTTCTCATTATAAGAAACTGCCCGTAAGACTGGTTGATAACATCTGTATTATGCTATAATATAGCATCTGTATTAAGGCCGAATAGAAGTGTGTGAACTGTGAGTCAGTAGTACTTGGCTTTTTAACTATGCTGGCTGCTGAAAGCTTGTTGATCTTACGGTCTTAATGCTGGGTGGTCCTGCAAAAGCTGCAGTTAAACAGTGTAACTAAAGGGAGTGCCCCCTGGCTGAAAAGACCATGAGTAGGTCACCATTTTGCTTGCACTTGGCCTTGAGATGTTATTCCCCCCCTTTCTTCTAGCAAATACTGCTTCACTCCCGTGCAAATGCTTCCAAGGTGATATTACTTATTACCGACGGCTATTCCAACGGAGGAGACCCCAGGCCCATTGCAGCGTCCTTGCGTGAATTTGGAGTCGAGATCTTCACGTTTGGGATATGGCAAGGCAACATCCGGGAGCTGAATGACATGGCGTCTCACCCGAAGGAGGAACATTGCTACTTGCTTCATAGTTTCGCAGAGTTTGAAGCTTTGGCTCGCAGAGCCCTCCATGAAGGTACTTGCCTTCCAGTTGAATTTTGATAAAATGGAACATATTCCACTCCACGTGGAATACTTTCATGGCATTCAGAAATATTGTCTTCACACTGAACTTCTGTTATTTATTTGAATTCTACATTGATCAGGAAATGCTGATCAAATAGTTGATCAACTAAAAATTCAGGCCCTGAAGGAAACCATCCTTTTAGATACACAAATGCAGTAATGCTAAACCCAATCATACAGAAAACAAGCGTGAGGCCTGTGAATGCTATGACACGCATTCTGAGCATAAGATTCACCTTAACTCTGGGGTGGCTAGCTCTTTTTTTGGGTCAGACAATTAAGCATCCCTCTGAGGACCACATGCTAGCAACAGGTGTGAGCAGTTCACATTTATGCACGTGTAGAAGCCACTTGCCAGATGAAGTGAAGCTGCTGTGATACCTCACAGGGAAGTGGGTCACTGTTGCTTACTGGGAGGGGGAAGGAGTGGGGCGCGAGGGGCTGGGGAGGTCGATGTAGTGCAAAGATGCTGGCAGGGACACCAAATTGTCTCTGCTAGTGGATTTATATGCCACCTACACTCTTTCCGAGCACAATTCCAAGTGTTGGTGCTGACTTTTAAAGCCCTAAACAGCCTCGGCCCAGTATACCTGAAGGAGCGTCTCTACCCCCATCATTCAGGCCGGACACTGAGGTCCAGCTCCGAGGCCCTTCTGGCGGTTCCTTCCCTGTGAGAAGTAAGGTTACAGGGAACCAGGCAGAGGGCCTTCTCGGTAGTGGTGCCCGCCCTGTGCAATGCCCTCCCATCAGATGTCAAGGAAATAAACAACTATCTGACTTTTAGAAGACATCTGAAGGCAGCCCTGTTTAGGGAAGCTTTTAATGTTTGATGTTTTATTATTATTATTATTATTATTATTATTATTATTATTATTATTCTGTTGGGAGCTGTCCAGAGTGGCTGGTAAAACCCAGCCAGATGGGTGGGGTATGGATAATATAATTAATAAATAATAATAATAATAATAATAATAATAATAATAATAATAATTATTATTATTATTACTACTACTACTACTACTATTATTACTATTATTATTATTATTATATCCTGGTATGCCCCACGGAGAGCCTCAAGGTCCATAAATAACAACACCCTAGTGGTCCCGGGCCCTAAGGAAGTTAGATTGGCTTCGACCAGAGCCAGGGCCTTTTCAACTCTGGCTCCGGCCTGGTGGAACGCTCTGCCTCATGAGACCAGGGCCCTGCAGGATCTGATTTCTTTCCGCAGGGCCTGTAAGACAGAGTTGTTCCGCCTGGCCTTTGGCTTGCAGCCAATTTGATTCCCTCCCTCCCTCCCTCTCTCTCTCTCTCTTTTTTTTTCTTTCTTTTCCTTCTCCTCCTGCGATGAGGCTACATTTTAATATTTTAATGTTCCATTATTTTAATGTTGTATTTTATTTTTGTTTTTAAGTTTGTAATCATTCATCTTGCTTTTATTATTGCTTGTAAGCCGCTCTGAGCCCGGCCTTGACTGGGGAGGGCGGGGTATAAATAAAAAAATATTATTATTATTATTATTATTATTATTATTATTATTATTATTACTATTATTACTATTATTGCTTCCACCTGTGGAGAAATTAGCATTGCAGCTTCTCGCTGCCTAGTGAGCTACTTCTGTGCACATCACACATTTAGTTCCACTTGCTTTAGCATTCAGGTCTATGTGTGCTCTTGTGTAATTAGCACCTTGAATAATAATTATAATTCAAAAAAACAACGACATCTGTACAGTGCTCACAAGACCAAATACTCTGGGTGGCATACTAATGTCCATAGCTAGGGACAACCGAGGCAATCCTAGTTGCTGCTCCTCCACACGTTTCTTTCAACGTATACAATCATAGAATTGTAGAGTTGGGACGGCCATCTAGCCCAACCCCTGCAGTCCATGAAATGAATTCAAGCCTTTGGGTGCTTTTGGAATCACACAGTCTTGAAATACATTTTATAAAAACAAACACCGAGGGTCTTGGGATTTCCTCTCCGACCACCGAAATCATTATTAAGTCACAACAAACGTTTAGAGCACTGCCTATGATGTTCCTGTTGGGCCACTTGTCTAGAAAGGGCTGATTAACTTGGTAAGATATTCAGAGGGGTGACTCTTTGACTTCCTGTGCAAATTCAAACACTTCATGAATAGTCTATGGACTACTTCAACCTGCAAATGTTATTAAGTACTTTACAGTGTACTGTCTGCCAGGAAATTAATTGCTCTTTGATAAGCTGATATCAAAGTTGATCACACCTTCTAAGAATCAGGCAGTGCTTTCTAAATAATGCTTTGAAACATGAAGCATCTTAAATTGAATCAATTTTGCAAATTGTCAAACCAGACACCCCCAAGAGCCTCAGAATAAGTTTGTGAGTCGAGGACGTGAGGATAAGAAAGACACAAGGACGCCGTATATTAGGTTAATGGGCTAAAAAAAGGCCACAACTTTATTGATTACAGCATGTGAGTGGTATTGGCTTAGGCACTGGATAAAACAACAGAGCGTGACTCCATCCCCTCAGGAAGGGGAGAGTCTATCAGGGGTTAACCACCAGTGGGAGGAGCTTGTTGATGCAAATACAACTAGAAGCTCCCCCTGATGTCACTGGGGGTCGTGCCATGGCCTTGAGAGCCAGTGTGGTGTAGTGGTTAAGGGGGTAGTCTCGTAATCTGGTGAACCGGGTTCGCGTCTCCGCTCCTCCACATGCAGCTGCTGGGTGACCTTGGGCCAGTCACACTTCTTTGAAGTCTCTCAGCCCCCACTCACCTCACAGAGTGTTTGTTGTGGGGGAGGAAGGGAAAGGAGAATGTTAGCCGCTTTGAGACTCCTTAAAGGGAGTGAAAGGCGGGATATCAAATCCAAACTCTCTCCTCTCTCTCCTTAGCCATCAGCAAGGGCGTTGGACAGGATCCACAACTGCCAGATTCCTTTAACGGAATACCCATAAAGTGGAGGGGTAGGCGATGGCCACACCCTGCCCTCCAATACACAAACATATTCCAATGCCTAACCACCAATACCTGAAAAGTTGTGACGATTTGCTGTGAGGTAGGCAAAAAACCAAGTGGCTGGTGCCAATTTGCCAACTGGATAAAAATTCCTACCAGGCCCCTTGGACAACCAAGGCAGCCAACCACAAGTGCAACCACATATGAGCGGCCAAACCCCACCCCCTCAGCTTCCACCTGATTGGTTGGCTGCCAGGGGGCGTGGTGTGGCAGCTGGGACAGCTGACACAGGGGGCCAGGACAACCCCGCCAATGCGGGAAACAGCTTCCGCTTACAACCCATCCCCTCTGGAAGGAGGAGAGGCTATCTAGAATGGAGATGTCATAATTTTATACACCAGCATATGGTGCAACCAAGAACAAGTTATATTTCTGCTCTGATTTTCTGCAGCTTACATATATTTAATTGAGTCTCATGTAGAAGAATTATCCAGTGAGTCGGGTCCTTATAAATCAACATACAGTTGTAGGTGCTTAAGGGCAGAGAAGGGAATGTAGGAATGGATTGTTGCATCACTGGGGAACCAATGAGCTCTTCTCCCCAACCTGCCGCCAAATTTCTCCTTTGTAGCCAATGAAATATTTGCCTCAATAAGGGTTGAGCAAAGAATGTGGATTAAATTCAAAGCAAATCCTTACAGTTCGTTTCAGGTTTTGCACCCCAAGTTAAAATGTTCCTGATTAAAAAACTATTTTCACCATAGTTACAAGTATTATCTCTTAACTCGCTTGTTTGTTTGGAACCCTGTTTCCTTCCCAACTCACCCTCTGTGTGGTTACAGATTTGCCTTCTGGTAGCTACATCCAAGAAGACATATCTTATTGTTCCTACCTTTGCGACGGGAGCGAAAGCTGCTGCGATATCATGGCGAGTTGCAAATGTGGGACTCACACGGGCCAGTTTGAGTGCATCTGTGAAAAAGGATACTATGGCAAAGGGCTGCAACATGAATGTACAGGTCAGTCTCTGTTTTCTTCTTCTTGGGTGCGAATATGACTACAGATATAAGCATGGATTGAGGTGGCCTCTTCTGTTTTGCCGAACCCTTTTGAACAGGCATCTGCAAACTCGGCCCTCCAGATGTTTTGGGACTACAACTCCCATCATCCCTAGGTAACAGGAACGGTTAGGGATGATGGGAATTGTAGTCCCAAAACAGCTGGAGGGCCAAATTTGGGGATGCCTGCTTTTGAAGTTTCAGTGGGGTCTTCTTCACCCAATAGTATGGGCAGCCCCCCTTTTATGTAGGGGTTACGTTCCAAGGGCACCGCACACATCATTGAAATCATGTATAATTGAAACCCATTGAAGAAGCCTGAAAACACCGTGTTCCACCCCACCCTGCCCCCCTTTCGCCCTCTTAGTGACCTTTCAGTGACGTCTTTATGACATTTCCAGGTCACTTCCGACTTCAGTGCGATGTAGCGCCAATATCGAACCCGTGTAAACGGGGGAGGGGGCTGCCCATATAACAAACAGAATGAATGGCCTTATCAGCTGTTCATGTCCAAGGGGTGACGTAAAAGGACTGAGCTTAAAGGGGCTGTTTTAATAAATTCCCCACCTTCTCAGTGCAAAATTCACTAGTTAATTGGCTGTTTGACTGACTGACTGGCTCCAGCTACAGAAGCGAAGGCTGCTTAAGAGACCAGAGACCATCTTGGCTGTGAGTCCTGGGTAACCCAGCCAGATGGGAGGGAAATAAATGAATGAATAAATTATTATTATTATTATTATTATTATTATTATTATTATTAATATCTCTGCCTTGCAGGCCTTTTTCCACCTGGCCTAGGAGGACAGGTGGATGGCTGAACAGATTCATGGGCTGTGGCATTATTTAGGGTGTTTTGTTGTTGTTATTGATATTCATTCATTATTTTTAGATCTTACTATAATTTATGTGGAAATTGTTCCATTGGGTTGCGTACTTTCCGATGCGTTTTATTTACTGTTTGCACATTTTGTGTTTGTTGATTGTGTAAATCTTTTCATGCTGTAATCCACCTTGAGCATGGATTTAACTATGGAAAGGTGGTATACAACTAAAACGATGGTGATGATGTGTTTGACTCAGCCCTGCACCTGTTGCTTAACTGCAACCTCCATCATCCCAAGACATTGCTAGGTCTGGTGCTCTAGTTATCTTTTGCTTGGACTACTGCAATGCGTTATATGTGGGGCTACCTTTGAAGGTGACCTGGAAACTACAACTAATCCAGAATGCAGCAGCTAGATTGGTGACAGAGAGCGGCCGCCGAGACCACATAACACCGGTCTTGAAAGATCTACATTGGCTCCCATTATGTTTCCGAGCACAATTCACAGTGCTGGTGCTGACCTTTAAAGCCCTAAATGGCCTCGGCCCACTATACCTTAAGGAGTGTCTCCACCCCCATCATTCAACCCAGACACTGAGGTCCAGCGCCGAGGGCCTTCTGGTGGTTCCCTCGCTGAGAGAAGCCAAGTTACAGGGAACCAGGCAGAGGGCCTTCTCGGTGGTGGCACCCGCCCTGTGGAATGCCCTCCCATCAGCTGTCAAAGAGAACAACAACTACCAGACTTTTACAAGACATCTGAAGGCAGCCCTGTTTAGGGAAGCTTTTAATGTTTAATAGACTATTGTATTTTAATATTTTGTTGGAAGCCGCCCAGAGCGGCTGGGGAAACCCAGCCAGATGGGTGGGGTATAAATAAATAAATAATAATAATAATAATTATTATTATTAGGGTTGCAGTTCATCAACATCTGGTGGGCCAAAGGTTCCCCACACCTGAGTCAAAAGGATTAGGTTGCTGCAGGTGTGACTGAAATCATTCTGAACCATTGTTGGTCAAACTAGACAACACCAGGTTAGAAGGGCAATCCCACTTGCACAACAACCTTCTGCTTGCACGAACCATTTTTACTTCAGCTCCTTGCATGTACCAAAATCTGTTCTGGAAGGTTGGAAGTCCTGTTGTATCTACTGGTGTGATGTTGGATCTTGCCCAGCATTTACTGGGGTATAAGACTCGCTATGATCCAAAGTCAAAAAAGCCTGGAGGAAAGCCAGATTCAGTTAAGGAGATAACGAGGCAGGTTGGTGGTGGAACTAACTGGAAGAAGACCAGGGATGGATATGAACAATTTGGAGTTCATATTGTGCTACAATCCAACGTTCTTGACAGATGTATGACAGAAGAGCTTCCTGAAAAGCTTCCATTTTTGTCCATTTATAGGCATCAGAACTATCAGTCTATTTGAATGCATTCTGAAGACTCTTCTTAGCCAAATGAGATTGCTACGCATATCTTTTTGAGCAGTTTTGTCAGTTGATTGTTTTCGCTCATTGTAAAAAGACCTAAAAGCACATCTGTTTCACCATAGGCTGTAGAGTGAAGATGGTTGATTAATGCAAATTGAATTTTCTAATGTGAAATTTGTGCCTTTATCTGACTTCACAAGCTAAATGAAAATTTTACTTGTGGCCACTCTGGAGCTTATAATAGTCGAAACACATTCATCCTTACATTCAGCACAGTCTGTATATGCGAATATCATCTGGTTTTGGACTTGCAAGATCCAGAACCATAAGGTTTTTAAGAGTGCATTTGGCAGATGTTGTTGCTTTTTGTAAGAACATCAGCAATGCATCAGCAAGTAGACATTTTTAAAAGGTAGCATATATTATACGAAGCACGTGAAAGTTTGCCATCTGCTTTGCATGTGCTTATTGGAGAGAACTCAGCTGAAACTCTGCACACACATCATAACATTTAGCCTGGGGGATCTCATTTTTCCTTATAAACATGACTTAATCTTTCTGAAGTCTTGCTGCATTTCCTTAAAAAAAAAAGACAAAAGACAACATGTTTGCCCCTCGTAAGTGAAGAAAATAGAAAACTATTCTGAAACCTTTTTTATTTTGAAAGAGTTTGGCTCTCTTTTTGTAACATTTCCCAGCTGAACTTATCTACAGTTTTGCAAAGCATGAAGAATTCGTTGAATACACATGGACTCCTTTCCTTCCCCAGTACAGTGGAACCTCGGGTTAAGAACTTAATTCGTTCTGGAGGTCCATTCTTAACCTGAAACTGTTCTTAACCTGAAGCACCACTTTAGCTAATGGGGCCTCCTGCTGCTGCCACCGCGCCGCTGCTGCGCGATTTCTGTTCTCATCCTGAAGCAAAGTTCTTAACCCGAGGTAATATTTCTGGGTTAGCGGAGTCTGTAACCTGAAGCGTATGTAACCTGAAGTGTCTGTAACCTGAGGTACCACTGTATAATGAAATGGGCAGAGTGTAAGCAAGTAAGTTTAGGGTGGGTATTTTTATGGTTGGTAGCATTTTAACAATGCTATGTTTAGTTTTCCAGTTATTAACACTTATTATCATTGCATCATAGACTAATAGACTGTGGTTGAGACCCAAGAACTTGTATGGCATGAGACTGGTGCAGAGGCGTATCATGGGGTTTGGGGAGGGCAATCGCCCCATGCACACATTTCTGAGGGGGGGCGCAACCAGACGCGCCCCTCTCCCAGCAGGCTCCCTGGAACCCCGGCGAGGGAAGCCAAGCTGTGCCTGGGCCAAGCCTTCAGGGCTGGGGCGGCATTGTGCCTGTTGGCATGCAACCAGGGAAACGGGGGCAATTGGCAGGTCCCCAGCTGCCTCCAGCCCACCAGCCGGTGTGCCAGGCGAACTCCCTTCCTTGGTGCAGCATAAATCTGTGACTCAGGCTTTAGAAGACTAAGCACACCATTCAGCAGAGAACACGCTACGCAAACAGAAGTGGCACGAGAGGCTGTGTGGGCATACCGTATTTTTTGCTCTATAAGACGCACCAGACCATAAGACGCACCTAGTTTTTAGAGGAGGAAAACAAGAAACAAGAAAGCAACGCAAAGCCTCTTGAGCGAAGAGACAGGAGTGCTCTAGCTGCACTCAAGAGGCTTTGCGTGGCTATCGCTGAAGCCAGGAGAGCAGCGGTAGCTGCACAGCCTGCATTCACTCCGTAAGACACATACACATTTCCCCTTACTTTTTAGGAGGGGAAAAGTGTGTCTTATAGAGCGAAAAATACGGCATTTACAAGTGGGTTTTATTCAGCATAGATCAGGACAAAAAGGAAACATGTCTGATCTCCTTCGTCTCCAAAGCAAGTCATGGGCCCTGCCTGCTAGCCTGCTCCCTAAAATATCACTGGTTTGCTCATTTCTATATATATATATATTTTTTATAAATATTTATTAAGATTTTTTTTAAAATACAAAATGCAAAAATAATAAACAATATAACATGAATCATAACACATTTTCCAGAACTTCTTTGGACTCCCTCACGTCTCCCACTCCCACTTACATCGTTATAAATTTTTCCCAGCAATTTATCATCTTGTTTATATTCTTAAATTTTGTTCAATTAGTTTGATCTATTCTCCACAAATTTTATATTTCCCTCAATCTCACTTATCATCAATTTCAAATCTAATTCAGTGGTAGGCAATTATTTATGATCTAGCATCCTTCTTAGCCTTCAACCAAATTACAATACTTTTGTAGATAAATCTTGAATTTCTTCCAGTCTTCTTCAACCCTCTCTTCTCCCAGGTCTCGGATTCTGCCAGTCATCTCGGCCAGTTGCATATAGTCCATCAGCTGCATCTGCCACTCTTCCAGTGTAGGTAGATCTTGAGTTTTCCAGCTCTTGGCGATGAGTATCCTTGCTGCCGTTGTTGCATACATAAAAAATGTTCGGTCCTTCTTTAACACCTTCTGGCCGACAATGCCCAGAAGGAAGGCCTCTGGTTTCTTAGTGAAGGTATACTTAAATACCTTTTTCAACTCATTATATATCATTTCCCAAAAGGCCTTCACTCTAGGGCAAGTCCACCAGAGGTGAAAGAATGTTCCTTCATGTTCTTTACATTTCCAACATTTATTATCAGACAAGTGGTATATTTTGGCAAGTTTAACTGGGGTCATGTACCATCTATATATCATTTTCATTACATTTTCCTTCAGAGCATTACATGCAGTGAAGTTCATCCCAGTGGTCCACAACCTTTCCCAGTCCTCAAACATAATATTATGCCCAATATCCTGAGCCCACTTTATCATAACCGATTTAACCATTTCGTCTTGTGTATTCCATTTCAGCAGCAAGTTATACATTCTTGATAATACCTTAGTCTTAGGCTCTAACAGTTCTGTTTCCAACTTCGATTTCTCCACCTGGAACCCTAGCTTTTTGTCATTTTTAAAAACTTCTTTAATCTGAGCGTAGTGTAACCAGTCTCGCACTTTATCCTTCATTTTCTCAAAACTCTGCAATTTCCAATTGTCTCCATCTTTTTCTAATATTTCCCAATATTTTGGCCATTTGGCCTCCATATTGGGTCTTTTCCGGGCCTTAGCTTCCAGAGGTGAAAGCCACCTCGAAGTTTTGTTTTCCAATAAGTCTTTGTATTTTGTCCAGACTTTAAAAACTGCTTTCCTGACAATATGGTTCTTGAAGACCTTATTGATCTTAACCTTATCGTACCATAGATATGCATGCCAACCAAAAGCATTGTTAAACCCTTCCAAATCCAATACGTCAGTGTCTTCGAGAAGTAGCCAGTCTTTTAGCCAGCAAAAGGCTGCGGCTTCATAATACAACTTTAAGTCCGGCAGGGCAAAGCCCCCTCTTTCTTTCGCATCGGTTAGTATCTTAAACTTAATTCTGGGCTTTTTGCCCTGCCAGACAAATCTAGATATATCTCTCTGCCACTTCCGGAAACACTCTGTCTTGTCCACAATCTGCAATGTTTGAAACAAAAACAACATCTTTGGCAATACATTCATCTTAACAGCAGCAATTCGGCCTAACAGAGAAAGCTTCAATTTTGTCCAACTATCCAAATCTCTCTTAATTTCAGACCAACATTTTTCGTAATTATCCTTAAATAGACTCAGATTTTTTGCTGTTATGTTTACCCCTAGGTGCTCATTTCTATATATAGGGTGCCTACATTCTGCATTGCTTTAGATACCTATCAGGTCCATAAACTACCATATCATATATTCAACACACACAAAAACAGCGACAATTTGTTGTTGACAAAGGACAGCTGGACATATAAAGGGCCCCATTACCTTCAGTAGCTGAGGGCCTCATCAAACCTAAATCGGGCCCTGCACACCAGACACTATGTATAGGTAGAAATTGCATATGAATGCTTGCACAGGGTATCTGTTTGCATTAATTACTGACTTGTGCGTGTAAAAAAACCCAAAACCTGAATATGTGATTGTTTAATGATCTGCATGTCAATGCCTCATTAGTTCTTTGTAGGAAATTGGTTTTCCATGCGGATTTTGTGACGTGTGAGGCAATTGTTTTAGGGAAGACCTGGGAGTCTTCTGCTCTAGCTGCCTTCTTGATAACTCTTTTGAAAGATATTAAATGGGTCATTTTTACAAGTTAATATCGAGGGCAGATTGGTTGCTGAAGATATTTTAGTGCCCCCCCCATGTTATTTTCAGGACACAGCTTTTGTGTCTACAACTTTTCTCACATGCATGGAACTGCCTGAGTGACCTTTTCATCAGTACTGAGATTTTAAAAGTTTGTACAAATAATACAAAGACACTCTCCTAAAAAGGGTGAGTCTGACGGTTGAATGCATGTATCTGGATAGAAACCAATAACCCTCTTGAACTTCTGATGACTTTTACAGTGCGTCTTTTTTTGTAATATAGCAAAGTATCAAGTAATATTCCAATATCTTATCCAAAGAATGTCATCATCCAGCTATTTTGCCTGGAAATTGTTTTTCTTGCTTCTGTTCCAGGGCGGCTCGCAATCTAGATTGTTAGTTCTAACCCTTTCAATGCCTCATTAAGTTTCCAGGAAGAGATTCTAGAATTCTCTTAATTAAAAACCAGATACTTGTGAAAATGAGCCACTTGCTTTCTGTTTTGTGCTTAACTCCCTGTCATAAAAAAACCCCACAATTCCAAACAACTACTTGTCTGATTTTCCAGTGGTAGGCACCAGAGCTTCTGTGTTCAGATGACATGGTCAATCATCTCCACTTGAAATTAAGAGGGCCATTGGTAGCTCTAGTAGTTATAAATCAATAGAAGATCAATGTCTCATTATTACTTATTACCGTTTCTGAAACTTAATTTAAAGCAATTGGTAAAACCCAGGCCAGTAAACCCCTTTTAATGTGCTGAAGCTATGGGGTGGCGATGGCAAGCAAATCTACCCTGTTCTTGAAAGACCGACGGCAGAACTGTTTTCCCCAAATTCTGTATGCAGCAGAAATCTGGGGACACAGCAGATTTCTTCCATTTAATTAAAAAGCTGAGTAGAATGTTAGGTCTTTTTCTCCATAAATTGACCACCCCCTTAGCCTCCAGGGCAGGGAGGGGGGCAGCAACGAGGAAGCTATTGACAGCATGATGGCTGTAGCAGGAACTTCAGACACCCGTCTCTGATGGAGCTGCGTAAGTCATAAGAGAGTATATTATAAGGAGTTCTGGTTCAGTCATCTGTCTGAACTCTTCTGTATATAAGTGGAATATATTAACTAGCCATATATTTCCTAGCAACCATTATATGTACCAGTAAATTTTGACCTCTTCATCTTAATTATGGGATATGTTACACTGTTAAATACTGGCTTAACCTTAAACACAAAAATTAAGAGTCTTGGTTATATTTTAATATTGCTCTCTGCTTTGATGTAAAGCTTTGGTTCATTTACTTCACTTTGATTTGCTAGGCATGGCTTTGATCGAGGTTGAGTGTCTGATGAGTGCTATTTAATCAGCCTACTTATTCACACACTGAGAAATTCACTTGGCGCAGGAATGATTTTTACAAATATCATTTTAGGAGGACAGGAAGTTTCAGATAAGAGTTTTCCAGACTTCTAATAGCTGAAGCACACTTTTATTTCCAGAGTAAGTGAACATGGGCATGCCATTCTTACACAGAAAATAGGTTTCACTTTGAAGGGGGTGAAATTGAAGAATGCATCATCTAGGGCAAGGCTGTCCAATTTCCAAGAGACTGTGACCTACTCCCACTCAAACTGGCAGTGATCTACCCATTGGATTGACCAGAGTTGTTGAGCTTTTATGAGGAAAGCTTCATTAAAGTTGTTGAGCTTTTTGGGGGGAGGATGAGCCAAAGTTATTGAGCTTTTTCTGGGGGGGGGGCATCAGGAACTCGCAATCAATGTGGGTCGACCAGGGACATCCCATGATTGACCGGTAGATCATAATCAGCCTGTTGAACAGACCTGCTCTAGGGATAACCAGCCTGCAGTGGTGCTTCTTTTAAGGGCAGATAACTCAGCTGTGTTGCAGTATCACAGGGGTGTGGAATTGGACCCAACCAGTGGGCCAGATCCTTATCTCCCCCACCTGCCCCTGTGGACAAAGTTTGACTGGTGGGTGGGGCCACTGGACAAAGTTACGTCAAGGCAACTCTTTTGCCTGCACGGTTTGAAATCAAACCAAAGAAAGGGGCTACCACAGTGTATGGAACAACTTCCGCAACCCTCAGAACCCATCAAAACGTGGAGCGTTGCAACAGAGTGCAGAATCAGTCTTTCATGACTTCAGTTAGAATCGAAGGTAAAATGGCATTTCTGTGCGCTCTGGCTTCTGTCATGGTGTTCTGTTACACCAGAAGCAGTTTAGTCATGGTGGCCACATGACCCACAATGGGAAAGTAGCTGTATGGAGTCTGATTGCATTTCCTGTTGTCATGCTACTGTCACTGACACAAATGACATCTTTCCCTATTGATTCAAGACTGTAGGGACCATTTTGTAAACCAGTTAGGAACCTAGTTGCTCCCAAGTGTCTATCAGTGAGTAGCTTTTGATAAAGTTTGGAAAATATTTGGCTTCCATGTTTTTCAAGTTGTTTATTTCATGAAGGTTTCTTTCAGCACAGAGGTTGTAGCTGAATGATGCAAATTCGATTCTAACTGAAATACAGTGGTACCTCAGGTTACATACGCTTCAGGTTACATATGCTTCAGGTTACAGACTCCGCTAACCCAGAAATAGTGCTTCAGGTTAAGAACTTTGCTTCAGGATGAGAACAGAAACCGTGCTCCGACAGCGTGGCAGCAGCAGGAGGCCCCATTAGCTAAAGTGGTGCTTCAGGTTAAGAACAGTTTCAGGTTAAGAACAGACTTCCGGAATGAATTAAGTACTTAACCCGAGGTACCACTGTAATAAGAGACTGATTGTGCACTCTGTTGCAATTCTCCACGTTTTGAGGTGAACTGTTTGAATTTCGTCCGCACGGGCAGGTGGGAAGGTGTAAGTTCTGATTTTCTATGTAGAACAAACATTAGTTTCATGAGTCTGTGGAAGTGTTTTCCCATTTTATGCTAGTTTTAAGTATGAACTTTTAGAGGAAATTATAAAATTAGAATGGCAAGGACTGGGAACAAGAATGAAACTGCATTCTTGCACAATTACATGAATAACAAGGGGAATATGCACCATTTGATTTTCTATGTTTTCTAGTGCCTGAACACGTGTGCCTCAGCTCTGTCATGCTAATTTAAACCATCTGACCCTTGGCTGCTAAGTAAATAAACATTTTAAATGGCACATGTTCTCAAGCTTTAAGCTCAGCTGTTTCCGGCACTGCGCCTCTCTAGTGACTGGGAATGTTGGTTCAAAGAAATATAAACATTGTTGTTGAGCAGCATAGTTAGATAATCAATGGCATCTTAGGGAGGCTAGACATTTCACACCAAACTCCTAAAGGCAATGGCAGCTTGCTGAGTTTGTCATATTTTCATTTTGAGACATTCACCTAGGCATATGTTAAACCTATAACATGCCCGAACTCAAACTCAACATTATCTGCATTTGCTTTTTAAAAATTTGTATGTACAGTGGTACCTCTGGTTGCGAACGGGATCCATTCCGGAGGCCCGTTCGCAACATGAAAGCAGTGGCGCGTGTGCGCACACGCGGGTTGCAATTGGGCGCTTCTGCGCATGCATGTGACATTATTTTGCATGTCTGCGTATGCGTGAGTGGTGAAACCCAGGTGTAACCCTTTCTGGTACTTCTGGGTTGCCGCAAGACATAACCTGAAAGAACGTAACGTGAAGTGGACGTAACATGAGGTGTGACTGTAACTCTCAGTGGCTTGCAGTCCGTGGACTAGGCTAGTCACTTAAATGTTCCCCTGGCACCTCCTTCCCAAAGCTCAGAAAGCTTGTATCTGGCTTAGGGAGGCACAATGCTCCAACAGATCCAAGAGCCCTTCTGCCACCTTCCCAAAATCCTCCTGGCTTTGGGAAGGAGGCAGAGGGCTCTGGTATCCTGGTATCCTGTCAGAGGCCTGGTGTCGCCTTCCCAAAGCCTGGGAAGCTTCTGCCTGGCTTAGGGAGGGAGGCACGATGCTTATGCACACAACATCAGGACTACTGGACTTCTCTGCGACCCATCCCCTCTGCAGGGAGGTGGGACCGATTCGGATGGTCCGCCCCCGCCACTTAATGGATCCAAATGGTTTCCAGAGAGTGGTAGGGGATGCTTTATCCCATGTTGATGGCCTTTCAGCCGATTCCCTGGTGGCCCGCTGGAATGTGGAGTTAACCAGGGCTATTGACTGTTTGGCTCCGAAGCGCCCTCTCCGATTGCATGGAGCCCGGAGAGCCCCGTGGTTTTCCACGGATCTGAGGGCAATGAAACAATCGTTGAGACGGCTAGAGCGCCGGTGGCGGATAACCCATTCTGAATCTGACCGGACACAGGTTAGAGCTCAACGTCGAGCCTACCAAGTGGCGATAGCGACGGCGAAGAAGACTTTCTTCACCGCCTCTATTGCATCCGCAGAAAACAGCAGCAGGAGACTCTTTCAGGTGGTTCACAATTTAGCGGAACCACCTGTAACATCGGGGCCCAGTACGGGCCACATGTTCTCCTGCAATGATTTTGCAAAGTTTTTTGCAGATAAAATCGCTCAGATTCGGGAAGAAGTAGACTCCACCGTGGGAGCAGGGCCGGGGCGGGAGAGTGCTAGAGTCCTGTCTGGTCAAGTTGTGTGGGATCAATTCCAATCTGTTACCTCCGAGGATGTGGACAGGCTGCTTGGACGAGTGAAGCCAACCACCTGTCTCCTGGATCCTTGCCCATCCTGGCTTATAAAAGCTAGCCGGGAAGGACTGGGCGATGGGCTTCGTGAGGTGGTGAATGCTTCCCTCCGTGAGGGAGCCTTCCCAGACCCGCTGAAAGAGGCGGTTATCAAACCGCTTCTTAAAAAACCATCTCTAGATGCGGCCACGATGGCCAATTATCGCCCAGTCTCAAACCTTCCATTCTTGGGCAAGGTGATTGAGCGAGTGGTTGCTGAACAACTCCAGGCACGCCTGGAAGAAGCGGACCATTTGGATCCCTTCCAGTCGGGATTCAGGCCTCATCATGGGACTGAAACTGCCTTGGTCGCACTGGTTGATGATCTCCGGCGGGCTAGGGACAAAGGTGAGAGCTGTTTCCTAGTTCTGCTGGATCTCTCAGCGGCGTTTGATACCATCGACCATGACATCCTTCTGGACCGTCTTGAGGGGCTGGGAGCTGGGGGCACTGTCATACAGTGGTTCCGCTCCTTCCTCCTGGGCCGTGTTCAGAAAGTGGTGGTGGGGGATGAGTGTTCAGACCCCTGGGCTCTCACTTGTGGGGTGCCTCAGGGTTCTGTCCTCTCCCCCATGCTTTTCAACATCTACATGCAGCCGCTGGGAGGGATCATCAGGAGGTTTGGGCTGGGTGTTCATCAGTATGCAGATGATACCCAGCTCTACCTCTCTTTTAAATCAGAACCAGTGAAGGCGGTAAAGGTCCTGTGTGAGTGTCTGGAAGCGGTTGGAGGATGGATGGCGGCTAACAGATTGAGGTTGAATCCTGACAAGACAGAAGTACTGTTTTTGGGGGACAGGAGGCGGGCAGGTGTGGAGGATTCCCTGGTCCTGAATGGGGTAACTGTGCCCCTGAAGGACCAGGTGCGCAGCCTGGGAGTCATTTTGGACTCACAGCTGTCCATGGAGGCACAGGTCAAATCTGTATCCAGGACAGCTGTTTACCAGCTCCATCTGGTACGTAGGCTGAGACCCTATCTGCCTGCAGACTGTCTCACCAGAGTGGTACATGCTCTGGTTATCTCCCGCTTGGACTACTGCAATGCGCTCTACGTGGGGCTACCTTTGAAGGTGACCCGGAAACTACAACTAATCCAGAATGCGGCAGCTAGACTGGTGACTGGGAGTGGCCGCCGTGACCATATAACACCGGTCTTGAAAGACCTACATTGGCTCCCAGTACGTTTCCGAGCACAATTCAAAGTGTTGGTGCTGACCTTTAAAGCCCTAAATGGCCTCGGTCCAGTATATCTGAAGGAGCGTCTCCTCCCCCATCGGTCTGCCCGGACACTGAGGTCCAGCTCCGAGGGCCTTCTGGCGGTTCCCTCACTGCGAGAGGCCAAGTTGCAGGGAACCAGGCAGAGGGCCTTCTCGGTGGTGGCGCCCGCCCTGTGGAATGCCCTCCCATCGGATGTCAAGGCGATGGACAACTACCTAACATTCAGAAAACATCTGAAGGCAGCCCTGTTCAGGGAAGTTTTTAATATGTGACATTTTAGTGTATTTTTTATCTCTGTTGGAAGCCGCCCAGAGTGGCTGGGGAAACCCAGCCAGATGGGCGGGGTACAAATAATAAATTATTATTATTATTATTATTACTATGCCATAAGATCCACTGTCCTGTAATATCACATATGAGATTTAACTACAGTGGTACCTCGAGTTACATATGCTTCAGGTTACAGACTCCGCTAACCCAGAAGTAGTACCTCAGGTTAAGAACTTTGCTTCTGGATGAGAATGGTCCTTCAGGTTAAGAATGGTTTCAGGTTAAGAACACACCTCCAGAACGAATTAAGTTTGTAACCAGAGGTTCCACTGTACTGATGAAGCCCAGGACGGCCAATATTCCGGAAATCCTTGTCTTAGACTCTGTGAAAGGATTCTGTGGAACTGCTACAACAACAACAGCAGCAGCAGCAGCAACAGCAGCAGCAATAATTTATTATTTATACCCTGCCCATCTGGCTGGGTTTCCCAGCCACTCTGGGTGGCTTCCAACAAAATATTAAAATACAGTAATGCATCAAACATTAAAAGCTTCCCTAAACAAGGCTGCCTTCAGATGTCTTCTAAAAGTCTGGTAGTTGTTGTTTTCTATGACATCTGGTGAGAGGGCATTCCACAGGGTGGGTGCCACTACCGAGAAGGCCCTCTGCCTGGTTTCCTGTAACTTGGCTTCTCGCAGTGAGGGAACCACCAGAAGGCCCTCGGAGCTGGACCTCAGTGTCCGGGTAGAACGATGGGGGTGGAGACTCTCCTTCAGGTATACTGGACTGAGGTCGTTTACAACCTTTCATGTGGATTGTTTGGACCTTATGAACAGACAAGTGGAATAGACACTATTACACAGATGGACCTTATGCACGAACTGACTGGAGAATGATCTGATTCACTGGGTCTTCTGCTTTGTTCATTTGTTGAACTTTATGCATTACTTCTGTTGAAATTTATGATTTGATACATGAATAGTATACCTTATTTACCTGTATCTAAGAACACAGCTGGTTACGTCTCATGTGTTTAATGAGTATGCTTTACGTGACCATAGGTTTGTTTGTTGTTGTTTTACACAACATCAGGACGGCATGACATCACTGCCTCCCCCCCCCCCCAAAAAAAATCACCCTCACAAGTTGGTGGCTCTGGTCCTAACTGTTCCCCCGACGGAAAATTTCACTGCTGCAATAGGCACTCAGGGTGACTTCAGGCTGAAGTGATTTAGAATTTCTTCTGCAGGGTGCTGCAAAGGCAAACTAATCTCTCTAATATAGCAGTTACAAGGCCCAATTTGTGCCTTGTGAGTAGTTTGCAGTTTCATAACGCAGTGTTGCAACACACGAGAGTTTCTCAAAGAGCAAGAATTAGCAGTGGCTGAAATCAATGCAGAGCATCTGTTGGTTATAACAGGAAATATGCAAGAGTTATATAGTACATGCTGGGATTTAGCACAAATCTTCCCTGATCCTTGTAGACATGTTAGATGTTTCATTTGCAATTGCTGTACAAGACCTATATATCAAATATTTAACGAGATGCGCTGACTGGAATACTTTTGTAATCCTAGCAGCTTTCTATCTGATCAGTTCTTCACAGAACTTTTTAAAAATAATTTTTTAAAAATATATATATTGCGGGGTGATTTGGTAATCACTCACAATGTTGGGAGTGCATCCATGTCTTCTTTACTGAATTTCTCCATTGATCAAATGCTGTGTATGACGTATCCTTTGGAATGACCTGGAAAAAGGCAAGGCTGACTGGCGTACTGAACAGGAGCATTCCAAATAATGGTATAATTATGAATTTTATGTGGGTATCATAATTCAGCACTTTACTAAATGTTTTTAAGAAACCTTTGTAAGCCTGTAATACATCAGCTGCAAAACAGCTGAGTGTTAAGGGTCAGTTTGTGCAAGCTTATGCCTTTGGATTCTGGATCAATTAATTTGGAATAAATACTCCCCCTTTTCATAGTTTTCACTTTATGCAGTGAAAGAGTGAATCGGACTTTGAACTTAAAGCCATCCTTCCCTGACTTCCCTAATTATGAATTAAAGGTTAGCTGAATTCTGTTAAAGGAATACAGTGGTACCTCGGGTTAAATACTTAATTCATTCCGGAGGTCCGTACCTAACCTGAAACTGTTCTTAACCTGAAGCACCACTTTAGCTAATGGGGCCTCCCGCTGCCGCCACGCCACCGGAGCACAATTTCTGTTCTCATCCTGAAGCAAAGTTCTTAACCTGAAGCACTATTTCTGGGTTAGCGGAGTCTGTAACCTGAAGTGTATGTAACCTGAAGCGTATGTAACCCAAGGTACCACTGTAACTGATCTAAGCTAAGTAAACTTGCTTAGATGGAAGCTTGTTACCTCTGACTTTAAAGCAATGAAAATCAGATGGAGATGTTTGAAAGTAAACATACTGACTGTTGTTTTGTTCTGTGATAAAGAAACATGGGTGTAAAATGGATATCAATATTGATGCTCCACATTAGTGTTGTCCAATATCATTGTATTGATTATAATATGTGTGGATTGTTCAGATTTTTATTTTCACATGTAAACATTAGTTTTAGGGAATACTTTGATGTTCTATGCTTTTTTTGTTGCCTTCTTATTTCACAGCGTATAGTGAGCTTTCTTGGTGGAACAGCACCATAATCAGTTACGGGTTTCCCCTCCCCTCTTTAGAATTCCTTTCTGCTTGGTACAGAGATTCGATCTTGTTAAACCACCCCCAGAATTTCCCCAGCCCCTACCGAAGCTTTTAGTGTGCAGGTTTACTCTGTGTAAAAATGAGAGCACATTAATAGGCTTCTAAAGATCTATTAGCAGTGCAGAGCAAATCGTAAAACTCACTAATCTGACCAGTTATTACCATCAGGTATGGAAAATGCTATTTAAGGATTATTTCCCCCATGTAATTGAGTTCACTGAATAAATGCATTTTTAAATAAGTCTTTTCCAGTATTTTAACCTCTTAAATGCATTCTCTTCACATTGCTCATCTCTTTGCACTAGAGCAATCTGTACAAATGTTACCGAGAAAGGGGATGTGGGCAGCAGTCTGTGGGGTAGCAGGGAAGAAATCTGGCCAGGTGGCAGAATAAAGTAGAAAAAGCTGAGAAGTATACTTAAGATATCTTACCTTCCAGTTTGGTAAATAAGCCAGGAACACTAAAATATTGAAAAATAGCAACAGCAACAACAACAACAACAAAATGTCCCAGCCATTACTTACAGCGCACAAAAAACATAATAAAACATCAAACATTTAAAACTTCCCTAAACAGGGCTGCTTTCAGATGTCCTCTTAAAGTTGTGTAGTTGTTTATCTCCTTGACATCTTACAGGAGGGCGTTCCACAGGGAAGGTGACTCTGCCAAGCAGGCCCTCTGCCTGGTTCCCTGTAACCTCACTTCTCGCAGTGAGGGAACCGCCAGAAGGCCCTCATCGCTGGACCTCAGTGTCCGGGCTGAACAATGGGGGTGGAGATGCTCCTTCAGGTATACTGGACCAAGGCCTTTTAGGGCTTTAAAGGTCAGCACCAATACTTTGAATTGTGCTTGGAGAGGTACTGGGAGCCAATGTAGGTCTTTCAGGACTGGTGTTATATGGTCTCGGCGGCCACTCCCAGTCACCAGTCTGGCTGCCGCATTCTGGATTAGTTGTAGTTTCTGGGTCACCTTCAAAAGTAACCCCACGTAGAGCGCATTGCAGTAGTCCAAGCAGGAGATAACCAGAGCATGCACACCTCTGGCAAGACAGTCTGCCGGCAGATGGTACAGTGTCTTCGCCATATAGGATCTCATCAAGCAAATGAACATACAAAGTACGCATTTTAGTAAACTTGACCTTGAAAGTAAAGGTTGGCTGTATTTTTACTGAAATGATAATAAACAAGCAAGCAAGCAAGCAAGCAAATAAATAAATAAATAAATAAATAAATAAAGTAAGTTATTATTTATGCCCTGCCCATAAATGGCCAAAAAGGTAGTCTGGCAGATGAAATTGGTGGAATATGTGGAATTAGGAAGTTTAACTAATAGAATAAGAGATCAGAAAAATTGAGTATTTAAAGAAGAGTGGTAAATGTTTCCAGAATATCTGAAGAATAATTGTAAACAGGTTAAAAGATTAGCAGGATTAGAGTAAATTCAGCAGTTTAAATTATATGAAGATATAGTGTGGAGGGGGACAATAAAACATACCGAGTCATTAGAATAGGCAGTTGTAATGGATTATTAAACAGAACCAAGGAAGGGGGGCATGGGAAGCAGACAATTATGACTGTGTGGTTATGTTGAATGGAATGTGAAAATTTGTAACAGGCAAAGTATAAATTAAATAAAATTAACCAGTAGTCAAGAATAATGCGAGTTGGTGTCCAGCAACATCTGGAGAGCCAAAGGTAACAACTTCTTCTTCTTCTTCGGTAATCACTCATAATCTAATAAGATTGTCTTCCATGAACACGGTCTTAACAGTGAGTCCGTAAGTGAATGTGGAGGCCAATTCTGGGTCCACATGTCCTTCCACAGTGGGGGCATTGGTTTCCGGGTGGGTGTTGATCACGGTGAGGGTTTGCCAAGCATGCCTTCCTCTTAGCACGTTTCTCCCTTTCGTCCTGAGTTCGAGCGTCTTCAAAGTCCATGGTACCTTTGGTAAAGGCTGTTTTACAATTGGAGCACTTGCAAGCCAGTGTTTCCCAGTTGTTGGTGTTTATACTACATTTTTTTTAGATTTGCCTTGAGAGCATCTTTAAACCTCTTTTGTTGTCCACCGGCATTACACTTTCCATTCTTAAGCTGAGAATAGAGTAGTTGCTTTGGAAGACGATAATCAGGTATCTGCACGACATGACCAGTCCAATGAAGTTGATGTTGAAGAATCATTGCTTCGACACTGGTGAACTTTGCTACTTCCAGTACACTGACATTAGTTTGCCTGTCTTCCCAAGTGATATGTAAAAATCTTTGGATACACCGTTGATGGAATCTTTCGAGGAGCTGGAGATGGCACTTATAAGTGGTCCATGTTTCACAAGCGTACAGTACCTGTGGATGAAGGAGCAGGGGACTACAGCTTTGCAATATACTTTTGCAACTTGATCCTGACTTGGATTTTATTGCCCTTACTTTGCTTTTTAGCCTGTCCACCAGGGACCTACAAGCCTGAAGGTTCACCAGGTGGAATAAGCACCTGCATCTCATGTCCTGATGAGAATCACACCTCTCCACCAGGAAGTACCTCTGTCGAGGACTGCAGGTGCAAGGAAGGGTATCGCTCTTCGGGCCAAACTTGTGAAGGTAAGCTGTTCACCCATCCTCAAAAGAGAGAGAGAGATCCCCAAAATATTAACACCATGATCGATAATTCTTTAAGATAGTGGTGAAGATTGTTTGTTTTTCGATTTTCTTATGAAGGTTTCCTTTCCAAACTGATTTATCTGACAAGGATCCCCTTTGTATCTCCATAAAACCCATGTGCATTAGGAGAAGATTTGTGCTTGGACGCACTCACGGTTCATGTCAAGTGATGAAGAAAAGGACACCTGGATTGGATTGGATTTATCTTTATTACGGCCATTGGCCCGTCACACGACAGTTTCCCATACCAACATAATATACTTAAACCTCCAGATTTAAAACCGCCAAAGCTTACAAAAGACAAACAGGAACCAAAGCAAAACAAAAACAAAGACCACCATCATACATTACAATAAATTTGTAACCTAAACATCACCCTCTGCTCATAAATTAATCAAGGATATCAATGGTGATATCACCTAATTACATCCTAAAACATAGATCATGGTTTAAAGGGATTATCCGAGCCACACAGGAGTCCGTTTCTCTTCTTTAGGGATAGGACGCTGATCAAGAATCTGGCAACCATGAGTGATCTTAGGGGGTCATCATCAATTAGTAGATATCTCAGTTTGGTTTCAATCGTATCATCGGCAATTCCCTTTAGATATTGAACAAGAAACTTGCTCCTGGCCGGTAAGTGAAAAGCACAGTCAAGAATTATGTGATGCAACGATTCCGGTGCCCCACAATTACAATCACATAAGAGCGATATCTGTCCATTGGAGAATCCATTGGACACCTGGATAGGACACATGCCTTGAATAGGAAAGCTGCTTGGATTGTTATGACTGCATAAATGACCTTTTAAAAAAAAATTTAAATTTTCCAACATACATTTATAGTATCCAATCTAAATTTATCACATATTTTCTCTTTTAGACTTCCTTCAACCTCTCTGACAATCATCCATTATTCAAATTTTAAAATACGCATTTCCTAATTTTATATTGCATTTTATAAACCTTCACACACTTAGTTTTCATCAATACAATAGTCCTCTATCTTTTACAGAACTTCTTGAAATCCCACTAACGTTATTTGCTCATCACATACACATTTCAGATAGTCTGAAAATTTTCCCCAGTCTTCAATGAACTTTTGATCTCGTATATATCTGATCTTTCCTGTTAGTTTGTCCAGTTCAGCATACTCCATCAGTTTCATTCTCCATTCTTCGAGCCTCGGCAGTTGTTCCTGTTTCCATTTTTGGGCCAATAATATTCTCGCTGCTGTTACTGCATATTGGAAAAGTTTACAGTCCATTCTATTTATTTCATTTCCTACTATTCCTAGAAGAAAAGCCTCTGGTTTGCATAAATGACCTTTTGGCTCATTCATGAGATTTGTTGTAGAATGGTGGTGGTGCAAATTCATCGGGACAATGTTTTCTTTTCTATTTTTAAACCAGAGGTTTGGAGTGCGTTGTCAGCAATATGCTGACATCTTTACTTCTCCTTTAGCTCTCCAGGTGAGGCAGTGGAAGTGCTGGACCTTTGCCTTGTCTCTTTAATGGACTGGATGAGAGCCAACAAATTGAAGCTCAATCCAGATAAGACTGAAGCACTGTTAGTGGGTGGTTCCTTGAACCGGACGGCAGGGAGGTTGCCTGCTCTTGATAGGGTTATGCTCTGAAGGAGTAGGAATGCAACTTGGGGGTACTCCTGTATCCTTTGCTGTCACTTGAGCTTCCATCAACTTCAGCTGGTGGGCCAGCTGTGCCCTTTATTAGGACAGGGACATCCTAACTACTGTTGTCTATGCTTTGATAACCTGTAGGTTAGATTACTGCAGTGCATTATATGTGAGGCTGCCCCTGAAGACGGCTTGGAAAATTCAGAGAGCCAGGGTGGTGTAGTGGTTAAGAGCGGTAGTCTCATAATCTGGCGAACCGGGTTCGCATCTCCGCTTCTCCACATTCAGCTGCTGGGTGACCTTGGGCTGGTCACGCTTCTCTGAAGTCTCTCAGCCTCACTCACCTCACAGAGTGTTTGTTGTGGGGGAGGAAGGGAAAGGAGATTGTTAGCTGCTTTGAGACTCCTTAGGGTAGTGATAAAGCAGGATATCAAATCCAAACTCCTCCTCTTCTTCTTCTTCTTCTTCTTCTTCAGCTAGTACAGAATTCAGAGACCAGGTTTCTCACCAAGGCTAGATGGACTGAGCACATCACACCAATCCTGGCACAACTGTACTGGCTGCCAGTTAGTTTCTGGGCCCAATTCAAAGTGCTGATTTTGACCTAGAAAGCCATATGCACCTACACGGACTCTGAGATCATCCTCGGAGGCCCTTCTTCATGTCCACAAGAGGTCCAGAGTGTGGCAACATGAGAACAGGGCCTTCTCTGCAGAGGCTCCCCATTTGTGGCATGTTCTTCCCAGGGAGGTTCGCCTGGCGCCTTCATTATACACCTTTAGGCAAAAGCCAAAAACATTCCTTTTCAACCAGGCCTTTGGCTGATCTGATTTACATCCGATGCCCTTTTAAATGTGTTGTGGAAGAGGGGATTATTGGTTTGTTTCTGTTCTTATTTGTATTGTGTACTTTGAGGATTTTTTATATTTTAATATTATGTTGCAAACCGCCGTGAGATCTACGGGTATAGAGCAGTATCCAAATTTAATAAATAAATAAATCCTGCTTAGGAATCGCATGAAACGATGACAATTAAAGCTGTAATCCTATACATGTTTACCTGGGTGAAGCCCTGTGGAGCACAGTGGGGCTTACTTCTGAATAGACATGTATAGGACTGTGCTGTAAGGGATGCGGGTGGGGCTGTGGTCTAAACCAATGAGCCTCTTGGGCTTACCGATCAGAAGGTCGGCGGTTCAAATCCCCGCAACGGGGTGAGCTCCCGTTGCTCTGTCCCAGCTCCTGTCAACCTAGCAGTTTGAAAGCACGTCAGTGCAAGTAGATAAATAGGTACCACTCTGGCAGGAAGGTAAACGGCATTTCTGTGTGCTCTGGTTTCCGTCACGGTATCCTGTTGCACCAGCAGCAGTTTAGTCCTGCTGGTCACATGACCTGGAAAGCCATCTGTGGACAAATGCCGGCTCCCTTGGCCTGAAGGTGAGATGAGAGCCGCAACCCCATAGTCACCTTTGACTGGATTTAACCGCCCAGAGGTCCTTTACCTTTTACCTTTAGGTTTGTGCTGTAACCAGTTTGTAATTATTATTTGCTCCAATTAGTGGTTCACTGCCCTGAACTTCACCCTCCTGAAAACGGCTATTTTATCCAGAACACCTGCAACAATTATTTCAATGCTGCATGTGGAATCCGATGTAAAACAGGATTTGACCTTGTAGGAAGCAGCATACGACTTTGTCAGCCCAATGGCCTTTGGTCTGGTTCAGAAACAACATGCAGAGGTAAGAAGCCTTGACTTTCGAAAAAGAATTTTTGCCTTTCTCTTGTTGGCTTGGTTTCGTTGTTATTCTCTGCCAATCTTCCATGATATGTGTCCCGGGCAAGGCAGTCAGGCAATGGGCAGGGTACAAATAATAAACTATATTATTATTATTATTATTATTATTATTATTATTATTATTATTTATACCGTATTGTTCGCCCTATAGGACGCACCTTTTCCCCTCCAAAAATGAAGGGGAAATGTGTGTGTGTCCTGTGGGGCGAATTCAGGCTTTCGCTGAAGCCTGGAGAGCGAGAGGACCCCTCTGCGCACCGACCCCTCTCGCTCTCCAGGCTTCGCGCACCTCTCAGCAAGCAGCGGGAGCCAGCGATGGGCTCCTGCTGCTTGCGGAGAGTTGCCTGCACGCTGAAGCCTGCGCGCGCTGAGCTCAGTGCGTCCAGGCTTCGCGGACCTCTCAGCACGCAGCGGGAACCAGCGCTGGGCTCCCACGGCTTGCAGAGAGCTGCCTGTTTGGGGGCTGGGGTCAGGGGAAGCTCGGGCCTGGCGGGGAAATAATTTCCCCCCCTTTATTTCCCCCCCAAAAAGCTAGGTGCGCCTTATGGGACGGTGCATCCTATAGGGCGAAAAATACGGTAATAATAATAATAATAATAATAATAATATATATTTTTAGTAGAAAATGAAAAGTATTGTTTTAATTGCCAAGAAACTTACCAATAGCAATCAGTTCTGGTTTTTTTCAATTTTGCATATGCTTCCACTAGGCCTGCCACCAACATTTGACTGGAATGCAGAGCTAGCTCCAAATATTACTTAGCAAATCCTGCCAGTTTTACTGACAGCAGAACGGTTATGTAGAATTGAAAGGGCGGTATTCAATGAAAATTTACTCAGAATAGAAATTAATATACCTGAAGGAGCATCTTCACCCCCATCCCTCAGCCCGGACACTGAGGTCCAGCTCCGAAGGCCTTTTGGCAGTTCCCTCACTGCGAGAAGCCAAGTTACAGGGAATCAGGCAGAGGGCCTTCTTGGTAGTGGTGCCCGTCCTGTGGAACACCCTCCCTTCGGATGTCAAGAAAATAAACAACTATCTGACTTTTAGAAGACATCTGAAGGAAACCCTGTACGGGGAAGTGTTTAATGTTTGATGTCTTACCGGGTTTTTAATATTCTGTTGGGAACTGCCCGGAAGAAGAAAATTTAGGTTCCTTCATTTCTGTGTGTCTGCTCTGAGTAAGATTTAGTTGCATACTATCCACAGAAGGTTTTTTTTTTTTATGTTACTGTCACACTCATTCTTTGAGATGTTTCCCAAATGCCAAACTATTTTCTTTGATTCAATCTGTAAATGCTATGAAAATCATGTTGCATTGTGTCCCCCAAGCAAATATGGATGTACAGCAATATCCAGAACCTGCATGTAAGAATCATGTAATAACAGAAAATAGGAACCAGCCAATGCTTAGCTGACTGATCTGTTAAGGCAGCTGTTGCTTTTCATTTCCATGTGTACTACCTGATGGCTGAAGCTCATGTTTTCTTCTTAATCACTTGAGGGGCTGGTTATTTGGCTATTTGTGCAGGGTTTCCCAAACTTGGGTCTCTATCTGGTTTTTTTAGACTACAGTTCCCATCATCCCTGACCATGGGTCCTGCTAGCTAGGGTTGATGGGAGTTGTAGTCCAAAAACAGCTGGAGACCCACGTTTGAGAAACTGTGGTTTAGGGGGAAGTCAATTGGTAAGGATTTCACACTTAATTTTTATTATTATTATTTTTTTAGGGAAGTATTGGCTTTGGGTAGCAAATGGAGCCTTGTACTATTATCTTCATTTTCTGTTAGTTTTCTTTGAATGTCTGAAAGATAACTTTTGATTAATTTTGGTTCGGTTCCCTTCAAAGGCACATGGCTCTTAGGCAAGCGATGCTCAACTTAAGCATGTGCTCTGAGTACTATCCTCCATTCATATACTGATAAGACATGTGGTAAGCAAAGGAGTGATCAAAGGAGCAGTTTCATGAGCCATCACGTTAATCCCAACACAAACCACCCTCCCAGCTTTTTATCACATGCATTTGAAAGGACAGCAGAAGGATGCTAATTCTGTCGTAGGCTATGTTAACTTGTGGCATTAAACAGTCATCCTTTTGCTGTGCTTGCTTGCTTAGCGAAAATATGTCACTTGTGTGACAAGCAGTGCTTAGACATATTAGCACATGAGTAAATTACACAGCAATAGCGTAAAAGTAAAGAGCAGGAAAGAGCAATTACGGTGAAGTTCGGTATTGATTGACGTTTTACACCCGATCTTTTCTTGTGATCACAGGAGTTTTGTGGCAAAGCAACAATTTCAAGCGGATTTTGAAAAGTCACCTTGTAAAAAAAATGCTCACAAGGTGCATTGATTCAGGGGCACTTTTTCAAAATAATAATATTTGCCTTTCATGCAGAAATGCTACCTAAATCTGTCAGTTTTACTTTGTTTGTGCACTGAATTTGCAGCAATGTCAGGGGAAGTCCTAGTTTCACAGTGGCCTGGTTTAATGTCAGTGTCTGAGAGCACAGGTCTCCAGAGTGGAGCTCACAGTTGTTTTGCTTCTCTTCCCAGTCATTTTGCTGCTTTGGTGCGCAGAAATAAGCTTATAGTAACTCTCGTGTCCAAACAGTGGCTCATGGTTTTGCTTTCTTCTGACGAACCATGAGCTGTAACCAGGTTGCTGTGGTTTAAGGCTTGCAGTTTCGCAGCTACACCTGGCGCAGTTTCGCAGCTACACCAGAAGTCCAGGTTTGGATGACAGGCTAATCCAAGTGCCTGATGGAGTAGCAGAAATGGGGTGAGCGAGGTAGCTACAATCTCCTCTCCCACAGCTTCATGGTTTGGCCTAGAATGAAATGTGAATGCAAAATTAGACTCCTGGCCATGTGCTCATGCATGCACATTTAAGTGCCTATGTGTTTGGAGAGAAGGAAGGAAGGAGCAGGAATACTGAAGGGTGTGCCTGAATTAGATCTCATTCCATTTCTGCATTCATGAGGGCTGAGATAAGCTGTTTGTTCTGATTTTGGCTGTGCTGCGTTGATCTGTAGGAAAACCTCAAATGCTAGCACTGCAAGTAATTAAAATAAACTTTAAAAAAATCCAGTGTAGCTATAGTAAACGAACTGGGAACAAAGTCCCCTTACAGACAAGGACTCCTGTATAAAGAACATGGAAAAGATGGCAGCAGAGTTTCTCCCACTTAATCTCCATCCCACTTGTGTTCTGGTAAGGAGATCCTTTTCTGTGCGGTGAGACAGAATATTCCAAGAACTAATTCGGCAAAGTGTGAGATTAATCGGGATTCGCAGCATCCTCAGATATTTGGCATCTAATCTTAATAACAATAGATGAAATTGCCACAGACTCTTGGCTTTCCGGCTGGAGAAGAAACAACAGGCAAGAGATAATACTTAACATCCAACAGATTACAAAAGTCTGTGCCTGGGTATTGTTTCACAGGGTTTATAAAGGCATTAAAATTGCCCTGGGAGATGTTGGAGGCGGGAAGAATCTCATGATGAGCCTTAATTCTTCCACAGATATTTTTTTTTTATCCTTGGCACCAAAGCTCTAAAGAATCCTAGATGCTTTTCCTCTTTCTTATGAAGAGGTTATCCAGAAATAAGCAAGCCTGCCAAATTAAACATAGCTGCAATAAAAAATTGCATAACGCGCTTCCAGGGGCCAAGCTTCTTAAAATATATTTAATCCCTTTTTAAAAACCTTTTTTTTTTTTAGTATGCAGTTTCATCGGGGGGGGGGGTTCAAGTTGGAGAAAGATAGCATTCTAGAACTGAACAACTTGACATTCCCAGTGCACAGATGTTAGATGGATGTTTGGTTTGCCACTTCATATTCTATTCTGTTCCTCAATTGTTTAAAAGGTCTGCTAGCAAATCTTCCTGTAGTATTCTCCCTGAATGAGGGAAGCTGTTGCTGCCGCTGCTGTTGGGACCACGTCTTGTCGCTGGCAGATACGCAACAGTATTTTTGTACAGCTGACTTAACATGACTGATACCTCAGAGGATATTATCTGCTAATTACCTGTCAAAAAGGTGTATATTTCTCTGGATAAATTCATTTCTGTGCTTGTGCTAGTCTCAGTTCCTATTTGATGATCGCTTTAATGAAACAAATAAATAAAGGATGCCAAACAGTCTAGAAAAAGAGGTGCCGGAACTCACCATGAACACCTCCCTCTTTCTCTTTAGAATGGCAAGGGCACCCATCTGAGAGGTGCTGGAACTGAGTTCTAATGGGGCAATGCCAAATATTCCTAGCTGTGTAATTTTATAAAAGGAATTTCCTCAAGAGGATCTGTTCAGACATTACTTGGCCCCAGGGATCAGTGATGGCGGGTGGCGCTGTGGGTTAAACCACAGAGCCTAGGGCTTGTCAATCAGAAGGTCGGCGGTTCGAATCCCCGCAATGGGGTGAGCTCCCATTGCTCGGTCCCTGCTCCTGCCGACCTAGCAGTTCAAAAGCACATCAAAGCGCAAGTAGATAAATACTTCCGGCGGGAAGGTAAACGGCATTTCCATGCGCTGCTCTGGTTTGCCAGAAGCGGCTTAGTCATGCTGGTCCCATGACCCGGAAGCTGTATGCCAGCTACCCTTGGCCAGTGCTCTGCTTGGCAGGGGGTTGGACTCGATGGCCCTTGTGGTCTCTTCCAACTCTATGATTCTATGATTCTAAAGCTAGATGAGTGCCGCAACCCCAGAGTCAGCCATGACTGGACCTAATGATCAGGGGTCCCTTTACCTTTACCTTTACCTTTACCTTTAGCCCCTTTCACCCCCTGAAGCAAAACAGGAATGTGCCACTTCATGCCCCCCCCCATTCTGCTGCCCCCAGAACACACAAACCCTTACCAAACTTTGCAAGAGAAGGGGTGTTCTGCTAAGCGTTTGGGGCTCGCCTTTCCTGCTCTAGGGCCAGGAAGACAAGCAGCAATGCAGCATACTGGAACACCTCTCCTTTCCCCAAAATCCAGCGAAAGGCAGGTGTTAACCAGGTGTCCTATGGGGTGGCCAGGACACCATCTCTTGTATTCTTTCCACTGCCCTGCGGTGGGTGCTTTGTTCTACCTCATCTCTGGGCTGGTTCTGCTAGAGATTCTGGCCGGGATGAGGTAGGAAACAGGTTCTGAATGCTCCAGACGGCTCATGTAAATGACCCAAGATTACAAGCCAATTGGACTTATAAGAAAGTTGCCTCTGTCCTCAGTCAAGCCCCAAGACTTGTTTGCTGAGGCATCTCAAGGAAATATTATTCGGTTTAGCTACCTGCATTTGCAATTTGTGACAACCCTGGATGCCTATTTGATGGGCCAGGTATCTAGATATTGTTGTATATGCATTTTCTGATCTTTAAAATGCACAGAATTCAACAGCCCAAACCTGAACACACTTTTCAGCATCTTGGCCCCTTCTGTTGCCAGTGGTTTCATTGCCAGAGAGTGCAATAATGATTACCGAGAAAAAGATGGAAAGTTGTGTGCATGTCTTACTCAACTGCTTCCCAGTAACAGTGTTAATATACTTGACTTTGTTTTAACCTCTGCAGTTCGCACATGCCCCAAACTCTTTGCCCCTCAAAATGGGCACATTAACTGCTCGCTAAGTGGGATCTCGTATAAGACAGTGTGCTTGATGACTTGCGATGAGGGGTACGAATTGGAAGGTAGCTCCAAACTCACCTGTCAAAGCAACTCGCAGTGGGATGGCAAGGAGCCTAAGTGTGTGGGTATGTTTTCATTCTGCTACTGTCCCTTTGGAACACAACTCAAAACCAGGGTTTGTTACTTTAAGCAACAAAATGCTGATGACAAAACTAAAACTTCCAGCAATTGCAACAGCTACCAAAACTTCTTTCAAAGGAAAGCAAAACATAAATGCATACGTATATTTTTGGAGGCACGCTCCATTGTCTCTCAAGAGGCGGGTGCCAGCAATGAAGTTCGTTCAGTTTTTATACACTGTATCATGTAACTTGTTACACTGCTTTCATTTGCTGTCTCCAACAACCATTTTCTAAAAAGAAACATGGCCAAAATTGTGGAAACCTTTTGGAAAAAGTGTATTTCCAAGGTTTGATGGCTCATAACATCTGAGTGGCTCTCTAAACACTCATGCTCACTTGTTGTTGTTGTTTAGTTGTTTAGTCGTGTCCAACTCTTCGTGATCCCATGAACCAGAGCACGCCAGGCACTCCTGTCTTCCACTGCCTCACGCAGTTCGGTCAGACTCATGTTTGTAGCTTTGAGAACACTGTCCAACCATCTCGTCCTCTGTCATCCCCTTCTCCTTGTGCCCTCCATCTTTCCCAACATCAGGGTCTTTTCCAGGGAGTTTTCTCTTCTCATGAGGTGGCCAAAGTATTGGAGCCTCAGCTTCAGGATCTGTCCTTCCAATGAGCACTCAGGGCTAATTTCCTTAAGAATGGATGCGTTTGATCTTCTTGCAGTCCATGGGACTCTCAAGAGTCTCCTCCAGCATCATAATTCAAAAGCATCAATTCTTCGGCCTTCTTTATGGTCCAGCTCTCACTTCCATACATCACTACTGGGAAAACCATAGCTTTAACTATACAGACCTTTGTTGGCAAGGTGATGTCTCTGCTTTTTAAGATGCTGTCTAGGTTTGCCATTGCCTTTCTCCCAAGGAGCAGGCGTCTTTTAATTTCGTGACTGCTGTCACCATCTGCAGTGATCATGCTCACTGGCTACATTCAAATGGCTACATATCACCCTAAGGAAGTTGTGCTTCCTTTTGCTGGTTCTTTGTCTATAACTTTTGATAACAGATAATTGAACAAACTTCGTTGCATTACATTCTTCATTAATTCATCTTCCCACTGTTATATAATTTTATGGTATTACTCCAAAATAAATGTGTTGTTATGAGCCATCAGACCTCAGAAATACACTTTTTTCCAAAAGGTTTCCACAATTTTGGCCGCTAGTGTAGGTGGGCAAGTGTGGGAATGCAGACAGAAACTTGAAAAACATACTGGCTGTTTACACGTTATAAAGGCTAAGGAACTGTAACAAGTTAAAATGAATTATTGAAATTCAAATTAAAAGTTTTGTATACTCTCCAATCAACAAGTTCAGAATTTCACAAGGATTCTACACCCTAGAATTAGTGAAAGTGTGATATGTAATAAATTCAGTCCGTATGTCTAAACTATATTGAGATTTAGTCCTTCGGGCATTTGGCTCACTTTCATTGTTTCCTTAGCACGAAACAAACTGAGCACCATTGATGTGATGTAGGAATAAATACAGGGTCCTGAACAGCGCAGTGCCTTTCATTCCTGCTGTTGTTTCTGGCACAAGCCTGGCATTGCTGAACTTCAGACTTATCTGCTGAACTTGCCAGGTCCCGTGATGTTGTATTCAGGCACTTAGCCACACTTGCAGACACTTTTTTCAACTAATCAGCACATGGGAAGATGTGTCAAAGTGTGTGTGCATTCAGCACAAAGAAACACTTAATGCTGTAAGTTGATACCTGCCTTGCCCCACCTTCCGACCCTAGGAGTCCTCGTAAAGGAGCTGGTCTTGAAGGAATAACTGAGGGGAGAGACTTTGTCAGGCAAGGCCTCCTTCCAGCAGCCTTGCCCCCCCCCCCAGTCTCTTCTTCTCAATTTGTATTGTATTTTCCGCTCTATAAGATGCACCAGACCACAAGACGCCCCTAGTTTTTGGAGGAGGAAAACAAGAAAACAAATATTCTGAATCTCAGAAGCCAGAACAGCAAGAGGGATCGCTCCACAGTGAAAGCAGCAATCCCTCTTGCTGTTCTGGCTTCTGGGATAGCTGCGCAGCCTGCATTCGCTCCATAAGACGCACACACATTTCCCCTTACTTTTTAGGAGGGAGAAAGTGAGTCTTATAGAGCAAAAAATACGGTATTTTATGTACTGTGGCTTGCCATTGTTTAAGTGATTATGGTTTAGAAATTATTTCTTGTAACTGTTGAGTGGGTTTCTGTTTAACTTTTATATGTTGATATTATTATTTAATACTATTCTAATGATGAATGTTACTTTTTTGATGTAGGTTGCTTATTTTATTATCACATTTTTGTAGTGCATCAAATTGTTATAAGATGTACACTTTTTGTTTCTTCAGCTTGTAAACCGCCTTGAGTGTTGTAAAATAGAAAGACGGTATACAAATTAAAAGTGACGATGATGATGGTGATAGAATATCAAATGTGCAATCTGTTTTTGTCCATGTGTTTCCTTTGTCTAGAACTGCATTGCCCCGTCTTCCAAAAACCAAAAGATGTGACAGTCCACCCACCCCTCTGTGGGCTCAAACCATCCAAGCATGGCGCTGTGTGCAGGTTCAGTTGTCCCAGTGGATTCCTTTTGTCTGGGGTTAGAGAAGAACTGCAGTGCTTAACCAGTGGGAGGTGGAGTGGAAATGTGCAGAAGGCATTCTGTAAAGGTATGGATTTTTTAATAATCTTTTTTCTGGAGTTTTACATTGCACATTTGTATTCAAACATTAAGCATCATCATCATCATTTAGGATTCCCTGAATCCTTAGATTCCCCTCCACCGTTAAAAAAATTTCAACTCATTATATATCATCGTCCAGAATGCTTTTGTTATCTTGCATGTCCACCACATATGGTGGAACGTGCCTTCCTTCTCCTTACGTTTCCAACATATATTTGAAGAAGTCCTTTACATCTTTGCTAATTTGGTAGGTGTTAAATACCAATGATAAAAGGGACATGGGTGGTGCTGTGGTCTAAACCACAGAGCCTAGGGCTTGTCAATCAGAGGGTCGGCAGTTCAAATCCCCGCAACGGGGTGAGCTCCTATTGCTCAGTCCTTGCTCCTGCCAACCTAGCAGTTCGAAAGCACGTCAAAGTGCAAGTAGATAAATAGGTACCACTCTGGCAGGAAGGTAAACGGTGTTTCCGTGCACTGCTTTGGTTCACCAGAAGTGGCTTAGTCATGCTAGCCACATGACCCGGAAGCTGTATGCCGGCTCCCTCAGCCAGTAAAGCGAGATGAGCACCACAACCCCAGAGTCGTTCGCAACTGGACCTAAGGGTCAGGGATCCCTTTACCTAAATGCCAACGATACATCATTTTCATATAGTTCTACTTCAACACACAGCATACTGTAAATTTTAAGTCCCCCCCTCCATAACTTTTCCCAAGATGAAAACTGGATATTGTAAAGGTATGGGTTTTGATGAATTTTTCATCTTGTTAAAAATAGAAGGCTTGGGGGGACAGATGGGCATTTGAGCCCTGGTGCCCCAGGTCCTAGTCCAATGTGCTAAATACTACACCACATTTTTTTGATGCTCAGCAGCTGACTGCCTCTGCGCAGAATCTGGCTCCTTGCTCGTTTGTTATTTTCTGTCTTGAAAATCTAAGATTCAAGTCCTGTAACCGTTTCTGTGGATTATTATTTTTTTAAATCTGTTGATTACATTGACAATAGCATTTGATAACTAAACTTTGACATTGGTGGGCTCTTATAAACAGATATCAATTAAGTTTTGTCAGGAGTGTGTTCCAAAAGTAAATGCATGCAAAATGAAGGGTTGCTGTAACCCTTCTGAATTTTATTGCTATTGTAAATTAGTGATTGATTACTTAACAAAGAGTAAAGGAAGATTTTAACTCCTCTATCGAGGGAGCAGGGGAATAAAGTGTACATACTGTTTCATTAAAATCAAATGTTTGGAATGGAAATCAGTAACCTCTGTTCAGGTCCATAACTGTGGAATGTGGGTAGTTTTTCAAATCAACACATAAAGGATCTAAATTTCATGTGGATGCAGTTGTTTTAGACAGCAAGGAATTGTACAATTGAAATACACCATTCTTCTTGGAATACTCATGTTCTTTTCTGGTACAGACATTGAACCACCCAAAATTAGCTGCCCTGGTGACATTGAAACTTCTACTCTTGAACACCAGAACTCTGCAAATATTAGCTGGCAGGTTCCAGAGGCAAGCGACAATTCTAGAGATGAGGTAAGGAAAAGCCAAGGCTTTTTGGTTTGACATAAACTCTTTTGTAGGGCCAAGTAATTTGTCATGAATTAATGAGATTATGGGGGCGTGAAGTGCCTTAAACCCTTAAATCCACTGTAAAAGTGCAAAATAGTGTTAACTGGCCTAGACGCTTTCAGGGTCTAGCACATGTGCTCATGCTTCACCTCCCCAACGGTGTGAGTGACAGTCTGATGGCATGTCCTGGGTAGTGAGAGCCAGCTGTCCCGGGGAAAACTTTAGAGCAGCATTTCTGAAACTCTGGGTCTCCAGCTGTTGTGGGACTATGTTGTAAGAGAGTCAGGGTCAGAGAGGGGAATAAAGGAAAATGACCCTACTAATATCAGAATTATATCATTCTACCAAAAAGCCCCACAAGAATAATAAACTGTGCCATGAAGAATGCATCGTTGGGAATATGTCATTTTGCTGTGTCTTTTCATGTATCGTTGAATGTGATTTAATGTGCCTTTTGCTATGTCTGTATCACTGAAATGAGTCTGAATATATTCTTGCTGAGGTGCCCTCGTTCTCCACAAAGTGTATCTCTTTTAAAATGTATTTTCCTTACAAAATGTATTTGTGAATGTATCTTTACTGAAATGTTGTATTATGCTGTACTTTTCTGAATGTATCCAAAATGTCATTTTGAAGAATGTAACAATCAAAGTATTTCAAAATGTAATTTGTATCCAAAAGGCTGCCAAAAACACTCTCCACCACACTGCCATCTACTGAGTCTGCAAATAATGCCACAAATACACACAAATACCTGCTCAAAATAAAGTAGTTTTATTTTCCAATAAGTATGCAAACATCAGACTCTCACACCCATATTTATTACAACTACAATTCCCATCATCCCTGACCACTGGTCCTGCTAGCTGGGAATGATGGGAGTTGTAGTCCAAAAACAGCTAGAGACCCAAGTTTGGGAAACACAGCTTTAGAGGGGGGGAAACTACTAGATGGTTCAACTAGTCTGTTGCCTTTATGACCATTTTGTACATCAAGAGCATTACGGACACACACCACTTTCTCCTCTGGCTTTGTTGAGCTGATTATTAATTGACTAACTCCTTTTAGCGGGCTACTTAACCAGTACATCAACAGAGGAAGGGTACTGATTAGAGAACATCTGAATATGTTCAATTTTATTGAGGTGGAGGGGGGATTTCTACATTGTCTATGAATTCTGCACAAGAAAATAACCGTAGGGATTTGCTTCACCATTCTACAAAGGTTTTCTTTTCCCTGTGTGCAGCAGAGTCGCACGCAGGCTTCATGAATCAGTGCATAACAGCAGATCTTGTCTTCTTATCTATGCACAGCAAAATCTTAGCCACATGCGTGAAGGAGTTGAATAAAGAGCAGTTGGGATCAAGGCTCAAGCTTCACACAGCATTGCCTTTTTTTTACAGACAGTAGCTGCGCAGTTTGCAGACTCCAGTGGAAGTCTAGTGTGGGAAGTCTAGTCATTCCACATCTGCCCCTAGGCTGCTTCGGGCCCCGCAGCTCTAAGAAACCCATGCCCTCCTCTCTCCTGATAGAATATTTGAAGTCCCAGGCACCACTAAAAAGTTTGTTCCCACCACAGGTGTCGATTCAGGTGACTCCTGCTTTTATTCCACCTTACCTTTTCCCAATTGGAGAAGTTGATATCACCTATACGGCAGTGGACAGAACTGGGAACCAGGCAAGCTGCACTTTCAGCATCAAAGTTATTGGTGAGTGCTATAGAAAAATTACACACATTTCGGTGTATATAGTACGTTTCCGAGCACAATTCAAAGGGTTGGTGCTGACCTTTAAAGCTCTAGATGGCCTTGGTCCACTATACCTGAAGGAGCGTATCCACCCCCATCATTCTGCCTGGACACTGAGGTCCAGCGCCAAGGGCCTTCTGGTAGTTCCCTCGCTGCGAGAAGGCAATAAGCGTATAGACAAAACTTTAAGATAAGCTATCTCAGAGAGATGACCTAGAGTCACCCATGGAACCGAGTTTGGGGATTTTCTTAACAAACTAGTTTGTGTCGGGGGATGGTCTGCGCCTACAGATCTGTACACAGAATCTGGCGATCATCCGGGTCGTCTTATGATCTTTGCCTAACAGGAAAAGGTCAAATTTTTGCAGCGAGCCTCACCAGCAGGGGATCCATGTGCCTCTTAATAAAAGGGACATCTAAAGAACAAGTGCTCTGGGCTTCCTATCTCCCCCAATGAACAGGCGCAAAGTCTCTGAGCATATGGGACTTTTTAAAAGGACCCTTCCAGGACCGGCGAGGGCAGAACTGAGCTTCTGGCAAGCACTCTTTAGATCTTGTGTGGAGTGAGAAAATGTGTTCCGTCTCTCCAGTGCTGGGCTTGCATGCCCAGCCTTCCCTTTAACGAAGGAGCTCAGAGCAGCTTGGTAATACCACTGGAAAGCAAGCGTTTCTCCTCTGATGTAGGGCATCCCCCTCCTCTTCACCGGGCCTCATTGGCCTGATGTAAGGAGTTCTTGTGGCTCAGTTTGTAAGATTTTGTGCATAAGGCCTTGTGAGATTGCAGCGAGAAATAGGTGTGGATGCGGTCTCATGGCTCCGTTGAGAGCCCCAGTCGTTTGATATGGAAAAGGAATCTGGAAGTGGTCTGTTTGCTTATGTTTGCAGAGAAAGCCCAATACTCCATTGCTATTAAAGCCCTCTTCTGATTCTTATCAGGCAAATAGTCTTATTAAACACACATGTCTGAAGTTGAAAGCTCGCATCAGTGAACTTCTGCCCCCCATTAATTTTGTGCAGCTTCTTGCCAGTAGAAAAACCCAGCCATGGTCTGCTCAGTATCTGGCAGAGGAAAGCCAGTGGGGAACAGCTAAACGTCTACTTTAATGGAGTTTCAGTGACAGCTCTTCAAATGCATTTATTGTGGCCTTAAACATGATGTATCCATGCTGCATTTATTGATACAAAGTTATTTATGTTTCCTCTTCTAATGACTCATGTCATTAGAAGACATGAGTCATTAGAATGACTCAAAGGGAGCTCTTATCTTAAACTTGCATGGCATCTCTGGGCTTGACTTGACGTTCTCGTTTTTTTTTTCTTTCTTTCTGCTCCCTTGTGATCAAATTTCCTTTTCTGCCTTTAAATTATTTAGACAACGAACCCCCAGTAATTGATAAGTGCAGATCCCCACCACCAATTCAGGGGGCTGAGAAGGAGTACAGAGTAACATGGGATGAGCCACAGTTTTCAGATAACTCAGGTAAGCTACTATGATTTCAGGAAGGGTGGGGAGGGAGATCTCTATAAAAATAAATGCCCCAAATAAATCATTTTGGAGACTTGTTTACATTTGGATGAGATTTGGTCATTGGAGGATCTTTCTAAATAAAATAATATCATGGCAAACATGAAGAAATGTAATATCTCAAGATAAGGCTTTTAATATGTAGTACTAATTGATAGGGGATGCGGGTGGTGCTGTGGGTTAAACCACAGAGCCTAGGACTTGCCAATCAGAAGGTCGGCAGTTCGAATCCCCGCGACGGGGTGAGCTCCCGTTGCTCAGTCCCTACTCCTGCCAACCTAGCAGTTTGAAAGCACACCAGTGCAAGTAGATAAATAGGTACCGCTCCAGCGGGAAGGTAGACGGCATTTCCGTGCGTTGCTCTGGTTTCGGTGTTCTGTTGTGCCAGAAGCGGCTTAGTCATGCTGGCCACATGACCCGGAAAAACTGTCTGCGGTCAAATGCTGGCTCCCCCAGCCTGTAAAAGGAGATGAGCGACGCTACCCCAGAGTCATCTGCAACTGGACTTAACTATCAGGGGGTCCTTTACCTTTACTTTTTTACTAATTGATAGAGAATGAATGCTGCCTTTATGTCATTTACTCTTGATGCTTGCTAGCATGAGAATGGAAAATCTGGCATAATGGCTTGAATGCTAACTACCGTATTTTTTGCTCCATAAGGCGCACTTTTCCCCTCCTAAAAAGTAAGGGGAAATGCGTGTGCGTCTTATGGAGCGAATGCAGGGGGGAGGCAGGCAGGAAAAGCCCCCAAAAGCCGCACACAAGCTCCGCGCAGCTCTTGTGGGCTTTTCCTCAGGAGGGAGAAGGGACTGACGTGGCCAGTCAGTGCTTTCTCCCTCCTTGTAGAAAAGCCTGCAGGAGCCGCGCACTCCTTAAAGGGTGCACGGCTCCTGTGGGCTTTTGCAGGAGGTGGGGGTATTGCCATAGCCACGCGCAGCCTCTCCCAGCTGGAGAGGTTGTGCACGGCTATGGCAGAAGCCAAGACAGCGAACGGGATGCATCCTGCTCGCTGTCGTTGCTTCTTTGCTCTTTGGGGCTGGGGGGACGGGACTCGGGCTTCCCTGGCAGCCCCGAGAAGCTCGCGGAGCAGCGGGAAGGCTGCGTGCCTTTCCGCTGCTCCCTGACCTGCTCTTTGGGCCTGGCGGCGGGCTTCCCCCCCCGCCAGCCCCAAAGAGCAGGTGAAAGGAACCCGAAGCCTGCGGAGTGCAGCGGGAACTACCGCTGCGCTCCGGAGGCTTTGGGTTGCCTTCACTGAAGCCTGGAGAGCTGAAGTCTCACCAGGCTTCCAAGGTAGCCGCCTGAAGGCAAATGACCGCACCTTGAACAGCACCTTGTTTTAGAGGGGGAGAACAAGGGAAAAAAATTCTCCCCCTCTCAGCGCAGCGCCTCCTGCCGCTTCGCTGAAGGGGTGCTGGGCAGAGAGGGGGAGATTTTTTTTTTCTTGTTCTCCCCCTTTAAAACAAGGTGCGTCCTATGGTCGGGTGCATCCTATAGAGCGAAAAATACAGTAGATCTCACTGGAGGGAGCAACTCTGGGGCAGAGTCCTGTTTGTGGGACATTCCCACCCTCTGAAGATGTTGGGAGGGAGCTTTCCAAAATGCTTTTCCAAAATCTGCTCCAGAGGCTGAGGGACCCTCCAGAGCAACATCAGAGGTGGTGCAGGGGGCTGTAGACAAAAACATTCCTCTTTACCCAGGCCTATGGCTATTAAATAATCTATGGCCTATGAAAGTATGGGGGAGTGGACTGTTATTATGATGACTATTTTATTATTAGGCTATCTGTCAGCATGCTTTTTATTATGTTTTTATCATTGATGTTCTCTTGTGTGTTTTTAATATTTTACACCACCCTGGGATATTTCAATAAAGGATGTTATGTAAATAATTAAAATAAAATTTTATCCACATAAAATAATATGCGAAACAATTTCTACCACTCTTCCTGACAGTGCTTATAGTCATATTCCCACAATCCTACGCTGTTCTTACGAACAAAATTAATTAGAGACTTGATTATACCACCTTAAGCATTTGAAGAACGTTCCCTCCAAAAATATTTTCCAACGTTTCATAGGACTCATTGGGATTTAGTAAAATCCGGTGGCATCGGGCTTCAAGCATTTAAAGCCCAGAACAATGACTTTGCACTCAGGCTGGTAGGACTACGGTTTGTAGGCAGAAATAATAGACTGATGTCTTCTTCTTTTTTCCCCTCTGGCTTTTCTAGGTGTGGTCTTAACAATAACGAAAAGCCACTCATCTGGAGATCTTTTTCCCAAAGGAGAGACAGTGGTTCAGTATACTGCCAGTGACTCCTCAGGAAATAACAGGACCTGTGAGCTCCACATAGTCATCAGAAGTAGGTTTTGTTGGTGCTTACATTTAAAATGGCTTGCACAGTTTATGGGTATTTCCTGAAATTAATGGACTATGCAGAATTAGATAAATTAACAGGAAGGATTTGAAACCTGTGGGATCAGAGATTCTTAGAAGATTCGACTAAATGTATGAATTATTTGAAAAGTAATTGTAATTAACAGATTACGCTAGTAGGATTGCAAGAAGTTCTGTAAGGAGGACTATTTGAAATATTGCAAGAAAGACTATGAAGAGAATTGTTAGTTAATGACAATTAAGAGTAATAGAGAAATTAAGAAAGGCTGAATAAGTGATAAAGAACGAAAAATCACCAGAGGTTGTTGACGGAAGTCTAAAATATTGTATAAGATAAGAAGTTATGTTAAATGATTGTTGGAAATGATATGTTTAAAAAAACGTGTGTGTGTGTGTGCACAGTTTATGGGTATTTCCAAAAATTCTCCTCCTCTGAATTTCTATTTTGTACTTAAGAGTTCCACGTTTTCCATTAAATCTGTTGTTGTTGCTTTAATTTCTGGCTTATATACAGAGCACAGTCTGCCGTAATTTTAAGCTCCTTTGGTTAATTTGTGTTTTCTCTCCCCGATGAACAAAATAGCGATCTTGATGCCACCATACGTACAGCTATGTCAACATTTTTGTGTGGGGTGATTTGCCAATGTGCAGGCGTGCTTGTGCACATCGGTAAAACACTGCAGAAAAAGACTCTTGCTGCAATCATACACACGGTCGCATCAAGATTCCTTTGCTGCTGTGTTTAGAAATGGACATGGGTGCTATACAAGGGAAAGTAGAAAGATGCAAATGAACTCTTAGGTTGTGGGAAATTTCACATGAACTCTTAGGTTGTGGGAAATTTCACATGCTCCAGTTCCAGAACTGATTTTAGAAATTCTCCCAGGAGGAGAATTCAGGAGGAGTGGAACTGAGAAGAAGATTGCGGAGCAATCAAAGTACAGAACTTTGGGGTGGGGTCTGTACCACAGGCTCAGTATCCAGAATAAAGGTGATTTGCATTTTTTAATGCCAAGAGGAATTAAAATAGAGCCTTCCTCTATTGTTTTCTCTTTTTTTTTCCTTCCCCAGGCTCTCCTTGTGAAATCCCCTTTACTCCAGTAAACGGGGATTTTATATGCACAGAAGATAAGACAGGAGTTAATTGCACATTACGCTGCATGGCTGGATATGACTTCACATCAGGTTCCAATGAAAATTACTATTGTGCCTACAAAGATGGTATCTGGAATCCACCGTATTCTACAGAATGGCCTGACTGTTCTCGTAAGGTTTATTATGTATTTTGATTTCCAAGGACCTAGTGCATTCTTTGTGTAGGTGATACAGGAACTGGGAACTGGGCATTATATGAAAAGAAACCTAGGCTTCATTCTGAAGTCCTGGTTCTAATAAAAAACCTACAAGCAACCACAGCTAGGATTGAGGTACTAACAGCTGAGGAATTGCTGGAATTATTTCTGTTTCCACAACGAAAAAGATGGTGCTGTGTTATTTAACAGAGATTCAGGGGCTGTTCCAGACCCCTGGGAGAGTTCTTATCTTCCCTTTCCTGCTAACCTCTTCAGTGACACACACAGGGGATGAACTGGATTAGACGTCTAGCTATTAAGCAAATACTGAAATGTCAGCAAAATACTTTCCTTCTTAATTGCTAAAATATGACTCCTAATTCAAAGCACGGTTATTTGGAATGTTGGGTTTTTTTTATTATTATTATAACAAATACATTTAGCCGCTTACTTCCTCCCAGGAAGCATGCTTAGGATCACAGGCAGTGTCATGCTAGCCTGGTTTGCAAGTCATGGTAAGCCAGATTTTGGTTTACCATGAGTGTGTGAACATGCTGGCTCCCAGTGGAGACCCCATAACCAGCTTTTCTCCTCCCAGTCTTTTTAGGTCAGGGTTTGGCTTAGCATGCTATCCAGACATGGATTGTAGTTAAAGTCTCTTCTCCTTAACCTTGGCTCACAACGGTAAGGAAGAGGCCTTACCCAAGAGTTGGATGACATGCTAAGTCAAACCATGGATGCTACTCCTAAACAGCCCAAGAAGGAACAAAGTGATTTCCTTCTCAGGAGCCAACCATGTTTGGACTAAGTCATGGTTTAGCTTAGTGTGTCATGTGAACATGCCAAAATATGTGATTGGAATGCAATCGTACCTTGAATGGAATCCGTTCCAGAAGTCCGTTTGACTTCTAAAACATTCAGAAACCAAAGCATGGCTTCTGATTGGCTGCAGGAAGCTCCTGCAGCCCATCGGAAGCCTTGCGAGATGTTCGGCTTCTGAAAATTGTTCAGAAAACCGGAACATTCACTTCCAGGTTTCAATCGTTCGGGAGCCAATTTGTTCGGGAGCCAAGGCGTTTGAGATCCAAGGTACGGCTGTAATTCTTACATACTTGCTGATAGTAGTCAGATACAAGTTATTCATTACAACTAGTTTCTTCACTTATTTAATAAGTACTTATTTAAAGTAAACTTTTCTCATGTTATGGGAGAGGGCCTTCTTGGTGGTGGCTGCTTCCAGCCTCCGACCTCCCTCCCTGGAGAAACTAGACGGGCCCCCAACATTTTGACCTTCCATTGGCAGGTGAAGACGTTATTGTTCCAACAGGCTTTTAACTGAGCCTAGGACTTGCCGATCGGAAGGTTGGCGGTTCGAATCCCCGCAACGGGGTGAGCTCCCGTTGCTCGGTCCCTGTTCCTGCCCACCTAGCAGTTCGAAAGCACGTCAAAGTGCAAGTAGATAAATAGGTACCGCTCCGGCGGGAAGGTAAACGGCGTTTCCGTGCGCTGCTCTGGTTTGCCAGAAGCGGCTTAGTCATGCTGGCCACATGACCCGAAAGCTGTACGCCGGCTCCCTCGGCCAATAAAGCAAGATGAGCATCGCAACCCCAGAGTTGGCCACGACTGGACCTAATGGTCAGGGGTCCCTTTACCTTTACCTTTAATGAAAGGGCTAGTGTTGTGCTGTTTACATTTTAATTATTTGTATGTTTTAAACAGGTTTTATATGTGCATGTAGTTTTAATGTTTATTTGTTTTTTAATGTCTCTCCCCACACACTTTTAGCAATTCTTGGTTTTATCTGTAAGCCACCATTGGGGGGAAAGTGGGGGTATAAATAAATATAATCATCTTAACTGACTTATCATTTTAAAAAAATCTCTTTTGTACAGTGCTTGGAAGCAGTGTATGAATCGTTTAAATAAACGAAGAATCCTCCCGTACCTTTTTTTTCAGTGAATCGCTTGGCAAACCATGGTTTCAAATCCTTTGAGATGCTGTACAAAGCAACGCGATGTGATGACAGCAACCTTCTTAAAAATTTCGGGGACGCTTTTCAAAGCGCGCTTGGTAAAATGGTGGGTTAGTAATGCACCATCTCTTTAAAAGTAATTATTATCATTTCATGAATTGAATTGCTTGCCCTCAAAATGTTGAGCACACAATATGTACAGCAGAGCGACAATATTTAATTTCAGGAGTAAATTTTCTATAGCTCAAAATATTGTCTAATAATTGCAATACTTTGTACCGTTTGAATAAGATGCATTTATATTCCTAAACCAAGCCTGTTTCCTACCTTTTGGTTTATGAAAGCTATTGGCTGATGGAACAGTTATTTCTTATTTGGAAAATAATATTTAAATTGGGTAATGGCTGGGAAGTTAAAGCTTTGTATCTAAAGAAGTACTGTACATTAAATTAAGAGGTAGATTTTAGCATTGCACTGTTATGCGTTGTTCTGTCCATGCAAAGCACTACAGTTTGCCAGATGGAATGTGCTATTCTGGGGGGTTCTCTCAATTCCCCCAGAGGCAATTTTGGGGACACTGGGGGAGGAGAGGGGGAATGCCCCCTTGGCAAGTAGAAGTCCTTACACAGGACTTTGACTTACAGAAATAATCAGGCAGTTTCCTGCCCAGTGTTTTCACTGTTACTCTTAAATCTTGGCTCATAGATTCCATCGTTTTGCAATGATGTCGATGACATTGACTGCAGACTGGAGGATCTGCCACAGAAACATTGCTTAGAATATAATTATGACTATGAAAATGGCTTTGCAATTGGTAAGTGAATTATTTTGCTGCTCACTAGCTCTAAACCTCCTAGATAGCCTAAATAAGAAGGGAACATTCAGCAGTCCTGAAGATGTACTGATCCATCTAGCAATTCTCGATTTTGGTCTAACTATCAAATCATTGCATACACATGTTTGAGCCCTGGACAAAGAAAAGTGAGATTGGGTTTGGGGGGGGGTGCTGTTTGCAGATAGGATTCAGAGTAGAGAACTTTTCCTTCATTCTATATTCCCATTTTCCTTCTTGTTTTGAAAGAACAATTATGGCGCTCTGTGAAATTCATTTCAGTATAATGTGCAGCAAGCATTGCCTAATATATATATATATATATATATATATATATATATATATATACATACACACACACATATACCCCACCCATCTGGCTGGGTTTCCCCAGCCGCTCTGGGTGGCACCCAACAAAATATTAAAAATACAATAAAGCATCAAATATTAAAAACTTCCCTAAACAGGGCTGCCTTGAGGTGTCTTCTAAAACTCAGATACAGTGGTACCTCAGTTTACGAACTTAATCTGTTCTGGAAGTCCGTTCTTAAACCAAAGCCATTCTTAAACCAAAGTGTGCTTTCCCTAATGAAGCCTCCTGCCTCTGGTGCCCTTCCACCGTTTGGTTTCCGTTTGTAGACCGAAGTAAAGTTTGCTAACCGGAACATCTACTTCTGGTTTTGTGGAGTTTATATACCGAATAGTTCATTAACAGGGCTGTTCTTAAACTGAGGTACCACTGTAGTTGTTTATTTCCTTAACATCTGATGGGAGGGTGTTCCACACGGCGGGCGCCACTACCAAGAAGGCCCTCTGCCTGGTTCCCTACCTCTGTGGGATACATGTTCTGAAGTCAAGTCAGATTTCTACATGCAGTGAGGTCTTTTCATTTTCTTCTTTCAATGATTTAGTAGTGCTTCATTCGTGTGTGTGTGTTGGCATCCTTGGGAGTTGTTGCTCTATTATCATTGTGATATTTCCTCTTCATACTAATGACTGCCAGGTCCCGGTGGCTGGGGTGGAGCAAATCGGCTAGATTATTCGTACGATGATTTCCTCGAGGCAGTTCCTGAAGAAGAGAAACCTAACCCACTATCTGGTTCGGTGAATGTGGCACACTCCCGGGTCAAAAGGCACAAAAAAATGAATGTGCCTACATCAGACCACAAAATAAAGTTGGTTTTTAATATAACTGGTAAGGAAAACCCTCTTTTTAATTATTGTATAAAATATTGTTTATCGGGTGTAATATTTCATACTGTGCCTGGTATAAAAACAAGAGATTTTCGACTGAGTTTTATGAGTTGCTTTTCCTTTTGCCGTGATATTCAGGAGCGGTGTCTAACAATCTGTATATTTGCATTATTATTATTATTTATACTCTCCTGCTCTGACTTATGGTGTTGCGGGAGTCAACATTTTCAAGCCTTTGTGTCCATGTGTGAGGTTTGTTTGTTTTTGTTTTCTCCCTAATCCCAGCTAGTGTACCATTGCCTGATGAACGAAATGATACACTGGAATCGGAGAACCAACAGCGCCTTCTAAAAACGCTAGAGACTATCACAAACAGGCTGAAAAGAACTCTCAGTAAGGATCCAATGTATTCTTTTCAGTTTTCTTCTGAACTGCTCGTAGCGGACGCCAACTCGCTAGAAGCTGAAAAGGCCTTCCTGTTTTGCAGGCCAGGCTCTGTCCTAAGAGGCCGGATGTGTGGTAAGCAAAATTCAGCTTTTTCTTGTCTTTAGTTGCAGTAAATAAAAGAAAGGTTACTGCTTTCGAAGGAGAACTGAGAAAGCATGATAGAATCTTAACAGGTGGCAAAGTTTTCAATAACGCTGTTCCATTCCCAATTTCCACTATAAAAGAAAAAATGTGAAAGAGGCAAATTTTCTTAATTATTTGGATATATCTGGATATTTCAGTGCTATGCCCTATGTACCATTTCATTGTACAGCAGTGCTGCTTGTGTGATTGCAAACATTATATTACAACAAATGAAGTCTTCTTTCAAGTTCAAACCTTAATGACCTTGCAACTGTTTCAATTCCGCAGTTTATGATCTCATCTCTTCTAGCACGCACCCATATATTAGTCCAAATTAAACTATAATTAACAGGAGAACCTCTGCTTCTTCATGGCGGCATTGGGGGGCTATCGGCAGGTAAAGTGCTTTTTCACTCAGTGCCTCCCTGCCTCCCACATTCTATGCTGGAGCGAGAGCCAGGTACCGAGACAAACTGTGAGTGGAGCCCATTCCCCCCTGTTTCTGGGGGGGCGCCTTGCAAGGATAATTATCCTCAATCATAATTCACAAGCACAATTCAAAGTGTTGGTGCTGACTTTTAAAGCCCTAAACAGCCTCAGCCCAGAATACCTGAAGGAGCATCTCCACCCCCATCGTTCAGTCAAGGTCCAGCTCTGAGGTCCTTCTGGCGATTCCCTCACTTCAAGAAGTGAGGTTGCAGGGAACCAGGCAGAGGGCCTTCTCAGTGGCGACGCCCACCTTGTGGAACGCCCTCCCATCAGATGTCAAGGAAATAAACAACTATCCAACTTTTAGAAGACATCTGAAGGCAGCCCTGTTTAGGGAAGTTTTTAATGTTTGAAATTTTATTCTGTTTTTAATGTTCTGTTGAAGGCTGCCCAGAGTAGCTGGGGAAACCCAGCCAGATGGGCGGGGTAGAAATAACAAATTATTATAATATTATTATTATCAATCATCCTTGTTTTTTCTTTGCCAACAATGTCCCATTCTCGTGGGAGCTGCTTCCATTTTAAGGCAGACCAGAATCGGAAGCCTGATTGCAAACATTATATTATCTGTATTGCGGTGTGTTCAAAGATCAGCTGAAATGGATGAGTTAATTCATCCTTCAGCCAAATTCATACGGCTTTTCTGCAGGTAGGAAATGTTTGAACGGAGGAGCATTCAGCTATGTGAAACCGGCTGGTGTAGTTCAGACACGGGTTTTGCCTTGCCTTCTGTTGCTTGTGAGAACTGGTCTGTGGTCAACAGCTATTGTAAGCAAAGATCTTCATTACATTTTCCATGCATAACTTTTCTTTTGTCTGGTTAAATCACAGTTAACTGCCCTCTGGGGACTTATTACTCCCTGGAACACCATGCATGTGAAAGCTGCTGGATTGGTTCTTACCAAGATGAGGAAGGGCAACTGGAATGTAAGAACTGCCCTTCTGCTAGCTATACTGAATATCTCCATGCCAGAAGTATATCAGAATGTAAAGGTGAGAGGTTAGCAATCATGTAATACCATTTTTAAAAAGCAACTAAAGATGTAAGTTTTTCATTTAGACACTGCAAAAAAATTGCTTTTTAAATATGTTAATAATATTTAGAATTTATTTTAAACAGTTGTGGAGACTAGAACTAAATATTTAAAATAAAAGTCTAGTTTATGGTTTTTTGTTGTTTTAGAATTGTGGAAAAATAGAGGAAGGGGAAATTGCAAGGCTAATATTAAAAGTTCAGCCTCTGGCTGGGTAGAAACCTATTTCTTAATCTGGACTGTCTTTCAACCAAATGACTCGAAGGCAGTTCACAACCCTGAGTGATATTCAGCATGATGTGAGTAGCAGTTCACTCATGCGGCAGGACTTCCTCGTCCTCTCCAACCATGCACTTTTCTGAAAGGTTCCCCCAACCCTTTGGGATGGGGCACACAAGGCCTACAAGGAGGAAGAGAGGGAGAAGTCCTTTTGCACCAGCGGAAGTCCATTTCAGGTAGTCACAGTTGAATATCACTCAATAAAAAATGGCAATAAAACCAACAAAATCAGTAGATCGGGCACGAAACAAGAAACCAGTGGTAAGAACAGCAAGATAAAACAATTACAACTCAAAACCTCAACACGAGTAGTTCCCAAGCTTTTGTCTCTCCCTCAGCTGCTGATCCAATGCGACTGGTATTATACTGTAATCGGTGTGTTTGACTGAAAAGACCAATCATCAAATGGACTTCTTTTTTCTGTGGGCTTCACATTTTGCCTAACTGCTCAGCACTCACAATAAGTGCAATTTGTGTTCTTGGCAGATGCTCCGTGCTAATTGCATTTTGCAAGCAGTTGTGGTGCACAGATTCTTTGGGCTTGTAAGTGGCCAGTTACATTGTGTTTTAGAGGTTATTCTGCCTTTGGCTCCTTGGGTTATTGGCTGTTGTCCTTGATGCATATTTGAAGCTAGATATTGCTTAATTCTGGTGTATTGTTCTTCCCTAATTAGCTGAGTGCAAACCGGGAACCTATTCTCCAAATGGCCTTGAGATCTGCGAATCATGTCCTCTTGGCAAATATCAGCCTGTAACTGGATCTAAGCACTGCATTCCTTGCCCAGAAAGCATGTCAACAGTCAAAAGAGGAGCTGTGGATATATCAGCATGTGGAGGTTTGCGAAATTCAAATTCCGGGAAATAGCATGTTGCTAAACCCTATGCAGTACAACTTTCCTGATCTCTGAATAACTGGAATATTTTTGAGTAGCAGCATCCGTTGTATCTTTCTTTTATACTCTGCTTATCAATCCTTTAACTTTATGAAGAAAGGAAAATACAAGGTTGAACTGAACCCATGGCTTTGAGGTACAGAAATAATGTCATTGGGGACAATTTTCCTCCATCGACAAATATTCCATAGTGATTTTTAATAGTTAACACTGGTACTATCACAGATCACTCCTGTGCATCCCGGATGTCTTTATTCACTTTTTACGTTTAAAAAAACAAATGCAACTTGGGGGAAACTTAGCATTTCATATATGCTAAGGCCTGCACAAATCATGACTCATCACCCAAGTCAGGTACCCAATTAGGAGTCTGATCTGCCTCCTGTTTTTGCAGCCTAGGTCTCAGCAGAAGTTAATAAAAGGTGCCAGATGTCTAGTCTGGCCTTGAATTCTCAATATCCTCCTCTTCTTCCATCTTGAGAAAAAGGGTCTCCAGTATTTTGTGTAAAAAACAACAACACCTATTTACAAAGACAGTACAGTGGTACCTCTGGTTGCGAATGGGATCCGTTCTGGAGGCCCGTTCACAACATGAAAAGAGCACAACCCACAGTGGCATGTCTGCGCACACACGGGTTGCGATTCGCCGCTTCTGCGCATGCGCATGACATCATTTTGCGTTTCTGCACATGTGCGGGCATCAAAACCTGGAAGTAACCCTTTCCAGTACTTCCGGGTCGCCGCGGGACGTAACCTGAAAAGAACGTAACATGAAGCAAACATAACAAGAGGTATGACTGTATAGTAGTCGGTTGAAATAGGTTTTTGTTTTCACTTTGCAGTACCTTGTCCATCTGGAGAATTCTCTCGCTCTGGTTTAATGCCCTGCCACCCTTGTCCCAGAGATTATTATCAGCCTGACCCCGGAAAGTCCTATTGCCTGTCTTGCCCATTTTATGGGACTACTACCGTGATCGGCGCCAGGTCTATAGCGGACTGTTCAAGTAAGTTATTGTCTCTGAAGAATATGAAAAATTGGCAGTAGGGTTAATGGTCAAAGTTACATAGCAATTGTTAGGCATTCTAGGTCAAGACTTGCCAAAAGAGAGACAGAAACTCTTTATGTATGCTACAACTGCAGCTAGGATACTGCTAGCCCAAAGATGGAAGAGTGATAGAGTACCAACAAAAGAAGAATGGCAAGAAAAACTAATGGAATATGCCAAAATGGCAAAACTAACTGAAAAAATACGAGACAAGGACAATAGAGACTTCAGGAGAGATTGGGAACCATTTATGATATACCGACAGAAATACTGTAAAGAAGTGAACTCACTAGCAGGTTTTGAGTAAACACTTACAATCAACAAAATTAATATATTTACAAAGATGCTGTAAAATATATGGAAAGTATAACAACATTACAGGTTTAAGACATTAAAATTTAAGATATATCAAAGAATGCAGGAGAAGACATTAAAAATAAACCAGAAGAGGAAATTGAGGGAAGTTGTAGGGAGGAGAGGAAAACTATCTTTTTCTTTATTTTTATTATATGATGTGATAATTGGATGTTTCAAATATAAAATCTAATAAATTTTTTTAATTATTTTTTAAAGTTACTAGCACCATGCTTTTACTAATGGTTGCTTCCAAGGGAAAGCTTGTTTCTGCCTTTGCTGTCCTCTCATAGCAAGAAACTCTGTGTCACACTATGGGGAATGTTCCATCAGCACAAGCTTTCCACCTTGAAAGATGGAACAGTTCCTCTTCTTCCCCTGGCATGCTGTTTAGGGGGTTATCCTGATACACACACCCTGGGCCAATTGTAGGTGGTGCACAGGGGAAGAAGGAGGAGGAAAGTCCTGTTGTGCAACCATCAGACCTTGTGCAGGGCTTCTGCTAATGGGACTTCTTGCGTGAATCCCTCCCACTGTACCCAGCACATAGGCTGGACACTAGCAAATTCAGTTGTCCCACCATCCCGAAGGCCAGACAATCAGGTTTCTGGTTTGATAAGCTGGTCTCAAAAGTTACAGCCTGTTTTCTTTCATGTGTGCTGGCGTTCCTTTTGTTCCTCCTATTCTCACTGCTACAAACATGGTCCATACATTCGCTGACATTCATCTGCAGTGGGCCTAAATATTTAAGAAAGATACTCAATTCAGTGATTTAATGGATAGAACTAGAGCAGGGTTTTCAAAACTTGGGTCTCCAGCTCTTTTTTGAACTACAACTCCCATCTTCCCTAGCTAACTGAATCAGTGGTCAGGGATGATGGGAATTGTAGTCCCAAAACAGCTGGAGACCCAAGTTTGGGAAACCCTGAACTAGGGTCAGGTTTACTGAGAAAACTAGTGGGAATTAAGACAGTTAAAAGACCCACAGTTCTGACATGGTCGCTTCTTCCTTAGACATTGCCAAAGCTTTCTAGTGGAACAAGACCTGAAGACTGGTGTTAGCTCTCTAAGAACAAAGTTGCTGAGATGTTCGAACTGAAACGTTAGTGGGAGTTTGGGTCAAACTAGATGTGTTAGCAGCCGACCCAAGTGTTTTAACAAGTCTCTCCCCCCCCCCCGAAAACACATGGGTTGAGGGAAAGAGGCACGTAAGTGACAACAGAAACCTTTCTCCATCCTTAGCTTGCCCCCAGAAAGATGCTATAATGGTAAAGGTAAAGGGACCCCTGACCATTAGGTCCAGTTGTGACTGACTCTGGGGTTGCGGCGCTCATCTCGCTTTATTGGCCGAGGGAGCCGGTGTACAGCTTCTGGGTCATGTAGCCAGCATGACTAAGCCGCTTCTGGCAAACTAGAACCACGTACGGAAACGCTGTTTACTGTCCCGCTGGAGCGGTACCTATTTATCTACTTGCACTTTGATGTGCTTTCGAACTGCTAGGTTGACAGGAGATGGGACCGAACAACAGGAGCTCACCCCGTCGTGGGGATTCGAACCGCCAATCTTCTGATCAGCAAGTCCTAGGCTCTGTGGTTTAACCCACAGCGCCACTCGCGTGCCATATAGAAAGATGTTAGCCTGCAAGAAAAGTGTTTGTGGAGAAGTGAGCAGCTAGTGTAAGGATGGGTGAGAATTCTGTTAAGTCCACATATTCAAGCAAATAAAAACAAAACAGAATGGACTTGGGAATGAAGAACTGACAGAGATCATAAATAAAATTATCTAGCTGTATGTGTGGCAAGAAGCCGTCACATCTTGTGTGGCCCTAAACAACCAATGGTTCCATGCTCAAAGACAACAGAGTCTAGCTGAGGCACACATTCGTGGTTGTCAGGTTCACATGCTTCAATTGACACTGTAATTGAATAGATCTATCTATATCTGCACAAATCAAGACTGATTCTTTTTCCATTGCTGTATCATTGATTATGTCACAACCTTGACTCAGAGGACCTTGTCAGTGGAATTTTTACAGTTGCTTTCATTCAATCCTATTTAGGTTTTGGCTCTACTTTCGCTGCGGCAGAAGAGAGTGTAGCACTGCCAGTCTCCCCAGAAAACATCAGCAACAAATACCAAATCAGCAGCCAGGCAAGAACAAACGTCATAATTGTCTAAAGTTAGCATTAGTATTAAAAATGAAAACATCTTGCATGCATTCAGTATTTGTCTCTTGTAATATTATTGTTCTGTATTTCACTTCTGTCCCACCTTTCCCCCCAAGGAGCTAGAGGAAATAATATACCTTAAATTTTACTCCGTTGCATGTTTGACATGTGGCTTTTAAATTGCTTTGGAGGGGGATTTCTTGAAAAGTAGGATACGAATCTATAAATAAGAATAAAATATAAATACGATGCAATACATGTCTCTTTCCCCTTTTATCCTCACTACAACTCTGATATAGGTTAGACTGAGAGACAGGGTGTTATGTACTGAAGTTCTCACCCTGGGCCAGCAGGGGGATACTGTAGATAGTTTTCACTCAGGCCCACATATGCAAATAAGGGATTGAAAGTGACGTTCAGTGATTGGATAGTTACAGAAAATGGTTACTGTTGCATTCTAGTGGAGCTCTATATAAGCAGGCTGGCTGAACCCTTCAGTTCAGTTCTGTTCTGGCCTGTGAATAAACAACAGCTGTTTGAAGAATCGCTCTGTCGTCTGATATGTTCCCCCACAACTTAACACAGTGAGTGGCCCACAGTTACCCAGTGAGATTCATGGCGAAGTGTAGTTTTGAACCCGAGTCTCACCAGTTCCTTTAACCTCTGTGCTGCACTGTCTTTACAGTTTTGCAAACAATTTACGGTTGCAGGAATGAGTCAAAACTCCTTGCCCTGTTGTTGTGTTGGTTTGCACGAGTGTCAAATTTTCACGATCCCCTTTGAGGGCTTTTCAATATTCACTGCAGAAATGTGCTTTTTCAATAACATTGTTCTTGGTGCTGATGATGACGACGACTACTTTTTCTCCTCCTCCATTGTGCATCTTTTCCCATCACTGCCATCTAATCCCATTCGGTTGTGAAAACCGAATGGTGATTTTGCCACAGGTATTTCATCCATCCATTACTAGAAGCTGCCAAAACTGTGCATGGATGGGAGCAGCAGAACAGTTCTCCCTATTCAATCAGTGTGTTCTGCAATTCAACCCAAGCAGCTGGGAATATTTCAAGCCATGGAAAATACTAAATTTAGCCCAAGACTCGATTTGGACAAAGCCCTACAAACCTTCAAGCATATGATAAAATAATGTAACTTACGAGGACTTGAGGTTTATTTAATTATTTAACTAACCTAGCTTATACTTCTGGGGAGGGTAAACCAGTTTGTTGCTTTCAGGGTTCCCTTTGCTTGCATTTTGCTTCCTTAATAAACTGTGTTATTTCCATTGGCAAACAGGTATTCCACGAGTGTTTCCTGGAACCGTGCAAAAATGGAACTTGCAAGCATGTTGGAAGTGGGTACATCTGCATATGCTTCCCTGGATATGAAGGTAAACGATAGTGTCGACTGGCAACTTGTACAGCACATGGAGGGTTGGATCCAAATAATTGTGAGTGGAAGGAGAGAAAATGTATTAGGGGGTTTTTCCACCATGAGCTCTTGCACCTGTGGCTCCAGTACAACTGTTTGTGACTAACTCCTATGGAAAGCATTGAAGCTTGTTAGTAATGATTAACTTGATACATCAGTATTAATAGGATGTGCAACCTGCTCCTAAGGTTAGGGTCCCACCAAGTTCGTTGGTGCATATTCCCTAGTTACTGTGTGTAGCAGAGATGGAGAACCTGTGGCCCCACAGAATAGGGCTGAGCGATTCCTGGTTTTCAGCATCACGATCTGTCACCAGCTAAGCATCACACTATACCGACATATCACAATATCTGAAATTAGGATCGCGCTATGTAGAGGCATTGGCTGGCTTCACAGTTTCCCCCACTTTATGATTTTTGCCAGCGGCTGCTTTTGTGACTCACTGCCCCCTGCAGGATGTAGCAGGGAGCTGAGCCAGCAGAGTTAACATTGGAATTTTTGCATATCACACACACACACACACACACATATACATCATGATTTGCGATATATTGCCAGGTCAAAAATTATGAAACCAATATCACAATATGGACCTCAAACCAGTTTTGGATGATCTAACCCCCAACCCCACTCCAGATTTTGATGGACTATGGTTTGCATCATCTGACCATTGGGCATGCTGGTCCAAAAATGTAGAAGAGACCATGTTCCCCATCCCTGGTGTATAGGATTAAGTGACAACAAACTCAGTAGAAACCATTTCTGAAGGCTGCATGTCCTATAACTTTAGCTAGATGGCATGAATTGTTTTCATAAAACATATTTTAATACTGTTCATTTACATCTAAGCAGCACTTCGCTTAGCTAGAAACTTTTATTTATTGATTCACATTTCATTTAGGAGCTGCTTCCCTTGAAAGATTTTGAAGCAACTTAACAATCAAAACATGCATAGCAACCATTTCGCATCCTGAACAGATACAAGATGGGGTTTAGAAACTTCACTTAAAAGTTTGAGTTGCTGAAAAAAGGAGGGTCTTTAGTAGAAATCGTAAAGACAGCAAGTGTCCTGATATGGAAAAGGAATGGGGTGCGGGTCTCTCCAGACACACACACACCCCAGCCAATATTGGGTGTTGGGGTAGGGAAAGGAGAGTAGAGTAGAGTAGAGTAGAGGAGAAAGCCATTTTGTGCAAGCAGAAGCCCTTGCAAAGGACATCTTCTGACAGACTCACGAGCTGAATCCCGACCTTTTCGTATATACTTATTTATTTATGTTATATTCATTTGGAATTTTAGTTTGCTGTTTCTTCCCCTGCCCCTCCTTAGTAACCCGAATATTTGTTTTTCTTTTGTGTTCTTTTGGGTTGTGTTTTAGGCTTAAAATGTGAAACAGATATTGATGAGTGCAAGTCACACCCCTGTCTCAACAAAGGGATTTGCGAGGATGGCAATGCAACTTTCATTTGCCAGTGCCAGCCAGGCTATACAGGTGACAAATGATGAACTCAGGCGTCAACACCAGGTTGCATACTTTAAAAAGAAGAAGAAAAAGCCAAGTGTTGGTCATACAGTGGTACCTCAGGTTAAGTACTTAATTCGTTCCGGAGGTCTGTTCTTAACCTGAAACTGTTCTTAACCTGAAGCACCACTTTAGCTAATGGGGCCTCCTGCTGCCACCGCACCGCCGGAACAATATTACTGTTCTCATCCTGAAGCAAAGTTCTTAACCTGAAGCACTATTTCTGGGTTAGTGGAGTCTGTAACCTGAAGTGTATGTAACCTGAAGTGTATGTAACCTGAGGTACCACTGTACTTGATTTCGCTTTTAAATTATTTGCCTTCTGTGGAATAAGTTAGTTAGTTGCAAGAAATTGGACCTTTTCAGTTAGCTGATGATAAAATATTCAGTACACTTTTTATGGTTGCGATGTAGAGGAAGTTGATACAACGGTGCATATTTTAGAAGTTCTGATTATACAAAAAAATTGCTTATTTAATATGTCAGAGGCTGCATTTCATACTTATCTTACTTGTCCCACTGATATGGTCCATATCCCTGCTTTTTGCAACTTATAGATGGTTCCCATATTCTGGCAGGTTACAGAGAACCAGACTGTGTCAAAAGTAGAAATAGCTGGGATTGTGCTGACAGTCTAAGATTTAGCACTTGTATTTATGGAGATAAAAATGCTGGTGGTAAGATCTAGGAGATTTATTTTAGAATTCAGTTTTTGTGAGCGTATGAAACTGCCTTCTTCTGATTCACGCCAGTACTGCCGGACTTCAGCGACCTTCTTAACACAAAATCAGGTGGTCTCTTCAGTCGACCTTTCACTTGTTGAAACTCCATACTTTGTTAGTTACTTGGTGTAAAAGAGTCTCAAGAGTGTCTTGATAAGATAAGATACAAACAGATAAAATCAATTAAGAGCCAGAGAATTTAAAAACAGTGTGCAATCATAATAAAAATGAGAAGAAATTCCTGAAATATTCTTCCAACAGAACAATAAAAAGTGCAAAAGTTCAGTATTCCCAGATTGTCAGTCTTGAAACAGGCACTAGGAATAAATATGAGCAAGTTTTTACAGAGTAATTTGGCAAAAACAAAAACAAAAGTGGTCTAGCAGAATTAGGTCTAGCAAAAGCTAAGGGCGTTCTGGTTTTTTATGCAAGAAAGGAGAACCACATTTAGGTTGTTTATTACTTTATGGCAGTGGTGGCCAAACTTGGCCCTCCAGCTGTTTTGGGACTACAACTCCCATCATCCCTAGCTAACAGGACCAGTGGTCAGGGATGATGGGAATTGTAGTCCCAAAACAGTTTGGCCACCACTGCTTTATGGTTGTGTGCCCCTCTAGGCCCATAGCAGTACATCTGTCGTGGGAGTAGCCTTTACGCCAAGAATTTGCAGAAAATTGGGTTGCTGGATACTTTGCTTATTTTATTTTATTTATTTAATGTAACTTGTATGCCCCTTAAACTTTTTTTTAAAAAAACAACAACACAACAACCTCAAAGCGTTTACATTTTTTTGAGATGTGGGAAATCCTCACATTCTAGAGAATACCTAGGCACATTGCAGTGACGTCGCAGTGCGCCAGAACACCCAGCTGTGGCCTCAAAGTGGGTAAAGTGAGAAACCAAGGGATCAGGCCACTGTTTGGTACATGGTCAGAATTTCAAAGCTCAAATACATAGAGCATGGGAGTCGATCAGCAATGTATCTGTACTGGAGATCTCAGATCTCAGAGAAAGCCCAGAGAAAAATCGGATTTTTTTGTGGATTGACATTGGCTCCAATGCAGTGGTTTTCCTGTGGAAACCAGCAGGACAAATGGGAAATTGCTTGGACTAGAAAGTGTGGGACAAATAGAAAACCACTCAGACGCATGGGAAGTGTGGATGAGCCCATTTTGTCTGGTAAGAACAAGCTCTGTGGTTAAGCTATGGTTTATTGAAAAAGCCAGACTCAGTCCACAGTTTCTGAGCCTGGCTTATTCACTGAGCATTCTTTAGACTAAACACAGTTTGTAACTGTCAGAAATAATAACAGACAGTGATTAGTTTTTAAAAAAAATAGTAGTGGATGCTTCCAGTCTCCTTTTCTTTTAAAATTTTATTTATCATTTCCATTTTACACTTAAAGCGATAGATAATAATCCAAATACACATTTAGTTTCAACTTTTCCCTGCCCTTTCCTTGTTTCACTTCATTAATTTCTTTTCTGCTGCATATTCTGGTTAACTCCTGTCTTTCCATTTTCTCATTTTTTTATATCTCCATAATTATTACTGCTGAATTTACCATATTTTTCCATGTATAAGGCGCCCTCATGTATAAGATGGCACTTATATTTTGAGCCCAAAATTAAGAAATAAATTTACAGTGGTACCCTCTGGATGCGAACGGGACCTGTTCCGGAGCCCCATTCGCATCCTGAGCAGAATGCAACCCGCGTCTGCGCATGCACAGGTTGCGATTCTCTGCGCATGCGCATGACGTCATTTTGAGCATCTGCGCATGCATGAGCGGTGAAACCCAGAAGTAACCTGTTTCGTTACTTCCGGGTTGCCGTGGAACGCAACCTGAAAACGCTCAACCTGAAGCATATTTAACCCAAGATATGACTATATTTTTTAGGGACACAGGTGGCGCTGTGGGTTAAACCACAGAGCCTAGGGCTTGCTGATCAGAAGGTTGGCGGTTCGAATCCCTGTCAGGGGGTGAGCTCCCGTTGCTTGGTCCCTGCTCCTGCCAACCTAGCAGTTCGAAAGCACGTCAAAGTGCAAGTAGATAAATAGGTACTGCTCCGGCGGGAAGGTAAACGGCGTTTCCGTGTGCTGCTCTGGTTCGCCAGAAGCGGCTTAGTCATGCTGGTCACATGACCCGGAAACTGTACACCGGCTCCCTTGGCCAATAAAGCGAGATGAGCGCCGCAACCCCAGAGTCAGTCACAACTGGACCTAATGGTCAGGGGTCCCTTTACCTTTACCGTATGACTGTATTTATATATTGCAACATTCCATGTATAAGACGAAAAACTTTTAAAAAATTGGGGGGAAATATAGTCTTACACATGGAAAAATACAGTACTCTATTACTGTTAACTTTTCGATGTGCTTACAATAATTTTCCAAATAATCTACAAAAGATTTCCAGTCTTTCTTAAATCTTTTTTTTGTCTTGATCTCCAACTCTTTTTATCAGTCCTGACATTTCTATCAGTTTAATCTGCCATCCCAGATGGGATGGGTGGGATAGGGGTATTATTCCTTCTTTTCATCTCTGGGCATATCCCATTCGAGCTGCTTCTAGTCTCCTTTGCTGTGGCTGTACTGGGGCGACGAAGCAAAAGAACCCAAGGGCCACTCAGGCTTGTCCCTGTAGCACTTAACTATAGCTTCGCATGGCATCTGGACTAGAGCATCAACTCAAGCAAAATCCTCCTTGAGAAAATGAAAATGGAATTAAAGCTTTGCCTTATAGAACTTGTGACAAACCGAGCCACGTAGTAGCCCATTGAGCCCATGCAGTGTCCAGCAAGGAGCTCTAATTTGTACTGCAAAAAGAAAGGAGATTGTCAGATTCCTTAGCAGTACTGGAGAACAATAAATACTGTATTTTTCATTCTATAGGATGCACCCGACCATAGGACGCACCTTGTTTCAGAGGGGGAGAACAAGAAAAAAAAATTCTCCCCCTCTCTGCTCAGCATCCCTTCAGCGAAGTGGCAGGAGAAACGGAGTCCCTTCCATTTCTCCTCCCGCTTCGCTGAAGCGGCGCTGCGCAGCTCTCCCTCTCTGCTGAAGCCAGGAGAGTCTTGCTCTCCTGGCTTCAGCAAAAGGAACCCGAAGCCTTTGGAGTGCAGCGCGAGTTCCTGCTGCACTCCAAAGGCTTCAGGGATAGCCACCTGAAGCCTGGAGAGCGAGAGGGGGCGGTGCGCACCGACCCCCCTCGCTCTCCAGGGTTCAGTGAAAGCAACGCGTAGCCTCCAGAGTGCAGAGGGAGCACTCCCTCTGCGCTTCGGAGGCTTCGCGTTGCTATCACTGAAGCCACGGAGCCTGCATTCGCTCCATAGGACGCATACACATTTCCCCTTAATTTTTAGAGGGGAGAAGGTGCGTCCTATAGAGTGAAAAATACGGTAGTTCATGCAATGTGGGTATGCCACATGGCTTACTTTGAAACCTGGAAACTCATGCTGTGGGTGGAAAGCACACAAGGAACCACATAATAAGTGGTAAATGAAACATGGAGACTCTGTGCAACCTGAGTAGATTTTTAGAACAACCAGTTCAGTGTTTTTTAGGGTTGCATCTTCCATGCGTCTGAACTGTTAACAATGCTCTGTAACCATTATTGCTTGAAGGCTTGCAGTGTGAAGAAGAAGTAAATGAATGCAGTTCAAATCCATGTCTGAATGAAGCAGTCTGCATTGATGGTACCAACTCTTACCAGTGTCTGTGTGCAGAAGGATTCACGGGTAAATAACTGATTTGTTTGTATTAAGAGTTGCCAGCTTTGTATATTGTTCCTCTGCCTTTCACAGCAGCTTTCTATGTAGACATTAGCAGGAGAAAATGCCTGAAGGTGTAAGCTTCATCTTCTGACGTGTGTTGTAAGAAGTACACCGGGCTATTTTTGTCATTGCTTGTTTAGAAGCTCCACTACCTCCAGACATTTCTGTTTAAAGACAGCCTCGGTGTATTCTGTACTGATAGAATTGAGAGGATTTCAGCTTTTATTGAAAAGAAATATAAAGATATAGCTTTCGTTTCAGATTCATACAGTCCCTTAGCATTTTAAACAGGAACTCTGATACATGAAAAAGATTGGCAAAGGTTTTAAACATTAATATGCTAGCAAAATGTGTTGCTGCAACTCCTGAATAACTCCCCCAGTGTGATTTGCTGAGAAAAGGTGCATTTGTTAGTATTGTGTTTAACGTGACCAATAAATCACTGTTGTTGTTTTCATTTTTATTAAAATGAGGCTGCATTTTAAATTGCATTTTAATCTGTATTTTAAATTGGGTTTTTTTCTTATTATGTTTTTACTGTAATTTTACTAGTGTTAGCCACCCTGAGCCCAGCTCTGGCCGGGGAGGGCAGGGCATAAATAAATTTTATTATTGTTTTCTGGAATATTCTTTAGTTTTCATTTCTGTTCTTTTTAATCTGTCAAAGTTCCTGAAATCTATAAATTGCCCAATAAAGACATTATGCTCCTATTCCCCCGCCCCTAAGTTTCCTCTTTACACCTTTCCTCTCAGGTACTCACTGCGAAGCAGAGATAAATGAATGCCTTTCAAACCCCTGTTTAAACAAAGCTACCTGCGAGGATCGGGTCGGAGGTTTCTATTGCAAGTGTCCGTCTGGGTTTATTGGTACCCTCTGTGAAAAAAACATTAATGAATGTCTCAGCAGGCCTTGTGAAAATGGAGGCACCTGCAGTGATGCTATCAATGGCTACAGGTAAAAAGCTACAAGCATTAGCTTCATTTACAGCACAGCTCTGTACGTGTTTTCCCCAGTAATAAGCCCTGTTGAGTTTAAGGGTGCTTACTCCCTAGTAGAGGGATGCGGGTGGCGCTGTGGGTTAAACCACAGAGCCTAGGACTTGCCGATCAGAAGTTCGGCGGTTTGAATCCCCGCAACGGGGTGAACTCCTGTTGCTTGGTCCCTGCTCCTGCCAACCTAGCAGTTCGAAAGCAAAATCAAAATAGTGAACTACAGTCATACCTTGTGTTGAGTTTGCTTCAGGTTGAGCATTTTCAGGTTGTGTCCCATGGCAACCTGGAAGTAACGGAATGGGTTACTTCCGGGTTTCGCCGCTCGCGCATGTGTAGACGCTCAAAATGACGTCACACGCATGCACAGATGCTCAAAATGATGTCACATGCATGCGCAGAAGCAGTCAATTGTGACACGCGCAGACATGGGTTGAGTTCTGCTCAGGTTGCGAACGGGGCTTCGGAACGGATCCTGTTCGCAACCAGAGGTACCACTGTATTAGTTTTGTTTTTTTCAAACTGGCCATCTGCTCAGGCTGTTTGGAACTCGTAGCACCGGTTTTCCCTCTGCTTTGCTCCCTCATTTCACTCAGAACAACCAGGATTTTGTTTTGTGGACTGCTGTACTAAAAGGTGCTTTTGGGTTTTTTGGTCCACAGGTGCCACTGTGTCAGAGGATACACAGGACCGCAGTGTGAAGTGAACATAAATGAGTGTGACTCCAATCCCTGTGCAAACCAAGCGACTTGTGTGGATACCTTGAACGCATACATTTGTAAATGTCCCCCTGGCTTTACAGGCAACAGGTGTGAAACAGGTACACAGGACCAAAGTATCAGGAGAAGGAAGGCTTGGCAAAGCTTCATGGCAATGCTAGTGCAGTTTTGAACTGATACCGGACGGCTGCCGTGAATGTAGGAGATTTTGCAAAGGGCAATGTTCACGATCATAACGATTTAAATACCGAATCCAATCCCATTAAAAAGAGGAAACGAAAGGATATATGATTTCTGACATGATTGAGAATCGCAGAGCCAGAGACAAGAAGTTAGAGTGTTAAAATTGAGATGTGGAAATATGGAAATAACGATGAGAGGCAAGATTGAGATTTGGAGTTATGCTTCAAGGTCCAGACTATGGGAAGTCCAAAAAATTAATAATTACAATTTGGAAGATAATTCGACCTCTTTATTTTAGTTTTATTGGATTCTGATTTGATATGTTAATTGGATGTTTTTATTGGAAAATTAATAAAAATGATTTAACAAAAAAAAAAGAGGAAACCTTTGCAAATAGAAAACCGGCATATAGAGTTTTTGTCTCTGCTCAAGTGGCAATTTTATTTCTTATAACAGTACAGAACTCCAGTGTTACCGCTGGATTTCCTCCAAATGCTTGAGGTTTTATGCAAGAAGCTACTGCATAAGCAGAACGAATTCTGCCCATGCAACAGAATCGCCAACGCTTCCCTGCAACACTTCAGAGCAGATTTTGGGTAGTGCAAGGCATTCAGTTCTTGCTACCATGGAAAATATTTTATTCCTACTCTGCTTTATATTATGTTGGTGTGCTGTAGCACACATACCATATTTTTCGCTCTATAAGACACACCAGATCACAAGACGCACCTAGTTTTTGGAGGAGGAAAACAAGAAAAAAAAAATTCTGAATCTCAGAAGCCAGAACAGCAAGAGGGATCGCTGCGCAGTGAAACCAGCAATCCCTCTTGCTGTTCTGGCTTCTGGGAAAGCTGCGCAGCCTGCATTCGCTCCATAAGATGCACACACATTTCCCCTTACTTTTTAGGAGGGAAAAAGTGAGTCTTATAGAGCAAAAAATACGGTATATGATACTGTAGCTTTCGTCTTGCAATGAATAATGCTATACCTGCACTTTTATGAAAAAGGCAGCCCTGCCATTAATTCATTTTGATCCCTAACAAATTATGAGCAGTGTAACGCATTGCGCAATAAGAGTAAGCTTTGATCTGCTACCATGAAACACTGGGAGCCTTTTAAAAAATATTAATTATGGGAGGGGCGTTTTCCTTGTGATGGCAGGTGGAGAAGGAAGGCTTAAACCGTCCCCTGACTGCATGCTTCAGTCCTGATGGCAATCCAAGATGTAGTTGCTATTATTATTATTAAGTTGTGGGCGAACATATCAGACGACACAGCAATTCTTCAAACAGCTCTTGTTTATTCAAAGTCCAGAACAGAACAGAACTGAGGAGCTCAGTCAGCCTGCTTATACAGAGCTCCAGAACAACATAACTGTTGCAACTTTCTAAAACTATCCAATCACTGAACGTCACTTTCGATCTTTCATTTGCATAACTATCTACAGTATCCCCCTGCTGGCCCAGGGTGAGAACTTCAGTACATAACAATTATTATTATTATTATTTATTAAATTTCTATCACACCCTTCATCCATAGATCTTAGTTTGTCTTTGATGCAACAGATGGTACCTCTGTAGGCAAGAGGTGAAGGATCTTGGGATGGCATTGCAAGATCCAACTTCAAAGCAGATTGTTACAGTCAATCCCATCCAAAGACAAGAAAGTGACATGTTTTCTGCAGGCTCGCAGTCCCTTAAAAAGGCGAATGTTAGATTTGTGGCTATAATTTCGGAGGCTGGTGCTTTTTACAGAAACCAGGCATTTTAGGATTGTCTCAGGATCAACTTCCGTATTTCGTTAACGTGGGAAACATAAGTGGAAAAGCAAACAAAATTGTTCATTTTGAAGGCAAGCATGTTTCTTAGCAAGCCATTGAAACAGTGAAATCCCCCCCCCTTTCCCGTTTGTTGCAGAACAGTCTTCCAGATTTAATCTGGATTTTGACGTGTCTGGGATCTATGGCTATGTTATGCTTGACAGCGTCCTCCCCTCGCTCAGCGAAATCACTTGTGCGTTCTGGATGAAATCGGCAGATACTACTAATTATGGGACTCCCATCTCTTACGCAGTGGAAAATGGAAGTGACAATGCCTTTCTGCTTACAGATTACAACGGGTAGGTGTGAAGTAGAAAACAGTGCTGTGTTACCCTCTAGATGAATTTCAGTGTTCTTGGGGACCACGTAATTCTCCATGGGCAGAGCTGTAATTTGCTGCACACACAGCCTTGAAAATTTCTCAGGTAATCAGGCTCTCTAGTGAAGCAGTTTCCCCTAATACAAAGCATTTTTGTATACATGCTTTACCCTAATATATGCTTTTGAAAAATACGCATTACTTGGCTAGACAACTGCACTGGAAAATTCAGAGAGGTGTGCATTTCAAAGGATGGCTGTGTTTCATTTTGCAAATTATTTCAGAAAGTGCAAATTTTGAAGGTTCACCTTTAAATCATTTTTTCCCCTTATCCCTGGGCAAAGATGAATCATTTTTTTTCGTTCCCTCTCTCTTAATTAGGTGGGTTCTTTATGTGAATGGGAAGGAGAGTATTACAGACTGCCCTTCTGTGAACGATGGTAATTGGCATCATGTTGCTGTCACCTGGTCAAGCCTTGATGGAGCTTGGAGAGTGTATATTGATGGGAAATTATCCGATGGAGGCAGTGGTTTATCTGTAGGATCAGAAATCCCTGGTATGGACCTTTCCATATTTATTTGATTATATTACTTAACAATGATGCATATTGATTGAGAGGGGTTTTTACGCTTTTCAATTACAGCACAGAAGGTGGGACCCAATTCAGTTATCTTCTTGTTCTGTTTTCCTTTTGTGAATAGGTGGGGGTGCGTTAGTTCTTGGACAGGAGCAGGACCAAAGAGGAGAAGGATTTAATCCAGCAGAGTCTTTTGTCGGCTCAATTAGCCAGCTCAACATTTGGGGTTATGTTCTGTCTCCAGAACAGGTACATATGTAACATTTCATTTGGTTCCTTTGAAGCTCGGAAGAGCTCTGACAAATGAAAATATATTAAGCAATTTCCCACATTCTGGGCCTGATCCTTTGCTCTTTCTCTCATCAGCTGCTCAGAATTGTTTTATATCTGTGAAAAATAAAACCACGTTGGCAGTAATGAAATTGGAAGGTAGTGGCTGTGTTCAGACAAGAATGAGCCTAGCTTCCCCCAGGCTCACACATCCTCCTGTGGCATTTTTATGAACCACAACTTAGTGTGTCATCCAAACCCTAAACTCTGCTTGATCTATCAGTGGAAGCAGACACACCTCATAAACTATAGCCTGTAGCACTGCAAAATTCTGGTGCGTTTTTGTTTTGTTTCGTTTTGTTTGCTGTAGCAGACTAACATGGCTACCACTTACAGAATGGAGGGAGGCTAACCATCCCTTCTTCAAATGGCCAACTTCTATGAAAGTGGGTGGAAGTTCTTGGGGGGGGGTGTTGTTTTTTGTTAACTTAAAATTTTGTTTTTTATTTGTGAACTGAATAGATGTTTATTCCTGATGAGCCATCAGTTTCTGCTTCTTCGGTTTCTTTTGAGATATCTTCGTCTTTTGAGCAACTTCCTCTTCTGGCTTAGGGACAATTTGCTCCTTCTCTGTGAGGATCATCTCAATGTGGGAACTCATGTAGGGGTTAATGCGACCACGAGCCCTGTAGGTCCGCCTGCACATTTTGGGAGCTTTGTTAACCTGAATGTGCTCAGTTACCAGAGAGTCTACATCCAGACCCTTGCACACACACGTTTTAAGAACGTGCGTTCTTAAAGTGAACACAAAGGTTGGATTTTGTGCATGATTTTGTGGGGTTCTTCAGATCAAGCAAGTAGGGGACCATTTTCAGAGCTTACCTTACAGCCACAGCTACTGCCGGGGGAAAGCGTGGAAGTTCTTTGTTTATGTATCGTGTCATACATCACTTTAAACAGAAGTATGCATTTTAAATAAAAGCATACATTCTACTCATGTAAAAACACCAAGCAGGCCCCGCAAATAACCCAGAGATGCATTTTAAATAAAAGGACATATTCTACTCATGTAAAAACACGCTGATTCCTGGACCTTCCGTGGGCCGGATTGAGAAGGCGATTGGGCCGCATCCAGCCCCCAGGCCTTAGTTTACCGACCCTGTTCCAGACTGTCTTTTTCCTGCCTGATTTCCTGCCATGTTTCAGGAAATAAGTGAGGAACAGATATTCTTCCAACCATTTCTGCACAACACTGTGTGTCCAACACCCCCAGTATTTCTCAAAGGAAGGTCTTGCATTCAGATACAGTAGACATGGGTTTGTTCAGTTTGATCATTCGCTGATCATTGCAGTGAGAAGGAAGAGGATGAATCAACTCATTAACAAGCTTGTATCTGTCCCTTTTCTTTTGAACTATCAGGTGAATTCCTTGGCTACTTCTTGTCCAGAAGAACTCCAAAAGGGGAATGTATTGGCCTGGCCAGATTTCCTTCCTGGGGTTGTTGGAAGAGTGAAGATAGATTCCAAGAGCGTATTCTGTGCTGGTTAGAGCTCTATCTCCTAAAAGTGTTTTTGTAATATAATGCAATGGTTTTAAACTCTGCTCAGGAAATCCTGGTGCACCCTGGAAGCTAGTCAGAGGTGCCTCATTGCATGCCCAGCCAAACTGGGACTTAGCGACAATGTGTTCTGTCCTTTAAGGGTAAGTCACAGTTGCGTTGCTGCTGTCAATTAAGCCATTGTTTGACTGAGGACTCAGCTATACAGCTGCAAATGGAATGTTTTAAGTGTGTTTTAAGTGCAGTATACAATGTGACACTAGCTGGCGATGGTGAGCCTTACGGAAAATTCAATGTATTTTTTAAAAACGCTTTTTTAAAAAGCATTTTCAGAATGGTTTCTATATGCGTGTAGATTCCAGCTTAGTGTGTCATACATAGCTTGCCTTGTAATTTGTTTGGAGGAGCAGAAGGACTGAGGGGAGGTCTTACACATTTGCCCGAAGGTAGGAGTGGGAAACCTTTTCAGCCCAGTGGACCAGAGCTTTATCTCCTTGACACTAGCTACACAAACTATGTGACTGCCAGACAGGCTTTTCGTATGTTGCTATGACTTGACGACCAGCTGATCATTGGGCTTTTAGAAAGAGCTTCTGGCAGTACCTGCAAAGCTGGTTTCAGTACAGAAATAAGTCCCTGAAAGCAGAAAAAGCAAAAAATTAAAATAAATCACTGGTATACTGGTACTCCTTATGTGGCACAAAACCTATGATATTATTATCCCCATGGCCCACTAGCCTTTCATAGATACAATTGGTCATTTAATGACTGGAACATTCCGTCTTCATTCTTCGGATTCCAGTGTTGTGTAATAAATGTTCCTTGGGACCTCGAGCGAAATATTTATGGTTTCCTGGATTGAGATGTTGAAAGAGTAAAGTTTAGGATTGGGTCAAATGGGAGAGATTTCCAGTCATTCATTGGAACAGAAATTTTAATCTTATTTTGGCTCCCCGTTCTGTTTTGCTGTTTGTTTGTTTTTCACTTGTGAAAATGGTTTTAACCTTGGATGTTGAAACAGATAATACTCTTAGGCTTTTCTGAAAGCGAGCATTGGACGCATGTATATATGTCTTCCAAACCTCCTTGCATAGCATGGAAGACTAGTAAAGTTTTGGGAATCAAAATGTGAAGAAATCTGCAACTCTCATGCTTCCAGCTGATTTTCTGGCAGTAGTGTGGCGAACTTCAACAACTAAATGGAGATGTTCATTTAATTAATGTTACACAACCACGTGGGATTGCAGGAGCTCTTGTTTTAATGTGCTTTAGCTGTTTTGTGTGTGCGTTTTCCTTTGTTCTCAGACTGCCCGCCCTTAGAAGGTTCCATACCTCACCTGAGAACTTCATCAACAGATTCAAAGCCGGGGTCAAAAGTCTCCCTCTTGTGCGACCCAGGTTTCCACATCAAAGGGAATTCTGTCCAACACTGTCTCAATTTAGGGCAGTGGGCACAACCTCTCCCACGCTGTGAAAGTAAGTAGATACCCTTAAGATGCTCCTAACTTTAGGATATGATGCAGTATTAGACAGAAGATCCTAAACTAAAACAAAACAATCACTGCCAAGGAGGCCACTTAGTGATTTCCAGGAGGCCCCTTCTTGAGCTGCTGTCATAAAACATGGATGTAGGTTTGATGAGGCCCAAATCTACTGAAAGTAATGGGGCCCTTTATATGTCCAGCAGTCCTTTGTCAACCACAAATTGTTGCTGTTTTTTGTGTTGAATATATGCTATATGGTGATTTATGGACCTAATAGGTATCTAAAGCCATATCTAGAAATGAGCAAACCAGTGATATTTTAGGGAGCAGACTAGCAGGCAGGGCCCATGACTTACATCATAGGAGCCTACACAACACAAAACACTGTTGCTGTATGTAGGTTCTATTTTATTTGTTTTTTTATCTTATATTTTGGAAATGTACATCCAGGTTTTTTTCCTTTAAATTTTTTTGGGGGGCCCAAGAGAGTGGGGGCCCTAAGCTATAGCTTGTTTAGCTGATCAAGAAGAGATGAAAATGAGCACATCTAACCTTCTAATACTTTTGTGCATATATCGTCTGGCTGCAGGGATTAGCTGTGGAGTGCCTCCTCCTTTAGAAAACGGATTTTACTCCGCCGAGGACTTCTTTGCTGGAACCACCATCACGTATCAATGCAACAGTGGCTATTACTTATTAGGAGACTCGAGGACGCTTTGTAAAGACAGCGGAAGTTGGAGCTCCATTTCGCCATCTTGCCTTGGTGAGATCATGAGCACGTTTGACCATATTGTCAATACAAGAGTCCTAAGACTCCTGCTCATCTCTGCCTCCATTCTCCTACTGGCTGAATCTCAGTCTAAACCTCAAACCTTTACTGGCATATAGAAAAAATTCTGAAAGGCTCGGTACAATGAAATCACCTGGTAGACTCTGCATCTATAATTAATAATAATAATAATAATAATAATAATAATAATAATAATAATAATACCCCGCCCTCCCCGGCCAGAGCTGGGCTCAGGGCGGCTAACACCAGTAAAATTACAGTAAAAACATAATAGGAAAAAAGAAACCAATTTAAAATACAGGTTAAAATGCAATTTAAAATGCAGCCTCATTTTAAAAGTAGCCCATAGATCAAAACCATAGGGGGGGCATAAGGGTCAGACTGAGTCCAAACCAAAGGCCAGGCAGAACAGCTCTGTCTTGCAGGCCCTGTGGAAAGATATCAAGTCCCGCAGAGCCCTGGTCTCTTGTGACAGAGCGTTCCACCAAGTCGGGGCCAGTACTGAAAAGGCCCTGGCCTTAGTTGAGACCAATCTTGCAACTTGGGATCTCCAAAATGTTGTCATTTGTGGACCTTAAGGTCCTCCACGGGGCATACCAGGAGAGGCGGTTCGTAGGTACGTGGGTCCTAGGCCACAAAGGGCTTTAAAGGTCAAAACCAGCCCCTTAAACCTGATCTAACAATTAAAATGCTGTTGTATAACATTTACGAATCTTCGTTGTGATCCCCATCCTGGGTAAACATTAGGAAGGGTAACTTGCATTCATCTGAATGCTACATCCTGCTAACAACCAGCTGACTAATGGATTTAGATGAAATTCTCTGACACAAGAGGCAGTGCAAAGGAACATGCACAACTGATTCTATATGACTCTGTCCTCAGGGGCATAGTCTCTCTGTGAGTGGTATTTTCTGGAATCTCCCCTGTAGTATTGCTGAAGGCAGCACATTCAGTCTCACCAGCATGGATTCGGGTTGATCAGGTGGTAGTCACCATTGGCTGTCCACATCGGACCATCCCCAAACTTGCACACCCTACAAACTCAAATCTGGCTAAATAAGGCTGTTGGCCAGGTCTCCAAAACCTACTCTGGGCATGTCTGAGTCTTTGCATCCACCAGTGAGATTTTTTGAAAACTCTTTTCCCCTTCAGAGAGCAGACCCCTGCCATGCCACATTATTGCAAGCCGGTTTTTGAAAATCCTCTCTTTTTCAAAAGCAATCTGCTTCGCAGCACAAAGAACTGCTGTTCCAAGATATTTAAGACCCAAGCCCCTTCAGGGAAACCCAGTTTTAGATGTGGGTCTTTGGATTTTAGGTGCAGGATATTTGTGGCCCACAAGGCTTTCCCTGCAAAATATGTTTAAATGTATCGTTGAGCTTACATAGTTTTGAAGGCATTGCTTACAATAGCAAGAGCACATGTTTGCATTTTTTGTCATCGTACGGCAGTTGTTTCTGATAAGTTTTGTTATGTCTTTATCGAGCAGCAGTCTATGAAAGGAAGGGAAATATAGAATGTGTACATTTTTTCATGCATTGTTTTTAATAGTTCTTGGGGATATGTAAGTTGCTATCTTTGTATAAAGCACCAAAGACTGAGAGACCCTGAGACAGTAGCACCACATAGGGTACTAGTAGTATGACTATATTATTACTCTAGTAAGGGGAGCGGGTGGCACTGCGGTCTAAACCAGCGAGCTTCTTGGGCTTGCCAATCGGAAGGTCGGCGGTTCAAATCCCTGCGACAGAGTGAGCTCCTGTTGCTCTGTCCCAGCTCAGGCCAACCTAGCAGTTCAAAAGCACACCAGAGCAAGTAAATACATAGGTACCTCTGTAGTGGGAAGGTAAATGGCGTTCCGTGCACTCTGGTTTCCGTCACAGTCTCCCATTGCACCAGAAGCAGTTTTAGTTATGGTGGCCACATACCCCTGAAAGCTGTCTGTGGACAAACGCCGCCTCCCTCGGCCTGAAAGCGAGATGGGTGCCGCAACCCCATAGTCGCCTTTGACTAGACTTAATCGCCCAGGGGTCCATTACCTTTTTACCTTAATTAATCTAGCACCATTGGTGAGTAGGATATTTGGGATAGTAACATAGGTAGGTCAACAATCCTTTGCAATCTAAATTTAAATCAAGGTTGGTGGTAGGAAAGGGAAAAAACAACACAGGGGAGGTTAAGAAGAGTTTGGATATGATATCCCGCCTTTCACTCTCCTTAAGGAGTCTCAAAGCGGCTAATAATCTCCTTTCCCTTCCTCTCCCACAACAAGCACTCTGTGAGGTGAGTGAGGCTGAGAGACTTCAGAGAAGTGTGACTGACCCAAGGTCACCCAGCAGCTACATGTGGAGGAGCAGGGAAGCGAACCCGGTTCACCAGATTACGAGTCCACTGCTCTTAACCACTACACCACGCTGGAGGGAGAGGTTAAGATAACAAAGGAGGAATAAGAGCAAATGCAGTCATTTCAGGTGGAGATGAGTTGCAGGGAAGGGTTGGGGTTTGGAGAGGGAACTTCCACCACTTTTGATGTCCTGGGAAGGAAATCCCGGGCATAAGTGGCAGCAAGTGAGAATGGGAAAAGATCAAGAGACCTTTGGCTTGTCTTTGGATGGCTAAGAAACATCACAAGCAGAGACAGCTTAGGGCATGAAAGCTGAAAGACGCCAAAGGCATTTCATTCATAAAAACCCCACTTTCTGTTTTGTAGATGTTGATGAATGTGCTGTTGGCTCAGACTGTGACCCGCATGCCTCCTGCCGTAACACAAACGGTTCCTACTTATGTGCCTGCATTCACCCTTACACTGGAGATGGCAAGAAATGCGCAGGTACAGGGGAAGGAGTGTTAAGTAGTGGGTTCTGAAAGGAGAGACTTGCCCAGTCTATATTCCGTAAACATCGCAGAATTGTATTTTTGCTGTAGTTTGCTTCTTATCGAAATCCATCGCTAAGATCCCAAGATACCTGCTTCTCAAAGCCAATGGCAAAACTCATATGAATTTGAATTGAAACCTAGGACATGAGACATTTTCTCCCAGGGAGCACATACTGCTTTAAAACTGTGTAGTAGGACAATCCAGCCTGCAATAGGCCGGTTCACAGGGGAGTCCAGGGTCCCATCTGCGAAGTTGCCCACCCAAGAAGGGCAAACAGCCTTTTTTTACAAGCAGAAGCTGCAAAATTTGGTTTGGCAGCTAAAGCTACAGCTAGGAATTCCAAAGAGCATAATCAAATACAGTCATACCTCGGAAATCGAACGGATTCCATTCTGGAAGTCCGTTCAACTTCTGAAACATTCGAAAACCAAAGCGCAGCTTCTCATTGGCTGCAGACAATTGAAAGCCGCAAAAGCCCTGTCAGACGTTTAGCTTCCCAAAGAACGTTCGAAAACTGGAACACTCACTTCCAGTTTTTGATCGTTCGGGAGCCAGAACATTCGACTCCCAATGCGTTCAGGAGCCGAGGTACAACTGTGTTGCAAAAGTAGATCGCAAGTTATAGTCATGACCTAATGGCCAAAAAGTGTTGATCTGTGACTAGAATTTTTGCTTCTAGATTCACATTTCAGCACATTGTACAGTAGACAATATTGCACTCTGTGTAAGGAAATGAAACAATATATGAAATATTGTTGCACCTGGAAAGGAAACAGATTCCTCTCAGTGGAAGAGGTGGCCCAACTGCAGTATTGAAGTCTCTGCAAATAAAATAAATGTGATTGGAAATGTTCATTAAAGTGTTTTTGAAGTGCTCTACAGTGGTACCTTGGGTTAAGTACTTAATTGGTTCCAGAGGTCCGTTCTTAACCTGAAGCACCACTTTAGCTAATGGGGCCTCCTGCTGCTGCCGCGGCGCCAGAACACAATTTCTGTTCTCATCCTGAAGCAAAGTTCTTAACCCAAGGTACTATTTCTGGGTTAGCGGAGTCTGTAACCTGAAGCGTATGTAACCCGAGGTATCACTGTATTTGTATATTCCCGTGATCTTGTGCACTGGGCCTACTTTCCCCCTCCCAAGTCACTTGCTGAAATGTTGCATGATTTGTTTTCATTTTTAAGCACATGAGCCACACCTGATGTCAGTAAGCTCTGTTTTACCTTGTATCTGATTCCAAAGAACCAGTGAGGTGCAGACACCCAGGAGACCCTGAACACGGCCATTCACATGGTGACAGCTACAGTGTTGGTAGCAAAATCAGTTTCTCGTGTGACACGGGCTACCAGCTCAAGGGAATGAACAAAGTTACATGTTTAGAGTCTGGGGAATGGAGCCACCAGATACCGCACTGCGAAGGTATATTCTGCATTCTTATTGTGATAGTACGGATAGAACCACGAAACTTTAAAAGGAAATGTTAGGCACTTGAATGCCTAGTTGGCTGGAATTGGCTATTTATTTATTTATTGAGCAAAGTTAATGTACTGTTTGATCAAAAAGATAATCTCTGAGTGGTTTGCATAAAGTGGTTTTCTCTGAACTGTTCTCCAGTGGTTATTACAGTCATACCTTGCTTATCGAACAGCTTAGTTCTCGAACATTTTGTCTCCCAAACACTCCCGGAAGTGACTGTTCCAGTTTGCAAACTATTTTTGGAAGCCGAACGTCCAGTGGGGCTTCCGATTGGCTGCAGGAGTTTCCTGCAGCCAATCAGAAGCCGCACTTTGGTTTTCAAATGTTTTGGAAGTCGAACGGACTTCCAGAATGGATTCCATTCGACTTCCAAGGTACGAATGTACTTGACAGTTCATAAACCTCCTTCCCCATAAGTTGATATGGGCTGCTCACTTGAGGACGTAACTACGATGAAGGAGTTCTCTCTTGAGATGATATCCATATAGTAATCCGTTATGGTTTGCCCTCTCCCATATAGTACACCGGGCTTCAGTCCATTTTGGCACCAGGTTAAGATCTCGCTGTTGGCCTGGGCGTCCTCAAGTTTCTAGCATTCTAGCATTAGTTTCTGCTGTTGTAAAGAGTTGAGTTGGGTTACCTCCAATAAGATACATTGTGATTGAGCTACCATTGATTTAGGTATGTTTTATCTGCTCTGTCTGTTTCTTAGGTTGCTGGTATTTTAATTGATCTGTAATCTGCCTTGAGATCTCAGGATGAAGGGCCAGTTAAATATCTAAGTAAATACAGTGGTACCTCAGGTTAAGTACTTAATTCATTCTGGAGGTCCGTACTTAACCTGAAACTGTTCTTAACCTGAAGCACCACTTTAGCTAATGGGGCCTCCTGCTGCCACTGCGCCGCTGGAACACGATTTCTGTTCTCAGCCTGAAGCAAAGTTCTTAACCTGAGGTAATATTTCTGGGTTAGCGGAGTCTGTAACCTGAAGCATATGAAACCTGAAGCGTATGTAACCTGAGGTACCACTGTACTTAATACTGTAGAATATTAAGAACACAGCAACATCCAGGGCTTTTTTTCCAGACGGAACTCAGTTCCAGCACCTCTCAAGTGGCACCATTGCCATTATAAGAGAACAAGGGAGGTGTTCATGGTGAGTTCTGGGACCTCTTTTCCTAGAAAAATAGCACAGAGGCTCAGACTTAAGCAGACTGAAGAGTCATTCCCTCTCACAAAGGAATCCTGGGAACCCATGGTTCTGTGACCAGTGAATTGTCACCACATTCCTCAAGCTACAATTCCTAGGATTATTTTGTGTGTGTTTAATAACAGTTTGAATTGTATATGTGACCTGAGAGGCCATGAGGTACAGTAAATATCTCTTTTGCAGCTTCTTTGCAGAGCTTAGTGACAGGATCCAGAAGTGATCTGGATTATTTATTTATTCTGTATCGCTGCCCAACACCCAAGGCTTTCTGTTCCTTGCTGAATCTCTGTGCCCCTGTGTGAGAGCTCATAGTATCCCAGAAGAAAGAAAAAGAGAGGCTTACTAGATTTTGATCTGAACTACCCCATGTTCACACAACTAACAATACAATTTTACAAATCTCTACTCATTAGTAAGCCCAACTGAGTTAAATTATGTTAATAAGATTGTGTGTTTTTTATTTGATTTTTTAAAAGCTGTTTCCTGTGGTGTCCCCGTTGTTCCAGAAAATGGTGCTGTCGATGGCTCAAATTTTACATATGGTAGCAAAATAATCTACAGGTAGGAGGACTGCACATCAAATAAATCTGGTCCTAAATGTGTAGTAACTTATTTCATAAGTTCTGTGTTTGGGAGAACTTTTTGTTGAATTATTATTCTTATTATTATTATTATTATTATTATATATTTGCTGTTCATATAGGGTCCATTGAGGTTTTGTAAATGACTACTCAGTGATGCCGTGCATATAGTTATCAATAATTATGACATATTTACAACTTCCATGCTCTCTACCTTGAAACTATTCATAAATGACAGGCACCACTGAAATAAAAATATGTTGCATTTTACTGCTTCTTATAATAAAAGATTTGTTGGCACAAAAAAGATGCAGAATATTGCAATCATGTTTTAAATTATATGCCCTACATATGATTATGCAATGCATACATTATATTTTCAGTTGTATGCACTATGTACGATAAATAGTTTGGCAGCTAAAGCTACAGCTAGGAATTCCAAAGAGCATAATCAGATACAGTCGTACCTCGGAAAACAAACGGAATCCGTTCTGGAAGTCCGTTCGACTTCTGAAACGTTCGGAAACCAAAGCGCAGCTTCTGATTGGCTGCAGGAAGCAGCGGAAGCTGCGCAGGACATTTGACTTCCAAAAGAATGTTTGAAAACTGAACACTCAATTCTGGTTTTCGATCGTTCGGGAGACAGAACGTCCAACTCCCAAGGCGTTCGGGAGTCGAGGTACGACTGCACTTATTTTCATATTTTCTTTCCTTTTCCTTTTTTTTTCTTTTTTATTAAATTATTTTCATTGATTTTACAATTTTAACTTCACCAAGGATTCTCCATAGAGATAATACAAATCTGGAAAGAAAGAAAAGAAAAAGAAAACAAAAAATAAAAATGAGAATATAAATAAACCTTAATCATGACACATTTTCAGTATATATAAACATATTTTGGAGGTTCTCTTTAACCTCCTGACTTCCCTCCATTTCCTTTTCTGGTTCATTAAATAAGTATGTTTTCTGCATAATTATAAAACCTCTCTTTCTTATTTTCCTTATATTAGAAACACTGACGGGCTTTGATTAAATCTTTGCAAGTGTTAAATAATGAGATGAAGTCTAACTTAGGCAATTTGAAATATTAAGGTATGGTGGTAACTAGTTAAATATTGATAATATTTTCAGTTTTTCTATGAATTTTATCTACAGTTCCAGACTATAACATCTGCCCAGCCTGCTTCTCACTTAAGGTTCTAACCAGACAGCTAAGGATAATGACAAGAGTGCTATAAGAAATCTAATTTTATTTCATCAGTAGCCAATGGAAATATGTAATTCTTGGTTTGCTCTGCAACCCCTTGGAAGTCTGGGGAAGGAGGAAAGTCGTGTCGTCCTCAACTTCATCCATAAAGAGTAGTTACAGACCAGGGATGCGGGTGGCGCTGTGATCTAAACCACTGAGCCTCTTGGGCTTGCCGATCAGAAGGTCGGCGGTTCAAATCCCAGTGACGGGGTGAGCTCCCGTTGCTCTGTCCCAGCTCCTGCCAACCTAGCAGTTCAAAAGCACATCAAAGTGCAAGTAGATAAATAGGTACTGCTGTAGTGGGAAGGTAAACAGAGTTTCCGTGCGCTGCTTTGGTTTCCGTCACGGTGTTCCATTGCTCCAGAAGTGGTTTAGTCCTGCTGGCCACATGACCTGGAAAGCTGTCTGTGGACAAACGCCGGCTCCCTCGGCCTGAAAGCGAGATGAGCGCCACAACCCCATAGTTGTCCTTTGACTAGACTCAACCTCCCAGGGGTCTTTTACCTTTTTACCTTAGTTAGAGATCACTGAACTCGACACAGTATTCACTCTCCCCAAAAGAAGAACTCCTTCTATCTGTGGAAGGCTCTCACTGGCGGATGTGATGTTTTTCAATTTGCTGGTCCCCCCCTCCCCCAAACACCACCCCATACTTTTCTGAAGGTTTCCCCAATCCTAAGGAGCAGATTCCCAAAAAATACAAGTAACTGCCAGGGAAATTGGCAAAAGTTGGCTCCTCCACTCTTCCGCCAGTGAGAGCATCCTTTGAGCAGTAGTTATAACCACAGTGCAGCAAGAATTGAACATATTGAGCATCTGCTGAATGCTTAAGGACCGTTTGATTCCACCCATAGTTTTTCAGTAGGGGGAAAAAACTAAGACCGTTGGCACTAACAGAGATGCAGGGAAAGTGCAATGCTCTTGTACCTATTTTTAACTTTCTTTCTTGTCTCAATACAGGTGCAATAAAGGATACAGTCTAGTAGGCAATGAGGAATCGGTGTGCCTTGCAAGTGGCACATGGAATCATTCTTCCGTATTTTGTGAATTAGTGAAGTGTCCCCTCCCAAAGGAAATAAGCAATGGAAAATATCTAATGAGTGGCGTGACATACCTTTCTAATGTATCGTACACCTGCGACACAGGTTACAGGTAATCAAGAAACCAAGATGCACTTAGCATTTTATGCGCATTTTTAAAATTTTTATAAAAATGTAGAAATGAAGGAGGAGCACTTTGAATGGAGCATATGCAAAATGATTCATCTGGCATTTTCTTTAATCTTCTAATATCTTCACATGTAAATTGGTGATGCTCATGGAAAAGTCATGTAGAATTAGTCATCTTCCTAACACCCAGCTCATTCTTCTGAGCACCAGTCTTTAAGCAAGCATGTTAAAAAGCTTCGTTAGGCAGAATCTGCAAATTATCCTATGATCAAAAGGTTCATATTTACAACTTGACACCCACTAAAGACTTTATTGCTTCATAATTAATATTTCTTTTTTTAAAAAAAAACCTGTTGAAAACTCTGAAACACTAGAATTCAGAGTTAAATATGGTGGCTGACAGGAGCTCGGATGTTATAGAGATTTGTGTCGGGATCTCCTCTTGGCCAAGCTGATAAAGCTCATTTTCTTCCCCCGAGTCCTTCGGTTACTCTCCTCCCGACGTGTTTAACCACCTGAGCCTTTGATAAGGCTCCAAGGCACGTTCCCCTATTCAGCAGAGAATCAAAGCAGCAGAAGTGATGAGATTTATGGCTACATGCTATGCTTTATTACTATCAATCAATAAATGGCAACATTAACTTCTTCCCAACAACAAAGGAAACCCCAATCGCATCAGTGGCCAACGATCAATTAGCCCGCCCCCCAACTTTGGAGTGTCCTGGCGGCCCCCACCGCAACACGTGCTCTCCATGAAGGAGAACACGCTTTGCACAAATATAAGGTGTCAGTTTCTTTAGGATTTTGCATTTGGCAACTTTATACCCGGGGGGGGGGGGCTTTACAGCTTTTGCTTTAACCCTGTGCTCTCAAATGGATGGTTGATTAAAGTTCAACATGTTCAAGGAAAGACATGGTAACGGACGCTTGTGCTTTCATGCGCACCTCTCACGATTTCCCCATTTCCGTTGGTTTCGTAGCCTGCAAGGACCTTCCGTACTCGTGTGCGGAGATTCGGGCGGCTGGAGCAGCCTCCCTCCTGAGTGCAAAACAGTTTCTTGCGGTCTCCCTCCTGTCATAAAAGATGCCGCGGTTACTGGGAGCAACTACACTTTCGGAAGCACCGTCACTTATATGTGTAAGGAAGGGTATGTAAAGGAGCTCAATCAGATTGGAACTCTTAAACGTTGTCGTACTGCGCTATCTGGCCTTCAGAATTCTTTGCAGGCCGCACCCAGCATGGGGTGCTTTGTAGGGCTGGGAGATACCTGGTTTTCAGCATCGTGATACATAGCGGCTAAATACCGCAATATACTGATATATCACGTTGTCTGGCTCTGGAATGTATCTCAGCTGCTTGCATTTCTTAGTACACAAAGTGTTGATCTGATGTGTAGCGATCTTTCCTATTCTCATTAATTCAAGAGGGTTCTGGAAGCTTCTGTGTGTGAAAGAAACAAGCAGAAGGTTCGTGATGTTTGGGTTATTCCTTCAGAGAAGCTGAGTACAGCTGACTTAAACTGGTTCTCTTACAGTCAAGGTCTCTCTTTCAGTCAAGGTCATGCTGACTATAAAATAAGGCCAGAAGGAGCCTGGGTTTCACTTTCACTTTCTCTCTCTTTTCCTTCTGGTGTGGTGTTCTGTACGTAGTATGCTTAGTGTTAAGGTTTAAACTTATTATAAGTTATTGTAAGTTTAAGTTAAGTCTGCTGCAACTGGATTTCTTATGGACAGCGCCAATCCTGAATGTATTGGATTTTTGGCTATTATGCTCATTTGCCTTCAGTAGCAGTAAGGCTCTGCTGGATGAAATATAATAATAATAATAATAATAATAATAATAATAATAATAATAATAATAATAATTTTATTTATACCCCGCCCTTCCCAGTTCAAAAACCGGGCTCAGGGCAGCTAACAACAAATATAAAACACTTAATTGTAAAAGCAGCATAGAATACAGTATAAAAACATGAATAACAATAAAATTCAAAAATCAATTTAGGGGAAATAAAGATTAGATAATCCCCAGGGCTAGCTGGCTGAATTGGTCCTACTTGGGCCAGTGAGGAGACCAGGGGAGAATTAGCTGTGGGGTCTCAGAGCCTCTGGTCTACTTTTTGGGGATCCTGCAACGTGTTTAAGTTGTTACTCTAACTATACATTGGAATCTACTCTGGATCAATACAGAGTAGCATTTCAATGACATTTCCTCCCCACCTTAGGGGAGGAAGGAGCAGCCAAGGGATATCGCTGAGGTATATCCGCCCATCCCTGCAAAGCCCTGATACCGCTTTGGCTCATGTGAGCCAGAGTGGGCACCAAGGCTTCTTTCAACTGTTCAGCTTGAGCCGGGTGGGGGGGGGCAGGGGGGTTTCCTCAAAGGTGCAGGCAGGCAAGCAGATGGAGCCCAAGAAGAGGTTCATCTGGAATGTTTTCAGGCTCTGCCTGCCTGCACCATTGCTGATCTGCAGGCAAATTGCGATTGCAAATGCATTGCAGCTCCCCAGCCATCGCAATGTATTTCCAGCTCAAATTGTCTGAAACCAGTATTGCAAACTGAAAGCCATTTATCAATACATCACACAGCTCCAAAGCTTTGCACCCCAAATGTGCTTGCCTGGCTGAGAAGTGTCCTTCAACTCTGATGCTTGTCTGGATAGAGAGGGAAGTGTGAGAGTGTGTAGAAAATTGCCTGCTGTGCAAAGGGAAGATTTATATCCATTGCTCTGTCCACCTCAGCCTCTGCCCCCGTAACACTGGCAAGTGGATCCTGGATGCTTGCCCAGAAAGGAATATTTGGGCTGAAAAAGATTATCCACCTTTTGGTCTCGAAGATGTGTTAGCTCAATGGAACCTTTTGCTCAAAGCTCCCTGAATTATTTGTTTTAGAGCTAGCAGTGTCATAATTACTTGATAGGGGGGCAAAAGATTGCACCCATCAGTAGGAAGAGCCCCAGCACCGCCAGTGAATTGCATCCAAGAAAATATATCTAGGAAAGAAATAATTGCAGGCTTGCCAAAACACTTTCATAGCTGTGACTTGTTTTTATCTGCGGCTCCAAAGTTGAACACTTTTAAGGTCCGGCAATTTAAAATAACTCTCCTGTTGAAATCAGTGGAATTTGACATTGATTTACTCCTCTACTAGTTTCCAAGGTTTACAGAAAAGGTATATTCTAATTCATTTTAATCATTTATACCTGTTCTTTCTGAAAATAAAACTTTCCCATGGCAACTTAACCCCCCCCAAAAAAAAATTAAGTACATTTCAAAACTTTTACAGTGGTACCTTGGTTCTCAAACTTAATCCATTCCGGGAGTCTGTTCAACTCCCGAAACCGTTCGAAAACCAAGGCGCGGCTTCCTATTGGCTGCAGGAGCTTCCTGCACCCAAGCAGAAGCCACGTCGGACGTTCGGCTACCGAAAAATGTTCGCAAACCGGAACACTTACTTCTGGGTTTGCAGCATTCAGAAGCCGATTTGTTCAGGAGCCAAGCCATTCAAGAACCAAGGTATTGCTGTATGACGTTAGAAGTCCGTTCTATTATGAGTCTAATGTTGCTTTTCCTTTCCATTCCACAGCTACACATTAATTGGCACTGAAACTGTGGAATGCTTGGCAAGCGGCAAATGGGACCTGAATCACCAGCAATGTGTGGCCGTTTCATGTGATGAGCCTCCGCCTGTGGAACATGCCTCTCCCGAAAGCGGCCATCGTCTCTTCGGCGATATAGCGATCTACTACTGCACTGATGGGTACAGTTTAGCTGGCAATGCCCAGTTGCTGTGCAATGCCCAGGGAAAGTGGGTGCCGCCGGATGACAAAGACGTTCCGGAATGTATCGCTGACTTCTGCGAGAGACCGCTGCCTGCACCCTACAGCATCTTGGAATCGTCAAACAAGGCCAAATTTGCAGCCGGGTCCATTGTGAGCTTCAAGTGCACAGAGGGCTTTGTCTTAAACACATCTGCTAAGATTGAATGTGTTCGGGGAGGGCAATGGAGCCCTTCTCCGTTGACTATCCAGTGCATTCCTGTTCGCTGCGGAGAACCAGCAGGCATTAAAAACGGTTATGCAATCGGCACAAATTACAGTTTTGGGGCCATCGTGGCTTACAGCTGCACTAAAGGGTACTATATCAAAGGAGAGAAGAAGAGGACATGCGAGGCAACTGGAACATGGAGCGCTGCTATGCCCACCTGTCACCCAGTGTCCTGTGGAGAACCACCCAAACTTGCAAATGGAGTTATTGAGGTACTGCTAAGGCCTTGAGCATAGACAGCATTAGCAACTGGAAGGTTCAGTAGCTTAAAAGTCCAGGCCAATGAACGTGAAAAAATAATTAAAAGCAGAGTTTTTGTTTAAGGTAGTTATGGAAATGCATCAGTTTCTGAATCAGACTTCTAAAAATCAGATCTGTGCAACTTAATCCGGTAAGTGCAGTGCTTTTAAACAGGACACTAAGAAAACCAGAAAACATTTCGCTGGCTGAGTTTTCTGGTATTTTTTTTCTGTACAGATGGTGGGCAGATTTGTAGGGATAACCAAAAGATGTATCCAATATCACTTTTTCCCCATTCATCATCCATAAAAATGCCAAAAGGGGTACCAAAACCTGTTCAGGTGTACAGGCACATTTATTTCACCTTGAGTTTGTGTTTTGTTGATAATAATGTCTTTCAACATTAAATTTTGGAGTTTTTGTTTCATCTGGTCCTATGAAACTGGCCTCACAGCTACTGCCCCACCTCAGTTGCATAGAGAAAGACTGGAATTTGTGAGAATCTTTAACTCTTTAAGTGCGGGGGAGTGGGAATGGTATCAGTTGGTCTTGGAATCAAAGCCTTAACATTTATGAACTGTCAGAAGTCAGTGTTTATCTGCTAGGTGTGTGACGTTTTATAAGCCCTAAAGTTTGTTCTGGTCCATTTTACAGGTTGCAACAGGGCGTTCCTTTGGGAGCGAAGTCAGATTTCGGTGCAATGCTGGTTATCAGCTGAATGGAAGTGCAACATTCACTTGCCAAGCTAACCGCCAGTGGCAGAGTGAAACCCTTCCTTCCTGCACCCTTGTCACTTGCGCAAAACCACCTTCTCTCCGGCACGGCTTCAGCAAGGGAGAAAGTTTTGAAGTGGGAGCAAAAGTCAGGTTCTTCTGCGACGAAGGCTACGAGCTGATAGGAGATGCCTCCTGGACTTGTCAGAACTCTGGGGTGTGGAACCGAAAACAAAACCCCAAATGCGTCCCGGCAAAGTGCTCCGAGCCACCGCTAATTGAGAATCAGCTGGTCATGAAGGAGATGGCTGACCAAGTAGGCGTGGTGCACTTTTCCTGCAAAGAGGGCTTCGCTTTGCACGGTGCCTCCGTATTGAAATGTTTGACATCACAACAGTGGAACGATTCTTTCCCTGTCTGCCAAGCCGTACTGTGCCCTCGGGCGCCTTATATCCCCTTTTCGGACTCCGTGGTGTCTTCCCTTCATTTTGGCAGCACCGTGAGCTACACGTGCATGGATGGGTTTTTGCTGAAAGGTGTTTCGACCATCAGCTGCCAAGCCGACGGTACATGGAGCACCCCGCTGCCGGAATGCATTCCGGTGGAGTGCCCACAGCCGGCGGAAGTTCAGAACGGCATTGTAGACGTCCAAGGCCTTACCTACCTCAGCACCGCCCTGTATAATTGCAAACCGGGCTTTGAACTAGTGGGGAACATGACCATACTTTGCGGGGAGGATGGCCACTGGCTTGGAAGGAAACCAACTTGCAAGCCCATTGAGTGTTCCAAGCCCAGGGAGATTCAGAATGGCCGATATTCGTACATTGACCTGCACTACAGGCAGACAGTTACCTACTCATGTGACAGAGGATTCCAACTCGAAGGGGAAAGTGTCCTGAGCTGCCTGGAGACAAGGGAGTGGGATGCAGAAATTCCCTCTTGCAGAGCTATCAACTGCGATCCTCCACAGCCCATTGAGAACGGCTTCGTCGAAGGTGCAGATTACAGCTATGGCGCTATGGTGATATACAGCTGTATGCCAGGATTTCAGCTCTCAGGTCTTGCCATGCAGACTTGTGAAGAGTCTGGTTGGTCTAGTGTTAGCCCAGTATGCCTGCCAACTGATTGTGGCCTTCCTCCCCACATAGATTTCGGGGGGTATATAACAATTAGCAGCAATGAAAAGCTTTTTGACCACGGAGGAGGGTTTGAAGAGGGGTTCCCTACTGCCAGCCCACCTTTTTACTCCCTAATACTTGATAACCAGAAAGACATGCAAAGTTATTCAAAGGCCATTAACACGCTGCCGTTGTCAGGATACTTATATGGGACTATGGTGTTGTATAGCTGCTACCCTGGCTACGAACTCTTAGGGAATGCCAAGCTGGTTTGCCAAGAGGATGGCATGTGGAATGGCAGTGCCCCTGTCTGCATCTCCAGCCGGTGCGAATTGCTGCCGCACCCGGAAAACGGCTTTGCGAATTTTACAGAGAACACGCTTGGTAGTTCAGTGAAGTATACCTGCAAACCAGGGTATAAGCTGATGGGCTCAGAAACGAGGCTTTGTCTGCCCAATGGGCAGTGGAGTGACGAAGCCCCGACTTGCAAAGTAGCATCATGCACGGGGATTAGCAGGCCCATGAATGGCACAATAAGAGGGGAAGGTCGCACTTACGGGAGCGTGGTCCACTATGAGTGCGACCCTGGGTTCCAGTTAAATGGTCCAAGTAAGAGAACGTGCCAGGCCGATCAGAATTGGGATGGGGATGAGCCGATCTGCCTTCCCATTTCCTGCGGCCAAATCCCTAATCTAGAGAACGGCCAAGTGCTAGGAGAGGAATATACGTTCCAAAAACATATCGAGTACAGCTGCAAAGAAGGTTTCGTCCTGGAAGGGGACCAGAGGAGAGTCTGCCTTGCAGACGGACGATGGAGTGGAAGATCTCCACTTTGCAGGGTGATCCAATGCACCGAACCACCGGCGCTTCGTCACGGGCAGACTAGTGGGTCAGAATTTGGCTTTGGGAAGAGAATTGAGCATCGCTGTGACGAAGGGTATGTATTGCGTGGTGCATCCGTACGTATCTGTCAGGCTGACGGTAACTGGGATAGAGAGTCTCCTTTCTGTGAGTCTGTCAGCTGTGGGCCTCCTGAAGACATCTCTCACGGCTTTCTGAACGGCTCGGTCTTCACTTATGCGAAATATATAAAGTACATCTGCTTTCCTGGCTATGAGTTACAGGGGAACCCAGTGAGGCAGTGTATGTCTAATGGGATGTGGAATGGAACAGCCCCCTCTTGCGTGCCTTGCGAATGCCCTGTGCCCATGATTCAGAACGGCGCAGTTGTAGGCAACCATTTCAGCTGCGGCAAGAGGGTAGAGTTTCAGTGCCTGGAAGGTTTCAAGCTGCTAGGACCCACAGAAATCACGTGCGAAGCTGCCGGCAGATGGAGTTCTGGCTTTCCGCACTGCGGGCAGATCTCATGTGGTCCCCCACCAACAATCCCCAACGCATTCATCAACGGGAGCAGCTCTGTAGACCAAAACGCCATTGTTTATAATTGCGAACTGGGCTACGTGATGCAAGGGAGATCGGAATTGACGTGCACGGAAACAGGAGCCTGGAGCAAGCCGTATCCAAGTTGCACCTTACTGAGTTGTGGGCCACCACCTTCTGTCCTTCACGCAGTTGCCGTTGGAGAGTCGCAAGCCTATGGGAGCAAAGTCCAGTACAGGTAAGAAGAGTTCACATGCCAAAGAGTATTAGGTCTGGGCGATACCTGGTTTCCAGCATCACGACATACCAATAAATCATGATGTCTGAAATAAGGAGGGAAATATGGAGAGTCACTGGTTGGCTTCGTGGTTTTTCCGACATCGTGGTTTTGGCCAGAGCCTGCTCTTTTGAGAGGGGAGAGGGGAGAGGTGAACCGGCAGAGTTTACAGGGACTACAGAAACAGAGAGAAGCCTTGGCTGGCTTCACTGTTTCCCCCACAATCATTGTTTTTGCATAGCACACAAACACAATTGGTGATATGTTGCCAGGTCAAAAATTATGAAACCGATATCACAATATGGACTTCCAACTGGCTTTGGACGATATATACAGTGGTACCTTGGTTTATGAACTTAATGCATTTCGGAAGTCTGCTCTTAAACCAAAGCGTTCTTAAACCAAGGCGTGCTTTCCCATAGCAGTGGGGGACTCAATTTACAAATGAAACACACTCAGCAGGAAGCAGAACATGTCCTGCTTCCAAGGCAAAGTTCACAAACCAAAACACCTACTTCCGGGTTTGCAGCATTCTTAATCCAAGTTGTTCATAAACTAAGCTGTTCTTAAACCAAGGTACCACTGTATTTACCAGCCCTAGTCTGCCTTAGAATGTATGTATAAGTATGTATACATACATACATACATACATACATATATACATACATACATACATAACTTTAGGTTGCCATTCCTGTTTGCTCTGCCTACCTGCTAACCCTGCTTCCCCCATACCTAGCCAATCTCCCTTTATACCTGACCAAAACCCTCACCCATCCCCTCACAGCTCACTCCAATCTCCCATTCCACTCCCAACTAACCTTAAGCTCCTCCCTATCACAGCTCAGTGCACCTTTTAATGGGTTTTAACACCACTGTTTAATGGAGATGAGGAGGCACTTCAGAGAACGGCTTGCAAACTGCTCTCTGAAGCACCTCTTCATCTCCTTAAACCCTGCTCGGGTTGTTTTATGGCAAGCCTCCTTTCTCCCCTTACAAGAAGTAGGATTTGTTAAGTCATCAGACCCAGACATCCCCAACAGATGCTTGTTTTGTGTTTGCATTGTAAATTTATTTCACAAAGAATAAAGGGTATTGGGGAAAGGAGGTGACAGTTAGTTGATTATTTGAGAAGGTGGCTTCATGCAGGTACTGTCTGGAGAAGTTTGTGAAGGCGGGCAAGCTATGGATTAATAACTTGTGCACTGCTATGAAGGAACTTTGAAAACAAAAACGGATTAAACCCTCTCTTGGGCTCAAGGGAGTGAAATGCATTGTGTTCATTAATAGGTATGCGAATAATATTTGTTGTTCAACTGTTGCCAACCTGACAAGTAAATCTTTATCTTCAAGTCTCGTGTAAGGCATCTTATTTTATCACAGACAGCTAACATATGTACCTTAGGATTTAATTCAGCAGTTCAGAGCATGCAATATGTCCCTATTGCCGGTGACCCCAGTGTGACTTACATGTTGCAGATGTCTGGAGGGTTATGTGATGGAGACAGAAATGGATACCTGTACCTGTCAGGAAGATGGGCACTGGTCCCCTAATAGTATTTCCTGTTGCCCCAGAAAATGCTCCCTGCCAACAAATATAACCAATGTAATTATTTCTGGTGATGAGTTCACTGTGAACCAGAGCATTACCCTGTCATGCCAAGAAGGCTATATTCTGATTGGAGCAAACACTTCCACATGCCAGGTAAAGGTTTATCTCACTTTTGCTCTGTTTTAATCCTTGTCTTAATAGCTATATATCTGTGCCTACTGAAGTCATTCCCGGAGAGCAAAAAATTAATAATAATGTTATGGTAATACACCATGCTTTTATTCTGCTAACTGAAAACCAAACTGCATTGCTGTTTTAAAAAATATTGATCTGAAAATAATCCTCCCTTGTAACCTTTTTATAACAGCACCATTCCAGACTGGCAGCTCAATCCTATGCATGCCTACTCGGAAGTAATTCCCAGTGCAATGAATGGGACTTGTGTCTATTAGGGAAGTGTGTATATTAGTATTGCACCCTTAGTTTTAAATTTAGAGGAAGTTAATTCTGTTATTTGAAAGGCCAGACATTCCATGCCACCTCAATAAAACTTGACATATGAGAATTGTGTCAAATTATCCTCCTTAGAGAAGTGTGGACCTGCTCCTATTAGGTAGTGGAGTTTTATCCTTTTGTTTTTCTAGATACATTTCAATTTATATAGTTCCTGGAAACCGTTAAACGGCTTGATTAGCAAGCAATGGTTGCATCGTTGTAATTTGTCATGGAACAGTTTATGTCTACAAAATTTGGAATATTTAGAATAAAAAATGCTATTTAGCAATTTGGAAGAAATTGATGCTGCTAAATAATGTCTGCTCAACATTTCTTGATCCAAATAATGCTTTCTGCGTGAATAAACACCTTTCTGCTAATGGTCAGAACTTTTGCTTATGACTTTTCTCAATTCCAAAAAGTGCAAGTTGCAATCCAGAAAAACACAGGACATGCCATACCCCTGACACTATTCTAAAAAGCCCATCATCCCTGACCGCTGGTCCTGTTAGCTAGGGATGATGGGAGTTGTAGTCCAAAAACAGCTAGAGACCCAAGTTTGGGAAACCCTGGTCTAGGTAATAGTGAACGTCTCAATTCTTCCGTCCAGTCATTTCTTAAACTCTGCATATCAAAGTTATTGGTTGCAAGGCTGTTTGCACTTGTGAAAAGAAAAAAGAAATTTGTTGCTTCTGTGTTGCTTAGCAAGCAATGGAGATACTTTCCCCCCTCTTTTTAGAATAACGGTAACTGGATGCCATTATTTTCAAGCGAGATCTGTGCTCCTGTTTCCTGTGGAAAGCCTGAGGCTCCAGAACATGGAATAATGATTGGCAACAGATACAGTTACAAAGACATGGTTCTTTATCAATGCAGTTCTGGTTATGAGTTGAAAGTAAGTCCATTCAATCTTTTCTTCATTCTGTTGGTTAGCATGTTGCCCAGTAGATGGCATGCTAAATTAAAATCAATGTGTCCTTTTATTGGGAAAAGCTTCTTACAACCATCATTTGCACTTGAGAATAAAATACAGGTGTGCTGCATCACTTATGATGTGCATCTTATTTGCCACTCATTAAACCACAGGAATTAGCAAAGCCATTCTCAAAAGAATTAAGTCACAAAACTATACGTCCAATGCACCTTTCAAACTGGTACACCAGAAACTGGATCCAAGTTGGGATGATTACTTGTGAAGCTTTAGTTGTAGGTCTGCATCTGTTAAGACAGGAACTGTAGCTGGATCTCCATGAGGATCTGGATTGCCAGATCTACAATGAGGAGCAAATAAATTAGTAGTTCAGAGATGAGAGAGCTGTAGCACTTCAAATTGCAGGCAGCAAATCGTATTTTTGACTCTCTTGCTGGGCAAGAATTTTTCAGCCTGTATATTTGTTGTTCATAATAATAACACATGGGTAGGCAAACTAAGGCCCAGAGGCCGGATCCAGCCCAATTGCCTTCTAAATCCGGCCCACGGACGCTCCGGGAATCAGTGTGTTTTTACGTGAGTGGAATGAAGCCTTTTATTTAAAATGAAACTCTGGGTGATTTGTGGGGCCTGCCTGGTGTTTTTACATAAGCAGAATGTGTGCTTTTATTTAAAATGCATCTCTGGGTTATTTGTGGGGCATAGGAATTTGTTCATTTGCCCTCCCCCCCCAAGAAAAAAAATATATATTTATAAATAATTGACCACCACTAAACTAGATGGAATTAGGACGATAAGTAGATTGAGGAAAATATAAACCATTTGGAGAACTATTAGACTATATTTAAAAGAATGGGACCTAAGAATATAAACAAGATGACAATTTGCTGGTTAAAATTTAAGACGATGTAAGTGGGAGCAGGAGATGTGAGGGAGTCCAAAGAGGTTTTGAAAATATGTTATGATATATGCTATATTGTTGATTATTTTTGCATTTGTATTTAAAAAAAATTTAATAAACATTTATAATAAAAAAAAGAAAAAAAATATAGTCTGGCCCCCCACAAGGCCTGAGGGACAGTGGACCGGCCCCCTGCTGAAAAAGTTTGCTGACCCCTGTAATAACACAATACTTTGGGAGGGGAGAGTATTTGTTTATTTATTATTTAAAATGTTTGTATGCTGCCCTTGTGTAAGCAAATTCCCAAATATTTCTCAATAACATTAAAATGGCAAAACACAGTGGAACTCAGTGGCCAAAGATGAACACAGTAGTATCAGGAAGGAAAACGAGAGAAAGCGCTTTTTAAAAATTAGATCAGTTTTAATGACGCAAGTGGGACCTGCAACAAAATGTGGCTGTGCAAAGTGTTCCCGTTCATGACTTTAGCCAGCCAAAAAAACCTCCCCAGATACTCCATTTCCTTTTCCTCCTCCACCTCACAATACTCACTTGGCATTCCATGTCAGAGGCTGGTCTGGATCAGAAGATTGGGGAATGCAGTCGCAGGAAAAGCAGCTCCTAACAGAAGAGGAGGGGGAATATTCACACACACACCCTTTGCTTCCAGCATTTCCAGAAGCAGGGAGACAGGCAGACACAGAAGCTGCTCAGTTGAGAGAGGAGCTACCCAGCTATGAGATAGTAGCTAAGCAACCAGAACAGAGGGAGCAGCTGGGCGATACAGCAATCAAGAATGGGGGAGTACCCCCTCCCTCCCCCTGAACTTGGAGGTCCGAGCGTGTCAGAGAACAAAGAAGACACGAGGGGGGGGGACTTCCCATTGGAGCGCTTCTTGCTGTGGAAGTGGGGAGGAGTCAGAGTAGGTGTGGCTCTCACACAGGGTCTCTGGACGTTTAACGGTCTATTGATCCCTGTGCCACCACTGTGCTCACTTCCCCGCTGCCACCAACCCGTTACTCTCTGGTAAAACACTGAGCCCAAACAGTTGTTAAAAGTGAACCAAAAAAACAAGTTTATTTTACAAACATTAACAAGTTTATGTTTCTCCGATAATATTCCTGTCAGTACCTTAACTTTAGGTTTTTTTTTACCGGCCTATACCTTCCTAATACCTTCTGACTGACTATCTCAACTGTTTGACTGACTCCTCTTAACAAATTATAGTGGTGCCTCGCAAGACGAAAAGAATCCGTTCCGCGATTCTCTTCGTCTAGCGGTTTTTTCGTCTTGCGAAGCAAGCCCATTGACGGCTTAGCGGATTAGCGCTATTAGTGGCTTAGCGGCTTTTAGCGACTTAGCAGCTTAGTGGATCAGCTGATAAGCGGCTTAGCGGCTTAGAAAAAAGGGGGGGAGGAAAAAAACCCCGCAGGAACTCGCAAGACATTTTCGTCTTGCGAAGCAAGCCCATAGGGAAATTTGTTTTGCGAAGCGCCTCCAAAACGGAAAACCCTTTCGTCTAGCGGGTTTTCCGTTTTGCAAGGCTTTCGTCTTGCGGGGCACCACTGTATCTCACAGTCTCACCCCAGACTAGCCCAACCCACAGACTTATCTTATCTGTCTTTTCTAACTCCAGACTGTCTTCTCAACCACCCTAACTCTAACTCTCTCCCCCCAAAAAACTCTGTGCTTAAACCTTATACACAGTTAACTCTGCCCCCTGGGTTCCCATTGGTTAGTCATTTTACAATTAGTTAACCCTTTCCCTATGAACCCAGTATGATGTCACACACCTAGGAAGGCAAACGCCACAGTAGGTAACTCATATCCTTGCAGGGGGTTGCCTGTTTGTGCTTGTAACAGAATGCTGTAATAAAAAGACTATAAATCTACCAAATGCTCGTTAATTCTTATCGGTGAGCCACCAGAAGGGAAATGGGGAATTCCCGTACTTGACATTTCATGACCATTGCTTAATCTTCATTGAGCTTTGTCTGGGGTACCACTCCTCTTCAGTCCCCATTGATTGGTTGAGTGGGACCCCATCCCCTCAAATATTTTATTCAAGTTGCCAACCCAGCTCTCCCCCACAGACTTATGAGAGAACGCTTTCATATTTCTTCGATAATGCTTTTCTGCTTCCGTTATTCCTTGGGTTGTGCCCAGTGGTTGCGCATGCAGGAGATAGCTTGTGCAATCAGTTTTATCCCTCCTCCTCCTCACAGCTCCAGAGGTTGGGCCCCTCTGGGTGGGCTTTGTTATACGGGGCTTCAGTTGCGGAGGAGAATCTGCTAGAATTAGCTGGTGCACCTTGCCCAAAGATCTGCTGGTCTAAGATTCCTCTGTCCAATATCAGATTTCCTGTGAGAATGGGATATTTTGTGCTCTTTTCTGAATTATTCTTTTACCCGATAGGGTGATGCAGAGCGTATTTGTGGAGCGGATAAACTCTGGAGTGGAGCAACACCAGTCTGCAGAAGTAAGCGATGCATTAATTTTATTATATGTCAAGCTTAATTTGAACATGACTTCCCCCCCACCCCAAAGTGCAATACTAGAATATGTTGTGTAGCTCAGCGGAGTCTGTTTGGGTCCTTTGCAGAAATTCTGAGATGCTCCCCCACCCCACCCCCAACATTTTCCTAGTAATTAAACATCTGCAAACTCATCCATACCAACAAAGTAAACAAAGCTAAGTGCAGTCGTACCTTCGATCCAAAACACCTTGGATCCCAAACACCTTGCAAGTCGAAGGTTTTGGCTCCTGAACACCGCAAATCTAGAAGTGAGTGTTCCGGTTTGCAAACGTTCTTTGGAACCCGAACGTCCGATGCTGCTTCCGCAGGTTCCACAGGTTCCTGCAGCCAATTGGAAGCCGCGCCTTGGTTTCCAAACATTTTGGAAGTTGAACGCTTTACTGAAAATATCACCTGTATGTTTTCATTCAGAGATATCCTGTGGGCCCCCTGAACCAATAGATAATGGATCCATTATTGGCAAAGATTTTGTGCTTGGAGATGAAGTTCTCTACAATTGCGATCAGGGATTTGAACTACAGGGGCCAGCTCGAAGGATTTGCCATGTTAACAAGAAGTGGAGCCCCTCAGCCCCTACGTGTGTGAGTAAGTAAATATCAGTGTCAGTTGACAAAAGTTCTCCACATTAGGTAAATTTCAGTAGAAACGCAAAGCATTCTCCTTCCTGTAGTTGCCACAGGCAAAGCCATGCTGGTGGTCATGTAACAAGGGAGAGGAAAGAATGGGTGTCTTCGTTTCCCCCCATAATTGTTTTATTAGTCCTTTACACACACCCCCGATAATCTTTATTGTTTTTTTAATTACATACTGTACATACACATATTGCATTACATTTTACATTTATATTTGCTCCTAGGAGCTGACGTCCCTCCTTCTTTCTTCTGGCTTTTTTATATCGTTTCTAAGTTTTTCGGATTTTCCTTATGCATTTTTTATATTGTTATTCTTCCTCCACATTTGTCCATAAAATATCTGTAAACAAATAAATCCTTCTATACATACGATTCTTGTTGTCTGTCTATTTTCATTTACACCTACTGTTTATTACATTGGTCACATTGTATATTTTACTTCTTATTGTTATTATTGTCCAATAAAATTTTATTGGACAGTTTTATTGTTTTATTTGTCCTAGTGTTATATTTATTGTTTATTGAAGCCATAAATCGCCCTTCTTCCAAAAGGGAGCCCAGAGCAATGTACAACAGTAAAAACAACAAAACCCACTGGTAGGTAAAACACACATGTGTTCCAAAAAATCTATATCAGAAACCAAAATATTTTTAAAAAAAAACCAGAATCAGCTGAATGTAAGATGATTCATGCTGGACCAGTCATTGGCCATCACTGCCTCCCATGGGAGTAAATTCCATGTGGTGTGTAGAAAAGTGCTTCCTCCTTTCTGTCTTGAATCTTCTCAGCTTCGTTCATAAAATTCCCCCAAGTTTTAGCGTTATAAAAGAGGAAGGAAAACCTCCCTGTGTCCACTTTCCCTACAGAACCGTTTGCTGCTGTTAGGGATTGGACCATGACCTGGTTTGCACAACACAGTAAAGCAAACTATGGCTTACTGAGACTGTAAGAACACGTGTCTCTCAGAGAGGCCTTCCACACCACGCTAAGCCAAGCCAAGGTTTTGCTTACCATATCGTTCAAGCCCTGGCTCACGATTAAGCTCTTTCTCCACTGACCACAAGCTTCTTTTCTCTTGCAGGCATAAGATGTGAACCACCTCCAAGAGTGGAAAATGCATTGCCTGTAGTCGTAGAGAAAACATACTACAGAAGCAACATATCCTTTGTATGCAATTTTGGTTATCACTTGCTTGGACCCGAAAACATCACCTGCTTGGCCAATGGAACTTGGAGTAAACCCTTTCCGTCCTGCAAAGGTGATTTTTGGGTTGTGTTTTGCATTTGTGAGTGTCCTGCTAGTTTTCTTGTTCATGGGGACACAGGCGATCTGTTTATACACCGTCCTCTTATTCCAAACGAGTGAGAGGTCCAGATTGACTTCACAGAAATCCACATCTTCAGAGGGGTGTTAGGGAGCTCTGATAGACTCTCGTTGCTCTTCTGATGCTTCTCTTGTTAAACGATTCACTGCAAAGAAACAGTTGTCCTAATTAACTTACCATTGTTTAGAAACCAGATGTGAAGATCCGGAATTCATTGAGAATGGGAATGCTGTCTATGAAAACAACACAGTTGGCAGCAGGGCTGCGTATTATTGCAACAGAGGGTACAGCTTAGAAGGGGAGCCCATTGCAGAGTGCACGGAAGCAGGAACGTGGAGCCATCCTATACCGCAGTGCAGACGTATGTTCATTTCTCAATAATGGAAACTAGCTTTACTTGTTTTTGACTCCTACAGTTTTCACTTTTATTGCTTTCATTGCTATATCTGTTTGGTGACTTCCATGCCACCATTGGCAGAGAATAATAATAATAATAATAATAATAATAATAATAATAAATTTTATTTATATCCCGCCCTCCCCAGCCGAAGCTGGGCTCAGGGCGGCTAACAACAATCAAAATAATCCATTTCTTCTTAATGTATATGTATGGATAAGTACCACACTGTTACACATACACTTAAAATAATGGACAGTATGCCTAAATGAACAGGTTACAGCTTTTGTTGTGGACTAAATACTGTATAAGTAAGCCTATTTTTCAGTGGTAGCATAATTTAACTAAGTAAGGATATGTCAGGTTTGTTTACTATTTGCATTTTCCCTCTCTTCCTACGGTTAACAGCAAATCCGTGCCCTGTGCCATTCATAATCCCAGAAAATGCCCTCCTATCAGAAACAACTTTTTATGTTGGGCAAAAGGTATTTATCAAATGCCGAGAGGGCTATCAGCTTCGAGGGCCATCTGTCATAACCTGTAATTCTGATGAGGCATGGACTCCGACTAGAGCTAAATGTGAAAGTAAGTAATATAATAATAATGAAAAGCGACTTTTGTTTTTATTGAGAATAGCTTTCAACATTAAGCTCCTCTCTCCAGTGAAGCTAGAACACAAAACCAAGTCGACAAAGAGATTTTATAGGCCGGTCTGCATTAATTCACATTCAGGTAAAAGTTCTGATTGTCATATCAATCAGTGTCAATCTGAGAGAGTTGGACATGCCTTGAAATCATGCCTAGTCTTCTGCCTGCGAAAGCTGAGATTCACATTTGGGGTATTATGTAAATGTAATGGGGGGACAGGGGCGTAGTGTGCGGGTAAGGGGGGGCCATGGCCCCAGGCGCAAGATTTTGAAGGGGTACAACAAGGCACCACCATGTAAGCACCCCCACAGCTCTGTGCTGTGCCTGGGGGCCCCCACTTGACCCCGCCACCAGAGAATGCAAATGGAGGGAGGATCCGGTGCTTTGAAGGCCCAATGATCTCCTTGGCTGTTGGGGCTTCAAAGTGCCATGTGTCCTTACGCCAGCTGATTGACAAGTGGACAGCCCCACCCACCTTTCAGATTTGGCCAGCAGCTGGGAGGGACCATATGGGAAGGTATAAGGAGCCCCAGCTTGTTAACCAAATCCATATGCAAACAACCATGTGCGTGGAAGTCAGGCATCCCTGCATATCTATAAATGCTGAAGTCAAATATGATATTCAGACTAATTACCACCCCACAACCCCAAGCTCCCTGAATAGTCTTTTCAGAGTCAAATCGTGATGTGCTTTACCATTTAAATCACAGTTTCATTATTGTGTCTGTTTAGAGATATCTTGTGGACCACCAGCTCACGTAGCAAATGCTTTGGTTCGGGGAACATTTTATCAGTACGGAGATGTGGTGACATACTCGTGCTACAGCGGATACATGCTGGAAGGCTCCCTACGAAGCGTTTGTTTAGAGAACGCGACCTGGACAACGCCACCAGCCTGCAGAGGTAAACAGGCCTTTGCCATAACAGCTGTGCCAAAGGCCCATCCTGCCACATTCTCTAGCAATTGTATGATAGGTGCCTCTAAAAAGAATTTCCCAGAGGTTTCCCCAGTGTTTACCGTTAAAGAAGCACTGTCTATATAATATAATAATAAAAATTTTATTATTTATACCCCGCCCATCTGGCTGGGTTTCTCCAGCCACTCTGGGAGGTTCCCAACAGATTATTAAAAACACCAAACATTAAAAACTTCCCTAAACAGGGCTACCTTCAGACATCTTCTAAAAGTCAGATAGCTGTTTATTTGCTTGACATCTGATGGGAGGGCGTTCCATAGGGCGGGCGCCACTACCAAGAAGTCCCTCTGCCTGGTTCCCTGTAACCTCAATTCTCGCAGTGAGGGAACCGCCAGAAGGCCCTTGGAGATGGACCTCAGTGTCCGGGTTGAACTATGAGGGTGGAGGTGCTGCTTCTAATATAGTCATGGTTTTGCTGTGCTGAATTTAGAGACAACATATTTCAGGAAACAGGCTTCTAAATTTAAAGGTTTTAAAAAAACAACAACACACATCTTTTTTTAATTTTTTCTTTCCGTATTGCCATTACTACTGCTTTTAGGTTCTTACTTGGTTGTCCTCAATCGCTTTTGATGTAAGTTGCTTTGGGTCACTCTGTGAGAAAACATAATGAACAATAATGAACATAATAATTAAAATGGGGAGGTGGAGGACCATAAATGCCACCTTGAGGTAATAATGATAAAGGTAGCTGTTAAGTTGTGGGTTGACATAGCAGACGACACAGCGATTTCTCCAAGTAGCTCTTTATTTTGTAAGCTGGAATAGAACTGACTGCAAACAGCTCAGCCGGCCTGCTTTTATAGGCAGCCGGCTGTCAACATTGTAGCAACAACAGCCCAGCGTTTCCCGCCAAAAATAACTGACGTGGACCTGAGTGAAAACTATCTACAGACCTGAGTGAAAACTATATACAGTATCCCCCTGCTGGCCCAGGGTGAAACTTCACTACATAACAGTAGCAATAATAGAATAAACTCCTCCCTCAGTTTAGCTGCGGGGCTACTCAAACTGGGAGGTGTGGAGCTGCCAACATCCAACCTCCAACTGATATCTAGGTTAAACACAAAGCAACACGCTATCCGACATCATCGTTCTTAAGGTTTGCTCTGCCCCGCCTTGCAGAATTGGCTGGCAGGGTGTTGGCAAATAACACACAGCCTGGTGCTGTGATTTTACCACTTGTCTTCCACTGGACGTTGCAAGGGAGGTGGAATGAAGATTTATCTGCTTCATATTTCCTATTAAACTATCCCAGTTTTGTCAGGACAGTTCAGGAAATCACCATTGCATTTTGGCTCAGTGTTTCTCAAACATTGGGGGCAAGGGGTGAACTTCCAGAATTCTGTTTCCTTCCCTCCCACCCCAACCCCAACCATCCCATGCCAACCACTGGCTTGGCTAGTGAGTGCGTGGGTATTCTTGGATGTGGGTGGCACTGTGGTCTAAACCACTGAGCCTCTTGGGCTTGCCGATCAGAAGCTCGGCGGTTCGAATCCCTGCAACAGGGCGAGTTCCTGTTGCTCTGTACCAGCTCCTGCCAACCTAGCAGTTCGAAAGCATGCCAACGCAAGTAGATAAATAGGTACCACTGTGGCGGGAAGGTAAATGGCGTTTCCATGCGCTCTGGTTTCTGTCACGGTGTTCCGTTGTGCCAGAAGCGGTTTAGTCCTGCTGACCACATGACCCGGAAAGCTGTCTGTGGACAAATGCCGGCTCCCTCGGCCCAAAAGCGAGATGAGCGCCACACCCCATAGTCGTCTTTTACTGGACTTAACCATCCAGGGGTCCTTTACCTTTACCTTTTTTACAGCAAGGATAAGCAAGGATGGCGCTGGTGTAAATTTTGTGTCTACATATGACAGCCTTATGCTGACCTGCACATTGCCCCAATCCAGCTGCATGCAGCAATTTGAGAGGATGTGGGATTATCCATCCCCAGCAAACGTTGAGCATCTACAAAAAGAAATAACAACCAGCTTTATTGTATGCAACTCTTTAATCTATTAAATATTGTGCATTATTCATCCTCGCCTTTCTACCCAAAAAATGAGTAATAGGAAAAAAGGACCAAAGGCAGAAAGGGTCTTGTGTTCTTCTGATTCATGTCCCAGAGAGCTTTTTTAAAAAGAGAGAAAGGAAGAAGTGTATTATAAATAATGCAGACTATTTGCATTGCAAAAAGACCTCCAGCACCTAAGCCTTTGAAGGGCCTACATCAGAAGCAGCATGAAAGCAGGCAGCATCAATGACTCACGTGAACCCTGTAGGGCTTTAGCACCAATAAATAGTATTACGAAATGCCCCAGGTCTGCAAAATCAATACATTCTAACCCAATTAATGACATCTTAATTAATACGAGTCTTACAAATAAAAATGCAGTGTGAGTACTTTACGTCGGGACCGTTTCTGAGCAGGTTACATGTCATATTCTGGCAACTCTGGAGGTCCAGCGGCGAGGGCCTTCTGGCAGTTCCCTCATTGCGAGAAGCAAAGCTACAGGGAACCAGGCAGAGGGCCTTCTCGGTAGTGGCGCCCGCCCTGTGGAACGCCCTCCCACTAGATGTCAAAGAGAACAACAACTACCAGACTTTTAGAAGACATCTGAAGGCAGCCCTGTTTAGGGAAGCTTTTAATGTGTGGCATTTTAGTGTATTTTTGGTCTCTGTGGAAGCCGCCCAGAGTGGCTGGGGAAACCCAGCCAGATGGGCGGGGTACAAATAATTTATTATTATTATTATTATTATTGTCCAGTGGATTCATGACAGTAAGACTCAGTGTGACTCGGAGTAACCTCAAGGGGAAAACCAATACAGTACTCAGCAGCTCACTCCCAGTTGTAGACCCCCCCCAAGAAAGTGCAAAACTCACAACAAAAATCATAGTATTCTTCATACTTAGTAGATCTGTATTATTATTTAAGTACCGTTAAGAGACAAAATGCTGTAACCCCCCTGCGACAGGTTTTCTGGGTATTGTGAGTGTGACACAGTGCTCAAATTCGTTCCACATTAGACGCTGTGCTTCACACGGGTTTGATAAGAGGGACTTGCCAATCAAAAGGTTGGCGGTTCGAATCCCCGCAATGGGGTGAGCTCTTGTTGCTCGGTCCCTGCTCCTGCCCACCTAGCAGTTCGAAAGCACTTCAAAGTGCAAGTAGATAAATAGGTACCACTCTGGCGGGAAGGTAAACGGCGTTTCCGTGCGCTGCTCTGGTTTGCCAGAAGCGGCTTAGTCATGCTGACCACATGACCCGGAAGCTGTACGCCGGCTCCCTCGGCCAATAAAGCGAGATGAGCGCCACAACCCCAGAGTCGTCCACGACTGGACCTAATGGTCAGGGGTCCCTTTACCTTTACTCAGACCACCATGTGGCCCAATATATTGTCAAATCAGTTTTAATTACTGCAATCTGATGATAGGGAGGAGATGATGGATGGGGTCCAGCCCCTACATATATTCTCCACTCTTGCCCTTCTTGGCTAATAAAAGCAAGCTGAAGAGGCAATTGACTGCGTGGGTCTAGGGGGTGATTTCATGCCTTGCCGCGAGAGGGGTGGTCATGCCATAAGCTTTGAAAGAGGCAGTGGTTCATCCCCTCAAGAGGAGATCTCTGGACCCAGAAATATCTGTCAATTACCAGTTGCTAATATCTCCTTCTTTGGTAAGGTGTTTGGGAAGGTCATGGCAGAACAGCTTCAGGTGTGCTTGGAAACAATCGGTCATCTAGTCCCATTGCAAATCCAGCTTCTGATCTGGGACCCAAACTGCCCTGGTCACCATAGTCCGTTGATCTTGGTTGGGAGAGAACTCAGAGGAGTGTGCCCCTGTTGATTCTCCAGGACTGCTTTCAGAATTTAGGAGCTGGGTGCACTGCTTTATAGTGGTTCTACTCTCAATCTCAGTTTCAGAAAGCAGCATTGGGTGACTTCTTCACCCCATGGGAGCTGTTCTGCAGGGTTCTGCAGGGATCATTCTTGTTGCCCGTGCTGTTTCGTATCTGTGTACAAAGTCACTGCAGGAGCAGCCATTGTGATTTAGAGTGAAGTGCCATCAATATGCTGTTGACACCCAGCTCTGTTCACCAATATCAAGGGAGGAAGTTCCTGCAGCCAGTAATTGGGTGGATATGGACCAATAGATTGAAACTGGACCCAGATGACAGAGGTTCACCTGGCTGGGTGGGTCCCAGGTCCAGAATATTTTATTTTATTTTATTATTAACCTACTGAAAAAGATTGAAGTAGGTCAAACATTGAATCCACTAGAGGGCAGCAGTGCATATGCATGTTCTTCTGTATAAATATTTAGCAAATGCAAGACCTACTTTTTCCTAACTGCGCCAAATATTTCTTCTATGTTATTTCAATAATCCTGAATTGAATTTACAGAAACTCTGTAAAAATAAGTCAATATTATCTCCAGTGAAGAAGACAATGTGGTGCTTTCCTGACGCTTTTAGACTCCCAGCATGGCTTAAGTCTAAGGATGACAAGAGTTGTAGTTCTGCAACATCTGGAATGCACCTGTTGGTGACAGCTGGGCAGAGTGTTGGACTAAGGCCTAGGATGTGGGAATGTTAAGGATAGTAGGAAAGGATATATTGAATAAGTATTATCCTACCTTCACTCACACTAGTGGATGGTATAGCATTGCAGATTCCCCTCAATATCGCAGGAAGCTAGTGTGCAGATTCGTTTGAATCTCTTTAGTTAAGCAATCCACTCTGGCTTGCCCAGATGGATTATTCCCGGTGTCCCCTTTTATCCCTCTTAAAAGAATAAAGACATAAGAGTAACAAGAAGTTTACTCACATTTCAGTTCAAGATTTGATCCCTGAAAGTCAGGCTTTGCTTAGTAGTTACCGTATTTTTTGCTCTATAAGACTCACTTTTTCCCTCCTAAAAAGTAAGGGGAAATGTGTGTGCGTCTTATGGAGCGAATGGAGGCTGCACAGCTATCACAGAAGCCAAAACAGCAAGAGGGTTTGCTGCTTTCACTGCACAGCGATCCCTCTTGCTGTTCTGGCTTCTGAGATTCAGAATATTTTTTTTCTTGTTTTCCTCCTCCAAAAACTAGGTGCGTCTTGTGGTCTGGTGTGTCTTATAGAGCAAAAAATACGGCACATAGCAATCTGTGAGTTCATCTCACATGGAGATTGAGCTCATGTGCTGCTGGCTGAGAGCCAGCAGACAGCAAAATTACATTAATAGATCAAAATGGCTGCAGGAGAGCAGCATGGCAGCAAAAGAGCAGCAAGCAAGCGAGAGCAGACAAGACTGAGAAAATGGCTGTGTGACTTGGCTCTTTTATGGAGCCAGCCAGAGCCAAGCCCATCTCCCAGATCACATGCAGGGGGAGGATGCTCCAGACCAGTGGAACAGGAAGTTACACTGACTGGATGTCGCCCTGCCTGTGCCCACTCTAGGAAAATAAGGAATGTTGTATTTGATTGTTCCAGTGGATGACATTCCACATAGGAGACCAAAGTATAAATCAACCACTCAGCCACGGAACCCGCTGGCTGACCTGGGACAGTCACCTTCTCTCTGGCAAGCCTACCTTACAGGGTTGTCAGGTTGATAAAATGGGGAAAGGAAAACAAACTGCGCCACCTTGAGCTCCTTGCAGGAAAGACGAGGTCTAACTGTAGGAAATAAAGAAAATATTATTCCCATGCTGCAGGTGGGGGCTCAGGCTGACAGGGTAACCTGACAAAATGAATTCAGTGGCTGAAGGCTACTAATTAAGGTGCTCATCCAGTATGCTGTACAGTGGTACCTCGGGTTATAGACACTTCAGGTTACAGACTCCGCTAACCCAGAAATAGTACCTCGAGTTAAGAACTTTGCTTCAGGATGAGAACAGAAATCGTGCTCCGGCGGCCCGGCAGCAACAGCAGGAGGCCCCATTAGCTAAAATGGTACCTCAAGTTAAGAACAGTTTCAGGTTAAGAACAGACCTCCAGAACAAATTAAGTTCTTAACCCAAGCTACCACTGTACCAGATAATCCTTGCAAGCAAGGAAATCTACTTTGCCTAGAAACCACCTACTGCCAAGAATGTTTGGAATGTGTCTGTTCTGTAGTGCATCCTCTGCTTTCACTTCACTGTCCCACATTCTCTAACCTGATGCCGCTCCCCTTTCCAGCTATTTGCCGGTTCCCGTGTCAGAATGGCGGCGTCTGTGAGAGACCAAATGTGTGTTCTTGCCCAGATGGATGGATGGGGCGTCTCTGTGAAGAGCGTACGTACCTTTATTACTTTTTTAAAAAAATCTGTGTGTGCTACCCACCTTAAGCACCTGAAATTACAGCCATACCTTGAAAGTCAAACAGCTTAGTTCCTGAACGTTTTGGCTCCCAAACGCTGCAAACCCGGAAGTGACTGTTCCGGTTTGGGAACTATTTTTGGAAGCCGAACGTCCGACGGGGCTTCCGTGGCTTCCGATTGGCTTCAGGAGCTTCCTGCAGCCAATCAGAAGCCACGATTTGGTTTTCGAATGTTTTGGAAGTCGAACGGACTTCCAGAACGGGTTCTGTTTTACTTCCAAGCTCGACTTCTTCTTTCTTTGGCGATCACTCGTAGCCGAGTAAGATTGTATTCCATAACCACAGTTTTAACAATGAGTCCGTAAATGACTGTGGAGGCCAATTCTGGATCCACACGTCCTTCCACAGTGGGGACATAGGTTTCCGGGCAGGAGTTGATCACGGTGAGGGTTCGCCAATCGTGCCTTCCTCGTAGCACATTTCTCCCTTGTGTCCTGAGTTCGAGTGTCTTCAAAGCCCATGACACCTTTGGAAAAGGCTGTTCTCCAATTGGAGCACTTGTTTCCCAATTGTTGGTGTATACTACATTTTTAAAGATTTGCCTTGAGAGAGTCTTTAAACCTCTTCTGTTGACCACCAGCATTACGCTTTCCATTTTTAAGTTCAGAATAGAGTAGTTGCTTTGGAAGACGATAATCATACGACTGTATGCATCCCAAGTTTCCATCCACATTACTGGCATTTTCAGTGCTTGTCAGAATCGGTCCAGAAATAGTGAAAAGTTAAATCTTCCACAGAGAAGTTTGGACTCCCTCACTATCCTGTATCACGATTGGTTCATGCCAATCATGCATCCCTCAGCGATGGTCATCTATCTGCAGCAAAACCCTAGAAATAACCAATCTCTGATGAAATACTGAAGCCACAGTCCTATCAGCATGCTTAGCTTGGAAATAACCCCCCTTTGAACCCTGTGGGACGTACGCCAAAGTAGATATTGCACTGGACTGCGCTATAATAGTAGCAAATCTAATAAAATGTAGTCACAAAAGTTCTTCCTTCTCCGCACCCGGCAAGTTCAGATTGTTTGAGAATTGCAGAGCAGTGGCGTAAATATTACAAGGAGCATCCAGTGCACATCATCTTTGTTTGCTAGCATTTTTGTAACCAGGTGAATGGATTATACAGAAAAGATAAAGAGAGTCTAAACAACTCCGAGTCCAAATTTGCACTTCAGAGAGCAAAAACCAAGCAGTTAAAAGAGAACCAGGTCAGGTGCATTTGGTGCTCCAGCTGCCAAAGCAAATGGAAATGGCACTGTCTTGTCGGAGCCCTTTCTTTTAAAAGGGTTCGTCCTACATTGTACGGGAAATGCAATGGGTGGTATTGTGCTAAGTTTTGCTCAGAGAAGATCCTCTGAAATTAATGAACATAACCAACTGGTTCTGCTAGCAGAAGCCCACATAAGGATTTCCACTAGTGCAATGCCCCCAGTGTCAGATTTACATATAAGCTAAACAAGCTGCAGCTTAGGGCCCCACTCTCTTGGGGGAGGGGCAAAAAAATTAAAGGAAAAAAACCTGTGGATGTACATTTCCAAAATATAAGATAAAAAACAAATAAAATAAAACCTACATACAGCAGCAGTGTTTTGTGTTGTGTAGGCTCCTATGATGTAAGTCATGGGCCCCGCCTGCTAGCCTGCTCCCTAAAATATCACTGGTTTGCTCATTTCTATATATAGGGTGCCTACATTCTGCATGGACTGGTGGCATGGCAACATGGGCAAATGGCTTTAGAGACCTGTTAGGTCCATAAATTGCCATATAGCATATATTCAACACAAAAAACTGTGACAAATTGTTGATGACAAAGGACAGCTGGATATATAAAGGGCCCCATTACGTTCAGTAGATTAGGGCCTCATCAAACCTAAATCCGGCCCTGAATGCCCCCCTCCCTTGCCTCTCTCCCCCATACCACCACAATGGTCTATGAGAGTCAGGAGAACACCTGGAACAGTGCAGGGGATGGGAGGAAGAGAGGAGATCTTTCCAACAAGCAAGAGGTAACGCTTGCACTGATGGAACATTTGCAAAAGCAAGCCGCCGAAATCCTCTGTAATTTAGGTTCATTCATTTCTATAGGTTTGCTGCCAACCTGTCTTTCCCCCCTGTACAGACAAATATATATGCCTTCATTCCCACTGTTTAAATTAACATATTTACATTTACAAAGCAATTATAAATATTGAGAAACTGTTTGGTGTTTGAAATCCAAACAAAGCAGGGAAATTTCTTCCAACTTGTATACTCTATGCTGATCACAAAACTTAACCTTTTCTAATGATAGTTTCTAAAGCAGTATTCTAGGTCTGCCTGCCCCCCCCCCTTTATGCTTGAACAGATCAGTCAGAGGTGGAGCAGACACACAGCTCTGGCCTTGCATTTGACATGTCGCCGCTTGTTTCCTTACCTTAGTGTCGACAGCAATGCTAAACCGAGACTCCCAACACTTAGGGACTGCTTTTGTGCTCTTGGTCATTGTGATCTGCCACCTCAATTCACTTTTCAACTCTCTTTTGTAAGGAAAGGAATGGACAGCTGTCTAGATCCATCAAAGTTCATGTTTTCTTTTCTTTTTTTCCCATTCGGCTTTGAATGGTAGTAACATCCTATGGGGGAGGCTTAAGAATGCCTTATCTAATGTCATCGCAGTTTGTAAAGGATCTAATGTCAAGGATGCTGCCAACCGCTGATATTTCATGTGCCTCTTAACTCAAAAAAAGAGTTAAAGGTTGCTGTTGAAAGTGCAGTTGGGAACTGTATAAAGACAATGTGATTTAACAGAGTAAGCTAGGGGAAAACGTTTGCAAAAACATATTTTTTAAAAACTTGGGCATTTTAAAAAAATTATTTTTGTTTTTATTTTGCTTTAAACTTTAACTTTAAACAAATACAGATAAATATAAACAACCAAAATTACAAAAGAAAAATCCTTGATGATAATAATAATGGAAAAGGCTTTAAAAAACCTATAAAAAATATCAAAGTACATGACATAGAACATAAGCCATTATGGGAAAGAAAAAAGAAAGAGGAAAGGAGAAGGAGAAGGAAGAAAAAAAAAGGGGGGGGGGATGAGCCAAAACACAAGAAGGCTCGTCTATTGTACGCTTCCGTCAAGGTCACAACAGATCATTACATAGAATCCCTCATCTTGGTATCAGGGAACATTTCCCTATGCGGTATCATTCTAAACATAACCAGGTCTTTATTGATGAACCCTTATCCCCTAGATAATTACTGTATTTTTCGCTCCATAAGGCGCACCAGACCATAAGGCGCAACTAGCTTTTAGAAGGGGAAATCAAGGGAGCAAATCCTATTTCCGCCCCCCCCCCCCCAGCCCCAAAGAGCAAAGAAGCCAAGACAGCGAGCGGGATCCATCCTCTTTAGCGGCGCGCAACCTCTCCAGCTGGGAGAGGCTGCGCGTGGCTATGGCAATACCCCCACCTCCTGCAAAAGCCCACAAGAGCCATGCACCCTTTAAGGAGTGCGCGGCTCCTGCAGGCTTTTCTACAAGGAGGGAGAAAGGACTGACTGGCCACGTCAGTCCCTTCTCCCTCCTGGGGAAAAGCCCGCAAGAGCTGCGCAGAGCTTGTGTGTGGCTCTTGGGAGCTTTTCCTTCCTGCCTCCCCCCCTGCATTCACTCCATAAGATGCACACACATTTCCCCTTACCTTTTAGGAGGGAAAAAGCGCATCTTATGGAGCGAAAAATACGGTATGTTTAAATAAGCTTGGGCATTTTAGTTCAATCATCCCACTTTATGAAAGTGGTTTTTCTGGTCCTAATATTGATGCATTTATTTTCTCTGGTACTCCCCCCCCCCCATCTTCTCTTTAGCAATCTGCATCCTGCATTGCCTGAATGGAGGTCGCTGTGTGGCTCCTTACCAGTGTGACTGCCAAGCAGGGTGGACCGGATCCCGTTGCCATCAGGGTAAACCTGTCTCACTTTGTGCCTCCCGCTATCTAACAGCAACATCTGTTATGCTGGTCTGTAATTGTTCCTGGGAAGCTTTGAGGGACAATGTCATAATCTTATCGTTGCACGCCACCCCAGTCTACTGAGACCTCAGGGGTTCCAGGCACCGAGGAGTCTGTGGTGCCTTTATGATATATGGCTTATTTACACACATATGCAACCTGAAGCTTTCAATGAAGGGGCTCATGGCAGCAGCACCCCAAAAGTCACCAGCTTATTCCACGATTGCAGCGTCAGCATCCATTCTCTGCAGTCTTCCTTGCTCTGAAAGCACATCCCAGCTTACCTTCTCTGCTTCCTGGTTACATCACTCCCTAAACTAAGCCCTCGTTATCTACAGGGGGTGGGGCTCCAATTATTTACATACCAACACCCTTTTCCTTGAATGCTTTGAACTTCTGGTGGTTCACCCCAGGCAGAGACATCTCAAAAGAAGTTTCATCGACACTTGTTGATTTGGCTAGGCTTGCCAAGTCCAAAACACCAACCCAGGAAATGTGCCTCGGCTAATTAGCTTTGACATACATGCTAATTATCGAGGCTTAGAATACATGCTATGCTTCCTTAGAATCTAAGCCTTGGATAGACCGACACATAAGCTTAATTAAACATATTACATTACGTTGTAAATAAGTGTTTTTCTTAACTGGTCTTGCAATGAGAGTTTTCCAGCAAGGATGTTTCCACAAACACTCATAGCAGTGTTAACGTTCACATAGACCATTTAGCTATAAAATCTACATACAATATTTCCCAGTTGTTGTTTTTTTAAAAAAGTGGGTGGAGCTATGGTCTCAACCACTGAGCCTCTTGGGCTTGCCGATCAGAAGGTCAGCGGTTCGAATCCCCGCAACGGGGTGAGCTGCTGTTGCTCTGCCTCAGCTCCTGCCAACCTAGCAGTTCGAAAGCACACCGGTGCAAGTAGATAAATAGGTACCGCTCTGGCGGGAAGGTAAACGGTGTTTCCGTGTGCTCTGGCTTCCAGACAGGATGTTAGTATTTCACGCCTCCGTTGCTGCAGATGAGATTGGTGTAAATCACATCTGCAGCAATGGAGGCATGAAATACTAACAGGAGTTTGGATTTGATATCCCGCTTTATCACTACCCTAAGGAGTCTCAAAGCGGCTAACAATCTCCTTTCCCTTCCTCCCCCCTTTGAGAGACTTCAAAGAAGTGTGACTAGCCCAAGGTCACCCAGCAGCTGCATGTGGAGGAGCGGGAAAGCGAACCCGGTTCACCAGATTACGAGTCCACCACTCTGAACCACTATACCACACTGGCTCCAGAAGTGGTTTAGTCATGCTGGCCACATGACCTGGAAAATCTGTCTGCGGACAAATGCCAGCTCCCTCGGCCTGAAGAGAGATGAGTGCCTCAACCCAATAATAATAATAATAATAATAATTTATTATTTGTACTCCGCCCATCTGACTGGGCCTCCCCAGCCACTCCTTGCAGCTTCCAACAAAGATTAAAAACGCATCAAAATGTCACACATTAAAAACTTCCCTGAACAGGGCTGCCTTCAGATGTCTTCTAAGTGTCAGGTAGTTGTTTATCTCTTTGACATCTGATAGGATGTCACATTTGATATAGTCACCTTTGACTGGACTTAACCGTCCAGGGATCCTTTACCTTAACTTTTTACCTCAGGTCAGTGTGGTCCAACTTTTCATACGAAGTGGGCTGCAAAAGTACCGTATTTTTTGCTCTATAAGACTCACTTTTTCCCTCCTAAAAAGTAAGGGGAAATGTGTGTGCGTCTTATGGAGCAAATGCAGGCTGCGCAGCTATCCCAGAAGCCAGAACATCAAGAGGGATTGCTGCTTTCACTGCGCAGCAATCCCTCTTGCTGTTCTGGCTTCTGAGATTCAGAATATTTTTTTTTTCTTGTTTTCCTCCTCCAAAAACTAGGTGCGTCTTATAGAGCAAAAAATACAGTACTTTGACACAGAACCCAGGGAGGGGCACACACTGCCTTGTGGGGGTGGTGGAATTTGAAGCACGCACCCCTCAGAGCCCTCGTGCTGCTTTCTACCCAAAGCTGGCTAAGTGAGGCACTGGGAACTCTAGGAAGGAGATGTGTGGGCCCTCTGGGTCCTAGAGCCCTCCTACCTCCTTCCCAAAACTGGGAAATCACTAACTAAGCTTTGGGAAGGAGGTAGGAGGATGTGAGGGTCCTATCAGAGCCCTCGCACCTCCTTCCCCAAACCGAGCACCTCGCTTACATGGCTTTGAGAAGGCAGCGTGAGGGCCGGTGGGGGCATCAAATGCCCCTGAGAGCCGCCTAAAATGCCTTGATAGCCACCCTTTGGACTCCACCCCTGGTTTAGGTGCACACTTGAAATAACTTTAAGCATACTTTTAAAATGTAAATGTGTGTGGCAAGCTCACGAGGGTCGCAGTTGAATGTATTTGCCTTCCGTTTCCAAACCTGTAATATTCAAGGCATCCATTATGTATTGTCTTGAGAGGATTGCGCCAATGTTTTTTTTAAAAAATAAACTCCTTAAATAGGACTTCCAGTTTGTCTTGGGTTGCAGCCCTATGAGGTGTAAGCCCCGAGGGAAAACAGTTGGACTTCTAAGTAAACAGCCATAGGATTGCACTCTCAGTTATTTGTTCCTATCAAACCTAGTCTTTGTGTCTCAGATTTAACAGAAAATGCTAGGGTTTTATCTCTCTGCCCATTTTCCGGGTAATTAAATAGCTAGCACAGTGAAACTACTATAGCTATCACATGGCTATTTGGGCACTATTCCTACTGAGTAAGATTAGTTCCTTAATTATTTGTCCCTTATAGTTCAGCTACAGGCTGTTCCTTTTAGTATAACAGCTTCCACAGAGATTCTGCCCCTTTTCCCACTTTACATCCATGTCCAGTTATCAACAAACAGAGAAGTCCTTATCAAATCATTGCATTTTTCAACTATTTGTTTTCTGTACCTTTCTCTCTTTTTTGGGTTTTTCTTTCCATTCCCTGTTTTCTGGGTTATAAGAACTGAGATGGATTCCGCGCATGCAGGTTAAGAGAATTGGTTTAAAATGTATGTTTCTGGAAACAAAAAACAACAAATGACTTTTGCTGTCATGATCCCTTCATGTCTGTCAATGGAAACAGGCACATAAAAAGGTAAAGGGACCCCTGACCATGAGGTCCAGTCGCGGTCGATTCTGGGGTTGCGGCGCTCATCTCACTTTACTGGCCAAGGGAGCCAGCGTACAGCTTCCGGGTCATGTGGCCAGCATGACTAAGCCACTTCTAGCAAACCAGAGCAGCGCACAGAAAAGCCATTTACCTTCCCGCTGGAGCGGTACCTATTTATCTACTTGCACTTTGACGTGCTTTCGAACTGCTTAGGTTGGCAGGAGCAGGGACCGAGCAACGGGAGCTCACCCCATCGCGGGGATTCGAACCGCCAACCTTCTGATTGGCAAGCCCTAGGCTCTGTGGTTTAGACCACAGTGCCACCCACGTCCCTCCCTTTAATCTGCACCCGTCACAAAAAGTTTGCGCCATAGAGAAATAAGCTCTATTTTGCATGTACAAATTCATCCTCAGTTGTAAGCGTATGTGTAAATATTTTCTGTTCTCAAGGAACGAAAATCGGATGACACTGCAAGGAGCTCTGATAGAAACCTCCCTGAAGTTTGTCGTGATTCATGCCTTCCTTTTCTGAAGAAAGGGTTTGGGGGAAACAGCGGGTGGGTGATTCCTTCTCTTTTTTTCAGCAGCCAAAAGAAGAAAAAGCCAATGCATATGAAAAAGCAAAGCAGTGCGGAGAAAGGCTGAGACCTATGGCAATGAAGGAAATGTACATATGGGAAGGAAGGCGTAGGAATAAAGAGGCAGAGCTATGAAGGGCAAACTGTCCGCTTCCACCAGCCACTGAAAGTTTCTCCCTAGACCTCCATTTGTTTTGCCTCCACATGAACAGAACAAAAACCCCTGAAGTTTTCAGAACTGATGTACAGAATCCTTCCATTTGTTTATTATTATTTTTAAAAGACAAACCTGCTTGCATTATCATGGCAAGCCATGCAGTTAAACTGGCTGAAAACTTGTTCAGTTGGAAACGGTTATGTGTAAGCAGTTACAGTGGTACCTCGGGTTAAGTACTTAATTTGTTCCGGAGGTCCGTTCTTAGCCTGAAACTGTTCTTAACCTGAAGCACCACTTTAGCTAATGATGCCTCCTGCTGTTGCCGAGCCGCCGGAGCACAATTTCTGTTCTCATCCTGAAGCAAAGTTCTTAACCCGAGATACTATTTCTGGGTTAACGGAGTCTGTAACCTGAAGCGTATGTAACCTGAGGTACCACTTTATACAGGCCACAATGTAAACTGGGACGGCTAGCCTGCGTCTCCCCCTCCCAGATGTTGTTGGGACTACAACACCCATCGTCCAGTGTGGCCCTTCAACATCTGGAAGGCCCATGGGTTAGCAACCCGTGATGCAAACAAATGCTAATGTGGATCTGTGGTCTTCTAATACAGCTGTCTGCCAGTCTCCATGCTTAAATGGTGGGAAATGCGTACGACCGGATCGGTGCCATTGCCCGTCACCTTGGACTGGACACGACTGCTCTAGGTATGTATGTAGTTTCCCCTGCGGCTTGATGGAGGTAGAAACTGTCTCTCATGTCTTGTTACGCTGCCATTTCTACAGGGATATACGCTCTGCATTTATCACTCCTGCTATACAAAAATCTCCACATGGGTCCGAACTTCAATGTCTAAAACTCCTGGTAGAGGACAAGGATCCAGAGATCACGCTAAGGGTGGCCAAATTCTGTGCGACTGCCATAAAACTTAGGGAATAAGCTGTACTACCAAAATGATTAAGGTTAATTTTAGGTTATATTTTAGTGATCAAGATTTAATATATATTTTTAACTGCAGCTATATCTGAATTGCCTCTGTCATACCCAATTGCAATTCAATGTATTCCTGTTGTGTTTTATGATTTTCCTGATATAGTAAGTGAGCCAGAACTGGTCTGTGACCGTAGTAATAAAATTCAATTCAATTCAATGTATGTAGTTTTGGTTTAAGAGTTTTGTCCCAAATTCTGGCCTCTCTGTGCACACAACCACTTACAACAGGTCTGGAGAAGGTAGAATCATGTGTTGTTGTTTAGTCATTTAGTCATGTCCGACTCTTCGTGACCCCATGGACCAAAGCATCCTAGAATTGTTGAGTTGGAAGGAACCCCATGGGTCATTGATTCCAAGCCCCTGCAATGCAGGAATCTCACCTAAAGCACCCAGGACAGATGGCCATTCAACCTCTGCTTGGAAACCTCCAAGGAAGCAGAGTCCACAACCTCCCAAGGAGGCTGAATGCGGCCCCCTGGACCTCTTTCTTTGACCCTTGGAGCTCCTCCCCAGCCTCACTTCCAGGCCCAACACCTTGCTCACCCTATTTTGCACTGGCTCCCAATTAGTTTCCGCGCCCAATTCAAAGGGCTGGTTTTGACCTATAAAGCCTTAAACGGCTCAGGACTGCAATACCTCAAGGACCGCCTCTTTCCATATGAACCTAGCCGGTCCCTGAGATCATCTTCCGAGGCGCTCCTTCGTGTGCCTCCTCCTTGAGAGGTCCAAAGGGTGGCAACACGAGAACGGGGCCTTCTCTGCAGTGGCTCCCCATTTTGTGGAATGCTATCCCCAGGGAAGTTCTCCTGATGCCTTCATTACACACCTTTAGGCGGTAGGCAAAAATGTTCCTTTTTAACCAGGCCTTTGGTTGATCTGTTTGACATCCTATACCCTTTTCAAATGTGGCTCTTTTTGGGGGGTGGGGCTTTATTGGGTAGTTTTTATTCTGATTATATATGTTGTGATTTTTTCTGTGAACCGCCCTGAGACCTCCAGGTGTTGGGCGGTATATAAACTATAATAATAATAATAATAATAATAATAATAATAATAATAATAATAACAACAACAACAACAACAACAACAACAACAACAACAACAACAACACAGTGGTGCCTCGCAAGACGAAATTAATCCGTTCCGTGAGGCTCTTCGTATAGCAGTTTTTTCGTCCTGCGAAGCAAGCCCATTGACAGCTTAGCGGATTAGTGCTATTAGCGGTTTAGCGGCTTTTAGCGATCAGCTGTTAAGCGGCTTATCAGCGGATCAGCTGATAAGCGGCTTAGCGGCTTAGGAAAAGGGGGGGAAAGGGGGGAAAAACCCGCAGGAACTCGCAAGACATTTTCGTCTTGTGAAGCAAGCCCATAGGGAAATTCGTTTTGCGAAGCGCCTCCAAAACGGAAAACCCTTTCGTCTAGCAGGTTTTCCGTCTTGCGAGGCGTTCGTCTTGCCGGGCACCACTGTAATCAGGGCAGACGTCTTCCTGATGCAGCACACCCTGCTTTGTCCTTGTGTGTAATGATCTGTAGTGAATAATTAACCTGTTTTCCCCCTCTTGTTCCATGTGTGCTAATCTAGGAAAAGGAAATCTGGATTCCACCACTTTTAACATGAACTCTGGACATTCCAGGACTGATCCAGTACACCCTGGTATTTTACAGGCATTGTAAAATCGAACCCAGTGCAGGGTTTGTTTGTTTTTTTAAACAACGGCAACGTGTTTGAGTTTTTTTAATGTTCTTTTTAAATTTTGTATGATGTTTTCTTAATACTTTTTATATTTTGAAAAGAACCACCTTTTTCACATGCAGAAGTGTTATCGTATATGCTGCTGTCAGTACACACAAATGTACAAACAATGTTGTCGACTGAGAGTATTTTTTAATTATTGTTGCAAATCCTTGAGCATAAGTTGTGCCCTGTCATCCTCTGGTTCACACACACACAAACCTGCCCGTCCCACCAATTTTCGAAAGCAGTTTTTCATGTGGCATGGAAACCCTACTGTTTGAAGGAGACAAATTCATCTCTCCCCACTTCCCGCAACAGAGAAAGAATTGTGCGATTCTCTCAGACCTGACCATCACAATAATAAGTAGAAGGCACACCCCCCCCCCTCGATTAGCTCTGGTGTGAAGCAACACACAATCACTGGAGCCAAGCGAGGATTCCCAGGTAAGATCCTCCCTCTATTGTGTGGGCAGGTAATCCCTCCCCTACCTGGCCTGGTCTCCTTGGCAACGCTTCCCCCAGGTGGGATTGGACAACTGACTGAGGTAGGCGGAGATCTCCAGGTATCCCACCTGAGGGAAGGCAAAGCCAAGCCTATGCTGTTGGAGCTGCTCCAGATCTAGGGGCTGCACGCGTCCACGCAAAGGGCGCCCCCCATTTTAGGTGGGGAGCGGTCATTACTGTAGATTTATGGCTTACATATTTAAAACACACACACGTGTTGTGGTGGTGCTTGGTTGCCATTTAATTCAGAATTAAATAAACAAAACACTAGTTGCTGTTTTCGTAAAAGAGATGGAAATTAGGCTTCTTATTTGACTGCCACTGACATCATTTGTTTGCTGTCCTTCCTTCCTTTTTAAATATATATATTCATTTTCCATTTTCGTTCATTACATGCATCTCAAATTCTTAATGTTTACTACATATTCCTCCCTCCCTCCCCTCCAAGACTTCCCCCAACTTGCGTTTCTGGTTTGTTTCTATTTTCACCCGCTTTGCTATCTCTCAACCGAAAAAGTTATTAATAACATAACATCAAACTTTAAAAACATAAAAATTAAATACATCATCTTATTTCACTATCTTCCAAACATTTTCTGATGCTAATAATGTGGATGTTTATTTGCCGTCCTTCCTTCCTGAGTGAGGCCGTTACAACTAGTGATCCTGAGCAATACAAAGGTCACAGTCCTGTAACTTTCATCACCAGAGATCTCAAACTACAATGATTCAGCCACTGCTAAAATTAAAAGATGTTCAGAAACAAAGGGAGAAGGACGATGTTTGGACCCAGTGCTAATTCTGCTGTATTTCATGTATGAATTTACTACTTTCCAGCCTGAGTGTTTTCCATAGAACAACAGGTGCTTCTTCCACACTTCCTACTCTCTACAAAAAATGACACTATTTGCCGCTTAATTAGACACTATTTGCTTGCTTAATGGTCACTCCTTGATCACTGAATTCTGGTTCTACCCCTGCCCTGTGGCACCTTATTTTTGGCTTCAAAGAGTATTGCAGCTTGCTCCTTAGAGGTGTAAATGGGCTTAGCTTTGCTAGATTGTCTTCTGCCACGGAGTACACTGTGACACAGAGTAATGTGACTGGTGAGCGCATCTTTTCCCCACACTTTGCCGCTTCCATATTGCATTGCTTGCAATACATGTGATTAGGACTCAAAGACTCGCAGCAAAACAATACAAGTTATCTTTTTATTATGAGTGTATTGCAGTTGCCCATAAGCTCCAGACTTAAGCTTGTGGTGGCGGATTTTTTGGAAAAGTGTGGATGGAATCAACGGCTGCGTCCATCGCGAGTTTTCAGGAGGCTCGTAGTACGTTTGCATTTAATCTATGTTTAAACAAAATGATCGGAGACTGAATCTGCCCTGTAGGCTTCTGTTTTTAAAAAAACAAAACATGGTAGTGCACTGCAAATGTTACACACTTGTTGTTATTTAGTCGTTTAGTCGTGTCCGACTCTTCGTGACCCCATGGACCAGAGCACACCAGGCACTCCTGTCTTCCACTGCCTCCCGCAGTTTGGTCAAACCCATGTTCGTAGCTTCGAGAACACTATCCAACCATCTCGTCCTCTGTCGTCCCCTTCTCCTTGTGCCCTCCATCTTTCCCAACATCAGGGTCTTTTCCAGGGAGTCTTCTCTTCTCATGAGGTGGCCAAAGTATTGGAGCCTCAGCTTCAGGATCTGTCCTTCCAGTGAGCACTCAGGGCTGATTTCCTTCAGAATGGAGAGGTTTGATCTTCTTGCAGTCCATGGGACTCTCAAGAGTCTCCTCCAGCACCATAATTCAAAAGCATCAATTCTTCGGCGATCAGCCTTCTTTATAGTCCAGCTTTCAGTTCCATACATCACTACTTGTAAAACCATAGCTTTTACTATACGGACCTTTGTTGGCAAGGTGATGTTGGTACTTTTTAAGATGCTGTCTAGGTTTGTCATTGCTTTTCTCCCAAGAAGCAGGCGTCTTTTAATTTCATGGCTGCTGTCACCATCTGCAGTGATCATGGAGCCCAAGAAAGTAAAATCTCACTGCCTCCATTTCTTCCCCTTCTATTTGCCAGGAGGTGATGGGACCAGTGGCCATGATCTTTGTTTTTTTGATGTTGAGCTTCAGACCGTATTTTGCACTCTCCTCTTTCACCCTCATTAAAACGTTCTTTAATTCTTCCTCACTTTCTGGGCATAGGAGCCAACCCCTAGGGGCCGAGGTCCCTTCGGCCCCCCTCAATAAAATATCTGAGGGGGCCAGGTCCCCACACACACACAAGTTGATGGGCATTGCCATTCAAATGGTATGTGTCACATATTGTGATCAATAATGTGGGGTGAGGTTTTCCTGCTCCCCCTCCCAATATTTTATTCAAGTTAGCATCCCTGAAACAGGGAGTGAGATTACTTCCCATCTGTAACGTACTTGAAATATCAGTTCTGTGCCACCCACTTAAGCATTTGTGTTGTGGATAGACAACAATGACTGTTAGCTGGGAAAATATCTCTGTACTTGGGAGTTAAACATCAACTTTCAGCTGACAGTGGAAGACCACTGACTAGGGCCCTGGTTTGAAAGCAGCCCATGTGTCTGATAGCAGTCAGATTCATTCCAAAAGGGTAGGAAATAATTGTTAATCTTGTATAACCTCACTGTTACGGCCCTTTCTGAGCACCGGGCGCTCCCTTTCTGGTGCATGTGCACAACTACAAGAATTTTATTTTTAGGTTTTTGCAGGGGCTTGGAGATACTAAGAGCAAACAGGATAGAAAGACAAAACATATAGCCCTTTTACCAAGAACCTTTAAAAATTAAGAGGAGGATGAGTCAAAATAATGAAAATGCATTTTCCAGTAAATACATGGTCACCGCTGTCTAGTTTTGTTTTGTTTTTTTAGATCATTTTTATTAAGTTTTCCATTTTAACAATCCAATCAAATCACATTAAGTATTCCAAATTATACATATACATATCAAATAATCCAAATATTCTGCCGAATTATAAATTTTTTATTGGGACTTCCCATGCTTCAAATTCGGGGGGGGCTCTGGTCATCTCATATCTCTACTGATTTTGATACTCATTTCTAATAGTTCCTTTAAATCTTCCTGTTGTTAACCTACCCGTGTCTAGTTTTGAGCAGAAAGTGTAATGAAGAATCAGCCCTGGGAGAGCAACTGTGTATAACACTGACTAAACTAATAATATATTGTCCTGCAATTCCACTGACATTCTTTTTTCACAGCCTTCCCCCCCTTCATTATCTGCTCCTGTCATTGCAATAGCAAGCAGCAATCTCCACAACATAATGCACATGTGCTGGAACACAGCATACATACACTAATGATTAGCTTATCTTCACACAAAGACTTTTAAGAGGACTTGCTGTTCTACAAGATTTACAGAGCGATACATGCGCAGACCAAACCCTATGCATGATTACTCAGAAGTAAGTCTTGCTGAGTTCAGTGACGAGTAACTCCCAAGTCAGAGTATATTTCCACCTTAGAAACCTTCATTGAGTAGGTACGAAAGGGAATTAAAACTCAGCTGCCATTGCCTTCCTCAAATCATTGTAAAATTGCCCCGTTTTCCTCTGTGTTCAAGCATTCTGTGTATTATTTTATCCTGGTGGCATTCTGAATCATACCTTTCCCTGAAAAAAGCCCGTATTTTGAACCACACTTTTGATCTGTCGGGGAGGGATCATAAAGCCAACCAACCTGTTTTCAGTTCTAGCTGTTCGTACATTTTGCTGTTTATATGGTGAGCAGGCAGAGAGTTCGAAACCTAACGACCCAGAGACAACCCTCAAGAACAGCACGGCTGCTGCGATGCAGTTCCTAGAGGAAACAATAAAAGGCTGGATTGGTGAATTTCAATCTCTTTTTACTATATGAAATCCTCAGAGGAATTAACCTGTTGTTGTTTTTTTAAAAAAATTAATTCAAATAATGTATTGTCATTTATGTCACTGCTTGTCATGTGTTTGAACAATTTCTGTGTGATGCACTTTACATTGTAAATAAAGTTGCACCCCATTTATTACCTGGACTGTTCATTGTTGACACCAATCAAAGGGGGGCTCTTTCTTAGCTCCACCTGGCCTAATGTAAGGGACTGGACACGGTGGAACCTTCCTGAACCTTCCCGAGACAAGGAGGGCAGTATAGATTTATAATGGTGGTATGCAGAAAGTCATGTTGTTGTTGTTTAGTTGTTTAGTTGTGTCTGACTCTTCGTGACCCCATGGACCAGAGCACACCAGGCACTTCTGTCTTCCACTGCCTCCCACAGTTTGGTCAAACTCATGCTGGTAGCTTCGCGAACACTATCCAACCATCTCATCCTCTGTCGTCCCCTTCTCCTTGTGCCCGCCATCTTTCCCAACATCATGGTCTTTTCCAGGGAGTCTTCTCTTCTCATGAGGTGGCCAAAGTACTGGAGCCTCAGCTTCACGATCTGTCCTTCCAGTGAGCACTCAGGGCTGATTTCCTTAAGAATGGAGAGGTTTGATCTTCTTGCAGTCCATGGGACTCTCAAGAGTCTCCTCCAGCACCATAATTCAAAAGCATCAATTCTTCGGTGATCAGCCTTCTTTATGGTCCAGCTCTCACTTCCATACATCACTACTGGGAAAACCATAGCTTTTACTATAGGGACCTTTGTTGGCAATTCCCTAAAACATTTGCACTCCCTAGACCTATTGAATGCACACATAATATCAATCACATGGAAACCTTGATGAGTGTATATGACAAGTGACTCATGGCCACATGTTAGGGCCTGGCAGTGAGAAGGGATGAAATAATTACAGCATTGTATGTTGTGGGTTTGGCTGAACAGCTTGCTGTTTTCCAACACAGCTATGCCGGCTTGTGGTTGATCTGCAGTCTGGTTTCAGTACTTCAGCCTCCATACCGACACCAACAGTGTGATACAGAAACTCATGATGCACTGCAGGTGGAAGAAAATGCTTGCCCAAATCCACAACGTCGCCTCAAAGTCTTTGCTCATCAGAACTGGTTTAAGAGGATTAATGCCATCAGAGGGAATTCAAGCTCTGAGCCACCCCAGCAGTTAATTGCAGGAATCATTAAACAGTGTGTAATGTTTATTCTCCATAACACATGCCTATAGCCTTTTCAGGGCATAGAAAGGCTGGTGGCCACACCTAGTGATGCTTCTCTTTCAGATGCTGCCAGAACCTTAATGAGATCATTAAAGAGTGTTACTGAGCCTGATACAAACTCAGGGGGTGGGTTGCAATTCTCTTTGGCGGAATGTGGGGAGGAATGGAGAAGGCCAGCTCAACAACAAATGTCCACAAATGAGCTAGGAAGAACACCTCTTTCATTTTACCCAGACCCTCAGCGTGGAGAGAGAACAAAATGGAGCAGCCTCAATGATGACTGCTTTGGGAAGGCAGATGCCATAAATGTAGGCCTGGAAACCTGCAGAAGAGAAAGGAACTTCAGGCATTGCAATAGGGCAGGGAGGAAAATGGTTGTATGGTACCATTTACAGCACAATCCTATGCAAATTCAGTTAGCAGTAAGGCCCAGTGTGATATACCTGAAGGAGCGTCTCCACCCCCATCGTTCAGCCCGGACACTGAGGTCTAGCTCTGAGGGCCTTCTGGCGGGTCCCTCCCTGTGAGAAGTGAGGTTACAGGGAACCAGGCAGAGGGCCTTCTCCGTGGTGGCCCTCCCATCAGGTATCAAGGAAATAAACAACTATCTGACTTTTAGAAGGCATCTGAAGGCAGCCCTGTACAGGGAAGTTTTTAATGTTTGATGTTTGATCATGTTTTTAATATTTTGTTGGGAGTTGCCCATAGTGGCTGGAGAAACCCAGGCAGATGGGCGGGGTATAAATAATACATTGCTGTTGTCCATAGGATTATACTCTCAGTCCCCGTTTTACTTGATCTTGGGGGGGGCAGCTGCCCCCCTGACACCCCCCCCCCAGGTATGCCCATGCAGGCATTGATATTAGCACACTGATGTGCACACTCATTTTCACTTTGCTCAGCCCAACGCAGGAAAAAAGTCACTCCTCTTGGCTCACCCACAGGCTCGCGCATCTCAGCAACCGGGACGAAACTGCCAGATTTAAGCAAAAGGAGGAGGGGAAAGTCACACAGCAACTCCAGAGTTGTTCATGGTGGAATCCCAACGCCATGGCTTTTCAAAGGGTCCGACCCTTATTCTGAAACCACCTTCCCACAGAATTAGTTACAGGTAGGTAGCCGTGTTGGTCTGCCGTAGTCGAAACAAAATAAACAAATTCCTTCCAGTAGCACCTTAGAGACCAACTAAGTTTGTTATTGGTATGAGCTTTCGTGTATCTGAAGAAGTGTGCATGCACACAAAAGCTCATACCAATAACAAACTTAGTTGGTCTCTAAGGTGCTACTGGAAGGAATTTGTTTATTTTGTTCTCACAGAATGTAAGCTTATCAACACAGCACAAAGCAGGTCAGTGTCTGCACAAAGCCTTCTCTGACTTGAGCTAAGCGTTCTGGAAGTAAAGTTCTCTTGCACCGATAAACCAATATTAAAATTGGCTGTGTTGCTAGAGGCAGCTCTGACAGACGGTTTGTTTGATTGTTTGTTTTAAAGCTTCTTAATCTGCCGTGTTACAGTCTCTTACATCAACCGGCAGGTTTCACTCTGATAGCTGAGAAGTGTCCTGTTATGGGGAGGTATGAGATTCCCGCATTCGCGGACTCAAATTACCAGGGAATCCAACACCAGGCAAAGCTGTCGCTCTTCCCTTGTGGCAACTGGAGCAGAGGACTGGCCCTCCCTGAGTTGGTATACCTGTGACAGGTGACACTACCTCAGACTGCAGGTGGGGGCTCACAAAGGTGAATACCAAAAACAAACAGAACACACTTTCCGCCTTGAAACTTACACGCTGCATTTATTCGCCTTAATAGTCTATCTAGAGATGGTTTTACTTTGTCTTATTTTAATGGAGGCACATTGAATCGTTTGAGTCCACACCCTGAAGGGGTATAACCCTGACACAGGTTTGCCACCTCCCTGAGCATCCCACCCCTAGCATAGAATTGCAGCCCAAGAAGGCAGTTGTTTGATCTTAGGCAAATGCTTAGTCCTGGGCTGCGAATCAGGCTGCAAAATGACAACAGTCCCAAGAGAGAGCATTTGTGAAAGCGTCAAGAGCAGCGCTGTTATTTATGGATGCCACTACCGCGGCCCATGTTTTGTTAGCTCAGAAACAGAAAACAAACGAGGTCCCAATTAAAGAAGAATGGCAACTTAAACTGATAGAATATGGGCAGCTTGCGGACCTAACACATAGAAAAAGGGAACAAGAAGAACATACGTGTAAGATAAATCGAACAGTGTAAATAAGCTTTGATGGATGTAACAATGGAATACTGAATGGTTTAGTTCATAGGTAGGCAACCTGAAGCCCGGGGGCCGGATCCGGCCCAATCGCCTTCTAAATCCAGCCCACGGACGATCTGGGTATCAGCGTGTTTTTACATGAGTAGAACGTGTCCTTCTATTTAAAATGCATTTTTGGGTTGTTTGTGAGGCCTGCCTCGTATTTTTACATGAGTAGAATGTGTGCTTTTATTTAAAATGCATCTCTGGGTTATTTGTGGGGCATAGAAATTCATTCTTTTCTCTTTTTTTCAAAATATAGTCTGGCCCCCCACAAGGTCTGAGGGACAGTAGACCGGCCCCCTGCTGAAAAAGTTTGCTGACCCCTGAATGAACTATTATTTTGTGAAGCACCCTGGGATCTATGGGTATAGGGCAATATACAAATTTAATAAATAAGAATAAATACGAATAATCCATGTCCTTCTTTCAGCAAATAAAGCCTGCAAGGCATATTATTATTATTATTTATTGAATTGATATACCGCCCAATACCCAGGGGTCTCAGCGCGTTTCACAGAATAAAACCAAGATATAAAACCACAAAATACATAATAAGAATAAAAACAACAACCCAATAGCCCCCCCCCAAAAAAAACCCCACATTTTAAAAGGGCATCGGATTAACCACATCAACCAAAGGCCTGGTTAAAAAGAAACGTTTTTGCCGGGCGGCTAAAATGAAGACGCCAGGCGAATACCAACACACAGCAAAGCCAAAACAAAGAAAACAACTGTGAAACTTTTACTACCCCTTAACTAAACATAGAACTTTTTTTTTTAAAAAAAAATGAGTCATTAAAGCAATGGTATCCAGTCAGTTAGCATTCCTTCTTTACCTGTACTGGGTGTTGCCGAACAGGGAATTTCTGCAGATGAAGCTTTTCTCATTCTTGCACAATAAGAAACCTCACCAATCATCCCACTTCTATGCTGTTAGGAAAGCGACAGGCATTTGCCCTCCTTTCCAGGGGGGTTATCTAAGCTCACCTGCAGCTCAAGGCACAGGAGTGGGCTCTTCCTTCTGTGCCTTTTTTTGGTGGGAACTGTCCACAAGGGTTTGCAGAGTCAGTCCCGGGGCATTTTTCTGCTGGAGGCAAATGAAGAAGAAGAAGAGTTTGGATTTGATATCTCGCCTTTCACTCCCCTTCAGGAGTCTCAAAGCGGCTAACATTCTCCTTTCTCTTCCTCCCCCACAACAAACACTCTGAGGTGAGTGGGGCTGAGAGACTTCAGAGAAGTGTGACTGGCCCAAGGTCACCCAGCAGCTGCATGTGGAGGAGCGGAGACGCGAACCCGGTTCCCCAGATTATGAGACTACCGCTCTTAATCACTACACCACACTGGCTCTTGCCACAATGGCAAAATGGAAGGTATGCACTCTCTCATTGCATGCACAGAATCTAGCCAGACTGGCAACTTAATCTGACCTCAGTATCTGCAGCAGGAAAGAACCCACCTAGGCACTTGAAGGCAGCAAGCAGGAGAGTCAGAAGTTGTGACCCAGAGCTGGGCTGAAGGTTGAGGGGTACATGTGCAAGATTGACTGCTGCCAACAGAGTGTAGCTTAAAATCTTTATAAGAATATGAATTTCACACATCCAAAGGTCATTTGCAGGTTTATTTCACTTTCCCAAAAAATCCAGTTTGCCCATATGCAATTAACAGAACGGTTATGAACCGGGAATAAAATAGTTCGATCGAATCCATGGGGGCTATTTTGATTTCTTATTTAAAGTACTAAACAAGTGTGGAAGCCATCGCTAAATGTATGAAATGTGTTCGTTTTGTTCAGTTATAATGATTTTAGCTCCATTTTACCATGGATTAATCCATTGCATTGATACGATTTTGTGAAACTGGGGTGTTTATTGGAGCCTCAACTTAATTAAACTGAGTTAAATCACTTTCATAAAAAATTGTTAAATATTGTAACCAGTGCAGGCTCTCCTATTAGGGCTGCTGGGGTACAGTATTCTCAATGAGCAATTTTTTAAAAAAAAAACTCCTCCCCCTACACACACACATGTATATACACAGTATATAGTACAGGTAGGTGTCAGGAACGTGGCCCCCCAGAGCACAGGGGATGAGTTAGACTCAGAAATTGAGCTAAGTGAATGAGGGACCGACTCTGCAGATGAGAACTGGCTGACAGAATCAAGAGAGAGCAGCCCTATCCCCCTTTCCGGGGAAGACTCTATTAGCTCTCAAGAAGAGGAAGAGTTGGAAGGCAGCCAGAGCATTGCTAGGCAATCAGTAGATAAGCAGAGGTCTGTGTCTGTGTTGAGTGAGAGTGGGGAGGTCAGCCTCTCAGTCCCTGTTCTAGGCGTTTGGATAAAATCAGAAGGCAATGGAAGAGCAAGAGGGGAAAGGCAGGAGTCTGGCATCCCTCCTGCTGTGGGAGGGGCGAAACTTCAGAACCAACAAACAAATGTGAGCAGGCAAGAAGCCGGGCTCTGGGTGTGTCTTTTTGTAAATAAACATACATAACATTGCCAGAGGGTCATTACATCTTATCGGGGCTTGCTTGCCGCCCAGAGAAGCATTACAGTAGAAGCATTTATTTCCAAGCCCTGTTCTTTGGTCAATTAGCTCTCTGCACCATGCAGCCAATCCTAACCCAAAAGTATAGTCATGGCACAAAATGTCCCTCCCATCTATCTCTGGGAAGAAAAACCATGGACTGGTATTGGAGTATCAGGTTTGTGCCTTTCTAGTCCTTGACCAGGTTCAGACCTGCTTAGCTTCAGCAAGGCTACTGCATCTGGTGACTTCAGACTGTGCTCTGGGATGCCCATATCCACACAGGGTTGGCCCTACTATTGGACAAGATTTTACACACACACACACCCAAAAAAGTCTATTTAACCTTTAATTATCCAAAACACTTAAAAGGGGGAAGGGGTTGTTTCATTTAAGCCAAGGCACATCAGAACATTTCTGCAATGCATGGCTCAGGTTTTCAGAAGGATGTGGAGTCAGTCGATGTGATATCCAGACAGGCCAAACAGAGCCCAAACGTCACCTTAGGAATTCACTGAGACATTTTCACACCTGCATTCTGACATAGGACCATCTAGAATTCTTCCACTTGATTCTAGATTCCGGGTAGAATGTTATTTCTGCCCACATTCCAGCCCTGTTCCTGCTCTAGAGCCTTCGCCGGAAGAGCCTTGATTGTCACATCAGACATTTAAGGAAGCCTGCTGTGACTCCTATGGGCATAAATGGCAACTCTGAGAGGTAAAGGTAAAAGATAAAGGACCCCTGGACGGTTAAGTCCAGTCAAAGGTGACTATGGGGGTGCAGCGCTCATCTCGCTTTCAGGCCAAAGGAGTCAACATTCGTCCACAGACAGCTTTCTGGCTCATGTGACCAGCAGGACTAAACCAACTTCTAGCGCAACGGAACACTATGATAGAAACCAGAGCGCACTGAAATGCTGTTTACCTTCCCGCCACAGTGGTACCCATTTATCTACTTGACCTGGTGTGCTATCGAACTGCTAGGTTGGCTGGAGCTGGGACAGAGCAACGGGCGCTCACCCCGTCACAGGGATTCAAACCGTCAACCTTCCGATCGGCAAGCCCAAGAGGCTCAGTGGTTTAGACCACAGCACCTCCCACTTGTTGCTCATCCACAGCAAACACTGAGCACTAGGCTCTTGCGCTGTTTGGTTGCTTGGTGGGAATTCCATCTGGGTTACGGCACCTTTGTGGCGAGCCACTCGCACCAAACAGCCATGTTGGGCATCAGGATGGAAGCCCTTAGGAAAGGACAGAAAAACGGAGGTTTCGGCACTGTTTCAATGGAGGCATCCAGGAAATAAAGACATCCACTTGGCAGCAACAGTGAAGATGACAGGAGGGGTTTAGCTGGCTCACTCCCATGTCTCACAGGACAGGCTGCAACACTCCCTTAATTTATTCCTTCCTTTAGGCTCTGTTGCATTAGTGATAGTGACAATATTCTGCAATAAGGCAGACGTAATAATTACAGCCTGACAACACAAAGAGCTCTGCATCACTCTCATTTTTAAGGCTACGTACATGCTTTACCTCTAAAGTACATTTGAAGCAAATTTGCATGATTCCATGTTAGGTTAAATTGTTCTGTTATAAAAAAACAACAACAACAAACTGTTGATGTGCATAATTTATGCTGGTTTTACTAGCTATGGCAGGAAGCATGCCAGATGCCCTAAAGGCCCATTCACAACCCCTGGAAATGTTACTTGGCTATATCTCTGGTTTCTGAGATTACAGTCAGGGCTGTCTTAAGCATCTCTGGCACCGTGGTGCAAAGATCCCTCTGGTGCCACACACACCCCTTCCCCAGAGTTGTCAACCTTTTCCCAAGCCTCTGTGGGGATCGCTCTCCTCCCAGCCCACCAGCCATATAGTTGGCGGAGCACAGCTGCCGGGCTTGCAGGGAAAGGGGAGGCCACTGGCAAAGCCATGCAGCTCCCCCACTCGCTGGGGCGCCGCCTGAAAGGCCAGCACCCTGGCGCAAGGCGACTGTAAGCCCAATAGGAAAAACGGCTCTGATTACAGTATGTAACACATCCACACCTTCAAGTACAGTGGCACCTCGGGTTACATACGCTTCAGGTTACATACACTTCAGGTTACAGACTCCGCTAAACCAGAAATAGTGCTTCAGGTTAAGAACTTTGCTTCAGGATGAGAACAGAAATTGTGCTCTGGCAGCGCAGCAGCAGCAGGAGGCCCCATTAGCTAAAGTGGTGCTTCAGGTTAAGAACACTTTCAGGTTAAGTACGGACCTCCGGAACAAATTAAGTACTTAACCCGAGATACCACTGTATATATCTTCACAGCATAAGGTCTAGATCTTGCCTTTCTAAAAAGAAATGAAAGCTGAAATTCCATGGAAGCCAAAATCTCCATCCAGGACCACATTTTGCATTCCTGCAAAATGGTAGCATTTGCACAGCCCTGGGGGAAAGTTCTCACATTAATTTTAAACTCCCGGAGACATTTCAAACAGCAGGAAATGGTTGACACTCACTGCTAAAAGAAGACATGTGCTAAGCAGATCACTATCAACAGAATAATATTAAAAGTTCCAATGCATTTAAGCAGTAAGACCTGTTTGACTTATGGTGAGTTGTTTACTGCAAGTTACATTGTGAGAAAAACAGGATTTTAACAAAGTGGGCAGTACTGAGTCCCACTAACTTCAATGCTTAACTTTCTATCGTGAAATCAGAGGGAATTAGAAGCCAACAGGATAAGCATCTTCCCTTCCATTGCTCTCCCTTCTTCATCTGCTGTTTCTTAAGAATTTAAGTGCCATGCACAGAGATGGTGCTATATCAATAAATCAAGCCTCTTTACATTTGCACTATGAAGTGTTGGCTAACTAACAAATCCTTTTAATATTGGATAGGAGGATGGCGTAAGGAGATGTCATCCTTCACTCCAGGAGACTCTCACACATTTTCTTTTTTTAATTCTTTTGGGTTTTCTCAGAATTGCTGGTACCTTTACAGCCCTCCGTGGCTCAACAAGAGTTCCTGACTTTCATACCTTCCCCAAAATGCATGGTTTTGGATGCCATGCCCCAAAAAAGCACAGCCTGAAATCGTGCAAAATTGTGGCGGCTGTCCTCTCGCGAGAAAAAACTTCCTCGTTTTTCCCCAGGACAGTTGACAGGTATGGACTTTTTATTTCAAAATTCTGGTACCCAGGTCAGGCAAAAGGCAAAATCTCGGGCAGGTGGTGGTTATGCAGGGCGCCAGTTGTGAAACATCTGTCCGCAGGAGGTCATTATCATGTTGCTAGGAAAGGACAAATTGCCCGATTTTTATTTCTCTCAGTTCCTTGTTTTTCTAATCTTAAATTCAATTCTCCACATTTCTGCAGCACTGCGGATGTTAAAAAAAAAAAAATCCTCACGAAAATTCCACAGCATTTTAGTGTGGATTTCTCCTGATACATTTATGATTATTATATGTGCATATTTTGCAAGCCATTCCCCCTAATAGAAGGTATATTACTTGGGTGTTATGGGAGAAGCAGCCATGCAGAGACCATCACCAAACAGCTATGACTCAGGTTTAAGAGCCATTCTGAGGTGAACGAGAGTTCCAAGAAAGGAAAGTAAATGGAAGCTGTCCGTCTCCTTTCTGCTTCCTATAATACTTCCATTAAAACTTAATGGATTCTCCAACCTTACATCACCTCTGTTTACCAGCACCTGAACTGATGATACACACTGCCTAGCTGACAACTTAAAGTGCTCCACTGAGATGCTTCTCTTTAGAGCTCAGCACTGATCTATCCCATCGAGGGTCCTAGTCATTCGTTTCTAAACCCAGTTCCCTCAAGCTTCCTTACCATTGTAGAAACTAGATGGCCTCTTTCACAACACTCCTAAATATAAGGGATTGGAGCACATCATAATAATTATTATTATTCTAGCCAGATTCCTCACACCTAGAAAACTAACTTGCTTTTGAAGGTTCAGCCCATCCTTCATTAAAGTTACAAAACCTTTATTTATTTCCAATTACAAGGCCTTGATTTGCTGTAGGGATGGGAAAGTTGGGGTGTTGAAGTTGTCTTCTGAGTGGCTTCCGCTTTCAAAAGCACCTTCTTTCAGATCTTCTGCTGTGTGCTCTGTGATTTAAGGCCTGAATGTTTAACTCAAAAGGTGGGGCACCCCACTTCCCCACATAATAAACACGTTGCATAAATAAAACAAGTCAGGTACCTTGAAACCTGCAGTTGCAAATATCAAAGGATTTATATCAGACCTTTTAGAGTGGCAGATCCCAACAACAAAAGCCGGTTTACCATTTGAAGAGGGCCTGAACTATAATGAACTATAATGCTCATTAGACTGTATGTAGAATAGGTACCCAGCCAATTCTTGGTTAGATTGCCACTATACTGTAATTATTGTGACTGAGAATATCTGTTTCCGGGTGCCAAATTTTGGCTTTGCAAAGGTCGCCATATTATGAAAGAGTAACACCAAGTAAACTGGCAAAAATGGATAAATCTAAATCAAACAAATGTTGGAAATGTAAAGAGAAAGAAGGTTCTTTTTATCATATGTGGTGGTCTTGTAGTAAAGCTAAAGCTTGCTGGGAAATGATATATAATGAACTGAAAAGGATGTTCAAAATAACTTTTACCAACCCCCCCCCCCCCAAAAAAAAAACCAGAAGGTTTTCTTTGGGGAATTATAGATAAATTGTATAGAAATTTATTTATGTATGCTACTACTGCAGCAAGAATGTTACTTGCCCCAAAATGGATAGAAGAAGAAGTCCCAGTAAAGGAAGAACGGATAAAAAAAAGTATGGACTATGCAGAAATGGCGAAACTTACCGGAAAAATAAGAAATCAAGATAACAAACTTTTAATAAAAGAATGGAAATGCTTTATTGAATGTTTATAGATAAATTGCAAACAGATAAAAACATTAGCAGGATTATTGTAATACCCTGCAGTTTTATAAGAGTATGTATTTATAGTAGATAACTAAATGAGCAAGTTAAGTGAATTGGATATGCAGAAGATATTAAAAAATAAATTTAAGGAACCGCAGAAAGAGGGGGAGGGAAGTCAAATTTTGAAATGATAAATGGATTGTAAAACGAATGAAATGTATAAATTTGAAAAGTATAAATAAACAAACAAATAAATAAATAACATATTATGAAAGAGTACAAAAGTCTGCCCGGATAGTTGGGAAGGGGAATTACTTGAAACTGGGTGAAGGAAGAGGCTCTCTACTTGTTTTTTTGGTTTTTTTTTACTTTTATTTTGCTTTAAACAGGTACATATAAATATAGACAACCAAAATTACAAAGGAAAATTCCTTAATAGTAATGGGGAAAAAAAACTACAAAAAAACTACAAAAAATATTGAAGTACATGACACGGAACATAAGCAACTATGGGAAAGATAAAAGAAAAGAAAAAAGAAAAAATAGGGGGGGAAAGAAAAAGAAAAAGGAAGATGAGCCAAAGCAGGAAAGCTCATCTATTGTACACTTCCGTCAAGCTCACAACAGATCATTATTCTTATCAATTATCTCTATCTGCATTCCAAAGGAATCCCTCATCTTGGTAAAAAGGTAAAGGTAAAGGTACCCCTGCCCGTACGGGCCAGTCTTGACAGACTCTGGGGTTGTGCGCCCATCTCACTTAAGAGGCCAGGGGCCAGCGCTGTCCGGAGACACTGGTCACGTGGCCAGCGTGACATTGCTGCTCTGGTGAGCCAGAGTCGCACACGGAAACGCCGTTTACCTTCCCGCTGGTAAGCGGTCCCTATTTATCTACTTGCACCCGGAGGTGCTTTCGAACTGCTAGGTTGGCAGGCGCTGGGACCGAGCAGCGGGAGCGCACCCCGCCGCAGGGATTCGAACCGCCGACCTTTCGATCGGCAAGCCCTAGGCGCTGAGGCTTTAACCCACAGCGTATCAGGGAACATTTCTCTATGTGGTATCATTCTAAACATAGCCAGATCTTTCTTGTTGAGCCCTTGTCCCCTAAATAATTATTTAAACATTCCCATTCTTCTTTCACCAATTTTTTAGGTTTATCTCTTATTGCATCTGTCAGCTTTGCGAGCTCCAAGTACTCGCACAATTTGACTACCCAGTCCTCTTTAGTGGGTGTATTTTTATCTACTCTCTACTTGTATTAAGGTTTGTCTGCCTAATTTCACACAAACAGGAAAAAGTGCCAAGTTATGAGGGAATTTCTGAAATGGAAAATCGGAGCCTCAGCAAGCCACCTGCACGTGAGATACACTGCAACCTAGCAAACACCACGTGGAAATTCTGTATGTCATGAGGCAAGTATAACGTTTGGACCTCATTTCCTATAAAGCCATAACTGTTGACGGAGTCAAGAATCAGTAAGGATTAAGAACAAGGTCTCAACAACCTAAACCTCAGCAAATCTCTCCCCACAAAATGTGTTCAGTTCAACAGGGCTTTTAACCCCTGAGTGAATGCAACCAGTGCCAGATTTACATATAAACTAAACAAGCTATAGCTTAGGGCCCCACTCTCTTGCCCCCCCCCCAAAAAAAAATTAAAGAAAAAAAACCTGGATGTACATTTGCAAAATATAAGATAAAAAACAAATAAAATAAAACCTACATACAGCAGCAGTGTTTTGTGTTGTGTAGGCTCCTATAGTGTAAGTCATGGGCCCTGCTAGCTAGCCTGCTCCCTAAAATATCACTGGTTTGTTCATTTCTATATATAGGGTGCCTACATTCTGCATGGACTGGTGGCATGGCAACATGTGCAAATGGCTTTAGATACCTATTGGGTCCATAAAATGCCATATAGCATATATTCAACACAAAAAACAGCGACAATTTGTTGTTGACAAAGGACAGCTGGACACATACAGTGGTACCTCAGGTTACATACGCTTCAGGTTACATACGCTTCAGGTTACAGACTCCGCTAACCCAGAAATATTACCTCAGGTTAAGAACTTTGCTTCAGGATGAGAACAGAATTCGTGCTCCGGCGGCACAGTTGCAGCAGGAGGCCCCATTAGCCAAAGTGGTGCTTCAGGTTAAGAACAGTTTCAGGTTAAGAATGGACCTCCGGAATGAATTAAGTACTTAACCCAAGGTACCACTGTAAAGGGCCCCATTGCCTTCAGTAGCTTAGGGCCTCATCAAACCGAAATCTGGCCCTGAATGCAACCCGCTCCAGGCCTTCCCCAGTGACAGCTAGGAGGCCCTCCATGAAAGCCATGAGAAGTAATTGTGTAGCTGAATATTGAGAGGGTTTGAGCTGGCACACTTCTCTATGTCATAAAAGCATCCTGGCAACCTGATCTGACTTTGAATCACTTGCTGATGATAAAATTTGTGGGGGAGAAAATAGCTTGAAGAGGACCTAATGGAGGAATCTGCGGTGCTACCGAATATACGCAATCGGGCAAGTGTTTGAATTCATGCTACTATAGAATTAGCTTGATGTCTCATTGAAAGCCAAGTAGATAACTGGAAGAAATTCAGCCAAAGCTTGCCAAATCTGCAGAAATTGATGAATAAGCATTTTCCCCTTCTCACTCCTCCACCCTCACCCCCTTTCTGGACACGGTGATGGGTGAAACAGAATTTTGCCTTTTAGCCATTTGCAAAGATGCTCATGGTGTCAGATTGCTCAGTGCCTTGTAAAATGCTGAGCCTAGGGTTGCCATACATCCGGAATTTCCCTGACATATCCGGAATACTGCAGCTGCAAGCAGTGTCCGGGCAAAAATCGCCGAAACGTCAGGAAAAATCCAGGCGTATGGCAGCCCATGTCTTCTTTGCAATTTTGCAAAAAAAATAAAAATAAAAAAAAATACTCTGTCCGAATTTTCACTTTTTGAAATATGGCAATCCTAGCTGAACCTGTATCTTTAGAGCTCAACAGGCAATCATAGCCATGTTTTCTCAAAAGCAAATTCCCATTGAGTTCCGTGAAGCTTCCTGCGAGAAAAGTGGCTATAGGTTACAGCCCTGATTCTTAGTCACTTAGCACGTCATCATAAGCAAGAGGTAAGTTGTTAAGAAAAGAAAAGAAAGAAAGAAAGAAAAGAATCACAATTTATCATTTTAAAATGTACTGGGTCTTGCTTTTGGTCCAATCATGACGGAGCAGTTTTGCAGAAAACTCTACTCCGGTTTGGGGTGAATTTTCTCCTGTATTGGGGCAACTTGGCAAAACAGTTCTCTTCATCTGTGTGCTTTAATTTGACATCTAATTCTTCTTTCTCTTTGACCATGGGTATTGGCCTAGGTTACATCCGGACAAACCTGATTTTTGAGCATTCATTCTGATTCACTGGCATAATATTTGTGAGGAAGTTAGATGACACCATCTAATTGCTGAGCATTCATTTTGATTTGCTGGTGAGGTGGTTATACAAAGTTACCCCACACTTTTCAGCATATTTCCCCCTCACTTTCTTTATCACAAAAGTCTAATCTTTGGGTGAAGCAGTTGCACAAGGGCACTAAATCAGCTGTAGTTGCACAGCCTGAGTTTGCCGATGCGTGATTTAATCCTGACCCAAAATAGCCCTTTATCTATGATCCAGAGCTGACTCAGTCTTTACAAAGAGGGAAGTGATTATCGTGTAGTCTTGGTTCAAAGAACAGTAAACAAAATAAAAAGTTGTACAATTGAAAATATCTGTGATAAAAGGCATAGTTTGGGGGTGATAAAAAAATCATCCTCTTAAGAAACACGGAGATCAAATATCTGGGTGTATTTGTCACTCCTGCTATTTTAGGGGAAGGGAACCATTTTCAGTTCAAGTGGTCATGAGGAACATTTGGGGGGACTGAATGCCAGTGGAGAGGGGGCCCACCGACAAAAATGTGCAGCTAGTTACTTAAAGTCAGAGGTTTCCACACAAAAACACACTTTCCATCCTCTACACAGGCAAGTAAGGAGAATTATCTCAGTTCAAGGTCACATCCCAGCTAGGCTAAAATCACCTGAGGAGGTCGTAGAGCAGGACCAGTCGGGGGGAAGGGGTAACCTGGTGAAGGGGTATGGCCCTAGAGAGAGTCCTGAGGGCCAGATAAGAGAGCCCTAGAGGGTTACGGTCAGTCCCTGGTCCAGAGGTTCACCCCTTCTTGTAGTTATGTGATTGGCTCATCTGCTGACGGCCTGTGCCCTTGCTTTCCAAACAGAAAGAATTCAACGATCTACTAAAGAATGCAGGACCCAAACTGGTGGTTGTTGACTTTTCAGCAAAATGGTGCGGGCCTTGCAAAATGATCCGTCCTTTGGTTCACGTAAGTAAGTCTCGTGTTGCCGTTACAGGCCTTTCCGCGGTGCAAGGAGAAAATGTGGTTCCATTGCTGTCCTGATTTTGCTTTGCAACTGGGCCGATTCTCCCTTCAGATCATTGGAGGCTGTCTTGCACCAGCTCACATCTGTCTAACTTGGTGCTCTCCAGGGTCGCTGGTGCCTAAGTTATTTCACATCACCTCTTACCTGTTTCATTTTAACACTGGAGATGACAGGGATTGAATCTGGAATCTTCTTCTACCACTGAGCTATGGTCCTTTGCTATCTTCTATACCTCAACATGCTTCCCATGTTGTCTCCATGTTGCTTTCTTCAAACCTCTGCTCAGAACACACCTTTCCTATGAAGTCTTTGGCTTATCTCTGAATCCTCAGCCCCAAACAAAAAAAGAATTAGTTCCTCATATTCATCCCTTGCCAACCTTGCCTCAACCTCTTATCGTTCCATCTATTGTTTCATTCTCCTCACCTCTCAGACTTTACACTGTGAGCTTCTTGGGAGAGAGATTTCACCAGAACCTGCCATAGCCACTTCTTGCTTCTCTCACAGCAATAGTGTTTACAGTATTTAAATCCTGCCATCAAGTCAACGTTCTTACTTTGTTTCTGCAAATATGTTATAAAAGGTTCCCACTATTTTTCAAAGTCACTGTTGTCCTTTTCTCGTAGTCTGTCCGTCAGTTTTGCCAGTTCTGAATAATTCAACAATTTCTCTTGCCATTGTTCTTTTGTTGGAATTTCTCCAGTCTTCCAGTTTTGTGCTATCAGAATTCTCACCGCCGTAGTAGCATACATAATGTCCTCTTCTCTTTCAGCAGATCTTGACCTAAAATACCTAACAGGAAGGCTTCTGGTTGTTTAACAAATGTTATTTTCAACATTTTCTTCAATTCATTGTATATCATTTGTTATTGCTTACTCTTTTAAGCAGAGGACTACCTTGGCACCAGGAAGACCTCTCATTGGGTGATGAGATACCTACAGGCATTCGAGGGATAATAACAAAGTCAGAAATATAGGCATCTGATATTATGAAGCAGCCAAATTGCAGTTTAGGTGGAGAGCAAGTTGCTAATGTGTCTTCCCAGGAAAGTTCTAGAGATTGCAACAAAGGGCTTTTAGCAAAGCACTTAAAAAGTGAAAGGAGATATGGCGTTTGCTTGTTAATGAATCAAAGTCAAAGGTCCTTGGGTGACTCTGCTGAAAGATTTAAAAGGCAGCTTCTGCAGAAGCATGTTCAGTAAGTCAGCCAAACGTTGCTGCGCATCTTCCTGGCCAAAACTGTCAGTTAAAGGATACAAACAGTGCCGGCTCACTCCATAGATCCCCAAGTCATTAAAAAGGCTGCCAAAACCCTCTTTAAACACAGACTCCCCAGGTGTCCCTATTTTCCAGGGACAATCCCAGATTTACAGAAGCCGTCCGAGTTTCTGATTTGATCCCAGAATGTCCTGCATTTCCTTAAGATGTCCCTATTTTCATCAGAGAAATGTTGGAAGGTATGGTAGGATGTCCTGATTTTCTTTGGAGAAATGATGGAGGGTATGGAGTTATCTGACCCCTGAGCCATCTCAACGCAGCCCTGTATAGGTGTGTTACGGCAAAATCTGGGTGCGAGGCTGCTCTGCCACCCAGCTCATCGGACTAAGTCCGTGGGTCCCTGCGGAGGAAAATGAGCTCAGCCGGAGACAGGAGCAAACAGCAGAAGATCCAAGTTTATTGCGCAACAGGTTCAAGGCGAGATTGAACAGTGAGAAAGAGGTGACATGAGTTTTTGAAACTCCCTCCATGTCCCAGAATACAGTGCAAAACACGTCATGAATACATTAAAGAGAGGTTTGGTTACACAGATTACATCATGAATATATTAAAGGGAGGTTGGGTTACACAGATTAACATATGGAGGAGGGAGGGGGGAATATGCAGAGCTGGAGATATGCACAGATAAACACTTCCTGGGGATGAGAAAACAATGGTCCCAAATATGCATAGTCTACCACCTGACATTGTCTGGAGGAAAGGCTGATCAGAGCGATTTGACAGGATTAGGGTCTTAACACCTTGCTTGAGGGATTATGCTGGACAGGGGAGGTGTGATGGAGTCCTAGAGAAATTGAGCAAACTGGCACGTTGATTTTCTATGAATTTTATAGATTTTAGTCCCTTTCGACATTGACAATTGGAAATAAATTGATATATTGTAGCAAAGAAGAAGGTGAAGAAGACATGCCCCCCCCTTCCGTATCAGGTGTGTGTTTTTTAATGCTTAATGTTTTATTATGTTTTTATATATGTTGGTAGCCACCCAGAGTGGCTGGGGCAACCCAGTCAGATGGGCAGGGTATAAGTATATGAGAGAGTGGATAACTCACTGCTGGAAGTTAAGCTACAGGGAACCAGGCAGAGGGCCTTCTTGGTAGTGGCACCCTCCTTGTGGAATGCCCTCCCCTCAAGGAGATAAAGAACACAACTTTTAGAAGACATCTGAAGGCAGCCCTGTTTCAGGAAGTTTCTGTTTGATGTCTTATTATGTTTTTATATGTGCTGGAAGCTGCCCAGAGTGGCTGAGACAGGCCAACCAGATGGTCAAAGTATAATAATAATAATAATAATAATAATAATAATAATAATAATAATTACAGTAGGGCATCTCTATTTTCATCCCAGAAATGTTGGTGGGCCTGTAAAACCAACAATACAAGTCTAGCGTAAAGACTGGGGGTGCAAGCACATGTTATCTGTGACACAGAGCTGCCACTTTAAAGCGATGCCTTTGCTTCCCCCACCCGCCCACCCCTTACAATATAGGACCCCTTACCCCCCGCATCGTGATGTCATTATATCATGCATTTTCCCACTCCCCAAAGCAGCCTCCCGTGATGTGGGAACATCATGTTCTGATGTTTCCCCCAACCCACCAGAGCAAATTTAGGGGGCACGAGGGGCACACAAAGGGATGAGAGGGAAGGAGTCGTGTCGCCTGCAACTGCGTAGTTGAATTCTGCCATTTGTTTTTTGTTTCAGTACCTTCTGCACTATTAAAAGTCACGGGAGCCGTGATCTCTTTTGCAAGATTCTGACACAAAGAGATATTCCAGAACTTATCACTTTGCCCTTGAGCCAGTGAGAGAGAGGGATCAAAACCATCTTAGTCAACTTCCACTCACAAGGTCATGTGGTGGTGGAATGTCAGCTGCTCTCGGGAAAGATAATTTCATTATAGAAGAACCTACAAATGATGCCTGTCCCCTCCATGTGAAAAACTACAAATTGTCTGCCTCTTGTTTTCACTCATGCTCACTCTTTGGTTCCAGTGTCTGTCTCCCTGTAAGTGCCATCCCATCTGTTCTCATTTGTTGCTTGGCTTAATCAAGCAAACACTAATAATGAAGGGTTTGAATTAAAATCTGTTTCCATAAAAAAAAAATGTGAACGACAAGACTTCATCTGTTTCAGACCTCATAACTTCACAGTATATGAAGTTGTTGTCACCAGATGCATAGGATAAAAGGACTTCTGTGATGTAGATTAAAAGAGGTGGTAACACATATTCCAGGTATGTGGGACTACTTCCTGGGCAAAGGAAACCTGCAGCTGTTCTGATGTTCCTGGGCTCCTACTTCCACCAGTCCTTGCTACCATGGTCAGTGGTCAGGGGTGAATGGGAGTTGTTGTTATTGAGTCTCTAGCCTGGGCTCAACTTATGAGCTCTCTAGGTTGCTCTTGAACCCTGAACTCTTGCCTTGCATTGACCTACTTTGCTTCTTTGTTTTGTTCTGCTTGCTCAAAGTGGAACTTTTCCGTTCAGTTCAGAAACCCTCTACTGCCAAGGCTGTCCGTCATGTACAACTGGGAAATGTGGACTTAGGGCTTTGGGTGGCTAGGTGAAGAAGAGGACAAGGCTTCTGCACCTTTAGTAGATGTATAGGTTTGAAGGAGGTTCAGAAGATGTAGGTGAAGGCTGCAGTGGTAATCGTAGGGCTTCGTTTGAGAGCGGAGGTTTTCAAGTTGTATTCTGAGGAACTCACATTCACCAGAAAGCTCATGCCAAAATGAATCATAGAATCATAGAATCATAGAGTTGGAAGAGACCACAAGGGCCATCGAGTCCAACCCCCTGCCAAGCAGGAAACACCATCAGAGCACTCCTGACATATGGTTGTCAAGCCTCTGCTTAAAGACCTCCAAAGAAGGAGACTCCACCACACTCCTTGGCAGCAAATTCCACTGTCAAACAGCTCTTACTGTCAGGAAGTTCTTCCTAATGTTTAGGTGGAATCTTCTTTCTTGTAGTTTGGAACCATTGCTCCGTGTCCGCTTCTCTGGAGCAGCAGAAAACAACCTTTCTCCCTCCTCTATGTAACATCCTTTTATATATTTGAACATGGCTATCATATCACCCCTTAACCTCCTCTTCTCCAGGCTAAACATGCCCAGTTCCCTTAGCCGTTCCTCATAAGGCATTGTTTCCAGGCCTTTGACCATTTTGGTTGCCCTCCTCTGGACATGTTCCAGTTTGTCAGTGTCCTTCTTGAACTGTGGTGCCCAGAAATGGACACAGTACTCCAGGTGAGGTCTGACCAGAGCAGAATACAGTGGCAGAATACAGTGAAACTCTTACCTGTAAAGCTGTCACAAGATTCTTTGTTCTATTCGCCCGAAAGGCTCCCTGGATGCAGTCCAGTTAAGCCTTGTTGAAGTCAGTGTGGCTTGCCTTCAAGTAAATATAGCTAGGATTGGGCTGAATCTGATTCATGTCACCAAACATAAAATCCAAGGACCTTTCCCGAGGTACTACTGTATGTCTATTTGGGTTTTTTGTCATCAAAATACACTGCAGACGTCTGATCACCCTGGAGACCAAGAGATGTGACGATAGACTGTTCTGCCTCCTTTCTTTGAGCAAATGTTTTGTGCCACTGGGAAGTGGTAATTCTGTACTGATTTGTCTAGGATGTTGTATGTGATGCCAATACAGTGGTACTTCCGGTTAAGTACTTAATTGGTTCCGGAGGTCCGTTCTTAACCTGAAACTGTTCTTAACCTAAAGCACCACTTTAGCTAATGGGGCCTCCCGCTGCCGCCGCGCCACCACAGCAAGATTTCTGTTCTCATCCTGAAGCAAAGTTCTTAACCTGAAGCACTATTTCTGGGTTAGCAGAGTCTGTAACCTGAAGCGTATGTAACCCGAGGTATCACTGTAAAAGGTTTGATGATGATGATGATGTAGATGCCAACCAGCATAGCGGACAAGAGGGAACCACGTGGGGACCCCATAGCACAACTGCCAGGAAGCTGAGCAGAAGTCCCTCAGTGCCAATTTCCTCAAGCAGTCCTGCAAGTAGGAGGGCAATCACTGTGCCTCTGAGTGTCCACCTGCAGAGCCTCTTCAGAAGGATACCATGGCCGATGGTCTCAAGCACAGCTGAGTGTGCACTTCCCTAGGTTCTCTTATGATACAGATCCTCAATCAGGGTGACTAAGGCTGTTTAAGTGCCAAACTGAAGCCTTTAGCCAGGTTGAAACGGGCAGAAATCAGAGGTGGGAAACCAGATTTGGTAGGGAGTGTACCTTCAAGGGAGCTTTGCTCAGGGGAAGCAGTTTGGATTGAATCCAAACCGCTTCCTCCAAATGGAGAAGGCAAACTCCCTCAGCTGCCCTAGGATTATTAGTGTGACCATTCCAGGGGGGGGGGCTCCCTGTCAGTGCTAACCAGAAAGCCCCCCTTGCCAAGGAACCTGAAGCTCCCAGTTGTCCCATACCTGTCCTCCACCTGATGTCACAAAGGTCCAGCCTCTTGCCCAGCCTCAGTTGATTCAGATGGTATTGAGATAGAGTGGAGTGTAATCAGCCTGTTGCCCATACTGAGCTCCAAGCTCCTGGTGTCACATCTGATATCAGGTGTGAGGTTCTTGGAGGTTTCAGTTTGTGCTGTAGGCTGATGTGTTTGCACAGCAATGGGGAAAGAGAGTACTGTCCCAGCTTCCTAGACTGCCCTTCTTGTGCTGATCTGTGATGACATCCCTTTGGTGTTAGCCTGATACTCTTAGGGTTACTCGCTCCCTACCTCCCTTCCTTCTTTATGCCTTCCTCTCGAGAGCAGATGTATTTTGGACCTCTCTTCTCTCAAGATGCAAGAGCAAGCAAGTCTTGTTGCTTCTCCACCTCCGTCAGATAGAATTAGGGATCCCCAACTCTGGCCTAGATAGTCCTCTTCTTCCATGCATGCCTGAAGCTGCTCACCCTAATACTTCCTCAACTCTTCAGTTTCTCTCTCAAATATAGGTGGTACAATTTTATATAGCAGATATAGGAGGTGCCTTACAAATATATATATATTCTGGCCTGAAAACACCACTACATTTTTTTGGCTCAAAAGCCCTTCAGTTTGAGAGATCATTCCCCACTGATATCAATATATATATATGATATCAGTGTGGAATGATCTCTCAAACTGAAGGGCTTTTGAGCCAAAAAAAAATGTAGTCGTGTGTTCAGGCCAGAATATTCCTCTGTGCCTGCTAACTAATAGATTTGTTTAATTTTGTTCTGTAGGAGTTGGCTGTTCGGTACGAAAATGTGCTATTCTGCATTGTTGATGTGGACTTGGCAGAGGTAAGCTACTAAAACCAGATGATGTTGAGAATTTCTGTTAGAGTGCAACTACAAAGCAAGACTTTCTAGATCAGGCCAGGGGTTTATTTAGTCTGGTATTGTTTTCAACAGGAGCCTTTAAAACAGGGGTGGGTAACCCCTTTTGCGAGCGACGTGGGTGGTGCTGTGGGTAAAACCTCAGTGCCTAGGGCTTGCCGATCGTATGGTCGGCGGTTCGAATCCCCGCGGCAGGGTGAGCTCCAGTCTTTCAGTCCCAGCTCCTGTCCACCTAGCAGTTCGAAAGCACCCCTAAGTGCAAGTAGATAAATAGGTACTGCTTTACAGCGGGAAGGTAAACGGCGTTTCCGTGTGCTGCGCTGGTGCTGGCTCGCCAGAGCAGCTTCGTCACGCTGACCACGTGACCCGGAAGTGTCTTCGGACAGCGCTGGCTCCCGGCCTCTTAAGTGAGATGAGCGCACAACCCTAGATTCGGACACGACTGGCCCGTACGGGCAGGGGTACCTTTACCTTTACCTTTAACCCCTTTTGCAGTAAAGGCTCCCCTCTGGCAGGGGAGGGTGTAATCATTTTCATAATTAAAATCCCCAACACAACAATTATGTGACTTTTTTAAAAACTGATGGATGACAGCTTTATATCCCTAGTTATCATTAGACCACGTACACTTAGAAACTTAGCTGTAAAGGACAGAAGGCAGGAAAATTAAACAAATAAGACTGGGGAACGAAAAGCCAACCTTAATTATTTTGCTCTCTCTTTTTTTAAAGCATGTACGGAGAAGCATAAATGCAGTTTTGAAATCTCTGAGCAGGAATAAAGTTACAATTGTCCATTGTAATATAGCCTAGCACGTATCTCAGACTCAAAAAGATTCCAAACTCCCTATTTCCACCGATGCTCAGGCTTTCAGCAGCTGTTCACATGATTTCCCCCCCCCCCCCAAAAAAAGTGTGCATTCATAGATCATGTCAAGTCTGGTTTGGCCCTTAGACTGTAAGCTCTCTGGGGCAGGAATTTGTTTCTCTCTCTCTTATACAGTGGTGCCTTGGTTTATGAACAGGTTAGTTTGTGAACCACTTGGATTAAGAATGCTGCAAACCTGGAAGTAGGTGTTTTTGTTTGTGAACTTTGCCTTGGAAGCAGAACATGTTCCGCTTCCTGTTGAGTGTGTTCCATTTGTAAATTGAGTCCCCCGCTAATCAGAGGCTTCCAGTTGAGTCTGTCAGCTGTTGAGTCCCGAGCACTCACACAACACAGAGGTGATGTTTGGAGCTTTTGTCTTTGCTATTTTTTTGCGTTTTTGTTTGTATGGTTTTTTTCATTTTTTTGACAGTGACTTGTTCTTCGTTTTATGGACTGACTTGTGACTGTGGCTCATTTTTGTGGACTGTGGCTTGTGACTTCGTTTTTGTGTCTTGTTTTTGTGACTGTGTGGAACCCAGTTCAGCTACCGGCTGATTGTGTGACTACAGAAATTGATAAAAGTCCCCCATCCAAACAATGACTATCATTAGTAAGAAAATAATAATAGTTTTAATTTTCATCATCTACAATACTGTCTTATTTATTTTATAGTACGGTACATTGATTATTGCCTTCATTTTATGGATCAATGGTCTCGTTAGATAGTAAAATTCATGTTAAATTGCTGTTTTAGGGGTTGTTTGTCATCGTCTGGAACGGATTAATCCATTTTCCATTACTTTCTATGAGAAAGCATGCCTTGGTTTAAGAACACTTTGGTTTAAGAACAGACTTCCGGAACAGATTAAGTTCGTAAACCGAGGTACCACTGTACTCTGTAAAGTGCAGTGCATATAATAACGGTGGATGAGGGTGATAGTTGAGAGAAAACGATGCTGGGAAGAGTACCCGCTGGAGGAACCAAATGGCATCAAATGGTATCTGAACAATTCAAATGTTTAGCAAGAAAAGTTCCTGTTTCATTTAGGCAATCTGCTCAGATGCAATATTTCCAAATGGAGTATCAAAATTTAGGAAATGTGTGGTGCAGCACTGATAGATATGGCATAAAACACCATACTTTGCTTTCTCCGGCATTCTCGTTAGAGATACTTACAGAATGTCTAGTGTATTTTAATTAGTTCCTTGACCATATGGCATATTGTTCAACCTCTCATCCCCAGGATGTGGCTGACCTTTGCAATATCATCGCCATGCCAACATTCCAGTTCTACATGAAAGGAGAAAAGGTATTTGTGGCCTAGAAACACGGTTTAGTGCTCTAAATTCTGGCCGGGGCTGCCCCTAATCTGCCAGATTCTGCCCTGGAATGAGCCATTCTGGGAAGGGGGCTACCAAAGAAATCCAGTCACGAGTCACCTAATGTCTGACCAGGAGGAGATGGGTGGCAAATCCCTGTGGGACCTGTTGCTTCTCCCAAATTCCTGGAGCTTCGATTGCTTTCATTTATTTATTTTATTTCGGTCCTAGATTTTTGAAATCACCGGAGCTCGTCCCAAAAAACTGGAAGAGAAGATTAAAGAGTTGATGTGATCCTTGGAGAAAGTTCCCATGTTATCAACACATATGCCGGTAGAATAAAATATCCAAGGGCCCATGGTCGTGTGCTATAGGTGCCCTCTTTCAGTGCAGCTATGTGGAACGGCAGTGGGCCACGGAAAGCAAATATTTAGGATCACATGTGGTGGAAGGACAGCTTTGACGCCTTTGTTGTTCGGTTACTGCATAAAACTGGACTGCAACTGGGTGCCTTCCTGCCCAGTCTGGGGATTGGTGGTGGGACGACAATGAGTGGTCAGAGGGAGAAGAGGGTGTTAGAATTCCTGCTCTGTGATTGCAGTCATGGGATTGTTGTCTTTCACATGACGGTATATGTTTTGACTCCACAGAGTGGGAAGTGACGGAGACAGGATGTTTGTGTTACTGTGTTCCGTGAAGTGGGACTATTGTCCTTTGTTCTTTTCCTCTTTGCTGTCTGATGCTAGAGAGAGGGAGCCATGTTGCAGTGCTCCCTGTGTGTTTATATATAAATAAAGTAGATTAGCCAAAATGCTGAGTTGCTGAGGTCTGTCACACGCATGATGCGCAAACTCTGCGGATCCCTAAGTGTGCCGGTGTCTGTTGGCATCGGTCGCTCTGATGTTTGGGCTGAAGAAAGCTTTTGATGCTCACGAACGATAGACCAGGAGGCAGGGAACATGCCAGTCAGGCATATGTCTCTGCCAGGGTCCTACTCAAGTGTAGGCTGAACTCCTGACAGAGGGAACATGCTTGGAAGAGGAGGTGTCGGAAACTGAAAGGGTTACAGGGCTTAGTGAGCAGGAGGCACAGGACATTGTGGCTGCCATGATGACCAACATGTCACCAGCCCAACGCTTGTGGCAGGACACACCATGGGCATCCTTGTTTCTCTCTCTCTCATTAAAAGTTTTTATTTATACTTTTCAAATGTATACATTTCATTAATTTTACAATCATTTTAACATTTCAAAATTTGACTTCCTGCCCCCTTTCTGTGCTTCCTTAAATTTATTTTTTAATATCTTCTGCATATCCAAATTTGCTCATTTAATTATCTACTTTAAATATATACTCTTATGTAACTGCAGGTTATTACAATAACCCTACCAATGTTTTTATCTGTTTGCAATTTATCTGTAAATATTCAATAAACCATTTCCATTTGTTTATAAAAAGTTTGTTATCTTGATTTCTTATTCTTCCAGGAAGCTTCGCCATTTCTGCATATTCCATAAGTTTTTGTATCCATTCCTCCTTTGCTGAGACATCTGCTACTTTCCATTTTGGGGCGAGTAGCATTCTTGCTGCTGTAGTAGCATACATAAATAAATTTCTATACAATTCAGGTAGTTCTGTCCCTCTAATTCCCAAAAGAAAAGCTTCTGGTTGTTGCTTTTACAAAGGTTATTTTGAACATCCTTTTCAATTCATTATGTATCATTTCCCAGTACGCCTTAACCTTACTACATTCTTTTCTCAACTAGGCAAGAACAGGGTGATCAGAAAGCGAGGAATGGTGACACCAGTCCTTTTATCAGAGTCAGATCTCTTCCTACTGAGATTTCGGCTTTCAGCACCCTTTCCCCTCCACAGAGGATGGTCTGCCCTTCCAAGGCTAAGAGATCCAATGGGTTTCCAAATGGCTCTGGGGGATTTTCTGGCTGATATGACTGGCGCTCCTTTAAAAGCCTTGGCCGACCTCTGGAACATGAGAATGGTTCCGGCCGTTGAGACGATTGCCCCCCGAGTGCCCTGTCCCATTTGGTGGTGCCTGCAAGGCTCCCTGCCATATTCTAGAGCTCAGGGCAAGAAAACAAGCATGAGAGGTCAGGAGAGTGGAAGCACGAGAACGGGGCCTTTTCTGTGGTGGCTCCCCATTTGTGGAATGCTCTCCTCACGGAGGCTCGCTTGGCACCTTCATTATACATCTTTAGGTACCAGGCAAAAACAGGCCTTGGGCTGATTAACGTTCTATGGCCTTTTAAATGTGTTTCGGAGGTGGTTGTTGGTTTGTTTTTGTTTTCTAGTGTAGTTTTGTGTTCTCGTTTTGTATTTTTATGTTGTGAACTGCCCTGGGATTTTTGGAAGAAGGGCAAAAGACAAAATTTAATAAATAGTAATTATAATATGTAACAAAGACTGTGGAGCGCTGCCCTGTGATCTTCAGATTAAGGGCAGGAGACAAATTTAATAAATGGTAGTAGTAATACATCCCAGTAGTGATGTATGGAAGTGAGAGCTGGACCATAAAGAAGGCTGATCGCGGAAGAATTGATGCTTTTGAATTATGGTGCTGGAGGAGACTCTTGAGAGTCCCATAGACTGCAAGAAGATCAAACCTATCCATTCTGAAGGAAATCAGCCCTGAGTGCTCACTGGAAGGACAGATCCTGAAGCTGAGGCTCTAATACTTTGGCCACCTCATGAGAAGAGAAGACTCCCTGGAAAAGACCCTGATGCTGGGAAAGATGGAGGGCACAGGGAGAAGGGGACAACAGAGAACAGGATGGTTGGATAGTGTTCTCGAAGCTACCAGCATGAGTTTGACCAAACTGTGGGAGGCAGTGGAAGACAGGAGTGCCTGGCGTGCTCTAGTCCATGGGGTCACGAAGAGTCGGACACGACTAAATGACTAAACAACAACAACAAGTAGTAATAAATAACAAAGACTGTGGAGCTCTGTCTGCAGTGAACTTGACTCACCATTGACTGAGACCTCACATTAAATGACAGCACCATGCCTTTGTGTGTGAGCTCAGTCCCACTCTCACCATGAGCTAGCTGCACATGCAACAGTAGTAAAGAATTAATCTTATTTGCATGCCATCATCTATTTGCATATACATGAACGAGAACGTGCCGTTTGACATCTTGCATCCACATCTGTGCATCTGACTTGAGTTTGCTGTTGTCTAATGAAAATATTTCAGTGATGCTTTGAATCACCATGAAGACAAAAAAAAATTGCTTCTATTTCTGTGACTCTGTTTTTAAGCAGAAATCTGATCTTCGCACAATGTGGATGCTCCAAATGTCGCAATAAAATAGAAGCTTTGCAAACAATTGAGGAAGATAAGAAACGGCTTATCTATTTAAGGCCAAAGAGATTGCAGAATGTTTTGTGTGTGTATACTCCCAAGAGGAAACTTTAAGAAACTTTACTGTAAGAAACTTTACTGGCAGAATTGAATTGAAACATAAAAAAATATATATGTGGCATGCATGTTCTTGCAATACAAGCCAAATGTGCAAACGTGTTATCAGATATGGGGCAGGTAGAGACCCAGCTGCCCAAAAATGCATAGCGAAGTTGCTTGCCTGGTGTCAACAGGCAAAAAATTCCAACATGTGTGTGTTATGGTCCTGCATCATGTCAATGGGGAGACTGCCGGACATCTGTATGCAGCTGATGTCAGGGTTAGGGAATCTGTGCCTCTCCAAACATGGGTGGACTACAAATCCCATCATCCCTGGCCATGCTGGCTGGGTCTGATGGTAGTTGGGGTCCATCAAGCTCCCCATTCCTGACCTTGACTGTTATGTACTGAGCTGAATCCTAGAGCAATAGTATTCAGAATGCAGCAGTCTGATTGGCCTGCAGGAGCAGCCAATCAGGCTCCTGGATGAAGTGAATCAGCAACCTGATTGGCCTGCAGGAGCAGCCAATCATGCTTCTGGAGGAAGTGAATCCGCAACCTGATTGGCCTACAGGAGCAGCCCGGAATTAGCCAATCACGCGGGGCCCATTGTGCAAATAATGTATATATAGCTAGACATTTTGGGGAAAGTTTCATTCATTACTACTACGAGCTGAATAAAGAGCATGAAATTCACACTTGACTCTGAGTATATTTCATTGACCTTAATTCAGCTGGGGGATGAAAACTTACACCAATGGAAAATTTAGATTCTGATGAGGAATTTCAAGGAGAAGAAAGAAGGCTGTGGATTGCAGATGTTCTGGGAATGATTACCAGATATACAAATGTCTGAGGTTAATAGCAGACTGTTGCTAATAGCAGGGCATGGCAAAGCTGAATGAGCAAAAGTAGGGTGGAGTAGAGTCATAGAAAGCTTTCATTAGTAGATTCGTGTAAGCCACTTACACGTGAGCGTTCTAAAGAGAGACAAGGATATACGTATGATATAACTAACCAAGTTCTTCACCTCACTGCCAATTTACAGCCAATGGTTGAATATTCTATAGCAAACTCCCTAACCTGGGACTCTTGACATGTTTTTGATGCTGGCAGACAAGGAGCGAAAACTGGTTCTTAGCAGGGGGATAAGTTGCTGTTTTTTAACTGCCCTGTATATCTCCTGGCCTGACTCTGCCTTGCCTGTGTGGACTCTGCAAACGAACTTCATTCAAATAATTTGAGCCATTGCCGATAATCTCAGGGAGAGGTGTATGGAACCCTTTGTAAAGTAAAAACAAAAGCAAAACTGCAATTCCCAGGATTTGTGGAGGGGGCGGAGAGGAAGAAGAAGGAGGAGGAGGAGGAGGAGGAGGAGGAGGAGAGGAAGATTTATACCCCACCCACCTGACTGGGTTTCCCCAGCCACTCTGGGCGGCTCCCAACAGAATATTAAAAACACAATAAAACAACAAACATTAAAAACTACCCTAAATGCTTCGGTGAAGTTGTGTTCTGTTTCCAGACAGCTCCTCCCAGCTTCCCACTTCAAGACGGGAGGAATATGCCATACAACAAGTCATAAATATTAACCAAGTCACACTTCCACCACCTCTTGACTTATTACTAAAGCAATCAATCAACCTGATTGCAGACAAGCTGCAGCCTTGGTGGGGCACAGCCACGTGAATATTTTGAGTATGCAGTTTGCCGGTGCCAAATGTATTGTGTGCCTCCCATTAGAACAGGGTGAGGCTTAGAATGCGCCATTTGCTCACGCATCGACAGCAGCGTCCAACACCCACGTAGCAGAAATGTGCAAGACCGCACCATATCAGCTATTAGACAATCACATCCCGTGTGGGCTACATAGGTAATTGAACACCAAGGCTCAGCCCAGAGTCCTTCCTACAAATGTCAAAAGCCTTTTAACCACCTCCCCTACCCCACAACACGGGACACGGGTGGCGCTGTGGATTAAACCATCAGAAGATCAGCAGTTCGAATCCCCGCCACAGGGTGAGTTCCCATTGCTTGGTCCCTGCTCCTGCCAACCTAGCAGTTCAAAAGCACGTCAAAGTGCAAGTAGATAAATAGGTACCGCTCCAGCGGGAAGGTAAACGGTGTTTCCATGCGCTGCTCTGGTTCGCCAGAAGCGGCTTAGTCATGCTGGCCACATGACCCGGAAGCTGTATGCCAGCTCCCTCGGCCAATAAAGTGAGATGAGCACCGCAACCCCAGAGTCGGTCACGACTGGATCTAATGGTCAGTGGTCCCTTTACCTTTTTACTACCCCACAACACACACAAATATGAACATCAGAGGCCCTGTCCGAGTTGATATTTTATTCACCTCAGCTGTTTCGGTTCTTCCTGAGGGCTCGTCCATGCTTTGGAGTCGGTAACTGTGGTTGCGCAATGAGGAATTGGGGGGGGGTGCAGAGCTATAGAGAGTCTTTGCCTCACTTTTCACCTTGATTTGGTTATATATTGGTTGGTGACAGATAAAAATGGTGAGTTAGCTGTGGGGACTTTCTGAACAGTTGCTCTCATGTATATATGCGGCCCCCAACTCCCTCATAAGCCTAGACTCTGTGCCCCCGCTCAGTCTTGCCCAGGTCTTGAAAATCTTGTAATAAACAATTGTCATATGGATGGTTCCTGAAATATACTCGGAGTCCTGTAGTGATTTCATGCTCTTTATTGCAGATTGTAAAACAGTGATTGAATTGCCCCCCAAACCTCAGGCTTTTATACACATTATTTACACAATGAGTCCCATCTGATTGGCTGATTCTGCTTCCCTCCTGGAGCCTGATTGGTCTTTTCCTGCAGGCCAATCAGTTGTTGCATTCTACGATCCTACCAGCCTAATAGGCTGATTAACTTCCTCCTGGAGCCTGATTGGCCTTCTCCTGCAAGCCAATCACTTGTTACATTCTAGGATCCTACTTGTCTCTTGTTCTAGGATCCAAGCTTAGTACATAACAGTTCCACTGCATGTCTGTTGTTGGATAGAGTTTTTGCCATATCCTGGAAGATATTGCAATTGCAAGTGCGTTCAGGCATTTGCCGATGTTCAGAGTATAGCTGGGGGAAGAGGTGCACACACAAACCTGTCAACCCCTCACCCACTCCCAAATTATCATGCCCATATCTCCCCCCGGTCTTCTGTTACATAGGGAATGGCTGCTGGAGGCACCTACTTGCATTTTGTTTGAATGTATTGGTCAGGGACTGTGATAAAGGTTAGATTCCCATAGTAAGTGTTTGGAGAACTGGACCTAGCTGGCAGGTGAGAGTCTTATCCCCCCTACTCCCACCAGGCAAATTTTGGCAGGTGGACAGGAACACCGACCTGTCGACTGTGTGACATTACAATGCTATCCCGAGACCGGCACTTGTTACGAGTTCAAAGGAGATGGCTACAACCACAGATCAGCTGTTGAGATATAACAGTGGACTCCGCTACGTTAGTAAAAAAAAACAACCTGTGTTATGAATGCGTTATAAACATGCAACACCAGATGGCGCTGGAGAGCAAAACAAAATTCCTTGCAATTTTCCATAGTGTTTTTTTTTCTTGTGTTATAATGATTTGATTTCTGACTTATTTATAGCCAGGGTGGGGGGGTTTCCTGTGGGTAAATCCACCCAGAAACGTCATTTTTAGAATCACAGAATTGTAGAGCTGGAAGAGATCCTGAGGATCATCTAGTCCAACTGGGAATATGGAGCTGTCCCATACGGGGATCAAATCTGCAACCTTGAAACGAATATCCTAATGGAATATATAAAAAAGATACAAAATAAAACTGTGCGACAATACCATGACAATAGAAAAAGTATAATGAGAACGATTGGAAGTTTCTTGCAAAAAAAATTATTCAATGGACATGATGTTGTATAAATCTTTGATTTTTCATTTCATTTCTTTTTTCCCCTTTTTTTGTTTGTTTTTTCAATTTTTCTTGCTTTTAAATAGTGGTGATTTTTCTTTCTGTACTTAACCTTGTTATACTTACCTTTGTTGTATGTTTGTATTTTAAACCACAGCTCACAGACTCACAGCTGTCCATGGAGGCGCAGGTTAACTCTGTGTCCAGGGCAGCTGTCTACCAGCTCCACCTGGTACGCAGGCTAAGACCCTACCTTCCCGCGGACTGTCTCGCCAGAGTGGTGCATGCTCTGGTTATCTCACGCTTGGACTACTGCAACGCGCTCTACGTGGGGCTACCTTTGAAGGTGACCCGGAAACTGCAATTAATCCAGAATGCGGCAGCTAGACTGGTGACTGGGAGTGGCCGCCGGGACCACATAACACCGGTTCTGAGAGATCTGCACTGGCTCCCAGTACGTTTCCGAGCACGATTCAAAGTGTTGGTGCTGACCTTTAAAGCCCTAAACGGCCTCGGTCCTGTATACCTGAAGGAGCATCTCCACCCCCATCGTTCAGCCCGGACACTGAGATCCAGCGCCGAGGGCCTTCTGGCGGTTCCCTCATTGCGAGAAGTGAGGCTACAGGGAACCAGGCAGAGGGCCTTCTCGGTAGTGGCGCCCGACCTGTGGAACGCCCTCCCATCAGATGTCAAAGAGATAAAGAACTACCTGACATTCAGAAGACATCTTAAGGCAGCCCTGTTCAGGGAAGTTTTTAATATGTAATGCTGTATTGTTTTTAACACTGATTGGGAGCCGCCCAGAGTGGCTGGGGAAACTCAGCCAGATGGGCGGGGTATAAATAATAAATTATTATTATTATTATTAACCAATAAAGATTTATTTAAAAAACCAAAAGCAAATCTGCAACCTTGCCATTATCAGCACCATATTCTAACCAACTGAGCCAAGCAGCTGACTGGTCTTGGGAGCACACCTTGAAAAGCGCTCTCTGTAACAGAGGGAGCCCCTTTGATGTTTCTGCAGAGGGGAAAGTGCTCCTACAAATGGAACACTTTCCTCTCCGCAGAGAAAGAAGTTTGGATTCCAAGCACTTCCATCAGGCCTTTAAAATCAAAGGTCTTCCCTTGGAGGGAAATAAATAGTAATAATAATTGTTAAGTTGTGGGTGAACATATCAGACGACACAGCGATTCTCCAAACAGCTCTTGTTTATTCACAGGTCAGAACAGAACTGAACTGAAGGGTTTAACCAGCCTGCTTATATAGAGCTCCAGTACAACGTAACTGTAACAACTTTCTGTAACTATCCAATGACTGAACGTCACTTTTGATCCCTTATTTGCAAATGTGGACCTGAACTATCTACAGTATCCCCCTGCTGGCCCAGGGTGAGAACTTCAGTACATAACAATAATAATTCTGCAGTGGTACCTCTGGATACAAACAGGATCCGTTCCGGAGCCCTGTATGCATCCTGAAGTAAACGCAACCCGTGTCTGCGTGTTCCGTTACTTCCAGGTCGCCGCGGAGCGCAACCCGAAAGCACTCAGCCTGAAGCAACTTCAACCCGAGGTATGACTATAATGTTCCAGAGGAAGCAGTCTGGAGGAAGCTCTTTGAATCTGGAAAGCTCAGTTGGTTAAGAATGTGGTGCTGATTATTACGTACAAAACTGCAGGTCCAATCCCCATATGGAACAATGGAGGGGTCATTTAGTCCAGGGGTAGGCAACCTAAGGCCCAGGGGCCGGATGCGGCCCAATCGCCTTCTTGTGGATGGTCCGGGAATCAGCGTGTTTTTACATGAGTAGAATGTGTCCTTTTATTTAAAATGCATCTCTGGGTTATTTATGGGGCCTGCCTGGTGTTTTTACATGAGCAGAATGTGTGCTTTTATTTAAAATGAATCTCTGGGTTATTTGTGGGGCATAGGAATTCATTCATTTTTTTTTTTCCGAAATATAGTCCGGCCCCCAATCACATGATCTGAGGGACTGTGGACCGGCCCACAGCTGAAAAAGTTTGCTGACCCCTGATTTAGTCCAACCCCCTTCAACGCAGGAATAAGAAGCTGTCTCTTACAGGGATCAAACCTGCAACCTTGGTGTTATCTCTGCTGGCTAAAGGCTCTTCAATCCAGCACAGGATCCCATCAACAAAAGAGGGGAGATTTTCACTGATTTCCCTCTCCCTTTTAGCCCCCAGCACCACCCCTCATACTATTCCAAAGGCCCCCCAACCCTCTGGACCAGATTTGGTGGAGGGGGAGCTGCAAGACACAGAGAAAAACCAGTGGAAATTGCCTCTCCGTCCTACTGACGGCAGCCTCTGTTGAATCAAAGAGCTTTCCGTTGTTCAACTGACACCACGAGATACAATTCAATATTTATGGCTCCGCTATCAAGAAGAAATATCTATTTGTTTTCTTGGTACAGCATGTTCTCGCGTTCTCTGTGCATTCTAATCAATACTGGAGACAGGCTAGGAATAACTGCCGTGGTGCAGTGTCCAAGAAAAAATTCTCCGTTTCTTTCACGGTCCCAGAGAACGTCTCTGGAATCAGGGCTGGCCTAAACCCATTTGACCCCTGGAGCAGAAAACCCAAATGCACACACTTTACAAAATACAGTGTAAGCTAGACTGGTGACTAGGAATGGCCACCGGGACCACATAACACCGTTCCTGAAAGATCTGCATTGGCTCCCAGTATGTTTCCGAGCACAATTCAAAGTGTTGGTGCTGACCTTTAAAGCCCTAAACGGCCTCGGTCCAGTATACCTGAAAGAGTGTCTCTACCCCCATCGTTCAGCCCGGACACTGAGATCCAGTGCCAAGGGCCTTCTGGCAGTTCCCTCATTGCGAGAAGTGAGGTTACAGGGTTACAGGGAACCAAACAGAGGGCCCTCTCAGTAGTGGCGCCCACCTTGTGGAATACCCTCCCTTCAGATATGAAGGAAATAAGCAGCTATCCTATCTTTAAAAGACAGCTGAAGGCAGCCCTGTTCAGGGAAGTTTTTAATGTCTGATGTTGTATTGTTTTTAATATTCAGTTGAAAGCCGCCCAGAGTGGCTGGGGAAACTCAGCCAGATGGGTGGGGTATAAATTATTATTATTATTATTATTATTATTATTATTATTATTATTATAAAATAGTAAGAGAGAGACAATGTGGTGTGGCCATGAAGCTCCCTGTGTAGTCTTGGGTCAGTCACAGTCTCTCCGAGTGGCCTACCTCACAAGGTTGTTGTGAGGGAAAATCTGAGAGGAGGAGAAATGTGTGTGCCACTTTGAGCTCCCTGCAGAGAAGGGGGGGTATTGATAGATAGATAAACTTTATTCGCATTAGCCAACGGCCATAGCAACATAAAACAAGCAATAAATACGATTAAAAACACAAAAATGGGTAAAAAGGGCAATCAAATGGCCAAGATTATCGTTCAGATAGTGGCCCTTAATCTCATTGCACCCTCGATAAACCTAGCAACCTTTGCTGTTGTCTGATCATTTTGATCTGATAAAAGAAAGAACAATGTGGCCGCAGGGGCGGCCTGGGGTGGTAAGTAAGAGTGGGGTGATGATCTCATTCCTCAGATCTTTATAAAGGGGACAGGACAGGAGAACATGAGCCACACAACTTAACAGTTCTGTTTCCAGATTGCCACCTCCACAGGGGCAGAGTGATTTCTCAGTTGGAATCTTTTGGTATCTGCCCTCAAGAGGGCAGAGGGCATCACATCCAATCTGGCCAGTGTGAAGGCATGTCTGTATTTTGGGATAGTTATTTTATACAAATATGGTGCCAGATATTCGAACTGAGAGGGGGGGGAAGGCATACCAAGGACAGAGTTTAAGGGGGGATATTAATATAACAAATAAATGAATAACCAATTAGCTGACAACTTGCTGCCTCTAAATCGTGCTCAGAATGAGCTGCACAGAGCAGTCTACTTTACTTTGCCTAATGATGGGGCTGGATCAGGGCTGGATCAAGGTTTGATGAGGCCCTAAGCTACTGAAGGTAATGGGGCCCTTTATATGTCCAGCTGTCCTTTGTCAACAACAAATTGTCACTGTTTTTTGTGTTGAATATACGCTATATGGTAATTTATGGACGTAATAGGTCTCTAAAGCCATTTGCACATGTTGCCAGTCCATGCAGAATGTAGGCACCCTATATATAGAAATGAGCAAACCAGTGATATTTTAGGGAGCCTACACAACACAAAACACTGTTGCTGTACAGTATGTAGGTATTATTTTATCTGTTTTTTATATTATATTTTGGAAATGTACATCCAGTGTTTTTTTCCTTTAATTTTTTTGGAGGCCCCCAAGAGAGTGGGGCCCTAAGCTATAGTAAATCCGGCACTGGGCTGGATCTCCTCAAGGTTCCCTGACCCCAATGCACACACAGACAGCCTTTATATACAGGCCCTCCAAGTGTCTCTATTTTCCAGGGACAGATTTACAGAAGCTGTCCCAGTTTGTCCCGGAACGTCCTGTTTCTCCTTAGGACGTCCCTATTTTCATCGGAGAAATGTTGGAGGGCATGGAGTTATGCAACGTTTAATGTTTTATTATGTATTTATAATGTTTTTATTTATGTTGGCTGGGGCAACCCAGTCAGATGGGCGGGGTATAAATATTATTATTATTATTATTATTATTATTATTATTATTATTATTATTATTGAATAGGATGTCCCTAGTTTTAGAAGCGTTGAAGGCATGTCACATGACAAATGGACATCAATGATTGCCTTTGACTTGCTTCTCGGGGGGTGATGACAAATTGGTATTGCCGCAAATGAGCTTTAGTCATTCCAAGCTGTTTAATGCACGAAACAGTTGAATTCTTCCAAGTTAAGTTGGCTCAACTGAAGTCAATATGGCCAAAGGCACTGAACTGAAGGACTCCATTTTCAATGTTGTGCATTTAACCTACTGTTACATATGGTAAAGACAAGCATGTCGTTCCTTGAGAAACTTTGGGTGTTTTTTGCTTGGCAAGCATTTTTTTCTTCTAATTAGTCCAGATACAAGACTCATTAGCGATGCTCTTTTGGGAGAGAGACTGCTTGCATTATGATTGTTATCATTCTTTTGACGATGCTACAAAATGCAGTGATTTGCCATTGTCGGGACTGAAGGTGTGCCAGAAACTATTATGGTTAAAAACAAGGCGGGCAATTCGAATTGCCACAGGGCTGAAACATCTCCCTTATGAGGAAAGGCTGAAAGTGTTTGAGGCTTTTTTTTAGTTTTGACAAAAAGACAAAGATGGCTGTATATAAAATTACGAATAGTGTTGAGAAAGCCAAACTAGGTCTTGGGAGGTCTATTGAATTGCATGGTGTGTGTGTGTGTGTGTGTGTGAGAGAGAGAGAGAGAGAGAGAGAGAGAGAGAGAGAGAGAAATAATTTATTACTTATACCCTGCCCATCTGGCTGGGCCTCCCCAGCCACTCTGGGCGGCTTCCAACTGAATATTAAAAATACATTAAAACCTCAAACATTAAAACCTTTCCTAAACAGGGCTGCCTTCAGATGTCTTCTAAAAGTCAGATAGTTATTTATTTCCTTGACATCCGACGGGAGGGCGTTCCACAGGGCGGGCGCCACTACCGAGAAGGCCCTCTGCCTGGTTCCCTGTAACCTCGTTTCTCGCAGGGAGGGAACCACCAGAAGGCCCTCGGGGCTGGACCTCAGTGTCCAGGCTGAGTGATGGGGGTGGAGATGCTCCTTCAGGTATACTGGGCTGAGGCCATTTAGGGCTTTAAAGGTCAGCACCAAGACTTTGAATTGTGCTTGGAAACATACTGGGAGCCAATGTAGGTCTTTCAGGATTGGTGTTATATGGTCTTGGTGGCTGCTCCCAGTCACCAGTCTGGCTGCCGCCTTCTGGAGAGAAAAAACCATGCTGTAAGAGCAGCCTGGATTATGCATCTGCACATGCAAATTTCACACTTTAAAAGAAGAAAAAAGGCTACCTATATACAGTGCTACCTTGGGTTACAGATGCTTCAGGTTACAGACGCTTCAGGTTACAGACGCCGCTAACCCAGAAATAGTACCTTGGGTTAAGAACTTTGCTTCAGGATGAGAACAGAAATTGCACAGTGGCAGCGCGGTGGCAGCGGGAGACCCCATTAGCTAAAGTGGTACCTCAGGTTAAGAACAGTTTCAGGTTAAGAACGGACCTCCAGAACGAATTAAGTTCTTAACCCGAGGTACCACTGTACTAGGAGGAATTCAGTGTCACACTAAGCTTATTGTTGCATCATCGCAAGTGTTTTGGCTGAATGGATCCCAATCTTTCATCTTCCTCCTCCTTCCGAGCAGCCCTTGCTCAAAAATTCTCTTTTCCTCTCACTTCAAACACACCCACCCCATCACCTTGGCAACATCATCTTCCCCAGGCCAAAGGATTCCTCAGCCCAGTTTGTCAACAAATTTGCGATTCGCTTGGCCAGCCAGGCTGGTTTGCATAAGCCAATCGAGGGATTCCTTGACTGGAACAGTTCTGCAGCTTGTAAAGGGAAAGGGAAAGGGACCCCTGACCATTAGGTCCAGTCGTGACCGACTCTGGGGTTGCGGCGCTCATCGAGGGAGCCAGCGTACAGCTTCCGGGTCATGTGGCCAGCATGACTAAGCCGCTTCTGGCGAACCAGAGCAGAGCACAGAAAAGCCATTTACCTTCCCGCCAGAGCGGTACCTATTTATCTACTTGCACTTTGACGTGCTTTCGAACTGCTAGGTTGGCAGGAGCAGGGACCGAGCAACGGGAGCTCACCCCCTCACGGGGATTCGAACCGCCGATGTTCTGATCAGCAAGTCATAGGCTATGTGGTTTAACCCACAGTGCCAAGCTTGTACTTTCACCCAAATCCTAATTAATCAAAATCCTACCATTTATTAATTTATAGGGTGGGGGGTCCCCCCATAATCTATAACAATCTATAACATAATCTATCACAAGAAGCTTTACTATAGCAGTAGCCCTAAGAACACCTAGTAACAGAAATCCAACCCAGAATTTTCAACAGTGCTCGGCAACAGCTTTCCAAGATTTCAGGCATGGAATTTTTTCCAGCTCTAACTGGTGATACTGGGGGTTGAACTTGGGACATAAAACTGTAATCTGCTCCCCCTCCCCTTTTAAAAAAATAATGTCAGGGAATAAACCCGAATGAACTCAAGGTGACTTTTTTCTAGGTAGGCAGACACGAGATGGTGCTGTAAAGTCTTCCTCAACCCTGTGAAACTTCCTTCCAGGTTCAGAGCAGCAGGGAAAACAAGTTCACTGCTTGCTAAGATTGTGATCGATTTATTTTTGTAAAAAGAAAAAAAAACCAACAGCATATACATAACTAGGAGGAGGAGGCTTGTAATAGCGGCTGTTGCTTTGCTAAAGTAATTGTTGGCCACAGCAGCTGGAAAAGAGGAAGGAGCATATGGTCTGGTTTTTTTAAGAAAAACAAAACAAAATAAACTCCACCCACTAGTTCCCAGCAGCCGGTGGTTCTAATCAAAATGTTAACCTTCCTGTGTAATGAAATTCCAACTGCAAGTACTAGAAATAACAGCATTAGTGTAGCCTTTTCCAGTAAGCAGCTGATTTGCAACCCTAGCAATGAAAGTGAGTCAGGAAAGGGGAGGGGAAGGCATGTGAGCTTTGGGTGTGGATTGTGTGCTCATATACTTCCTGCTCATCATTACACAGCAGTTTCTTTCCCCCCTCCAGCATAAAAGTACCCTGAGTGGGAAGCAGAAGATGGTGTAATGCGATTAGAATCCAGATCCACCTTCTCCAAGGCAAGCAGGCGTCTTTAAATTTGGATGGGAAACAAGATTCTTAATCCGAAATCTCCAGATGTAAAAGAAAAGAAAAACTGGACAGAGAAGAATGAATTCCTTCTGCATCTGCTTTCAATGTTCCTGGAGCAATTCGTATTTTAAATTGTATTACACCAAGCACCTCAGGCTGCCTTTTGCTTCCTTTCTCAGTGTTCACATGAGGGATGGAAGGGGTTTGTATTTGCCAGGGCACCCTAGACCTGCAAAGACTTGCCAGGCCAGTGGCAACACTGTTATTACTATAAAACAAAACAAAACCAGTTGATTAAAATATAAGTTAGAATACAGTTTAAAATGCAGCTTAAAATGCAGTCTTGTTTTAGTGGTAGCCTATAGATCAAAGCCATAAGGGGAGAAAACGTCAAATTATTATTATTACTACTATTATTATGTTTTAAATTTGTATACCGGCCTTCATCTGCAGGCCACAGTGTGGTTCACGGCATTAAAAAAACACAACATGCATAAGAAAAACAAAACAAACCCATAAAGGTAAAGGACCCATGGACAGTTAAGTTCAGTCAAAGGCGACTATGGGGTTGTGGCACTCATCTCGCTTTCAGGCCGAGGAGCTGGTGTTTGTCCATAAACAGCTTTCCAGGTCTTGTGGCCAGCAGGACTAAACCAATTCTGTCGCAACCGGACACCATGATGGAAACCAGAGCACATGGAAATGCCATTTACCTTCCCACCACAGTGTTACCTATTTATCTACTTGCACTGGCATGCTTTCAAACTGCTAGATCGGCAGGAGCTGGGACAGAGCAATGGGAGCTCACCCCGTCGTGGGGATTCGAACTGCTGACCTTTTGATCAGCAAGCCCAAGAGGCTCTGTGGTTTAGACCACAGCAGCACCCGCTATGCAGCAGCCAAGAAAGACAGAAGCATGAAGAGAGAATCCTTCCTTTGCACATCCCTTCTCTTTTAGGGGTCTCGCTGAGGGTGCTTCGCTTGGAGAGACTCCCCAAATCCTGCTGCCAGCATCGATTTGCATACATTCAAGAGCACATTTCACTTTTTTGTTAATTTAAGCTTGTTGGGAAGTTTCCTTTGCCTTTTTCCAGTATGCTTGTGCACAAGGCTTTTTTTTCCCCCAGCCAGAACTCACCGAAACTCAGTTCTGGCACCTCTCAGGTGGGCTTTGTTGCCATTCTGAGAGAACAAGGGAGAAGTTCAATGTGAGATCCAACACCTTTTTTCTAGAAAAAGAGCACTGCTTGGGCGCTCATCTGTGTTTGGGTGCGCACACACCTTATATTACGATTTCTGAAGTTCAGTAATGCAGAAGAGAATCTGGTTTAGCTACATCTGGGGTGAGTAACCTTTCGCCCAAGGACTACATTCTGGTAGTGGGTGGAGCCAGAGCAAAAGTGGGTGGAGCAAGGAATGCAAATTTCACCACTCTACCTGTAGGCTTCTACAGACAAGTGCACATGCCTCTAGCTTCCATCCAAATAAGGAAGAGACAGTATCAGAGTTCAAGGTCCCATTTCAACCAGACAGAAACACTCGGGGGGGGGGGTTCCTGAGGGTCAGACAAGAGAGTGATCATCTCCCTGGTCCTGAATGGGGTAACTGTGCCCCTGAAGGACCAGGTGCGCAGCCTGGGAGTCATTTTGGACTCACAGCTGTCCATGGAGGCGCAGGTTAATTCTTTGTCCAGGGCAGCTGTCTACCAACTCCACCTGGTACGCAGGCTGAGACCCTATCTGCCCATGGACTGCCTCGCCAGAGTGGTGCATGCTCTAGTTATCTCCTGCTTGGACTACTGCAATGCGCTTTACGTGCAATGTACACCTTTGAAGGTGACCGGGAAACTGCAATTAATCCAGAATGCAGCAGCTAGACTGGTGACTGGGAGTGGCCGCCGGGACCACATAACACCGGTCCTGAAAGATCTGAATTGGCTCCCAGTACGTTTTCGAGCACAATTCAAAGTGTTGGTGCTGACCTTTAAAGCCCTAAACGGCCTCGGTCCTGTATACCTGAAGAAGCATCTTCACCCCCATCGTTCAGCCCGGACACTGAGGTCCCCCGCTGAGGGCCTTCTGGCGGTTCCCTCATTGCGAGAGGTGAGGTTACAGGGAACCAGGCAGAGGGCCTTCTCAGTAGTGGCGCCCGCCCTGTGGAACGCCCTCCCTTCAGATGTAAGCAGCTATCTTATCTTTAAAAGACATCTGAAGACAGCCCTGTTTAGGGAAGTGTTTAATGTCTGATGTTGTATTGTTTTTAATATTCGGTTGGAAGCCGCCCAGAGTGGCTGGGGAAACTCAGCCAGATGGGCGGGGTATAAATAAATTATTATTATTAGTAGTAGTAGTAGTATTAGTATTATTATTATCATTATCATCATCATCTGAACCCAAGACTCTTGTTCATCTACGCTTTTAGCTATCTGGAATCTGGATGTTCTCAATGCCCTGTAATTTGTCCAAGCAGATTAATTTTAATTGCAACATTATGACTCTGTAAAGATGAAGGTTCCCCCCAAACACACACTTTTCAAGGCTTTGGTTAAGCTTTTAAAATGATGCTTCTTTAATAGATAGTGATGCACGATGCTGCTTGATTAAATGAACACGCATGGCTTTTGATGGCTGGTTGCTGCAGCGCAAAGGAGCCATCTGCTTGGCTTGGCTGTCGGCTGGAGGGAAACATTGGCAATTGGAATGGAGCTAGTAAAGGGGAGAGAAGCCTGTTTGTTTTAGCAGCTAGCTGGCAAGACAAAATGTCACAGGGCTCCAAATGCATGCAGTTGACTTTAAGAGACATTGTGCTACTTTATCACCTAGTGCTGAGATAGGTTTGTTGGTTGCAGTGGTGTGGGGCGTTGGGACCTAGGGGGCCAGTGCCCTGGGTGTAGTGGGGGGGCACATCACAGTGCTCTGCCCCACCACGAGCAGTTGCAGCCTTCTCAGTGCCCTCCAGCCCCACATCATTTTTTACGAGTCTTGCAAAGTGACATGGGGCTCGCAGGGCACCGTGAGACACCCCGCTTTGCAGCAATGGGCAGGGTGCAAGCAGAAGGACGCTCCGTCGCTGGTTGGTCAAGCATAAGACTCTTATTCTCAGGGTTGTGGGTCTGAGCTCCACATTGGAAAAAAGATTCCTGCATTGCTGGGGGTGGACTAAATGACCCCAGTGTTCCTTTCCAATTCTATGATTCTGTAATTCTGTCTTGTCTGGATTTTCACCTGCCCTTGCTTCGTCAAGCTCTAGTTTATGCAATTGTAAAACACACACACACACACACAAACTGCTTTTGGGGAGAGGCAGATTCCATACGTCTCCAATACTCTCTTACAGTGGCAGTTGCCCTGTGATGAAAAGGGGAAACATCTAACCACTTGGGGAAGTGGAGACATAAAGCAGTACTGCTTTTTTTGTGTAATATCAGGTGTGTTTTGTATTTCAAAATTTTAACAGGGGGAGGGGGAACCCATTCCTGTACATAGCACATCACTGGTCTCCATACTGATAATTTGACACAAACAGTGGTTTGCCCAGGAGGCTGAACTCGAACCCAGAACCAGGTGGTAGCTGCTGTCGCAATGCCACAGAGCCCTGTAAGGACATCTGTGCTCCACCACAGGGGGTGGGATCGGGGGGGGGGGGAATATGAGACCCTGTCACACAGAACAGCCGCTGAGTCATCTATACTATTTTTTGATCTTACATGCATGGCATGTAAGGCTGGTTCACACATGAACGTTCACCGCACACTGACTGTAGCATCATTGCATGTGTGAATGAGTCATCGCAGGGGAACTGTTTCCCACCCAAAGGCTGCACATGCACATGCCTTTAAAGCACGCAGCTTTGCCCTAAGAATCCTAGGAACTGTAGTTTACCCTTCAGAGAGGCCCAACTCCCAGCATCCTTAACAAACTACAATTCCCAGGATTCTTAGGGGGAGGGAGAGCTTTAAATGCACGGTATGTCTGCAAGCAAGGTTTGCAGTAGCTGAGCACAACTAAAACGCCACGATCCTTTTGAGATGGGCACGCCGTTAAGTTGTGAGTCACTGAAAGCTGAACAGTCAAATGTCAAGAGGTCAAGGAATAGGCAGGCACACCCAGGGCCAAGCCTGTCACTCGGTAAAAGCCAGGGGTTGTTTCTGAACAGCTGAACAGCTGAAATGCAGAGCAGGTGGGAAAGAGGTTGTTTTCAAAAGCTGATTCGGTGGTTCTCAAACTTTTCCCCCAGGTTTCACTTTCAGAATAAAAAATTGCTTGCGCAATGTCATTTTTTTTATTGATAAGAAACACATTGGGAAACAGAAAGAACTCCTAGCAATGCTTGATTTATAACACAGAACACATACCCTCCAATATTTCTCCAACAAATATAGGGACGTCCCATTCCACAATGAAAATTTTATTGTTCATACCCCACACATCTTACTAGGTTGCCCCAGTCACTCTGGGTAGCTTTCAACATATATAATAAAGTATTAAACATTTTTTAAAAACCTTCCCTATACAGGATTGCCTTCAGACAGCTCAGGGGTTGGATAACTCCATACCCTCCGACATTTCTCCAATGAGAATAGGGAGATCCTAAGGGAAAGTGGGACATTCCAGGATCAAACCAGAAACCAGGGCGGCTTCTCTAAATCAGGCACGTCTGTGGAAAATACGGACACTTGGAGGGTCTGAGAACACAACTACTGTATAATATGTTGTTGTTGTTTAGTCGTTTAGTTGTGTCCGACTCTTCGTGACCCCATGGACCAGAGCACGCCAGGCACTCCTGTCTTCCACTGCCTCTCACAGTTTGGTCAAACTCATGCTGGTAGCTTCGAGAACACTGTCCAACCATCTCATCCTCTGTCGTCCCCTTCTCCTTGTGCCCTCCATCTTTCCCAACATCAGGGTCTTTTCCAGGGAGTCTTCTCTTCTCATGAGGTGGCCAAAGTATTGGATTCTCAGCTTCAGGATCTGTCCTTCCAATGAGCACTCAGGGCTGATTTCCTTCAGAATGGATAGGTTTGATCTTCTTGCAGTCCATGGGACTCTCAAGAGTCTCCTCCAGCACCAGAATTCAAAAGCATCAATCCTTCGACGATCAGCCTTCTTTATGGTCCAGCTCTCACTTCCATACATCACTACTGGGAAAACCATGGCTTTAACTATATGGACCTTTGTTGGCAAGGTGATGTCTCTACTGTATAATATGATCATGGGACAATCCAGAAAGCAGACAACAACACAATAACATGAACCATTCCCAAAATATTATATTGATTGCCCTTGAATTTTCCTCCCACACTTGCCACCCTCTCCTACCACACCAAGTGTGGTCCCTTTGAGAATCCCTGGTTTAACTCATGGGACCCCAGCTGTAATCCCGTACGGGGCAGTTATTTTAGTCCAGGGTTTCCCAAACTTGGGTCTCCAGCTGTTTTTGGACTACAACACCCATCATCCCTAGCTAGCAGGACCAGCGGTCAGGGATGGTGGGGATTGTAGTCCCAAAATAGCTGGAGACCCAAGTTTAGGAAACCCTGTTTCAGTCAAAGCTAGGATACTTAAAATGCTTCTTCGGTTTGAGTTGAAACTTCAATAAATAGTTAAGAACCAATTTGCCATTGGATTCAACAAGGCTTACTCCCAGGTAAATGGGGGTCAGGATTGCAGCTTAAATTAGGAACTGTAGACATGTTGGGCCAGAGCAGAGCCTGCGAAAACTTTGATTAAGGAAAGGGTTCGTGACTGCAAATATTGTGCATGCCTACTTGGGAGTAAGTGGACTTTTACGTAAATCTGCTTGTGCAGCAAGGACTCTCTACTGCCGCACAAAACATCCATGGAGGGAAACAGCTGAGTGGGAGAGCAGGCAGAAGGTCCCCTCACAGAGATGTTGTGAGAGTAGAGTGGAGCAGTGGCAAACCTTCAAGATCTTGCATTCCTCTTCTTGAGGAAACCTTTAATGTGGCTGTGTTCCCAGTTCACACCAAGAGGGGAGCCACGTGGCAAATATGATAGAAATCTATATAATACAGTGGTACCTTGGTTCTCAAACACCTTGGTACTCAAACACCTTGGTTCTCAAACGCTGAAAACCTGGAAGTAATTTTTCCGGTTTTCAAATGTTTTTCAGAAGCCAAACACGTCCGATGAGGCTGTTGGCTATTGTTTCTGGGGCACCTGCACCAATCAGAAGCTGCACCTTGGTTTTTGAACATTTTGGAAGTCAAATGGACTTCTGCAATGGATTAAGTTTGGTGCTTTTGTTTTTGCAGTTTATTTTGCGTTTTTGTTTTTGCTGTTTATTTTGAGTTTTTGTTTTTGAGGCTTTTTTGGTTAATTTGTTTCTGTGACTGTATGGAACCCAGTTCATCTACTGATTGATTGAATGACTGTGTGACTGCAGAAATGGATAAAAGCCTCCCATCCAAACAATGACTATCATCAGAGCAGGTAAGAAAAAAAATATTTTTAATTTTTATCACCTACAATACTGTCTTATTTATTTTATATTGATTATTGCTTTCATTTTATGGATCAATGGTCTTGTTAGATAGTAAAATTCATGTTAATTTGCTGTTTTAGGAGTTATTTTTAAAAGTCTGGAACGGATTAGTCCATTTTGCATTACTTTCTATGGAAAAGCATGCCTTGATTTTGGAACGCTTTGGTTTTGGAACGGACTTTGGGAACGGATTAAGTTTGAGAACCAAGGTACCACTGTATAGTGAAAACACAAATGGAAATGGAAATGGTTGTGTTTTACACAGACCTCTGTAACAAGGTGCCTAGAGAGATGGAGTTCTGTCAGGCAGTTATTTTATAGGTTTTATAGGCCTCCATCGGGACGCAGGTGGCGCTGTGGGTTAAAGCCTCAGCGCCTAGGGCTTGCCGATCGAAAGGTCGGCGGTTTGAATCCCTGCGGCGGGGTGCGCTCCCGCTGCTCGGTCCCAGCGCCTGCCAACCTAGCAGTTCGAAAGCACCTCCGGGTGCAAGTAGATAAATAGGGACCGCTTACCAGCGGGAAGGTAAACGGCGTTTCCGTGTGCGGCTCTGGCTCTGGCTCTGGCTCTGGCCAGAGGAGTGATGTCACGCTGGCCACGTGACCCGGAAGTGTCTCCGGACAGCGCTGGCCCCTGGCCTCTTAAGTGAGATGGGCGCACAACCCCAGAGTCTGTCAAGACTGGCCCGTATGGGCACGGGTACCTTTACCTTTTATAGGCCTCCATCATGCATGATACTTGATGGTTGGGTTAGATAAATAAGGAACTGATAAGACAGAGTTGTTTGCTAATGCAGTTTGGAGGTGGAACGAAAAGGAAGTAGGAAGTGATCTGCTGAAATCTTTTGTCATGGTGACTCTGAACTATGAGCTGACATATCTTTATGCAATCTTGCTGGGATTGTACACTATGAAATGTAGTTATACAGATATATTATAAGAAATGTAGTTAAACAGATTTTTTAAAATTAAAAAAACCCTGCTACATATATACACAGATGGTGCTTTTTTTCTAAATATATATATATATGTTTAGGGGTCCTCTCATTTTCTTACTCATATTGAAATACTGCCCCTCAATGAGGCCAAAGTTAGAGTCATGGAAAGCTTAGGGATATGCGTACCCCTGCGTCCTCCCAGAAAAAAATCACTGTACTGTACACGGATATTATTTTACAATGGACTTTGGTTTCATGTAAATAATGTAACTAAAATAGAAACTGAAACCATTCTGCAATGATTCGCTCCTGGAATAGCCTGAGCTTTTCCAGAAGACCAATCCTTATTGGTTGGTTGTTGTTCCTATTTTCACTAGGTATTTTGTGGATTCTATATTGCAATTTTATGTTGTGAATCTCCCTGAGATCTACAGATGAAGGGCCAGTATACAAATATAATAAATATTATTATTATGAATGAAGACAGTAGTGCTTGGCATGCTCTGGTCCATGGGGTCACGAAGAGTCGGACACAACTAAACGACTAAACAACATTATTATGATTATTACTGAAATACTTATTCAGATGGGAGTCTGGTTTGCTTGATGTTAGGATGTCTATGCACCTTGTCTGGGAATAAGCCCCATCAATCATGGAGCGACATACTACAGTCATGCCTCTTATTACATTCGGTTCAGGTTACGTCTTTTCAGGTTACATGCCACAGCGACCCGGAAGTGCCGGAAAGAGTTACTTCCAGGTTTTGCCACTTGCGCATGCGCAGACGCACAAAATGATGCGCATTCGCAGAAGCAGCAAATCGCGACCTGCACGTGCGTGGGTTGCGTTCCTTTCAGGTTGTGAATGGGGCTTCGGAACAGATCCCGTTCACAACCAGAGGTACCGCTCTACTGAGAAAACAAGCATAGGTTTTGCACCTCCCATTTGTGGAAGAGTCTTTCATCCAGCAATCTCTCCAGTTGGGCGAAAGGGATGGAGAGGCAGTTGTCACTGTCTGAGGTTTTTTTCTTCCATGCCTGTTTCAAAGAGCCCCTATGCCCCAGCCTTCCAGAGCAGTTTCCGACGGACAAAAGGGGCTGTAGCGAGAAAGGAGAATAGTTGAAAATCACCTTTCAGAAGCAGCCTTCTGTTGGCACTCAAGCAGTGTTCAAAACTAGCATCTCCGCCGTCTGGAAGTGCATGCCTGAGGATCATTGGATCTGGACACTATCTTTTTTTTTAATAAATATTTATTAAAGTTTTTCACAACAAATCAAAATCAAAACCAATACACCAAAAATAACAATCAAAAACAACACAACAAAAACAACAAAAAAGAAAAAGAAAAAAATATTACTTGCTTACTATCTTTATAACCCTCTTTCCTGACTTCCTCACATCTCCCTTTTCTGTGTTCCCCTTTACACAAATCAATTTTAGCAGCTTCCTACCCTCTTTCCAATCTTATTCAATATTGTACATTTCAACCTATTATGCATTTATTTTCCTTCTCTTTTAAGAAAAAAATTTTTTTTATCGCATGTTCTTTATAATTTAATTTAATCCTTTGTATCATTTGTTTAATCACAACATAATAGTACTCTGATCTTACCCCTTCTTTTCCACATCATTTTTGCATATTTCTTTTTACCAAACCCCTAATGCCATATTATTTTTATATCCAACATCATTTTAACATTCAAACATTTTACAATGTTTTTGAAGGTATTCTTTGAACTTCTTCCAATCCTCTTCCACCGATTCTTCTCCCCGGTCTCGGATTCTGCCAGTCATTTCTGCCAATTCCATGTAGTCAATCACTTGCATCTGCCATTCTTCCAAGGTGGGCAAATCTTGTGTTTTCCAATACTTTGCAATAAGTATTCTTGCTGCAGCTGTTGCGTACATAAAAAATGTTCTGTCTTTCTTTGGCATCAATTGGCCGACCATGCCCAAAAGGAGGGCCTCTGGTTTCTTGGGGAAGGTATATTTAAATACCTTTTTTAATTCATTATATATCATTTCCCAGAAAGCCTTAACCTTTGGGCAGGTCCACCAAATGGATCTGGACACTATCACCCCATCCTGTAGAATTCTATTAGTTATATTTTATCTTCACAATCAGAATGAATTTCAGGAACCAAAACACTTTTTCTGTGCAGCCTGAGCAGGAGCAGTGAATGACGTTACAGTGAATGGTTTCAGCTTGTCTTCGCTTTCCCCGTCCCACTGCCCTGCTCACTGTTGTGAAGAATATTCCTACATTATGAATGATACCTGTCACCATTAAGAAAAAGAGGTCAGAATAGGCCAATATATATGTGGCCTGTCTCTGGATCAAGGGACTTTTCTTCTTGCGGTTCTCAAAGTTCTTAACATAGCTCAAGGTTGTCCTCTGATCTAGCCAGATGTTTAACTGAGAATCAACCCCAATCAGTCCATCATTTGGAAAACAAAACTTCAGAGCCGCCTTGCCCAAAAATGGCAACTAGAGATTCCGTTTTGGCACCTGCAACCTTGGTTTAAGGAGCCATTTGGTGCCTAGCTTATATATCTGAGTTTCTAGCACTGCTCTCGTGGGATCTCAGTATCCAAGGTATTATTCTCATGGTGAAACTGGATGGTACCTTGGAGATTATTTTTAGAACACTTGTGGCTTTTGCTGCACACTGTGAAACTGGGACTGATTTGCCTCATCTCAATTTGCCACCCGGTGTTTCATTCAAAACTGGCATTCTGGATACAGATAGGTAGCCGTGTTGGTCTGCTATAGTCAAAACAAAAAATTCCTTCCAGTAGCACCTTAAAGACCAACTAAGTTAGTTCTAGGTATGAGCTTTCGTGTGCATGAGCTTTCGTGTGCATGAGCTTTCGTGTGCATGAGGTATGAGCTTTCGTGTGTGTATCTGAAGAAGTGTGCATGCACACGAAAGCTCATACCTAGAACTAACTTAGTTGGTCTTTGAGGTGTTACTGGAAGGAATTTTTTGTTTTGGCATTCTGGACTTCCCAGAGTTATGCTGTTTTGTGTTACAGCTTGTGAAACAGAAACTGTGTGACTTCTGTTTTTACAAAGCACATGTTCACCTGAGGAAGCTAAAGTCTTTTCACACCTCAGGGCCTCTCCGCACAGGTATGAATGCGGTCCAATGTGGTCGATGACATGTACCTTTTGGGGATTCTTGCAAACTTTTTGTTTTAATGGGGATGGGCTTTCAACTTGGGTGGGTGCTGTTTATTTGGAGTGTGGGGTTGTTTTAAAATAATTGTTGTTAAATGTTACATGTTAATTTTTATTGTTGTGTTTGTATTTGAGGGCTGGACTATTGTTTAGGAGGGGCTTTTGTTGGGGTGTGTATTGTTTAGTAGTGTGTATACGTTAGTATTGTTGACTGTTTTGGTTATTTTTATTACATTTATTTTTATTATGTATTTTGTGCTTTGTATATTGTAACTTTGTATTGTGTGAACTGCTCTGAGACCTACTGGTATAGGGTGGTATATAAATGTAAATAATAATGATAATAATAATATCCATCAAGTTCTCGATAGCAGCTCCCCAACTCTGGAATGCTCTCACTTCAGGTGTGATCTGAACCAACAGGAATGGAGTTTTGATTCCAGATAAGAATGTAGCTTTTCCCTCAAGCATTCAGCTTAAGTGGATCTTGGCTTGAAGTAGTTAGCATATTGTTTGATTTTCTAACAAGTTGCATTGAACTGGAATATTGCTTCTGCTGTTTGTAATGCTCCTCGTTCTGGGTTTGTGCCAACAATAAAGATAAATACATCTGCAAATAATTTAAATAAACTGATAAATTTAAAAAGCAGGGGTTTTCTCGTGTGTGTGTGTGTGTGTGTGTGTGTGTGTGTGGTGTGTGTGTGTGCATTTGTGGTTTTTTTCCTGAACTTCTGAATAAATCTGTCTCTGCAGGCCTATGGAAACTGCCTTTGTAGTGCAGCCTTTATATTAGGCAATGGCCGGCAAGCTACTTCGTGCACCAGTTTTGGGACCACAACAAGTTGGCTTAGAACAATGTCATTTGTTTACTTCATTATCTTTTTACTGCCACGAGTGGCTTGGATTGGATTTTCTGGCCAAGACGCCAAAGCTATAGAATCTTAAGAGTGAGATGCGACCCAAGGGTAAGGTTACCAGAATGAATCTGGGGACACTTTAAATAAATAAATAAATAAATAAATAAATAAATAAATAAATAAATACTACACATTCAGACATTGATGCTGCAGCGATGGCAGAGGGGCAGCCACCGTCTTGACCTCGACCACCACGTTTCCCCTTCCTCCGAGGCTTCTGTCTCCTTTCTCCATGAGCCTGGGCAGCCCTTGAGTTGCTGCTGGTTCTTTGGTGGTGGTGGTGGGGAAGCGGTGTGTGGTGGGTCAGGCATGGAAGGCGGAGAAGGAGGGCCGAGAGCGGCGGCTCGGGCAGCGCAATCCCTTCCCATCGGAGCAGCCCCAATCCCATTCCTACTTGCGTGCAAGCAGGAGGGGGCGGGGATCCCTCAGCTGGGAAGGGAGGCTTCCCGTTGCCTAACTGAGAGATCCCTGCCCCCTCCTGCTTGCACGCAAGCTCTGATAGGCAGCGTGAAGCCTCCCTTCACAGCTTAGTTGCTGGGGTCAGGGAAGGTGGAGGCAGCCCGGAATCTGCATCTTTGAGCCCCTGCACCATCATCCTATGGGGACTTCCGAGCAGCTCCTGCAGCCAGCCAGAGCCAACTGCTCTGGGCTGCTGAGACTGACGCTGCTGCGTTTCCCGGGGACATTAGATGAAATCCGGGGACTTTCCGGGGATGGAATTTGTCCAGGGACTTATTCGCAAATCTGGGAACTGTCCCAGGGAAACGGGGATGTCTAGTAACCCTAGCCAAGTGTCATCTGCAATGCAGGAAACTCAGCAACCCTTTTAAAAAATGAGTATTCATTGCAGACATCGAAGCTTTTACCTTTATATAATGGATGCATGAAATGCAATCTCCCTCAACCCCCTTTTTAAAAAACGAAACAACATCCTTAGATCATACATTCCCATGCATGTCTACTCAGAATTCATCTGAATTCAGTGGAACTTATCGCTTAGCGCATGTTCTTAGGACTGCAAATGTAGGCTTCAGGTGTTTGGCAGAGAGGCCAACCTTGCCCGAGGCTGCTTTCCTTTTCATAATGAAAATAATTGTATGGGGGAAACTGTATTCTCCTTCCCAATATACATGTATATTTGCAGCTCCGCGGCCTCTGCTTCGTTTTAATTAACAAGCAAAAGCACACCGTGGTATTGGGGGGGGGGGTCAGATGCAGGGCAGCTGTTCCTGCACCTTTAACAGGAGAAGGGATTTCAGCAGGTAGACTTGGCCTCACAAGCTGCACCTGCTCCCACCCCACCTCTAACAAAACTACAAAAAAATACTAATTAACTGTTCACATGCCAAGAACTCTGTGCTCTCAATCACCTCGCATGTGGGCCTGTGTAATTATCCCTGTCTGTACTTTTCCACATTTCATTCCATCGAGATCTCAGCTTACAGGTGCTCCCCAACTTTGTATACCTGCTCCTGCAAGGTGCATTAGATGAAGTGGTCTGCAACAGCCCTGGGCATAAAGGTAAAGGGGCCCCTGACCATTGGGTCCAGTCGTGGCCGACTCTGGGGTTGCGGCGCTCATCTCGCTTTATTGGCCAAGGGAGCCGGCGTACAGCTTCCGGGTCATGTGGCCAGCATGACTAAGCCACTTCTGGCGAACCAGAGCAGCACACGGAAACGCCGTTTACCTTCCCGCTGGAACGGTACCTATTTATCTACTTGCACTTTGACATGCTTTCGAACTGCTAGGTTGGCAGGAGCAGGGATCGAGCAATAGGAGCTCACCCCGTCGCGGGGATTCGAACCGCCGACCTTCTGATAGGCAGTGGTTTAACTCACAGCGCCACCCGCGTCCCTGCTCCTACAAGGTGCATTAGATGAAGTGGTCTGCAACAGCCCTGGGCATAGCCAGGATTTATTGAGGGGGGGTGTGGCAAGACACCCACTTGTCATCATCCTCTGTCAGGTTCTGCCTAGCAGATTTGGAAGAAAACATCTCAACCGCAGTTGTACTTTCTTTTGACTCCAAGCGCTCAGAAAAAAATAGGTCAAAATCTTTCTAATTTTAGTGAAGCATTTTTATTACTTTTTTTACCACTGAAGCTTGTTGCTGCAATATACAGTGGTACCTTGGGTTACATACGCTTCAGGTTACATACACTTCAGGTTACACACTCCACTAAGCCAGAAATAGTGTTTCAGGTTAAGAACTTTGCTTCAGGTTGAGAACAGAAATTGTGCTCTGGCAGTGAGGCAGCAGCAGGAGGCCCCATTAGCTAAAGTGGTGCTTCAGGTTAAGAACAGTTTCAGGTTAAGTACGGACCTCCGGAACTAATTAAGTACTTAACCCGAGGTACCACTGTATCCGCATGTCTTTAAGGATGCCACAAGACTCTTGAGCAACAGCGCATGCAGGATCGTGTGCGCCCACCTACTCGAGAGCAGCATCTCGTTCCACATTTGCTCCTTGGGCATAAAGCTAGGACTTAGAGGCGGGCAGAACCTCAGCTAGTTAAGTATTTTTTATTGATTTACTTTGATTGGGGGGCAGTTGCCTCCATCCCGTGTCTTCCCCTTGGCTACGCCTTGGGCACGTTTTGGAACTACGTTGTCGCTGATTCTAAAGATCCTGGAATTGCAAGGGGGTTAAACCAGATGTCCCCGCTTCCAACTCTACCATTCTATGATCTCGATGGGGGCTCACTTCTAAGCAACACAGGACTGTCGGCTTGGACCTGGGGGCTGGGGGTGCCATGGCCCTGGCACCGAAATTTGTGGGTGCCCGACTCCCCTTCCTGGGGAATTTAGTGGGTGCTCAAGCAATAATAATTAAATTAAATTAAATTATACCCCGCCCATCTGGCAGGGTTTCCCCAGCCACTCCTGGGCGGCTTCCAGCAAAATATTAAAATACAATAATTCATCGAATTTTAAAAGTTTCACTAAACAGGGTTGCCTTCAGATTATTTTTTTTAAGCTTTTTTATTTTGCACATAGTGTGTACCAGAGGACAGAAGTGCCTGGCGTGCTCTGGTCCATGGGGTCACGAAGAGTCGGACACGACTAAACAACAAACAACATGTAAATGATTAAGGCGTGTCCCTTTTATTTATTCTCCCTGTTTTCCCCAACCCCAACCCGCCTTTGGGAAAAGGAGAGCGGGGGAGGGGAAAGAGGGGGGATTCCCCCCCTCTCCCCCGCATCAGAAGCCCAGGGACTTCCCTGGAGGGCGGGGCAGAGAAGGAGGAGGAGGAGGAGGAGATAGGGAAAGGCAGGAAACTCCGCGCCTGCGCACGAGCGAGCCAGCCAACCCTCCCCCCTCGTGTCCCCCTCCTCCTCCCACGGAGCCCCGCGCGCCTGCGCAGCCGCCTCCTCGTCCTCCCCCTCCTCCCCCCGGACTGGGCTGTCCGCCCTGCGATACATAAGGCGATGCAGGGAGGCGGCGCTACGGAAAAAGCCGCTGCAGCCGCCGCCGAGAAGTCGCAGGAACCGCCAGAAGGACGCGCAAAGATGGTGAAGACCGTGGGCAGCCTGGTAAGGGTCTTCCCCCTTGCATTGGGGGGCTGCTTTTCCACGCCAAGGCCCGGGAGGGAGGAAGGACCACCGCCGGGGGAGAAGCGCGCGTGCAAAATCCCGGGGTTGCAACATTTGCAGCTGCTGACCCCTAACTCCTCCGCCCTCTCCTTTTAAGGGACCCCCCAACCCTGCAGAGGTGCCAACTTGAATGAAATATTTGGGGGGGGCCTTACCCATGGGCGTAGACAAGGGGAGGGGGGCAGGGGACAGCTGACCCCCCCCCAACACAATCCAATAAAAAATACTTAACTAACTGTGGCTCTGCTCCACAGTCTGCTCAACCCCCCCCCCCACAAGAATCCTGGCTACGCCCATGCGAACCCCCCCCCCAAGTATGGGAGTAGCTAGGATTTATGTTGGGGGGAGGGCGAGCTATCCAAGGTGCCACTGGGCGGTGAGTTAAGTATTTTTATTTATTAACGGGGGGGGAGAGCAGCTGCCCCCCAACCTGGCAACGCCCATGGGCCCAGGTAAGCCCTGTCGTCCGGCATAACCGGATCGCAAGGCGCACACCAGTTTGAATGGCAGTGCCCGTTAACTTGGGGGGGGGGAGGCTCCAGCCCCCTACAATATTTTATTGGGGAGGGGCTGAAGGGACCTTGGACCCCCTAGGAGTTGGCTCCTTGCCTCTGATCTAGTGTGGAAAAGATCCTTTGGGTGCCTGTTGCATTCTTAGTTCCTTGCGCTTAAAAATAAATAGTACATGCAGGGCTTTTAGGCTGATGGCGGCTTTGCAGGGGTCAGGAAGAGGCGCTTCTAACTTCCTGAAGTGCCCCTTCTTCTTTTTCTTCTTCCACCGGCCGCCTCCTCTCCCTGCCTGGCATTGCGGCTGCCTCTGCCACCTGGAAAACCTGCCCCAGAGGCTCATTGGGGTTGCATCAGCATCTGCTTCCGCATGTGCCAGTTAAGAGGAGCATTGGGGCATGGGAGCGAGGGCTTTTGTCTGCTTCCATTCCCTCTTCTCCTTGCCTGCATCATCTCAGAGCCCCTTCCTAGCTCTGTGTACAGGGGCTCCTCCTTCTCTGCTTGCTGAGAAAACAACCATGGCGGCCCCCCAGCACTTTTCCTCCTCCGACTTCTGCCTGGATCCGCCTGATTAAACTCTTTCGCAGGCTGGCTACCTAGAAAGGACACTTTGCCCCCCAGTGGAAGGAGTGGCGGCAGGTACAATCGTCTCCTTGCCGTGGAGAGTTAAGAATCTTGCGGCACAACTCTGCCCATGTGTAAAGTCCGCCGCCGACCAAAGTGTGGTCCTCTTGAGACGGCAGCTTTTCTGGCAACTCCCCATTTCCGACTCCCGCTTTGAACATCAAAGAGTTTTTGCCAAACTCTTATCTGAGCTGTGGCCGCCTCTTTGCCTAGCCGAGGCCTTGTTGTTTGGAGAGTTGTGCCCCACTGCCCCGGCGAAGGGCCTCTTGTGTTCTTGCTGTTCTGGATTTTCCTGCGGCAGACTTTAATGGCTGCTGCGAACGGTTGCAGCAGCAGCAGCAGCGTGGGCACAGAGGGAGGAGGCAAATGGCAGGAGGAGCGACGGCGGTTGCAGCCAAAAAAACCGACAATTGCTGTAATAAGCCGCTGCAGAGACACACACTCTCTCTCTGACAAGCTCCTGCATTTTAAGAAATTCCTGGCTGTCCCTTTTTAAAAAAAGGATTCCATCCCTTTACCTGACGGGAAGCTTGTGTTAATTGCAGAGGGAGAGATGCTTGCTGCCTTCGCCATCCTTCACTCCTCTTAGTCGTGCTCGACCCTCCGTGACCCCATGAACCAGAGCATGTGTTGGAATTTCTCCTCAAAGCTTCTGCTTTTGTCCACGGAGTGTTCGTGGCAAAATACTGGAGTGGGTTGCCAGTTCCTTCTCCAGCTTGCTACCTTATAATTCCATGATTCTTGTAGCATAGTATTCTCCTCTGTTGTTTACATAAACTGCTCATGCGCTAGTGCCATATGTCCTGGGGATGTGGCTGCTAGTGCTCCCCCTGTGATCAGCTGTGATCAGCCGTAGGAAGGCTTAAATTTTCCTGGACTACAGAAACATCCAACGCCGTTGTCAAGCAGGGCACTGCTGCACACTCAAAGATGTCTGTACTGAGAACTAGGAAATAAGTTTTCTCTTTAATGACAACATAATGTTCCGCTCCGGTGGGAAGGTAAACGGCGTTTCCGTGCGTTGCTCTGGTTCGCCAGAAGCAACTTAGTCTTGCTGGCCACATGACCCGGAAAAACTGTCTGCGGACAAACACTGGCTCCCTCGGCCTATAGAGCGAGATGAGCGCCGCAACCCCAGAGTTGTCTGCAACTGGACTTAACGGTCAGGGGTCCCTTTACCTTTAATGTTAGCAAGTTGGTGAGTTGCTGTTAGGATATAAGTTTCTTCCAATTTAGAGGGTGTGTGTTAGATATGTACTGGAACATACAGTGGTACCTCTGGTTACGTACTTAATTCGTTCCAGAGGTCCGTTCTTAACCTGAAGCACTACTTTAGCTAATGGGGCCTCCCGCTGCCACCGCGCCACCAGAGCACAATTTCTGTTCTCATCCTGAAGCAAAGTTCTTAACCCAAGGTATTATTTCTGGGTTAGCGGAGTCTGTAACCTGAAGCGTATGTAACCCGAGGTACCACTGTAGTTATAAACAACTATTCAAATGCATTGTTTCCTGTGATTTGGGAGGAGACAAAACATTCTTGATTTATTCCTCAATCATATTGGTGACCAGTTGTATGCTTCTTGACATTTGCTGAATGTGGTTGTGTGGCTTTGCTCATTTGGGAAGGAAAACTACTGCTTGGAAAAAATTAGTTGGTGTGAGCCTAACCCATGTTTTTTTCTTTCTCTTTTTTAAGCCTTCACGGCTTCTCCTTCTCCATCCCCACAATTCATGCTCTACTATCTCTTGTATTCCTCTTTCTAGCATCCCTTCCCTGGCCTAGGCGGAAAAGTTGAAATGTGGCTAGCTTTCTAATCCTGACGTGCCCTAGGCATGAAACTGAAAGGATGACCTGCTTTTGTTTCTTCCACCCTCAGCAGAGATTTCCAGTAGCCACCCCAGTGTCTGAGAAATGACTCACAGTGGCACAGGGAAGTTTTTCTCGGGCTGGTTTCATCTGCTTACATTGAGACATTGAGACATATTGGGTTAGCAGTGTTTAAACACTGCTTTGGGAGAAGAGGGCTGGAGTGTTAAAGGGAAATGCCAGAAGGCAACAAAACTAAAAACACCTGCATCTTAAAACAACAAGAACAACAAAACTTGCATTTTGTAGAGATCTTTCTCTCCCCTCCCTCCTCCCAGTGTTAAGCCTATTGTGACTTTGTAAGGTAGGCCAGTCCTTTCAGGGTGGGATCGATTACAAAAGCCAGTGAGCTTATTGCTGTCAGATGACAGATGAACTTCCTGGCTTCCCCTTTAACAAGGGTTACAGGCTAAAGTTATGGAAGTCCCCCAGTGTCTATGGTTGCGTTCATTGGAATTTAGCAAGAATCCAGCCCCAGATTTGGATTTTCTGCCTCTTCATAGAGAGTTCCTGGAAGATGTTTGCCCCAGCTCTTCTCATGAGAGCTTCAAAGAAGGAAGCTCCATAACTTATTAGCTCTAGTCCGTTGCTGAGCTGTTATCTCCTAATCTTTAGCTTTACGCTTTCTCTCTACTGTAATCTTTAGGTTATTGCCGCTTGAGCTCTTCTCGGTTGTGTTGAATTATTTTTTCTGACCTCTTAATATACCTCGGGTTATATACGCTAACCCAGAAATAGTGCTTCAGGTTACTTTGCTTCAGGATGAGAACAGAAATCGTGCTCCCGCGGCGCAGCGGCAGTGGGGGGCCCCATTAGCTAAAGTGGTGTGTCAGGTTAAGAACAGTTTCAGGTTAAGAACAGACCTCCGGAACAAATTAAGTACTTAACCTGAGGTACCACTGTAGTTGAAACATAAGGGTATTCCTTCTCTGCTCTCATCCCCTTTATGTAAATACAGTCAAACCTCAGTTCCTGAACGCTTCCGTTTTGGAACGTTTTGGCTCCTGAACACCGAAAACCCAGAAGTAAATGCTCCGGTTTTCGAATGTTTTTGGAAGTCGAACGTCCGACGCGGCTTACGCTTGAGTGCAGGAAGCTCTTGCAACCAATCAGAAGCAGCGCCTTGGTTGTCAAACATTTCGGAAGCCAAATGGGCTTCCGGAATGGATTACGTTAGACGGCCACGGTTAGACTGTACAGGGATACTGTAATTGTAAGCACTTACTAGGAAGTTAGCACGACCGATCACAGTGGGACTCGCTTCTGAGGAAACATGTCCAGCTCGTGCTCTGCCATACGGCATACAGACTATCCTTTCTCATTCTGTTTCCCTGCTGGAAATGCTCTTCTAACTCTCCACTGGATTGCTTTTTCAGTATCCCTTAAATTTGGTGCCGTGCTTGAATCTAGCCGCCTTGCTATCCAGTGAGGCATTGCTGCTACTTTATTCCTTTATGTGACCTGCAGTGCTAGAAACTCAGATATACAAGCTAGGCGCCAAATGGCTCCTTAAACCAAGGTTGCAGTTGCTAAAGCAGATTGTCTAGTTGCCGTTTGGGGGCAAGACAACTCTAAAGTTTTATTTTCCAAATGATGGACTGACCAGGATTGATTCTCAGTTAGATTTCTACCTAGTTCAGATGACAACCTTGAGCTAGGTTAGGAACTTTGAGAACTTTCTTTCCTTAAGTCACTTGATCCAGATTCTGCAAATCTATTGGTCTGTTCCGAACTCTTTCTTAATGGTGACACAGACCATTCATAATGTAGGAATAAACAGCACCCATTCAAGTTGAAACCCCATCCCCATTAAAACGAAAAGTTTGCAGGAATCCAAAAAAGGTACATGTCACCACATTCCGTTGGACCACAAAACATTGGACCACATTCACACCTGTGTGAAGAGGCCCCGAGGTCTCGTCGGTGCGATGTGTGAAAAGACTTTAGCTTCCTCAGGCGAACTTGTGCTTTGTAAAAACAGAAGTCACACGGTTTCTGTTTTGCAAGCTGTAACACAAAATATTGCAACTCTAGGAAGTCCAGAATGCCAGTTTTGAATGAAACGCCGTGTGGTAAATTGAAATCAGGCAAATCGGTCCCAGTTTCACAGTGTGCAGCAAAAGCCACAAGTGTTCTAAAAATAATCGCTGTGTGCCATCCAGTTTCACCATGAGAATAATACCTTGGATGTTGAGATCCCACGAGAGCAGTGCTAGAAACTCAGATATATAAGCTAGGCGCCAAATGGCTCCTTAAACCAAGGTTGCAGGCGCCAAAACGGAATCTCTAGTTGCCATTTTTGGGCAAGACGGCTCTGAAGTTTTATTTTCCAAATGATGGACTGACGGGTTGATTCTCAGTTAAGCATCTGTCTAGTTCAGATGAAAACATTGAGCTTGGAGACTGCAAGAAGGAAAGTCCCTTGATCCAGAGACAGGCCACATATAAATTAGCCCATTCCGACCTCTTTTTCTTAATGGTGACAGGTATCATTCATAATGTAGGAATATTCTTCACAACGGTGAGCAGAGCAGTGGGACGGGGCAAGGGAAGACAAGCTGCAACCATTCACTGTAACGTCGTTCACTGCTCCTGCTCAGGCTGCACAGAAAAAGCGTTTTGGTTCCTGAAATTCATTCCGATTGTGAAGATAAAATGTAACTGATAGAATTCTACACGATGGGGCATTAATGTGTGAAAACAGTTTGGGTCCAATTATTCCCAGGCATGCACCTCCAGATGGTGGAGATCCCATCCTGGTGTCCAGGCATCTTGGTCACATGTGGCTCACGGCCAGCTGCAAAATGCGCCTGGCTAATTTTGAACACTGGTAACCCGAAATGGCAGCAATCCCTATGTGCCGCACTTTCTGCCATCTGTTTAAGAGTGATTTGAATCTTTAGCTTGTCTCTTTCATCTCCTCTCCACTTATAACACCTGTGGACTTGTAGTGTCTTCGTTTATACAGTGGTACCTCGGGTTAAGTACTTAATTCGTTCCAGAGGTCCGTACTTAACCTGAAACTGTTCTTAACCTGAAGCACCACTTTAGCTAATGGGGCCTCCTGCTGCTGCCACGCCACCGGAGCACAATTTCTGTTCTCATCCTGAAGCAAAGTTCTTAACCTGAAGCACTATTTCTGGGTTGGTGGAGTCTGTAACCTGAAGCGTATGTAACCTGAGGTACCACTCTATTGGGGGGAATGCTGTTTATTTAATAAATAGTAAACAATAACCTCTATTTAATTAACACCATCCTCTTTAAATGCCACTTAGGTTAAGCATCACTTAAGTTAAAGCCTGGGTTATTCCACAATGCCACAATGTCCTATATGATTATCATTGTGAGCTTTGTAGATATATATTTATACCTTGGCTAATAGGAAGATCTGCTGAGCAAGTACCATGTTATTAATGCTGCAACCCGACTGCCTCTAGATTAAACTGGCCTGTAATTTGTGGGCAAGCATCTATTAGTTTAGACTTCAGAAGAAGCTTTCTCTAAACAGCAACTTAACATGGAAATGTGGAATAAGCTTATTAGGAGCAGACTGTTGCCTTGTCATTAGGAACAGACTGCTTGCTGCCCTGTATGGCAGAAAGGAAATTTGAGAGATACTGTTGGGACTGCTTGGCCATTCATTGGTGACCTTCACAGGTTGATTTTTCTGCCAAAGCAGCTTACAATTTTAAAATGCTAAAACAAACAAATGATGTGAACTGTAATAAGGGTTGAGTCATAGATGGCTGTCTTTTATGTTTCTGACTAACATCTCTTCAGTGGTTGTGAGAGAAAAAGGCTCTCTCGCTTTAACAATTGGGTGACGCCTTGAGAGAGTCTTCTTGAATTCCTAAGTTAGTGTGGTTTAATGGACTTGTCTGACGGCTCATTCAGCTTTTGTGGCTGGTGCACATGCTTCTGAAGAACGGTAGGTCTCTAGGGAGCTATAGCGTTCGATCGCTGGTCCCCCTAATGTATTGTCTACATCAGGGGTGGCCAACTCCCAAGAGACTGTGATCTACTTACGGAATTAAAAAGTGGCAGTGATCTATCCCCATTTTGGGGGGGGGGGGTTCAGGTTAAAGTTCTTGAGGTTTTTTTAGGGAAGAGGAAAGCCCTGGTTTTAAGGGTTTTGGGGAAAACATAGGAACAGCCACTCACCTACAAATCGCTGGGGAAACAGCCTCACTCAGTAAACTCCATCTTCCGTTCTGCAGATCATGAAACAATGGAGGGCAGGGCAAGGGGGCTCGGCTGAAAATGATTTCAGTAATGCTAAGGAAAGGGACCCTGCGATCGACTGCTATCTACCAAAACCTCCCGGGGATCTACCAGTAGATCACAATCGACCTATTGGACATCCCTGGTCTACATTAATTAGCAGCAGCCCTCCAGGATGTCAGATGGGACCAGTTCTTGAAATTTGACACATTTTGCACCTGGGTATCGGCCACTAGCAACCGAGTAAAGATGTCTGGGTGCCAATATGGCGCCTGAGGTCTCCTCCATCTGAAGGCAGTGTTAGAAACTCAGATATATAAACTAGATGCCAAATAGCTCCTTAAACCAAGGTTACAGTCACCAAAATGGAATCTCTAGTTGCCATTTGGGGGCAAGACGGCTCCAATGTCTTATTTTTCAAAGAATAGACTGACTGGGATTGATTCCCAGTTAAACATCTGGCTAGTTCAGAGGACAACCTTGAGCCAGGGTAAGAGCTATGAGAACTTCAAAAAGAGCAGTCCCTTGATCCAGGGACAGCCCACATTATTGGCCTATTCTGATCTCTTTTTCTTAATGGTGACAGGTATCATTCATAATGTAGGAATATTCTTCACAACAGTGAGCAGGGCAGTGGGACGGGGCAAGTGAAGACAAGCTGCAACCATTCACTGTAAGATCGTTCACTGCTCCTGCTCAGGCTGTACAGAAAAAGCATTTTGGTTCCTGAAATTCATTCCGATTGTGCAGTTAAAATGTAACTGATAGAATTCTACAGGATGTGGTATTAATGTGTGAAAACAATCTGGATCCAATTATTCCCAGGCATGCACCTCCAGATGGTGGAGATGCCGTCCTGGTGCCCCAGGCATCTTCACTTGGTGACAAGTGGCTGACAGCCAGGTGCAAAATGTGCCTGGCTCCTGGCTAATTTCAAACACGGTCTGGAGGTGCCTGTCTGGGGATCCTTGCATCTTGACTGTTTTCACACAGAATTCCCCCATCCTGTAGAATTCTATCTTGTATTTTATCTGCAAAATCAGAATGAATTTCTGGAACCAAAAAGTCGTACTGAAAAATATGACTTTAACCGTCTGGCCCAAAAATGGCAACTAGGCATTCAGTTTTGGCGACTGTAACCCTGCTTGAAGGAGCCATTTGCTGCCCAGCTTGTGTATTTTAGTTTCTAACACTGGGTGGGGCATTCCTGGTGCTACAGAGCTGCCAAGGATTGTGTGTGGAACCGTCTGCCTGCACATCAAATGCTCTACTTCTAAGCTTGAGGACCTTTCTGTCTCAATATCTTGGATGGTGGTATCCTTTTTCCTTGCCCATAGGAGTCCAGCTCCTTTTTTGTTTTGAATACACTGTGAGATAAAGGTAAAGGGACCCCTGACCATTAGGTCCAGTCATGACCAACTCTGGGGTTGCGCGCTCATCTCGCTTTATTGGCCGAGGGAGCCGGCATACAGCTTCTGGGTCATGTGGCCAGCATGACTAAGCCGCTTCTGGTGAACCAGAGCAGCACACAGAAACGCCGTTTTCCTTCCTGCCAGAGCGGTACCTATTTATCTACTTGCGCTTCGTGCTTTCGAACTGCTAGGTTGGCAGGAGCAGGGACCGAGCAACGGGAGCTCACCCCCTCGCGGGGATTTGAACCACTGACCTTCTGATCGGCAAATCCTAGGCTCTGTGATTTAACCCACAGCGCCACCCGTGTCCTCCTTAAAGAGCAAAATCTTTGAACTCTGCTTATTCATAGCACTTGTTACATTGTTCTATCTCGGAAATGGCTACAAAATATTTGGGCAGGTTCCCTTTTTTTGGCTTTGTAAACTGTCCTTGGACTTGGGTTTATTTGTCCAAGATAGCTGCGTGTATGCCATTTTCAAAAAAAATGTCCTTTTTTGAAATGGATGTTCTCAAAACTTCTTAGTATAAGGCATTTCTTTTTTATAATGTGGATACACGATGTTCAGCCAGCAACAAAATGGCGCATGCCAGGGGTGCATTGCAGCTGAGATTTCATAATCTTTAATGGCAAAGTTGGCTGGGGTGAGAATGTTTTCTTTGTCTTGAATACATTCTGAATATAATGTCCAAAGGGGGAATGCAACAGTTTCTTAGACTCGGGCTCTCTCTTCCCTCCCCAACCCCTAATTTTCTTTCCAATTTGCTTGACTGCATTTGGAATTGCTGAATTTCTTAAGACTTGACTGCAAGCCAAGGCAATCGCCGTAGGCACGAACCTATCTTTGATTCTAGCACAGTGGTTCTCCGGACAGCTTGGTCCAAATTCATACACAGTACAATTCCAGGAAGGTTATTTTGCAAAAGTTCACTGAGTGCAACAGTTGGGTGCCCGGGCTTCTTTAATTGGTTCCAAGTGGCTGATAGCCGGGTGCAAAAGGCGCCAGGCGAATTTTAAATGCTGCTTAAAACTTGCTATAAAGAGACATGAAAAAGGAATGGTGTACATGTTCTCTGTTTTAAATGATGTAAAGTGTAAAGTTGGGCAAGAGCTTAAGTTACTGAAAACAGTTTAAAACGCACTGAATTTTGGTATATCCAAAGAGCTGTGATACTCTTCCAAAGGGATAGTCATCTAGGGTGCAGTGTATCTGCAACTTTGAAACGGCCCTGTTTGATAGCTAGTTGTATTTTTGGTCACGCTACCGGTTGTGCGGGCTTTTGTTCCGGCTGTAGAAAAGTTTCCATGGATGAATGCAGTGAAAACATTCCAACTCTCAGTGCATGGCTTGTGGACCGCATTGTGCAGCAGGGCAATTCCGCCCCGTCAGTAGATCTTCATTCTTAATTCCACCCCTGTATATGTTGTTGTTTGCAGCCTGCCTTTATTTGGGTTGCAACCCCATCGTGGGTCTTGACTGAAGACTCAATGGCTTGCACTCACCCACTCCTCCTCCTCCTCCTCCTGTTGTGCTGCACTACTAACCAGTGTTAGAAACTGGGATAGAAAAGCTAGGAGCCCAATGGCTCCTGGGACCTGGGTTGTGGGCGCCAAAACAGAATGTCTGGTTGCCATTTTGTGGGGTGTTCGGCAACACTTTTCATTACCTTGATAAGCATGAAGTAATGCACAGTTCACATAAAGCGATACATTGTTAATATCACATTTTTAAGAGAAATTGTTTAACTGGGTGTTGACAATAAACATATGGGCACCATACTTCAGTTTTCAAAACACACTACTTTTTATTGTTAAACTCCTTAACGTATTGCCTATCCTTAACGTATACTCGGGAGCTTCAAAGCACATACATTTCAGTCTTCCTGAAGAGTCAGCCAGGCTCCAAAAATGGCACCCAGACTTTTTGAGGGGCTCGCAAATGGAGAATCTTTAGGCGCAAAATGCACCTGGCGCCCTGTTAATTTCGAACCCTGCTACTAACCCAGCACCAGGTGAAGGGAGAGTTTCAGAGAGCATGGGATTCACCCATCAGCTTCCCTTGTTTAAATGTGCCGATCTTGGCTACTAGCCAAGTTCACCGGACTCGTGGCTGGAGGCATGGGCTGCGTTGACACGCCACGTTCCCCTCCATTAGTTGTGCTACTTTCTGGCTAGTAGCGATTCCAGGAAGATGAAATTATTCAAGCCTCGCTGACTGCGGGGAAATGGTTTTGGAGCTGTCCACCAAAGTAATGGAAATGGATATTGACATAAGATACATTCAAAGAAGCATGCCAACTTCAAAGTGCATGCACTTAGGTAGGCCCTGGGGAATGCAACCCAAAACCTTCCAGTGAGTTCTCAAAATCTAACTTGAAAGCTGCATTCCCTGGGCAAAGGTTGAGGAGATGTGGAAGGCTGCACTCAAAGGCTGCGTTCAATATCTTTTCTTACAGCTTGTTCCGCAGAGAGATCTTTACACCCAGTGTTAGAAACTCAGGTATATAACCTAGGCACCAAATGGCCTCTTAAACCAAGGTCACAGTCGCCAAAACGGAATGCCTAGTCGCCATTTTGGGGCAAGGAGGCTCTAAAGTCTTATTTTTCAAATGGTGGACTGGCTATCAATTAAGCATCTGGCCACTTCAGAGGACGACCTTGAGCTAGGTTAAGAACTTGGAGAACTTGAAGAAAAGTCCCTTGATCTGGGGACAGTCCCCATATCTATTGGCCTCTTCCGACCTCTTTCTTTAATGGTAACACGTTCATGTTGTTGTTGTTTAGTCATTTAGTCATGTCCGACTCTTCGTTACCCCATGGACCAGAGCACGCCAGGCACTCCTGTCTTCCACTGCCTCCCGCATTTTGGTCAAACTCATGCTGGTAGCTTCGAGAACACTGTCCAACCATCTCATCCTCTGTCGTCCCCTTCTCCTTGTGCCCTCCATCTTTCCCAGCATCAGGGTCGTTTCCAGGGAGTCTTCTCTTCTCATGAGGTGGCCAAAGTCTTGGAGCCTCAGCTTCAGGATCTGTCCTTCCAGTGAGCACTCAGGGCTGATTTCCTTAAGAATGGATAGATTGATCTTCTTGCAGTCCATGGGACTCTCAAGAGTCTCCTCCAGCACCATAATTCAAAAGCATCAATTCTTCGGCGATCAGCCTTCTTTATGGACCAGCTCTCACTTCCATACATCACTACTGGGAAGACCATAGCTTTAACTATACGGACCTTTGTTGGCAAGGTGATGTCTCTGCTTTTTAAGATGCAAGAATATTCTTCACAACTGTGAGGAGGGCAATGGCAAGTGAAGCCAAGCAACAACCATTAAATATAATGTTTACTTCTCCTGCACAGAAACAGCTTTTCGGTTCCAGAAATTTATTCTGAAACCTGGAAAACCTGAACAGCCACTGCCATTCAGTGAGAAATATACTGGATGGAGCCCTGATCTGGCTCGGTGTAAGGCCGTTCCCTAAGGATGTAAACAACCACTTGGTTATGGCCTGTAAGGACGGCTTCCCAGGACACCTGTGGGCTTAGTAACTTCCAGGGATTGCAAAGCTCGGAACAAATTGATGTGGTTAAAGGTTGGCACAAAGTGTTCTCGTGTGGCAACTGCGTGGTGACATGGGTTTGCAATGCTTGCCTGCTCTCAACAGATGTGCTTCCTGCTTCCTTAGCTTTTAGCCGGCATTCCATCCTGTTGCTCTTTTTATCAGGCTCTGGGGGGATCTGACTGCACACCACCCCTCTGGAAGGCATTTTCCAAAAGGCGAAACAGAAACAAGTCTTCGGTGTGCCTTTGTTTATTTGCTTTTCGCAGCACTTCCAAATCTCTTCCTGCATCGTGGGGGGGGGGGGGGGACCTTGGGACAGGCTGTTTCAGTTTTGGATTCGGCCTTTGAAAAAGTGCTTCAGAAACATAGTTGCATCTTTTTGTGTAGGAGGGGCGCCTGAATTAATTGAAACTGCCCCTATAAACTGGTTTACTCTCTTCTCTCACCCTGCCCAGACGGAATTTCAGGCAGAATTGACAAATGCTGGTGGAAAGCTCATAGTCGTCGACTTCTCTGCCACATGGTGCGGACCATGCAAAATGATCAAGCCGTTCTTCCACGTAAGTAAACTGCTCTGAGTCTACCGGGTGGATAAAAATCAATGAACTTTTTTTAAAAAAAAAAATCAGATTTTTAAAATAAAATGCTTTTGGAGCAAAATCCTTTCTAAAGATAGATTTCTATTTAAGTTACATTATAGTCCATTATAGTCCAAAGGCTATCAGGAAATAAGGATTTGTTTTAAGTTTTTCATGTGTGCTAAAACTCAAAAATAAAATAGAATAGAATGCTTTAAATCAAGTCTTCCTGACTAGTGATTTAAATTGTGATTTAAATCGATTTGATTTAAATCAAATCCACCCTGAATGTCTAGTTGTCATTTTTGGGCAAGAGGGCTCTAAAGTTTACTTTTCAAATGGTGGACTTGCTATCTGTTAAACATCTGGCTAGTTCAGATGTGACAACCTTGAGGCAGGTTAAGAGCTTAGAGAACCTGGAGAAAAGTCCCTTGCTCCAGGGACCGTCCCCATATCTATTGGCCTGTTCCTACCTCTTTTTCTTAATGGTGACATGAACCATTCATAACATAGGAATATTCTTCACAACTGTGAGCAGGGCAGTGGGACAGGGTAGGTGGAGACAAGTGACAACAGTGAGCTATCACATCGTTCATTGCTCCTGCTCAGGCTGCACAGAAAAAGAATTTTGCTTCCAGAAATTCATTCCGGTTGTGCAGATAAAATATAACTGATAGGATTCTACAGGAAGGATCCCCAGAATGTGGAGATGTCACATGCCATCATGGCGCCCAGGCATCTTCAGTGGCCCTGGTGCCTGGCTAATTCCGAACCCTGAATAGTGCTCCTATACATTTTTAAGGTGGGACACTTTAATTTCCTCCCTGCCGTCCCAGCACAACAGGAGATGAGACCGTTTCGTCGTCGTCTTCCCCTTGGTAGTTGCCAATCACTTCCTTTTTGCCTGCAGACCAGACTTGGCATCTTGCTCATCATGGTAGGCTGGGAAAGAGACGCCTGGAACGTGACTGAGGACTAGAACTTGTGGGAGAAACCATGGTTGCCTTGCTCATGAGCTTGTGTGGATGGGGGATACTTGCAAATTGACATTGGTCCTGCTCAACAACCTCAAACATCAAGAGGGTGGACCCTTGAATTGTCCCCTCAGCTTCCTTTCAGCTTTCCCGTAGCCCATGAACCCTGAGGAGGAGAGAGCAGAGCAGTAGAGGTTCTGCCCACTGATTCAGCTGCTTGCCCTAGCTGCCAGGGAACGAGAATGACCCATGGCCAAACTGGAAGGCTCCCAAAGATGAACCTTGCCCAGCCTTCTGGGAAATGATTTATAATGAGATTAAGAAAGTGCTTAAGTGCACCTTTAACAAGAAACCAGAGGCATTTCTCTTGGGTATGGTCGGCCAGCTGGTGCCGAAGAAGGATAAGAATTTCTTTTTGTATGCTACTACGGCAGCAAGGATTCTTCTAGCAAAGTATTGGAAGACACAAGAGCTACCCACGCTGGAGGAATGGCAGGCGAAAGTGATCGACTTTATGGGACTGGCAGAAATGACCGGCAGAATCCGCGACCAAGAGAAAGAGACTGTGGAAGAAGACTGGAAGAAGTTTAAGACGTATCTTAAGAATTATTATAAAATTGAGGAGTGCTAAAATGCTGAGGGAAAGGAAGACGTAGAATTGCAGCGGTAAACTGTGTTTGATTTTAGGGTGGAATTGAAAAGGAGAATGAATTTATATTTAATTGGCTAAGAAGGGTTGCTGAATAATTGTTTAAAATTAAGGATGCAAAAAGGGGAAGGTATGGGGAAGTCCGGGAAAAGAGGTTTATGGAAATAAGGTAAAGAAAATATGACTTTTTGTGTTTGTTTTTATGTTGTTTTTGTGTATGTTAAAAATTTGGAAATCAATAAAAATTTTATTTAAAAAAAAAAAAAGATGAACCTTGCCCAGTCTGTTGAAGGGATCCTCTACCCAACACGTCAACTCCTTTTATGCTCAGATTGACCCCATCATCTCTGCCCACTTGCTTGGGGGTGGCTAACGGGGGCTTCCATGTATGAGAGAGTAGATAACTCACTGCTGGAAGGGAAGCTACAGGGAACCAGGCAGAGGGTCTTCTCGGTAGCGGCGCCCTCCCTGTAGAACGCCCTACTGTCAGATGGCAAGGAGATGAAGAACACAACTTTTAGAAGACATCTGAAGGCAGCCCTGTTTCAGGAAGGTTTTTAATGTTTGACATTTTATGTTTTTCTATGTGCTGGAAGCTGCCCAGAGTGGTTGGGACAACCCAACCAACTGGGCATGGTATATTATTTTTATTTTTATTTATTATTAATAATAAATAATAACCTCTCTCCTCCTCTCTAGTATAACCCTCTCTCCTTTCTTTACCCAACAGAGTCTTCTCGAAAAGTATCCAGATGTAGTGTTTATTGAAATCGACGTGGATGATGCTCAGGTAAATTCTAGAGTGCGGCTGTCAAAATAGAAGTGTGTGTGTGTGTGTGTGTGTGTGTGTGTGTGTGAGAGAGAGAGAGAGAGAGAGAGAGAGAGAGAGAGAGAAAGAAAGAAAGAGAAAGAAAAAGAAAGAAAGAAAGAAAGAAAGAAAGAGAAAGAAAGAAAGAGCTGTAGCTATGTATTTTAAGGACTCGTCTCTTGGGGAAACACTTGCACTTTGCAGACGGTTCTGGACAATGTCCTCCTAGGGGGCAGGTGTCACTCAGACTTCGTTACCAAGTATTCAGCTTGGGACCAGAACCACCTGAAGCATGGTCTCACCCCTTTTAGACCGACTGGATCACTGCGATCTGTGGAAGGGTCCTCTTGCAGATGCCCATCTTATCAGGAGGTCTGTTCTGCACAACACAGGGATCAGCCTTTAGTGCTCTGACACCCAAACTTCAGAATTCCCTCTCCTTGAATACTCAACGGGCTCTGCCTCTGTTGTCCTTTTGGTGCCTGCAGAAGACCTTCCTCTGTCAACAAGCCGTTTAAGTTGTGGCCTTTCCCCGCTCTGTGTTGGGAATGCTTTTAGGATATATCATTGTTTAGTCACATGTTGTTTGCCACCCTGGTCTCCTTTGGGAGAAATGGTGTCATATATGTTTAACGAACAACCCCAGGCTTCACCAGAACAAACAAAACAACTTCATGCTATCGCAGTCCCAGAAATAAGGATGGAACTATGTAAAGGTGAACCTGGGCTTTTAAAACTGCTCGAAATGCAGAATTTCTCTTGCCAAGGAGCCCTGGGAATTTGTAGCTTGGCCAGTGCTGACCATTCCATTCTCAAGCCTTGGCTTCACAGAACTAAACTTCCCAGGCAAGAGGGAATTTACTGTTTAAACTGGCTTCACTACGTGGTGTGGTAGATAGGGTGTGACATTTTGCAATTCTCGGCATTTACCCAGCTGCAATTTACAAAATTATTTTTTTTGGGGGGGGGGGTGGATATTAAAATGGTATAGAAGTTTAGAATACATATTGGCTATTCCTCCATTAGCCCTAAGGGTAGACGAGCATGACATTGTGCAATTGGAACATTGCTGTTCCATAGTTCTTATTCCCCTATGGCTAAGAGAAATGCAAATGGGCGACTTGTGCATAATATGGTTTGCCTTGGTGCAGGCAAAACTTAAGGTCCACAAATGACAACATTTTGGAGGTCCCAGGTCGCAAGGTGGTTAGATTGGTCACAACTAGGGCCAGGGCCTTTTCAGTACTGGCCCTGACTTGGTGGAATGCTCTGTCACAAGAGACCAGGGCCCTATGGGACTTGACATCTTTCCGCAGGGCCTACAAGACAGAGCTGTTCCACCTGGCCCTTGGTTTGGACTCAGTCTGACCCTTAAGTTTCCCTCACCTTATGGTTTTGATCTATGGGCTACTTTTAAAATGAGGCTGCATTTTAGATTGCATTTTAACCTGTATTTTAAATTGGTCCCGTCCCCCCCATTATGAGTTTGCTGTAATTTTACTGGTGTTAGCCACCCTGAGCCTGGCTCTGGCCGAGGAGGGTGGGGTATAAATATTTATTATTATTATTATTATTATTATTATTATTAAATGAGCTGCAGCTTCTTCCTTGCCTTGTGGAAAATATCCCTGTTGCATCTTATTCTTCTTCTTCCCTCCCTCTCCTCTCCCCCTCCCCCTCGAATCTTTATAAGTGGTTCAGCTTCTTTTCAGGTTTTCCTGATCTTGGGTACCAACTCATGTGTTCACCTGAGACTAATACAGATAACCTCTTTCATCTCCTTTAGGATGTTGCCGCTCACTGTGACGTCAAGTGCATGCCAACATTCCAGTTCTACAAGAACAATCAAAAGGTATGTGTAGTCCCACATTTCCGGCAAAACATCTCGTGGGGGGGGGGGCATGGGACGCCACCTCCAGAATTATTTTTTTTGGGTGGGGAAGGGAGGCACTATATTCAGTTGTTGGGGGTCTTGTGAGGCATCCCTCTTGTATATACAGTGGTGCCTTGCTTCTCAAACTTAATCCGTTCCGGGAGTCCGTTCGACTCCTGAAACATTTCGAAAACCAAGACGCAGCTTCCGATTGGCTACAGGAGCTCCCTGCACGCAGTCGGGAAGCTGCGGAAGCAGTGTCGGCTGTTTGGCTTCCGAAAAGTGCTCACAAACTGGAACACTCGCTTCCGGGTTTGCGGCATTTGGGAGCCGATTTCTTTGGGAGCCAAGCCGTTCAGGAAACAAGGTACCACTGTATACAGTGACACACACCTGGTGGCAAAGGGATAATAATAATAATAAATTTATTATTTATACCCCGCCCATCTGGCTGGGCTTCCCCAGCCACTCTGGGCGGCTTCCAAAAAAATATTAAAATACTATAATACATCAAACATTAAAAGCTTCCCTAAACAGGGCTGCCTTCAGATGTCTTCTAAAAGTCTGGTAGTTGTTGTTCTCTTTGACATCTGGTGGGAGGGCGTTCCACAGGCAAGGAGCCACTACCAAGAAGGCCCTCTGCCTGGTTTCCTGTAACTTGGCTTCTCACAGTGAGGGAACTGCCAGAAGGCCCTCGGTGCTGGACCTGTGTCCGGGTAGAACGATGGGGGTGGGGACGCTCCTTCAGATATACTGGACGAAGGCCGTTTAGGGCTTTAAAGGTCAGCACCAACACTTTGAATTGTGCTCGGAAATGTACTGGGAGCCAATGTAGGTCTTTCAAGGCCGCATTCTGGATTAGTTGTAGTTTCCGGGTCACCTTCAAAGGTAGCCCCACGTAGAGTGCATTGCAGTAATCCAAGCGGGAGATAACCAGAGCATGCACCACTCTGGCGAGGCAGTCCGCAGGCAGATAGGGTCTCAGCCTGCGTACCAGATGGAGCTGGTAAACAGCTGCCCTGGGCACAGAATTAACCTGCGCCTCCATGGACAGTTGTGAGTCCAAAATGACTCCCAGGCTGCGCACCTGGTCCTTCAGGGGCACAGTTACCCCATTCAGGACCAGGGAATGCCTGTTGAGTCTACCTCTGAGGCTTCAGGTGCCAGATTTCATCATGTGCATCGCTTGTTAGGTTATGGGTAGCAGTGGCTGTGGCCGGGGGAATACTGCAATTCTCTGGCAGGATTCAAAATTAGCCGGGCGTGTTTGTGACTGGCGGGGGTCCCATTTCTGCCACGTGGAGATCTCTGGGTGCCATGCTGGCGACAGACAACTCCACCTGGCTGGTCCCTCCAGCTTTCTTGAGCAGGTAAGTAGAAAAGCTTATTTATTTCATTTATAGCCCCCTCCTCAGTTAATCAACAACCCCGTGAGGTGGGTTAAGAGGCTGCGACTAGCTCCAAGGTCACGCAGTGAGCTTCAGGACAGATTGGAGATTTGAACCCTGGTCCCCCAGGTCCTGGTCTGACATTCTAACCACTAAACCACACTGCCTCCCTAGAGTACTTCTGCTCTGGGGCAGCTCTATAAATTAAGCAGATAAATAAATAACTAGGGGGGAAGCAAAATGTTCCTTAGAGAACGATCTGAAATATTTTCCTTGAAGCTTGAATTTGTTTTATTCCAGATTGTTTTATTTGATGTTTTGATGTGCTCTCAACCACTTTAGAGATTTTTCCTTTAAAATATAAAGCAGCGTAGAAATGAGGAATAATGATAAAATCTTGCTGATTAAAAGGATCATTTTGTTTGTGGTGATGGAACCTTGGTTTAAGGGGCCATATATATGTGTGTGGGATGTTATTAGGGTTTATAGAGAAAAGTACAAAACTTCCTCTTTTTTTGGCCAAACTGAAACTTATCTAAATGCAATAAAAACAAAGAGGAGGAGGAGAAAGGAGTAAAGAAAAATATTTAATTAAAAAAAGATTAAGAGGGAGAAAATAAAATTCAGAAGAGACTTCCGATTCTTCTGTCTGCTATATGTAAACAACATTCACTTCTTCTACTCCAATAGAACACCCAACAATTAGCCCTTATATGTTTGAGTTTCTAATACTGCACAAGTAATAACAAAAGTGGAATTCTGAGGCTAGGATGAATGACAGAGAGAGAGGCTGGAAACTGAGAATGAAGCTGCTAAGAAACCTGTGTCTGGTGACTTCTGTCTGGAACAGGAGAAAATTACAATTGTCTTGACATGAAAAGCATGCATCTTTTGAGCGTCCATAAACTATAAGTGTTAGCAAGTGTGCATTTCTGTGTGACTTTGAATGCTCTCAATTTGTCTGCTTTGTTACTTCAAAAATGATGGTTTGAAAGAAAGGCCTGAACTTGGAATTCCTGTATTTCAGGTGCATGAATTCTCTGGAGCGAACAAAGAGAAGCTGGAAGAGACCATCAAGAATCTAAAGTAACCTAACCCACAGATTCCTAAATCATAAAAAAGTGCTGACTGTTAAATTATAGCCTTTTCTACATAATGAACTGATCAAGTTAGATCATGTATCCAAATACACTTTTGACTCGTTGGCCTGTAAATGAGAAGAATAAAAATGTTTAAAACGGGTGTCGCTGCATGAATCTTGTGGCTTCGCTGTTAAAAAACACAATACAACAAGCGTCAGCTCTGTATTCCTTTATTACAGCTGTCAGTAAGAAAGTAAGCAAATTTAGAAGAAAGCAGAGTTTAAAACTTAAGGAAAACAACCTTGTTGGGGGGTTAGTTTTACGTTGAGCTGAATGCATGGCGCCAAAATATTTATGGGTATGTTTAACGGGTGGTAGCAATTTTTTTAAGGGCTCAAAACAATTGTAAGCTGCCCTCAACCAAGACCCCTTTCCTTAGGGAGGGTATGGACAATATGTAATCAATATGTTGGTTTACCTAAATCATTTTTATTTCAAAATACCCACACATTAAAATAATAGCATTTTTATGCAGTGAAGGGTAGAAATCCAGCATTAATTTTGTAACCTCCACTATGGATTGGAAGGAGGGTGTTTTTGAGCATCCTTATGGGGGCAATAAAATCTCCCCCCCCCCCCCCCCCGCTCATACCAGATGTTTTCCAGAAGAAAAATGGTTGCAGGCTTGTAAGGTAATAAAAGAGGACAGAGGATTCTACACATGCCTCTACCACTCCTTAAAATTGGGACATCCTACTTACTACAAATCTTTCCCAACACCTAACCCTTGGAGTACACGGGCTCAGGCTTCAGCATATTCGTGTTACGCAAGCAACAGGAGCAAACTGGCATGTTTATGAATGAGATTTTGGCAGTTAAAAGAGGGAGTAGTCATTTATTGTGCTGAATTTCATGCCAGAGTAAGCCACGTGCCCGTCAGACTTTTAGGACTGCCTTCCCAGTGTTTTCTCCTTTGAGCATTCCCATGAATGCTGCCGGCATGTTTTCAAAGCCCTGGGTGATGTGTTCTTGGCACTTAATTTTCCCCTGTACAAAAAAAAATAAAAATGGGTTTTAGATTTCAGTTTGTTTCTAAACAATCCATGAAAAAGTTTCCACTTTAATTTACTGTATCAGGGTGGGGGCACTGAGCCAGGTTAATAATAATAATAATATTTATACCCCGCCCATCTGGCTGGGTTTCCCCAGCCACTCTGGGCGGCTCCCAACAGAACACTAAAAACAGAATAAAACTTCAAAAAGGTTTTTTCTTCTTCTAAAAGTCAGATAGTTGTTTACTTCCTTGTCATCTGATGGGCAGGCGTTCCACAGGGCGGGCGCCACCACCGAGAAGGCCCTCTACCTGTTTCCCTGTAACCTGCCTTCTCGCAGTGAGGAAACCACCAGAAGGCCCTCGGAGGTGGACCTCAGTGTCTGGGCAGAACGATGGGGGTGGAGACGCTCCTTCAGGTATACAAATGCCCAGCAGCCCCACTTTTCACCTGGGGTAGCACAGATACTCCCAACCCTCACTCTCATTCGGGGGAGGGGTTCTTTTATCTCCAACTGTTATAGGCTCTTACCGCTCATGGCAGCCAAAAAACTTACTTCCCTTCCCCACCAAAAAATTATATGGGGTGATGGCACCTTGGTTCTCATGGTGACCCCTGAATTAGGCTGAAGCCCAGAGGGAAACCCCTCTTTGGGGTCGACCTTCCATCTTTTCCCAGTTTGACTTTGAAGTTGTTTTACAGCAGGAATGTACAGTGGTACCTCGGGTTACATACGCTTCAGGTTACACACTCCGCTAACCCAGAAATAGTGCTTCAGGTTAAGAACTTTGCTTCAGGATGAGAACAAAAATCGGGCTCCGGCAGCGGGGCGGCATCAGCAGGCCCCATTAGCTAAAGTGCTTCAGGTTAAGAACAGTTTCAGGTTAAGTACGGACCTCCGGAACGAATTAAGTACTTAACCCGAGGTACCACTGTATACACTTCTGGGTTTGCCATGGCCGTAACCTGAAGCTCCCATATGCAGAGGTATGATTGTATACCGACAGATCACGATGTCTGGAATAAAGATGGAGCTACGTAGAGGCGGTGGCTGGCTTTTCGGGTTTTCCCTGCATCTTGAATTTTGCCAGCGCCTTCTCTGGGGATTCGCTGTCCCAAGAGTTTCAAAAATTACGAAACCGCTATCACAATATGGACTTCAAACCGGTTTCGGATGATATATCGCCCAGCCCTAACGCGCATCATGATTCATGATATATTGCCAGGTCATAAATTATGAGACCAATATCACAATACGGACTTGGGTCAAGCTTCACGACTCGCAGGTCCAAGGACAACACAGAACAAACTTACCTCTGCGACCCATTTCAGCAGTGCCATCGTACCTTCCTCTCTCCTGTCCGCCCAGCGCTGGACGACGAACCCTTCCATGCGCAGCTCTTTTAGGATCATCATAAGCTGCATATAAGGTCCTGGAAGAGACACGAGGGAAAAGGGTTAGTGAAATTTGCACGCTACAGGCAGTTTGCACCAGCTTTAGCTTCATGTTAGAATTGCACAGTCAGAAGGGACCTCAGGCATCATTTATTCCAACCCCCCGAACTCGGCGCAGGGTGCAAATACTAGTCATGGCTCAGTGGCAGAGTTATCTTGCGGGGTCAATGCCTGACGTCTCCAGGTAAAGGGACCCCTAACCATTAGGTCCAGCCGTAGCAGACTCTGGGGTTGCAGTGCTCCTCTCGCTTTATTGGCTGAGGGAACCGGCGTACAGCTTCCAGGTCATGTGGCCAGCATGACTAAACCGCTTCTGGCGAACCAGAGCAGTGCACGGAAACGTCGTTTACCTTCTCACGGGAGCAGTACCTATTTATCTCCTTGCACTTTGACGTGCTTTCGAACTGCTAGGTTGGCAGGAGCAGGGACCGAGCAATGGGAGCTCACCCCGTCGCGGGGATTCGAACCACGACCTTCTGATTGGCAAGTCCTAGGCTCTGTGGTTTAACCTACAGTGCAACCCGCGTCCCTTGGCGTCTCCAGGTAGGACTGGCAATTCCCCCTGCCTCAAACTTCAGAGCCACAACCGGTCAGGGTTGACAATACTGAGCAAGACAAGCTAATGGTTTGACTTGGTGCAAGGAGACTTCCTACATTCCTGTAGTTTTCATGGCAAGCTTCTATCACTGCTTGGGAGACCAAGGCAGCGTGCAAGCTCATTTCTCTTCAAAAAAAGGAAATCAAGCATATTTTTCAATACGAACAAGTGTCTTCCCCCCATCTTTTTGCAAATCCAGTTGAGCAAATATTTCAGCTGCACAGCTAATGCAGGCTTTTCCTAGCTGATAACTTGTGTCCCCCCCCTTCTTTCCCTTCATAATCCAGAGGTGCTTCTGCACTAGGGGTTTAAGATAGAATAGCCGTGCTTGGTCCCTCTCACTTCTTACTTTTTTCATCACCAAATTGCTTTCCTCCTCCCTGTTTTCCCTGTGCTTCTTCCTGTCTGCTGGAGGAAAAGTTGGGGAAAGGAACCTGATGGAGCAGAAGGTCAGGCAACTCAGTCACCTTGGAACTGCCAAGAGGAAAGACGCCATCTTTGACCAAAGCCCAGTTAACTATTGTTCCACAACTTCCCATTCCAGCAGAGATCGCAGGGCTTTCACATAATCCTGTTGCACAGCTCCCCCTAACAGTCAAAATAAGCTCAGAGCAGAACTGTTGTTTTTTTAAATAAATTTTTTAAAGCCCACAAAAAACTGTGCTCTTCGCTTTGTCATTCTTACCAACAGCCCTGTGAGGTAGGCGACACTGAAGCACTGCCTCTTGCTTAATTCTGCCCAAACTGTACAGCTAGGTAAAGGTAAAGGACCCCTGACCATTAGGTCCAGTCTCCGACTCTGGGGTTGCAGCACTCATATCGCTTTATTAGCCGAGGGAGCTGGCATACAGCTTCCGGGTCATGTGGCCAGCATGACTAAGCCGCTTTTGGCGAACCAGAGAAGCGCACAGAAACGCAGTTTACCTTCCCGCTGGAGTGGTACCTATTTATCTACTTGCACTTTGACGTGCTTTCGAACTGCTAGGTTGGCAGGAGCAGGGACTGAGCAACGGGAGCTCACCCCGTTGTAGGGATTCGAACCGCCAACCTTCTGATCGGCAAGTCCTAGGCTCTGTGGTTTAACCCACAGCAATTTTTAACCGAGGTTTCTAGGCCCGATACTCTTTTTCATTACATCCCAGCGGCTGAAAGGAGTAACCGTGAATGCCAATCACAAACCAGTGATTAGCAAGTTTCGCTACCGCTTCCAAGTGCTTTGCAAGAGAAATGGTGAGCTGACTTGTACCAAGCGTCCCACTAACTTCAGAAGACTAGGAGTGTTTGGAAACTGCATTGGGAGGAGGGGCAGATAACCCAACTAGAAGCCAATTAGGAGCCCGAGTTTCAATTGCTCAACTGTGCTGCTACGATAAGGGGGAACGCTGAAATTATTTTCAAAGCAGCAGCAAGTGGTTTCTTTTTTTATATATATAAATTTTTATTAATTTTTCAACTTACCATTTTCAACAGTAATTAAACATACCGTCATTTCTTACACCATTTTTTTTTACTTCCACCAATCACATCTGACAATTTTCCAATCTAATCACTTAATCACATTTCTAATCACATTTCTTACTTCCCCTATTACATTTAACTCTCAAAACTAGCATCTCTCTTCTTTGCAATATTTCATATATTTCTCCTTACAAAACTGTCTTGTAGTCCTACTAGCGTAATTTGTTGATTACAGTAGCAGCAAGTGGTTTCTAGCTCACTACGGACCTCTTGTGGTGTCAAACTATTCGGCTCCTCAAATAGGTATTTCAGAAATGTTGCCTGTATGGCCTTATCAAGCTACACTGAATGCTACTATACAAAGGATCCCTGAAAAGATCCAGCAAATGTTATAGCCTTTGTTGTTGTTTTTGAGCAGGAGCTTCTGTCGTCTACACTCAGGTTGCTTCCACACACTAACCCAGGGGTCAGCAAACTATGGCCAAGGGGCCGGATGCGGCCCACCGGGCTCGTAAATCCGGCCTGCGGACCCTGCCGCCCGCTCGATCAGTCCACACATTAAACCAGCGCAGTGCAGACGCCCCGCCATGCGGGGACTGACTTCCACAATGCTGGTGTGGCTTCGGATTGGCTGCAGGAATTCCTGCAGCCAATCCGAAGCCACGGACGCCTCTGTGCGGCGCCCCTTCCTTCCCGCTGAGGCGGCAGTGTATGGCCAAGAGTTGAAAGGGAGGAAGTGGCGGTGGCAGGGAGGCTGCTTCTGCCGCCCAGGGCAGCAGCATGGGCTCTGCGCCCTGCAGACCCCTGGCCGAGGCAGAGGACAATGACGACGCTGCTGAAGACGAGGCGGCGGTGGCATGAGTGGCGGGTCCTTTTGGGAGAGGGGGAGTCTCCTTTCAGGAGAAGGTGGGTCCGGCCCCCCACAAGGTCTGAGGGACAGTGGACCAGCCCCCTCCTGAAAGGCTTGCTGACCCCTTCACTAACCGTTTCTCACCGCCTCCATTTCCATTTCTCACTGGAGGCAGTGAGAGATTTTACTTTCCTGGGCTCTATGATCACTGCAGATGGTGACAGCAGTACCAAAATTAAAAGACGCCTGCTTCTTGGGAGAAAAGCAATGATAAACCTAGACAGGATCTTAAAAAGCAGAGACATCACCTTGCCAACAAAGGTCCGTATAGTTAAAGCTATGGTTTTCCCAGTAGTGATGTATGGAAGTGAGAGCTGGACCATAAAGAAGGCTGATCGCCGATGTCAGAGCTGCCTCCAGGTCCCAGCTCACAGAGGACCAACGCTAGGCTGTAGTTATGTACAAAAGTCTTTATTGAGATTCAGTTTCCATTTTAAAGCCGCAGCGTGCAGCTCTACGTCCCGACCTTAGACCGGCGAAGTCCCGTCTGAGTCTCCTCCCCTTCCACACCAGTTTAAGACCCTCGCCTTGCTCCACCTCTTCCTAAGTTCCTTTCTCCTCTGGGCCCTCCTGCCCGCTAGGGTCTCATCTTTCCTGGACTCCTCTGACGCTGACCCTGACGATTCTTGCCCCTCCTTCCGGCGGGCTTTAGGACCTGGTTCCCTATCCGGGCTACCTTCTGTGCCGCTCGCCTGTACCTTTGAACTTGGCGCGCGCGCCCAGCCTGCAACTTTCCTCTTGACCGTTAACTCGCTCTCCGATGGAGGCGTGGTCCACCCTGACTCATCTTCTCTCGCTGGTGGTGCATATGTGGGCTCTGACACCTGGGACTCCTCCCCCCCACTACGCTCTGGTGGGGAAGCTGGTCCTGATTTGCAACTGCTGCTCTGGGAGTCCCCGCTGGCCCCTTGCTTCTGGGGTGTCCCCCTTGGCTCGCCCCTTGCCCTGCCCATCGGCGCCCCCTTCTGTGAATCTTCCGATTCGCTGGAGAGGCTCATGGAATCTCTCGGGCTGCTGTCATATTCTCCTACGCTGCCCTCGGATTGCTCCCCCTCGCTCTCCATCTCTTCTCCTCCCTGCGCTCCCGCTGAGTCCCTGACAGCCGAAGAATTGATGCTTTTGAATTATGGTGCTGGAGGAGACTCTTGAGAGTCCCATGGACTGCAAGAAGATCAAACCTATCCATTCTTAAGGAAATCAGCCCTGAGTGCTCACTGGAAGGACAGATCCTGAAGCTGAGGCTCCAAGACTTTGGCCACCTCATGAGAAGAGAAGACTCCCTGGAAAAGACCCTGATGTTGGGAAAGATGGAGGGCACAAGGAGAAGGGGACGACAGAGGACGAGATGGTTGGACAGTGTTCTCGAAGCTACCAGTGTGAGTTTGACCAAACTGTGAGAGGCAGTGGAAGACAGGAGTGCCTGGAGCACTCTAGTCCATGGGGTCAGGAAGAGTCGGACATGACTAAACGACTAAACAACAAAACACTAACCGTTTAAAATGGAATTGCCATCCTTCGTTGACTCACGTTTTAGGGCAAACCCACACAATGCCACTGAACCATTGCATCCCAGAGCTTTCTGCGTGTTGTCTTCTTGTAGAGCCCAATTCAAAGTGCTGGTTTTGACCTATAAAGCCTTAAACAGCTCAGGACCACAATACCTCAAGGACCGCCTCTTCCCATACGAGATCATCTTCTGAGGCCCTCCTTCGTGTGCCATCTCCTTGAGGGGTCCAGAGGGTGGCAACACGAGAACGGGGCCTTCTCTGCAGTGGTTCCCTGTCTGTGGAATGCTATCCCCAGGGAAGTTTGCCTGGCACCTTCATTATACACCTTTAGGCGACAGGCAAAAACGTTCCTTTTGGTCAATCTGTTTGACATCCTATGCCCCCCCTTTTTTTTAAGGGGGTGTATTGGGTTGTTGTTTTTATTGTTATTATGTATTTTGTGATTTTATACCTTGATTTTATTCTGTGAACCGCCGAGACCCCCGGGTATAGAGCTGTATATAAATTCAACAACAACAACAATAATAATAATAGTAATTTGGAAGGGACCGCAATGGTCATCTAGTCCAACCTTCTGCAATGCAGAAATCTTTTTGCCCAATGTGAGGCTCAAACTCACAACCTTAAGATTAAGTGCTCTACCAACTGAGCTATTGAACTTTCAATTAAAAGCTTCCATTGGCAGCTTTTGGCAGTTGTTTTGCCTGTTAAACATGGCAATGGAATTCCTGAAGAACAGCCCCATTAAATTGCCAAGTTTGACCTATGTAAGCATTATAAACTTGTGCCTTTATCAGCCTGTGACCCTTTCTCCCCAGAAGCTATAAAGCAACAGACAAAAATAAAAATCCAAGTTTTACCTGTTTGGGGCACTGTGTCATTGTACAAGGAGATGGCGCCACACACAGCAATTCTCCCAAATTTCTTCATCTGGCCCAGGGCAACAGTTGAAAACTCGCCTCCGACCTGTTCAGATAAAGACCGTTACAATGTGCCATGATGCAATGCATTGAAACAAACACTAAGGGGTTTCTGCTACAATTCCCAGCACATACTGTACATTTCCCAGTATTCTTTGGGGGAAACACATGACTGCTAAACTGGTGCAAGCATGCGTTATTAAATGCATGGTGTGCGTGTGGATTTGACCACAGTATCTTTCTCTTTTCTCTCTCCATTCAGGCAGGCTGGCCACTTTTAATTTTTTTGGTGAGGGGAGGCAGGTTCCCCCCCCCCCCCGAAGCACTTTGCATGCATATCTGCTTAAATAAAATCAACTTTGGAGTTTGGACACTCTTTCTTTACTATTGAAAAACTACCCAGAAGGGGAGGAAGGTTGCTTTGTGTACTGGAAACCAAGCCATGGGTGGATCTACACACGGGGGGGGGGGGGGGAGTGACTCTATAAATAAGTCAGAAATTAAATTGTTATAACAAAGGTGGGGGGGGGGAACCACAATGTAAAAAAATGTATAGAAAATGTTTTCTCTCTGGTGCCATCTAGTGGTGCGTGTTTGTAAGGAATTCAAAACGTCGTTTGAATTCAACCGTTAAGAGGAACGGTTGAAGGAACTAGGTATGTTTATAGTCTGGATAAGAAGAGCTACAGTTCCCAGAGCTCCCTAGAAACAGGAACTGCCTGTTAAACCATTTTAGGAATTGTACCTCTAGAGGTCTGGTAAAAAACTCTCAGTGCCCTTTACAAATGACAGTATCCAAGTAGTACAATACTTGGAAGTTTTCAAACCGAAAAAAATTGCTGCAAGCAGCATCTCTTATTTCCAGGAAATTGAGGAGGTCAGGAACCAGGCCCCTGCAGTTATATGTTGGGAAGATCAAACTGGCAAGTCAATGCAGGTGTTCAAGTTATTCCAGGCAGGCTTGTTTTTACAAGGTAGGATTCTCTGGTTCAGCACACAAATCTTAGCTCCAACTTGCTGCAGGTGTGTAAGTCACTGTGGCTCGCTCAGCACCCATCCTGCCTGATATGTATGATCTAGCTGAGATTCCTGGATTAGAGCAGGTTGGACTAGATGACCCTAGAATGACCCCTTTCCATCTCTACGATTCTTCGCATTGGGACAGCCTCAGGCTGTTGTTTGCCCAACACCAAGGATGTTTTGCAGTTCACTTGCTACAGTGAAGTCTGTGCACTTGCATAACCTTGCTCTAGTGAGGTTAGATCAAAAGCTTTTGACAGCGTCCCACCCCAAACAAGCAAACAATAGCAAAAAGCTTTCCTTCAATCAGGGGTGGAGCGTGTGGGGGTCCCAGGAGGCACAATTTTTAGGGGGGGTGACCCAGGCGTCCCCATCCTGCCCTGCTTGTTTGCTAGGGGTCTCTGGGACCCGGAGCCTGGCCTCGCATCCGCATCCCCGGGCCCCTTGCTGAATGGTCGCCCAGCCAGCGCCAGGGGGACTCGACCGTGTGACGTTGACATATGAGAGTGCTGGAGGTGAAATAGTTAAACAGGTTACCCAATCAGAACCCAGGGGGTGGAGTCAGAGAGACTATAAAACCAGCTCTGGGAGGGCCAAAGGGAGGAGTTTGTTGGGAGTTGGGTGGTTGGTTGGAATGGGAGTGAATTGGGATAGAGTCTGTGGGGAGGCTGAGTTAGTGTAGCGAAATAAGCTGGGTCAGGAACAGTTAGGGGCTAGTGAGACAAGTAAATATCTGAGAGGTGGTTTAATGAGAGAGAGCAAGTAGTGGAAGTTCTAAGTCTGGATAGGAACCCCATATTTGTAATTGACCGATACCGCTTATGAAACCACACGCTTGTTAAACTGCAATAAATAAACAAAAGTTTATGTTCCAATTTAACCCTGACTGGACTCAGCATTGTACCAGGTAGGGCCTGGGTGGTGGCAGCAAGAAATAAAGTGGTGGCACAGGAATCAATAGACGGTGAAACGTCCGGGGACACTGTGTGATCGCCACAGACCGCCAAGGGCCGCACCGGCTGGCTGGGCTCATTCCTGTGTGAGTAGCTGGCACAGTGCAGCCCTGCTTGGCTTCAGCTGCAAGGGCTTGGCCATGGGCTCCATAAGCCCTCCATGCCCCACGTGCCCACCTGGCAACATTGGCATCGGCGGCTGGGGCGGTGGGTTCTGTTCACCCTCCACACCACCCCCCAGTGTGCATGCACACACGCCGTAGGTGCCAGCAAATGACGCAAACGGCCTCCGCATTTCAAGAGTTGGCGCTCCATTTGAGCTTACGTTGTCAAAGTAGCAGTCGTAGCCATCGGGCGAAGCTTTCTTCAGGGCCTCTTCCAGAGACCCCACCGTCTTATAGTTGAAGGCTTCATCATAGCCAATTTCTTTGAGGAAGGCCACTTTCTTGTCCGAACCTGCACAGCCAACCACTTTGCAACCCTGCAGGATAAAGAGAAGTTATATAACGCTTCCTCGCACTGCTCGTGCCATTTCCAAACCCATTTGTTTTTCACGTCATTCAGGAAACCATCACAACGCTACACGCTCAAAAGGAAACCGGACCCACAGCTTTCTTCCTGCCATTTCTCATCCATGCTCCTCTTTGGAGCGCTGCAGCGTCCTTAATTCTCTTGACTGTGCAAGCCGAACGAGCCCATGCACGATAAACAACTCTGCGGGCAGAGCATCAAGCTTTGTGACAACAAGCAAAAGGGCCAAAGGAGATTAACAAAAATCTTCAAGACAACCATGCCTGCAGAAAGAAAAACCCTCTCCTGCCATCAAAAGAAAGTGAACATTGCATGCCAATACACTTCTCCCATCTGCTAACCTAGCAGTTCGAAAGTACATCAAAGTGCAAGTAGATAAATAGGTACCACTCCGGTGGGAAGGTAAACGGTGTTTCCGTGCGCTGCTCTGGTTCGCCAGAAGCGGCTTAGTCATGCTGGCCACATGACCCGGAAGCTGTACACCGGCTCCCTCAGCCAATAAAGCGAGATGAGCGCCGCAACCCCAGAGTCGGTCACGACTGGACCTAATGGTCAGGGGTCCCTTTACCTTTACCTTACACTTCTCCCATAGCAGCTGGCATGGTGGGGCAGAGATGCCAAGCCACCAGCCCAACCCTGGTGCCATTGGAGTTTATCTGGATGGGACGGGCAGGGGGCGAAAGGTGGCTGCAAGGTTGGGCAGCCTGTAGATACTGCGGCAGAGGCAACCCAGGACTCCTGCTGGAATATCCATGCAGGCCTAACGGCAGCCGAGCACACATGATGCCACCCAAAATCCATAGTCCCCCGCCGTTTCTTGAAAAATATTCTTGTTTTGGCACATTTCCCCTCAAGCCAGCTTTCCTCTGATTTGGAAATACAGGCCGTGGTTAAGCTAAGGTGTGTACGTCTGAAAGCTGTCATTGCGCACGTGAAGACAGCTTCACTGAATGGGGGGGGGGGATTTGCAGGCGCAGAGAAACCTGGCGATGCTCATTGTGTCAAGACACACACACCCTGCCTCCTCTCTGGTGTGTGCCCCAAAGGAAAAATGCAACTGGAAACACAGTGCAGGTAAGCGATATCACTAAGATGCACTAAGATGCTAACATGTACCTAAGCCCACGACTTTGCCCCATCACGCTAGCCAATATCGCACTTTTCTTAAAGAACACGCACAGACTTTAAGAACATGCGTGCCTCTTAGCCTCTCAGACTGTTCTACTTTGCAAGAAAGGAACGTGCACACACCTTTTTTAAGGTTCAGGGTGGGTAGATCACAGTAGTTTTGTCCTAAGTTCGTTCGTTCGTTCGTTCGTTCTCTCTCTCTCTCTCTCTCACACACACACACACACACACCATTACATTACACACTTTCTTTTAAAAAAATGTTTATCTAGTCTCCAAAGATATTCAAAAACCCTTGTTGTACAGTAGGGCTGCCACATGTCTAGAATTTCCCAGACACATCCAGGATTCATCTGATGGAACTTATCTTTGGGGGGGGGGGTAGATTTTGCAAAAAAAACCAAAAACCAACTTTACCCCTTCCCCCCCCAAAAAATAGCTCAACCACTTTTGTGTCTGGATTTTCATTTTGAAATATGGCAACCCTGGTGTGTGTGTTTTTAACACAATTTCTTCCTGACTTCCCACCCCTCCTTTCCTGATGTTTCTATTCCTCCTTTTTATTATCGGTTTTAAAACACGTTCATTATCCAAGCCCCGATGTCGTCAATTATTTTAATAACCCGCTGCTTCTATTTCAAATCTCTCTCCCCCCCCCTCTCTCTCTCTCTCTCACTCACACACACACACACACACACACACACACACACACTGTGTACTTTCTTGTCCCGTTCCCCATCAAATCAAGGGGTGCAGAGATGTAATAATAATAATAATAATAATAATAATAAATTATTTATACCCTGCCCTTCCCGGTTCAGAAAACTGGGCTCAGGACGGCTAAGAACAAATTTAAAACAGTTAATTGATGCAACAAAAAACAGCAAAAAATACAGTATAAAACATGAATAACAGTAAGTTCAGAATTCAAAAATCAATTTAGGGGGAAATCCATCCAATAAACATTAGATGATCACCAGGGCTAACTGGCTAAATTAGTCGAATTTGGGCCAGCGAGGAGAACAGGGGAGAATTAGCTGTGGGATCCCAGAGCGGGTAGTCTTCATAAAAAAGGGAAGGGAAGGGGAGGGAAGGAAGGGGAATAAAAGATCAGGCTAAGTTCAAATTGAAAGCCAGGCGGAATAGCTCTGTCTTACAGGCCCTGCAGAAGGAAGTTAAATCCTGCAGAGCCCTGGTCTCATGGGACAGAGCATTCCACCAGATCGGAGCCATCACTGAGAAGGCCCTGGCCCTGGTGGATACTCTGACTTCCTTAGGGACCGGGACCTCTAAACTATGATTATTCATGGACCTTAAGGTCCTCTGCAGGGCATACCAGGAGAGGCGGTATGTACTGCCTGGGACTCTTCCTCCGAGTCCCCCTGCCCTTTCTGCTCTGGGCCCATAATACCAACGTGTTTTTCCACAACCACTTACCTTTATTTTCGCGATCTGCCCGGCCACACTCCCCACAGCCCCAGCTGCAGCGTTGATCAGGACGGTATCTCCAGGTTTCATCTGACAGATCTCAAGCAGGCCAAAGTAGGCAGTGAGCCTGGGAGGGAAAGAGGGGAGGGAGGGAGAAAAGGTTAGCTTGTCAAGGATGTCGAAGGGAGCATGGCCTCCTTCTCACGCCAACCTCCCCAAGCTGCTTTGCGAGGCTGGTACCACTCTGGCAGCGGCGAGGGTTGGGCTGGCATTCGATGGGCTCCCTTTGCTCTCTATATCCCCCCCCCCACCTGGTGCAGACAGCTCCCATTGCTCAGTTTCTGCTTCTGCCAACCTAGCCGTTCAAAAGCACGGCAAAGTGCAAGTAGATAAATAGGTACCACTCTGGCGGGAAGCTTTCCATGCGCTGCTCTGGTTCGCCAGAAGCAGCTTAGTCATGCTGGCCACATGACCTGGAAGCTGTAAGCCAGCTCCTTCGGCCAATAAAGCGAGATGAGTGCCGCAACCCCAGAGTCGGCCACGACTGGACCTAATGGTCAGGGGTCCCTTTACCTTTAAATACAGTGGTACCTCAGGTTACAGACGCTTCAGGTTACATACGCGTTAGGTTACAGACTCCGCTAACCCAGAAATAGTTAAGAACTTTGCTTCAGGATGAGAACAGAAATCACGTGGCGGTGGCAGCGGGAGGCCCCATTAGCTAAAGTGGTACCTCAGGTTAAGAACAGTTTCGGGTTAAGAGTTTCGGGTTAAAAGCGGACCTCCAGAACGAGTTAAGTTCTTAACCCGAGGTACCACTGTATATCCATAAAAAGGGGACATTATGGGGGGCAGGCTTGGGTCGTGGGGGCGGAACCTCCATTAATTGAGTGCTTTCAATGCTTTTCAATGGCTTTTGTGGATCTGGAGGGGGGAGAGCTACACAACCGGCTCTATGCCTTCTCACATGTGGCACAAGCGCCACGATGCGTCAGTGCCCAAAAGTGAGTGAAAGCCACACACTTGAAGCTCATCCCCAAAGCTTCTGTGCCACTTCCAAGGCTACTCACCCAGGCATGCCAATAGCTCCCAGAGCCAAAGATCGGGGCAGTTTTTCCGGCCAGTTAGGTAGCATAGGAAACAGCTCTTTGCTTGTGGATATGAAGTGAGTTGTCCAGCCTGCTCTCGCTAGGGCGAAGGAACCCACAGGGAACGTGGGACACTTGCTTTCCAGAACTCTATATATTTATGTTAAAAAAAAAAAAAGCACAGTTGCATCAGCAAAACTGCTCTGCATACAGCAAAGTGAAAGCAGATTTTGTCATTTATTTCTAAACAGGTATCAAGCTGCTGCAACGATTTACTGTGCAGAGAGAGGTACCGGAGAGGATTTTTTTGCATAGAATCAGCAGCATGCTCTCCAAAGATGGGACACAGGTTCCACTGATAAGGGTGCCCCGTCTGCTCTACAGACTTAATGCAGTGCCGTACCATAGTCACAGCTTCTGCCAAAGAATCGTGGGAACTGTAGTTAGTTAAGAGTGCGGAGGGTTATCAGCTGAGAGTTCTTCTCTCCACAGAGCTACAATTCCCAGAGAGGTTTAACCATCACTTCCTCTTCCCAAAATTCTTTAGGGGAAGTCACATACAATACAGACAGGGCTCCTGACACTATAGCTCAGCACTATAGCTATGCCTGGCTTCAAATCCTCCCATCCCCAACTATGACTGAGAAAGACTGTCTGAAGCTCTGGGGAGCTTTCACTAATGGGTGTGGACTGTACTCAGATACAGGAATCATTGGTTTAAGGCAGGAAGCTGCCTACGTTTCTAATATCAATCACCACAAATCTACTAAAACACAGTGCTTTTTTCTAAAAAAAAAAATGTTTAGGGGTACTCTCATTTTGACTCAAGAAAATCACCATTTTATAATTCAAATCAGTGAAAATAAATTCAGTAAATGGACTAAAGTACAAAGATTCACAAAATGTTTAGGGGTATGCGTCCCCCCAGAAAAAAAAGCACTGCTAAAATATAACGTGTTCCCTGAAATCTTAATTCTGTTTCCAGTCTGTTTCTCTCCCTCTCTCACACGCACGCATGCTTGTTTAAAGAACGCCACCTTAAACGAAGTGCAAAAGATATGCTAGAACTACTTTCTATTAACTAAGACTCAGTGATAGCAGCAGCAACACAGCTGGCAACATCAGCAAAATCTTTTCACAAACACAGAGAGAGAGAGATGTTGATGGAGGATCTTACTTTGCAACTTGGGATCCTAACATTGTATCCCCTTCCTTCAGATGAATCCTGCTGTATGGTCTGTAGAGAACAAAACAAAACACACCAAGACAGGCTTGTCAGAGAATGCCTTTGCAGGAATGGGAGCAATTTGCACCGGCAATTGGGATTCGAACCCAGAACCAGCCTGTTACTATGCTTCTTGTTTTTTGCCTTTATAAACTTTTGATAACCACAACCGCTTCAAAACAGAAGAGCGTGCAACAAGAGGCATGCTATCCAAGTCAATGTTTTCGTTATGGTGTATAGCTTGGAGTTTGCCAACTGACCAGAGTAATGGCCTGGCCTGCTCCTGCGTGGTCAACAACAACCTGGAGAGCAGAACTACAGAAAAACTCATAGATCAATTTTACACAGTCTGCATATAAACGTTCTAAACTACCAGCATTTGCAGAGAGAAGTTGCTATTAAAGGCACTGGTAAGAATTGGTAAGCTTAACAACCCTACTTATGGCAAAAGCAACAGAAACGAAATACTAATGGTAATATAATGCATGGGTGATCAAGACCACACAGGGGACAGAATAAGCTGTTAACAATGGGCGGTCAGCCTGTAATTTTTCACAAGGAACTTTCTCTACAGTGTTTGAAATTTCATAAAATTGCCTGTTGACGTTCTTCAAAAACATGTCATAGTATAATGAATTAGGTTCAGCTACTTCCTGGTCATGGTCTCAGCATTTGAAAGTATATTTTTATCTTATCTTATATTTTTTAATGACAAATTGCTCATAGGAGAATTCCGTATAGGGATTTCAAATCCTGAAGTCGTAGGCTGTGATGACAGACTTATCCTCTGGAAGCTTACACCAATTTACCGTTAAAACTCTGCTACAGAATAAGCTCTCAAGGGAAGACATAAGCTGCGCTCCAACACAATGCTCAAGCACAGATTCAGCTATTCTTGGGCTCACACTCTTGGTTTCCTCTTTCCTCACGGCCGTGAAGAAATTACAAACTTCCGCTTTCGAATAACTGTGGTTTGCTGCAATGCCTGAAACCTTGTCTGTAGTTATTTGTTATGTATGGTTAGTGGAAACGAGCCAAATTTGTTAACGATGGTTTGGAGTTGGCTTGGTTCCACTAACTATAGCTAAGACTACATAGCTACATCTTGTTGGAGTTTTGGGCAACACAGCAAGTTTTGCAAACTTTCAAAACCGAAGTGAAAGATTCTGAACTCTTCTTGATGGCCACAGCGACAAAGGAGCGTGCGAGAGCCTAAGGTTTGCTGTGGGCTCATTCACATAATGCGAAACTATGGTTTCGTCTTGCATCCAAACTGGCCCAGAGTTAGGTTATATTTCAATGGGTAAGTCCAACAAAAAGAACAATACCTCATATATGGGTCAAGACTGAGGAACACAGTTTCGAGCAGAACCTCTGAAATACAGAATATGATAAAGTAGATTAATGGACAAACTTGACCATAGATTGGAGACAATCTTAGCCTCTTAAATTCTTTAAAAAATAGTCACCATGGGAAGGGAGAACCAGATAGGGTTGGGGCATTTGAAAGGCTTCAGGCTGGGATCCAAGACATGTTTACTCAGTAGTAAGTCTTACTAAGTTTGAATCGTAGAGTTCAAACCCTCTGCAATGCAGGAATCACAACGAAAGAAACCCTATCCGGTGGTGTAGCATGGGGAGCACAGGGGCGGTTGCTCCGGTTGCAAAATGATTAGGGGCGCAAAATTTCAACACCCGGTGCTGCCTGAATACAGCTGCACACTTTTGTCACTGTACGCCTTTGATAAGAAGCTTTTCCATGCAAACCAGGAAGTGACCTCTCCAGACAATGACTCTTCTTTCCCTATCTCTGCAGCTGCAAACTCCTGGGTGACGTGGATGTCATTAGGTGTTGAATGAGCATGTGTACTCCATCCATTTCCCTCCCTTCCACCCGCTCTATGTGGCCCCGGGCACTGTCAACCCAAGCTACACCACTGTCCCTATCCAACCTCTGTTTAAAAACCTCCAGTGAATGAGAGTCTACCACTTTCTGAGACAGTTCATTCCATTATCAAACAGCTCTTGACCTGTCCTATTCTCCGGAGCAGCAGAATACAAGCTTGCTCCACCTCCCTTGGAATCAAATGCAATGAAAATCATTTCTTCTTAGCAAATGTTCCACATGCATCCTATCGAGATTCATGTTCTGATGGTGGGCCAAAACGACGAGTCACTGGATTCACCCCTTCAGTTTATTCACATAAAACTTTGAGTACAAAGGCAAAATCCCTCTTACCTCCATCCTTCAGTGCCGGCAGTTCCACCTCTTTCAGTTCAAAATCACTGTGCTTAGGAAATCCCTCAAAGTGCTTCTTCAAGATCCAAATCTTCGCACGCACCATCTTTCACGTCCTGAGTGATCAAATAAGATTATACAAGGTTATAAACCATTAGAGGAATTGCCTGTGTGCTGGTCTCCACACTCTTCAATTCCTGAAGCAAAGGTTTGTGTGTCTCCCCAGCCCCACATTAAAACTGGGAACACACTTCTGTGATTTATTTTCTTAATCAGCTCCCTGAACAACAGGCTGGTGGGTATCCTCCTTGCAATTCCAGGATACCCCAACTAACATTATTTTCTTGCAACCTGCTCTCTTCTTTCCTTTGGATGAAAGCATTGCATCTTTCAGATTTCATCATGCCTATCAGCTGTATAGGGACACGGGTGGCACTGTAGGTTAAACCACAGAGCCTAGGACTTGCTGATCAGAAGGTCGGCAGTTCAAATCCCCGCAACGGGGTGAGCTCCTGTTGCTTGGTCCCTGCTCCTGCCCACCTAGCAATTCGAAAGCACGTCAAAGTGCAAGTAGATAAATAGGTACCACTCCGTCGGGAAGGTAAATGGCGTTTCCGTGCGCTGCTCTGGTTCACCAGAAGCGGCTTAGTCATGCTGGCCACATGACCCGGAAGCTGTACGCCGGCTCCCTCGGCCAATAAAGCGAGATGAGCGCCGCAACCCCAGAGTCAGTCACGACTGGACCCAATGGTCAAAGGTCCCTTTACCTTTTACAATCAGCTGTATAGCACAGCTGACAAAATCCCAATGCATCCTTCCTTTCTTTTGGGTAAAGGACTGCGGAAGAGAGCTGCACTGACATGGCAGATTAGTCCATTTCCCCAATATTTCCCTAACGGTTAATTTCCACATTATACTTCAGCTTTCACATGATGTGAAATCCAATTCCAGAAATATAGCAGAATCTGGAACAAAGTTAGCACTCCTTTCTGTGTCGGTTGCAAATGGGTCCTTTTTGAAGCAACAGAAACAAGCACTAATCCTTGCTCTAGATTTTGCTATATTTCTGGAAGCAGATTTTTACATCATGGGAAAGGGCCAGATGTAATGTAGAGGTTAGAGAAAAGTCAGGAAATTGAGACAAATTGTCATGCGAATACAACCTTGGTTTCAAATCACTGCCACTAGATTTTGTTTGGTATACCGTATTTTTCGTTCTATAAGACGCACCAGACCACAAGACGCACCTAGTTTTTGGAGGAGGAAAACAAGAAAAAAAATATTCTGAATCTCAGAAGCCAGAACAGCAAGAGGGATCACTGCGCAGTGAAAGCAGCAATCCCTCTTGCTGTTCTGGCTTCTGTGATAGCTGCGCAGCCTGCATTCGCTACATAAGACGCACACACATTTCCCCTTACTTTTTAGAAGTGAAAAAGTGAGTCTTATAGAGCAAAAAATACGGTACTTGCTTAAAATCTCCTTAGTCAGCCCCTCCTCTCCATCCAAGTCACTCCCTTTTAAAGATTTAAACAAGACACTGAAATGTGTAACTAAAGGGTAGGTTTGAACACAATGATTTGTCAATCTCTCTGCCCTTTTCTTTTGTCATACTGCAAGGAGATTGCTTTGTAAGCAGAACAGTTACGAAACCACCACTCTCTCTGTGTGAAAGGGCATTTCACTGTGAATGATCAATACAAGCTTCGTGCCTTCTCCTAGCGATTCGCTCCTGAACCGGGAACATTACCTTTCGCAAGTTTTCTTTTGTATTATTACCAAAGCTGCTGACACACCCTGAACGTTAGCATATTCAAACTTGTGGGAAACTGCAACAAGATGTGGTAGATTAATTTCGGCCAGAGGTGGGGAATCTGGTCTTCCAGATGTTGCTGGCAGTCCCATGAGTCCTAGAGCCAGAATGACCAATGGACAGGGATGGTGAACATCCAACATCTGGAGGACCACAGGTTCCCCGGGTGGTGAAAATCCAACATCTAGAAGACAACAAGTTCCCCATCTCTGGACTAGACCAGTGCTATAGCAATAATTATCATACACTCATAGAATTGTAGAAATGGAAGTAGGGTTGCCATATAAAAAGGTAAAGGGACCCCTGACCATTAGGTCCAGTCGTGACCGACTCTGGGGTTGCGGCGCTCATCTCGCTTTATTGGCCAAGGGAGCCGGCGTACAGCTTCCGGCTCATGTGGCCAGCATGACTAAGCCGCTTCTGGTGAACCAGAGCAGCCCACAGAAACGGTGTTTACCTTCCCACCGGGGCGGTACCTATTTATCTACTTGCACTTTGACGTGCTTTGAACTGCTAGGTGGGCACGAGCAGGGACCGAGCAACAGGAGCTCACCCCGTTGCGGGGATTCAAACTGCCGACCTTCTGATCGGCAAGTCCTAGGCTCTGTGGTTTAACCCACAGCGCCACCCGCATCCCTAGGGTTGCCATATATTGAAGAGCAAAAAAGGGCAGCCCAAGCTGCTGCCAGCCCGAGTCAGGGAAAGAGGCACGTGGGGCTGCCACAGCAATGCCCGTGTGCCTCTATCCCCAGCTCAGGCTGGCAGCAGCATGCAGATCAGCCAGAGCAGAGGCAGGACCCCAGCTCCTGATATTCGCTGCAAATGCCTTGCTCTGCTGCGCTGCTTCTGCTTCTGGGGCACAGCGCCCTCCCAGGCATATGTGTACCCCCCAACATTTCCTTTAAATTGAAAAAAATCTACCCGTATGTGCATGTTAGGGCCCCCCAAAAGAGGAGAATTTCTAGGTTTTCCTGGATGTATGGGAACCCTAATAATAATAATAATAATAATAATAATAATAATAATAATAATAATTTATTTATACCCCGCCCTTCCCACTTTAAAAACCAGGCTCAGGGCGGCTAACAGCAAATATAAAACACTGATTAAAATGCGACTTAAAAACAGCATAAAATAGAACATAAAATGCAGCATTAATATCAATAGAATTCAAAAATTCAGGGGTCGGGGGGGGGGGGGACGACAAAACCCAGTCAGTAGACATCAAATGATCACTAGGGCTAACTGGCCAAGTTGGTCCTACTAGGGCCAGCAAGGAGACCAGGGAAGAATTTAAATGTGGGGTCCCAGAAAGGGTTTCTTCATAGAAGAGGAAAGGGAAAAGGCAATAGAGGATCAGCTAATTCAAATTGAAGGCCAGGCAGAACAGCTCTGTCTTACAGGCCCTGCGGAAGGAGATCAAGTCCTGCAGAGGCCTAGTCTTGTGGGACAGTGCATTCCACCGGGTCGGAGCCACCACTGAAAAGGCCCTGGCCCTGGTGGATAGTCTAGCTTCCTTAGGGCCCAGGATCTTTAAGCCATTGGATCCTCTAGTCTAATGCAGAAATATCCAGCTCTCCCATTACAGAGATCAAACCTGCAACCTTGGCTTTATCAGCACCACGTTCTAACCAACTGAGCTTGGGTTGCTCAGGTTTTGAAGGGGGAAAAAATATTCTCCATCAACTAATGAGAAAAGACTCAGCCAGCAAATGGCCAGGTACGAAATCTAATTTCCTTGTTAGATAAAAGATATGGATGCAAAGTATATGGGCAAAGGGCTGCAGCTTGGCATCTGTTTCGCATGAAAAAGGTTCCAAGTTCAACTCCCAGAATCCTCAGCGAGGGCGTACCTTAAACCCTGGACTAAGGCAGGTGTTGCCCACCTCAATTTGTTAATCTCTCCAGCTTATCTTCTGTCAAGAGCTTGCTTTGCTTTAATAATCAGAATAATTATGAAACCACCACTCCCTCGAGGTGAAAGAGCATGAGCAACAAAAGCTCAATCATACATTCTCTTGGTGATTCATTCATAAATGGAATGCTACGTTTTGCAAGTTTTCTCTTGCATTATGCCAAAGCTACTGACATCCTAGAAGTTAATGTACAAGATGCAATTTAAGGGGAAAACACAAGAAGATGTGATAGATTTGGCCAGGGATTGTGAAATATACTCGGAGCCCTGTAGTGATTTCATGCTCTTTATTGCAGCTTGTATGCGGGTGGCGCTGTGGGTTAAACCACAGAGCCTAGGACTTGCCGATCAGAAGGTCGGCGGTTCAAATCCCCGCGACGGGGTGAGCTCCCGTTGCTCGGTCCCTGCTCCTGCCAACCTAGCTGTTTGAAAGCACGTCAAAAGTGCAAGTAGATAAATAGGTACCGCTCCAGTGGGAAGGTAAATGGCGTTTCCGTGCGCTGCTCTAGTTCACCAGAAGTGGCTTAGTCATGCTGGCCACATGACCCGGAAGCTGTATGCTGGCTTCATCGGTCTATAGAGCCCCTTTACCTTTACTGCAGCTTGTAAAACAGTGATTGAACCTGAACCCAAACCTAACATAAAGGTTTTCATAATCATATAATAAGAAAAACGCTTATAAAAGTTTGGAATAAATATAAAGACTTTGTAGAACCAAAAACCCCATGGTGGCTCTCGCCGGTGGAAGCATTAGCATTAAAACCACTTAGTAAGGAAAGAAATTGGCCGACATATAGAGAATTATTAATAGAGGTGGGAAAAGGGTTAAGGCTGAAAGGATATGAGGAACTGAAGACCTTTTTATAAAGTTGGTAACATCATAGACAATTAAATGAACAGTTTAAGGAAGACAGTAAGAAAGGTTTTAATTATACAGTTTCAAACATTCAAAAAGAGATAGTCGAGAGTGACATGAAATTACTTTTAAAAATGTACAAAATGTACAATCTCCTACTTTATGGGGAAACGTTAGTTGAAATAGAAAAGTCAGCACATATAAAGTGGGCTCAGGATTTAGGTCATAATATACAACTTGAAGATTAGGAAAATATGTGGAAAGTGAAACTAAAATTTACAGATTGTATCTTATTGAAAGAGAATTATATGAAAATGATGTATAGATGGTATATAACACCAGAGAAAGTGATCAAAATGTATAAAAAGGGATCAAAAACCTATTGGAAATGTAAAGAAAAAGATGGGACATTCTATCATATGTGGTGGAAATGCAAAAAGATTAGAAATTATTGGGAAATGATATATAATGAATTGAAAAAAATATTTTAAAAGACCTTTGTTAAGAAACCAGAAGCATTCCTTCTAGGAATTTTAGACCAAGATGTAAAAAAAGAAAACTGGAAATTATTTATGTATGCAACAACAGCGGCAAAAATTATATTAGCCCAAACTTGGAAGACAGAAGAGATACCAACGAAAGAACAATGGCAAGAGAAACTTATGGAACATGCAGAACTGGTAAAACTAACAGAAAAATTACCGTATTTTTCTCTCCATAAGGCGCGCCGGACCATAGGGCGCACCTAGTTTTTAGAGGGGGGAATCAAGAAAAAAAATCTTATTTTCCCCCCAGCCCCAAAGAGCAGCGTACAGGCTGCGCACAACCTCTATCTGCCGGAGGGGTTGCGTGTGGCTATGGCACAAGCCAAGGCAGCCAGCGGGATGGATCCCGCTCATTGTTTTGGCTTCCTCTTTAGCCCTACACAGCCATAGCCATAGCCCCATGCAGCCTCTCCCTACCGGAGGAGCTGCGCACGGCTATCCCCGAGGCCTGGAGAGCGGGAGGGCTCTGTGCGCACTGACGCCTCTCGCTCTCCAGGCTTCAGCAAAAGCAACGCGAAGCCTCCGGAGCGAGGAGGGAGCGCTTCCTCTGCGCTTCGGAGGCTTAGCGTTGCTATCGCTGAAGCCAAGGAGCCTGCATTCGCTCCATAGGACGCACACACATTTCCCCTCAATTTTTGGAGGGGAAAAGGTGCACCCTATAGAGCGAAAAATACAGTACCTGAAAAGGACAACAAAGACTTTAAAAGAGAATGGGACCCATTTATAACATATATGAAGAGGCAACATAAAGAAATGGACTCATTGGCAGGGTTTGAGTAAACAATCACAATTGTATACAACAAAAAATAAGACTATATGTATTGAGAAATTTTTGGGGAAACAATACACAGGGTGAACAATATGGGGGAAAAACAAAACTGGAGTATGGGAGAAGTCCAGGGGAGGAAGGTCAAAATGTGAAAAATTGTTAAAGATATATTGTTAGAAGTAGTATACTTGGAAAAATCAATTAAAAAATATTTTTTTAAAAAAAAGAATTGCCCCCCCCCCCGAAAAAAAAACCTCAGGCTTTTATTTACATTACATTTACATACATTTACATTATTTACACAATGAGTCTCATCTGATTGGCAGAGTCTGCTTCCCTCCTGGATACTGATTGATCTTTTCCTGCAGGCCAATCAGTTGTTGCATTCTAGGATCCTACTTGCCTATTGTTCTAGGATCCAAGCTACTAGTACATAATAAAGCTAGTGTCCAGTACTTTTTATGTTCGGCCTGAATGGATCACTGAATCAAAGACAAGGGAAAGATAAGCTACAAAAGAAGCCAGGAAAGCATTATACCAATAGATCAATTAACCCAATAGTTGCAGCTGATGGACTATATGCAACTGGCCGAGATGACTGGTAGAATCCGAGACCTGGGAGAGGAGAGGGTTGAGGAGGCCTGGAGGAAATTCAAGATTTATTTACAAAAATATTGTAATTTGGTTGAATGTTAAGAAGGATGCTAGATCATAAATAACTGCCTACCACTGAATTAGATCTGATTTTGACGATAAGTGAGATTAAGGAAAATATAATTTTTTTGGAGAATTGTTAGATTTTATTTAAATGAGTGGAGATAAGATTGTAAACAAGTGGGTAATTTGCTTGGAAAAACTTTTTTTGTAACGATGTAAGTGGGAGCGGGAGATGCGAGCAAGTCCAGAGAAGGGATGAAATTATGCTATGATATAAGTAATGTTGTTTATTATTTATGCATTTGTTTTCAAAAAACTTTAAGAAATATGTAATAAAAAAAAGATCAACCCAATAGTTGTCAATAGTTAAGGAAGGACTATGCTTGACTGACAGATGTTATCAACACTCCTCCTCCCCCTACAAAAATAAAAATAAAATTGGATGAATGGACCAAAAGGATTCTCTCTTTCTGCTTAGAGAGAAGACCCAGAATAACATACTAACAATTTCAAAACACCAAATAGAAATGGGTAACTTTGAAAATGTCAGCAATTCATCATTCCCAGAAAGCCTTCAAACCAAGCCTGCTTTTCACATTACAAAACCTGAACTTTGGACTACACTGAGGGATTGTTAAGAAATTAGATGATTTAAAATGGTCTGCATACTGCAACACCCTGGTTCTAATTTCCCATTCCGCTCCCTCTCCACTCCCTGCTACTTACCTGTGTGGCCGTTTGACAAGTCTGCCTTGCAGCCGAGAAAACCAGCTTTGCTTCTGGCACACTACCGAGTTTGGAGAGGATGTTGGGTGTGTGCAAGCATTTATATACAGTACTCTGGGTTGCCTCCTGCTGTTCCTCTGCAACACTACAAGTCAACACTAGCAAATTATGCAGAAGCTGGGAAGCTGAAGTTCTCCACTCTATACTTGGCTCAAAAAAATTGCCCTGAACTGTTCGTTTTCTTCTCTGCCTTTTCTAAAAACCAATTTTTAATGGGTTCATAATTAACACAATGCCGCAGGGGTGTCCACAAATTGCATTCAACAAACGCACAGTCTGTATACTTAGGTACTACAAGTTCTTTCTATCGGATGTAAATCTTGTTAGAAAGCAAGCTGCACTTCCTGAAACAGGCACAAGGCATTCCTGGACTTGTTGCCAGCATAAGAAAATGGCTTCAATGAGAAGCATCACTGAAGCAATTACCTTTTACTGGCAACGAGACCAGGAATGCCCTGTTTCAGAAAGTGCAACTTGCTTTCTAACGAAAGAACTGTGGCAGAAAGGGGAATGTAGCTCATTTCATTTTTCTGGCACAACTTCCCAATTTTTAAAAATCAAAGCACCAACATTTAAAACAAAAATTACCAATGCCTTTAAAGATCATAACTGCAGTTTGCAAATGCTTTATTTTCATTACAAACTTTATTGATTTTTTTTTCTTTTTAAATATCCAGCTTACCTGAGGCACCTAGGTCGTGCTGCAAAAATCTCAACAAGACATGCAGCTGGAATCTCATTCTTTGGCAAATACTTCTACTCACTGGACCTCTGCACAACATTTAACTAAACTTGAAAAAATCTGAAGAAATCAGGATACACTTGACAGATTGGCTGCAATATTTTCAGATAAATGAGAGATTAAGCATGGATAGACTAGGAAAACAAAATAATAATATGATGCTGTGTGTAAAACAACAAAATAAGTAACAAGTTTAATCGGAAGTCAGTTTTTTTATCTTTCCTCAATCATCTTCTCTTTTTTCATCTCTTCTTTCTTCTTTCATTATATAAAATAGACATTGATAAAATCTTGGATTCGTGCTGTATGTATTCTATTTTCGTGTATTGTTAGGTACGGTGGATTGCTGTGTATGGTGGATTGTCGTGTTAGTAATTGTTGTTTGTCAAATAAAGTATATTTCTTTAAAAAAAATAAAAAATAAAACTTTTAATAAGTAAGTTCTGTTCCCCACTTGAATTAAAAAAACAAAAACATTAATAATAATAATAATAATAATAATAATAATAATAATAATAATAATAATAGACAGCTATTTGCCTCTGTGTTTTTACAGATGTGAAATATTTCATTAATTTTTTTCATCAAAACGATAGTTTATCTGCATTTTTTGCATTATTAACGTTATGCTACAATAACACTGTTAATGCAGTTTCATTATTTCTACTTCAATGAATGACAAACGGGAGGAAAAGTATGTGTACTGCTTGCTTCTGTGTTTCCGCAAGCTTGAAAGCAACCAATCCTCTTCAAATTAAAGAATGGGGAGAAATGTTAACACTTCCATACACTTTTCACAAATCAGATTCCCCTTTCAGTTTCCACAGACGGATTTCTTCATAAAGCTGATGCCTGAACCTCAACATGTCTTCTACATCTTTACAGCGAAGCATTTCCTCAACAGACAAGAGCTTAAAACCATTCAATTTAGAAGGCAGGAGGTTCATGCAGATACACAAAATTTAAAGGATTTCTTAAGTTATATGACATTTTACCTAACCGTTTTTTGTGTGATTGATGATGGGAGTCCTGTGAAACGTTAAGAACAACACTGGGGCCTGATTTGAATAGTAGAGTGCTGGGTATCTGGTGGGCGGGGCTTCTGTGTTTTGCTCTGGATTCAGCCCCTTCCTTCAGTGGGTGTTCCGTTATGTTCAGTTAAGACGGCTGTGCTGTCTCCATGGGGATGGGCGGCGCCGGTGCCAGGTGAGGGCCAGGAGGAAAGAGCGCGAGCAGGAGTGGCGATGGGCCTTTCTCTCGGCGACCTGCCATGCCCCGTTGCTTAACACGGGGAGCGTGAGGTCGTGGGCACTTGGGAGCCCACAGAACCAGTGCGCATGTCTTGGCACTGCAGACCTGGATCGAAACCTTGATCACCAACAAGATAAGGTTTGAGGTCTCTGCCCAAAGGGAGCTATGAGTGATTGTGCTGGAGGAAAAAGCTTGTATCCCTCTGTTGTGTGAGCATGAGGTGTCCCTCTCATCTGGGATGCAGGCACTGAGAAGATGCTCCAAACCAGCAACTATAACCTGGTCCTTTCCTTGCAGTTCCTACTGCTGTTCTATGACCTCTTTGTCAACTCCTTCTCGGAGCTGCTGCGCATGGCGCCCGTCATCCAGCTTGTGCTTTTCATCATTCAGGATATTGCCATTCTCTTCAACGTCATCATCATCTTCCTCATGTTCTTCAATACCTTCGTCTTCCAGGCTGGCCTGGTTAATCTTCTGTTCCAGAAATTTAAAGGGACCATTGTCCTGTCAGCAGCATACCTTGCCTTGAGCATTTCCTTCCACATCTGGGTCATGAACCTCCGCTGGAAAAATCCCAACTATTTTGTGTGGACAGATGGGCTGCAGACTCTCTTTGTTTTCCAGAGAACGGTGGCTGTGCTATACTACTACCTCTATAAGAGGACGGCTCTGCACTTGGGAGATCCGCGTTTCTACCAGGACTCTCTTTGGCTACGGAAAGAGTTTGCACAAGCGCGCCGTTGACAGCTGCTTCTGGATCATTTGGCGCTGAGGCCAGCTTGCTAGAATGTCCACAGAGATTTTATCAGTGTCTTGCAATTGCCCCTCCTCCCGCTACAATTTGTCTCCTGCAGTCAAGTTCTAAATCTCACGTGGTCAAATGACTTCATCCCTTTCCTACGTTTGTGCACATTGAGAAGCATATAGTGGCAAGCAGGGTATCCACAAAAGAGCAGTTACATTGATGAGTAGCCTAGTCTCCAAACTCTCCACAATCAGTTCAGCAAACTGCACTCTGGATGCGGCTGCAGCCTTACTGAGGAACGATTTGAAGCGCCAAACAGATCTGGCTGAGAACCCCCACTGAGTAGCAATGCTGCCTTATCCTCCTTGAGAATACTTCCTTGTCCCAAGCTCCCCTGTGACAGAAAAGGATTCCTGCCTTCACTAGTACCTCTGACAGTGTGACAAGGCACAAAGACTATGGTTTGGCTTTGCAGGATTCAGCCTGAGCAAATGTACTCTCACTGACTTGTTAAGATTCTCCTTTTGTAATTGCATTTTCATTCATATGTTCAGTTAAGAATGTCAGTTAAGAGGGAACAACTGCCTCTTCTTGCCTCAGGTTTGCCTCATGTTGTATTTAGCTTCTCTCAACATGTTATTTTGTTACAGCTTTCTTCATTATTAAAGCTTAGTTTACATTTACGTGAGTCACTTAATTTTTCTCATAGAAGAAGAATGCATCTCTGGGTTGTTTGTGAGGCCTGCCTGGTGTTTTTACATGAGTAGAATGTGTGCTGTCAGAGCTGCCTCTAGGTCCCAGCTCACAGAGGACCAACGCTAGGCTGTCGTAATGTACAAAAGTCTTTATTGAAGTTCAATTTCCATTTCAAAGCCGCAGCGCGCAGCCCTACATCTTAAACCCTAGATCGGCGAAGTCCCGTCTGAGTCTCCTCCCCTCTGACACCAGTTTAAGATCCTAGCCCTGCTCCACCTTTTCCGCTGCTCTCTCCTCTTCTGGGTCCTCCTGCCCGCTGGGGCATTGCCCTTTCTGGACTCTTCCGACGCTGAGTCGCTTAGCTCCTCCCCCTGCCTCCTGCGGGCTTTAGGACCCGGTTCCCAATCCTCATTCTCTGCTGTCCCGCGCTCCTGTACATTTGAACTTGCCTCTCGCGCCAACCCAGTGACCTTTCTCCTAACCGTTACACTACTTCGGTCACTGCTTCCCTCTTCCGGGATACTTGCCGGATCTGACCTCCCCTCCGTTGTCCGACTTTCTGATGGAGGCGTGGTCAGCCCTGCCTCATCTTCTCTCCCTGGTGGGGAATGCACTGGCCCCGATCCTTGGGACTCTTCCCCCCCACTCTGCTCTGGTGGGGAAGCTGGTCCTGATTTCCAACTACTGCTCTGGGAGTCCCTGCTGCCCCCTTGCTCCTGGGGCGTTCCCCTTGGGAACCCCCTACCCCTGGCCACTGGAGCCCCCTTCTGTGAATCTTCCGATTCGCTGGAGAGGCTCATGGAATCCCTCGGTCCACTGTCCTCTTCTCCTACGCTCCCCTCGGATTCTTCCCCTTCGCTCTCCATCTCCTCTCTTCCCTGTGCCTCTGCTCCTGAGCCCCTGACATGTGCTTTTATTTAAAATGCATCTCTGGGTTATTTGTGGGGCATAGGAATTTGTTCATTAATTTTTTTTTCAAAATATAGTCCGGTCTGAGGGACAGTGGTCTGAGGGACAGTGGACCGGCCCCCTGCTGAAAACGTTTGCTGACCCCTGGGAGAAAGCTTATGGTGAACTAACTATAGCTGAATGTCCAATTATTATTTTTTATATAAAATGCTGTGTAGATGCTATGATGTGTATAATGAAGGCGGGGTCATGATTATGCTGTCTAGATTCACTCTTCACATGCTCCAGAACCCCTGACCAGAATCCACAGGAAGATGCAATTCTGAGCATGATATGTCAAACCTTCAAGTAATAAGATGCTATTATATCTGTGAAACATCAGGAACAAATGTTTTTACTTCCTGTAGATCATTTTGGACCCGAACAAAACCTCAGTTGATGCCTTTCCTCTTCAATATTCCAACTCTGCAATTCTATTATCTATGCTTTTTGGTACTACAAGTCAGTGACTCTGCATACAGAATCAGGTGATATTACAATGGCCTGCCAACCGAGGCCTCCCCCCAGGCTGAGGTGGTGGCAAAGGCGGAAAAGGCTGCCGGGAGCATGGAAAATGGCAGCCATCCAGGATGCCGAAGCTTTCCCTCCCCTAAGCTGAGTACGTAGGTGAAGGAGGCCACGCGAGCCCCCCTCACCAGCTCCCTGGCCGAGGTGGTGAAGGGGGAAAGGAAGGTTGTGTGATCCGGCGCAAGAACACACCCAGCGGCACAACAATCACCATGGGAAATGGAGAAAGGGAGGCTGTGTTGAAGAACGGGGGTAAGGAAGGTGTCACAGCTCCTTGCAAGGAGCGCAATGGGGAGAAGGAGCCGTGGAAGAGGAAGTGATGGGGCCCCAACGTAGTCGAAGCAGGAATCCATAGATCTTCCCTTCTCCATGAAGCTCCGGAGCCGACTGCATGCTTGCTGATGGCTTCACCCCCTATTTATACATCAAAGCGGACCAATGGGAAGCCTGCCCATTCAGGTCCCCTAGGCTGGCTCCGCCTCCAAGCAAGCCACTGATAGGTTTAACTGGGGTTTGTCGGGAACCCCGAACAACTAAGGCGACAGGGAGGCCACCCAGCTGGTGAGTCCCATGTGGCTCGGGGGTGCTGCACGCAGTCCCACAAAGGGCACCCACAAAGATAGGTGTGAAAGTTCATTATTGCACCTATACCACACACTTTCTTTCGGAAGCTCAAGGAGGTTTTCGCCCACCCACTTTGTAGAGTTCCATTTGAGAAGTTTGATCTGAGCTGCTGCTTCAATTTGCTGACGGGAAACCCTGGTGGGGCTGCTCTGGAATGCACTTCCATAGGATTTGGCGTGAGTTCTGGAGCAGCCATGGTTTCCTTTTACTGCCCAGTTATTTCTACTGTCTTTCTCCCCCACATCGCGATGAGAATGTATTCTGCAAAGCTCTCATGGTTCACCTGAGGTAGGCTTTGGTCTCATCCAGCGTGTGCTCAAAGCTTTCTCTTTTTTTCAATGGATAAAGAACTGAAGATTGACTGACAGTTTCTCCAAACAACTGCTTTCAGGATTTGAGAGAGGGAAAGGATAATTGCCACACCTAGCCTCCAGAAATATGCCAAGAAATATGCCACTTATTAAATCCGCCATTAAAGATGGCGACGGAGGTAGCAACCTAATCAGAATCTCTGACTTCAACTAAGCTTTTTTACTAGTCTTTAGCCCTCCAAGACCTTAAAACTGCACCTTAAGGACACTAAAGACTATTGGCTGTCTGTCTTGCCGCCTCGTTTTAATTAGTTTACTCTTTTATATTCTCTTATACTATTATTGTTTAATTGTTTTACCGTCGCACTGTTTAGGTCCATAGATCACACTAGGTACAGGGAGCTCACAGAAATAGAGGAAGAAGGGGTGGGAGTCAATCTGGCAACGGAAATAAGACAAGTTACCAAAGAAAATGAAATCTTAGTGAACCAACCAGGGCTGGAGCAGGATCAAGAGTCACAAGAGGAAAACTCAGTAATTAAGACAAATGTGCCCTCCCAAAGACCTAGGCCCGGGGAGAAGATGGGGTTTCACACTGTGACGAAGGAGGACCTGGAGGACACAAGAGCCCAATATCTGGACTTGGAATGCCTCCCCTACATACTAACAGGGCTATATAATGATCTGTTAAATGAACAGAAGCTGCAGATAGGCAGAGAATTGGGACACATCAGAGACTTCCTCTCACAATGCTTGGGCCTACTTACCGCCCTGATTGAAATAACTAGGAGAATAGACAACTTGCATCCATATAAAGTTCCCTCTAGCACACCAAACGATAACAGCATTAAGAAAAATAAAATCCAACATGATGCCGAAAAAAAAAAAAAACACCTAGGATCAAATCAAACCAGAAGGGTAGCTTATTTGACCCTAAGAAACCCCTCTTAAAGGGGAAGTGTCCCAGGAATAAAGAGAAGAAGCCCAAGAACGTAAAAATGGGAAGGAAGACAAAGCTCCCACCCCGAACAAAGAAAATGAACTTCACAAGACTATTTAAGCTATTAGACAAGCTAAATCCAATGAGCCCAGATAACCCAGTTTTGCCACCCCTTGATAAAAGCCCAAGCCCAAATAAAAACCTCCATAAGGCTGGGTCTTTTAATTCAATAGAGGAACTCTACAAGGCTAGACTTCAAAATTCAACAGAGCAACTAGCGCCCCTGTATGGAACTGCGGGAAAATCAAGGGAAAACCCGATCCCTAAGCAAGAAACTCCTCTTAAAACAACATACTCTCGCAGAAATCTAATTCTAAATAAACAAAAACTCATCATCCTACCCGTATACATGCATAAAGATCTCCTTTCCCCAGCACAACAGAGAATTTACATCCTCAAGAAAACTGAATTAGCCATCAGAGGGTTTGCCCCAGCAGAAAATATCATTAATGTTAAGTTCCTGCCATCAGACAAAGACCTAAACAGAGTTGTGGTAACATTCAGAGACTGGCACACAACCAAACTAGTTTCAGACAATAAGGACAAGCTACAAAGGGTTGGATTACAGGTGACTCGCCTATTCGAAGTGTCCGGTACTCCCACTCCTCTCATCGAAACAATTAAGACTGATAAGATAAAAATAAAGCCGACAATGTCTATGATGGATGAGAACTGTAAGATGCTTCAACTAGAGGCAGATGAAGCCCCAAACCAGCTGGCTAAAAGACCAAAAACCCTATCTCCAAATCTCGTACCAGACGAAAGCTCCAGCATAGAGAAGGAAAACCGCTTTATTGCAACTACTGAACAAATATATAAAGCCCAGGACGCACTAATTGAAAGATTAGCATCCATAAGGAAATCTATTGCCCCCCTAGTCACACCTGCCACCAGGGAATTTAACTATGCAACTCATACTGCAAAACCTTTATCCAACAGCGAGTGGATACTAAGGTTATTCCTATCGCCAGAGGAACTGGGACCCACGGAACCACCAATAACAAAGAAAACAATAACACATCAAGCTGAAATAGCGGTCCCACTCGGCAAGAACGGTTCAATTTTTGTGGACAACCTAGGGGTCCTAGATACCATTTATACGGATGACTGAAATAAGGTCACGGGGGAAGGACGCCCCGTTGGGACACTAAAATATGTCCAAGTATACATCGTGCCAAAATGTCCTACTACACACCCCAAAATGGACATAATGAAGGATAAATCTCAAATTGGCCATAAACCTGGAGCATCACTAAAAAAGATGGAGTACCCAAATGAGGATAGCCCATCTGAGGATCTCCACAAGATAACCGCCCCAACACCTGAGACAACTAGGCTTGATTGCTCCCCGAGATGTTTGCCAATCAAAGAACACAAGCTGGCCACTTGTACGTGCAACATCGCAGGGTGGGAAGCTAAAAGTAAAGATCCCAATCTAATGGACTTCCTCACTAAATATGACATCCTGTTCATCCAGGAAACCTGGTCGATAGATGAGCTGTACCTGGATAATTACCACTCGTGTATAAAGAGAGCAACACCTAGCCAAAAAGGGGGCAGACCCAAAGGAGGCTTAGCCTTTCTGTTCTCAACGCAGATACAAGCTAATATTACCCAATTACCCTCCAATGACGAATGGTCTGTAGCAGCAGTTTTAGATTTTGGACAAATCAAACTGCTATGCATAAACTTATACTTACCCACATGTCGACGGCAGGCACAAGTAGAACAACTATGGAAAGAAGTGGAAGCCCATGTGGTGCAATGGAGGAGACAACATCCGTCAGCCATGATATTACTAGCTGGTGACTTTAACGCAAGAGTGGGCCCCAACGACATCGCCCTATACACACATTTTCACCAATGGCCTCCAGAAACAGAAATTATCCCACCCCTAATGACAAGATCATCCTACGATAAGACATGTAACATTGGAGGACTACATCTAGCACAGATGGCCTACAGACAGAATCTACACTTACTGAATGGGGCTATACAAGGAGACTATCCTGGTCAATATACATATTGGTCAGGACACAAACTGTCAGCGTTAGACTATTGCATTGTTTCCCAGGGCTTGATCCCTAGGATATCAAAATTCACCATTACAACAAGAGCTGAAAGTGATCACCTACCTTTATCTCTCGTGTGTGATCTACCCTTTGATCTGCCCAAACCACAACACAGATATCAACCAGATTTAATACCCGGAACAGGCCTCAAGAAAATCAGATGGAATGGACAAGTGAGTGAGCAGATATCTAACTGGTACAAATCTGAGGAGAGCTATCGTCTCTCAAAAGCAATTATAGAACAGCGCTTAGAAATAGAGAAGCGCGCCCCGAACATGATGACAACATATGAAATGCTTATACAAAAAATTCAAGAATTGGCTGTAAAACCGAATTCCAAGTTTCCCTACCATAGGAAAACTTCCAGGGAGTGGTTCGATCAAGAGTGCATAGCCTCCAAAAAATCATTGATCCACTCCTTCATCTGTCATAAGGATAATCTAACAGAGGATAACAGACAAAAGATTATTGAAGCTAAAAGAAGTTACAAAAAACTCCTGACACAAAAGAAAAAGTACGCAATGAAGTTATTATGGCAGCAATTGATAGAGGCCTCCAATTCCAGTAATCCATCATTATTCTGGAGAATCGTTGCTGTACAGCCGGATGGGGGCCTATCACATCTATCCTGCTGCATATCAGTGAAAGCCTGGGAAACACACTTTCATAATCTTTACGAGGAATCTAGCGATGAATTCTATGCATTAGACATACCGGAAGATCAGATTCAGCCATGGCCAGCAGTCTCAACAACAGAGACTCATTTGCTGATTAACCAACTAAAGAACGGGAAAGCTCCCGGAATTGATTGTATACCAGCGGAACTTTTTAAAACCAATGCGACCTGGTGGGCCCCCTTGTTAGCCTCTCTGTTTACATATATAGACAGAACTGCACAGATTCCACATGACTGGGGGACTTCCATCATTATCCCCATTTACAAAAAAGGCTTGAGGGATGATCCCTCCAACTACAGACCCATAAGCCTTTTGAATATAATAAGTAAATTATACGCTAAACACCTCAGCGAGAAACTGTGCGAATGGATAGAAAGAGCGAAGATTCTTGATGATGCACAGGCAGGATTTAGACAGGGGAGATCCACAATGGATCACTGCCTGATCTTACAGCATTTAGCTGAGAAATACACGTCGCAACACAATCAACACCTATTGGCAGCATTTGTAGATTTTAAAGCAGCCTTTGACTCCATCTCAAGAACCCGACTCTGGGACAAACTCAAGAAAACATCCATAGACCGACCTCTGCTGCTAATAATATTTAAACTGTACAACCATACACGACTTTGTATAAGATGTAGTCAAGAAGGTCAACTCTCTAATTTTATCAGAACAACAAAGGGAGTTAAACAAGGATGCATTTTAGCCCCCTTTTTGTTCAACATCTATATAAACTCCCTAAAAGACCACCTACAAGGAGCGGATACACATGCCCCAAAACTAGCAGACAAAAAACTGCCGATCCTACTCTATGCAGACGACGCGGTTATACTATCCCAGATTCAGATGGGCCTCAAAAGAGCTCTCAACAGCTTATCCCAATATTGTAGAGAAGAGAAACTAGCAGTGAACTACCAAAAAACAAAAATCATGGTTTTCTCTAATAAAAGAATGGAATGGAATTTAGACAATCAGGAGATTGAACAAGTGACATGCTTTAAATACTTAGGAGTTATATTCCAAGCAACAAGGAAGAAGACTGCCCACATAAATTACAGCTCCTCTACAGCACAAAAAAGTACAACAGCAATTCTAAGATACCACCGTACAACTGGAGGAAATTTCATTCCTGCTACAATTAAATTATTTGTTGCAAAACCAACAGCACAAATACTATACGGCGCACCACTTGTTTCCTTCTCTAATCTAGACCCATATGAAAAGATACAATCAGGCTTCCTTAGATCACTCCTGCAAACACCTAAATGCGTTCCAAACGCGCCTCACGACTGGAAGCGGGCTTATACAGCATTAAAACCAAAGTATGGATAAGAACCTTATGCACTTGGCTAAGACTTAACAACTTGCCGGTTGGACTACTTTCCCCGATGCTTCTTGACAAATTCCAATCTAGTTGGAGGAAGGGCACTCTCAGAAAATTGGCCACATACGGTCTCTCCCCAGAGTATTTATTAAGTTTAGAAAGGGGAAGGGCCAAGAACATAATCAAAGAAAGACTCAGGGACATTGAAGCCCAAAATGACTTTAATCAACTTCCGATAACCTATAAACTCCTGTACAATTCCCAAAGACCCCATCTAGCAAACTATCTCAAAGTTCTAGACAACGCAAAACACCGATGGGCATGTGTTGTATGAAAGGAGAGAAGGTTAGCAAAACACCGATGGGCATTTTCCAGGGCCCGCTTTAACGCTCTCCCTTCAGCTCTTCTAGAGGGAAGATACAACAAAATACCGATCGAACAAAGATTATGTCCCTGCAACAGCAATGAAATTGAAACCATCGGGCATGTCATCTTATACTGCCCTTTATATCGAGACTCAAGAAAGGAGCTGATCGAATCGATTCTGAGAAAAATACCCTGTAGTACAGACGACACCTATATCAGACACCTCCTAGCTGATAAAGAGCCCGAAATCAACAGGCCTGTGGCAAAGTATTGTTACATTGCAACAAGAATAAGACGAGCAATGATGTCAGCAACGGAGTTCAAATTGTAAACATCGAAAGAACGATAACAAACAGTAGTGACATTTGAATTTAATTCTTAAGACCTTAAGAGACGAAACCTGGTCATAAATATAAGCACCAATTCTGTGAATTGGCCATATTTCCACTGCTATTTGTAGCACAATACTGCTTATAATGATGTATTTCTTTTATAAATTGCTTTCTGGTCATTGACCGTATTAAAGATATTATTATTATTATACCTCAATTGTGTAAATATTACTGATGAAATTTAAGGGCTTAACCCTTTAATTTCATCTTAGAGGGGAGGGTGTAGTGAAGTTGGGAAATCTTGGTATGTCAAACGCTGGTTCATGCAGAAGTGAGGCACTGTGGGAGAGATAAAATTGTGGCCTTCTGGGGAATGGGTGTTTGGTCTCTTTAAATGTAAAACTCCCCGTCTCTAGAAGTGTGAATCAGTTACATCTTGACTCTAGGCAGGATGAGATGTTATCTGATTTGCAGACCCTGGCACAGCTGGGGGCCTCAGTGTGGTAAAAAGGCACAGGAGGCTATCAAGTCATTTACAGTCTAGGAGCCTGGTACATGTGGGAACAAGGAAGAGCCTTTTGATCTTAATGTCTCTGAGTCTAAACAAAGTTCAGCTGTGCTGGTCTCCTGACAATCAGGAGATATAGTCTCAGCATACAGCCATTGGTAAATTGGTAATTAACTTAAGGAAATGATTGGTCCCTAACCTGCCCTCCAGTGGTTTTCAACGATAAAGGATTTGGGAATTCAGATGCAAAGTGCAAAACATCCTGCCTTGGTACTTCGCCTGGGGGCGTTTGACCAGTGAAAGGATTCTTGACTACTCGCTGTGTTTTGAACTATTGTTGCTGTGCGAGTATGGTTTTAACTAGTGTCATAAGAGAATCAGGGTCAGAGAGGGGAATAAAGAAAAATGACGGTACTTAGAATCTTAGGAGTAGAAATACAAACAAAAAAAGGGAAAATTATAGTGGTGGGTATATATGCCCCGAATAACAGAAAGGAATAATTTTATAAAAATCTAGAAGAGAGATTGTGGGATTATGCAGATGAGAGCATAATTATGGGGGACTTAAAATGGGGTGACATCTATAGAAATGGATAGAACACAAAGAGACAGAATGCCAAACTCGTGTAGACTACCACTCTCCTTCTTTCATTTAACGGAACTTATACGATGCTTGGAGAACCAAAAATCCAAGTGTCAAGGATATAACTAATTATTCTAAGACTAAAAAATCCAGGGGGCGAATTGATGCAATTTGGTTATCAAAGAAATTGATGTTAAATTTGGATAAAGCAGAAATAACGTATAGATCAATATCAGACCACAACCCTGAAACAGTCCATATGAAATTTAAAAGTCATACAAAGGGGAGGTGGAGAATGAATGATGAGGTATGGGGAGATGAACAAAGGGTAATAAAAGCAAAAGAAACATTGAAATAATTGTTTGAACTAAATGAGAATCAAGGTACAGATAATAAAATAATTTGGGAGGCAAGTAAAGCCTGTTGCAGGAACCCCCCCACCCCAATCATTCTGTTTGTATAAACTTCACACACACACACACACGCCACATTTCTGTTATAAATTCATAGAAAAATAGAAAATCAATCATACATCGGATTTGCACTGTTTCATTTTATTTTTACTCCATATGACAAGAACTAACAAAGGGGGGTGACTTAGTCCTGGTCAGCCATAATCCCTTCACTGTCTCAGCACATACACAGGAGCCCTGCCCATGCCAACCCTGATGATCCCAGACAGAAGACAATCAAGATCACAAAGAACTTGCATATGGGAGTGGATTCAACATCGACTGAAACAAAGGACACTGATCAGATCTTCCCTCAGGGGGCAGGAAACTGCAAACTCCCCTTTGTCTCCTGGAAGTTCCTGGAAGTGACCCAGGGGGAGGGGGGAAAGGAGGAACCAGCCAGGTGACAAGACACTCAAGTTACCACCAACTCCTCCCTCAACTCCTCCTTTCTGTAATGTATGCATGATGTTTCTGGGGGTGGGCTAGACCTAGAGGAGGGGAATTTCAAAAGTTTTTATAAGACCTTGCACACTATTCTTCTGGGTCTCTCCTCTCTCCTGCACGTGAGGGGAATACCCTGTTGCAACAGTTCAATAAAGGCCAAGCCTACAGGCTGCTGTTTTGCTCCAAGTTATCCTGGTTGGTGTCTTTGTTTTGTCCAAGGGAGCCCTCGGATTTTTCCGGTAACAGTTTGGCGACCATGCTCAGGGACACTTGGTTCTCCTGCAAAGGTGAGAGGGGAGATAGAGGGGATCGGGCGCCACTGGGCAACCTTAGCCCAGGGATCCTTCTTCCTCTCCCTGCCTCCTCTTTGCGGGCGGTAATCAATCGTCACCAAAAGCCCAACCGGGGGGAGCAAAGGCGAGGTCAAGCCGGCTAAGGGGAAAGGATCCCGGGATCCGCGGGGGACATCTTCAAACGTGAGTATGGTTTGAAGTAAATACATTGGGAGGGGGGTGGAGAAGCAGCGTCCCCACGACAGCCAGACTTTCCTTTCTTTCATTTCTGACGTTCCCTCCCGGGGTCGTCCAGGAACGTCTCTTAAACTCTCCCCTTTTCTCCCCCGATCCTCCCCTTTCGGAAAGTGGCCAGGGAGGTCGCGGAACTTTACTGTCTGACGTTCCCTCTCGGGGTCGTCCAGGAACGCCAAAACCTTTCCCTTTCTCTCCCCCCAATTTCTTACGCGGAACGTGTCCGGGGAAATTGTGGTACTTTTACTGTTTTCCGATGTTCCCTCTCGGGGTCGTCCAGGAACGTCTTAATCTCTCTATCCCTTTTCTCCCCCGTTTTCCGTCTTGGAATTGAGTCCGGGAAAGCGTGGCTCTTTACTGTTTTTCTCTGATGTCCCTCTCTCGGAGTCGTCCAGAGGCATCCTTCAAAGCACTCTCTCTCTCTCTCTCTCTCTCTCTCTCCTCTAATTATGCAAACAAAGCTGGCGCAGCGTCCCCACGACAGCCAGACTTTCCTTCTTTCATTTCTGACGTTCCCTCCCGGGGTCGTCCAGGAACGTCTCTTAAACTCTCCCCTTTTCTCCCCCGATCCTCCCCTTTCGGAAAGTGGCCAGGGAGGTCGCGGAACTTTACTGTCTGACGTTCCCTCTCGGGGTCGTCCAGGAACGCCAAAACCTTTCCCTTTCTCTCCCCCCAATTTCTTACGCGGAACGTGTCCGGGGAAATTGTGGTACTTTTACTGTTTTCCGATGTTCCCTCTCGGGGTCGTCCAGGAACGTCTTAATCTCTCTATCCCTTTTCTCCCCCGTTTTCCGTCTTGGAATTGAGTCCGGGAAAGCGTGGCTCTTTACTGTTTTTCTCTGATGTCCCTCTCTCGGAGTCGTCCAGAGGCATCCTTCAAAGCACACTCTCTCTCTCTCTCTCTCTCCTCTAATTATGCAAACAAAGCTGCCCCTCCTGCCTGGCGACCTTTGTTAGGGATGACCCGGGTACGTGAGAACGCAAGGTTGTTTGTTTCCTTTCCAAACCTTCATTTTCTCGGGCCTTAATCTGGCATTGCACTGTGCAAGCGTCCAGTAGGGGTTCCGAACTTAGTCTCAAAGGCTAGGCAGGAGGCTGTCGTGGAGGGTAGAGGGGGAAATTGTCTTGTAAACAGCGCTGAGGTAAGGAATTCCGGGCAGAGAGACCCGTGGTTTGAGTTTCCGGGCAGAGAGAGACCCGTGGTTTGAGTTTCAGGTTCAGGTTTGAGATTTCCAGAAATTAATTCGTGGTTTATAGATAAGTAGGAATTGTGTTAGTCAAGGGTACTTTGAGTACTGAAAGGATCTTTTATCTGTCCCCCCTTTCTTTCCCATTGCCCCTCTTCCCTTGTGTGTGTGCGTCCACTCTTTCTGTCTTTAGCGTACTTCGTTAACGAAAAAAAAGAAGAAAAAAGCCTAATAATAACATATGAGAGAATGGGAGCTCACTAAACACCCTAACTGGACTCCTCCTGGCAACAAAGCTTCCTTGAAGCCTTTTTGCCCCAGAGAGGATTCTAATATGCCCCTCCAGCTTGTCATCTCCAATTGGGAAAAATAAAATAAAAAAATAAAGGGGCAAAATGGTCTCTCCAAGTACAAAGTACGAGACCATTGTAACTTTTAGTGGGTGGCTTAGGCCCACCACCTGGAACCCAGGGCACAGTGGCCACCCCAGGGATCCTTTAACAAAATCAGGGTTTGAACCCTTAGGGAGAGCTGAACACATCAAATTTGGGTTGTTAAACTAGAACCTAAAGCTAGAACATGAAACCGTAAATTTAATGGTGCTCAGAAGGCAGTAGATATAATAGCCCAGCCTGGGAGCCCATGCATTTGAGATCTTAGTTTCTCAAAAAAAAAAAAAAAAAAAAAAAAGATAAGAGATGTACTCAAAGATTTGGAAATATTTAAAGGGTTTGTGTTTACATTGACTCCGGCATCCACAGACTGTTCTTAAATGCACATAGTTTTTAAATTGCAAGCATGCTTCGAAATTTTAAATCTAAGGAAGCCATGTTGGGCCTCATCAGTCTTAAACAGGACCAATAAATAAATAAATAAATCATTAGAATGAAGTGTGCAAATGTTTGTTCTTTGAGAGAGGCTCCAAGGAGTCTTCCTCCGAGTAGCTTGAGTGAGGAGTATGATTTTAAGTTGATGGTAGATAATGTTATGTTGCAACGTTTGAGTTTATGAGTTTATATCCGTGTTCCAGTATTTCTTTCCAGTATTTTGAAATGTGCTGTGAAAAAACTAATGTTTCTGCTGCAAAAGCCTAGTAGAGCCAACTGCTCTCTCAAGCTAAAATGCAGTGTATGTATTTCATTAAGCATCTGCCTATGAAAATGTGTTCTTTCTAAGAAAAAATTGGTATTAAAAATTGGTTTTAAATGTAGAGGCTTCCATAGCCAGCAAAATTGTCTATCTGAGTCCAGTCCTGATATCAGTCTCTATAAGACTTCCTGGCCTCTTTTCTTAGAAAATGCCCACCTTGTTTCATTCTGTCTCTTTCATGTTTTCCCCCCCACTTCTCCTTCTTACTTCTGTGCTAGGTAAATTTACTCCCAAGTAAGCTTCCTTTAAAGGAAACTGCAAGGGGGGGGGCATAGATTAGGCTTACTATTCCTATGCAAAACAAAAAAAATTCCTTCCAGTAGCACCTTAAAGACCAACTAAGTTAGTTCTTGGTATGAGCTTTCGTGTGCATGCACACTTCTTCAGATACACTGAAACAGAAGTTTCCAGACCCTTCTATATAGTGAGAAGGTGGGGAGGGGTATTACTCAGAAGGGTGGTGGGAATGGGTGATTGGCAGATAGCTGTGATGAGCCTGTTGACGACTCTTAACGACTGCAATAGGTCTTACAGGAAAAAGCAAGGGGTGAGAAGGTGAAAAATGGCTTTGTCATGTATAATGAGATAAGAATCCAAGGTCTTTGTTCAGACCAGGACTCTCCATGGTTTTAAGTTTGGTGATAAGTTGCAATTCAGCAGCTTCTCTTTCCAGTCTATTTCTGAAATTCCTTTGTAGTAAAACAGCTACAAAGGAATTTCAGAAATAGACTGGAAAGAGAAGCTGCTGAATTGCAACTTATCACCAAACTTAAAACCATGGAGAGTCCTGGTCTGAACAAAGACCTTGGATTCTTATCTCATTATACATGACAAAGCCATTTTTCACCTTCTCACCCCTTGCTTTTTCCTGTAAGACCTATTGCAGTCGTTAAGAGTCGTCAACAGGCTCATCACAGCTATCTGCCAATCACCCATTCCCACCACCCTTCTGAGTAATACCCCTCCCCACCTTCTCACTATATAGAAGGGTCTGGAAACTTCTGTTTCAGTGTATCTGAAGAAGTGTGCATGCACACGAAAGCTCATACCAAGAACTAACTTAGTTGGTCTTTAAGGTGCTACTGGAAGGAATTTTTTTTGTTTTGACTATGGCAGACCAACACGGCTACCTATCTGTAACTATTCCTATGCAAGTTCAGGAAAAACTCACTTTTGTATTCCTTTTAAATCAAATCTATGGCTGTTTTAACTATGTTTTATAAGAGATCCTCTCCCTCTTAGGAAAAATGTTCACTTCAATCTTCCTTTAAAGATAATTTCTCTAGGAACTTGAAGGAAGCAAACTCACTCAAACTATCTCAAGATCTGCTAAAATGGCTCTGTGTAAAGTTGGCTACTTTTCTTTTTCTCTTCCTTAGTACATGATACGAGCATAGATGTTTCCTTTCCCAGTTAAAAATCTGTACTTAAATGTATATGTCCTTTTGGTACTGCAAATCTTGCTTTGAAATCTTGCTATGAACACTGTATTTAGGGTTGGACTAGATGACCCAAGGGTCCCTTTCAGCTCTCCCAATTTGTGGCTGTGTGGAGGGCCATGTGTCTGCAAGCATGTGATGAGTTGAAATTCAGCCCAACTTTGCTCTTTGTTTTTCTTTAAAAAAGGTGAGAGGTAAAAATCCGTGATGTTTTGAAGCAGAACTGGTAATTTCAAGCATTTGAGTGATTACAGTGTTTATCATTTTCTCTACTATTAAAAAAAATAAATAAATCAAACTTCTAAGTCAATTCAAAGTTTAAGCACATAAAATACATATGAGTCTTGACCATTTATCCTGTAAATAAAGGGCAGCAAAATTTGTCTGCAAATGGTAAGGCTGAAATGACTGAGAATGTTAAAAAAAAAAAAAAAAAAAAAATCCTATAAATTCTGACTCTCTGGCCATTTTTTCCCATATATAAGGGCGTGGCAGATTGTTCCGCGAATGGCCAGAGGGATATTAGCCCTTTCCTGTACATAAAGGAAGCAGTCCTTTTTGCTTGGGCTACAATTGCTAACTTTATTGAATACTTTAATTGCTCAGTTTCTCTTTTTTGTTTAAAAAAAATCTAGCCCTATTTTTTAAATCTACGCCTTACCCTTCATTTTCCTTTATTCAAATGGTAATTTAGCCAAAGGTTTCAACATTTTCAATAGTATAAAAGGTTTGCTGAGACATGAACCCTGCACATGCACAGAGGCTAGATCAGCAAAAGGGGGGAGAGATAGAGAGAGAGGAGGGGGAACTGTAGGGAGTGAGAGGAGCTTGGGCTGAAGGGGGAAATTTATCCAAATTTCCTTATGTAAAACTTGGAGCCACTGAGGGAAATCACCCTTAATGTTGGAGCCACTGAGGGAAATCACCCTTAATGTGTCTTTTGCTCCAGGGGCTTCGTAAGACAAAAGGTGTTAAGTACTGGACCATCAAAGTCAAGAGGTTGCCAAGTTTCAAATCTTAACATGATTAACATGCCAAATTCTTTTCACAGGTAAATATCAAAGCGCTCCCACTGTGAGTTCCACTCTTGAATAGTCCTCCCCCCAATGAGATTTAACTTTTATAACAGGCTTTGTGTGCATTTTAGGAACAGCATTTCCTGACAGGCCTCTCGCATGAAATAATTTTTCCCTTTTAACAGGATATGTGAACCCCGATAACAAAGTGTTTGTCCCTTTTTCCTCCCACAACAACTTTCTTTCTGTTCTGTGAAATCCCTGCTGTAGTAGTGACTTCCATCTCTTTGTGGCTTTGACACTTTTAAAGTTACAAATAATCTCTTTTCATTTATTTAATCAGTTTTTCCATGATGTCTATGAAATTAATCGAAGCACAACCAAGCATTGTTTGTGGAATGGTATTTGTTTACCTTTTGCCTGAGCATTTCTTATTAATTCTGTCATTTTGGCTAGTTCAAGGTACTTGCACAACTTTAAATTGCCATTCATTTTTTCTTGGTATTAAGTCATTTCCCAGTATTTTGCTATTAACATTCTAGCCAATGTTGTCACATCAAGAAACACTCTTTTATTTTCATTGTTGCTTCAGATTTCTTGAAATTGTGTGTCTTAGCATTTATTTATTTTTTCTCCCTCATAGGTCATTGTGTGTGCGTGTGTGTGTTTTATTATTATTTTAACCTTGTATTTTTTACAGTTCTCTTTCTCTCCAAAGTGAAGGAAAGCAAACCAACTTAGCAGATAATAACAGTAATTATATGGAAATGTGATAATAATATTGGAATGAATGAAATGCTTAATCCGCTAAGATTTTTATTATTTGCAGCTTCCCACGTAAATTGAAGGACATCCTTTTTCCCTTTTGCCCCTTCCCCTTACTAACTCCTATCTTTTTAAGTCTCCAAAACCCTGCCCCTTACAGGATGTCACTTCTACAGATGTGTTACTACAGACCTATGATGAAAAAGCTTCGCCACCACCTGCAGCAACAGACACCAAAGTTTTCAAAGTGGCCACAGCTATCTCTTTCAAAGGATATAGACCGCCGGGGGAGTGGGGCTGACAAAGGGGGGAGGAGTTGAATTGCAAGGACATTTTCTCACTTTTGAACCTCAAGATACATGCGTAAAAATATCACAATTGTCTCAAGATATGCAACTGATACTATTAGTTTGTTTTGTATTATGTGTTATTATGTAGGAATGTTGAAATGTGTCTGACAGTGTGTTATTTCCACAAATGGGGGGAATTGGGGCTATTTTTGTGGCTATTTTTGTGTGTAATTGTTTTTATGTTTAATGTCTTATTCCTTACACCCCAGTGGAGGATTCTCATACATTTTATGCTTTTTACAGATCAGGCTATTATGTAGTCCAATGTTTAGAATTAGATAAATTTATAACCACATTTAGTTGTTTCACCTGGCACTCTGCCAACTTCCCTACCCATTTTAAAAATGTGCTAAAACTCACTTTACCAAGGAGAAGCTTCAGGAAGGTGTGTATGCTTTGGTTTAGCCGGAATAATCCCTTATAGAGTTAAATTGACTTATTTGGACAAGTGCCCTTTTTAGAATGGGTTTCTTTTAACAGATTGGTTTGAAAAGTTGAACCATGGGGCAAGATAAATTCAAATTGGACTCAGTTTGAATTGGGCAAGTGTATCCAGGCTGCAATTAGCTTTTTGGTCCTTAATGTGCAAGTGAGCAACTTCCCATGACTGCAAGACCAGAGCCTATAATAATAAAACCCCATAGAAAGGCCACGGTAAAGACATTTCTCTCAGGACGTGTCCAAACCTGTGCCAGCTGTGGTGAGTGCCAGGCAACATGGTTAATATGAAAGCCCTAAGTGGATTCACCAGGGATTGCTACTACTGTGACACGATGCCGATGTGAGACCACAGAAGAGCTACTTTGACACCTGAGAACACAAAATGGTGGGGGGCAAAGCAAACTGCATTTTTCAGTCATTGGTGGACCTTCCTGCTAAATGTAAAGCATACGCCACTATTGAGAAAATATTTATTCCAAGGTGCTAAAATACCACAAGTAACTGAGCAACAAAATATTAATTTTACGTGATATCCTATGTCTAACTATGAGCACTGTTACAATGTTACATTTCTATGCAAATATCCTTGAGAAATGTGACATCCAAGTCCCTTTCAGGTTCACATGGACACACGCATCTGGGAGGGAGAATAGCAGGTTAATATTTACCACTTTAAATTGTGCGGAGAAAAGGATTGCAAAGTAGCCACCTTTGCAATCTTATCTCCGAAGGGGGGAACTGTTGCAGGAACCCCCCCACCCCAATCATTCTGTTTGTATAAACTTCACACACACACACACACGCCACATTTCTGTTATAAATTCATAGAAAAATAGAAAATCAATCATACATCGGATTTGCACTGTTTCATTTTATTTTTACTCCATATGACAAGAACTAACAAAGGGGGGTGACTTAGTCCTGGTCAGCCATAATCTCTTCACTGTCTCAGCACATACACAGGAGCCCTGCCCATGCCAACCCTGATGATCCCAGACAGAAGACAATCAAGATCACAAAGAACTTGCATATGGGAGTGGATTCAACATCGACTGAAACAAAGGACACTGATCAGATCTTCCCTCAGGGGGCAGGAAACTGCAAACTCCCCTTTGTCTCTTGGAAGTTCCTGGAAGTGACCCAGGGGGAGGGGGGAAAGGAGGAACCAGCCAGGTGACAAGACACTCAAGTTACCACCAACTCCTCCCTCAACTCCTCCTTTCTGTAATGTATGCATGATGTTTCTGGGGGTGGGCTAGACCTAGAGGAGGGGAATTTCAAAAGTTTTTATAAGACCTTGCACACTATTCTTCTGGGTCTCTCCTCTCTCCTGCACGTGAGGGGAATACCCTGTTGCAACAGTTCAATAAAGGCCAAGCCTACAGGCTGCTGTTTTGCTCCAAGTTATCCTGGTTGGTGTCTTTGTTTTGTCCAAGGGAGCCCTCGGATTTTTCCGGTAACAAGCCTATATGAAAGGATACATAATACAACAAATGGGGAGGATAAAGAGAAATAAAGAAACCAATATTATGGAGATAAATAAGCAAATAAGAGAGAGAGAAAAAGAATTGGTAAAGAATCCAAAAAATGAAGGCACCCTCCAAAACATAAAGAACCTACAATCTCATTTATCTAATTTAATTAATAGAGAAGATACTTTGAACAAGCAAATAAAATGGGCAGAATGTTAGCATGGCTCATTAAAGAAAGACAGAAAGAGTAATAAACAAAATTATAGATGAAGAAAGAGAAATTATCGAACCAGAACAGATTAAAGAGATTCATAAAATACTATAAAAAATTGTACAAAGCAGAATTGAAAGAGAATAAAATTCAAAAATACCTGCTAGAGAATGGATTACCAGAAATTGATGAAAAAGAGTACACTAGCTAAGCTCAAATACTGAATTAGAAAAGATTTAAAAAGTTATTAAAAATATGCAAGAAGGTAAATCACCAGGGCCGGACGGCATTTCAGTAACATACTATAAAATAATTAGAAGATATAATTGCACCCAAATTAAAATTAATAAGTGTTAATCACCCTAATTCCGAAACAAGGAGCCGATTCGAAATTAACTAAAAATTACAGGCCAATATCTTTATTAAATATAGATTATAAAATTTTTACAGGCATCCTAGCAAACAGAATGAAAATTTTGTTAAAAATAATGATAAAGAAAGATCAAACTGGATTTCTACCAGAGACAAATAAAAGGTAATACTAGAGTAATTATAAACTTATTGGAATACGTAGATAGGAAACAGAGTAAGAAAATAGCAATGTTACTGGTAGATGCCAAAAAGACATTTGATAGTGTTTCATGGAATTCTTTAATTACAACCTGCAAGAATTTAAAAATGGGAAATAAGATTCATAAATTGAATCCAGGTAATTTATAAAAAAACAAAAAGCTAAATTAATTTTAAATAATGAAATTACGGAAGAATCTGATATTGGAAAAGGGACATGACAGGGATGCCCCCTATAACCACTTTTATATATAACAGTACTGGAAACATTACTAATTGCTTTAAGGAAAGACGAGGAAATAAAGGGTATAAACCTGGAAACACAATGCTATAAATTAAAGCGTTCGTGGATGACATAATTATAACTGAAACACCAATAGAAAGTATCCAGAAAGCACTAATAAATATGAAGGAATTTAGTGAGGTATCAGGGTTTAAATTGAATAAAGATAAGTCAAAATTATTAACAAAAAATATGGGGGAGAAAGAGAGAAATGAATTAGAGAGAACAACAGGATTAAAAATAGAAAATAAGGTAAATTATTAAGGGGTATGGATTACAAATAAAAATACGAACCCATTTAATGACAATTATGTTAAAAAATGGAAGGAGATAAAAGTATAGAAAAATGGAACAAATTAAAATTATCATTAGGGGGGAGAGTATCAATGATTAAAATGGTGATATTACCAAAAAGTCTCTTCCTATTCCAAACTATCCCAATAGCAATTGGAACAAAGTATTTCATAAACTGGCAAAGAGACCTTGCCAATTTTATATGGCAGGGGAAGAAAGCCAGGATAAAATCAGAAATAATGATGAAATCAAAGGAAAGTGCGGGATTTGCAGTCCCTGATTTAAAAAGATATTTTGAAGCAGCATGCTGGAACTGGCTTAAAAAGTGGTTATTACTAAAAGATAAACAAGTTTTGAAGTTAGCTGGGATAAAATATATGGTTGGCATGGATATTTATTTTACGGGAAGATACAGCTACATAAAGGATTTACAAACCACTTAGTAAGGAAAGCCCTATTTGAGGTATGGGAGAGAACAAGAGAGAGGATTATAGAAAAAACCCCGTGATGGATTTCCCCACTAGAAGCAACTTCAACATTAAAAAACAATATAAAAACTATCTGGCCAACATATAGAGAATTAGCAGAAGAAACAAATGGAAATATCAAATTAAAAAATTATTAAGAACTCAAAACAATGGGAATAAATTGGCTAGAATATTTCCAATTGAAGGCAACATGTGAGAAAGATGTAAAAACTAAGGGTTTTGAAAACAAAATCTCAAAATTTGAAAAAGAGGTACTACAAAATAATAAAAAAATACTTTCAAAAATATATAGATTGCTAGAAAAAATACCTTCAGGTCAAGAGGTCAAAGGAGAATATGATAAAGTGGGAGCAAGATCTAGGCTATACAATTGACTTGGAAGATTGGAAAACTATATGAAGATCCACCACAGATGGTATTTGGCTCCAGGGAGAATATAAAAAATGAATAGAGCGATTAGCAACAAATGTTGGAGATGTAACAACATGAAGGGTACTCTATACCATATGTGGTGGAAATGGTCAGAGATTAGAAAGTTCTGGGATATGATCCATGAAGAGATTAAAAAATTGATAAAAATTTAATACAGCCAACGGGCAGAAGCGTATTTACTAGGAATCGTGAGTAAAGATATCCCAAAAGTCAAAACAACAGCAGCAAGAATATTGATAGCCAGCTACTAGAAAGGAAATAATATACCAACAAAAAGAGAATGGTTAAGTAAACTATGCGAGTACCTGAAGTTAGCTAAACTGATAAGGCGAAAACCTAAAACAGGGCTCAACTACAAAAATTTGGTTGTGCCTAGACTAACCTTGTGCGGACTATAAAGAATATAAAGAACTTAATGGATTATGGAAGATCTTAAGGGATCTGAAGAGATGGAAGTGAAGAACAGAGGCAAAGGAGAATTAAATAACATAAGAAGTGTGGTTTAGACGGTGGAAGTCTTTTAAGATATTTTAATCAAGATTTCTATTTTATAATGTATGTAAGTGTAATTCTGGAATTTTTATGGAAACCGGTATTTCTTTTTCTTTCTTTTCTTTTTCTTCTTGCTTTCTTTTTTATTTTCTTTCATAGTTTATGTGTGACAAATATGTAAGTGGGGTTTTTTTTGCAGATATATCTGGAAATTTGATTGTATTATTCAATATAGTTATATTTTAAAATATAACAAGGGGAAAAAAGAAAAATGACCCTACTGATATCAGATTATTATCATTCTACCCAAAAGCCCCACAAGAATAAATTGTGCCTTGAAGAATACATCGCTGGGAATATGTCATTTTGCTGTGTCTTTTCATGTATCAAATGTGATTTAATGTGCCTTTTGCTATTCCTGTCTGATACTGAACTCTGTCTTTTCCTCTAAGAAGTGTACCTCTTTCTCCATGAAGGTATCTTTATTAAAATGTGTTTCCCTTACAAAATGTATCTTTTGTGAATATATCTTTACTGAAATGCTGTATTATGCTGTACTTTTCTGAATGTATCCAAAATGTAGTTTTGAAGAATGTAACAATCAAAAGTATTCCAAATATATGTACTTGACTCAATATTGTATCCAAAAGTCTGCCAAAACTCTCTCCACCACACTGCCATCTACTGGGTCTGCAAACGATACCATGAATACACACAGATATCAGTTCAAAATAAAGTAGTTTTATTTTCCAGTAAGTATGCAAACATCAGGCTATCACACCCGAATTGATAGCAATGCAGAATAGGATTTCACATTCCTCACGATCTGTACACTGATTATCAGCAGTTACTGAGGTATTTTCCTGTAGGTAAACGAAAAAGCCATTTAAGCAGATCCAGAATTAAATGGGGTGAAGCTCACCACATATTATCCCAGACCTTCAGCAAATTTGACACCTCCAGAAAGGCTTTCAACATCCTACTTACCTTATGTTAATCCACTCTTCACGCCATTTTATGTCGCTTCCCACCTCCCCACCACCTCCGCTGCTATTGGTCTGTATGGAAATCAAAAGGTATATTGAGTCAAGGCAGTCCTTTTGTTCAGGGTCTCACGCCGTTTCATTACGTGAGCAGGGACCCTTCTGCAACAGTTGTTGTTTTTTCCTTTTCTGTTTTTCCAGTAAAAGATCAGGCTTTGCTTTTTCCAAATCCTGGTGTGGTCTCTGTCATTTCCCGACACGGAGCCTCCAATCGCACTCCTGAGGTCCCGGTCCCCTCCTGAGGCAGGGACCCCTTGGGGAGGCAATTAATTATCTATTTCATTTTTGGCGAGCCAGGCAGGAGGATAGGTTTCCCGGGATTTTTGGGGTGCCAGGGACCGAGAGCCCAAGCGCACCGAGCCTTTTGCAAGGGGGGCTTTTCTTTCGCTGGTAGACCTTGAGTCCCGGCTCTAACTGGGATCCTCAGCAGGACCAACCAGGAAAAAGCAACAGTGATCTAGCCAGATGTTTTGGGGGGGTTGTTGAATGAAGTAGAGGACTTCATACATTTCTTTTTCTACTGCCCTATTTATGAGCTAATAAGAACTAAGCTCCTCCGCTTGATCCCGCCCACCATTACATCTAAGGAAGACTGTTTGAAATCGCTTCTTGTGGACGCAAATCCCCAAGTTTCACATGGGGTGGCAATCTTTATAGTGCAGGCCTTGAAACTCAGGTCTACTCTGACTGGGTAGTGTGTCCTAGACCTGGACCTGTTTTAATTCTCTCATTACCTTTTTAACCTAATGTGCCGAGCCTATTTTGGGGCCATTTTATGTTTTATATACATCCGCGTTTTAGTTTCCTGGCCCCGGCAACTAATTTTTTTACATTATTGTCTTAGGGTAATTTAAATGTCATAACCCCAGTAATATCGCTTTGAATTTTGTTTGGTTGCTTGTCTATAGCATTTTTGTTTTATCCTGCTATGGCTGTATGCTAACGCAATAAAGGTTTGATTGATTGCTCCATAAATATTGATGGACATGAATATCGATGTTTGGTGGACACGGGTGCTACATTTTCTACCCTAAGTAAGTCATTTGAGCCCAAGCCAACAAAAACAACGTATCATGGGCACTGATGGAATTCCCAGGACATGTGATCTTTCCAAACCCACTACTGTCACACTGGGACCTCTAGCAGCTGAGCATTCCTTTCTCCTCACCTCAAGCCCTGTAAATTTATTAGGAAGAGATATTTTATTTAAGCTCAAGGCTACCATTATGTGCAGTCCTGATGGCATTTACCTACATATGCCCGAATACTCAGTAGCATCATTCCAAGGCATTGTTAAAGATGAAAACTTTTCCGATGTAGGAATACCCCCTTGGCTATGGGGAACCAGCTCCACAGCAGTAGGACTTCTTAAGTCTCCAGACCCTGTTATAATCGTTCCCTTGCGTGAAGAAATACCCCCTTCCCAAAAGAAGCAATAGTAGCATTGAAACCAATGATAAAGGACTTCATGGATCAAGGAATCCCTGTGCCCTGTGCTAGTCCATGTAACTCTCCCCTTCTGCCTGACAAGAACCCTAGCCCCCCCCCAGGGACTCGCATCAAGTACCGCCTCGTGCAGGACTTGCGGATCATAAATAATTTTGTAATCCCAAGACCTGCCATCACAGCCAATCCCAATACCATATTAACAGAAACCCCTCCCGACAGTACACATTTCAGTGTCGTGGACCTGTGCTCTGCATTTTTCTCTATAAGAGTTCATGAGGAAAGCCAGTTCCTTCTCGAGTGTTAAAAACCAAAGGAATAAATGCTATTTCAAAAGAGGGAGTTTCCAGAGTCAGTGTGCCAACAAAGAGCCCACCCTATGTTGATATTTTCAGCCCTCCCATTGGCAGAATCACCTGATGTTTTGAGAAACGAGAGGGCAGAAACTGCTCTTCTACTCTTCCGCTCCTGGCTTGACTGCCTGACTCTGTGTGTGGAGAGAGTCTTATCTATGTAGTGACTAGATGGCTGAGTGGGAGCTGTAACACTCATGCAAGCCAGTAGTTCGTTAGTTTGCAGTAGCAATTAGAAATAAAAGGAGCTTCACAGCTAACTTCCGCGTTATTTATACTCTGCATGAGTCTGGTGCTCACAATACACAGTTGTGAGTCCAGTGCACTGGGACCTGCTTTCCAGGATTGGAAGGTCTCTGAAAGTGCTCCAGTCCAGTCGCCTAGCCCAGTCGGGGCAGAACCAGTTGTTGAGCCCAGTCACTGACACCAGTTGAAAGGGGTACTGACACCCTACCCCATTGCCCCTAAACAATGAACCCTAGCATGGTGCCATGAGTATTATTTAATCCAGACCCTCCAAGTGTCCCTATTTCCCAGGGACAGTTCCAGATTTACAGAAGCTGTCCCAAGATTTGTTCCTGGAATGTCCTGCTTTTCCATAGGACATACAGAGAACACTTCTATCTCCCAGGATATTCTATACAAGATCTCAAAGTGGCTGTCTTTTTACAAAAGAATTTCAGAAATAGACTGGAAAGAGAAATTGCTGAATTACAACTTATTACCAAATTGAAAACTATGGAGATACCTGGTCTGAATAGAGATAGTGGGTTCTTGTCTCATTACACATACTAAAACTATTTTTGGTCTTCTGTATACTATCCTTTAAAAATCCCTTGCTTTTTCCTGGAAGACCAATTGCAGCCCTTAATAGTCATCACAGGTTCACCCTACCCATTAGCCAATCACCCATTCCCTCCCCAATCTCTCATTATATATAAGGGTCTAGTGACTTCAGAGTATCTGAAGTGTGCATACACACCAAAGCTTATACCCAGAACAAACTTAAAGTAGAGGACCTTTGACCATTAGGTCCAGTCGTGACCTACTCTGGGTTTGTGGTGCTCATCTCGCTTTATTGGCCGAGGGAGCCGGCGTACAGCTTCCGGGTCATGTGGCCAGCATGACTAAGCCGCTTCTGGTGAACCAGAGCAGCGCACGGAAACACCATTTACCTTCCCGACGGAGTGGTACCTATTTATCTACTTGCACTTTGACGTGCTTTCGAATTGCTAGGTGGGCAGGAGCAGGGACCAAGCAACAGGAGCTCACCCCGTTGCGGGGATTTGAACCGCCGACCTTCTGATCAGCAAATTCTAGGCTCTCTGGTTTAAACCACAGTGCCACCTGCGTCCCGAAACGTAGTTGATCTCTAAGGTGCTACTGGACAACTTTTCAAAACAAATAATTTTTTAAATAGTAGGATTCTTTTGAAGACTTTGTTATGAAAAGGGACTTGATTCTTTTAAGACGGTTTCTTTCGGAACAATATTTTTTAAAAAATTTTACTACAGCATACCAACACGGTGAACTACTTGAATCTATTCTCATTTGAGGCTTCCCGGGAAGCCGAAGGACCACCGGCTATGGGGCGGACGACTGCAGGGCCTGCTCCCTTCAAGGCCTTTTTACCAGCTGGCCTAGGGGGCGATGCCCAGGCCCTGACACTTCCAGCTATAAATAGACTCCTGCTAGACTACAGGGTCCTAGAGGATGCAGCTGGACTCACTGGAACCAACTCTTGGGGGCAGGGCAGCCGTTTTTGTTGATATTTTCACCCCCTCCCACTGCGAGAATCTCCTGATATGATGTTTTCAGAAAAGAGGGGGCGGAAACTGCTCTTCGCTTCTTCCGCTCCTGCCTGACTCTATGTGGAGTCTGAGTGTTATCTATGTAGAGATTAGATGGCTGAGTGGGAGCTGTAACACTCATGCAAGCCAGTAGCTCTTTAGTTTTTAGTAGCTATTAGAAAATAAAAGAAGTTATGCTTCACAGCTTTCTTCCGTGTTGTTTATACTCTGCTGAGTTTGGTGCTCACAATGGACAGTTGTGGGTCCAGTGCACTTAGACCTGCTTTCCAAGAGTGTAAGATCTCTGGAAGCGCTCCAGTAGCCTAGCCCAGTCGGGGCAGAACCAGTTGCTGAGCCCAGTCGTTGGCATCAGCTCAAAGGCGTACCAACAGTTCTGCTTGTTATGTACTGAAGTTCTCACCCTGGGCCAGCAGGGGGATACTGTAGATAGTTTTCACTCAGGTCCACATGTGCAAATAAGGGATTGAAAGTGACATTCAGTGACTGGATAGTTACAGAAAATGGTTACTGTTGCATTCTAGTGGAGCTCTATACAGTGGTACCATGGGTTACATATGCTTCAGGTTACATATGCTTCAGGTTACAGACTCCACTAACCCAGAAATAGTACCTCGGGTTAAGAACTTTGTTTCAGGATGAGAACAGAAATCGGGCTCCGGCAGCACGGCAGTAGCAGGAGGCCCCATTAGCTAAAGTGGTGCTTCAGGTTAAGAACAGTTTCAGGTTAAGAACGAACCTCCGGAACGAATTAAGTACTTAACCCGAGGTACCACTGTATAAGCAGGCTGGCTGAACCCTTCAGTTCAGTTCTGTTCTGGCCTGTGAATAAACAAGAGCTGTTTGAAGAATCGCTGTGTTATCTGATATGTTCACCCACAACTTAACACTGCTATTGCTTCCCTGCTCTGTGTCTAGTGCATTGGTGGCGAACCTATGGCACGCGTGCCAGAGAGGGCACTCAAGAGCCCTCTCTGTGGGCAGGTGCGCCATCACCCTGGCAGGGCCATAGCTTCCATGCCAGGGGTGGGGGTGGGTAGGAGAGGAGGGCTTGCGCCATCCAAAGTCTGCGGCACCAGGGCCTGGCAACCTAGCGAGGGGCTGAGCAGGCACTGACTTCTGATGCGCCAGGGCCTCCCTGCCATGTGATAAAAGTATTTGAGAGCAGAAGCAGTAAAGGAGTCTAGTAATGTTGTAATATGCTGAAAAGTAGCAGAATCATTCAGCATGCTGACTCGCCATGACCCATCCTGTGGACGACTCATTCTTTGTGCAAGTATTGTATCTATTGCAGGAAGACAAAGCACAGCACAGCCTGGAAGAATAAATGCAATGGTTTGTGTGTGTGATCTCTAGCCTAGTCTAATCTTCTTCTGTTCATTATGTGTTTGTAAAGAAGTTGTGTTTTGCCGCAGTTAAGTTTTATTCAATTACTGTGAAGACTCTGTGTTTTTAACTTCGCTGTGCAACACTCCAGACAGTCTGTTTTTCCTACTCTGGAGTAAGCTGCCTTGAATTCAGCAGGGCTTAACTCCCAGGTCAGCAAGCATATAAAGATGGCTGCTGGATTTACATGTTCGCTGGGCTTTCCTGTGGAAGCCAAGAGAGAAATTCATTCTGTGGGGGCTGCGATTAAGCAGCAGCCAAAGAAACAGCAAAATATAATAATAATAATAAAAATTATACTATTTACACCCTGCCCATCTGGCTGGATTTATATTTGAGTGTGCGCACAAAGACAATGATTATTATCTCATTGTTATGTACTGAGTTGAATAGGATCCAAACTGCAGCAGTCTGATTGGTCCTAGAACAATAGGATCCAAATTGCAGCAGTCTGATTGGTCCTAGGACAATAGGATTCAGAATGCAGCAGTCTGATTGGTCCTAGAACAATGCAGCAGTATGATTGGTTGGCAGGAACCCAATCATGCTACAGATATAAGTGAATCCACAACCTGATTGGCTTACAGTAGAATTCCAGAATTAGCCAATCATGTGCAGCCCATTGTGTAAATAATGTATATAAAGCAGATACTTTGAGGGGACTTTCATTCATTCCTCCTCACCACTATGAGCTGAATAAAGAGTATGAAATCACTTTGCGACTCTGAGTATATTTCACTCATATTAAAAATTGGGATATAGTGGCTCTTAGTACAGCCCTCCAGTGTACACTAGAGGCCAAAATTGTGGAACCTTCTGAAAAAAATGTATTTCCAAGGTTTGATGGCTCATAACACCACTTTGTTTTGGAGTAATACTGGCGCTTTGTTTCTGTAGGGGACGCATACCTCTAAAACTTTCGTGAAATTAATGGGGGAAGAAAGTCACTGTATTTATTTTTCCGGATTTGAACTGTATTTATTTTCACCCGGTGGTGATTTTTCCTGAGTAAAAATTAGAGTACCCCTAAACATTTTTTTAGAAAAAAAGCACTTGAGTTATACCATAAAATTACATCTCAATGGAAAGATAATTTAATGGAGAATGTAATGCAATAACTTTTATGTAGGATTATTTATTAAAACGGCAATCATAAAGAAGAAACATGAAACACACAGAAAAAATGAGATATTCAGCTTAAATTGCCGTGTTGGCATTTTGCAATAAATATGTGGGTTTTTAGTTACAGTTTGGGCACTTGGTCTCTCAAAGGTTCGCCATCACTGGTCTAATGTATTGCAGGGTATGGAGCTATGCGACCCCCCCCCCCCTCAAGCCAAGGAGACAAGTTAACTATACAACCTTTATAGGAAAGTTTTTCAATGTTCAATTACATTTTTATATGTACTGGAAGCTGCCCAGAGTGGCTGGGAAAAACCAATCACATGGACAGGGTATAAATATTATTATTATTCCTCCTTTCATTCCCCCCCCCCTTTCTTATTTTTTCTTGCAATTATTGAAAATGCACAGGAGAGCCTATAAAACTGTAGATTAAATGCACCTTGTAAAATCCACAGCCATGAGGCCAAACGAAACATCTATCATCATTGCAGCACATTCTGGGAGTGGAGGAGGAATAGGACAATTCATTTTTAGCCCCCCCCCATATATGCATCAAAATTATTTTGGTTCCATCAACCCAACCTTTCAGAATGTTTCCCTTATGGCTGAAACAAGCAACGGCCACCAAGACCATAATTATGACCGTCCGGAAAGCCAATTTTTTCAGCGGAGAACATTCTTCTGGACTGCAATACCTACTGTATGGAAGCTAGCAAAATAACAACAAAAATGGATTCTATGAACCCCAACAGTAGCCAAGAGACTGATATGGATGAGCTGGAAGAATAAAGGTATAATCCCCTTTAATAAATGGATTGATAACGTAACACTTTCAACTGATGAACGAGACTGCTTACAGACATAGACTTTGCATAAATATAACAATATTTGGAAATATTAAAGAAATGGGAGTGCCTGATCACCTCATCTGTCTCCTGAGAAATCTCTATGTGGGACAAGAAGCTACAGTTAGAACTGGATATGGAACAACTGACTGGTTCAAAATTGGGAAAGGAGTACGACAAGGCTGCATTTTGTCTCCCTGCTTATTTAACTTATATGCAGAATTCATCATGCGAAAGGCTGGGCTGGATGAATCCCTAGCCGGAATTAAGATTGCCGGAAGAAATATCAACAACCTCAGATATGCAGATGACACAACCTTGATGGCAGAAAGTGAGGAGGAATTAAAGAACCTTTTGTTGAGGGTGAAAGAGGAGAGTGCAAAATATGGTCTGAAGCTCAACATCAAAAAAACGAAGATCATGGCTACTGGTCCCATCACCTCCTGGCAAATAGAAGGGGAAGAAATGGAGGCAGTGAGAGATTTTACTTTCTTGGGCTCCATGATCACTGCAGATGGTGACAGCAGCCACGAAATTAAAAGACGCCTGCTTCTTGGGAGAAGGGCAATGACAGGCCTAGACAGCATCTTGAGAAGTAGAGACATCACCTTGCCAACAAAGGTCCGTATAGTTAAAGCTATGGTTTTCCCAGTAGTGATGTATGGAAGTGAGAGCTGGACCATAAAGAAGGCTGATCGCCGAAGAATTGATGCTTTTGAATTATGGTGCTGGAGGAGACTCTTGAGAGTCCCATGGACTGCAAGAAGATCCAACCTCTCCATTCTGAAGGAAATCAGCCCTGAGTGCTCACTGGAAGGACAGATTGTGAAGCTGAGGCTCCAGTACTTTGGCCACCTCATGAGAAGAGAAGACTCCCTGGAGAAGACCCTGATGTTGGGAAAGATGGAGGGCACAAGGAGAAGGGGGCGACAGAGGACGAGATGGTTGGATAGTGTTTTCGAGGTTACCAGCATGAGTCTGACCAAGCTGCGGGGGGCAGTGGAAGACAGGAGTGCCTGGCGTTCTCTGGTCCATGGGGTCACGAAGAGTCGGACACGACTAAACGACTAAACAACAACAACAATATTTGGAATGAGTTTATACAAAATGTAGTAGGCTATAAATATGTAGGATAAAATCAAATTTATAGTAATGTATGGGTTAGGGTATTTTTTTTTATATTGTATATATTGTTTCTATCTACACATTGTTGTACCTTTTCATTTTTCTTTGCATCAGTTTCTTAGTATTTTATATTAATACCAAAAATTAAATAAGGGGTTGGGAGGAAACCAGTCCAGAACTTGCTTTTTTCCTTCTCCCTCCCAGTCCCCTTTTCCTTTACTGCTATGTCTTTTGACTTTACATATTGAAGGCCCAAGGCTTGCAATTCCCATTACACCTGGTTGCTAAACACCATTACAGAACATGTGGATGTGTTGGAGGGCTGTAAATCATCCTACTCTTGGTGGCAAAACTGACAAAAGTGATCCAGTACAAAACAAACAGCTATTAAATGTTGTCTAAATAAGATTAAAAACCTCTTTTGCGTTGTATGCAGAGAGAATAGGGGCCATAAGCAACCCTGTGTCTATTTTCAAGGGAAAGTTATTTAAGGGACAACTCCACAGTTCAAAGTTCCCCATTCATGTAAGCGTAATGTATTGTATTTATGTTCGTTTCTTTATCTTTTCTTATTTCATTCTTTCTATTCATTTGTATTGTTTTATATGTTATGTAACTCATGTGTATTTGCCTATGTGAAAATTAACAAAGATTTTCTAAAATAATAAAAAAAAGGAAATGGAGGAGGGAGAGTCCAGCCTTGCCTCTCCAGAAATTTGTCAGTTTGCCTGGAATGGGGGGTGGGGAAGTGGCTTGCCCTTTAATTTTGGGAGGGGTGGGCTTTGGAAATGTGCACACACACACACAAATGCAGCATTGTCTTATTATTTCAATGCAAAATGCTACATCCTATATTGATAATTTTGTCCTGTATTTCATAGAACTGTAGGGAAGGACCATGCAGCCCACCCCACTGGAATGTAGGTTCTCGCCCCATCTCCCTGCCAAGTTAGGGATCCTCTCCAAATTCATGTTTTTTAAAGCTCTGGGTAGCCAAGCAGAGGCAGAATCAACTTCGAGACCATTCTGTTTGGCTTAAGCACCAGATAAAAAAAACGAAACTCCCCCCAACCGCACTGCCCCACCCTGTCCTGTATTTAGCAAAAACAAACACAGCAGCCCCAGTAGAAGGGTCATCCAGCCCACCCCTGCGATGCAGAAGTCTCGAACCCACAGCCCTGAGATTTAAGTCTCATGCTCTACCAGTTGAGCTCTCTCCCTTAACCTTACTTCATATTGCATTGGTCCAATTAAGCTCTGGGATTTGGAGGGTTGCCAGATGTCGGGGGCAGGTCTGAGGTGGAGCCTGTTCTGCTGGCAAGTCACCAGCGCCACAAGCTGGTCGAGGGAAAGGAGGCTCCAAGATGGCGATGGCTTAGCAAGCTGGCTTCGGAGCTCTGCAGATAAGAGGACTGTAATTAGCGTTGATTGCCACCCAGGGAAGTAACTTTTCCTTTTTTACTTCTCTGCTTCTAAACTTACCAACCTACTGAGATTCTAACAGCACCTTCTTGTCTATGCTATGAGAAACATCTTGGGCAAGTTCTGTGAAGCACAAGCTGGTCACCACTTGCGCGCTTCTAGTCCAGGGCAGCCAAGTTGCACTCACAGAAAAGTCTACCAGGAGTGCCACCTGCTCATGCATGGAGAGGGACTTGTAGTGTCAAAACATTTGGAGGGCCAAGTTTGCCTATTGCCTGCTCTACATTTGACATCGCCAAGAAGCGGCATGGCCTCACAACAGATCAACGAGTATACCTGAAGGAGCATCTCCACCCCCATCGTTCTGCCCAGATGCTGAGGTCCAGCGCCGAAGGCCTTCTGGCGGTTCCTTTGCTGTGAGAAGCAAAGCTACAGGGAACCAGGCAGAGGATCTTCTCGGTGGTGGCACCCACCCTGTGGAACGCCCTCCCATCAGATGTCAAAGAGATAAACTACCACCTGACATTTAGAAGACATCTGAAGGCAGCCCTGTTCAGGGAAATTTTTAGTGTGTGACATTGTAATGTATTTTTAATCTCTGTTGGAAGCCGCCCAGAGTGGCTGGGCAGACCCAGCCAGATGGGTAGGGTACAAATAATAAATTATTATTATCATCAACGAGATGCAAGGATGGACCTGCAGGCTTTCATGGATGCGATCTGCTTCCTGGCCCTTCATCCCTGACCACTGGTTGTATTAGCTAGGGATGATGGGAGTTTTAGTCCCCAAACATCTGGAGAGCAGTTTGCCAATGCCCGATGTAGAGGATTGTCTGCAGAGGCCATGCTGAAGCCACGGTTGCTTATATTGCTGTTCCTGCTGACAGGGGAAGAGAACTGTGAGAGAATCATCCTGTTAGAGGCAGAGCAGGCTCGCAATGGCACCATGAACCAAAGCAGCTCTTGAGGCAAAAGACTGACAAAGAGTTTTCTCCTTCATGGAGAGCACGGGTTGCAGTGGGGTTAACCAGACACCCCTCTGTTGCTGGGCAAGTTAGTTTGGATTGCCACTGTTGCGATTGGGCTCTTCTGGTTGCTGGGGAGAGTTGGAGGTTGCCAATTTTGATTGACAGCCTTAGTTTATATATTCCCAGAGCGCAGCATTGAGCTTCCTCTTTTCACTGTGCGCATTGGGTCACCTGCCGACCTGCCCTAATTTTAGGACATTTTTTGCGTTTTACCTTGCTATGCCTGTCATGGGGTCGTCTGCTTTTGGGTCAGGGGCCTGGTAGGAATTTTGTCCATTTGGCTGATTGGCTGGTGCCATTTGGTTTTTGCCTACTGTGTAGCATATTGTCATGACTTGTAAGGCTGCGGTTAGGCATTAGTTTTAGAAAATTGTTTGGTGGAGGGGTATGGATTGGTTGTGCCTGCCCCTCCAAATGCTGCTGCTGCAAGCGTATTCCGTTAAAGGAATCCAGGGGCTTGCCATGCTTTTGTCTGCACCCCCGTCAAGGGGCTAGGGCCACGCAAGAGCCCCTGGGAGCATTTGGGGAGAGGCGAGGGTCTGGTATCCACCCAGCTCCATTTACTCCCCATAAAATGTTTTCCCTTCCTTACTTTGCAGGCTTGCAGATGTCAGTTCTGTCCCTGGGCGGGGACAGTCTCAACCAATGCCTAAGCAACCACTCACGTTTTGTATTTTAATAAAAATTGTGGCCAAAATTATGCCAAAAACCTTAAACAAAATTACGGTGGTAAGTGTGAATTTATTAGGGGTGGCTTGGGGACCTCGACACGCAACACTGAATTATACAGGACAGGTGGCAACTCTGTGAATTCTACGACTCCTCAGTGTGCATCTAAGGCCCTCAGCAGCAGCAGAAGCTGCAAGGAGGGGGGAGGAACAGGCGTCTGAGGCTCCAAGCCCTGCCCATGTGCTCCAGCAAGCTCCTCCCTCCTCGGTTACATAGAGCCGGACAGAGCTGCTTTCCCCCCTTTTCCTCTCGAGGCGCAGAGAGGTGCCGAGGACCACGGATGAGACGCATGCGCAGCACCAGCCGCCACTGGAGGGGCTGCTGCTTCTGCGGGGCTCGGGGCGCTGGCTGCCGCAGCAGCATCTTTGCACGGAGGGGCCAAGGCAAGGAAGGGGAGTGCTGCTGCGTCGGCTGGCGAGGCCGGGCGGGCGGCTCTCCGCAGCAGCTGGCAGAGAGGTACGCCGACCTGGCCGCCAGCCACGCCGAGGCGCTGAGGCTCGGGGAGGAGCGTGAGCGCCAGAGCGGGCGGCTGCGGGAAGAGAACGCGCGCCTCAGGCTGGAGAACCGGCGCCTGCGCAGGGAGAACCGCAGCCTCTTCCGCCAGGCTCTGAAGCTGCAGCCCTTCCAAGAACAGGAAGTCAAGCCTGGAGAGGCGGGGGGAGGAGGAGGAGGAGGAGGAGACCACGAAGATGGGGAGCCTGCAGGAATCACCATTTCCTCCCAGGAAGGAGAGGAGCTGATGCAGAGTGGTGCAAAGAGGGCACGAGTCGGAGATGGAGGCAGAGGGGATGCGCCCGACATAGCCTGATGAAATCTCCCAGCAGCGTAACAAAAGGAGTTGGATCTGACAAGACTCCCTTTTCCTTCTTTGCTCATCCTCCGCCTCTCCCATCGGAGAAACTGATGCCTGAATCTGGCACCTCCAGGAGGAAGACTGCCTCAGAACTTAAAACGCTTTCCTTTTTTTGGCACCTGGTGGGGGAAATCAGGCTCTCTGCACACCCCACCCCTCACGGAGGTTAGCATCCTCCCCGTTTGTACCTTTCCCCCCTCGCAGGCAAAACAAAAGGTTCTGGTTGCCTGGTTTCCAGAATCTACACCCTCCCCCCTTGTTTACCTGCTAGCAGGAGGATGTCTTTGCCACCTGCCTTGTCCCAAAAGTGCATCCCTTGGGAGCCTCTGCTGATGCAAGGAAGCTGTGATCAGCAGAGCACCTGCCGTCAGCAGCCTCAGAAGCATGGGATGGCGTAAGGAAAAGACTTACTTGTCAGTCGTCAGTTTAACAGCAGTCTTTGGAAGGCTGGAATATTTGCTGAATTGCTGGCCTTAAAACACATTGCCTCTGGGGTTAACAAATCTTTGAAAGGCTCTTCAAAAAATAAAATTTGCGATGCACTGGATTGTTCTCCGTTGTACGTTTGTAATTGGTCCTGTAATAGCTTCCAGCTTTGCAGTCCAAACTCCAGGAACAGGTTTGATTCTTTGGGATGAGGGTTGCTGGCTAAGGAGAGGCTAGTTTGCAGGATACAAAGCTGGGCTGCAGTGCCTATATACATATGTACCTGGGAGTGTTATTAAACCCATTGGGTATGTTTAGGAGTGCACCGTTAAGCCAACAATGCTGGTCCAGTTTCTGTTGTGGTTTTTTGTGGTTTTTTTGGTGTTAAAAAAAATTAATTGTCTTGCAGATGCTATACCCTTTTAAAATGTGGCTCTTGGGGGGGGCATTATTGGGTTATTGCTTTTATTTTTATTTTATATACTGTGGTCTTTTTATGTGAACCGCCCCGAGACCTCCGGGTATAGGGCGGTATATAAATTCTATCAATCAATAATTATGTATCCAAGTTCCTGCAGCAGGGAGAGTCCACCTGAGTTTTGAAGTGAAGTTGGCGCAGCTGTATTTTGAGGCTGGAAGTCCTGAAAGGCTGATATTGTAGAACCCTGTTTGATATATATTCAGTGAGCCACAGCCACATATATATTTATTCATATGTATTCACATACATTTCAAGACCACGGTTAGCTTATTTTTTATAAGGGGCCAATGTATCTGTGGCTCAGGTGTTACTTGAATAGGCCTAAATCAACCATAGCTGATATAACAGTTATGGAGATTATTCCATAATGCCGTGTTCTTTAGGTCTCTTTGCACATGCTGAATCTGTAAACTGAACAAAAAATGTTTGTTTTTAACAATGGTCTAAAATGGCACAATTCAGCCTAAAAGGGTTGTCTTTGTCCTTGGCCATTGGAAAACTTTACAACCTCCTAAGCGTGTTTTCATTCTTGGGAGATGCTCCCCCACTGATGGGTCCAGCTTCCAAGAATGTGTGTTCAGAATTACATTCGTGTAATGCCTGCTTGCACGCCCCCCCCCCTTTCTCTCTGGGGGGCTGCTGCAGCATCAGCAAGGGGTTAAAGGAAGGAGCATTTCATCCTCTCCCCTACACACCTTTCCTGCATATAGGGCACTACTGGGGGTGGGGGGGAGAGGGGATTACAGCAAAGGAAAGCTCATCCTTGCTGGGCCAGAACTGAGCAGGCATAAACGATGACTGTTCTTCTTCCAAGGAGCAGCCAATGCTTTCTCCACACCATTTGCGCTCCACTGGGCTCAGCCTCCCTGCTACACAACCCTACTAAAGAGCAGAGCGTACAGGCTGGTGGATCTTGGAACAAGACAGTAACTCCAAGCAACAAGCCAAGGACAACTCGCCTAATCCAATAACCAGGACTCTGGGCAGGCAGGAAGCACTGGCAACAGTTAGTGCCACAGCTTGGCGTACATCAGTTGCCTGGGGCAGCTCTAGAAAGCTGGACTGCCACCAAAGGAGAGACATCAAAGGGGGTCACCCCAACATCGGGGTGGGGTAAAGCGAGGGCCAGGGCTGTGGTTACAGTGGTTCAGGTACATATCCAATGAGTATGTGGATAGCATAGGGACCAGGGCCTTAAGCAGGCAGGCAATAGTGGGAATACCCACTGCCCCAACTTAGGTGAACACCAGCTGTGTGTGGGGGGGGGGACTTTATAAATCCAGCCTGCCTGCCCTGGCGGAGGGGCTGGCACCAAAGGGGCCATCATCCCCTTTGGGAGTTGATGCCTCGGGGTGGGACGAGGGCATGGGCCAGGCCCCTGGGGGGGGATCTGAAAAATGTGCCCGGAAGGAGAACCTGGCGAGAGCAAGGGAACCAGTTCACAACAGGGGGCAGTACCGTAGGGGAGCCCCCCGCTCTAACCTGGGGAAATTGCAGTCATTCTACCAGCCAGCCCTTCAGGTCGGCTCAAAGCGATCCATGATCGCTGGTTGCCCAGTAGTTTGTCCAACCCGCTGTGGGTCTTGTGGGAGCTGCCCCCTGCCTCTCTCCACCAGGCCTAGGGCAGGGCCCTGGCAGACTACAGCTGCCTCCAAGGACTGCCAGGCCTCTTCTACTGGGTAGGAAACCCAACCCTGGGCGTTAACTGCAGCCTTGGAAGCCGAAGCTGCCCAAATAGTCCAAAACTGTTTAAAAACTGATTTAATCATTTTCAACAAATATTAACTTTCAGAGGTATTGCTGTTTGTTTATTCTTTTGCCTTGTTGTCAAGTTTTACTAGTCTTTTTGTAAATCCCCAACTTTTCTTAACATGTTTTGAAAGCTATTTTTGCAAGATGTGCCTGGGGGGGAACCGGGGGGGGGGGCAGGGGGCTGCATCTATTACAGTGGTTCCGGTACATATCCACTGAGTATGTGGATAGCGAATTTTGAGTCTCTCTTCGTGTGGACCGGGGATGAGAACGGCCCTCAGCCTGGGTTTGATCTGTGCTGACTTTTCAATTCCAACATGCCCCATAACAAGGGACACCACCTCAGTTCTTGAGGAAGTTCCGTTCTAAAAAAGCCTTGGCAACACTGCAGAAAGAGCAGTGATCATATTTTGGAAAACAGCCCCAGGAAACTCCTTCAGGTGGTTCGTAGTCTAACAGAACCACTTTTGACATTGGGGGTCTGGTGAGGACCACAAGATCTGCTGCAAGCCATTTACAAAAAAACTGGGGACTTTCTTGGGTTCCATGGTCACTGCAGGTGGTGACAGCAGTCCCAAAATTAAGAGGCCTGCGTCTTGGGAGAAAAGCAATGACCAACCTAGACAGCATCTTAAAAAGCAGAGACAAAGGGAAATCAGCCCCGAGTGCTCACTAGAAGGACAGATCCTAAAGCTGAGGCTCCAAGAGTTCCTGCATGGGAAGCTTCATAGGAAAGGACCAGGCCTGGGGCTCAGCCCCTTGAGGGCCAGGGCAGCCGATTAGAAGGGGGACAGCCGATACAGACTCACGAGGAGGAGAGTGGCATTCATCACCTGCCACTCCTGCCTCCTCCTCCTCCCCTTAATGAGCTTGCGGAAAGAGCACATTTGTCCCTAGAAGCAGGGGCATCTTGCCCAGAGGCTAGTGGTGCCAGGTAAGAGGCAGAGGCTCGACGCGGCACCTGCTGGCATCAGCTCACAGCCCTCACCCACCACACCCAGAGCCTCCATCTGCTGTGGCCACCAGGGCACGAAGCCTCCCTTGGGAGCCTCTGCTGATGCAAGGAAGTCGTGATCAGCAAAGCTCCTGCTGGCGACAGCCTCAAAAGCATGGAATGGTGTAAGGAAAAGACTTACTTGTCAGTCTTCAGTTTAACAGCAGTCTTTGGAAGACTGGAATATTTGCTGAATTGCAAATTTGGACAGGGCTCCCAACAGAATGGCTGGATAAGGCTGCACTGGGGGGATGCACTAGGGTACAGGATCTCAGGTAGGATTTCCCCTAAAACGGGGGGCGACAAAACAATTACTGAGATGGCGATAGGCACAGCAAAGAGGACCTTCACCGGGAGACTCAGGTGGTTTGTAGTGCAACAGAGACTACAGTGGGGTTCAGGCACCAAGCCCAAGGAGAATGTGACTACCTAGTCTCTGTTCACATGGACTGCTGGGAATGAGAACATTCCCTCAGCCTCAGACTACAGCTGCCTCCAAGGGCTGCCAGGCCTCTTCTACTGGGTAGGACACCCTGGGAGTTAACTGCATCCTTGGGAGCTGAAGCTGCCCAAATGGCCCAAAACTGTTTAAAAATTGATTTACTTCTTTGCAACAAATATTAACTTTCAGAGGTATTGCTGTTTGTTTATTCTTTTGCCTTGTTGTCAAGTTTTACTAGTCTTTTTGTAAATCCCCAACTGTTTTTAACTTGTTTTGTAAGATTTTTTGTGGGATGTGCCTGGGAGGAAAACCGGGGTGGGGGTGGGGGGTTGCATCAATTACAGTGGTTCAGGTACATATCCACTGAGTACGTGGACAGGGAATTTTGAGTCTCTCTTCGTATGGACTGGAGATGAGAACGTCCCCTCAGCCTGGGTTTGATCTGTGTTGACTTTTCAATTCCAACATGCCCTCTAACAAGGGACACCACCTCAGTTCTTGAGGAAGTTCCATTCTGAAAAGCCTTGGCAACACTGCAGAAATAGCTGTGATTGTATTTTGGAAAACAGCACCAGGAAACCCTTTCAGTTGGTTCGTAGTCTAACAGAACCAGCTTTGACATTGGGGGCCTGGTGAGGACCGCAAGATCTGCTGCAGGCAATTTACGGAAAAAAATGGGTGACTTTCTTGGGTTCCATGATCACTGAAGATGGTGACAGCAGTCCCAAAATTAAAAAGACGCCTGCTTCTTGGGAGAAAAGCAGTGACCAACCTAGACAGCATCTTAAAAAGCAGAGCCATCACCTTGCCGACAAAGGTCCGTATAGTTAAACTATGGTTTTCCCAGTAGTGATGTATGCAAGTGAGAGCTGGACCATAAAGAAGGCTGATTGCCAAAGAATTGGTCTTAATAAGGTTATGATTTATGTTTGTTTCTTTGTTTACTTGTTTGTGTGTTTAAAAATTTTGTCGAAAATAAAAAAGGGGGGGCAGAAGGTCTTTTAAATCACTTTGTAATGTGAATATAGACCTAGCCTAAGGCAGCAGAGGGCGATCTTAACATAGCAGCGGCTGTAGCTGAAAAGAGCAAGCCTGGTTTTCATTCCCTCCTTTTTGGCTGGCAGGAACACGATGGCACTTTGAAACTTCTTAAAAATGTGGGTTGGTACACAGCGATTTTAAAATGTACCAGTAAAGGGGAAAATCATGTCACCCAATCTGCCACAACACTGAGCAGGTGTCCAGTAGGGCCCCTTTTCCTTAAGATTGTGACAATAGGTAGGAGGTTGCCAGGAGGGATAGCCTGGGAGGAACTGGGCAGGATTTGGCAGAGTGGGAAAGCACCCCGAGAATAAGGAAAGGAAAAGAGAACGAGTGCCGAGGGTCTGGGGAGGAAACCAGATAGCTAGGGCTTGATAAACCTCTAGGGAGTTGCCAATCAACAAGAAATAGAAGAATCAAAGGAAAACCCCTATACGTTACCCAAAATCCTTACCGACCCCCTCTCTTTCTCCCCTCTCTATCCCAGACACGCGTGGATTAGAAACATGGGTACCCAGGCTTCCAAAAATGCGCGGGCTCCCTCCAGGAGGAAGGCTTTGAGAAAGCCATCCCAATCCCAGAGGGACCCTGACTCCCCTCTTGTATTCGTCTTGACCTATTGGAAGTCAATACCTGGCCATAAGCTACTGTCTAGACAAAAATTAGAGGACCTCTGCAGAAAAGCCTGGCCCGCCAGTACTGCCTCCGCAAACCCAGAACTACGTTGGCCAACAGGAGGCTCTTTTAACGAAGATCGCTTAAACCATCTAAGAAAGTACCTGATGGAGCAGAAGCCCTGTCAGTTAGAATATTTTACTGCCTTCGAGGCCGTCGGAGGATTACTTCAAGCTCCCAAAAGGGCCCCCTCTTTCCTGCTGCCCGCTAAATCCTGGAAAGCAGCCTTTGCCCCCCCCCACGAGGGACACCCCGCAGACAATTCCATCGAGCGAGCCCTGATTCCCTTCTACTATCAAGGGTTGACACCATCAGCCCCAAACAATGCAGATAATGACACAGAAACAAGGGAAGGAGGAGCAGCAGGGGCACGAGCCATGTACTTACTCGCCAGCAAGCTAAGGCAAGGAAGGGCGCTACCCCAGAAGACTCCATTAAATCAGATGAATCCACAGAGCCACCGGGAACCTCTAACCAGACAGCGGTTCAAATGCCTTAAAAGGGCTGTACCGATTCCACCTCTAGATCCCAATGGGGCCCCCCCGGGTGGTATACACACACCATCCCTTCTACACGGCCTAGTTACATGGTCAAAGCAAATGCCTTCCTTGAGAGATGACCCAGACAAGTGCCACCGCCAAGTCAGCGCCATCTTCTCTACTCATATACCCACCTGGGCAGACATCCACGTTCTACTAAATGCCCTCTTTAATGAAGCAGAAAAGGCAGACATACTAGCCAAAGCAGGAGAGGCGCTGGAACTCCCAGACTATGAGGCTGGCCGACCCGCACGGGTAGAAGCGTTCACAACCCAGATATTAAGGAACGAACCGTCCTGGGACTACAACACCACGGATGGGATCTGGTGTTTGAATTTATTCAAAAAAGCCATATTGGACGGCATAAAAGCTGCTGGTCAGCGCACCGTCAATTGGACAAAGGTCCAAACAGTGTTACAGGGACTGAACGAGCATCCCTCAGATTACACCAGGCTGGTATCAGCTATTAAAACATGGGGAGGGATAGACCCAGAAAACACCCAACACGAGGTTATTGTAAAGGGCTTCTTTAAAGACCAAGCTAGCCCAGACGTCAGGAAGGCTCTTAACCTCCAAATCGGTTACGACGGGAAAAGCATAAGTGAGATCCTGTCAAAAGCTAAGTCTGTGTACAACTCCTGGGACGAGAGGAAACAAAAGGAGCCCAAGCAGGAGAGTGAACACGTTAGCCTTGAGTATGGAACCCAACTCCTACCGGGGTGGGGTACTGAACGAGGAAAGGGGGTCCGGGGAGGAGGACCCCGTAACTCCTACAGACCATGGGGGCCCACCACAGGAGGATGTTTTAATTGCCAAGAGGAGGGGCACATCAAAAGGTTCTGCCCATATCTCAACGCAGGAGGCTATGGCGGGCAGGAATTCAGACCTCCCTATGAGAAAACCACCTATGCCCCTTTCCCATCCCGTCCTAATATAGCCCAGGGATATGGAAGCCTACACCCTATGCCCCGCAAGCGTCTTCTGCATCCTATGGCCCGCAAATACCTCCGTCTCAACCGCCCCAGAGCCACCGACCGCAACAAAATGCGAGACCTCAGACGCCCACCTTAAACCCACCTAACTCCCACCGAGTCAACACTACCACTCCGCCTATGCACCCGCCAAATCAGCCACCTCCTCCTCTCGACATCATGAATCACACATCAAAGGGAGTATTAGTCTCAATGGACCAATGGAGTATCTCTGAAGGGGGTTCCACCCTATGGAATATGAATGTACATGCAGCAAGAGTCCAAAGAGCATTTCCGATTGGTTGGAAACTAGAGCATCATTTTTGAACAGTTGATAAGAGTAGCTAACAAGTTACCTGTTTCTACTGCGCAAAGAACTTAGGGGACCTGCCATTGAGGCACCAGCAAGGATTTCTTGAATTGCAAGTACAGTTCCTGCATGGGAGGCTTCATAGGAAAGGACCGGGGCTGGGGCTCAGCCCCTTGAGGGCCAGGGCAGCCGATTGGAAGGGAGGCAGCAGATACAGACCCACAAGGAGGAGGGTGGCATTCATCGCCTGCCACTCCTGCCTCCTCCTCCCCTTAAGGAGTTTGTGGAAAGAGCACATTTGTCCCTAGAAGCAGGGGCATCTTGCCCAGAGGCTAGTGGTGCCAGGTAAGAGGCAGAGGCTGTGTGCAGCACCTCCCAGCATCAGCTCACAGCCCTCACCCGCCTCTGCCACACCCGGAGCCTCCATCTGCTGTGGCCACCGCGGAACGAAGCCTCCCTTGGGAGCCTCTGCTGATGCAAGGAAGTCGTGATCAGCAGAGCACCTGCTGGCAACAGCCTCTTGACCAAAAAGTGTTTAAAAACTGATTTAAACATTTTCAACAAATATTAACTTTCAGAGGTATTGCTGTTTGTTTATTCTTTTCCCTTGTTGTCAAGTTTTACTAGTCTTTTTGTAAATCACCAACCATTTTCAACTTGTTTTGTCAGGTATTTTTGTGAGATGTGCCTGGGAGGAAAACCGGGGGGGGGGGGGGGGGATTGCATCAATTACAGTGGTTCCGGTACATAGCCCAGTGAGTATGTGGATAGCAAATTTTGAGTCTCTGTTCCCATGGACTGGAGAGAACAACCCCTCAGCCTGGGTTTGATCTGTCTTGACTTTTCAATTCCAACATGCCCCACAACCAGGGACACCACCTCAGTTCTTGAGGAAGTTCCGTTCTAAAAAAGCCTTGGCAACACTGCAGAAATAACAGTCATTGTATTTTGGAAAACAGCACCAGGAAACCCTTTCAGGTGGTCCGTAGTCTAACACAACCACCTTTATATGGTGGTTATATGGACTCTGTTCTGAAACCATATGCCATCAGTGCTCCCAGCTATGTACGTGACACCACAGATTTTCTGAGGAAAATACAATCTTTAAATAATCTTCCCAACAATACTATACTATCTACTATGGATGTGGAATCTCTGTATACCAACATCCCACACAATGATGGTTTACAAGCTATAAGGAACACCATTTCAGATAAAACCACAGCGGACTTTGCTGCCAAACTCTGCCAATTTGTCCTTACCCACAACAACTTCAGATTCGGTGATGACCTGTTCCTTCAGATCAGCGGCACAGCAATGGGCACCCGCATGGCCCCACAGTATGCCAACATCTTCATGGCGGATTTAGAACAATGTTTCCTAAACTCCTACCCACTCAAACCTCTCTTGTACCTGCGATACATTGACGATATTTTTATCATCTGGACACATGGTCAACAGACCCTGGACACCTTCCACCAGAAATTCAATGATTTTCACCCCACAATCAACCTAACAATGAATCAATCTATGCAAGAAATACATTTTTTGGACACTACTATAAAAATACAGGATGGACGCATAGACACCTTATACCGTAAACCAACTGACCGACAAACATATCTACATGCCTCTAGCTACCATCCCAAACATACCAAACAGTCCATTGTATATAGCCAGGCACTACGTTACAGCCGCAACTGTTCCAATTCTACAGACAGAGACACTCACCTAAGAGATCTACAGCAAACCTTTTTAGAACTAAAATACCCAGCAGATGAAGTTAGACAACAGATCAACAGAGCCAGACTGATACCCAGAGAGAACTTGCTGCAAGACAGACCCAAAAAAGAAAATAACAGTACACCTCTAGTCATCACATACAGCTCCCAAGTTAAAACAGTACAACGCATCATCAGAGATCTACAACCTCTCCTGGACAATGACAGTTCTCTTTCTCAAGCTCTGGGAGGAAGACCTTTCATTGCCTACAGACAGCCACCCAATCTTAAACAACTCCTAACCCACAATAATACTACAACCAGACTTAACACGGGCACTGGCACCAGAGCCTGCAATAAACCCAGATGCCAACTTTGCTGCCACATACACCCGGACAACACCATTACTGGCCCCAACAACATCACACATACCATCTCGGGACTATTTAATTGCCCATCGTCTAACATTGTGTATGCCATCAAATGCCAACAGTGTCCTTCAGCTCTCTATATTGGACAAACAGGCCAAACCTTACGCTAAAGAATAAACAGACATAAACCTGACATCAGGAATCACAAGACAGAGAAACCAGTAGAACACTTCAATCTCCCAGGACATTCTATACAAGATCTCAAAGTAGCTGTTCTATTACAAAGGAATTTCAGAAATAGACTGGAAAGAGAAGCTGCTGAATTGCAACTTATTACCAAACTTAAAACCATGGAGAGACCTGGTCTGAACAAAGACATTGGATTCTTATCTCATTATACATGACAAAGCCATTTTTCACCTTCTCACCCCGGGAGAATGCCTGTGTTCCGTCTAGTCAAGTTGTATGGGATCAAATTCCACCCGTTACCTGTGAGGGTGTGAAGAGGCTTTCATGGGTGGGTGAAACCAACCCCGTCTCCTTGATTCTTGCCCATCCTGGCTCCTAAAAGCCATCCAGGCCAGGATTATCAATGGGCTCTATGGGCTGGCCAATGCATTTCTTGCCAGGAGGGAGTCTTTCCCAGATCTGCATGAAAAAGCAGTTATTAAACCCGCTCTTTAAAGCTGCATCAGAGCAAATGGCAAATCTGGGGGGGGGGGGGGGACGCAAATAGACCTTTATAGAATAAAGATAGGGTTTTATGGGCAAAGCGTCCAGACACAGGAAAGCATGGACGGCTGGATAAAGGAGGCCAAAATTAAGCATCGATAAGACCCAAGAGAGGGTGGATTAGATGGCGAGCAGCTAAGGTAGTGCAGGGGACCAGGAGCTTGGGGGAGGGCAGGCAGGGAATAGTGGGCATACCCACTGCACCCTCTTAGGTGAATACCAGCTGCTGGAGGAAACTGTATAAAGCCTGCTTGGTAACAGCAGAGAACCTGCAAAAGCGACGCTGACACGAAACCCCACATATATTAAGTAAAATAGAAATATCGCTACCCCACCCCCACTCACCTTTCCCCCCCCCTTCACTCTTTCCCCCTTTTCTATCTAATGTCTCAAAAAATGGAACTGATTTGCAAAAAATGTTGCTTGAAAGATAAGAGACATTGCATACTTTTGTAAACCAAGAAAATCTTTAATCAATATGCATTAAAATAAAGCCAGGCTGCCCTGGGGGAGGGGCTGGCACAAAAGGGGCCACAAAGGAGCTCATCATCCCCTTTGGGAGTTGATGCCTCAGTGGTGGGATGACGGCGTGAGCCAGGCCCCGGGGGGGGGTGTCTGAGAAATGTGCCCGGAAGGAGGAGCTGGCGAGAGCAAGGGGGCCAGTTCACAGCAGGGGGCAGTACGGTAGGGGAGCCCCCCCCCCCGCTCCAGCCTGGGGGAATTGCGGTCATCCTAACAGCCAGCCCTTCAGGTTGGCTGGGAGTGAGATCTCCCTGACCCATGATCACTGGTTGCCCAGGACAAAACACCACCCGCTGTGGGTCTTGTGGGAGCTGCCCCCTGCCTCTCTCCACCAGGCCTAGGGCAGGGCCCTGGCAGACTACAGCTGTCTCCAAGGACTGCCAGGCCTCTTCTACTGGGTAGGACACCCAACCCTGGGCGCTAACTGCAGCCTTGGAAGCCGAAGCTGCCCAAATAGTCCAAAAGTGTTTAAAAATTGATTTAATTGCTTTCAACAAATATTAACTTTCAGAGGTATTGCTGTTTGTTTCTTCTTTTGCCTTGTTGTGAAGTTTTACTAGTCTTTCTGTAAATCCCCAACTTTTCTTAACTTGTTTTGTAAGGTATTTTTGCCTGGGAGGAAAACCAGGGGGCGGGAGTTGCATCAATTACAGTGGTTCAGGTACATACCCTTTGACATTTGGGGTCTGGTGAGGACACAAGATCTGCTGCAAGCCATTTACAAAAAAACTGGGACTTTCTTGGGTTCCATGATCACTGCAGGGGGGTGACAGCAGTCCCAAAATTAAGAGGCCTGCTTCTTGGGAGAAAAGCAATGACCAACCTAGGACAGCATCTTAAAAGGCAGAGCAAAGGGAAATCAGCCCTGAGTGCTCACTAGAAGGACAGATCCTGAAGCTGAGGCTCCAAGACTTTGGCAACCTCATGAGGAGACTCCCTGGAAAAGACCCTGATGTTGGGGAGGAAATTTCATTCCTGCTACAATTAAACTATTTGCTGCAAAACCAACAGCACAAATACTATACGGCGCACCACTTGTCTCCCTCTCTAATCTAGACCCATATGAAAAGATACAATCAGGTTTCCTTGGATCACTCCTGCAAACACCCAAATGCGTCCCAAACGCCGCCCTACGACTGGAAGCGGGCTTATACAGCATCAAAGCCAAAGTATGGATAAGAACCTTATGCACTTGGCTCAGACTTAACAACTCGCCCGGTTGGACTACTCTCCCCGATGCTTCTTGACAAATTCCAATCTAGTTGGTCGAAGGGCACTCTCAGAAAATTGGCCACATATGGTCTCTCCCCAGAGTATTTATTAAGTTTAGAAAGAGGAAGGGCCAAGAACATAATCAAATTAAGACTCAGGGACATTGAAGCCCAAAATGACTTTAATCAACTTCCGATAACTTATAAACTCCTATTCAATTCCCAAAGGCCCCATCTAGCAAACTATCTCAAAGTACTACACAACGCCAAACACTGATGGGCATTTTCCAGGGCCCGCTTTAATGCTCTCCCCTCAGCTCTCCTAGAGGGAAGATACAACAAAATACCGATTGAACGAAGATTATGTCCCTGTAACAGCAACGAAATCGAAACCATCAAGCATGTCATCTTATACTGCCCATTATATCGAGACTCAAGAAAAGAGCTGATCGAGCAGATTTTAAGGAAAATACCTCATAGTACAGACGACACCTATATCAGACACCTCTTAGCTGACAAAGAGACCGAAATCAACAGGCCTGTGGCAAAGTTCTGTTACACTGCAACAAGAGTAAGACGAGCAATGATGTCAGCAACGGAGTTTTAATTGTAAACATCGAAGGAACGATAATAAACAGTAGTGACATTTGAATTGAATTTTAAAACCTTAAAAGCCGATACTTGGTCATAAACATAAGCACCAATTCTGTGAATTGGCTACATTTTTACTATTTGTAGCTCAATACTACTTATAATGTCATATTTTTATAAACTGTTTTCTGGTCATTGACCGTATTAAAGATATTTGGATTTTGGACCCTGATGTGGGGAAAGATTCAGCGGACCAGAAAAATGGGACGACAGAGGAAGAGGTGGTTGGACAGTGTTCTTGAAGCTACCAATGCGAGTTTGACCAAACTGTGGGAGGCAGTGGAAGACAGGAGTGCCTGGTGTGCTCTGGTCCATGGGGTCACAAAGAGTCGGACATGACTAAACAACAAGACATTTAAAGCTTTCTATAGCTCACATCAGGCCTGTTATGTATTTAAATTTGGTTGTTTGTTAACCAAAGTCTAGCAAGTTCTGTAGTAATTCTCATGTGATAGGCTAATGGTCACATGGGAGTTATCTAGTTAAGTAGAGACTTCATTTGGTGTAAAGCAATGACTTTTAGAATGCACTGTGAACATTGCTAAATTGGATAGTGCTGGAATCCAGAATCACCCACATTTTATTTGTATGCAGCCTTGCCATAGTTGGGACCATGCTCAAGGCGGTGTACAACAGATGGCTTACACAATTACAAACACAAAGGTCAAACAATAAAAACACATCAAAAAGTACACAACCAAATGGAAACAATTTCCATATAAATCCTAAGATGCAAAACCAAAGATACAGCAACAATACATGCTCTTGCACTGTAAACTGTAAACTGAAACAAAAATGTTAACAACAGTCTAAAATGGCACAATTCAGCCTAAAAAGGTTTTCTTTGTCCTTGGCCATTTGAACACTTTACAATCTCATGAGCGTGTTTTCATTCTTGGGAGATGCTCCCCCACTGATGGGTCAAGCTTCCAAGAATGTGTTCAGAATTACATTCGCGTAATGCCTGCTTGCACGCCCCCCGCTATCTCTCTGGGGGGCTGGTGCAGCATCAGCAGGGGGTTAAAGGAAGGAGCAGTTCATCCTCTCACCTACACACCTTTCCTACATAGGGCACTACTGGGGGTGGGGGGGAGAGGGGATTACAGCAAAGGAAAGCTCATCCTTGCTGGGCCAGAACTGAGCAGGCATAAACGATGGCTGTTCTTCCAAGGAGCAGCCAATGCTTTCTCCACACCATTTGTGCTCCCACTGGGCTCGGCCTCCCTGCTACACAACCCTACTAAAGAGCGGAGCAAACAAGCTGGTGAATCTTGGAACAAGACAGTAACTGCAAGCAACAAGACAAGGACAACTTGGCTAGTCCTTTGCTGCCAAGGGAAGCAAGGAGCACTCAAGAGTGAGAGGGGCAAGGAGTGATCTGCTGCTTCTGTCACCAGCTCATGAAGTGAACAGGAAGAACAACAAGATGAAGAACAAGTACAAGGGATGGTGAGCTTCAGGCCCAGGGTTCCATCCTGAAATGCCTTGGCAACACTGCAGGAATAGCAGTGATCGTATTTTGGAAAACAGCACCAGGAAACTCTTTCAGGTGGTTCGTAGTGTAACAGAACCACCTTTGACACTGGGGGTCTGGTGAGGACCACGAGATCTGCTGCAAATGAACCTCTCCCAACCTCCTTGTAAATAATACTCTAGCCCAATAGCAGACATGACTAAAATGTCAAACTTCCCGGCATGGCCTCACAGCTGCAGGAGGCTGAGATCTGGAAAGTAAGGAAAGTACAGTCATTTAGAAGCTAGATGGAGAGACTGTAAGCCCATGCTTGGAAAATGCACGTGACTCTATTTTATTTTATTTTTGTTTTATTTCTATATTTCTATTTTTAGGAAAAAAGAGGTTGAAGAAAGTCAAAGCAACGTAACAGAAAACTAAAATATTATCTTAAAAGATTTCAAAATAAAAACATTAGATTAAAATATTTTAATTCATCTAGTAGTTTATCCAAGTCCATCTTTTGAATGTTAACTTCAGAACTTTGAATTCCCAAAGCAGTGTCAAGTCATATATATGGTTTTGCTACTATGACTTCAACAAAGCCAGCATGTGTATGAATGACACGGACTCATCCCTTGCTTCAAAATGGGACACGAAAGCAGAGTTGTCCCTTCTCAAAGTCCAATTCAGTTTTCCTGGAGTCACCAGCTGTGGCACTGCATCATAACCCATGTATCAGGGGTCACTAGGGAAAGGGGTGAATAGCATTTATTGAATCTCTATGCAGAGGACACCATCTGCATGATCTCTAATCCTCAAAAAGCCATGCAAATTGTGAAGAATGAACTACGTAATACACATTTGAGAAGGCAGGTCTTAAAAAGAATGGTAATACATTTGAGTATTAGTCTCAAAGGACAAATGGAGCATCTCTGATGGGGGTTGCACCCTATGGAATATGAATGTACATGCAGCAAGAGTCCCAAGAGCATTTCCGATTGGTTGGGAACTAGAGTATCATTTTGGAACAGTTGGTAACAGTAGCTAATGAGTTGCATTTTTCTACAGTGCAAACGGAAGAACTTGGGGGAGCTGCCATTGAGGCACCGGGCAGGATTTCTTGAATTGCAACTAGAGTTCCTGCATGGGAAGCTTCATAGGAAAGGACCAGGGCTGGGGCTCAGCCCCTTGAGGGCCAGGGCAGCCGATTGGAAGGGGGGCAGCAGATACAGACCCACAAGGAGGAAGGTGGCATTCATCACCTGCCACTCCTGCCTCCTCCTCCCCTTAAGGAGCTTGTGGAAAGAGCACATTTGTCCCAAGAAGCAGATGCATCTTGCCCAAAGGCTAGTGGTGCCAGGTAAGAGGCGGAGGCTGCACCTCCCGGCATCAGCTCACAGCCCTCACCCACCACACCCGGAGCCTCCATCTGCTGTGTCCACCGAGGCACAAAGCATCCCTTGGGAGCCTGTGATGCAAGGAAGTCGTGATCAGCAGAGCACCTGCCGGCAACAGCCTCAAAAGCATGGGATGGTGTAAGGAAAAGACTTAACTCGTCAGTCTTCAGTTTAACAGGCAGGTGGAACTCAGAACAGGACAGCAACTGCAAGCAACAAGCCAAGGACAACTCACCTAATCCTTTGCTGTCAAGGGAAACAAGGAGCACTCAAGAGTGAGAGGGGCAGGAGTGATCTGCTGCTTCTGTCACCAGCTCATTAAGTAAACAGCAAGAACAAGATGATGAAGAACAAGGAGGAGGGATGGTGAGCTTCAGGCCCAGGGTTCCAATGCTGCCCCTATCCACGCTTTGGTATGTTACTTCTATCTCTGTCCTTAGCCACCCAGGCTACTTGGTAGGACACCCTGGGCGTTAACTGCATCCTTGAAAGCTGAAGCTGCCCAAATGGCCCAAAACTGTTTAAAAATTGATTTAATTCTTTGCAACAAATATTAACTTTCAGAGGTATTGCTTTCTCTTTATTCTTTTGCCTTGTCGTCAAGTTTTACTAGTCTTTTTGTAAATCCCCAACTGCTTTAAACTTGTTTTGTAAGGCATTTTTGCAAGATGCGCCTGGGAGGAAAACTGGGGGGGGGGGAGGGGGAGATGTTTGCATCAATTACAGTGGTTCGGGTACATATCCAGTGAGTATGTGGATAGCGAATTTTGAGTCTCTGTTCACATGGACTGGGGAACGGCCCCTCAGCCTGGGGTTGATCTGTCTTGACTTTTCAATTCCAACATGCCCCATAACAAGGGGCAACACCTTCCCCCCTGTGCAGGATGTCTTCGGGATGGGAGACCCTCCCTGAGGCTGCTCTTAAGAGTCCAAGTGGCTCTCCTTCCACGGGGAGCCCACAGCCAGCATGCCCTGTGGCCACAGAAGGCCTCCTCCTCTTCCCTGCCTTGGTCCAGTCCGCCTTTCAAGGCACCCAGGTGGCTTGCTGACACTGCGTCTAGTGGTAGCGATGTCTAGCCTTGGAAAAGGAGCCCTTCCTGCTGTCCAGTGGTGTAGCGTGGATTGTCAGCACCCAGGGCAAGGCAAGTAATTTGCGCCCCCTAACCCGTGGATTTTAGTAGGGGCAGAGAGCTGCGAGTGCGAGCCCTCAGATGTTGCGCCCGGCCCCCCCTGCACCCCCCACGCTACGCCACTGCTGCTGTCCATCCTGAATGGACTTCGTTCTGGTTGGTTCTGAATGGGAGTAAGACTGGGACCGAGTGCCGGAAGAAACCCATCTCTCCATTCCCACCTTGCTAGGGAGGCAACTTGGGCCTGCCGCTCCGAGTCATTGCAGGGCAGTGCCAGATGGGCATCTTGGCGGATGAAGGGATGCCCAGCCTGGGAGACGTCCTCCGGCCGACACACAGTAGAAGTGAGCGGCACAGAGACAGGCATCAGGAGGAGGCATGCGCTAAAGATTCTGCTGTGCACAAGAAGCACCCCTGGAGTATTTCAGCTGCAAGAGCAACAGCTTCCTCTCTTCCTCTCACAATCTGATTCATGGCTTCATTAATGTTGCTTGAGGCACCCTTCTTTTTTCATCCCGAAAACCTTTTTACTGGGTTATACTGGCAATGTTACAAATAGGAGAAATATGTATGGGGAAGATGGAAGAGAAATGTAGCATTTCCGCATTTTCCTTTTGTCTCCTCTTCCCCTTTGCATGTGACGTGGTATATTTTGTTTCCAGTTTCAGTTCCTTTCCTGTAGTTTCCTTGCCCACTAGCACTCTGGTCTGCCTGGATGGGATGGAAGCCTGGCTTGGTGTGGACTTCGCTGTGGCAGCTGCTGGGTCGCAAAGGCCACACAAAATGTATTTGTTGTGAACTGAGCCCCTCTTGCACCCCACCCTCTTTTTACGAGAACCCACAATGGAATCCGGCCTTTATTGTGTCAGTTCTTTTTTGCATTACAAAAAGCTTTGAAGCACACAAAAAAACATCAAACAAACAAGGGGCAACACCTCAGTTCTTGAGGAAGTTTCATACTGAAAAGCCTTTGCAACACTGCAGAAATAGCAGTGATTATATTTTGGAAAACAGCACCAGGAGACTCTTTCAGGTGGTTCGTAGTCTAACAGAACCAAATTTGACATTGGGGGTCTGGTGAGGACCACAAGATCTGCTGCAAGCAATTTACGAAAAACCTGGGGTCTTTCTTGGGTTCCATGATCACTGCAGGTGGTGACAGCAGTCCCAAAATTAAGAGGCCTGCTTCTTGGGGGAAAAGCAATGACCAACCTAGACAGCATCTTAAAAAGTAGAGACATCACCTTGCCGACAAAGGTCCGTATACTTAAACTATGGTTTTCCCAGTAGTGATGTAAGAAGTGAGAGCTGGACTATAAAGAAGGCCGATTGCCGAAGAATTGGTGCTTTTGAATTACGGTGCTGGAGGAGACTCTTGAGTGTCCCATGGACTGCAAGAAGATCAAACCTCTCCATTCTGAAGGCAATCAGCCCTGAGTGCTCACTGGAAGGACAGATCCTGAAGCTGACCACAAGACCTCCTGCAATGACTTCACAAAGTTTTTTGCTGATAAGATTCGGAAAGAGGGAAGGCTCCAGCACTGTGGTAGCCGGGCCGGAGAATGCCCGGGTTCCGTCTAGTCAAGTTGTATGGGATCAACTTCCACCCATTACCTGTGAGGGTGTGAAGAGGCTTTCTTGGGTGGGTGAAACCAACCCCGTCTCCTTGATTCTTGCCCATCCTGGCTCCTAAAAGCCAGCCAGGCCAGGATGGGGATTTGCTCTATGGGCTGGCCAATGCAGTTCTGCCCAGGAGGGAGTCTTTCCCAGATCTGCATGAAAAAGCAGTTATTAAACCCGCTCTTTAAAGCTGCATCAGAGCAAATGGCAATCCGGGGGGGGGGGGGGCCCTCAAATAGACTTTTAGAGTAAAGATTCGGTTTTGTGGGCAAAGAGCCCAGGGGTGAAGAGCATTTATTGAATCTATATGCAGAAGACAATCTGCATCTCTAATCCTCAAAAAGCCATGCAAATTTTGAAAAATCAACTATGTAACACACATTTGAGAAGGCAGGTCTTAAAAAGAATGGTAATCCATCGAAGGGAATTATTAGTCACAATGGACAAATGGGAGTATCTCTGAAGGGGGTTCCACCCTATGGAATATGAATGTACATGCAGCAGAGTCCGAACAGCATTTCCGATTGGTTGGGAATTACGAGTATCAATTTGGAACTGTTGATAACAGTAGCTAACAAGTTACCTTTTTCTACAGTGCGAAAGCAAGAACTTGGGGGACCTGTCACTGAGGCACTGGGCAGGATTTCTTGAATTGATACTACAGTTCCTGTATGGGAAGCTTCATGGGAAAGGACCTTACGGGGCCGGGGCTCAGGGCAGCCGATTGGAAGGGGGGCAGCGGATACAGACTCACAAGGAGGAGGGTGGCAATCATCGCCTGCCACTCCTGCCTCCTCCTCCCCTTAAGGAGTTTGTGGAAAGAGCACATTTGTCCCTAGAAGCAGGGGCATCTTGCCCAGAGGCTAGTGGTGCCAGGTAAGAAGCAGATGCTGTGTGCAGCACCTCCCGGCATCAGCTCACAGCCCTCACCCACCACACCCGGAGCCTCCATCTGCTTCGGCCACCAGGGCACGAAGCCTCCCTTGGGAGCCTCTGCTGATGCAAGGAAGTCGTGATCAGCAGAGCACCTGCCGGCAACAGCCTCAGAAGCATGAGATGGCGTAAGGAAAAGACTTACTTGTCAGTCGTCAGTTTAGCAGCCGTCTTTGGAAGGCTGGAATATTTGAATTGCTGGCCTTAAAACACATTGTCTCTGGGGTTAACAAATCTTTGAAAGGTTCTTTCAAAAATAAAATTTGCGATGCACTGGATTGCTCTCCGTTGTACATTTGTAATTGTTCCTATAATAACTGCCAGCTTTGCAGTCCAAACTCCAGGAACTGGTTTTGTGGGCAAAGCGCCCAGACACAGGAAAGCATGGGTGGCTGGAGAAAGGAGGCCGGGATCAAGTGTGGATAAGACCCAAGAGAGGGTGGATTAGATGGCAAGCAGGCAGGGAATAGTTGGAATACCCACTGCCCCATCTTGGGTGAACACCAGCTGCTGGGGGAAACTGTATAAAGCCTGCCTGGTAACAGCAGAGAACTTGGACAAGCGACGCTGACACCAAACCCCACATATATCAAGTAAAATAGAAACATCGCCACCCCACCCCCACTCACCTTTCCCCCCCCCCTCTATCTCTTTCCCCCTTTTCTTCCTAATGCCTCAAGAAAGGACACTGATCTGCAAAAAATGTTACTTGTGAGAAAAAGAGATATTGTACATACTTTTGTAAACCAAGAAAATCTTTACATCAATATAAATAAATAAAGCCAGGCTGCCCTGGGGGAGGGTCTGCCACCTCACGGGTGGGATGAAGGCATGAACCAGGACTCTTGGGGGGGGGGTCTGAGAAATGTGCCCAGGAGGAGCCTCAATTGCAGTAGTTCACAGCAGGGGGCAGTACGATAGGGGAGCCCCCCCCCCCCGGCTCCAGCCTGGAGGAATTGCGGTCATCCTACCAGCCAGCCCTTCAGGTCGGCTAAGAGCGAGATCTCCCTGACCCATGATCGCTGGTTGCCCAGGACAAAACACCACCCGCTGTGGGTCTTGTGGGAGCTGCCCCCTGCCTCTCTGCACCAGGCCTAGGGCAGGGCCCTGGCAGACTACAGCTGCCTCCAAGGACTGCCAGGCCTCTTCTACTGGGTAGGACACCCAACCCTGGGCGCTAACTGCTGCCTTGGAAGCCAAGCTGCCCAAGTTGCTCAAATCTTTTTAAAATTTGATTTAATCGCTTTTGACAAATATTAACTTTCAGAGGTATTGCTTTCTCTTTATTCTTTTGCCTTGTTGTCAAGTTTTACTAGTCTTTTTGTAAATCCCCAACTATTCTTAACTTGTTTTGTAAGGTATTTTTGCAAAATGTACCTGGGAGGAAAACTGCAGGGGGGGGTTACAACAATTACAGTGTTTCAGGTACGTTTCCAAGCCGTATGTGGATAGCGAATTTTGAGTCTCTGTTCACATGGACTGGAGAGAACGTCCCCTCAGCCTGGGGTTGATCTGTGCCGACTTCAATTCCAACATGCCCCATAACAAGGGACACCACCTCAGTTCTTGAGGAAGTTCCGTTCTAAAAAAGCATTGGCAACACTGCAGAAATAGCAGTGATCGTATTTTGGAAAACAGCACCAGGAAGCTTTTTCAGGTGATTCGTAGTCTAACAGAACCACCTTTGACACTGGGGGGGTCAGGTGAGGACCACAAGATCTGCTGCAAGCTATTTACAAAAAAACTGGGGACTTTCTTGGGTTCCATGGTCACTGCAGGTGGTGACAGCTGTCCCAAATCTAAAAGAGGCCTGCTTCTTGGGAGAAAAGCAATGACCAACCTAGACAGCATCTTAAAAAGCAGAGCCATCATCTTGCTGACAAAGGTCCGTATAGTTAAACTATGGTTTTCCCAGTAGTGATGTACAGAAGTGAGAGCTGGACCATCAAGAAGGCTGATCGCCGAAGAATTTGTGCTATTGTATTATGGTGCTGGAGGACTCTTGAGAGTCCTGGACTGCAAGAACAACAAACCAAGCCATTCTGAAGGAAATAAGCTGAGTGCTCACTGGAAGGACAGATCCTGAAGCTGACCAGGCCATGCAACCATGCCATGGGGTTATGCTGCAGCAGGAGCAGAGGGCCCCATTTCCAGTGGGGGGCAAAGCTAGAGGCCAAAGGGGGCAAGGCAATGAATGCACCAGTTGCCATTGTCCAGAAGGCTACTTTATATACACACACCAACCCTCCTCTCTATCAAGGCAGCCACTTGTCAAGATTCAATTTTAACGGACCAAACCACATACAATTGCTAAATATGGGTTAAATCTGCATGTGGCTCTATAGGGAAAAAATGTTTGGGGTGATGCTCAACAATAGTATGGCCCAGTAAAACGTAATTACATCAACGTTTATGATACACAACTGTTAATTCAGAACAAACCAGATTTATTCCAGGAATATTAGTGGACCCAATCCACAAATTGCTCCATTCACAATGACTACCAAAAGAGACTCCCCAACTAGGCACTCAGGTACCTAGACATTTCCATTCTAAATAGTCAAAGGCATTGTACATCTCTATTTTGGGGCTTGGCACAATATCAGATAGGCTAAGACATTTGGTGTGATGCTGGAGGAGACTCTTCAAAAAGATCAATTTCCGCCATTCTGAAGGAAATCAATCCTGAGTGCTCACTAGAAGGACAGATCCTGAAGCTGAGGCTGCAAGTCTTTGGCAACCTCATGAGGAGACTCCCTGGAAAAGACCCTGATGTTGGGAAGATTCAGGGGACAAGAAAAATGGGATGACAGAGGACGAGATGGTCGGACAATGTTCTTGAAGCTACCAATGCGAGTTTGACCAAACTGCAGGAGGCAGTGGAAGACAGGAGTGCCTGGCGTGCTCTGGTCCATGGGGTCACAAAGAGTTGGACAAGACTAAACAACAAGACATTTAAAGCTTTATATTGCTGTAGTAATTCTCATGCGATTGGCTAATGGTCTCATGGGAGTTATCTAGTTGAGATTTCATTTGCTGTAAAGCAATGACTTTTAGAATCCATTGTGAACATTGCTAAATTGGATAGTGCTGGAATCCAGAATCATCTAACGTTTTATTTGTATGCAGCCTTGCCATAGTTGTGACCATGCTCAAGGCGGTGTACAACAGATGGCTTACACAATTACGAACACGAAAGGGCAAATGATAAAAACACATCAAAAGGTACAACACCAAATGGAAACAATTCCCATATAAATCCTAAAATGCAAAACCAAAGATACAGCAACAACACGTGGTCTTGCACGTGCTGAATCTGTAAACTGAACAAAGAATGTTTGTTTTTAGCAACTGTCTAAAATGGCACAATTCAGCCTAAAATGGTTTTCTTTGTCCTTGGCCATTAGAACACTTTACAACCTCACGAGCATGTTTTCATTCTTGGGAGATGCTCCCCCACTGATGGGTCCAGCTTCCAAGAATGTGTTCAGAATTACATTCACGTAATGCCTGCTTACACGCCCCCCGCCCTTTCTCTCGGGGTGGGGGGCTGGTGCAGCATCAGCAAGAGGTTACAAAGGAGCAGTTCATCCTCTCCCCTACACACCTTTCCTGCATATAGGGCACTACTGGGGGTGGGGAAGAGAAGGATTACAGCAAAGGAAACATCATCTTTGCTGGGCCAGAACTGAGCAGGCATAAACGATGGCTGTTCTTCTTCCAAGGAGCAGCCAATGCTTTCTCCACACCATTTGCGCTCCACTGGGCTCAGCCTCCCTGCTACACAACCCTACTAAAGAGCAGAGCGTACAGGCTGGTGGATCTTGGAACAAGACAGTAACTGCAAGCAACAAGACAAGGACAACTTGGCTAGTCCTTTGCTGTCAAGGGAAGCAAGGAGCACTCAAAGAGTGAGAGGGGCAAGGAGTGATCTGCTGCTTCTGTCACCCGCTCATAAAGGAAACAGAACAGGAATAACTTCTATCTCTGTCCTTAGCCACCCAGGCTAACCTCTCCCAACCCCCTTGTAAGCAATACTCTAGCCCAATAGCAGTCATGACTAAAATGTCAAACTTCCTGGCAGGGCCTCACAGCTGCAGGAGGCCGAGCTCTGGAAAGTAAGGAAAATACAGTCATTTAGAAGCTAGATGGAGAGACTAAGCCCATGCTTGGAAAATGCACCTGACTCTAATTTTTTTTTTGTTTTATTTCTATACCACTTTATATTTTTAGGAAAAAAGCGGTTGAAGAAAGTCAAAGCAACGTAACAAAACTAAATTATTATCTTAGAAGATTTCAAAATAAAAACATTAGATTAAAATATTTTAATTCATCTAGTAGTTTATCCAAGTCAATCTTTTGAATGTTACATTTTGAACCTTGGTCTAATTCCCAAAGCAGTGTCAAGTCATATATATGGTTTTGCTACTATGGCTTCAACAAAGCCAACACGTGTACGAATGACATGGACTCATCCCTTACTTCAAAATGGGACACGAAAGCAGAGTTGTCCCTTCTCAAAGTCCAATTCAGTTTTCCTGGAGCCACCAGCTGTGGCACTGCATCATAACCCATGTATCAGGGGTCACTAGGGAAAGGGGTGAATAGCATTTATTGAATATCTATGCAGAGGACACCATCTGCATGATCTCTAATCCTCAAAAAGCCATACAAATTGTGAAGAATGAACTACGTAATACACATTTGAGAAGGCAGGTCTTAAAAAGAATGGTAATCCATGGAAGGGAGTATTAGTCTCAAAGGACAAATGGAGCATCTCTGATGGGGGTTGCACCCTATGGAATATGAATGTACATGCAGCAAGAGTCCCAAGAGCATTTCAGATTGGTTGGGAACTAGAGTATCATTTTGGAACAGTTGGTAACAGTAGCTAATGAGTTGCATTTTTCTACAGTGCAAACGGAAGAACTTGGGGGAGCTGCCATTGAGGCACCGGGCAGGATTTCTTGAATTGCAACTAGAGTTCCTGCATGGGAAGCTTCATAGGAAAGGACCGGGGCTGGGGCTCAGCCCCATAAGGGCCAGGGGGCAGCAGATACAAACCCACAAGGAGGCTGGCATTCAGCACCTGCCACTCCTTCCTCCTCCCCTTAAGGAGCTTGTGGAAAGAGCACATTTGTCCCTAGAAGCAAGGGCACCTTGCCCAGGTTAGTGGTGCCAGGTAAGAGGCAGAGAGCTAGATGCGGCACCTCCGAGCATCGTTCACAGCCCTCACCCGCCTCCTCCGGAGCCTCCATCTGCTGTGGCCACCACAGCACATAGCATCCAGCTGAGCCGCGAGGCGCCGCGTCCAGCCTCCGCCTCTTCCCCATCGTAAGAGCCAGCTGTCCTCCAGCCGCCACCCTACCCCTCCAGCCCTGCCACCCTCCCTAAAACTCTGGGAAAGGGGGGGGCACCAGAAGGAGCTTTGCACTGGATATGCTTAAGAAGGCCCTGCCAAGTAGCTTTCAGAAGTAAAGTTGTGTGTCTTGGTTGTACTGTAAAACAATGCTCAAGCATGTCTTTGTTCCTCAAGTGTAGAAGTATGTTACAAAAAGTAGTTTGCAACCCTGCTATACAGACAGCCCTCCCTGTAGGAAGGCAGTGGGCTGAAGGAGAGCTTTGCCACACTCCTCAGGACCTGGCAAAACGGGTGGAGCCCATGGCTATATTCAGACTCCAGAAAATTCAAAGTGAAATAAAATAAGAGGCCAGCTATTGGAGAAGAATGCAATTTCTTCCAACATTTGACATGCCATACAGGAGACAAACGATACCAGTGCTAGAAACTCCTTAGGTTAAGCCTAAAAACATTGCTATCTGCCCACAAAGGGAGCTTCAGAAGTCTTTGGTGATTGGCATCATCCAGAGTTTTGTCTTTCTCCAATGTGAGACATGCCATACAGGGGACAAGCCATACCTACACTTGTTCTAGAGAGCAGTAACTTTGGTATATTGCCACACCTATCATCACAAGGTGAATGCTCACAAGGCAACCTTCCCCGGTCACCCAATCACAGAAGTGTAGCTAAGCAGGGAAGGGGGAGGGAACGGGCAGATGGGGCCATGGGCAGCTCCCCAAACATTTATTTTCAAAAAAGCTCAACTTTGGTCTGCCTCAGGCCACCGGTAAGGGCTGCTACACAGCTGCCCAATCAACAGGCTTTGCAACTAGGCTGCAACCAAGAAAAATGGGAACAGCTATTCCACCTGCTCACCTGAGCAACAGCAACTATGTTACCTGAAGCTTCTATTCCAGCTGGCTATTAGCGCATCTAATTTGCTCCTAACACTTCATTTCAGTCTCCCATTACTACTGACCTTAAGAACACTCAAGTGTGGGTGGGTTACACTTTGGAGAGGGACAAACCTTTTAAAATATAGTATATACACAAGCGAGGTCATTAAACTTCCTTGAAAGGGTTAACAGTAAATATTGCAGCATGCAATATTTGATGCCAGAGATTTAAAACTGTAGAGCACCATCAGTGTGCATGGCACTTTATGTATAAGAATATAAAACTGACGTGAGAAGCTACAAGTCGTAGTAGCTGAACAAGGGTACCCAACGTGGCATTTTTAATTTTTAGCACAGGTGCTTTATGTAGCATCTCTAAAAAAGAACTGCTTTAAAGGTTTCTTTGAAGCTAGCAAAAGCCTTCATTCTTTTTCATTTGCTGGTAGAACCAAAATGCAGGTGGGGTATGATAAATTGCATCACAGGCCCCACCCATGCAATCAGCTTCTGTTTGTCCCAACAGCTGGGTAACAAGTTTATATTGCATTTTCCCAGGATAGGTATAGCAATTCATGACTTCTTTAAAAGCAACAAAACATTGCTTTCTTCCCAATCTCGTAGCTTCCAACTTAGGATGGTAGTAAGAGAAAGTAATTTTTTTTCAGTACAGTAGTAAAAAGTTTTAATGTATTATTGTCAATCTGTACTTTTGAGAGGCTGGTCCCTCACCCCAAAACAAAACACGAGTACTTCAAAAACTCTGGGTGAAAAGCTGCTTCAGATTCTGGTTTAAAAGCTGCATTGGGCTTGGATATAAGCATGCTTCTAATGGCTAAGATTAAAGGAAGACTTAACTGTAGGCAGAAATATTTAAACTTAAAAGCTTGCTTGAATAGTTTGTCTTTTCTGTTCTGACTGCTTTCATCCCCAGGTAACAAAAACTTGGGTGGGATTCAAAAGGGAGGGAGATAGATCATGTTTACAGCAGCTTTACACTACCAAGCACAAAAAGCCATGAATGCTCTTAAGTGGTATTATCCTGCTTTTTAATTTTGTGTATAATCTGGCCTAGAATGTTTGACTGGAGCCCTCTTGCCTCTTACAGATATTTTCATCTATTTACAAGGCTGTTAAAGTTGCATTATTTTCTGCAGCTGCATGACCACACAGCAGCCAGCATTAAACTACAATTTGAAAAGCTCACCCCCTGCCCCTTCCAATCTTTTTTTTTCGCTTTTCAGCTAGGTCTTTTTAAAGCTTCAAGGCTGCTTTGCTCCAACAAATTAAGTTCCCTACAGGTAAAGCTACCATATTCTTGTGTTGGGTATTCATGGGTTACTTAAAGCATGTTCCAACCAGCTGTATATAGATGGTTATCTACCTTCCCAACCTTTCCTGCAGGTTTTCCATACAGCTGAAACCAGCAACTGGTACCAGACCAGAGCTTGCTTTTATCTTTCTCCCTCCCACTCATTTTTCCTTTACAGCTATATACCTTTGATTTTACAGGTTTTAGGCCCAAGGCATGCAATTCACATCAAGCCAGTTTTAAGTTCTCTAGTAGCTATATAATTTCAGAAAACCTATCATCCTACTCCTGGTGGTAAAACTGATGTTGCTTCAGAAGGGGATCCCAAAGAAAACAAGCTGCTATTGTTATCTGCAGTTTGTTTAAAAAACAAACACAATCTTGTAGTGAATAGAACAAATGTTGGATAGAAAAAAGAACAGTTGCTGTAATTCCCAAAACAGTTTTTAAGGTATCAAACAACTCCCAAGTTCTAGTTCCCTATTCTCATTACATATTTCTTAAAACATATGTCTCCTTCAGGATTGTCAGTGCAGAAAAATAGGGGGGAAACCTGAATACTGGAGAAGCTCCTACACTTTCCATAGTGTGCCCAAAAAAAGCAAACCTCTCTTTTACTCTCCTTGCTGAAAACTAATCTGATTTGGCTTGGCTTCAAATGGAATAGGAAAGGGTGGGGGGAAATCCTGCATTCTTATATGGTTATTGCTGTACTTTTAATTTAATGTAACATCCCAAGACCATGAAGCTCTTATTTTCACTTCAGCAGCTGAAAATCTTCAAACGCCACCACAACCCGACCCCGCCCTTCCTTCTTGAGATTAAGTATTTTTAAGCTATTGAAGCAATGACTCCCAAAAATTCGTCCCCTATTCCCTCGTTATTTCTTTAAAAATTCAGAACAGCAAGTGCAGAAGGGGGAGGAAAAAACTCAATACTGGAGAGGCAGGAGCTACTACTTATAGAGCCTGCAAAAAAATAAAACCCCAAGCAAGCCTGTAGTTTACTCCTTGCTGAAACAAATTCTTCAAACAAGAATAAGGGAAGAAAAAATTCGCCCTGTATTCACTCAGAACCTGAAAGTGTAGTGCTGATAACCCCACCGTCGCAGGTTCAATCCCCATATGGGGCAGTTGAATATTCCTGCATTGCAAGGACTAGATGACCCTCCTTATTTAATTTGCTAAAGCATTATAATCTAGAACCAGACCCTAGAGCAGAAGCTATTCAAACCCCGCCAGCGCCCAACCTCCACCCTTTCTCCCTTTCTCCCCGCAGCAAGAAATGAGCGTCAGCGAGGCTTCCGCGCCTTTTTTATATCCAACGCCCGGGCGCCTCCATCCAATCACGAGCGGCGAGGGTGGGGCTGTGCTCACAGCGCCGTTGTCTCCGGGGGTGGGGAAAAACAAACACCAACAAACCAGGCATCGAGTTGGACAGCTTTGTCTGAAAAAGTCTCGCGAGGCGCAAGGGGAAGGACCCCCGCGCTCGCGCCGAAATTCAAGCGAGGGGAGGAAGAAACCGCCGTCGCCTCAGGTAAGACTCGCGGCTCCTCTGCTTTCCGAGGAGCCGGAATACAGAGAGATTACCTCACGCCGAATGTGCAATAATAATAATAATAGTAAGTGCAACTTGAAAACGGCCGCCTCATATTTGCGCGCGCGTGTGTGCCTGTGTCGTGTGAACTGCGGAGGGACATCCGTGTCGGGCGACCCTCGTGACGCGCGTCTATGAAGGGCGCTCCGGCGTGTGACAGGGTTGCGGGGTGAACCAAGTAAGGGAACGGATCCGGGGATTTGTCCTGCTGCGCGCAGCCCTTTAATACAAAAATAAATAAAAAACTAACTGGCCAATTCTGTCCCAGATAACTCGGTTCCCACGGGTGTAGCGCAGGGCCCCCCAAACCAATCAAAATCAATACAAACCTGAGGGGCTGCACACCCAATAAAAGTCCTGGCTACGCCCATCCTGCCCCCCAAAATAAATCCTGGCTACATCCATGCTGCCCCCCAATAAATTCTGGCTATACCCATGCTGCTCCCTCCCTCCATAATAACTCCTGGATACATTATTATTCTTGTTGTTATTGGATTTATATACCACCCTATACCTGGAAGTCTCAGGGCTGCTCCCTCCCCCCCAAAATGATAACTCCTGGCTATACCCATGCTGCCCCCCCCCCAATAATAGCTCCTGACTACATTATTAGTAGTACTTGTTGAATTTATATACCGCCGTATACCTGAAAGTTTCAGGGCTGCCCCCCACCCCCAATAATAACTTCTGGCTACATCAATGTCGTCCTTCCAAATAATAAATCCTGGCTACGCCCATGCTGCCCCCCCCCCCAAAAAAAATCCTGGCTACGGTGGCATGGCTGGTTGGCTCTCATTTATGAGTGCCACCTCTGTGGGTTGGATTGAAGCTGCAATCCTAAGCATATAGAGAAGATAGAGAAAGAGTGTGTAACATCGCTCCGAAGGTGGGTAGCTCGGTTGGAGCATTGCTCTGACAACACCAAGGTTGCAGGTTCCGTCCTTGGATGGGACAGCTGCATATTCCTGCACTTGAGGGGGTTTGACTAGATGATCCTCGGGGTCCCTTCCAACTCTCTGATTCTATGGGATGAGAACGTCTGCCTGAGAACCCAAACACCCATGAAATGCGGCAAAGCACCGGCAGATCTGCGACACCTCGGCGCAGAAAAATAATTTCTCTTGAATTGCGGCACTTGGGGCTTGAGTACACATGGCAACGATCCATAGGCCCCCAGTTTCCTGTGATAGGCAGCTGTTTGAGGCATTTCACCTCAAACCAGCTTCGGTCTGACTTGGAACCTGCGGTGCAGCCTCTGCACAGATGACAACTTCATTAAATGTTATTGTCGTATTTATTAGATTTATATACCACCCTTCATAAGATCTCAGGGCAGTTCACAGAATAAAATACAGGATAAAAATAAGTAAATCAAAACAGCAAAACATTAATCCCTGAGGTGGCTCAGCTGTAAGGAAACCTGTTGGATAATGAGCATCCTCTGAGGATGTCCCTACCCCGCTCTCTAGGACATAGAGAGCAACGTAAAAATGCTTTTTGAAAGGCAGGGAAACTGACCTTGCTGCAGAAATCTCAAATTAGTTGCAGCGTGTGTTGATTTCTCCTGTGCAACATTACTGTAAAGTTAAGTCCCAGTGTGATTGCAATGCTTGCCATCTCATGCTTGTCACTTGCTGCATTGTGCCCAATAGATTCTTACTTTATTTATTTCATAAAATTTATACACTGCTTGATTGTGAAAAACCTTCAAGCGGTTTACAAAAAGGTAAAAACAATAAATTAAAGAAAAAATGGAAATATACAGAAAGTTAAAATACTAAAGCCGATTAGAATTCACTGTTACTTCAGATTTCTAAGCATCTGGGTAGGATCCATGAAGTATGCATGTTTGTAACTCACAGAATTATGACTCAAAATACAATTTATGAATCAAATGTTTTCTTTCACAGGTTAAACAGTAGGTTTGCTTGGAATCTCCAGGGAGAGCAATCAAAATGTACGTAAAATCAATTGTGCTCGAGGGGTTTAAGTCTTACGCTCAACGGACAGAAGTGAATGACTTTGACCCATTGTTCAATGCTATTACTGGCTTAAATGGAAGTGGCAAATCAAACATCCTGGACTCCATCTGTTTCTTATTGGGCATTACCAATCTATCACAGGTGAGTATATGCCTTAGACATCTACTGGCATCAATATTTCCATTCCTTGTTCTTTGGTGAGCTTAAAGTTTTTGTAACAAATGCTAGAATATTACACATTCTTCTGATTGTTGTTGTTTAGTCATGTCTGACTCTTCGTGACCCCATGGACCAGAGCACGGCAGGCACTCCTGTCTTTCACTGCTTCCCGCAGTTTGGTCAGACTCATGTTTGTAGCTTCGAGAACACTATCCAACCATCTTGTCCTCTGTCGTCCCCTTCTGATTAGAGGAAAACTAAACAAATAATTGCCTATTTTACTGTGGTGGAATGGTGATGACTCGGCATACACTGAGTGCAGAATTTCAGGCAGGGAATCTCTTCCAGCCCACTCTGGGGATTCAACTCTTGGACCTTCTACATGCAAAGCAGATGTTCTGTTACTAAACTACAACCCTGCCCACTGACAGTGCAATCTGAAGGAAAACAAAAACAGGCAGGGTATTTGGTCCTTAACCTGTCTTTACTCCATGTATAACTAAACATAGAATTTTGTACTGCTTATAATTATGACTAGCTAGGGGTACAAGTCCATTCTGGCAGCAGCACTTACTGAAACTTGTCCTGTATGTTTGCCTATGAACTGTTTGAGATAGAACCTAAAACTTAATTCTAATTTGCACTTGTGGCAGTTCAAATTGTTTGTGGATCACTCACTTAAAACTATACAAATATTGGCTGGATTCTTCAGTAAAACTACAGCACCAATAGACAATTTCCAGTCACATGTGATTTTTTGTATTCCAGTTCACTGTGGGAGTTAAGACAAATACTCATTGGAATTATCCAACATGGAATGCTAAACCATTTTATAGATTTTTTTGAGCTATATATAAAACTTCCCACAAATTTCATCATAAAATTGATTTTTTAATTTTTTATTTTTAAAGTGTGTTTCTCTCCTCAATCTTGTATAAACATTGTGAATGATGGCCCAAACAGTTAACTTCCAACTAAGTGTTTTAGACGCAACCCTATAGCCTAAGCATGCACTCTTGCTATCATCAATTGAAAATTACTGCCCTTTTAATGTTTTTCAGGTGCGAGCTTCTAACTTGCAAGATCTGGTTTACAAAAATGGCCAAGCTGGGATTACCAAGGCTACAGTATCAATCACTTTTGATAATTTTGACAAGAAGCAGAGTCCATTCGGGTTTGAGATTCATGATGAGATTACAGTAACAAGGCAGGTGAGCAATAGTTAGGCTCTGTAAAGGTATATTCTGAAATCCTTTGTTTATTTGTTTTTGGCATATGTAGCTGCACATGCCAAGCTGTCTAGATGCTTGAATACTGTAGCATCAGACTAGAAGGAAAATTATGCTTTGGTACATAATGAACCCTTGTTTCTTCTCAAGGTGGTGATTGGAGGCAGAAATAAATATCTAATCAATGGTGTGAATGCAAGTAATGCTCGAGTACAAGATCTCTTCTGCTCTGTTGGACTGAATGTCAATAATCCTCACTTTCTTATTATGCAGGTAAGCATATATTGTTATAAATATAATCACTTTTCTTATTGTGTTGGTTTTTTTTAGCAGGCAGGAACTAGGGTGCAGTCCTAAAGCTAGATCTGTTGGGATGAGCATGATTAGGATCCAGCAGATCTCCAGCTGTTTTTTAAAAAATGGAATGGGATCTTGCAGATTCTGAGGAAGTCCTCTCTGGGCTGCATGTTTTATTATTATTATTGTGATTAATCACCTTTTACACAGTTGTCTCAAGGCAACATACAATAGAAACAGTAAAGGCCCCAGTTAACACAAAAAACAGCTGATACATTAAAGGTAGAACTAAAATAATGCAAAATAGTTATGGAATCAACCAGTTAATGAATTGATGTGTCCTCTGCCAGGGACTCTCAATCTTTCCAGTTCTTAATTCTTGTAAGGACTGATGATAACCCTGCTTGGTTCAGAATACTATTCTTGCCTGTATCTTTGCGCATTCCACCTCCACTTCCCTGAAATCTGCCCAGTGTTTGCTATTTTTAGGTCAGTGGCTCTTTGACACAAACATTAAAAGTCTGCTATGTATCTTGATGCTAATAATAAAAATGATATCTTGAAATTACATGAGATGTTACTGATTGATTTTCATTCTGTATTAGGGACGGATTACCAAAGTTCTGAATATGAAGCCTCCAGAGGTAAGAATGCTGGAGCTTTTTCATTAGTGTTTCCTTCATTCATTTTGGAATTGATTCTTTATTTAGCCTGAGATTGCAATAACAGTTTTTTGTTCTAGATTTTGGCTATGATTGAAGAAGCAGCTGGCACTAGGATGTATGAATGCAAGAAAATAGCTGCCCAGAAAACCATTGAGAAAAAAGAGGCAAAACTTAAAGAAATTTGCACGGTACTAGATTTTTATAATAGATTTTTATTTATTTTGGGAAGTTTGCTTTTCAGATATGGATGGCTGCTAAAGTTCCTCAAGGAGTAGATTAAGAGGAATGAAATGAGCTTTGACTCTGGTCCTGTCTGTCTCTTTCCTTAATGACCAATTTGGTTTTATTTACTCTTTTTAATTTAATTTTTCAAAGTCCATTGCAGATGTCCCATCCACTGAAAGTATGGTGGGAGCATTTGGAAAATTCAAAATTTTTCATTCTGTACTTTGTTCACAGATTTTGGAGGAAGAAATCACACCCACCTTGCAGAAACTGAAAGAGGTATTTCCCGTTTAAAATGAAAAAAATGTTTTACATTGCAAACCAAGGCATGTTTAAAGGTAAAGGACCCCTGACAGTTACGTCCAGCCGTGAACGACTCTGGGGTTGCGGCGCTCATCCCCCTTTACTGGCCAAGGGAGCTGGAGTTCGTAAACAGACAGTTTTTCTGGGTCATGTGGCCAGCATGACTAAGCCACTTCTGGCAAAACCAGAGCAGCGCACAGAAATGCCATTTACCTTCCTGCCAGAACGGTACCTATTTATTTACTTGCAGTTTGTTTTTGTTTTTTTATATAATATTTATTAAGGATTTTTTAATTACAACACACAAAACAAAACATACAAAAATATCACATATCATAACATATTTTCTTGTCCTCTTTGGACTTCCTCACATCTCCCGCTCCTGCGTTCCTAATTTATAAAAATTAAACCAGCAATTTATCGCCTTATCCGCACCCTACAATCAATTTTTCCAATGTTATATCTTAAATTTTAGATATGTTTATTTCACTCTTTAATACATTAAACTTAGCCTAATAGTTATCTAAAAGTTTGATTTTTTCATGAATTTAACTTATCTTCATAATTCACTTCATCTGTTTCGATGGTGCCAAATTGTTTATGATCAAACATCCTGCTTAACATTCATACAATTTACAATATTTCTGCAAATAAATCTTAAATTTTCTCCAATCTTCTTCCACCGTCTCCAATCCCAGGTCTCGGATTCTGCCCGTCATCTCGGCCAGTTCCATATAGTCTATCAGTTGCATCTGCCATTCTTCCAGTGTGGGTAGCTCTTGAGTTTTCCAATGCTTGGCAACGAGTATCCTTGCTGCTGTTGTTGCATACATAAAAAATGTTCGATCTTTCTTTAACACCCCTTGGCCAACAATACCCAAAAGGAAGGCCTCTGGTTTCTTAAGGAAGGTATACTTAAATACCTTTTTCAGCTCATTATATATCATTTCTCAGAAAGCCTTCACTCTAGGGCAAGTCCACCAAAGGTGAAAGAATGTTCCTTCATTTTCCTTACATTTCCAACATTTATTATCAGACAAGTGGTATATTTTTGCAAGTTTGACTGGGGTCATGTACCATCTATATATCATTTTCATTACATTTTCTTTCAAAGCATTACATGCAGTGAAATTCAGCCCAGTAGTCCACAACTTTTCCCAGTCCTCAAACATAATATTATACCCAATATCCTGTGCCCACTTTATCATAGCCGATTTAACCGTTTCATCTTGTGTATTCCATTTTAACAGGAAGTTATACATTCTTGAAAGTACCTTAGTCTTAGGCTCTAACAGTTCCGTTTCTAACTTCGATTTTTCCACCTGGAATCCTAATTTTTTGTCAAGTTTAAAAACTTCTTTAATCTGAGCATAGTGTAACCAATCTCGCACTTTGTCTTTCATTTTCTCCTGACTCTGCAATTTCCAGTTGTCTCCGTCTTTTTCTAATATTTCCCAATACTTCGGCCATTTGGCCTCCATATTGAGTCTTTTCCGGGCCTTAGCTTCCAATGGTGAAAGCCACCTTGGAGTTTTGTTTTCCAATAAGTCTTTGTATTTTGTCCAGACATTAAACACTGCTTTTCTGACAATATGGTTCTTGAAATTCTTATTAATCTTGACCTTGTCATACCATAAATATGCATGCCAACCAAACGCATTGTCAAAACCTTCCAAATCTAATACATCAGTGTCCTCGAGGAGCAGCCAATCTTTCAACCAGCAGAAAGCTGCTGATTCATAATACAGCCTTAAGTCTGGCAGGGCAAAGCCCCCTCTTTCTTTCGCGTCAGTTAATATCTTAAACTTAATTCTGGGCTTTTTGCCCTGCCAGACAAATTTGGAAATGTCTCTCTGCCACTTCCGGAAACACTTTGTTTTGTCCACAATCTGTAATGTTTGAAATAAAAAGAGCATTTTTGGCAATACATTCATCTTTACAGCAGGATTTCAGCCTAACAAGGAAAGTTTCAATCTTGTCCAACTTTCTAAGTCTCTCTTAATTTCTGCCCAGCATTTCTCATAATTATCTTTAAATAGACTCAGATTTTTTGCTGTTATGTTTACCCCTAGGTATTTTACTTTTTTAACCACATTTAACTCTGTCTCTTTCTGAAACTGTTCTGACTCTGTAACTGTCAAATTTTTTCCCAATACCTTAGTTTTCTGCTTGTTTAGTTTAAATCCCGCTACCCAACCAAACTCTTGAATCAGTTGTAATACTTTTTTCGTACTAGATTCTGGCTCCTGTAGGGTCAAAACTAAGTCATCTGCAAACGCTTTAAGTTTATATTGCTTCGCTCCGACCTGAATTCCTTCAACCAGCCGGTCCCCTCTAATCATGTTCAAGAGCACCTCCAGGACCGAAATAAATAACAATGGGGAAATAGGACAGCCTTGTCGTGTTCCTTTTTCAATTTTGAACTCTTCTGTAATCACATTGTTAACTATCAGTTTGGCCTTTTGTTCTGAATAAATTGCGTCTATCCCATTTCCAAAACCCCGTCCCACTCCCATCCCTTCCAAATTTCCCTTCATAAATTTCCAAGAAATATTATCAAAGGCCTTCTCCGCATCTATAAAAATTAACACTGCTTTTGTATTGATATTTGTTTGCAAAAGTTCCAAAATATCAATAATGTTCCTTGTATGTCTGCCCGGGAGAAAGCCTGCCTGACCCTTGTGAATTACCTGATTCAAAACTTTTTTAAATCTACTTGCTAAAATGTCTGCAAATATTTTGTAATCCACATTTAGAAGGGAAATGGGGCGGTAGTTCTTAAGTTGAGTCTTTTCAGTTTCCAATTTTGGTATCAATGTGATAAACGCTTCTTTCCATGATTCCGGCGCCTTCTTCCCCTCCAAAATTTCGTTGCTAACCTCCAACAATGGTTGTATCAAATAGTCTTTCAATGTCTTATAGTACTTGGAGGTGAGCCCATCTGGCCCTGGAGATTTGCCCAATTGCATGTTCTGAATGGCTTGTTCAATCTCTTGTCGTGTTATTTTAGAGTTCAGGATTACTCTATTTTCTTGTGACAGTTTTGGTAGTCCATTCTTTATCAAAAATTGTTTTATCTCAGCCTCATCTTGCGGCCCTTGAGTATATAGTTTTTTGAAATATCTCTGGAAGCATTTTCTGATATCCACAGGGTTCTGAATGTTTCTTCCTTCAATCTCTAAATTTGTAACTGTGTTTAGTTTTTGTCTCTTCTTCAACTGCCATGCTAGCAGTTTCCCACATTTATTCGCCGATTCAAATGTTCTTTGTTTCATTAGTTTGACTTTCCACTCTATTTCCTGGTTTATCAATTTGGAATATTGTGCTTGATAGAGTTTGATTTCTCTCAGAATTGGCTGTGACTTCGGATTTGATCTTAACTTCTCGAATTCTTTAATTTTCTCCAGAATCTTACCTTTTTTCTCATTTTGTGTCCTTTTCTTTACAGCATTCTGTTGTATCAAGAACCCCCTCATCACGGCCTTACTTGCATCCCAGATAATTCTTTTTTCCACTGTAGTATTCAAGTTTATCTCAAAATAATCCTTCAAGACTTTTTGGGCCTTCTTGGTAATCTCCTGATCTCTAAACAAATTGTCATTCATCTTCCATCTAAAGGAGCCGGTTGGTAGTAGTGTCATATCCATCTTTACAGCATTATGGTCGGAGCAGGTCTTTGGGCAGATTTCCACCTTTCTGGTCTTAGGTGCCAGACCTCTAGATATCCATATTTGGTCGATTCTCGTCCATGTCAGTTGGGCTTCAGAAAAGAATGTTCCTTCTCTTCCCAAGGGGTTCTTTGTCCTCCAGATGTCAATCAAGTCCATATTGTCGGTCAGTTCAAAAAAAGTCTTAGGTAGTCTGCCATCTTTTGTAACATTTTGATTTTGTGACTTGTCCATGTTGGATGATACCACGCCATTCATATCTCCCATCATAATGATGTTGTCATAGTCCAGATAGTCCAGGATGCTCTCATGCAACTTCTTATAAAATTCCGACTTCCCCTCATTTGGTGCGTAAATTCCTAATATCAAAAACTTCTCTCCTTGGTATTGTATCTCAATTGCCAAAATTCTTCCTTGCTCATCTTTGAACAAAAGTTTAGGTGACAGGCTCTCCTTTGCATAGATCACCACTCCTCTTTTCTTCACTCGATCCGAAGAAATAAATTCTTGGCCTAATCTTTTATTTATTAGCACTTTTTTATGGAGCCTAGTCACATGTGTTTCTTGCAAACAAATAATGTCCAATTGTTCTTTTTTCAATATATGAAATAACTTCCTCCTTTTTTCCGGGGAATTGCACCCATTAATATTCCAGCTCAACAGTTGCAGGGACATCCTGAACAATTCTGTTATTTCTCTAGGGGTGGTATCTTTTTCTCTGAGTCTTCAGGTTCCAAGGGTAGAGGTGCAGCAGATGCTCCAGGCCCCAAAGGTGTTTCAATTCCTTTCTGAAGATCCTCTCCGTAAGCAATCAGAAATTTATCTCTGTCTTCAAGTGTTTTAATTTTGACTTTCTTCCCTCTGAAGGTGCAAGATAATCCCTGAGGAAATTCCCACCTAAAAATGATTGAGTTGCTCCTTAACAATCTGACCAATTCAAAATAGGCGGATCTGAGGTCCAGCAGTTGTTTCGGGATGTCTTTGTAAATTTCAGCTCTTCTGTCCAAAATGTCCAGTGACTTTTCGTAGTGTAAGCCCAGTATCTTGTCCCTTTCCTCCTTCGATCTCAAAGTTATCAAACAGTCTCTGGGCTTATCTTTCTTTGCAAATTTTCCAAGTCTGAAAGCCGACACAATTTTAAAGTCCTTTTCTTCCTGTATAGGCCAGAACTTGGAAAATTCTTTGGTCAGGAACTCAACTAAGTTTCCTTCTTCAACTTCTGGTATTGACCTTAACCTTAAATTATTTTCCCGGTTCCGCAGTTCTATCATAGACAAATACATCTGTTGCTCTCCAACTTGTTTATAGAATGGTTTTACCTCTTGTTCTAAATTTTCAACTTTTTGACTAGTAGCCTCAGCCAGTTTACGATTCTCTACAGTGGCCTCAGTTAACTGCCCAATTGCTTGTACGTTCTGTGCCACCTGTCCAGTTATTTTATTTAGACAAGCTGTATTTTGGTCGATTTTGGCTGTTTGTTCATCCGCTTTCTTGTCCAGAGATTCTACTCTTTTATCCAAAGACTCCAATTTTTCATAGATTTTCTCTAAAATTGAAGCAGTTGCTCCTGAGACCATATCTTCCAACTGTAACTGCTCAGTTTCTTCCCCTGCCAACGGCAGAGTAGACACAATTTCTTCTTCCCCTGCTGACGGCAGAGTAGGTACAGATGATCTACGTGTCTGTAAGGCTGAGGTTAAAGTTGTTTGTCTAATTCTTGCTCCCCTTTTTCTTGTGCCGCTCATTCCAATTTTATCTAGGAGTCAAGGTCAAGCTGAGTTGTTCCCATGAGAATGCAGCAGCCCAAGAGCAAACAGTCAAATAGGAGGAAAGGAAAGAGAAAGTAAAGTAGTGTCACTGCTGTAAATCCAAAATCCTCTAGAGGGAGCTTAGAATGTCTTGAGGGAAGAAGTCAAATCAAATAAGATCAATAAAGTCAAATTTAATGTCCAAAGACCTTCAGTAACTAGTGTTTAGCAGAGTTGGTGTTAACAGCATAACATTGTTTCTGACAAGTGCCAACTGGTGTTTCAAAGTAGCAAGTCCAAAAACGCTCAGATTGTTGCAAGTCCAAATACACAATAGCCAAATCTGCAAACTGACAGTTCTGCTGTTCAGGCAGCCCAAGTACCTGGGCTTCTCAGTCAAAATTTGTAGTTCCCAAAGCAGAAGATTAACACAATCCAAATAAAAAATGAATCCAATAAATAAGTTAAGTCCTTACTTTACCTAAAAGCAGCTTCAATGAATGCTCAAATCAGATAGTTTAAAAGCCTCTTCAATGGCTCCACACCTCCAGCTCTTTTTGCTTTGAAATTTAAGTAGCAGCGGAAGACGGACTTCCTTTTAACATCTCTCCGCTTTCAGCCGAATTTCCATTAATTTAAACTCCAGTTATAAAAAGTCCCTCCTTGCTCACGGGTTGTTGCTTTTCTGATTCTGAATATTTTGAGGAAAAAAGGTCAGCGCTCACCGACAGCAGCTGCGCGGCTTCACTACAGAGTAGCGATCGACTCACAGCGCCGCGACCCCCTCCACGATCCGAGGCTCCTTACGGGGTCTCTTCTGCGTTTCAAGGGCCGCTTCTGGCACCCGCCGAGTCCCACGTCCCCAGGCTCTTGCTGCCTGGGGTTTTTCAGCGCGGGTCTCCGCTTTGCCGTAGCGGACGACCCGTTTCTGTAGAGCTTCCTCCTCACAGCACGAGAATGACCGCCATTGTCGTTCGCGCCGCCTCCGGAAGCCCTATTTACTTGCAGTTTGACATGCTTTTGAACTGCTAGGTTGGCAGAAGCTGAAACCAAACAACAGGAGTGCACCCTGTTGCGGGGAAATGAGGCCTGGAAATGAGACGATATTGTAGACCTTTCCTTGACATGAACTAGTTTGCAAACTGCATCACTTTCTTACTATTCATAATGGTTTTAGTGAATGTGCTTCATTTTTCTAGTTTTCCTCTGAAATTCTTACATTCTCAATATACATTGCAGAAATATATTCTTGGAATCCAGTAATTTGTAGGTTTTTTTAAAAAAATAGAACTTCTGTTTAAATAAATGTGTTGGCCATGTTTTCTAATCTAATTACGCTGTTTCATCATAGCTGTTATTTCTGGTTATGGCTTATATTTCTGCTTGTCCTTTCCAGGAACGATCCTCTTACTTGGAATACCAAAAGGTCATGAGAGAGATTGAACACCTGAGTCATCTGTACGTTGCATATCAGTTTGTGTTGGCTGAAGAAACCAAGGCACGTGCTGGTGATGTGCTAAAGGAAATGGAAGGAAACATTGTAAAAGTCCAGGAAGAGATGGTTGAGAATGAGAAGAAAGTAAAGGAACTTAGCGCAGAAATAGCCGAAATGGAAAAGAAAAGGGATAAAGTAAGACCAACTAAACTGCTGCCGTTATTTCTTGTATTAAGCACATTTTTAAAAAGTTTTTTGTGTCTGGATTAAACAGAGAATTCCAACATGTGAAGTACATTATATTGACCATTTCCATATCACTTGGAAATTACATTTAAAGGCGTAACACTTGATAAGAAACCTGCACTATTTGGTTAGCTGAATAACTCAGATGTTGTACATCAGAAGTAGAGCTTTCCACTGAAGGTATCTTAGGGATTAAAGAAATTGGATGGTTGAATTTGAGGCAAGAGGGTATCAAGATAAGAAACCTTTTTATAGTCTTGGTGCTTACAGGAGACATAGAAGATAATTTTGGAAGTTGAAGCTGACAATTTCTTCAGCGAATCCTGTCCTAAAGCATGATGCTGTGAACACTGTTTGGCTATAAATGGAACCATTTGTATACAGCAAAGTATGCACTTGTTTATAGCACAGTTGGTACAGAGATATTCACCAAGCAAAGCTGTTAGTATCAAATAATACATTTTTTAAAAATGCATCTCTTAGCGGGGTAGGAATTTGATGGCCCTCTAAGAATAAAAGTTGCTGACACAGCCTATTACTTTCCTATTCCTTTCTACTTTCTGACATTATATCTACTATCCATACCAGATGAACTTTCTAAAAAGAGATTGCAGTGGAAATGCGGAAGAATTGTAATCAAGGAGAGGAGGTGTAGGTGGCCTTGTGCAATTAACCCTTCATTTAATGCTGACTTAAGTGCTTGCAGAAACACTCCTATTCTTGGAGACGGCCCAGCTGTGGGTTGATTGCTGGCCTGGATCATGGGATTCCCAGACCCCCAGGTAAAGGTAGTTATATAATCATGTCAGGTACAGGTAGCTGAGTCATTAAGTGTCTCCTGCATGGAGCAGAAAAAACCATAGAGCTTGAGCAAGGAAGGGGGAGCTTTGAAGCAGACCTACACTGTTGCAGGTCTTGCATCGCTGTCAGGACCGAGATCCAGTGTTAGATATACAGTGGTACCTCAGGTTACATACGCTTCAGGTTACAGACTCCGCTAACCCAGAAATAGTGCTTCAGGTTAAGAACTTTGCTTCAGGATGAGAACAGAAATTGCGCGGCGGCAGCAGGAAGCCCCATTAGCTAAAGTGGTGCTTCAGGTTAAGAACAGTTTCAGGTTAAGAACGGACCTCCGGAACGAATTAAGTACTTAACCCGAGGTACCACTGTATAAGCTAATCACCAAATGGTACCTTAAACCTAGGTTATGGTTACCACAGGGGAATGTCTAGGTACACCTCTTTTTTTCTTCTTTTCTTTTCTTCTTTTTTTTTTCTTTTTTTCTGTGAAAATTATTTTTCATTTCATTTTTATACCACATATTTTAAAGAAAAAAAAATTCAAAGCGGTTTACAACACATTAAAACATCAAATAAAACAATCCAGAATAAAACAAATTCAAGCTTCAAGGAAAATAATTCAGATCCTTCTCTAAGTGACATTTTGCTTTCCCCATATTTATTTATTTACCTACTCTACTACCGCTGGGGCTCCCTATAGCAGGAAGTGGGGATTCTGTCATCTGGTATTTTGCCTGGTAAAAAGCAAGGAGTTATTGGTTGTTTGATTAGTATTCTATGTTAAGGCTTGATTATTGTTTGCTTTTCTATCGTGCAAAGGAGGAATTGTTTAATCGTTGAAGGAGTTCTGTACCCTTGTGTGCATGTGAAGCCATTTTGCTTCATAAAATTCAGCCTTTCTCCACTGGTGGTCTGCATTTGCTTCAGAGATCTTTAACAAAGAACCATTTTGCCTCTTCTCAGCACACTTGCAAATACACAAAACACATAAGTTAACGATTGATACTTTAAAATATTTGCAGGAATTTAGTGGTGTTCTCCATTCACTAGAAGAAGCTCTTGCAGAAGTTCAGAGAACAGATACTAAAGTGCAGAGCACGCTTGACATCAAAAAGCAAAACTTGCAAAGTGAAGAAGAAAAGCGTAAAGGGCTGGTTAAATGCATGGAAGAGGTAAGCAAAGAACACTTTGTTAAATTATACACTCTTGTCTTCTCTTTCCCCTTAATGTTTACTCTCGTACATTTTGGTAATATTCATTATGTACTTTTACAAGTACTTGTGTCATAGAAATATATCTTAACATTTGTAAAGGTAACATAAGGGAGCTGGGACTGCTTCATGATTGCAGATATTGTGTCCCACAGAGGCAGGGCACTAGGTTGGGAATCGAACAGTGCAATCCTGCACGTGTTCAGTTGTATTTGTTTCCTTAAAAGGCTGTTGCCCTGTGAACAATTACAATGCCCCATTGAAACCAGTAGGACTTATGTGCGGGTACTTTGAAGATGGGGTCAGGGTCTTGTCAATCACAAATTCTGCCTTGGTGCCCTACCAAAATTTGTGGACAAATTGTGCAGTTCTTCGGATCCAGGCCATGTAAGATTAAATGTGACTGATGTCGATTTCGAAGGGTAAGTGCCTTTAAAAAAAAAGTCTGATGGACTTTTTCTGGTCAATTGCATCTAATTTTTGTGGGCTTCTGTGTGCTTACAATTTGTATACAATTTTACATTTTCTTGTAGGACTCTAAAGCTTTAGTCTCAAAGGAAAAAGAGGTAAATAAGATTACGGATGCACTGAGTGCTCTACAGGAGGCAAATAATAAAGAGATGGAGGCTTTGACTGCAGCCCAGCAGCACTTCAATGCTGTATCTGCTGGTCTGTCCAGCAACGAAGATGGGGAAGATGCTACTTTTGCTGGACAGATAATGGCTTGCAAAAACGATATGAGCAAAGCAGAAACAGAAGCAAAACGAGTAAGAATCTGTTTTTGCATCTTTTGGAGAGGGTGGGAATCCTTAGCCCAGGCTTCCTCAACCTCAGCCCTCCAGATGTTTTTGGCCTACAACTCCCATGATCCCTGACTAGCAGGACCAGTGGTCAGGGATGATGGGAATTGTAATCTCCAAACATATGGAGGGCTGAGGTTGAGGAAACCTGCCTTAGCCTTTAAAATGACAAATATATTGTGTTATGAACGTCTGTAGGATTGCAACTTAGGAGGGCAGTGACTTCCTATGAAGGCAAAAGCAACAATAAACAAGCATTCTGCATTCACCTCTGCTAGTGACAGAGGTGACTTTCTTAAAAGCCAATTCCTACTTCGAGCACTTTTCTAATCCAACTCATTTTGGAAAATACTATTCTTGAGTGCAGATGCTAAATAATTTGAGTAGACGTAGATGTATGCAGATAGAGAAGCAAAAGTACCTCTTTTAGTTTTCTTTTATCTTACTGCCTTTTAGCATTTTTCAATTATTGATAGCTATTTAGCAATATTACTCATATGTATGGTTAAATATTGGAAGATTTATATTAGGGATAAATTAGGATGTGTATTGAAAGGTGATGGACAGAAGATAAAGGGGCCTATTTAAGAGACAGGGTGGGAGGCTAAGAAAGGGTGATGCTCTCCTAGGTAAGAGCTCAGATAAAATAAAATGGTGATAGAGGCCTAGATAGATAGATAGATTGTATGATATGTTGAAAACTTAACAAAATTGAAAGAGAGGAAAATACCTTTCTCCCTTTTGGAAAACAGTGCAAACTAAACAGCTCCTGAAAAGAAGTAGAAGCGTGTGAACATAGGGGGCAGAAATGATTATCAAACTTCTGCATATGCTGTTATATGATAGTGATGTTAAATGTTACAAATATTTCATATCCTACTATGGAGAAAGTCTCCTTATCAGGCAAAATATATTGTCTCATCCCTATTCTTCACTCTGGGCCTGCCATCACATTTTTTGTTAAAGCAATGTAATGGAACAACTGCTTTTTTAAGCATATTATAATCAATCACTTTATTTGCATGCCTTTCCAAAGTTAAAACCATGCTAAAGGCATCTTACAACATTTTTTTAAAAAACCACTTGATTACAAGCATAACAAAAGTAGTCATAAATAAATAAAACATTGAAAAATACATACACAGTCAAATTGAACAATTTCTGCATAAATAAATCATAAGATATGAAATAAAGATACAATAGTAACAGCCCCCACCCCAACAAAAAAATCCTAAACACTCCAGCCTAATCATGCACCTGTCTTGGCCGTAAGCTTCACTGACGCTTCTGAATAAAGCTTGTGTACGTTTGCAGCCTATATTTAGTGGTTCTAATGTAAAAAGCCTGACTAATAACTTCATTTTCATGGCAAGGTGAGAAAATGCTTCCGTATAAGCAATGTTCCTAGACTTTTGAATTTTCCTTGCAGGCTCAGATGAAGCTGAAACATGCTCAACAAGAGCTAAAGACCAAACAAGCTGAAGTGAAAAAAATGGATGCTGGCTACAAGAAAGATCAAGACACCTTTGAAGCTGTCAAAAGGCAGAAAGAGAAACTAGAAAATGAAATGAAGAAACTCAACTATGAAGGTTAGCTTAGGACTAGGTGATTGAATGGCGAAAACGGTTGGGAGTAGAAGGAATGAGGAAACAATTTATGGAGGTGTGAATCTAGAAGTTAATGTCTGGATACTACTGAGAAAGGAGGTAGCACAGAATTGCTTGTGAAATTCAACAAGGCTTTTGCTGGTCATGTACAGGTGTGTATTTAAGAAACTGCTATCCAGCAGACTTTTGGTGAACAGCCAAAGTTGGACAAGATGTGAGCCAGACATAGAAGAGTGCAGGCTTGCTAATGTTCATGCACATGCGTTAGCACATGCTAACATGTGCCATGAGTTTAAAATGCAGTCACATGGGCCACCTACGTCTTGTGCCTATGTTTAAAATCCCCCCTAGTGGCACCTAAATCAATGCTCCTACCAGTTTCGCACATTTTGGGTGTTGTGTAGTATTATTTTAGTTAGATATGGGCTGTGCATTTCCTCCTAAACAGCTTCATTTTGAAGTTACGTAAACTGGGTTCTTTTATTAATTTCTTGGTGATTCTAGAGAAAAAAGAAGAGACCCTCTTGGAAAAACAAAGGGAGCTGTCCCGCGTGGTTAACCGCTTGAGAGAGTCCTATGAAAAGTTAATGAGCAAGTTCCCCAACCTACGCTTTGAGTACAGGTAAAACTACAGACTCATCTGTTCCATTAAAATGTCCTATTTTCAAACATGGAAGCTGAGAAAAAATATTCTGATTTTGGATAGAATTTCAGTGCTTCAGTCTGGAAGCTATTAATTAGTCAAGAACATTATTTATATACTTATTTTGTAGCACATTTGTTGCATTATGCCTTCCCCTCTTTTTCCTTTGTTTTTTTTATCTGAATTTTAATAAAAGCTTTCAACATACAATAAAAATTAACTAATCTAAATAAGGGGGGGGGGGGAGACCAAAGAAGGTAGGAGGGAAAAGGGGGAAAAAAATACAATAAAGAGTCCTCTATCAGCGGTCAGACTTAATCCTTACCACCCACAAAAGGGGGTGGATCTTCCCAGCTCTCACCTGGGAGCTTCCATTTCTTCTTCTAGCCTCCCACCCTGGGAGTTCTTCCCTTCCTCTCCCACAGGGTCCTTCATCAGTCATTCATCACCTTCCTCCTCAACCCAACATAGAGGACATCAAAGAACAAAATATAACCTAAACAAACTCAAGCAAACAAAAATAGACAAAAGCTAAAGATCATTAAAAGATCATAAAAAAGAGATAAACGAAAGAATTGGAAAGGACTTCCAATGCTCCATCTGCCCATTATGTATATTAAGGTTATTCAAAATATTAAAATTGGCTGGTTATTAATAGGCAATTAGATCACCTCGGGTGTAATGAATTCCAATTTCAAAAAGAATTAAAAGACGGTAGGTTTTGCTGACCTGATGTCTTAAGGACTATTATGCAGAGTCTCTGAGATGTTCCTCCACATCCAATAACAATTCTTTGTCTCCATGTGACAAACGACTGCTTTCAGAGGTAAGTGAGGTTCATGCCAATTAATCTCCCTATCTTCAAAGGGAGAGTGTGATGCCAGGATTCGTCCTGGCTATCATAAATCATTGCATAATTATCTCTGTTGTCAGAGCATCGATAGCGAGTCATCCATTCCCCCCCTTCCCCCCCCCAGCTTTATGTTGTTCTCAAGCAATACATTTGAATTGACTGATTAGCAACAGCCAAATTACGACTGATGGTTGTTGTTCATTTTAAGAGATCCAGAAAAGAACTGGAACCGAGATCAAGTGAAAGGCCTTGTTGCATCTCTGATTACGGTGAAAGATATCTCTACAGCAACAGCACTAGAAGTAGTTGCTGGGGGTCGACTCTACAACGTTGTGGTGGACACCGAGGTATGTTTTTCTCAGTAGGATAAATTAAAAGAAAATATCCAGGCTTTTGAAAGGGGTTTTCTACAAAAAAGACCCTAGATGTGGCAGCAGGTATACACTAGATGGCAAAGTGCTGCCAGTCCTAGCACTCAACAATGTACCCGCATGAGGCACCTGTTTGAAATTGGTTCTGTCTCATTCACAAATTTTATGGCCTTATTCATATCTTAAGACTCAGAATCACAACTAAAGCTTGTCTAACGTGAGCTTCATACAGTTTGAAACATAAGCTAGGTGTGAGTTAGAAATTAAACCTATAAAGCTTTTCTACCTTTCAGAAGTTGTAATTTATTACTGCTGCAATCTGTTATTAACTCAGCACCAGCTATGAGTTAAATGGGTTAGTATGTAAGTGTAATTTTTTGTTTTTGTTTTCTTCTGTTAGCTTACTGGGAAAAAATTGCTAGAAAAGGGCGAACTGAAGCGTCGCTATACCATTATTCCACTGAACAAAATTTCAGCAAGGTTTGTTGAGAAAGAAGCTATCAGAGCGGCTAAAACCTTGGTATGTTCTTAAATAATTTTACAGAATTTTTTCCAGTATGCTACTGGTGAATTATTTCACTTGTTCTGTATGCAATGGTACCTCAGTTTTTGTACATCTCCATTAATGAACATTTTGGTTTCTGAATGCCATAAACCCGGAAGTAAATGCTTCAGATTTTGAACACGCCTCGGAAGTTGAACATGCCACGCGACTTCCGTATTGAGTTTTCGGTTTTCTAATGTTTTGGAACTCAGAACAGTTTTCTGGAACAGATTACATTTGAAAACCGAGGTACCACTGTTTATACCAAATGCTTCTTTTATAGGCTGTGAATTTGGGCTAGATGATTTTGCGGACTTCTGGACTTCTTAGGTCAGGCACGTCTGAAATCTGTTTTGGGATTTGGGAGCCTAATCCGGCCTGCTGGTCGGTTTAATCTGGCCCCTGTGGCAGTTTATTTCTTGGGGTAAAATCCTAAAAAAAAATAAAAAATGAATGTTCACTTCATCAAATCTGGCCCTCTTTGAAAAAGGTTTGGACACCCCTGTCGTATGTGGTCTCTGTCTGAGCAGTGGGTTGGTGAGAAATCACGGGGCAACCATCACAATTCAACCAATATATCTGTTATACAGTCATTCAGACAGAAACAGCTGGGGGGCGTGAGCTTCTAGACTGGCTTCCCAGGAGAGGTGAGGTGGTGGGCAGCTCTGCACAGTGTAAATGCATCAATAAGAGTTCAGGCTGCTTCTGCTGCTGCTTCTCCATGGCACCAATCTCCCTGCTGCCTTGTTTCCTTCCCTCCTCATAAGCACCAATGACCTACCTCCCAGGAAGCTAGCAAAATGATTCTTCCCCCTGGTGACCCACTTCTGGATTGGATGAATAGGGGAGAGCAAGTCGTTGAGTCTCACTGTTTCTAGTGCTGTTTGTTCTCTTTTTCTCTGCCGTGTTAATTCTTTTTTCTTTTGGACGTTAGGTTGGTGAAGACAGTGTTCATCTGGCCCTTAGTCTGGTGGGATATGAATCTGAAATTCAAAAGGCAATGGAATATGTTTTTGGAGGCACGCTGGTTTGCGATAACATGGACAATGCCAAGAGAGTTACCTTTGACAAAAGGATAATGACAAAAACGGTCACCCTTGATGGAGATACCTTTGATCCTCAAGGCACTCTGAGTGGAGGTAATTGCTGCCTTCTATTTCATATTGCACAGCTATAACTGATTTTTTGTTTTCTTTTTGTTTGGCTATACTGAATTTGGATTCATTTATTTGCTTGCTAAAGACTGCATTTCTAGTTTTATCCCTCTGTTATAATGGACAGATGTGTTTGTACACACTGTTTACCCTGGCTTTTGAAACTTGAGGTGTATATTTTCTGTGACTGTAAATTGTTTTAAATGGTTTTTAATATTGTGCTTTAATTGTTGTAACCTGCCCTGGGACTTGAGCGTGAAGAGCAGGTAATAAATAATATTTTTAACAATACATGTGGATCACTTGATGCAGCATAACAAATTTCACCCTGCAGACAGAGCATTTGTGTCACCTGACATTATTCCAAAGGCAACCCTTTTCATCCAATTGAATTCATCATAGACAGCTGTGGAGCGACTGGATTATGCTTGTGTAGTTTATGTATTCATTGGTCTTCATTCAAGCAGCTGTTTACGTCTTTTTTCTTTCATGAACCAGGCGCACGACCACAATCTGCTTCGGTTTTGTCCAAGCTTCAAGAAGTAAAAGATGTGCAACAGGAATTGAAAGCAAAGGAGGCTGAATTGCAGTCAATAGGAAAGGAATTAGAAAGTCTGCAGGGGACTGCTGAAAAGTATGTATTGTCAGTACTTACTTTTGTATAGAAACCTGAAGAAGTTTGCCTCACTTAAAGCAGTATGAATGTTTTATAATGCTGTATTTCACGGGAAGAATTGGGTCTTTTTCCCTAGATAAAAATCTGTGAATAAAAAACGATGTATAGAAGCTTAAACTTCTACAGATAGTTGGTACAAGCTGGCTTGTAGTAATGCTACTTCCGTACCAATTAAAGAGCACAGTTGACTAATTTTGTGTGACATCTGTACTACAGAAATATTACAATTATCACAAAACATTTGTTATGCTTGTTATATGATAAAATGAGAGGGACAGGAATGTGTACACTACCTTGAGTTCCTTGGAGGAAAAGACAAGATGCAAATGCAGTTAAATAAAAAATCATTAGAAAGTATTGATACTATCCAGTTCAATTGCTTTTAAAGATACTTGTATATAAAATACTTGGGGACGCAGGTGGCTCTGTGGTCTAAAAACCACAGAGCCTAGGGCTTGCTGATCAGAAGGTTGGCGGTTCGAATCCCCGCAACGGGGTGAGCTCCCATTGCTCGGTCCCTGCTCCTGCCCACCTAGCAGTTCAAAAGCACATCAAAGTGCAAGTAGATAAATAGGTATTGCAAGGAGGTAAACGGCGTTTCCGTGCACTGCTCTGGTTCGCCAGAAGCGGCGTAGTCATGCTGGCCACATGACCCAGAAGCTGTCTGCGGGCAAACGCTGGCTCCCTTGGCCTATAGAGCGAGATGAGCGCGCAACCCCAGAGTCGTCCGCAACTGGACCTAACGGTCAGGGGTATCTTTACCTTTTATATAAAGGTTTTATATAAATATAAAATACTTGGGTGAAGCACTGGTTGTTGTTTGTAAAATGTTTAATTTTTTTAAGGTATCGTCAGCTGAAGCAGCAATGGGAGATCAAATCTGAAGAAGCAGAACTATTGCAAACCAAGTTGCAGCAAAGTTCCTATTACAAACAGCAGGAAGAATTGAATACATTGAAAAATACAATTGGTGAGAAGAAAACGGTGATAGCGTATTTTAACTGGCTGTATGTAGTGTTACTTTGGGTTAGAGTCTGCAAGCCGGTTGCTTTGTGAGGGAAATGACTTTTTAAAAATAATAATCGTTTTAAAAGGTAAATTAAGTCAATGTGGGAATTTGGTAACTTTTTGTATTTCTTGCCAGTGGTTAATGTTTATCTTTCTCCAAAGGAGAATTAGCCTCTTTTAATCTCCAGTAGCTTTCTGCAAAGTGCATTCTACATTGAGTCACTGGTGCTTGACATCTGTGGTAGCCTGGCAAATCATTCAGATCAGATCCCAGCCTCACAAAGTGGCACAGGACTGGTATTGCTTCGGCGAGAGCTTGGCTGGCGTGATGGGCTCCGTTCACCCTCCATGCCCCCCCCCCATGGTGTGTGCACATACCTGCCCCGGGCGCCAGAAAACCATACTACACCACAGGCTGAGCCTTTGTCTTTATCAGTAGGCATTACAAGGCTGTCATATTACTTTAAAGATGACAGCATTTTTGACTTTGAAAATACGTCATGCTTTTACAAAAGGAACATTTCATTTTCTCTCGAAGTTTCCTTGGGGGAGGGGGGATTTTTTGCTTCGAACAGAATTGCTGTAGAATCTTTCTGCCCAGAAGTTTGTGATCAGCAGCCTCTTCCTTTTCAGAGGAAAGTGAGGAGACTTTAAAGAAAACAAAAGAGGTTCAGAAAAAAGCAGAGGAAAAGCTCAAAGTGCTGGAAAACAAAATGAAAAATGCCGAAGCAGAAAGGGAGAAAGAGTTGAAAAATGCCCAGCAGAAGCTTGATGGAGCCAAAAAAAAAGCTGATGCTTCCAGCAAAAAGATGAAAGAAAAAGAGCAGGTAAAACTTTTAACAACAGTGTAATGGTGCCCAAACATTTAAATAGTCTTGAAATTAACTGAAACGTGATTGTTCCTAAACTAAATAACTTTGTGGGGGAGGCACTTAGGTGGTCCTTAGAAGACAGTTGGATGTGGGAAAGCTTTCTACCGTCAGGAGAACCTTGGAAAACATTTGCCCAACCCCCCTTGAGAGTCTAGTGTGCATAATTTCATTAGATTAATACCAAGCAAGTGCTATCCGTGTAGCACAGATAATATGAATGCTTTGGCAGGAGCAAATCCCACTGCGTTCAGTGGGGCTTGCTCCCAAAGAACTTGCAGCCTTAAGGGGTGTTGTTGTTTTTTTGTTTGTTTGCTTTGTTCAGGAAGCTGAAGCTCTAGCACTGGAACTTGAAGAGCTAAAACGGGAACAAAACTCTTATACGCAACAGATTGAGGCGGTGAATGAAGCTATAAAATTGTTCCAGGAGCAGATTGAGGTCATTTCAGCCGAGGTAGCAAAAAACAAGGTAAGTCTTATCATTCTGATTTAATGAAAGAGGCAACCTGACATGTCTTCTTGAACTCTCAAGCTTTAAGAAAAGAGGGGCTGATGAGTCAATACTCCAGAGCATCCTAAAATACTATGCTGGCAAGTCCCATTTTTGTGCTTGCCAAATCCCTCTGTTGGCATTCCATTTTGTCTCTTAAATCACATCTTGAGGGTGGGGACTTGCCCAGCAAGGGAGACTGGCTTTGCCTGTAAGGTGCCAGTTGATGATCCACATTCAAGATTCTTTAAATCTTGAGTGCTTTTTTGTTTTGAGTTTTAATACGTTAAAACGTACTACTTTAAATATTTCCAGTCCACATTTAATTTTAATCAGTGTGGAGAGATAATTGTCTCCTTTGCTGTTCAGGAATCCGTAAAGAACGCTCAAGAGGAACTGGCTAAGCAGAAAGCAGTGGTGATGGCCCAGGATAAAGAAATCAAAGCCAAATCTACAGAGGTTGTGAAATATAAAGAACAAAATAACAAGGCGCAGCTTAAGATCAAGGAGCTGGAACACAATGTCAGCAAACACAAGGAGGAGGCTTCTGATGCTTCTGCAAAGGTATGTTAACATATCTACTTCCTCACCAGTGAGTAAGATCCCTACTTCTGATACTTTTAACTGTGTTTGAATTTAAAATATGCATATTGTGGGCAGAGATGAATTCTAAGGGATGTAACGACTGCTGAGTGCATTGCTTGTTCATCTCCCATTACCATTGTTTGGCTTTATCTATGTGTCTGCAAAAACATTGTGATCCTACTAGCAAATGCAAGATTACCGTATTTTTCGCTCTATTGGACGCAGTTTTTCCCCTCCAAAAATTGAGGGGAAATGTGTGTGCGTCCTATGGAGCGAATGCAGGCTTCTGCCATAGCCGCGCGCAACCCCTCCAGCAGGGAGAGGCTGCACGGGGCTATGGCTTCTTTAGCCCTGCGGAGCGTCTCCCGGCAAGGAGAGGCTGCACGGGGCTAAAGGGGAAGCCAAAGCAGCGAGCGGGATCCATCCCGCTCGCTGCCTTGCCGTCTTCCATAGCTGCGTGCAACCTCTCCGGCAAGGAGAGGCTGCACGGGGCTATGGATTCTTTAGCCCCACGCAGCCTCTCCCGGGAGTGAGAGGCTGCATGGGGCTAAAGGGGAAGCTAAAACAGAGGGAAGATGAATATTACTCTATAAAAGTTCTAAACTGCTTTTTTTGTTTTTTACAGGTTGCCAAAATGCTGAATGACTATGAATGGATAGCTTCAGAGAAAAACCTTTTTGGCCAACCAAACACAGCTTACGATTTCAAAACTAACAATCCAAAAGAAGCTGGCCAGAGACTTCAGAAATTGCAGGAAAAGAAAGAGAAGTTGGGCAGGAATGTCAACATGAGAGCTATGAACATGCTTACAGAGGCAGAAGAAAGAGTTAAGTTGCGTCCACTCCACTCTTTCCCCCTGCCACCTCCCAATTACTGTGTACACAGCCGTACCATATCCTGCATTACCCTACCCTAATGTGGAAGCATAGTGAACAACAAACTGGATGGCTTTAGATGCCTGACTATGCAGAAAGCGGGCAATATGTAACTTAACATGTCCTGTCAGCACGATGATTTTCATTTGTGCAGCGCCTGCCTCAGATCCCTCAGATCTGCTCCAGAGAGTTGAGAGAGCCCCCAGAGTAAATTTAGAGGGTATGTAGCGGAGGAGAGTGTCAAAGGCAGAGAGGGGAGTTTTCCATTGAGCAAGCAGAAATCCTTGTGCTGATGGAATGCTTTCATTGGATACTGCCCAGAGTTTTTCTGTGTACTTCAAGCAAAAGACCTCCATAACATTCTTAAAGGAGTCATTCAGGCTTCCTGTTAATGAGCTATAATTATTAGCAGGTTTTTACCCAGCTGCCTAAAGCATTCAGGTGCCTGGTGCCAGAATGGCCAGCCCTTATGATATGGAAAAATGCAGCCAATGGCAAGAGGGGCTGTGACACTGCTTTTTTTTTTAATAAAAATTTTATTAGGTTTTCACATTTTATACACACACACAAAACAAAAACAAAAACAAAACATGTATAATTTCATACTCTTACTTTCTTTACCCCCTTTCCCTGACTTCCCCCCACCCCCTCTTCATACATCCCAATTCCAATAATTAATTCAGCAAGTTCTTGTCTCTCATCTTTAACATATTATTATTATTTTTAAACTTAGCTCTTTTTACTTATCCACATTTAACTTATCCAATTCTCTTATAAACATTAAATCCTTTTTCTAAGGTCGACCTAATTTCCCTTCCACAAATTTATCCCTTTATATATTAATTAATTATATGTCCTAATAGCCAAATGCAAAAATCATAAAAAATTTTGAGATTCTGTTCTCCCCTCCCTCCCTACCCTGGTTTCCATCCCTTCCCAAGCAAATGTCCACAGTTCCTAGCCCGGATTCCTCACATCCGAGGCCTTCAAATCTCTGTCCGTCTCTCTCTGCCGATTTTGTTGGTAATCCTTCTTGTTGGACCTCAGGTCTCGAAGGTGTTCTGTCACAGTCACATCAAATTTTCTTCCATCCAAGATACTTAAAAGCAGTTGCTGCAAAAGGTCAGCTGATCTCCCATACTCAAAGAGGAAGTCCCAATCATATTTCTTTATTCTTTTAAATTCCAGCATTCCAGGTATTCCAGGGACTTCCTCCTTCATCTTTCTCATCTTTCGCAGATTTGTAATCCAAAGATCTTCTTCTTTATTTCCTGACAATATAGACTCCTGATTGGTATTTTCCTGTACTTTTTCCACTCCTTCTTTCTTTTCCACCAATTCCAAAAATGTCTCTTCTGGTTCAGCTGCAGATTTCTTATCAGTCCCTTCCTTTACACATTCAGCAGAGTTTGTTTTAGGATTCAAGGTCATAAGTTCTTTGTTCATAGCCGTACTCTGCTCTTGCAGGATTCCCACAAGAAAAAACATTTTTTCTAACTCTGCCAGTAATTTTCCCTCTGCAGCCATTGTAATGTCTCTAATTCCCCCTAGGGGGATTCCAGTTGCTTAATAGTCCTTTTCCAACAGTCCGTTACTTTGTTGTTTATAGCTACGTTGTTTCCAACCACCTCAATTCAAATACAACACTTTTAGTTCAGAGAGTTATTAAGTAACAAAGTTCTTAACTTTCACCGCCCATTTGACAGCTCCTTTGACAGCTGTCAAACCCCTTATTCTTTTTCCTCCGGCTCACGCACAAGACGCTTGGGGGGGGGGGGGGTTTACACAAAAACTTCCAAAATTCCTCACTTTCTCTCCAGCACAAAGACTTCTTCTGTCAAATTCATGGAAATATCTTTTATCTGACACCAAAAACAATACTCTCCACCTTAATTCTCCGATCCTTGCTTTAGGTCGTTTGTAGATGGGGGGGGTGCGGACTTCCCTTTAGCACATCCCCCGGTTGTACCGAATTCAAAGATATAAATTTTAGAGTCCAAATTCCATTCTACTCACGGGTTGTTTGTTTTCCAGTCCAAATTTTGGGAAAAAAGTCAGCGCTCTCCGGCCATGGCTCGCGGCTTCGCTCCACTGAAGTAGCGGTCTACTCACAGCACCACGCCGCTCCCCGTACCCTCTCCGTAGCCTTTAAAAAGGCTCTTCGTGGGTCGGGGAAGGCGCTTAAGGTGCCCGCCGAGTCACCAAGTCCGCAGGCTTCCGCGCCTGCGGTTTCTAAGGGTCCCCGCGTCGCCGGCGCGGTAAGACCCGTCTTCAGCAGAGCCGATTCCCTCCGGAGCTCGGAGGGAATCCGCCATTAGCCGATCGCGCTAACCCGGAAGTGAGGGGCTGTGACACTGCTGCTAAGAGTGATCTTCTGTGACATCAGAGCAGGACAGCCAATGGCAGCAAAAGAGGCTGTTACTGGTATATATTAGAAGGATTCTGCTTTTTGTTCCAAACTATCAGTGTAGTATCAAGCTTCTGCAGCATTGGTTCATACTTCCACACCACCAAATAAATACTGACAACTCCACAAAGCACTAAAGTCCCCGACCCTACAAGCACCTTCTTTACCTTGCTTTTGTGAAATTGTTCAAACACACACTAAAAATCAAGGAAAACTGCAAGTTCTACAACCTAATCTGCCCCTTGCCAAGTCACATGATTTTCAATCTTGTCTGTTTCTAGTACAATGACTTGATGAAGAAGAAAAGAATTGTTGAGAATGACAAGTCTAAAATTCTTGCGACAATTGTGGAGCTTGACCAAAAGAAAAATGAAGCTTTAAATGTTGCCTGGCAGAAGGTAGGTCTCTTTAGTTTGATAACTCTTCTGTCCATGGGCTCAAGAATAAACTTAATTTCATGGGTCTTTTTTTAATGGATTAACCAAAATCCATTGTCCATTTAACTATTACTTGAGATGCACAAAAGTCCCATCAAGCAAAATGAGTGGCAAAAAAAGACCTTTGTTGCCTATGGAATTGCTGTGTGCTAGAAATGGAAGCCATGATTCAGGTCTCGGTCTTAACTCAAAAGAACTTCTAAAAATATGGTGGTTGTATTCAATTTCCCAGGTAAACAAAGACTTTGGCTCAATTTTCTCAACGCTTCTGCCTGGGTCCAATGCTATGCTGTCTCCTCCTGAAGGCCAAACTGTTCTAGATGGTCTCGAGTTCAAAGTTGCTTTGGGGAACACCTGGAAGGAAAATTTAACTGAATTAAGTGGGGGCCAAAGGTTAGTGTGATATATATATATATTTATATATATTTATAAACACAAATGTAGCACAAAATCAAAGACAACCATTAAATTGCCTTCTGTCCCTTTCCCATCCTTGTCCTATACCGCAGGGATATCCATTGTTTTTTATGATACATTGTTCTGTGTAATAGTCTGGATACTGACCTTGTTAAGTTTCATGAGTTCAGTGAAAAAATGGTGAGATGTTCTTAATACAGTGGACGCTCGGGTTGCGAACGTGATCTGTGTGGGAGGCATGTTCGCAACCCGCAGCGCCATGTCTGCACACGTGCAGCTTGCGATTCGGTGCTTCTGCACATACGCAAAGCACAATTTAGTGTTTTTGTGCATGCGTGAGCACCGAAACCCGGAAGTAACCCGTTCTGGTACTTCCAGGTTTCGGTGCGTCCATAACCCAAAAACGCGCAACCTGAAGCATCTGTAACCTGAGATATGACTAGTTACAGGTAGGTAGCCGTGTTGGTCTGCCATAGTCAAAACAAAATAAAAAAATTTCCTTCCAGTAGCACCTTAAAGACCAACTAAGTTAGTTCTTGGTATGAGCTTTCGTGTGCATGCACACTTCTTCAGATACACTGAAACAGAAGTCACCAGACCCTTCTATATAGTGAGCCTGTTGACGACTCTTAACGACTGCAATAGGTCTTACAGGAAAAAGCAAGGGGTGAGAAGGTGAAAAATGGCTTTGTCATGTATAATGAGATAAGAATCCAATGTCTTTGTTCAGACCAGGTCTCTCCATGGTTTTAAGTTTGGTAATAAGTTGCAAGGAATTTCAGAAATAGACTGGAAAGAGAAGCTGCTGAATTGCAACTTATTACCAAACTTAAATTGCAACTGAATTGCAACTTATTACCAAACTTAAAACCATGGAGAGACCTGGTCTGAACAAAGACATTGGATTCTTATCTCATTATACATGACAAAGCCATTTTTCACCTTCTCACCCCTTGCTTTTTCCTGTAAGACCTATTGCAGTCGTTAAGAGTCGTCAATAGGCTCATCACAGCTATCTGCCAATCACCCATTCCCACCACCCTTCTGAGTAATACCCCTCCCCACCTTCTCACTATATAGAAGGGTCTGGTGACTTCTGTTTCAGTGTATCTGAAGAAGTGTGCATGCACACGAAAGCTCATACCAAGAACTAACTTAGTTGGTCTTTAAGGTGCTACTGGAAGGAAATTTTTTTATTTTGTTCTGAGATATGACTGTAATAGGTTTCAGGGAACTGCCATCAGCTCAGAGGCGAGAGGTGGAAGGGCAGTTGTGTTACAGGGAGCCTCCGAAGATCTTGCAAAGCAGTTCTTCCTCTGGCGAGGAGGGAAGCCCCGCCTCCAGTGGGGAAGGGACGCAGAGATCAGAAGATGCTAGGGAGAGCCTCAACACCGAGCTTGAGCAAAGAGGAGGGGAGGCAAGTCCCCCTTTGCCAACGCCCACTCTACGCAGTAGGTTTGCGCTCAGAGAGGGGAGGAGAAGGGTGGGGGTCACACGACTGTTATGCTTGGGAAGGTATAAGGACCGCCCACTCCCAGATTCTGCTAGTGACTGAGCAGACATGGACTTGTGATGCTCTGCATTGTAAATAGTTTTGTACAGATAATAAAGCCTGGAAAAGACAGGTTGGAGTCTTGCCTGTTTGCTCTCGAGCAACCACAACAGCACATAACAATAGGAAATAATAAAAGAACAATAGGAGTTGGGTAGCTAAACTAAAATAGCTGCTGAGAAATCTGTCAGAAGGTTTAAAAACGCAACTGTGGGCTCGGCTTCCATTAAGCTAATAAATAGTTTTATATGTGTGGAAATGTCTATAGAGGTATAGCAACGGGGAAAGTACAGGCGTCAGCTATACTGTGGTCTGCAATTTCCGAGGCTCTTTATTCTGGTGTCTACAGTATGGGGAATGCAGAGTGGTGCGTGAACTTGGTTTTGGAGAAAAATACTGGCCAGAGGAGGGAGCAAACTGACAAATTTGACTAGCCCAAAATGAGCTCACCTGATTATTAGGTTCCTTGGGAATATTCACTTTCTTGGGAACAGGTCCACTTTGGAATCCTTGTGGGTGTGGCGAGGTGGTCCAAGGGCTGCTGACTCTCCTTCCCTAATTTGGAGAGACAGGGAAGATGGGATGTATACTAATGCTTACTTGCTGTTTACCAGTTAGTGCATAACCTGCACTCATTAAAATTGGTCCAACTGCTCTGGCTGCCGATTAATTTCTGAGATCAGTTCAAAGCAATGATTTTGTCTAGTAAAGTATTATGTAGCTCAGAACCCCAATACCTCAAGGGCTTCCTCTCCTCGTATGAACTTGCCCAAATCCTGCAGTCTTCATCAGAGGCCCTTTCTCCGTGTGCTTCTCCTGAGGGAGGTACATAGGATGGGCACGTGGAACAGACCCTTTCAGTTTTGGCCCCTTCTCTGAAATGCTTTCCTCAATGAAGCACACCAAGTATTGTCAATTTCAGTTTTTTTGACAGCAGCTTAAGGCATTTTCACTTGGTCAGGTATACTCTTTTGTGGCTGGCTGATTATAAGACTTTATTGTGTTACTGAACGAGTATTTTAGATATTACATATCATAAAATGTTTTGAATCTTTTTGATGTTATTTGTATTTTATCTTGCTAAGTTGTTTTGAGATTCTTTTAGTACAGTGACAAACAAATGTAGCAAGATTTAAACTGAAATCTTTGGTGCGTCTAAACTGTTTATGCACTTGAGGTTTACATGATGTTGTTGTTTAACTCAAAATTTTCAAGACCTAGCTGTGTCACTTTGCATTACTCTCAAAGACAGAAGTATTGTGAAGTATTCATTAAGTACTTCTATTCCAGAAACCTAAAAAAAAGTGTCCGTTATTGAAAATAGGGATACAGGTATTCACATATAAAACCTGGGTGTGTCTGGTTCTCTATTTTTGTTTTGCGTTTCAGGTCTCTTGTGGCTTTATCTTTGATATTGGCCATGCTTCTCTTCAAGCCAGCTCCGATTTACATCTTGGATGAGGTAGATGCAGCCCTTGATCTGTCACACACCCAGAATATTGGACAGATGCTTCGAACCCACTTCAGGCATTCCCAAGTAAGAAACTAGTAACAATGAGTGTAATTTTCACAGAGTATCTTCTGAACAAATGCTTCTGGGTCTTGGAAGGGTTCCAGTTCTCTCTCTTATCAGGTGTACTGTACATTTGTTCATTTCTGTCTCAGTTGCTCGTTCTTTCTATAAAAGTAAGAGGAATAAATGGAGATTCTCACAGAATATTAAAAACACTATAAATCATCAAACATTAAAAACTTCCCTAAACAGGGCTGCCTTCAGATGTCTTCTAAAAGTTGTATAGTTATTTATCTCCTTGAAATCTGGGAAGGGTGTTCCACAGGGCAGGTGCCACCACCAAGAAGGCTCTCTGCCTGGTTCCCTGTAACTTCACTTCTCGCAGTGAGGGAACTGCCAGGAGGTCCTCGGAGCTTGGCTTCAGTGTCCGGGCTGAACAGTAGCGCTTGGGCAGATTTTAGCTGTTGTTCATGAGAGGACTGCAGTTAGACACTGTTGCATTCCACCGATAACTTCATTTCATATTACAAAAGGAAGTTAACTGTTTCAAACGTATGCTTAACAATATGCTTTTTCGGTTCCTAGTTCATTGTGGTATCGCTGAAGGATGGTATGTTCAACAATGCAAATGTGCTCTACAAGACGAAGTTTGTGGACGGCATTTCCACTGTGGCACGGTATACTCAGGCTCCAAATAGCAGCACAGCCAAGAGGGGAAAAGACAAAAACGAAGCGTCAAAGAGCAGAGGCATCTGTCTGACAACATCTATTCCCGTTTGAAACTATATGATTATATTATACAAACCTGTCTTGTACCTAGTAGTGATGATATTTCATATTTTTTGGATGGAATTCAAGCTACTTTTTGCAGCTGCTAAACTGCTGGCTTTGGCTCAGTTTTATGTTTATATTTCTGAACTATCATGGCAGTTCATCAATTTGAGGCAGCTTTAAATGGTAGTAAAATCTAGTGCATCATTATTTTTCATTTAAATTCAAAAATTTGTAAATATTTATTACTTCTATTCTCCTGTTGTGGGCTAGTATATATACCTTTTAAGCACTGAGTAAGTAATTTGTTTGCATTTACGATACAGTAAACTCTGTGCATTGAAACTGAACTTACCTGTCTCTGTTTGATGATCAAATTATTCAACAGAGCAGGGGGGAGCCAACATGGGTCACTTCAGAGGTTAAAGGACTCCTGTAATTCCTGACCATTAGTCATGCAGACTGGGAACAGATGGGAGTCCGACAAGCTCTGGAGGGCACCAAGTTGACTACCCCTACAACAGAGCTTAACTTTGACCAAGAGCGGGAAAGAGGGAGGGTAAGAATGACATAAAAGATCATCTGTAACACTTACTGCTCAAACAATGCTTAACTCTTGCTATCCCACTTTCTTTTTGTATAGTTAATGAAATGTTCATCTTTGATTTAATAAACCAGTTGGAACACAATGGTCTCTTTCTGCTCATTGTTTCTGAGTTTACCACAGAAATTGGTAAAACAGACTTAGCATATTATTTTGCATATGATTAGCAAGGTTGTTTTTTTTAAAAAAAAATTACCATAATGGGCAGGTGTCTTAGACATAAGCAGGCAAGGAAGCAATTGGAAGACCGTAAAGTTCAGTTGGGCTGGAACTGCCAAATTCTGGTGTTAGATGCATTTAAAACTGATTCCTTCTCTAATCCTAGTTGTACGGGGAGGATGAACTGCCTTTCTATTCTCTCTGGCCTGGCGTTACTAATGGTTTTTGCAAACGTGCATCATGCGTCTCTGTGTACCCGGCGCTCAGAGGTGAACTGCACCCCACAGGGATCCCTGTAGAAACATGCTCTCCCACAGCACACTGACCTGGCACCAAAACGGGCATTTCGCCAGCATATAACTGGCAATAGAATGATCCATCCAGAAAATGAGATGCTCAGTATTGGGTAATGTGTGCAAATCCTAACAGTCTTTCATTTGAATCATTGTCTGTCTCTGAGGAGGGTGTTCCTTGCACAGTTCATAGTCCTTCACAGAAAAACCTTAGCTCACCTCAAATATGTAGAAGGCGGTACAGTATGTACGTTCGGGAATTGGGCTAGATGATCCTTGAGGTCCCTTCGAACTTGACAATTCAGTTTCTAACTATAAAGCTGAGAGGACGACTCTGGGTTAGGTATCTTGGCATGGTTTGAAATTAAAGTAGTCTGTTAAACCACTCTTTTTGACGTGATCCTCAGGTTATGTGGCACTGTTAGATGTTTTTGTTTGGCAAAACTCAGTTTGTCTTTTCCTCTCTTCCTGCAGGCCAAGAGGAGGTTGGGGGGGGGGGGAGTCTTTTAAATCACTTTGTAATGTGAATATAGACCTGGGCTGAGCAGCAGAGGGCGATCTTAACATAGCAGTGGCTGTAGCTGAAAAGAGCAAGCCCTGTTTTTGTTCATCTCTTTTTGGCTGGCCTTTCTATACTCGTGTGCAGGAACATGATGGCACTTTGAAGCTTCTTAAAAATGTGGGTTGGTACAGCGCCACAGTGCTTTTTAAATGTACCAGTAAAGGGGAATGTGATGTGCATCTTCACAGGCATTGTGCTGCTTTCCAATGCATCAAAATGTAGCCACACCATGGGGTTATGCTGCAGCAGGAGCAGGGGGCCACATTTCCAACGGGGGGGGGGGCAAAGCTAGAGGCAAAAGGGGACAGGGCAATGAATGCACGAGTTGCCATTGTTCAAAAGGCACTATCAAAGTTCAAGGTTGCATCCCAGCCAGGTGGAAACATTTTTGGTGGAAATCATGACCAGTGAAGGGTCTGGCCTGGGGAGAGTGCTGAGGGCCTGTTAGAGAGACCTTGAGGGCCACACACAGTCCTTGAACTTGAGGTTCCCTACCCATGCGCTACAGGCTGTAGAAAGACTTGCATTTTTGACAAATAGCAGGAGGTGCTGCCAGATTTTGAGAACAATTGTGTGCTTTTCTGATATATGTTTTGTGACGGGTGTTAGTTTAAAAGCAACACAGCCGCGAGAGTTCTGGTAGCACAAGGATGGAAGACTGAAGAAACCCCAACTAAAGAATCATGGCAAGAAAAATTGATGGACTATGCAGAACTGGCAAAACTGACATATAAGCTACGGGACAAGGATAACTGTGACTTTAAGGATGATTGGAACCCTTTAGGTAAAGGTAAAGGTACCCCTGCCCGTACGGGCCAGTCTTGACAGACTCTGGGGTTGTGCGCCCATCTCACTTAAGAGGCCAGGGGCCAGCGCTGTCCGGAGACACTTCCGGGTCACGTGGCCAGCGTGACATCGCTGCTCTGGCGAGCCAGAGCCGCACACGGAAACGCCGTTTACCTTCCCGCTGGTAAGCGGTCCCTATTTATCTACTTGCACCCGGAGGTGCTTTCGAACTGCTAGGTTGGCAGGCGCTGGGACCGAGCAGCGGGAGCGCACCCCGCCGCAGGGATTCGAACCGCCGACCTTTCGATCGGCAAGTCCTAGGTGCTGAGGCTTTAACCCACAGCGCCAACTGCGTCCCCTGGAACCCTTTACAAAGTATCTAAAGACGTAACAAAGCGAACTGGACTCCTTGGCAGGTTTTGAATAAACATTCACAAACTTTTTATTGATGATAATCAGCTAAATAGTTTGAGGATCTCTACAACTTTCTAACATGCAGAAAACAGCATTCTTAGAGAAACCAAAGACTGGAACTAAGGGAAGTCAGGGGGTGGGTGGGGGGATTTTGTGGGGGGGGGAGGAAAAATGGGGGTGGAAACAAGGATGATGTTTTTGGATAATATGTGCTGTTATAATTTTGAATAAAAATAAATAAAAACATACACGCCCTCTGAACCCAATTTTCCAAAGGCTGCAGTCCTGCTGGGAGTAAGCCCTATTCAACTCAGTAGGTCATACTCTGGAGTAGACATGATTGAGATGGCAGCGTGCTTGCTCAAGTCCTCCCATTGGCTTCCTCTCGGAGGCAGTCCAGAGAGAAACAAAGGCTTCCATGCACATGGTTCCAGCTCCAGCCCCTGCTGTCTCCAGCTAGGACTGAGAAAAGACTCCGGCTTCAAACTCCAAAGAGCAGTGCCAGCCAGTACAGAGACAATACTGGTCCTTGGTGGACCAATGGTTTTCACTCAGTATAAGGCCGATTCTTATTTTCAGAGGTGAACCTAGTCTTTGGCAAGGAGGTGCATTGTCAGCCCTGAAGCAGCAAGACACCATGGACCAGAAACTCGAAAAGTTTGCTTTTTGTTGTCTTTAGCGCTCTGCCAGTGACTTCCTCTGCCATTGGGGTTGGCTCTGCCCTGCCTCCCCTCCTCCTCTCTTGCTCCATCCATCGGCTTTCCTCCTTCCCTCTGCTTGCTGCTTCCCCTCCTAGCCACTCCGGGCCAGAGTGCAGAAGCACAATACAAACATAGTTTTAAAAGAATAGAGTAGGCATTGGAGACAGCTGATCTATGAATGTGCAAGTGTTATCCTTTAAGAGGAAGGGAAGGGTGGTATTTTGGCAGCTGCAGCTGCATGCTCCTACATTTAGGAATCAGTGGGCCTACTGCCTTTCTTTGTACGCACAGGAATTACAAGGCAAGGGCTAGTTAAGGTTCTAGGTAAAGGGACCCCTGACCATTAGGTCCAGTCGCGGACGACTCGGGTTGCAGCGCTCATCTCACTTTATTGTCCAAGGGAGCCGGCGTACAGCTTCCAGGTCATGTTGCCAGCATGACTAAGTCGCTTCTGGCGAACCAGAGCAGTGCACGGAAACGCCATTTACCTTCCCGCCGGAGCGGTACCTATTTATCTACTTGTACTTCGTGCTTTTGAACTGCTAAGTTGGCAGGAGCTGGGCCCGAGCAACAGGAGCTCACCCCGTCGTGGGGATTCGAACCGGCAACCTTCTGATCGGCAAGCCCAAGAGGCTCAGTGGTTTAACCCACAGCACCACCTGTGTCCCTCAGTTAAGGTTCCAGCTTTCTGGAAATTCTTTATATGCTGTTTTAGGTATTTGGCACAAAGCAGGTCCACAGTCCAGGGAACTGCGGCTGTCGCCATCTTGTGCTGCTCTCTGTAAAGCAAATCATGGGTGCCCCAATTGTTTTGAAACAGTGGTGGTGGAGGGGCAGGGCCCTGATTCAGAATGCAGAACAAAAGTGACCATTCTGTCATTGAGTGAAGTTACCGTAATTCTTTTTGCCTCTGCAGAAGAGTGGGTACTGGAATTTCTCTCAGCCGAGCTTTGAATACCAGTCTGTGTTATCCAATGCCTGTTCTCTTCTGGTATGCTCATATGGGTGAGGCAAATGGAAATAATGTTTTTCTGCACTTCAAGTTAGTGTGGCTGTGTGTTACTGTAATAACTATGAAATGTCTAATGGGGTTGAACCACATTATTCTCGTGACGTTTTGTGAAAGAGTCAGCTGAGAAAACAACCACCACCAAAACAAAACTCACAGTGACATAATAAAGCAAAGGGTGTTTTCCAAGAGAATCTCTTTATTTGCTCACGATAATAAAAGAAAGCCCTGTTATATGAGGGAATTTCTGAAAATTGGTAAAAGCATCTGGAAGATTTAGCGGGGGGGCAGACCTCAACAACCCCCTCCCCACCCCACCCCTCAAAAAAACCTCAAGAACTTATGTGTCCAGATTTTCACTTTTTGAAATATAGCAACCCTACATTAGGGGGGAAATTGGGAAAGGGGATTTGGATCTCGTGTCGAGGCCTGTCTCTGAAAACTTCAACAGTAGGCAGGAGATGTTGCAGTCAAGCTTCAATTTTGTTCTCAGAAACAAATATTTGAGCTTCCGTATTTAGCACAGAGGCAGCCTTTTTTAATCTTTTGTGTATGTGTTTCGTGGCTGGCACTTGTTGCTTAGTACATTTGAAGAGGATGGCTTAGACTGCTGGATCTTGCGGTGAAGAAGTCTTGAGATTATTCAATGTTTCTGATTTGGAATGAAGAATAAAGGGCAGGCAGAAGGTATATTTTGAGTGAGCAATAGATCAATGACCATTTTCAAACAGCTAGTTAGTAACTCCCTGGAATCTTGCTCGGATGCCTGAGTATTGTCTTCCAAAGCAATTAGAGTGGTATCTCGGGTTAAGAATTTAATTCATTCTGGAGGTCCATTCTTAACCTGAAACTGTTCTTAACCAGAGGTAACACTTTAGCTAATGGGGCCTCCCGCCGCCACTGCGTGATTTCTGTTCTCATCCTGAAGCAAAGTTCTTAACCCGAGTTACTATTTCTGGGTTAGCGGAGTCTGTAACCTGAAACGTCTGTAACCCGAGGTACCACTGTACTCCATTCTGATCTTAAAATGGAAAGCATAATGCTGGTGGTCAACAAAAGAGGTTTAAAGACTCAAGGCAAATCTTTAAAAATGTTGTATAAACACCGACAACTGGGAAACACTGGTCTGCGAGCGCTCCAGTTGGAGAACAGCCTTTATTAAAGGTGTCATGGGCTTTGAAGACGCTCAAATTCAGGACAAAAAGGGAGAAACGAGCTAAGAGGAAGGCATGCTTGGCAAACCCTCACCGGGATCCACTTCCACCCGGAACCCTATGTCCCCACTGTGGAAGGACGTGTGGCTCCAGAATTGGCCTCCACAGTCACTTACGGACTCACTGTTAAAACTGTGTTCATGGAAGACAATCTTACTCGGTTACGAGTGATTGCCGAAGAAGAAGGAATCTTGCAAAGAATGCTGGACTACTCAAACCTTCCTCTGATCTAGCAAGGGCCTTATGTTCTTGGGCAAGCAGCCATACTTCATAGTGCTTAACAAAGATGAATTATACCTAAGAGATTTTGACCCATGCATGCCTTTAAAAAGTGACTGAAGGCAGCCAGCTCGTTGTTTGAGTGCAGAGCTTGCTTCACTCGTTAAATCTTCCACAATGTTGTTTTTAAGATTTCATTTGCAGTGTACGAAAGGTAAATATCCCTGCTTTTTAAATCTACAGGATGCCTTAAATAACCCTTTCTTCGGCTTATTACCCCTATGAAAGCTTATTGGCTTTAGAGGCAATTGTCTTAGAATGGTATGAAATGCCTTTGGAGCCCAGGCAGTTTCCTTCCTGTTCAGGTTTAAAGGATTTTCCCACTGGAATCATATATATGGTTGTGTTTTCCCTTCTTATGGGAAGTTGGTTTTCATTAGAAAATATATTGTAATGCAAACAAGCTGAGGAGGTTGTGACCATCTCATAAATTTATGAGCGGGGACTATGGATTACTGAGTGCTTTGAATTTTTAAAGCTCCCACATAGAGAAAAATGAAACCATTATTAAAAACACCAGGGGTGTGTGTATGTTTTAAAAAATAGTTTGGACACTTCCCCCTCCAACTGGGTTTGTATGAGGCAGAAGGGAAGTCTGTGTGGTGTTGAGTCAGTATGTTTGCCAGTTTTCTAAGTTTCCCACAGCGATTTGAGGTTTAGATGTCCCTCTCTCCAAATCTTGGGGAAAAGGCATTGATGTTCTGGGGGACAGAGCGCTAGCCAGACTCTACAGAGTAGTGCATGGCTTAGACTGGTAACACAGGCATATACCCCAAAGGACACTGTATGTAGGGCTTTATTTTTTCAAGGGGAACTCACAGGTACTCAGTTTTTACTCCTCAGGTGGGTTCTGGCAAGTGGCTTTTTCCCCCTGGGGGTATTCAGAGGTATGCAGTACCGGCACCTTTCCCCTCAAATGTTAAACGTGTGACACTTACTGAAGCAACTTCATGGCACCATTTTTTTCCCCCTAGGAAAAAACCCCACTAACCGTATGAATATTTGCTCTTCAGAAGTATGTCAGTGGCCAAAGGAAGCACAGGTAAATCCGTCTGATGCTGAGATTTTGCTTTCTCGCTTGTTTTATAATTTACTTCGTTTAATTATAATTATATATCGCTTTCTTGTAAAATGTCAGGGCCGCATACAGTGTTAAAAATAATGTAAAAGCAATACAGAAGAAATGTGAAAATTATTGGCTACGGAATAAAATTTTGAACAACTGCAAATGGAAGCATGAAAAGGTCTTCGAGATATGCAAGGAAAGTGAAAATGATGGTTAGATTTCTGCTGAAAGAGGGTTCCACAGCATAGGACTGACAGCACTATAGGCTATGCCTGATATTTCTGGCTGAGATCAGTCAGGCCTCAGTAACAGGGAACAGCTTCTGGAGAATCTCAGTGATCAGGTTGGGATACAAGGGCTCAGTGATCCTTAAGTTATTCTGGACCCAAGTTGTTTGGGTCTCTGTATATCAACACCAGCAGACCCTCCAAGTGTCCCTATTTTCCAGGGACAGCCCTGGATTTACAGAAGCCGTCCCAGTTTCTGATTTGATCCCGGAATGTCCTACTTTTCCTTAGGACATCCCTATTTTCATCAGAGAAATGTGGGAGGGTACGGAGTTATGTGACCCCCAAGCCAAGGAGATAAGGAACTATACAGTCTTTAGAAGACATTTGAAGGTAGCCCTGTACAGTCATACCTCAGGTTACAGCTGCTTCAGGTTACGTTTTTTTCGGGTTACGCACCCACCAAAACCCAGAAGTACCAGAATGGGTTACTTCTGGGTTTCGACAGTCGCACATGTGCAGAAGCACCAAATCACAACCCGCACATGCACAGACGCACCGCTGCGGATTGCGAACGTGCATCCCGCACGGATCATGTTCGCAAACCAAGCGTCCACTGTATAGGGAAGTTCTTTAATGTTTAATGTTTGATGTTTATTATTATTATTATTATTATTATTATTATTATTATTATTATTATTATTTGAAAGCTGCCAAGAATGACTGGGGCAACCCAGTCAGATGGGTGGGGTATAAATAATAAAATCATTAGTGTTGTTATTATGATGGAAGAGGACATCCCTATTTTCATGGGAGAAATGTGGGAGCATATATGCGCAAGGACTTTGAGCGAGATGGATCTTGATGGATTTCTGATGGCTCCTGGGAATTTCCTAGTTGGCATGTGATAAACAGGTACAACAAGAGATGTTGTTTTACTGAGGAACAGCAAGGTGTGTAGGGCCATTAAAATGATTGCTCCCAAGGGTCCTGTCTGGTTCTATGAGGATGGCCTTGTTCTCTGGTATTCTGAGGAGCTATGGTTGATGAAGCATGCTGGAGGACGTCTGCAGGACAAGTGTTGGAAATCTTGATCCAAAAGCTGATCAAGCGTGTTAAAGATACATAATCATGCATCCGACATGGTAGTAAAGGCAGCAAATCAGTCTTTGTTTTGCACTGAAGAATATGAACTGAGGAACACGAAAATTAAACATTTCTTTGCTTATTTGATTCATAAAACAAACCCTCAAAGTGTTTTTTTTTAAAGAAGGTAAAACAATAAAACCACGAGAAATTTTCAACCATGCTTAAAACCATTTAAAAGTTAAAATACTAACAGATTAAAATTCACTTTCTAAGCATCTAGGATGCTAATAATGCCTGTTTGCTTGGTCTCCTTAGCTTCATTTCCACCAAACAACTTCTCTGGAGAGAGAAATAAGCCTGTTGTCTTTTGGAGTCCACAAATAAGACACGAACTGATTTTTTAATTCACTTCTTGGTGATGTTTCTTTATCTTGGCATTTTGGGTACATAGCACTGATAACCGCTTGTAATTAAAACACTGGTTGAAAAGCTCTTTTGAGCCACACTCCCATTTTGGCTTTGAATCGAGATGGAGTAGCTCCACTAATTCCAAGAAACTGCTTTGATGTTTGCTTCAATACATCTTTGACCACAAACATCAGCCTCAGCTGTTGGAAGTGTAGGAGCACTGGGTTCACTTCTTCAATAGTGAAACAGTGAAAAATAAGGACGATAGCTTGCATCCCTCATAAACTAATAGTAGCATAATCCTGTTCTGTACCACACTGTCTCTGAGCTGCAGCCTTTCATTCGCCATCAAACATTATAATATTGCTTAAATTCTGTGTCAGCAAGAGCTAACTCCTTTAGCTTTTGTTTGTTTTACTGGCTCTGTTCCTGTCCCTTTAATGGCACCCTGTCATCCAGAAACTTAGCAAATGAAGGTTTTCCAAGCCTGCAGGCATCCCAGGCTTCTGTTTAAGACCACGTCTTGTTTGCTACCATTTCCAGAACCAGATTCTATCACACCCTCCAAAGTTTCCCTATTTTCTAGGGATAGTCCTGGATTTACAGAGAAGTCGTCCCGGTTTCTGATTTGATCCTGGAATGTCCCGCTTTTCCTTAGGACGTGCCTCTTTTCATCAGAGAAATGTCAGAGGGTATGGAGCTATGCGACCCCTGAGCCAAAGAAATAAGTAACTATACAGCCTTTAGAAAACACCTGAAGGCACCCCTGTATACGGAAGTTTTTAAAATGTTTAATGTTTTGGTATGCGTTTATATATGTGGGAAGCTGGGGCAACCCAGTCAAATGGGTGAGGTATAAATAAAATAAATAATAATGACAATAATTTATTATTGACCAGGGCTTCTCTATTTTCATGGGAGAAGTGTTGTGGGTCTGTTCTATGCCTTGACATCCTGGAAAGCTATGGGGACCTTAGTGACTTGCTCATTTTTACAGGCCTGAGTTGACCCAACCTTAGTTAGAATAACATTTACTAGGCTTGCAACCCATACCAGACTTCATGTCAAAATAATGCATACTCCCCGCAACTGTTCCATTTTAAGCGGCACACCCTGGAATTGCAGAAGCCCATCCTGGATTCTGTTTGCATCCAAGCATGTCCCTGTTTTGGAGATGACAATGTTGGAAGGTATGCACAATGCAGGGATAAGCAAATGGGTAGGCAAACTAAGGCCCGGGGGCCGGATCTGGCCCAATCGCCTTCTCAGCCTGGCCCACAGATGGTCCAGGAATCAGCATATTTTTACATGAGTAGAACGTGCCCTTTTATTTAAAATGCACCTCTGGGTTATTTGTGGGGCATAGGAATGTGTTCATTTTCCTCCCCAAAATATAGTCCAGCCCCCCACAAGGTCTGAGGGACAGTGGACCGGCCCCCTGCTGAAAAAGTTTGCTGACCCCTGCTCCAGATGATACAGTATTTGACTCAAAATCCTATCAGCCCCAGATAGCAATGGCAATGGTGACGGAAGATGTGAGGTGTAATCCAACACAATGTGGAGGACACCATGCTAGGCTGCCCCTTGTGTAATGAATTGGCCCTCCTGGAAGCAGCCAGAACCGGCTCTCTGACCCTGTGCTTTTAGTTGTGGTTCTGCATTATAACCCCTTCTCACAGCTATTTCCCTCTGAGCAAATCAGGAAGAATGTTCAGTAAACAGATTATCTGTAAGCCACCCATAATTATTTGATGATGCAAGCCCATAAGAATGGCGGTGACAAGGGATTATTATCTGAGGTGTTGATCACCCACCTTGGACCACTTGCTATCACTTAACAACCCTTGTGACAATAAACAGCAGTGCAGAGGAGCAGGAATGTAGGCAAGGGCAGCCTTGGGACTTGTTTATTTCCGCCACAGAAGCAATGATGCCATTTACAGGAGTGTTATTCCCCCATTTCACCCCGCTCTGGAGGGTTGGGAGGGGAAGTTCTGTTGCACAAATCGGGTACTCCCTTAAAGGGGGCACGTGTTGTGGTGAGACCTGGCAACCTAACCCTGCGTTGTGGATGGGTACATTTGGATAGCCACAACACCCGATTGGTAGGTCCCTTGATGCAGGGTTCAATCTGGCCAATGGGACGCAGGCTAAATGGTTCAAGGGACCTATATATACCTATGCATGTGACCCAGAGCTTCCTCTTTCGGTGCGTGAATCGGAACACCCGCCCACCTCTCCCTGCTTTTAGGGCTTTGTGCTTGACCTTGCTATGCCGTTGTCTGTCAATGGGACAGGGGCACGGCAGGAATTTTTCCCACATGGCTGATTGGCTGTTGCCATTTGGGTTTCGCCTGCCACGTAGCAAATTGTCACAACTTGTAAGGTTGCGGATAGGCTCTGGTTCAGGTGATAGTGATGGGAGAACGCTCTCGCCATCCCTATGTGAAGGGTATTCCGTTAAAGGAATCCAGGGACTCGGTGGTTTGGTCAACCCCTGAGAGGAGGTTGTGCCCGTGCCTGAGTCCAGGGGAGCATTTTGGTGGCAGAGATACCCTGTACCCGGCTTTCCGCTTATCCAGGTGTTCACCCTTGACTGACCTATGCTGGTGCCCTGGGTCAGCGCTACCTCATGGCAGGGAGCTAGTCGAACCAGAGCCTATGTAACCAGTCACTTTCTGTAATCAATAAAGTTGTGGCCTAAATTCTGCCCAAAACCAAACCAAAATTTGAGTCCTGTCTGAATTTATTTAAGGGGGAGGTTTAAAGGTCTAAACAGGCAAGGGGAAATCCTTGCCTGAAAGGAGGAGAATTGGGTTGGTTGTGACTCTTATGTCTTAGCCAGTGCTATTTTTATAGAAAAAGAGGTTCCAGAACTCACCATGAACACCTCCCTTATTCTCTTATAATGGCAATGGAGCCCACCTGAGAGGTGCCAGAACTGAGTTCCAGTGAGTTCTGGCCCTGGTCTCAGCCTAGTCTACGAATAATAAAAAAATGTTTTTTTAAAATTCTGTCCTGCTTTACTCCCAAAGAAGAGTTCCTTAGAGGAATGGAGATTATTGCATAGAAATTCTTCTCTCTACAGAACAAGGCTGCGTAAACATTGCCATTTTCTCCAGCTCCCATGTGCTCCCATTGCTGACTTTTGGACCAAGGTGTCCAGATCTCAGGATCGTGGGTTCGAGAGCTCCACACTGGGCCAAAAAATTCCCTACATTGCAGGGTGTTGGACTAGATGACCCCACACATCGGAGTAGCCAGGATTTATGTTGGGGGGGAGCAGGGTGCCCATCTGCCAACCCGTCACCACCCTCTGTCTGGCTCTGTCCAGCAGATTTAGAATGAAATGTCTCAGCAACAGTTGTTCTAAATTACTTTCTTTGGACTCCCAGAGCGCTCAGAAAAAATCTGTCAAAGCTTTCAGTCCTTTGTATAATAATTGAAAAATTAGCATTTCCTGCAGTCTTTTTATTTTTTTGCAAAATTATACGCCTTCTTTCAGGTGTGCCAGTTTGGCCCCATGACCATGGGTGCCCGGGGCCCTGGGTGCCCTGCAGCTTGCATGGCCCTGGCGCCGAAAGTTGTGGGTGGCCCTTCATGGGGAATTTTGTGGGTGCTTGGAAACCCAGGGAGCTGGAACCTAGGCATTCTCAAATTATTATTATTTTGTAAATCTAAACTAAAACAAGTTTCCTTGCATTTGTTGAAAACCTTTCCAGGGCTTTCTCCCCCCCCCCCCCAGTGCAGTTTTCCTGTGTCCATTTATACTTTTGAGCAGTGCTTTTTTCCTGGGGGATATGCATACCCCTAAACATTTTGCGAATCTAAGTTTGGCCTCATTGTCAGGGCCGGATTGAGGTTTGATGAGGCCCTCAGCTACTGAAGGTAACGGGTCCCTTTATATGTCCAGCTGTCCTTTGTCAACAGCAAATTGTTGCTGTTTTTTTGTGCTGAATATATGCTATATGGTAATTTATGGACCTAATAGGTATCAAAAGCCATTTGCACATAACAAAATATGAATTTTATCAAAGTTGAACTGAAATACAATTAAGAAGTGATATTTTAGAGAGCAGGCTAGCCGGCAGGGCCCATTACTTACATCAGGCATAGGCAAACTCCGGCCCTCCAGATGTTTAGGACTACCATTCCCATCATCCCTAGCTAACAGGACCAGTGGTCAGGGATGATGGGAATTGTAGTCCTGAACATCTGGAGGGCTGGAGTTTGCCTGTGCCTGACTTACATCATACTGTTGCTGTATGTAGGTTTTATTTTATTTATTTTTTTACCTTATATTTTGGAAATGTACATCCCGTACATCTCAGAGTGGGGCCCTGAGCTATAGCTTCTTTAGTTTATGCGTAAATCCGGCACTGCGAGAGGCAGTATTTCAATATGAGTAGGATAATGAGAGTACCTTTAAACATTTTTGGGGGGAAGGAAGCACTGCTTTTCAGTACTGTATTTTTATTTATTCACCTGATTTAGAGAGGGGGTGCGCAGCTGCTACGCCCATCATGCCCCCCCCCCCCCCCGCTTTCCAATCCCACACTTCTAGGGCTGTAAGGCACTCCAGGCTTTCCGTTTAGGGACGGGACTTTAGCCACGCTCCCCGGGCCGCCCCCGGAGCTTGCAAGGCTCGGGCTGCAGCGCCCGGCCGCGTCCGCCAGGGGTTGCGCCTCGGCCCTTTCCCTGCTCAGCCGCCAGGGCCGCCCGAGTCCCGGGCGAGGGTGGACGTCGGCGCGGCAGCAGCAGCGGCTCTCCTCCGGCTCCTCCGCCCCAGGCACGGCGATCGGAGAGCGCCATGCCCCCTGGCCCCGTGCAATAGATCCCTCCCCTCCTCCCGCCTTCCCAGGGCCAGATCCCCCTCTTTTGGAACCGACTCGGCGTGCGCTTTTTCTTTTTTGTGTTTCCACCCGTCCGCAAAGCCTTGGATTTGCGGGTGCGCAAAGAAAGAAGGGAGCGCCAGGAGAAACCATCGCAGGCAGCCGCCAGCGGGCTTACAAGGTAAACCCCCGGGGAGACGTGGATCGCTTTATTTTTGCGCGCGGGGGGGGGGCTGCCCAACCCAACCCTTCCTCCGCTTTCCACTTGGGATCGCTTAAGATCCTTGCACCGGAATGGAAGGAGAGAGATGGGGGGGTGGGGGGGGGTGGACGTGCGTGTAGGAGAAAGCTGCGCATCTTGAATTGTGCAACAATGTGTGCGTGCGCGCAAACTTGGCGCGCCTCCCCCCGTTCCTCCGTTTGCAGCCAAAATGCAAGCCAGATCCCAACTCGTTCCCCCTGGGCAGCAAGTCCCACGGCTGCTCGGTGCTCTGTGTGTGTGTGTTCATTTACTCCCGAGTAAGCGTTGGATGGAGGAGTAGGTGGGTCGTGGGGCAGGAGCGGCCGGTGTGCGGGGGGGCATCCTCTCTCTGCATGTTTTTCACTCGGAGGTGACTTTGGAACTTTACTCGCGAGGAGAGCGTGCAGCAATGCGCCCCTCCAGTGGTGCAATTTCAATGATCCAAGGGCTGGGCATTCCCGACATCTTCTCCCCCCCCCCCGCCAAAGAGCTCGTGCCTTCTGTTCCCTCCCCCCCCCCCCTTCTCGGAGCGATTGCACGGTGGTTTGAATTAAGACCCTGTAGCAACAGCGAGCACAAAAAATGAAGTTCTTTCTTGCCTCGTTGCAGTCATGCGCTCGCCTCTTGCCCTTTTGGCTCCGCTGCCTTTGGCTGGAAGGAGGTTCGAGAAAATAAGTGCGCGTGGAAGAAAAAATTGCGACTTGAAGCAGATCGATATATGTGTGTGTTAAGGGGGGGGGGGAAATCCAGCCCTTGGTGATATTTGGGGAAAAGGGGAAATAGCAACGCCTGTTGTGACTTTTGTTGTGCAATCCCATTCAACTGGTTGTTGCTTGGACTTTTTACTTTACTTTTTTTTTTGCGGCGGGGTGGGGGTGGGGGGAGAGAAACACAACCCACATGCAATTTAGTGACACAACCACATTCCACGAGTTGCAGTTAAGATTCCTTTCTCCTCCGCTGGGGAAGCTGGAGATTTGTTGTCAGGGAGCTGTTCTGGGTCTTCTGTCAAACATCTGGATTTTCAGCCTCTCCCTTTATTGCATTGGGGGTGGGGGGGTGGGGAGAAAAGTTTCCTTCACTCTTCTCTGGTTTTTCTTTTTTTAAACATTTTAAACAGCAGGCACACAGAGGATGCAACAGCCCCCTTTTTATTTTCTTCCTGCACCCCATTCAAAGATTCCTAGCATTCTCTTAAAACACACACACACATACCCCAGTCACCCACAGAAACAAAGGGCTTTTGTTTATCCTATTGTTTAAAAGTCAGATATCTGGAGATGAAGAGAGCAGAAAGGAGGACCCTTTTTGGAAGCAACCGTGTGTTTTTTTTAAAAAAGGAAACCCTGAGGATGGTTGGTTTTGAAAAGCTGAAGTATGCATTGAACCACATTTGGTAAGGAAGGGGAAGAAAGCAAACATATGGATTTGTGCAGAGCCGAAATCCCAAGTGGCCAAGTGTGCTGTCTGTTTATTCCCTGCTTAAGGGATTTGCCTGGTGCTTTTAAGGGAGCTCTGATTTTGCAGCCTCGTGGGGGACTGGTTATTCCAGGTTTGCTGCTTCAAAGTAGGTTGGATTTGTATTTATGGAGGGAGGGGAAAGCCGGAAACGTGAGTGTCCCGCAAGGGTGTCTCTGTTATCTGACAAAAGGGCCGGGGAAGAAGGCCTTTTCGCAACAGCTCTTAGCCCATTGCCTCTGCGCAGCCACAAGGCGGGAATCTCAAAATGGAAGCCCCCTCCCTTCGTTTCCGGGTGCGGGGGGGGGGGGGAGGCCCAGAGCCGAAGCCCAGGGATTGGTGACCTGTTTGTCACCTCTCGGGCAAAGCTCATTACAAATGGAAGTGACACACGGTTATTATGTAAACTGGAGGCTGCAAGCGCCACAGCTGAGTAGATCCCAGGCGCCCGTTTGCATGTCAGAAAAGCAGTCCAGGAGGCTGGTTCAGCTCGACGGGTTTCCAACTAAAGCCTGGCAAATGTGGAAGGTGAGTTGCCTTGTTGTTGTTGTTCTTGCTGGGCAGGTCGTGGGGCAGGCCACATCCTTGTTTTTTCCAGCGAAGGCGAAACAAATAGGGCACCTGGGGACCTCTCTGTAATCATGGGTGTCCGGTGGCAATTGCTTTTAATTGCGAAAATGTGGAATTGAAAAATGAGTGGTCATTACAGGCCTTTGACTAGCCTATGCAGGAGTCTGAATTTCTCCCAGAGCGGATGTGACAAGCTGTGTCGTAATGCTACATTGCATTACATTGCAGGCATGCAAAGCTAATTAACCCATATTAGTTCTTTCGAAAACATCATTTGCTGAGTGTTGTTGTTGTTGTTTGCTGCTGCGTAATCTCACTTCTCTCCGCGCCCCTCAAAACGAAAAACTGGGGCCGGGTGGAGATTTCAATCCCCTCCCAACCGCCCCATTCAGTATTCGTAACCAACAGTTGGGTTGGCACTGATCCTGGACGGTGTTAGAAATTAGCCAGGCGCGTTTTGCGACTGGTGTGGGTGCGATGGTGACCACCTGGGGAATCTCTGGTTGGCAATTTGGGAAAGCAAAAATGTCACTTGGAGAAGAATCTGAACTATTTTCCTTGAAGCTTGACTTTCTTTTATTCTGGATTGTTTTATTGGATGGTGTTGTAAACTGCTCTGAGATTTGTTCTTCAAAATATAAAGTGTTATTGAAATGAAAATAATAAAAATAATCCACAGCAAAAAAGGTGTCTAGGCATTCCATTGTGGTGACTGTAACCTGGGTTTAAGGTGCCATTTGGTGATTAGATTATATATCTGAGTTTCGAACACGGCTGATCCAGGGGCCTTTGCATGAGTAGAGCCTTCCTCAGAAAGCAGTCATCCAACGGATCTTGCAGAGGAAGCCCAGTTACAGCTTTTTGGATAGGATCCATGCAGCCCTGACAGCTGAGTTGGACAGACGAACCTCACACTTGCCTGCTCAGTTCATTATCAAGCCTTCCTTCCACCAGCTTTGGTTGGTGGCCCAGCTGCACCCCTCTCTGCGCAGGGACAGCCTAACTACTGTTGTCTACGCTCTGGCAACCTCAAGGTTAGATTACTGCAATGCATTATATGTAGAAGACGAAACCTCAGCTAGTGCAGAATCCAGCGGCCAGGTTGCTTGCCGGAGCAAGACGGTTTGAGCATATTACATCGATCCTGGTCCCACTGCACTGGCTGCCAATTAGATTCTGGGCCCAATTCAAAGTGCTGGTTTTGACACTTAAAGCCTTGAACGGCTCAGGACTGCAGTGCCTCAAGGACTGCCTCTCTCCATATGAACCGACCCAGACCCTAATCTGAGGCCCTTCATTGTGTGCCTCCTCCATGAGAGGTCTAGAAGGGTGGCAACACGAGAACAGGGCCTTTTCTGCATTGGCTCCCTGTTTGTGCAATTTTCTCTCCTGGGAGGTTTGGCTGGCACCTCTAGTTGCCGGGCAAATGCGTTCCTCTTCAACCAAGCCTTTGGCTGCTTAAATGTCTTGTGGGAGGGGAGTTTTTGCTTTTAGTCTTGTTTTTATTACCTATTTTGTGTTTTTCTTTTTTTTAACTTGTGCTTTTGTGTTCTGAACCGCCCTGAGATCTATGGATGGAAGGTGGCCTGCAAATTTAATCAATGACAATAAAATAAAGCTGGAATGTGTGGGCCCAGAGTCCTTTCATTGCACCCACATTTGATGCAGCGTGTGTTCGTTGCCGGCAGTTTCTCCTGCTTTCAGTTGTGCCCGTGGACCCTTGAGTTAGAAATTCGCTTCCCTGTTGACCCTAGCTGCATGTGGGAGTCTGTTTCTAAAACATGCCCTACTTAACTTCAGATGATACCTCCAAAACGAACCAGTTTATGGAAAAAGGATTTAGCTCAGTAGTAGAGTGGGTTCGATCCCTGGGCAGGGTGAGTGCCAAATTGTAGCTTCAGAGGGCAGGAACGGGAGATGTTGAGTCCAGCCCTTGGGGATATCCCGCGCGGTCGCTAGGCTGTGGATGGGAAAGTTATGTGATCTCAGCATCCCTGACTGTATCCTCATGGTAGCCCTTCAGGAAAAGCATTGGCCTATCCAATATTCTGGCGTGGTGTTTGCTGGGAGAACCCCAGGACGATGGCTCTGGTTAACTTCAGCATCCCATGCAGAGGTTGCCATTGGGGCATCACACGACTTTGTGTTCTCCATGGCAACCGTGTGGCTGTCTCCAATATCCATCAGTCCCACCCTTCGTGCAGGGGATATGATGGGTGGACTGCGGGCAGAGGGGTGGCAATGCCTTCCCTTGTTGGTTATACGTACAAATTTAATAAATAATACAGTGGTACCTCTGGTTGCGAACGGGATCCGTTCCGGAGGCCCGTTCGCAACATGAAAGGAACGCAACCCACAGCGGCGCGTCTGCGCACGTGCAGGTTGCGATTTGCCGCTTCTGCGCATGCGCGTGACGTCATTTTGCGCTTCTGCGTGAGCGGCGAAACCCGGAAGTAACCCTTTCCGGTACTTCTGGGTCGCTGCAGGACGCAACCTGAAAAAACGTAACATGAAGCTAACGTAACAAGAGGTATGACTGTAATAATAAAATAATTTGGCTGGTTTGGGCCAGAGTGTAGCCCACTGGATCTGATGAACTGGTGCTGCGTAATGCTCGTGTGGGTTGTTTTGTGTGTGTGTGTGTATATATATATGTGGCACAATGTAAACTTAGCAACTCCTTGCCTATTGACATTAGGCAGATGCCTTTGCTGTTCTCTTTTGGGACGCCTCCTTAAAACATTTTGGTTTGGGCAGGCCTATCCAGACATGTGGGACGCGGGTGGCGCTGTGGGTTAAACCATAGAGCCTAGGACTTGGCGATCAGAAGGTTGGCGGTTCGAATCCCCGCAACGGGGTGAGCTCCCATTGCTCGGTCCCTGCTCCTGCCAACCTATCAGTTCGAAAGCACGTCAAAGTGCAAGTAGATAAATAGGTACCACTCTGGCGGGAAGGTAAACGGCGTTTCCGTGCACTGCTCTGGTTCGCCAGAAGCGGCTTAGTCATGCTGGCCACATGACCCGGAAGCTGTACGCCGGCTCCCTTGGCCAGTAAAGCGAGATGAGCGCCGCAACCCCAGAGTCGGTCACAACTGGGCCTAATGGTCAGGGGTCCCTTTACCTTTACCTTTTATCCGGACATGCAGTTGTTGATTGTGTTTTAAGCTCTTTGGTTGCTGGTTTTAAGTATCTGATAATGTTTTTAATTTTTGTCATTTTTTTAAAGGTATTTTTACTATTTCGTGTAAACTGCTTAGAGGTTCTGTTTCAATCTAATGGTACGTACAATTCGTTAAATAAACCAGGGATGTAGCACACGGAGGGTGACCTCTAACTTTGGCCCGCAAGGGGGGACCAATTTGGTCCGTAAGGCCGTTTCACAGGGCGATGTGCAAAGATGGAAGAGGTGTGTGGTTCGTTCCTGCTGATGAAGAAGACCTCTGAAGATGAGCAGAGAGTTCAGTCCTGCCTGCTGCTTCACTGGCATGTTGTCTGTCGGTGGGCATATCAAAACATATCGCTGTGATTCCCGGTGTCTCGTAGGAGATGGATCTACTAACTTGTTTTCTTCGCTTGGAATCGAAACGTGCCCAAATTGCCTTTTCCTTCTTTTTTCTCAGCATCTTCTCTCCCACAACAAAACTCCACCCAGCTGTGAGTCATTCCAAAACTTAACAAATCCCTGATTTAGATAAGTTTTTAAAAAATGAAGCAAGCATAGAATGAAATTATACTTCTCTGCTTCACCAAGTTTAAATTACAGATATTTAGTAAAACGGGTCAAGCTCTTTGATTGGAGCGAACCGCCGGAATACGAAATAACGTCGTGCGGTTCTACTGATCGGACGGGTTGTTGCAAAGCTGTATTAAGTTTAGACTGAAGGCAAATTGTGCGTTTGGCTAGATGTCTACTGGTTACAGAATTAAAGGGAAGAAAATCCCTGTAACACCAGGAGACTTACTGAACAATCTGGAACAAAACAAAGCCCTTGTGTTCTGTGGATTGTAGCTGCCTTTCTAAATTGTGATTCCATTGTGCCTGGCAGATACCAGTTTTTCAACATTGTGGTATATCACCAGCTAAACATCGCGATACACCGGTATATCACGATGTCTGAAATAAGGATGGAGCTATATAGAGGCAGTGGCTGGCTTCATGGTTTTTCCAGCGTTGTGATTTTTGCATGTGAGACTCAGTTTAGCCAAGGATTCTTAAAGCGCTGTGCATATTAGAAGTGCTATAAAAATGCTTAATGTCCGCACATAATTAAGAAACAAATGGCACAGAGGATGATTTGGTTGACTAACTCGTCTGCCTGTTTTTTTGTTTGTTCATCTGTAAATGCAAAGCTGGTGGAAGTGGCAGCGGCAGCAAAAAAAAATAGAATTGGTGAAGCTGGTCACAGTTGTTGCTCCCTGAATGTTGTGGACATGGGTTTCAGTGTCTGTATGCTGGTTGAGGTAACTTGTAACAAATCGATGAGCAAGGGCTTCTTTCACCTGTTCCTAGGGGAAAAGAAAAAGTGGGGGATTTTTTGCATTAGTGCCATTATTTCAGGGAATTAAGAATAAAGACCATCTGGACACAGTGTTAGAAATTCAGATATACAAGCTAGGTACCAAAGGGCTGCAGTTGCCAAAACGGAACGTCTAGTTGCCATTTTGGGGCCAGATGTCAAAGTGCAAGTAGATAAATAGGTACCGCTCCGGCGGGAAGGTAAACGGCATTTCCGTGCGCTGCACTGGTTTGCCAGAAGCGGCTTAGTCATGCTGACCACATGACCCGGAAGCTGTACGCTGGCTCCCTCGGCCAATAAAGCGAAATGAGCGCTGCAACCCCAGAGTCAGTCACGACCGGACCTAATGATCAGGGGTCCCTTTACCTTTACCTTTACCACCTTGCTATGCCATTGTGGGTCACATGTTCTTGGGGCAGGGGCCCAGTAGGAATTTTCCCAATTGGCTGATGTACTGGTGCCACTTGGGTTTCGCCTGCCGCGTAGCAAATCGCCATAATTTTGTAATGTTTGGTGGTTAGGCATTGGTTCAATGTGGAGGGTAGGGTAGGTTGTCATACCTGCCCCTCCCAATGTGTGATAGGGTATTCCATTAAAAGAATCCAGGTGTTCGCCATGCTTTTGTCCGATCCCCTTCCAGGGTTTGTTTACCCTTACTGACTTCTGCCTATGTCCAGTTGTCAGTGCTGCTCTGCCAGAGGTGTCGGCGCAGCTAGTCGTACCAATGCCTAAGCAAACCACTCACATTCTGTAATCGATAAAGCTGTGGCCAAAATTATGCCAACAACCTTCAACTAATATTGGTGTCAACTGTGTCTTTCTTTGGGGGGGGGGGGTCTTCACACGCAACAGTTGTACAGTGCTGCAACCCTGGTGTAAGTTACGTGAAGTGCTTTGAACAATTGTTCTCTATAAATATCACATATTATAATTATACAGTGGACGCTTGGGTTGCGAACGTGATCCGTGCGGCATGCACGTTCGCAACCCGCATCTGCGCACACACAGGTCACGATTCGGCGCTTCTGCGCATGTGCAAAGCGCGATTTAGCACTTCTGCGCATGCGCAACCGCCGAAACCTGGAAGTAACCCGTTCCGGTACTTTCAGGTTTTGGCTGTCCGCAACCCGGAAAAACGCGACCTGAAGCAGCTTTAACCCAAGGTGTGACTGTATATATTTTTTAACGATGCTTTTAAAAATGCCAAGAATAATGCAGATACAAAACTAATACTCTAAAGAACAGGAAACCGTACAATAATATGGTATATAGGACAGTAGAAATATTTTGAATCGCTGATTTTTAAAAACGTGATTTGAAAGATCCCAAGGGAAAAGACATGATTTAGACTTCAGCCTTAAATCAGGTTTCCCATTTTGCAATTCCTATATTTGCTGGATAAGCATGCATGCCAACTGATTGCTTTCGCATAATGGTTTGCAACTAAATACAGCCTTTAGTATAACCAAGGAGCTTAATCGTTAAACCTTTGCTCTTGCAACCAACATGCCTTTTGCAGAGCAGAATTAAGCCTGCTTAGGAAAAAGAGGCAGATTTGTTTGTGACGACCCCCTGTTCACATGCGAGGAAGCAACTTCCATTTGATGGTTGGAGCCCCACAATAGGCAAAACAGTCCTGCATTGTGGAGGGTTGAACTAGATCAGGGGTAGGCAATCTAAGGCCCGGGGGCCGGATGCGGCCCAATCACCTTCTCAATCCGGCCCGCAGACGGTCCGGGAATCAGCATGTTTTTACATGAGTAGAATATGTCCTTTTATTTAAAATGCATCTCTGGGTTATTTGTGGGGCCTGCCTGGAGTTTTTACATGAGTAAAACTTGTGCTTTTATTTAAAATGCATTTACGGGTTATTTGTGGGGCATAGAAATTCATTCATTCCCCCCAAAAAAATATAGTCCAGCCCATTTTCAATTCCCCCCCCCAAAAAAAATATAGTCCGGCCCATTTTCATTCCCCCCCCCCCCAAATATAGTCCTGCCCACCACATGGTCCAAGAGATGGTGGACAGGCCCACAGCTGAAAAAGGTTGCTGACCCCTGAACTATATCAGGGATCAGCAAACTTTTTCAGTATGGGGATGGTCCACTGTCCCTCAGACCTTGTCGGGGTGCCGGACTATATTTTGGAAGAAAAAAAAATGAACCAATTCCTATGCCCCACAAATAACCCAGAGATGCATTTTAAATAAAAGCACACATTCTACTCATGCAAAAACACCAGGCAGGCCCCACAAATAACCCAGAGATGCATTTTAAATAAAAGCACACATTCTACTCATGTAAAAACACACTGATTCCCGGACCATCCGCAGGCCGGATTGAGAAGGCGAATGGGCCGGATCCAGCTCCCTTAGTTTGCCTACACATGAACTAGATGATCCTGGTCGTCCACTCCAACTCTGCAAAGTATATACACAAAGTATCAAATGGGGTGACAGTAATAATAATGCAACGAAACAACACCTCCACAAACTGGCTTATAGGTATAAAACCAAATTTACTAGAATAATAGCTAGAATAGAGATAGACTTGTAACCATTCAAGCAACAAACATACTGAGGTGCCATGAGCAAAACAAAGCCTGGATATACTGTAAACATGGAGTGGGTAAATGTACAACTGTATCTTAACAAGCGTGTAGCGAAACATGTAATATATCCAGACAGCAGGTCTCCTTTTGCTTACTTGCGTTATTCTCAACAGTGTGGTGGCTTTGATTTGCCTTCCTGTGATTGATCCATGTACACGGCTTTGTGTTTCCAACTCAAGACCCATTGAAGAACATCTCATCCAGTTCAATCTTTGAAAAACAGCTTTGAGAAACTTTTTCATATTCTCCAGTGTGCTACCCTTGCCATTGTGGCGACATGGGGTTGCCATTCCGTGATTGGACTTACGCTACTTGTTGAATGGCTCATTTATCCAGTCTGTCTAACATTTACTGATTGCACATGTAACTTGTTAAGATGCAGTTGTACAGTGGTACCTCGGGTTACATACGCTTCAGGTTACATACGCTTCAGGTTACAGACTCCGCTAAGCCAGAAATAGTGCTTAAGTTTACGAACTTTGCTTCAGGATGAGAACAGAAATCGTGCTCCGGCAGCGCGGCGGCAGCAGGAGGCCCCATTAGCTAAAGTGGTGCTTCAGGTTAAGAACAGTTTCAGGTTAAGAACAGACCTCCAGAACGAATTAAGTACTTAACCCGAGGTACCACTGTACATTTATTCACTCTGTGTTTACAGTATCTCCAGTCTTTGTTTTGCGCATGGCACCTTAGTAAGTTTGTTGCTTGAATGGTTACAAGTCTATCTCTATTCTAGCTATTATTCTAGTAAATTTGATTTTATATTTTTAAGCCAGTTTGTGGTATGATTGTTTTGTTGCGTCCAGTCCAACTCTACAATTCTAAGATTCTAAGGCTAAGCTTCCAATCCGGGGCTGAATTGTCTGGGAAGAAAGACCCCTCTCCAAACATGGTTAGATTTACTCCGAGCAAAATGCACAGAATTTGGCTGCAGGTGTTCAGAAACGTCCAGAACAAAGAGAAAGTCGCTATTGCCTTTTAAAATGTGGCTCTTTTTTGGGGGGGGATGTGTGTTATTGGGTGGTTGTCTTTATTTTGATTATATATATTGTGGTTTTTATTTTGATCTTTGCTGTGAACTGCCCTGAGACATCCGGGTATAGGATGTATATAAGATCAATCAATCAATCAATCAATCAATCAATCAAATAATGGAAAAAATAGGTAAAACAAGAGTACCGCACCCTGAGTGAATTGGTTAAAATGTATAAAAAAGGGATCTAAAATGTGTTGGAAATGCCAAGAAGCAGAGGGGACCTTCCTACATATGTGGTGGGGATGTAAGAAACTAAGGGATATCGGGAGAGAATGGAAAAGGATTTCTCTTTGCTCCTCCGTTTGAAGCAAAACTCCCCAGCTTGTGTCTGAGGGATCATGTTCAGATCAGGTCGACCAGTGGTTCCTAACCATTTTTTGGCCATGCCCCATCTAAGCATCTCTAAAATCCTCATCTCCCCACCCCTGTGACATATAATTCTTCTTATTCAAAAAGCGAACTCCTCTTCCTATGGAAGAAGCCTAAAAGGCCATTAACTGTTAATAACTCATTCTCAAATTGCCCCCTGAAAAATCGAATTGTCCCCCTGTGGTGTATGCGCCCCACGTTGGGAACCACAGATGTAGACAGTGTGGGTTGGATCCCATGTTCTCTATGAATCTTTCAGAGCATCCGTTTACTCCTTATTTACTCCCAGTTGCCCTGAGTTGGAGGAAGGCACATTCTCGTTCCATCCATCACCCAGGAAAACAAGGACTACTGGCTTGTGTGCGTGTGTTGTGTACTTAAAGGCAGGGAGGTTCACCTACCCAGTTTAGATGGCACTGCTGATACTGGAACCTGAATTTGCTGCCTCTCCCCTTCCTTCACTAAGTTATTTTTTATTAATAACAATAATTCACAATGTGGTGTTTGATAGACAGTAATGATTCAGTCTTTTGTAATTGTAGGCTTCAGCACATTTGTTCTACATTCAGAATTTCACTTAAGACTCCTTATATATTAAAATAGACACACTATAATATATTTTTAGAAAACAAAATCTATCTTAATTTTTTAAAAAGCTGATTTAAAATTACAGATTTTTATCTGTAATTAAACCCCAAAAGTATTTGTTCTTTCTACACTAGCCGTGACCTTTCATATTGAAATGTACCCTACACATGAGTAAATACTAAGATTTAAGCGAAAGAAGGGAACCATACACATTCAGGATACTGGATGTGATTTTAATTATATGTTGCTAAATTTTTAATTCCTTATGCCCACCTGTAGATTAAAACTAGATTTTCTTTCATCTTCATGCTGCAATATCTGGTATACTATGCAGTCATCAATTCACTTTTTTTAAATTAAAATTGCTGTAAATAAGACTTCTTTAGCTGTTTTTTTAGACGGATGCTACAACCACTCCTGGCTAGTTTCCAAAGAGCATATTTAAGGTTTTGGGGTGTTAATACTTCGATATAGGTTACCAGGAACTTCTGTTATAGGTTACCTAAAAGATCCTTCCAACTTAATGGGTTTCCAATTCATTCCTGTTGACCAGTTCTGTTCATTTCAGTGGGACTTCTCTGACAGTGTTCCCCTGTGTTTTGCATTGTATGAGAATATTCTTAACTGTAAATGCATACATACATACATACATACATACATACATACAGAGTTCTCCTAACCTTAAGCCTTCTCCCTGCACTCCCCCAAGCTCTTACGCCAAGGTATATGAAAATACTACTTAAACAATATTACCTTACTCCTTTAGCTTGCTGAGAAGCTGGGTTATGAACAAAAAGCAGTCTTTCAGTTCTAGGTGGACCAGCTCCCAGGCGCAGCGACTCTGCTGGTTGGCGGCTAGGAAACTGTTCATTCTTTGAAAGTATCGCTTGACTTTCATGGGCGAAGGAGATGGTGCCCTGTTGGCGGAGTTTGCCAGTTTTCCTCCCTGTGTTTCTTTTGCGCACGCCTCCAGCTGTTTGGTTTGCTGGTAAAGGTCGCTTTGCAAGGACTCGAGACACGTCGCGTTCCAGGCGCCGCAAGGATGGTCTTTCCCGAGAACGTTGAGGCTCTGCTGGAGAACCTCGCGGATGATGATGACGGCGCCGTCGCTCTCCAGAGCGTTGAGAGCTTTCAGAGGGAACCTGAAGTCCGTTGTCTCAGATATGCATTGCAGAGGGAATTGTCCAGCCGTCCTACAGAGGTGGTTCAAGTTGGTCTGGATCATTTGGTTCCACCGGGTGTGGAGCACAGGGCATTTGGAAAGGGGGCTGGATTGGGCGAGTTTGCCGGAGAGCACCAGCACGAGACAAACGCTTAAGCCGTTCCCACCAGTAGTGAAGCCCATGATGAACCAATGGCTATAAGTACCTTATCTTCCTGGAGTCTCTTTAAATATATTTCGGAACACCTATAAAAATCTGCCATCCTGAATTCATTCAACATGAGACATTTGTATTAATCATGATATGAATTTTCCCCACCATCAAGATTCCAAATGCCTTTGAGGAACATGATTTGGTTGCTTTCAGTTTCGTTCAATGAGTTTTAATTAAAATGTGAGGTTTTGTTTTGTTTTGTTTTTTACTACCTTCTTACAGAAAACCTAGCAAAGTTTCAAGTGACCGTAGCCCTTCCTAGGAGAGGAGAGAGAGAGAGAGTGCACATTTTCTTTTTCTCTTCTTTCTGTTTATAATATTTTAAATTAATTTCCAGTGCCTTCTTAGAATTAGAAAATAAACAAGAGTTCAGCATTAGCTCTTTGCTGAAATCTGAAGAGATTTCCCATCTCATATGTCTACATCCTTAAAAGGTCCTTATTTGTTTATTCGTTGTTTAGTTTATACTTTTATAATGCTGTTATTCAGGCAAACTGTTCCCAGTTAATGAGAACACTAAAATAACAATAAAATTAATCTTAAAATCACACTAAAGTGGTCAATAAGACAACTGGTTAGAATAAAACCCAGAAGACTGGGAGAATAGGGAACTGTTTTCCTGGCCCCAAAGAGAAAGCAAAATGGTGGCAAGATGGACCTTTGATGAGCGGGATTGGCAAAAGATCACTACTGCAAGGGGTTTTTCTCTGGTTACCTTAAATGCCCTTGGATAGCTCATGGGAAAATACTCCATTTTTTATTTCTTGACATGGTGCAGACTGAGGTGGTAACAGCTATTCCTTCAGGTACTGAGGTCTCAAGTTCCTATTTTATTTTTAAAACAATGTTTGGTCCCTAGCCAGTTAATAACTTCCTATTTTCTTGTCTTTGGCACTTGAGTTGTAAGAGGCTGTTCTGTTTTTTCTACATGCACTTAGGTTATTGTTGTATCACAGAGAAGCCACTAAGGGAGCCCATTTGACTGTGAATTATGGTATCTCTGTTGTAGACTTAATTTTTCAGGTTTCTGTTACTGGTCAAAAAGCGAAAACTGCTTCGTTTCCTACTGCATTGCCCCAGCTGCCTAAGTGGTGGCAACTTAGCAACTCTTCAAACAGGAATTAGGGTGGGTGTAATTTGATAAAACTTGGAGGGCATAATTTACCGTATTTTTCGCCCTATAGGACACACTTTTCCCCCTCCAAAAATGAAGGGGAAATGCGTGTGCGTCCTATGGGGCGAATGCAGGCTTTCGCTGAAGCCTGGAGAGCGAGAGGGGTCGGTGCGCACCGACCCCTCTCGCTCTCCAGGCTTCAGGAGAGCCGCAGCGCCAGTCCCACAAGCTCCAGGGACAGTTGGGAGGCGCAGCGCGTCTTCCTGCTGTCCCCGAACCTGGTCTGCAGGCGGGAAGCGGAGAGAAGAGCGCTTCTCCCTGCTGCCTGCCCCGCAAGCTCCGGGGACAGCTGGGAGGTGCAGCGCGTCCTCCCGCTGTCCCCGGACCTGGTCTGCAGGCGGGCGGCGGGGAGAAGAGCGTTTCTCCCCGCTGCCGGCCCCACAAGCGCCTGGGGGGGAAATAAATTTTTTTTCTTTGTTTCCCCCCAAAAAAACTTGGTGCGTCCTATGGGCTGGTGCGTCCTATGGGGCGAAAAATACGGTAAATCCCTGCCTGGGCTGGTTTTTTCTCTGCTTATAGTTGCTTGTGCATTAATCTCAAGTGAGACTCAGTTAACCGGGATTTAACATAAGGTCCTATAGGTCTAGGGACACGGGTAGCACTGTGGGTTAAACCACAGAGCCTAGGACTTGCCAATCAGAAGGTCGGCGGTTCTAATCCCTGCGACGGGGTGAGCTTCCGTTGCTCGGTCCCTGCTCCTGCCAACCTAGCAGTTCGAAAGCACATCAAAGTGCAAGTAAATAAATAGGTACCGCTCCGGCAGGAAGGTAAACAGCGTTTCCGTGCGCTGCTCTGGTTTGCCAGAAGCGGCTTAGTCATGCTGGCCACATGACCCAGAAGCTGTACGCCGGCTCCCTCGCCCAATAAAGCGAGATGAGCGCCGCAACCCCAGAGTCAGTCACAACTGGACCTAATGGTCAGGGGTCCCTTTACCTTTACCCTTTTTACCTATAGGTCTGGCTGAAGGATGGGTGAGGAACTTGTGTCCCTCCAGAAGTTGTTACACTACAGCAGGGGCCAGCAGACTTTTTCAGCAGGAGGCCAGTCCACTGTCCCTCAGACCTTGTGGGGGGCCGGACTAGATTTTTTTTGGGAAAATGAACCAATTCCTATGCCCCAGAAATAACCCAGAGATGCATTTTAAATAAAAGGGCACATTCTACTCATGTAAAAACACGCTGATTCCCAGACCGTCCACAGGCCGGATTGAGAAGGCGATTGGGCCGGATCTGGCCCCCGGGCCTTAGTTTGCCTAACCATGTACTATAGCACCCATAATCTCTGACAGTTGGCCATGCTTCCTGGGGCTAATGGGAGTTGGGAACTCAACAGTGGCTTACTGTAGATCCTTAGTAGGTTATGCTTACGGAGTGATGTGTACTCACTTTGAACTGGGGCTGGTGAATTTTACTTCCGAGTAGAACCTTTACTTGGCCATGAAGCTCAGTGGGCAGTATTGCGCTATTTATACTTTCTCAGCCTAACCCACCTCACAATTTTTGTTGTGAGGATAACATTGGGCAATGGGCTGGGGGGGGGGATAACCATGTTATCTTGAGCACTTTGATGAAGGTAGAGAGAGAGAAAAAATAAAGATAGAAATAAGATAGAAACAGCAGTTTTATATCAGCTCAAGTGTCCTGGCTTCCCCTAAAGAAGCTTGGGAATTCTAGTTTGGGGAGGGTACTGAGAGTCTGTAGTCCAGCTTCTTGGAAGTATAATCTTCAGAACTGGAGTCTGGAGAGACAAAAATGTTGAAACAAGGGACTATAGTAGGCACCCTCAAACTCGGCCCTCCAGATGTTTTGGGACTACAACTCCCATCATCCCTAGCTAACAGGATAAGTGGTCAGGGATGATGGGAATTGTAGTTCCAAAACATCTGGAGGGCCGAGTTTGGGGTTGCCTGGACCAATAAAGTACAGTCTGTGATTCCTCAGTCTATGCTAATATCCACTTAATCATGAATTTAGGCAAGAGGAGATGTGATAAAAAAGGAACATGAATGGCTCACTTTTTCTGCAGCTCCCTTGAGTTTAATTTTGGAATATGCTTTAATTTCGAAAGGGCTGGGCCCTAGCTTGAAATGTGCAAATGACAAAGAGTCCTTGGAACAACGTGCAAGTTGTCCATCACATTCCTTCCCCATGCATCTTTGGCCATTTTCTCCCCATTTCTCCATACATGTTTTCAAAGTATCTGCAGAGAAATGTAACGTCAGAAGCAACGATCACCCTGTGTCCATCATGACGATTTTCACATCAAGGGAAGTCATAGAACCACTCTATTCTGCCTCGGTCAGGCCACACCTGGAATACTGTGTCCAGTTCTGGGCAGCATAATTTAAGAAGGATGTTGAGAAGCTGGGAGGTGTGCAGAAGAGGGCAACCTAGATGATCAAGGGTCTGGCAACTGAGCCTTATGAGGAACGGTCGAAGGAGCTGGATATGTTTAGCCTGGAAAAGAGGAGACTGAGAGGAGATAGGAAAGCATCTTCAGATATCTCAAGGGCTGTCGCATGGAAGAGGGAACAAGCTTGTTTTCTTCTGCTCTGGAGGGTAGAACTCGAAACCATGGCTTCAAGTTACAAGAAAGGAGATTCTGACTAAACATACAGAAGAGGTGTTCGACAGTGGAACAGGAGGAGGGAGGTTGTGGACCTTCCTTGGAGGTTTTTAAGCATCTGTCCTGGATGCTTCAGCTGAGATTACTGCATTGCCAAGGGTTCAGACTTGATGACTGTTGGAGTCCCTTCCAACTCAACAATACAATGATTTCATTTTTGTTATACCAGTGTTGTCATCAATTTGCTGTTTTAAAACCTTTCATTCCACAGTCTGCAGCCGTCGGGCACAAGACGTTGGGTAAATTCAACCAGCTCAGCCACCTAGTGGGAAATAAGATTAGACGCACCAGTTCACCAAATGTCTTCCTTCCCAAGCGGAAGGGGGTTCATTTTTGTCCTTCGGAGCGTTTAGAGCAGGAAACAAATCAATATTAAAGGGATTTATACAGATTCATGCTAAGTCTGTGTCTCCTCAAAACAGATGGACGAGAGCTGTGCAAGTGCGGTTTCTAAATTTGGCCCAGTGGAGCATTTAACTATTTCTCAATTGGGCTACTGCAGGCATGTCCAAAATCCATTTCGGGGGCCTAATTTGGCCCGTTGGTTGGTTTAATCCGGCCACTGTGGCAGTTTATTTTCTGGGGTAGAATCCTAAAAAAACCCTCAACAAATTCAATCCTAAAAAAACCCCCAACAACTTCAATCCTACTAAAAAGTTCAACAACTTTGGTTGGCCCTTCGGTCGGCCCTCATGGCCCTTCACTTCATCAAATCTGACCCTCTTTGAAAAAAGTTTGGACACCACTGGACTTGCAAACGGTTCTGAAAAGCCCCTTTTCCATTCCTCAAATTCTCACTTACAGGTATTTTAATTCCCTCCATTGCAAGCACATGCACAGGTTGGATGCTACCCAAGAGTGACATAATGACTTCTTATGTTTCATGATGACTGTGCACAGCTATATGGGTCGGGTGATTAAGAGCACGCTAAGCATTGGTATATAAGGAAGACGTATACTAGACAGAATGACCCAGACAGTGCTCTTAATTTGTGCGGCATCGCCTCCAGCATTTGTGACGAGGATAATTACTGTTGTTTAAGTGAGAGTGTTTTTCTATCCAGAGTTATGACTAAAGGAGCCAGTGTTTGAATTATTTGTGCTGTGCTTTTTTCTATATATACAGTGGTACCTCGGGTTACAGACGCTTCAGGTTAGAGACACTTCAGGTTACAGACTCCGCTAACCCAGAAATAGTACCTCGGGTTAAGAACTTTGCTTCAGGATGAGAACAGAAATCGTGCTCCGGCGGCAGCGGTAGGCCCCATTAGCTAAAGTGGTGCTTTCAGGTTAAGAACAGTTTCAGGTTAAGAACGGACCTCCGGAAAGAATTAAGTACTTAACCTGAAGTACCACTGTATATAAGAAGGAAGAAGAAATTTTTGAAAATTGTCATGATCCATAATCTTCTCTGATGTGCAGAGGCTGTTTTATGGAGGATGTTCCATGGTCCTCCTACCTGATTGCTTTAGGCAAAAATGCCAGGAATTGAACCTCGAACACTGTGCATGCAAAGTATATGTTCTGTGTCAAGGACCAATCCTAAATCACCAGATTACTATGGCTCTGCACATGCTTTGCAAGTTCCTGTTAAATAATAGTCTCTGAAAACTTTCCTTAGTTTGACTTAGTGTGAGTATTGTATAGACCAGGGGTCAGCAAACTTTTTCAGCAGGGGGCTGGTCCACTGTCCCTTAGACCTTGTGGGGGGCCGGACTATATTTTGAAAAATAACAATGAACGAATTCCTATGCCCCACAAATAACCCAGAGATGCATTTTAAATAAAAGGACACATTCTACTCATGTAAAAACACACTGATTCCCGGACCATCTGCGGGTCGGATTTAGAAGGTGATTGGGCTGGATCCAGGCCCCGGGCCTTAGTTTGCCTACCCATGGTTCAGAGTGTTTGCACACATGGAATCAGCACATCTGATCTCCAAACAGCTCTATGGAGAATCTTGGAATCGTAGAGTTGGAAGGATTCGTCTAGTCCTGGCATGTCCAACAGGTAGATTGTGATCCGCCAGTAGATCACAGGACATCAGTGGTAGATCATTGGTAGATCACTGGCTCCCCCCAACTATGGTTTCCCTAGAAAAATGGTTCCCCTGAGATTAAGAGTCTCGCGTTCCGCCAACTGAAGAGGGCAGGAATCGCCTCTGTTCGTTGTTCCTGGCTCCACTGTTGGGACAATCCAGCAAATAATGCCAGGCTCCAAAATGTGGAGCTGGAGTTTGTCCCAGATCTCGCACAGAGGCAGATGTCTCGTGCCAGGAGGCAGGCTGGGTCTTGCCTACTGCAAGGATCTGGCTTGGCTAGGAAGGCAAATCAAGATTTGTGGGCCTAAATAAAATGTCGGTATCAGGTCAAGGGGCGACATCAGCAAGTGGGGCACAGGTGATAACCTCAGTGGGTGGGTGCCCACGGGTGGAAGCCCAGCAAACCGTTTCCTCAAATGGTATTTTATTCCCAGTGACTGTTCTGCACAAACACTGCAAACACAGGTGGGAGATTTATGGGCTGCTCCTGAGCATGGTATAATAATTAAAAAGCTGTCAAGAGCAAAATGTAAATATAAATGACACTATAATCCTACACATTTTACATAATCTGACACTTTCTTCAACAGAATTTAATATGTAGTAAAAAGCGTTCAGGACTGCAGCTTAAACTATACAGTGGTCCCTTGGGTTACATACGCTTCAGGTTACATACGCTTTAGGTTACAGACTCCACTAACCCAGAAATACTACCTCGGGTTAAGAACTTTGCTTCAGAATGAGAACAGAAATCGTTCTCCGATGGCGTGGCAGCAGCGGGAGGCCCCATTAGCTAAAGTGGTACCTCAGGTTAAGAACAGTTTCAGGTTAAGAACAGACCTCCAGAACGAATTAAGTACGTAACCAGAGGTACCACTGTAAATGTTTATTTAAAAGTAATTCCTACCAAATTAGATCTCTGCAGTAAATGCAACCTAAATCACATTTGTCCAAATACACTTGCAGCCCATTTCCTAAAATGACCTGTGGATCAACTGTTTTGAGAACTGACGGCTTTTAATGGCGTCGTGCTTTTTTTATTGTAATTATTTGTATGTTTGAAACAAGACTTTTTAATGTATGTGTGTAGTTTTAATTCTGATAATGTTTAATTGTTTTTAATCATTTTTTTTCTGTGTTTAAAAGTTCTGTGTTCAAAACTTGAAACAGCTACTAGGTGTGGAAGAAGATCTTCTAGAATCGTTACTCGGGCCTTTTATGCCACTTGAAATTGAATTTCTTGTCTTAAAATTAGTAACATGTGTCTCTGTGTTTATTATTATATTTCCGACAGGTGAGAATCTTACCAATGCATGCAAACATCTTTCATTTTTATATTGTATTGCCCTGCAAGGACAAATATAAGAAGACTTATGAATGAATAATTTCACAGAATTGATTGTACGATCGCATTCATAAAATGAATATGACTTACTCGTCTGATGTAGCTTTTAAAGGATATTTTAATAATTTCTCACCACAGTGTTATTGCATCCCAGAGTTGGGGGGGTTTTTATTTAAAAAATGCTAATGCAATAGGCATGAACAGGCAATATCAGGCAAAGAATACAGACTTTATGCATATAAGACAGCAGTGCAAAGTGTTTTCCTGTAATGATCAAAGAGGTAATTGGGATTGATTTTTTGTTTAACCTACAAGTCTGACTGTTAAATAATTCCAAGGGACCTGCTGGGGGGAAATGTGCAGAAAACTAATGAGCGGTTTGCCAACGCTGGCTCAAATCGTTGTGGCAAATGAACTGGAAAAATAAAGAGAAGCCATCAGAATAGAAGCAGTTTAGGAACATTGGCATATAATCCTAGTGGAAAAGACAATAGCATTATAGCAAATATGGGGAGGAAAATTACTACAGTTTCCTCTGTATCTGAGCCATGGGAGAACTCTTCAGAACATGTGTAGAACCTACTGGATGAGGCCAGTGGTCCATCCATTCCTGCATCTTGTTCTCACAGTGGCCAACCAAGATGCCTGTTGAGCAAGATTCACACACGAGGACTCTGCCCTTTTGTGTTTTGATCTAGCATCCCTTGTAAATTACGTTTCCTGAAATAATAATCACAGTTGTAAGACTACGAAGCATCTTTTGTACATCCCATCTGCTCATGTTTGACATTTATTCATTCCCGTGAATGTGTGTTGTGCTACAAGTTGAGTAACGCCAACAGTTACGGGAAGGTAGTCTCTCTTGTTAAATCCCAGAGCGCCTATTTGCAGAGCATCTTGTTGTCTGTTGGCTCAGAAAGATAACTAGGGCAAATTAAGCGACCAGCTGACTTGGGTCATTACACATGACTAGGGCCATATGGTGAAACAGGATTACTTAAGTATGTCGCTGCTGGGCATTAAAAGAGAGCAAAATGGGTCAGATCATTAAAAAAACACACCACAATTTTAATGGCTGAATAGTGCCAGGGAGGTTACTCACCTAACAGAGGTCAGAATAATGCTTGTGACCTTACCTGGAGCTTATAACAGAGGCTGTAATTGAAAAATTGAAAAAGCTCATTGTCCACCTGGTGCATAAAGATGTCTGTGCCTTGCTCAATATTGGCAATGCTGTCTCCAGGTTTTTTTTTTTTGGGGGGGGGGGTCTGTGGTCCAACACCCTCAATAAAGGTAAAAGTAAAGGTAAAGGGACCCCTGACCATTAGGTCCAGTCATGACCGACTCTGGGGTTGCGGTGCTCATCTTGCTTTACTGGCCAAAGGAGCCGGCGTACAGCTTCTGGGTCATGTGGCCAGCATGACTAAGCTGCTTCTGGCGAACCAGAGCAGCGCACGGAAACGCCATTTACCTTCCCGCTGGAGCGGTACCTATTTATCTACTTGCACTTGACATGCTTTCAAACTGCTAGGTTGGCAGGAGCTGGGACCGAGCAACAGGAGCTCACCCTGTTGCGGGGATTCGAACCGCCAACCTTCTGGTCAGCACGTGCTAAGCTCTGTGGTTTAACCCACAGCGCCGTCAATGGCCCCCCCTCTAACCTAGACCAGAAAAGACTTGGAAACTGAGAATTCTTTGAGGCTGGTCTGATCTTTGATATTCGGTTCAAAGTGGCAATGGAAGCACTGTTGGGGCAAGGAGTCCTCTGCAGGTTTGGGGGCCATGGCAAATGTCCAACTTTGCCATCCCCTGGGGGGAGCCCTTGGGAGCGTGGCCTTACCATTTGGAAGAATGAGATAGCTGGTTTCTGGGCGTCACAGAAGTGCAGAAAACCTATTATTTGATTTATTATTGCATATTTTTTTCCGTCACAAAGAGGTGGCTTGTGAGATTTGGTGTGTCAGGTCTTGACTGGTCTTCGACATTCCTCACCTTGACTCGTGGAGAAAAGGGGAGACGTTTGCTATTCTGCTTCAGGCAGCAAAAAGTCTTGGGGTGGCCCTGCAAGTATACATGTCCCTTTGTCCGTGTGCAATCTGTTTATGGAAGTCCATTGATGGAGGCAAGAATGGGCTACCAAGTATCAGGGATTGTCGTCAGATTTTGTTCCCTATAATGGTAATGCTAAACTTTGCAAAGTGGTGCTGAGTCATTATTGAGTCGTTTCTCAGTCATGCTGAAGTATTGGGAAGTGGCTGTTCATGATTTAAGTACAGTCGTATCTTGGAAGCTGAACGGAATCCGTTCCAGAAGTCTGTTCAACTTTCAAAACGTTCGGAAACCAAAGTGCGGCTTCTGATTGGCTGCAGGAGCTTCCTGCAATTGAAATCCTTGTCGGATGTTTGGCTTCCAAAAATAGTTCACAAACCGGAACAGTCATTTCCGGGTTTGCAGCGTTTGGGAGCCAAAACGTTCGACTTGCAAGGCGTTCAGGATCCAAGGTACAACTGTAATATGGAAGATCTTTCAGATATTTATTATTAATAAAGCTTTGAGATGTACTGTATTTTTCCATGTATAAGATGTCCCCATGTATAAGACGTTCCCTATTTCCAAGTTAAGGGACGCGGGTGGCGCTGTGGGTTAAACCACAGAGCCTAGGACTTGCTGATCAGGAGGTTGGCGGTTCGAATCCCCGCGATAGGGTGAGCTCCCGTTGCTCGGTCCCTGCTCCTGCCAACCTAGCAGTTCAAAAGCAGCTCAAAGTGCAAGTAGATAAATAGGTACCCCTCTGGTGGGAAGGTAAACGGTGTTTCCGTGCGCTGCTCTGGTTCACCAGAAGCGGCTTAGTCATGCTGGCCACATGACCCAGAAGCTGTACGCCGGCTCCTCCCAGAGTCGGCCACGACTGGTCCTAATGATCAGGGGTCCCTTTACCTATTTCCAAATTAAGAAAACACCCCTTAGCACTACCCATGTATAAGACAAGCCCCAATTTCAAACCATTTTTTTGGGGTAAAAACCCCCCCTAGGCTTATACATGGAAAAATACAGTAAAGCAAGTCTGCATTTTTAAAAAATGCATTTTAAATATGGCTTTAGAAACCTGGAAGAATCAGGAAGGTGTGGAATTGGACAAGATCCCAAATGCTTTTGCACAGGTGTGTGTTGCCTTGTGTCTCGCTGCCCTTGGCTTGCGTTTTCCTGCCATCTGTTCGAGCACGTTGTAAATCGGTTGTCGCTAGGCAGCTGGTCCCCCGTTGCCGTATCTGCAAAGTGGTCATCTTGGACGCCAATAAAATTAGCACTCAACAGAGCTTATCGCAACATAACTGGAGAAGGGCTAGACATCTGTGTGGGATTCTAAATGCTCTGCTGTTTGCACCAATTAACAGCATCTGGACGGCAGTCTGTTTTCTTAAAACTTTCCAGCAGGGGAAGGTATTGGGGGAAGAGGAGTAGGGGAGGAAAAAAATCATAATAATCTAGTTAAGATGATGTTGTATGAGCATGCCAGATATATATCCCTGAGAGAATACAGGCTCCCAACTAGGCGCCTTATTAGATTATCAGAGTTTCCTAGCATGTTGTTCCCAGAGGATGAAAGATCAGAACAAAAATAAACTCTTGCTATGTGTCAAGGCTAGTGGCTACTTGAGTGGGTCAGCTGTTCATACAAGGAAGACGCAGGTGGCGCTGTGGGTTAAAGCCTCAGCGCCTAGGGCTTGCCGATCGAAAGGTCGGCGGTTCGAATCCCTGCGGCGGGGTGCACTCCCGCTGCTCGGTTCCAGCGCCTGCCAACCTAGCAGTTCGAAAGCACCTCCGGGTGCAAGTAGATAAATAGGGACCGCTTACCAGCGGGAAGGTAAACGGCGTTTCCGTGTGCGGCTCTGGCTCTGGCTTTGGCTCTGGCCAGAGCAGCGATGTCACGCTGGCCACGTGACCCGGAAGTGTCTCCGGACAGCGCTGGCCCCTGGCCTCTTAAGTGAGATGGGCGCACAACCCCAGAGTCTGTCAAGACTGGCCTGTACGGGCAGGGGTACCTTTACCTTTACTATGTGTCAAGGCTAGTGGCTACTTGAGTGGGTCAGCTGTTCATACAAGGAAGAAGGTTTGCATTGATTTGGCTAATAGGATTGTGGCTGACCCAAACCAATAGGGACTGTTAGATTAGTTGCAGAGCCCAAGCACTGCATGCAAAAAGTCCCAGGTTCATTTGCTGGTTCATTCTGCTTCTTCTTAGGAGGGTGATTAAAACTTCTTTTTAATTGGCCAAATAGATATTTGAATAGCTGTGCTGACCTGCTCTGTTTGTTGTTGTTGTTGTTGTTTTTATTGTGCGGTGCTCTGTGGAAGCGTGGAATATAAATTACTTAGAATAAATAGATTGGCAAACAGTTTGACTTGGTGTAAGGCACATCCTTATGTCCCGAGAGACAACATTCTTAAAAAGCCTTAAAACTTAAAACTGTCTGATAACTTATTAAATGAGGTCTGGGGCATTAGACTGGAGACAAGAACTCCATAATTTTGTTCCCATTTTTTGTATTATTACACAGAATGGCTTCTAATGGTCAGTTCTATTTTATATAACATGTAATGTAAAAGAGTTATTGCTGTTAGAAATTGACAATGTTTTTAGCCACTGCTATTTAATATAAAGCAATATGACATCCAAACACAGACTTCCCAGTAGATTGTATTGCCCAGTCCTCATACATCAATCCCCCTTTATGGCTATGTAGCAAGGTGGTAGAGGAATTGGAGCCTTTTATCCATCAGGGATATCAGTCCAACCTTCCATGTGTAATAATTTCAAGCACAATTCAAAGTGTTGGTGCTGACCTTTAAAGCCCTCAACAGCCTCGGCCCTGTATACCTGAAGGAGCGTCTCCACCCCCATCGTTCTGCCTGGACACTGAGATCCAGTGCCGAGGGCCTTCTGGCAGTTCCCTCTCTGAGAGAAGCCAAGTTACAGGGAACCAGGCAGAGGGCCTTCTCAGTGGTGGCACCCGCCCTGTGGAACGCCCTCCCACCAGATGTTAAAGAGAAAAACAACTACCAGACTTTTAGAAGACATCTGAAGGCAGCCCTGTTTAGGGAAGCTTTTAATGTTTGATGGACTGTTGTATTTTGGTATTCTGTTGGAGGCTGTCCAGAGTGGCTGGAGGGGCCCAGCCAGATGGGTGGGGTATAAATAATAAATAATAAATTATTATTATTATTATTATTATTATTATTATTATTATTATTATTATTGATACAGATGGGGCTCATCCACCTGGAAAAGTAGCCCATCTGGGAGGTGGAAAACTCCGAACCTGACCCTTGCAGCTATCTTGATTCATGAGGCTTCAGGAGTAAACCCTGAGGAAATATCTGTAACCGCTGCCTTGCGGGGGACATATTCTGGAGAAGAAAAGGTTAAGGAGTAAGCCCTACACAAAGTGGGAGTCCCTAGGATGGTTGGGTGGTGCCGTGTACACCTCCTTCCCGCAACTCCTTCAGCCAAGCTGGTGCCAAACATATTGCTCTGCTTTCCTTTGGACCACACCAGCAAGGCCGAGAGTGTGGGCTCTTGTTGTCTGGGCACCCCCAGGACCTCCATACACACTGCCCTGGCTTGCACCCCAGAGGGGTCACTTCAGTGCTACTGATGCAGCAAAAACAATACAGGAGGCAGCCCTTTACAAGCTCCTGATCTTTGCAACCACAGCTGGCGCTGCGATCCCCCAGCGGTTTGGCTTGACCCCCAGCAAGCTCACTCCATTGTCTCTTGAGCCAGACGGATGCCAACTGTAGATTGAAATGCCTTACTGTTAAATTAGCGAAGAGCGTGTGCGTTTTGCATGTTGACTCTTTAAAATCCTTTTTTAAAAGAACGTTGCCTTAAGGACCGTACACTTGGGAAGGCATCTAAAAATGTCACAAACAGGTAACATTTCTGTCGCTAAGACATGAATATTAAAATTAAGGAACAGTAAATGCAGGGCTGTCGCCACTTATGTTGGTCCCGGTGATATTTACACGGGTTGTTAGTCCTTGGTAATTGATCCCCCGCCCTCTCCGCCTTTATTGATGAAGGAAGGGGTTGAAAGTTGACTGCAGAATAAGTGATTCAAGATACTAGTTTTGTGGCATTGGAATGGGATGTGCGACAATAGCGGAGCGTGGGGTGGAAAGCTGCACCTGCAGCTAGAGACACATGGGAATCAAACTGCGCATTATGCCTAACGATGATAATTGCATAAATTAAAAACCAGAAGGCAAAAGAAATTGCATGTTATGCTCCATGTCAAGCGTGGCTTTACATCTCCTGTTGCTTTTAAAATCGCAGCCTCTGTGTGTGCAGTTAATGGGATTGTAAAGGTAAAGATAAAGGACCCCAGGACGGTTTCAGAGGCAATTATGGGGTTCGTCTCGCTTTCAGTCCAAGGGAGCCTGCATTCATCCACAGACAGCTTTCCAGCAGGACTAAACCACTTCTGGTGCAACAGGACACTGGGACGGAAACCAGAGTGCACTGAAACGCCGTTTACCTCCCGGCCACAGTGGTACTTATTTATCTACTTGCACTGGCGTGCTTTCAAACTGCTAGGTTGGCAGGAGCTGGAACAGAGCAACGGGACCTCACTCCATTGCAGGGTGTCAGGTCAGGTGTGCGTGCAGGAGCCAGGTTCTGTGACCAATAGGACTTTGCTGGACTGGGGCCTTCCTAAGTTTGTTCTGAAGAGGCAAGGTGCGGCTTCACAGGTGAGGCTGACTGGTAACTCACAGCACCTGGTGGCAAGAGCTGGGAAGGGGTATAAGGTCAGCATTTCCCTTCGGCTCTTGGCCACAGCAACAAGCCTCCTGTCTTAGGCTTCTTGCTTCCTGATCCTTGAACCTCGGCTTGTTGACTCCCTGCTTCTTGATCCTCGGACCCCTGACTTCGTGACTCCTTGCTTCCTGACCCTTGGACCCTCGGCTTCCTGAATCCTGGCTTCTGGAACCCTGTTCCTGCTCCCACCCCGCCATCTTGCCCCCGGTCCTGACGTCCCCTGCCGAGACTTTGATCGCCCATGAACACAGGGATTCAAACCGCCAACCTTCCGAGCGCCCAAGGAAGATAGGGTCATTTTCTCACCCCTGGACAGGCCCAGTGTTTGAAATTACCCGGGTGCCAGGTGCGCTTTGCAACCAGGTGACAGTGCCCAGCTCAAGATATTCATCTGAACTAGCCAGAGGTTCAAGTGAGAACCAACCACAATCAGTCCAACGTTTGAAAAATAAAACATTCGAGCTGTCTCACCCCCAAATGGCAACAAGGCGACCGCAACCTTGGTTTAAGGAGCCATTTGGCGCCTAGCTTAGATACCCGAGTTTCTAACACTGCCAGAGAGGTGCTGTCAGTCAATATTGAGCTGGATGGATTGGGACCCTGACTTAGCATAGACAGGGTCGGATGTTGCAGTATTGTGTGTTTCTAAAGCTGGCCTGAAGTCGATGTATTCAGTCTGACGCTTTCAACCGCAATGGTTCGTTTGCAGTGGTTTGAGAGTTTTAAGATTTGGGTCTAGTTTGAGTCTCTCCATGCCCTCCGGTGTAAAATTCATGTGCTCTTGGTCTATAGGTTTTGACTCATCCCGAAGGAAAGGCATTGTTTGTGCCAATAAATAAGAAAGGGCTGCAAGGTATCCAGGTGTGCCTTCTTCCATCTTCAGACGCCGATGATTCACACCTAGATAGTCTGCGGGTAGCTGCTGTCAGCTTCGGGCAAAGACAGTACAACATTAAAAAAAGAGGCTGTTTGCATGTTTCTCAGTCATGCTACAAGCTCACGTTTGCAAATGAGACAAGGGTACCAGCCCGATGAATGCTGTGGGTTGAGGCTCACAGTCTTGTCTGGTAATGGGGCTTATTTTTTAATTTCATGAAACGTATACACCACTTGATTTTTTTAAAAAAACAAAACAAAGCAGGTTACTATAAAATCGAGAAAGATTCAAAACCGTACAATATTATTATAAATTATTATTACTATTATTAGCGCTCTCCTTGTGGAATGCCTTCCCATCAGATGTCAAGGAGATTAAGAGCTACACAACTTTTATAAGACATCTGAAGACAGCGCTGTACCGGGAAGTTTTTAACGTTTTATTATGTTTTTAAAATCTGCTGGAAGCCGCCCTGAGTGGTTGGGGAAAGCAAGCCAGATGGGTGGGGTATGAATATAACAACAACAACAACAAAAACAACTTCAAAACCTACAAAAGTTAAAGTACCAAAACAGATGTTTATTTCACTGCTAGCTCTATTTTGGGAAAGTTAACCAAAACGCCCTCTAGCCAGATGTCTGACACAGAAGCCTTCCAGCATCCTTCCATCTCAAGCAACGAGGCGCTATCCTCAACCACAGGAGGAATGAGAGGCAAGAGCCAGTGGCAACATCGGCACCAACTCTAAGGGGCCCAGATCCCTTTGCCCCCCATAAAATATTCTCACCCCTCCAATGTTGAGAACAATCGGGGGCAGAGGAGGCCAAGTGCAAAGCTGAGCAGGGTATGGATTCAGTGACCGGTGGTTCGTCCGGCTCCTGCCACGGAGGGCAAGGAGCGGGCCAGCTGCCCTGGGCCGGTGGCGGCCGCAGGGGAAGGATGAGGTTGACCACGGAGCCGTGTGTGGCGCAGTGGCAGTGGCTGGTGGCTTTCTTTCCCCCTACTCCTGCTGCGGAAGGGGAGGAGAGGGGAGGAAGCAGCCCTGCGGCAGGAGGAGGAGAAGGAGGTGGTGGTGGTTGATCCCTGGAGAGGAGGAGCTGCCAGCCATTGAAGCTGCTCTGTAGCCGCAGCTGCTTTCAGCTCTGCCCCTTGGCTCTTCTTGGTGTCCCCGTGCCATACACACACACGTCATGTGCGTGTAATACGGTCATATACCCCACAAATCTTCTGCTCATGTTGGTGCCTCTGAGTGTGAAGAAGAGGCGTGGCCAGCTTGAGCCAGGGTTTGTTTGCTTTGCTTTGAGGAGGACATTGGTACCTCAGGTTACAGACGCTTCAGGTACAGACGCTTCAGGTTACAGACTCCGCTAACCCAGAAATAGTGCCACGGGTTAAGAACTTTGCTTCAGGATGAGAACAGAAATCGTGCTCCGGTGGCGCGGCAGCAGCAGGAGGCCCCATTAGCTAAAGTGGTGCTTCGGGTTAAGAACAGACCTCCGGAACGTATTAAGTACATAACCAGAGGTACCACTGTACATGGAAAAACACTGCTCTAAAAAGAATATGTTGATATGCGTGGATTAAGTATGTAAAGTACAAGTGAGAACAATAATTAGAAATGGCTACAAGAGATTATATTATCCAAAGAATGCAATGATAGTATTTAAACTTGAGCTAAAGGAAGTCGAGTCGTGGTGGAGGAAAGTCACGGGGGTACGTAGGGTTTATGTTTGCAATGTAGGGTGTACATGTATTTTCTTCAGTTTAATTTTGTTTTAGTATTTGTTTATTTTATTTCAGTGTTCTGTATCATTTATTAAGAAATTTTAAAAGAAGAGGAGGAGGCGTGGCCAGCTTGAGCCAGGGTTTGTTTGGTTTGCGTGCTCATCTGACGGCTCGGAGCAACGTGCGGAAAGGCCAAAGTGTGCCATTTCTTTTTCATGCAGCTGCTTCTGACGAAAGCCGTTGTGGCCTGTGCATTGTGAACTTCGAAAGCTCTGCCTTCTCTTTTAAAAGAAAGGGTAGCTTGTTATCTGCTGTACAGGATAATATAGCAGCTGGCCTGTAAAGCTGAGCTAACCTTATAAAACCAAGCTAACCTTAAACCTCTCCTGCACACGGAGGGGACAATGAGGCAACAAAGGAGATACTGTAGTTCCATCCTGGAAAGGACATTCCCATTGTTTTCTTCGTTGCAATGGCATTGTGATTCCACCGCAATTAAGGCAAATTGAGTTAAAATGCCATTGGAGACAGTGAAGTTAAAAAAGAAGCCTGTGTTTCTAAGTTAGCAGGTGGAATTGCTGATTTCTTCCTTCCTTATGGAGTCGGTGGGAGGAGATAAGGAATCTAAACCATAAATGATTGCTTTGTTGTTGCAGTTTCCACTGATGATGACTTTGCTCTTAAGTTTCAGTCTGTCACATTTTACATGCTAAGTTGTACAGTCAAAAAAATCATACTATATATTTTTTTAAAAAAAAGGGAGAGAGAGGAAAAAATTAAGAGGTCTTTCCCCATCCTTCAAAAAATTAAGCATGCGTGGAGCTGTTTGTAGATCAGATGTGCTGATTCCGCCTGTGCAATTACTCTGAACCATGGGTAGGCAAACGGATCCGGCCCAGTCGCCTTCTAAATCCAGCCTGCGGACAGTCCGGGAATCAGTGTGTTTTTACATGAGTAGAATGTGCCCTTTATTTAAAATGCATCTCTGGGTTATTAGTGGGGCATAGGAATTCGTTCATTCCTCCCCCCCAAAAAATATAGTCCAGCCCCCCACAAGATCTGAGGGACAGTTTGCTGACACCTGCGAACCTTCGCTCAGAACTCAAACCTGTTTTGTATCTTGACAGTTTCAAAGCTGACACCATCCAAATGGCTGAAGTCCCACAGCGTTTCTGGTATCCTTCCAGATTAGTCTAGTGCCTGTTCCCAGACAAAAGAAGTTCCCAAACCCAAAATGTTAGATTTTGAAATCTGCTGCTAATACAATAACAAGACCTCAGCCAGCATTTTGACTTCTATGCTCCCTATGGTTCTATTTTCATCTGTAACCATGGCCAGGTTTATTATTTATTACCATTATTATTATTATTAATTACAAGGCAGTTTACAGATAAACACAGAAAATCACTATAAACACAGAAAAAACAACCATTAAAAACAATTAAACATTAACAGAATTAAAACTACATACAGATATTAAAAAGTCTTGTTTCAGACATACCAATAATTACAATAAAAACAGCATGGCGCCATTAAAAGCCGTCAGTTCTCAAAACAGTTGATCCACAGGTCATTTTAGGAAATGGGCTGCAAGTGTATTTGGACAAATGTGATTTAAGTTGCATTTGCTGCGGAGATCGAACTCAGTAGGAATTACTTTTAAATAAACATTTATAGGATTATACCTTTAAGCTGCAGTCCTGAACGCTTTTTACTACATGCTAAGTTCTGCTGAAGAAAGTGTCAGATTATGTAAATGTGTAGGATTATAGTGTCATTTATATTTACATTTTGCTTTTGACAGCTTTTTAATTATTCTGCCATGCTCAGGAGCAGCCCATAAATTTCCCACCTGTGATTGCAGGGTTTGTGCAGAACAGTCGCTGGGAATAAAATACCATTTGAGGAATCGGTTTGCTGGGCTTCCACCCATGGGCACCCACCCATTGAGTGCCCTGTGCCCCACTTGCTGATATCGCCCCTTGACCTGATACCAACATTTTATTTAGGCCCACAAATCTTGATTTGCCTTCCTAGCCAAGCCAGATCCTTGCAGTAGGCAAGACCCAACCTGCCTCCTGGCACGAGACATCTGCCTCTGCGCGAGATCTGGGACAATCCACATTTTGGAGCCTGGCATTATTTGCCGGATTGTCCCGACAGTGGAGCCAGGAAGAACGAACAGAGGCGATTCCTGCCCTCTTCAGTTGGCGGAACGTGAGACTCTTAATCTCAGGGTTATGGATTTGGGCCCCACATGGGGCGAAGGATTCCCACATTACAGGGGGTTGGACTAGATCAGGGCTGGCCAACTCCCAAGAGACTGTGATCTACTCACAGAGTTAAAAACTGGCAGTGATCTACCCCCTTTTGGGGGGTTCAGGTCAAAGTTGTTGAGCTTTTATTAGGAATTAAGGCACTGTTTGGGGGGGTTCAAGTCAAAGTTGTCGAGCTTTTGTTGGGGGGCAGCCAGTGATCTACCACAGATGTCCAGTGGTCTACTGGTAGATCACGATCTACCTGTTGGACATGAATTCTTGTGGTCCCTTCCAACTCTACGATTCCAAGATTCTCCATATGGTTATTTGGAGGCACTCCAAATACCCGAATTGCAGGCCCCTGTTTTTCTCTCCAGCTTGCAGTGAATCCTATCTTGGGGAACATACATTAGGAACTCCATCTGGGATGCGGGTGGCACTGTGGGTTAAACCACAGAGCCTAGGACTTGCCGATCAGAAGGTTGGTGGTTCGGGTCCCCGCAACTGGGTGAGCTCCCGTTGCTCTGTCCCTGCTCCTGCCAACCTAGCAGTTCGAAAGCACGTCAAAGTGCAAGTAGATAAATAGGTACCACTCCAGCGGGAAGGTAAACGGCGTTTCCGTGCACTGCTCTGGTTCACCAGAAGCGGCTTAGTCATGCTGGCCACATGACCCAGAAGCTGTACACTGGCCAATAAAGCGAGATGAGTGCCACAACCCCAGAGTCGTCTGCGACTGGACCTAATGGTCAGGGGTCCCTTTACCTTTACCTTTATTCTCCATCTAGCTGATTATTGTCTACACTAATTGGCAGCAGATCTCCAAGATTTCAGAGGTGGGTCTTTCCCAGCCCTACCTAGAGAGGCTAGGAATTGAACCAGGAAATCAGCTGCCCTGTCACTAAGCTATGTCCGCAAGCTGAGGAGGAAAGCTAAGGCTTACCATGAGCTAGTGGAATTGTTGGCTGCTGCTAAAGACTACAGCGGGTGGCACTGTGGTCTAAACCACTGAGCCTCTTGGGCTTGCCGATCAGAAGGTCTGCGGTTTGAATCCTGGCGACGGGGTGATCTCCCATTGCTCTGACCCAGCTTCTGCCAACCTAGCAGTTTGAAAGCACACCAGTGCAAGTAGATAAATAGGCACCATTGCGGCGGGAAGGTAAACAGCGTTTCCGTGCACTCTGGTTTCCGTCACGGTGTCTTGTTGTGCCAGAAGCGGTTTAGTCATGCCAGCCACATGACCCGGAAAGCTGTCTGTGGACAAACGCCGGCTCCCTTGGTCTGAAAGCAAGATGAGCACCGCAACCCTATTTGACTGGACTTAACCGTCCAGGGATCCTTTACCTTTTTACCTGAAAGACTACAGAAATCTGTTATGGGTTGGAACTGTTACTTTATAAACTATTATTAAAAGGCGAAAGATTTATACGATCTGAAGAGAAACCAGAGTATCTTTAACACCTTCTGGGTATTGTCGACCAGAAGGTGTTAAAGAAGGACCGAACATTTTTTATGTATGCAACAACGGCAGCAAGGATACTCATCGCTAAGAATTGGAAAACTCAAGATCTACCCACACTGGAAGAGTGGCAGATGCAGCTGATGGACTATATGCAACTGGCCGAGATGACTGGTAGAATCCGTGACCTGGGAGAAGAGAGGGTCGAGGAGGACTGGAGGAAATTTAAGATCTATTTACAAAAATATTGTAATTTGGTTGAATGCTAAGAAGGATGCTAGATCATAAATAATTGCCTACCATTGAATTAGATCTGATTTTGACGCTAAGTGAGATTAAGGAAAATACAAATTTTTTGGAGAATTGCTAGATATTATTTAAACGAGTGGAGATAAGATTGTAAACAAGAGGGTAATTTGCTTGAAAAATTTCTTTTATGTAATGATGTAAGTGGGAGCGGGAGATGTGAGGGAGTCCAAAGATGTAACAAAATTATGTTACGATATAAGTAATGTTGTTTAATATTTACGTATTTGTATTTAAAAAAACCTTAATAAATCTGCATATATATATATATATATATATATATATATATATATATATATACACTAGCGAGCATTAGAAGGCCGCTCTTGGGAGTCAAAGTGCATTGCTTGTAACCTGTGTAGTTCATTGGAGTAAATATTACCCTTCTCCAGTATCCAGTGCAGGCAGACTGGCTCCCGCATTCCATTAGGGGCGAACACCTTGCTGTCCACATAATCAATGGAATGTTCTTTTTAAAAAATAAAAACCAAACCCCAAAGCAGCAACTTAGCTTAATTAGTTCCACAAATGTAAGCTTTCCTCACTGATTGGTTTTTGCTTTGCAGTTGATGCTCCTGGCTTGAGTTCAAGTGGTCTGCTGTGTCCCTGCCTGCTTTTAGGAAGTTGAGAGGCTCCTTTGCCCCTCGTATAACTTCAAGGAGGTGCTTTCCAAGATCAAATCCAGAGACCTAGCTTCAGGAGGGAAGAAAAAAATCTAATTAGAGTGGAACACGGCTATGCACTTTAGGGCCGTACAAAAGCCCAATTAAACAACATTCTTTCTTTTATCGGGTAGGGCAGGTTGGGCTTTGGTGATGGATGTGAAAAGCAATACTTTTTTTTACCTCTTTAAAAGTGTGCTGGTTTTTTTAACCGTTTCAGGAGCAGGTAATAAGCTTTTAGGTGGTTTATGTCTGTAGCTGAGTGAAAAAGCCATAAAGTGCCTTTCCCCCTTAAAAATTAAACCCTAAAAGGCCAATAAAGGATAGGGGGAAGAATGTGAGAAATGGAGACTTGGAGCAAAGGTCTTCTCTTAATCCTTTTACATTTATGTGAGTCTGGCGTTCCCAAGCTGCTCTTTTACCAAGGCTAATTCTAAGTACTCTTTCTTTCTCTTTCTGGGAAGATGCTGTTCGGATGAAGCCTAGCTACCTCTCCGCCTGGCTAAATGGTACTTGGGCAATCACAATTTTTATGTGACAGATTTCCCCACAAAGTCATCCTTCTGCTAAAGTTCAGTTTGCAGGATCCCAGAAATTGCCTGCATCAGGGACCCCTCCTGCAAGACAAACATCCTGAGCTTTTTGTGTGGCTGAAATGAAGAATAGGGTAATGTCAAGCTCAAAACTGCCCTTAGGTTGCTGCCTTTTGGCCTTTGCTGTTTGTGGACTTCCAGTTAAAGGTAAAGGTACCCCTGCCCATACGGGCCAGTCTTGACAGACTCTGGGGTTGTGCGCCCATCTCACTTAAGAGGCCAGGGGCCAGCGCTGTCCGGAGACACTTCCGGGTCACGTGGCCAGCGTGACATCGCTGCTCTGGCGAGCCAGAGCCGCACACGGAAACGCCGTTTACCTTCCCGCTGGTAAGCGGTCCCTATTTATCTACTTGCACCCGGAGGTGCTTTCGAACTGCTAGGTTGGCAGGCGCTGGGACCGAGCAGCGGGAGCGCACCCTGCCGCAGGGATTCGAACCGCCAACCTTTCGATCGGCAAGCCCTAGGCGCTGAGGCTTTAACCCACAGCGCCACCTGCGTCCCTCATGGACTTCCAGTTAGTTTTTCAGTAATGCAGGAGGACCAGGCAACTGAAGCATCACCCCGCCTGGTCCTCAGCCCTTGAAGACTCTGACACTACCAGAGTCCCTTTGGAATAAATTAATTGGCAACTTCCCTTCACCCCCCTTAACCGAGAGAGGGGTTGGATCCTGCAGCCATTTCATGCAATTTTCAGGTTCGCCTTCATAAGCGCTGCACTTAAAACATGTGCGTGCACACACAAATGTCTTATTTGGATTTCTGTATGGATTTGGAGCACTGTTTCCATGCCCATATGCCACAATCACAACATTTATTATTATGCTCCTGCAGACAAGAGATTAAGGGCCACTTCTTGGCTTCCATCCTGCCTCTTGCAGATGACTGGTGATTTTTAGATAACTGTCCAAACCATGGCCAGGTCAGCAAATGGCTAACAGCATAAAGCAGGCTAGTAAAATTTAGATGCACCAAACTGACAGTCTAATTTATAGAGGCTCAGCTTCCTTGAATAGATGTGGCCTCTGTTGCAGACAGCATGTGCACCGTTTATTGGCAATATCATTTGCAAAGCCATGGCTGTTTCTCTCTGGATCTAGCCCAATTGTTGCAAAATCTGTTTGGGACTATCAAGGAGACAACAAGGGAACGCAGGATAACCCAATAGCACGGCTGCCGTAACAAAACCATCTCCCAAATACAGTGTCCTAATTCGAAGCAGCAAATTCGTTTGGCAACAAGTTTACTAGCATGCCAATATTCAGATATGATCCTCGTTAATCGTACCCACAGGCGTCATTTTCCCCCTTGCGGTTGATGTAGACATTGGCAGGAACAGTGCCAGCAGCCATTAACCACTGTCTGGGCTTGTTGGCAATATCAGAGAGGCTGGTAGAGATGGTGGCTGAATCAAGTTTTGGCGAAGGCAAATAAGAAGCAACATTTATAAAATTAATAAAATTATAAAAAAGTTTTTCTCCCTCCCTCACTAATGTATAAGTCATGGACAGCCAGTAAACTGCTCTGTGTAAGGAACAGTGGAATAATATTACAGTGGTACCTCAGGTTAAGTATTTAATTCGTTCCTGAGGTCTGTTCTTAACCTGAAACTGTTCTTAACCTGAAGCACCACTTTAGCTAATGGGGCCTCCTGCTGCTGCCGCGCCGCCGGAGCCTGATTTCTGTTCTTATCCTGAAGCAAAGTTCTTAACCTGAAGCACTATTTCTGGGTTAGCAGAGTGTGTAACTTGAAGCGTATGTAACCTGAAGCATATGTAACCTGAGGTACCACTGTAATCTTAAGACGAGGATGAGGTTTTTCCAGTCCAGTTATTGAGCCAAATTTGACTCGGAAGTTTGATTTCCATTCACTTCCTTTATATTAAATTCTAAATGCTACTTAGGAGTGCAAAAGGGCTTTCAAAAACCAATGTATAGTATAACAACACACACACACACACACACACAAATGCTATGAAATGAGAGTAACGCATGCTATTAAAAATGGTGTTTTATATTTTAGGGAGTTGCAACCAGTCTTTCAATAAAATTCCCAGGATGGCTTACAAAATTTAAAAGCACAATAAAACAAATGTAAAACATTCAAATTAACACTAATAATAATAATAATGGAGACCAGTTCCCCCAGGTTTCTGATGGTAACTAGCAATCTTGAAGGTCAGGTGTGTGTTTTTTTCCAGATGGCTTGGAAAAGCAAATGAAATCCTTGCACTGGATTCTGGAGAATGTGGACTTCTTAACGAATGCCAGGTTGTTCTGGTTTTTTAGAAGCTGCTGAAGAGCCCAGCCTTTTTACTGGAAGTGCTTAGTTTAGAATTGCTTCCAGCTAATTATTGAACTTAAGGGATTGTGTCAGCAGCTGCTGCTGCTTTTTCTGGGATTGCAGCGTTCGGCTTCTTCATAGACGGAGTTGATCTCCGCAGAAACTCGTCACCGTTTTATAATGTTCTTGTTGCATACAAACCCTCCGTTCCAATTACGAAGCAAGTTGTGTGTGTGTCTTTTGTGTCACCCATGCTTCCGGGCATCCTTGTTAAAGCCTGCTGCACAATGTACTGTTTCTAGTGATCCGAGATAAGCTTCCACTTAAGACATGCCAGGATTTTTAGATTAGTGCAGGAACAGCAGGAATAGGCAGTTGTTTGGGGAGGAACGCAACTGCTGAAAGCTGCTTTCAGATAACGGCCCCTTAACATGCCCTGGGGATTTTTAAAACCATTTTAAAATCCACCTGTGGATAAAATAGCCCATTGCAAATATTATTTCCACGTTGAACCTCAGCTGTGGGGAATCTTCGAGGGCCGAGATGGGGGAACCTTTGGCCCTTGAGATGCCAAAGCATAATAATTATCATCCTGCCTGAGCTGAGTGTGGCCTCAAAACATGCCCACCTGTGCCTGTTCATTGTGAGGAGAGATCCACAGTGGTGGATCAGGCAATATCTGGTTTTCAACATTGCAATGTATCACCAGCTAAACGCTGCAATACGCTGATATATCATGATGTCTGAAAGAAGGATGGAGCTATGTAGAAGCATTGACTGGCTTCACGGTTTTTCCCACATTGCGATTTTTGCATAGTTCTCCCTCCCTCCCTCCCTCCCCCCCCCCCTCTCTCTCTCTCTCACACACACACACACACACACACGAGAGAGAGAGAGAGAGAGAGAGAGAGAGGATTCACAATGCAGTGGTACCTCGGGTTACAAATTCCGCTAACCTGGAAGTACCATATTTTTTGCTCTATAAAACGCACCAGACCACAAGATGCACCTAGTTTTTGGAGGAGGAAAACAAGAAAAAAAATATTCTGAATCTCAGAAGCCAGAACAGCAAGAGGGATCACTGCGCAGTGAAAGCAGCAATCCCTCTTGCTGTTCTGGCTTCTGGAATAGCTGCGCAGCCTGCATTCACTTCATAAGACGCACACACATTTCCCCTTACTTTTTAGGAGGGGAAATGTGAGTCTTATAGAGCAAAAAATAAGGTAGTTGTTCCGGGTTGCGAACTTTGCCCCAGGATGAGAACGGAAATCGCGGCGTGGTGGCCGCAGGAGGCTCCATTAGCGAAAGTGCACCTCAGGTTAAGAACTGTTTCGGGTTAAGAACGGAACTCCGGAACGAATTAAGTTCATAACCAGAGGTACCACTGTGTACTGCCGAGTCAAAAATTATAAAACTGATATCAGGATATGGACTTCAAAATGGTTTTGGACAATATATTGATATACCCAGTGCTTTTTCTTCCTTAAAAAAAGTGTTTAGGGGTACTCAAGAAAACCGCCATTTTATAGTTCAAATTGGGAGAAATATAAATACAGTAAATGGACAAAAGTGCAAAGATTCACAAAATGTTTATGGGTATGCATACCCCCATAATTTTTTTTACTGAAGATGCTTTTAAGAATACTAGCGTTCCTTGTATGCAGGTATCAGACGAAGAACTTGGAAGAATGGCACACGCAGAAAATAAGACAAGGATTCCAGGATAATTGTATTTCCTGATCAATCTGCTGGACTTTAATTTCTCATAATATGTTTTGTTTATATGATAAGTTGGTCTATAGAACCATATATTTTGATACGATCTGTTGAATCCCATTTAATAAGAATTTACATAGTTACATACAGCCTGTTACATTGCTTGTGTTGCTATCCCTGGATTAGGCAAGGCTTCTTGCTTGGTATCGGTGTCGACATGCGATAGCGTTCTGGAAACCAAACCCATGTCACAGTTTAAGAAGATGACAACTTGAATGCTTGCTTTGGTATTTTTCATGCCCCGGTGGTGTGAAACTGCTTCATTTCATCTTCCCATTAATAGGAGAATTAGTGCGATGAAGCTGGCAGAGGGATGTGGCGGATCAAAACCAAGCAGGTAGGGTTACTTATTACCCGTCGGCGATCTTGTGTTGAAATCTCCTTGCTTGTTTGTCGATATTGTTCATGGCCTATCGAAGGATGTGGCATGCAGGTCTGCAGCAGCCCAGAACCAGGAAATCCTCTATGTGCAACTTGAGGCCTGGTATCCAATAGTTGTTTCCAACCTCTCCATCTCTCGGATTTCTCGTTTTAGGAAAGTCTTCCTAGATCTAAGTCTCGTGCAGTTGTATTGCCTCTGTGTATGCACAGAGTTATTAGAGGCACATTGCAGGTTTGCAACTGAGAGTAGCACTGTGTCGATTTCAGGACCAGGAAAAGAGCTGCCTGCTTGAGTAGAGAGCTTATGGTTGCCACTTCTGGGAATTTTTTCCTCATGCTGTCATAAATTTGCTACCTGCCCCTGTGTGAGGAGTCCCAGCATGCAGAGTCTTGCACATGGATGTGTGGGAGTTGGGGAACAGCATAAGCGCCAAGCGATGTGATTGAGTCGAGTCGGAGAGACATGGAGGATCATGTGATTTGCATGTTTTAAATGAAAAAGGAGGTATGGACTAATCCAGACACAAATTGAGTAGATCTGGCCAAGTGCTGATTGCAGAGGATAAAAAGGATGCGGCTGATAAATAAGCTATATAACTGAATCATCCTCTAAGTTATTAGTCACATACTCTGGAATGTGGTGATAAACAAGGATGAAAGGAATTGGTTTGTGTGAGATCAGGTATTCTAAGTTTGTTTTGTTGTAGAGGTTTCTTTGATTGTGGGTTTCTTTGGGGGGGGTTATTGGAACTTGAATGGGCTTTTCTTGCTTTTTTTAATTACAGTGGTGCCCCGCAAGACGAATACCTCGCAAGACGGAAAACCCGCTAGACGAAAGGGTTTTCCGTTTTGGAGGTGTTTCGCAAAACGAATTTCCTATGGGCTTGCTTCGCAAGACGAAAATGTCTTGCGAGTTCCTGCGGGGTTTTTTTTCCTCCTCCCCCCCTTTTTCTAAGCCGCTAAGCCGCTTATCAGCTAATCCGCTAAGCCGCTTAACAGCTGATCCGCTAAGCCGCTTATCAGCTGATCCGCTAAGCCGCTAAGCCGCTTAACAGCTGATCCGCTAAGCCGCTTATCAGCTGATCCGCTAAGCCCCTAAGCCGCTTATCAGCTGATCTGCTAAGCCCCTATGCCGCTAATAGCGCTAAGCCGCTAAGCCGCTAATGGGCTTGCTTCGCAAGACGAAAAAACCGCAAGACGAAGAGACTCGCGGAACGGATTCTTTTCGTCTTGCGAGGCACCACTGTAATTTGTATTTGAGCATTATAAGGATTTCATTATAAGGATTTAAGAGTCTGTGATTCTAAACGCACAGATGTACCATCTGGGAAGGCAAGCAACCGAAAGTAGCCCAGCTCGATATTGGAATGCCAAATTACCAAGGCTAAGGAATTATATTACCATGCTGGGGAAATCCAGCCTTGAATGACTGTAATAAATTTATTAGAAGCTCAGAATAGATGACTTTGGTTGGTAGAGTAAAAAGGTAGTTAATTGATGAGGGCTGTTTTTTAATTGGCAAAGGTAAATGTTGCTCAGCCGTGCTGAGTAACATTTTGGAGGCTGTTCTCAGTGCCGGCCCTATCTTTAGGCAGGGTGAAGCAAGTGCCCGCAAACCAGTTGCTCCTCCTCAGTTCCCTGAGCAAACCCTTCTGCTGGAGAATGAAGCTGTTTGTGTCGCAGTTCTTGTCCTGCATCTCTGCTTTGATCAGGGGCATCTGAGGACATCGTAGTGTTCCCAGCGCTGAAGGAAGAGTCATTTTCCATTTGGCTTCTGCATATGGATTTGTAGCAGGAAGGAGAGCATCTTGGGGCCCATCCTGGCTATTCTGGTTCTGGCTTAATAACTATAACCATAACAGACAAAGGTATAACTTAAGTTTGCACTACCTAGCACTCTCTTTCCCACGCCAAACAGCCTCCTTTTACAAACCCGCTTGTTCAGATTAAGTTTGCATTGTGTCAGATTCCTCCTGAAACCTCTCACACACAAAAAAAGGTATTATGTCGAGGCGGGTTAGGGACTGCCAAATCTGATGCCGTGTTTTACATCCGTGTTGTGGGAAGTGGATATATTTAGATTATTTTCTCCCAACTTAATAGTAGGTTACTCCGGCAAAAATGACAAGTCTGTACACAACTAAATTGTAGGTTAGCGCTCCTAAGTGGGTTTTGGGAGAATTTTGTTGGGGAACGGACGTTGAGCAAACTTGTATTGGAGACTGGATTCATGGCACAGTCTCTTTCTGTGCCCTCCTTCCAAACATTACAGGTCATGGGGTCTATCAGTACTTGAGAAACATTCTCTCACTGCAATGATGGTCACTAGGATTTGAGACGAACCCTATCCCCGTGGAAACTGCTGGGAAGCTCGGTTTTTTGTGTGAAGTGCAGGATTACGGCAGCCAACAGCTCGTGCCAATTATGACACCGCAGCCCCGCAAGAGTAACCCAGGCGTGGAGGACAGAAAGTCCCCCCCAGGGGAACCAGCAGTGTTCTCAATCCAGACTCGAGCTGTAAATGCTTAAGAGGGATTCCTTTGAACTCTGAGATACCATTTCTCTTTGACAAAAGCTGTCAGAGGAAGCGTTGAACCAGCGGAGCGTTGCTTTCTGCACTTCCTCTCTCAAAGTTTCTTTAATGAGCGCTGCGTGGATATATATATGGTAGATTTGCAGCACCTCCAGCTTAAAAAGAATGATTTTGAGGCAGGATTTTACCGCATGCCAGCAAATCCATGTTGTGCAATCCGAGCAGATTTGGAGATTTTGCCCAACAAATCTAGTCCCCCCAAATGTTAAGTTGTTGGTGAACATATCAGACGACACAACGATTCTTCAAACAGCTCTTGTTTATTCACAGGCCAGAACAGAACTGAACTGAAGGGTTCAGCCAGCCTGCTTATATAGAGCTCCCCTAGAACGCAACAGTAACCATTTTATGTAACTATCCAATCACTGAACGTCACTTTCAATCCCTTATTTGCATATGTGGACCTGAGTGAAAACTATCTACAGTATCCCCCTGCTGGCCCAGGGTGAGAACTTCAGTACATAACACAAAATATCAATTTCCCCATAGGGAAATTGGCAGGAACATGCAGCGGAAAGTGTGGGATAATGGTGTGACAGAATGCTGTCTAACCTCCCTGCAAACAAATCAGGATGAATGTTCAAGAAAAAGGTCCTTTGGAAGCATCCAGACTCCCTTGTGTGAAATCCAGGATACGGAGTTACATTTTGGGGTGTGAAAAGGAGGCAGAAAGGAGTCCTTTGGCCAAGACAGGTGGGAATTGCAAGTAGCAGAGGCTCTTCTATTTGGGGAAATGGGACGCTATTCCACCAACCCCTGTACCTACCTGGTTTCTTATTTACAACTACTCCAGAGGTTGTAAGCTGGCTGACAGCTTCCTCCTAATTAGGCTCAGTGGGAGCCTATGGTTGAACTCAATAGGGAGGACAGTGGTGGCAAAATTAAAATCGGTTGTTTATCTAGGGGGGAAAGTGCTGGAACTCACCGCCTCAAGTTGCCAACCCAGACACCGACACCATCTTGAAACCAAAATCATGTGCCAAGATGCCGGGTTACACCATCTTATAGGGAGATTCGGCACCTTCGCTCCTTAGCGGGGAGCAAGATGCACACATACTGTTCCTTGCCTTGGCCTGCTCTCCTCCAGTCATACAAAACGCTCAGATCGGTGCGTCGCAAATAGTTTGAGTAACACAGTTAGCACAACCCTTCCGAGACGGCTGTGTTGCCCACATTTGCCTATTGGCTGGCTGCTTCCTTTTTTTATTGGCTCCGGAGCCCCCTACCCACCCCAAATGCCCATGTCTTGCTGTTTCTGATTGGTAAAACCATCCCACTTTCCTTGTCGAATTTTCCTGCAGCCCGTCGCCTTTTGGGGGGTTGGCTCAGAAGGGCCTTACATCCTCCACTGGGCGCCCGTGTCTGATCTGGCAGTGATAATTTTGCCTTATTTGTTTTTTACGTGAATGGGCTGCCTAGCGACATTGACTATCTCGCTGTGTCTTGTGGTGCTGGCGTCGTCAACACTTCCCACCATGCTCTGGGGCACGTACACTCAAGGCACAAGATGGCGGCACAAGGCAGGTGACAGAACTGTGTTCCGGCACATTCCAGCAGGAAAAAAGCGCCAGCTATGGCTCTTTCTACTGTTGGCCTCCTTGCCTTGCATCCTGCTAGTCCAAATAGTCACTAGTCACCACTGAGTGTGAGTTCTGCTGAGCCCCACCTCAATATACTCTCTAGACCCCTTGGGATCTAGAAGTGGCTTATCACAGACTTCTGTTAGGTTAAGCTGTTACATTTAACAGCCAAGGTCTGTCCTCCTTTGCCAGTTTATATCCATTGCGGAAATGATCACTCTATAACGGATGAATGCTCTTTTGGCTCTGCAAAAACCCAAAAAACCAAACTAGGATTTGCTAAATGTCTGGTAAAATCAGCTCAGCTCTTGTAGAAATCAGAGCTTCTCGCCTTCTACCCAGTATTTTATTTTTTAGTATTTAGCCTCGGTGCCAGTGAATGGAACACTTCAAATATCGGTCTATTTAAACTAGTGGAGATCGAATTGCCATTGAGCAGACGGATTTAAAAAAGCACACCTTCTCCTTTATCTCTAATAAATAATTGGCAGTGTAGAGTAAATGTTTGCTAAGAGTGAGTTTTCTCAACGTGGGTTCATCTTCACTTTGGAGATGTGGATGGATCCTCTCGTTTTATATATTCTGGTCAGCTTTGCCATTCTTATTACAGTGGTACCTCGGGTTCAGTACTTAATTAGTTCCGGAGGTCTGTACTTAACCTGAAACTGTTCTTAACCTGAAGCACCACTTTAGCTAATGGGGCCTCCCGCTGCCGCCGCGCTGCCGGAGCACGATTTCTGTTCTCAACCTGAAGCAAAGTTCTTAACCTGAAGCACTATTTCTGGGTTAGCGGAGTCTGTAACCTGAAGCGTATGTAACCCGAGGTACCACTGTATATGTTGTCTATGCCACTGCGCTGCCTCCATCTGCATTTTCCGAAACTTCAGAGCAAGGAGAAACCTATCTCATCTGGATTTAAATGGGAGGCAAAGTGGGCTACGAACAAAAGGTTAAGAAGCAAACATTACTTTGGCAATAAATTCTTATCTGTCAAGGAGTGGGGGCTGTTGTTGGCTGAATTCTTGAATGCCTCATCTGTTCTGCCCCTCCTAATTGAAGGTTGAACGAGGCTTAAACGTCTAGCATAAAAGGTCTTAATTTATCCCTCTCGAAACTGACTCAAGCTCGTTCGCCAAGCAATACACGTGCCACTACAATAGCTGCCTTCTATTGCTGGAGGAATGAGGTACTAGGTCGTACATGGTTTTTTTGAATAATGGCATATATTGTTTTACGGTCTGCAGCTTGACATAATTGTTGCTCCTGTCCCTCTCTACCATGTTCACTATGTGCTTCTGAATCTCCAGTGATGGTAGAGGAAAGGTTACAGTGGTACCTTGCTTTAAGAACAGCTTAGTTTGCGAACAACTTGGATTAAGAACGCTGCAAACCTGGAAGTAGGTGTTTTGGTTTGTGAACTTTGCCTTGGTTTAAGAACATGTTTCGCTTCCTGTTGAGTGTGTTCCATTTGTAAATTGAGACCCCCGCTGCTATGGGAAAGCGCACCTTGGTTTAAGAATGCTTTGGTTTAAGAACGGACTTCCAGAATGGATTAAGTTCGTAAACCAAGGTACCACTGTACATAATAAAAACAAGAACACAAACACATTCAAATGGATGTTAAATCAGCCAAGCACATTCAATTAGGATGCTAATCAGCCCAAGGCATGGTTGCAGAGAAACATTTCCACCTAGCGCCTTAAGCTATATCATGAAGGCACCAGGCGGACTTCCTTAGGCAGAGCATTCCTCAAACGGGAGCCACCACAGAAAAGGCCCCGTTCTTCTGTTGCCACCCTCCAGACCTTTCATGGAGGAGACACACGAAGAAGGACCCCAGAGGATGATTTCAGGGCCTGGGTAGGTTCATATGTGGAGAGGCAGGCCTTGAGGCATTGCGGTCCTGAGCTGTTTAAGGCTTTACAGGTCAGAAGCAACACTTTTGAACTGGGCTCCAAAACTAATTGGCAGCCAGTGCAGTCGAGCCAGGATTTGCGTTATATGCTCAAACTGCCTTGCCCTGGTGAGCAACCTGGCCACTGAATTCTGCAGCAACTTAAGTGTCCGAATCATCTTCAGAGGCAGCCCCACATATAACACATTGCAGTAATCTAACCTATAAGTTACCAGAACATAGACAACAATGGCTAGGCCAGGGGCCAGCAAACTTTTTCAGCAGGGGGCCAGTCCACTGTCCCTCAGACCTTGTGGGGCCGGACTATATTTTGAAAAAAATATATGAACAATTTCCTATGCCCCACAAATAACCCAGAGATGCATTTTAAATAAAAGCACACATTCTACTCATGTAAAAACACGCTGATTCCTGGACTGTCCGTGGGCCAGATTAGAAGGCGATTGGGCTGCATCTGGCCCCTGGGCTTGAGTTTGCCTACCCATGGGCTAGGCTATCCCTGTCCAGATAGAGGAGAAGCTGGGCCAGCAGAGGACCATTCCGTTGAGCCTCAGGCATGGACTTGGTGCAGACCTTGGCCACCATCTGAGAGACATTGAAACAAAGCTGGCATTCAAGGAAGGAAGAGGTGACTGATACCAACATAATTAGGTCCTGTAGGCTGGCAGTAAGGTTCTGCACAGATCAGGAGCGGTGTTTTTGCTGGAACAATGCAAGAATTCTTGGCATCTTAGAGAGGCGGGAACATGCAAACCCCACAACTTTTCCTGACCGCACTGAGATAGTTGGAAGCAGTTGCAAAGGATCCTAGTTGTTGTTGTTTAGTCGTTTAGTCGTGTCCAACTCTTCTTGACCCCATGGACCAGAGCACGCCAGGCACTCCTGTCTTCCACTGCCTCCCGCAGCTTGGTCAAACTCATGCTGGTAGCTTCAAGAACACTATCCAACCATCTCGTCCTCTGTCATCCCCTTCTCCTTGTGCCCTCCATCTTTCCCAACATCAGGGTCTTTTCCAGAGAGTCTTCTCTTCTCCTGAGGTGGCCAAAGTCTTGGAGTCTCAGCTTCAGGATCTGTCCTTCCAGTGAGCACTCAGGGCTCATTTCTTTCAGAATGGAGAGGTTTGATCTTCTTGCAGTCCATGGGACTCTCCAGAGTCTCCTCCAGCACAATAATTCAAAAGCATCAATTCTTTGGCAACCAGCCTTCTTTATGGTCCAGCTCTCACTTCCATACATCACTACTGGGAAAACCATAGCTTTTACTATACGGACCTTTGTTGGCAAGGTGATGTCTCTACTTTTTAAGATGCTGTCTAGGTTTGTCATTGCTTTTCTCCCAAGAAGCAGGCGTCTTTTAATTTCGTGGCTACTGTCACCATCTGCAGTGATCATGGAGCCCAAGAAAGTAAAATCTCTCACTGCCTCTATTTCTTCCCCTTCTAGGATCTTGATAAGGGACCATAAATCTGTGGCACCATATTCCTTGACGGGGCACTGGTGAAACTGTTTTAACCCCGTGGTTTTGGTGATGTTGGCACACACAAAAACCCAGTCCAATGCCCTTCATTATATTCCCTTTCTCCTCTCTCGTTACGTTAATTGATTGCAGACTTTAGCTTGCAGCCAAATACGTTTCCCAAGTTTGAGGAATTATCTGGGGAACAATCTCAGGGGAAACTGTTGGACCCCAAGTTTGCACAGAGGAAGGCGGAGCGGGGCATTCATGGCATTTTCAGAAAAAAGGCGTTGCTTCTGTGTTGCTTCCTGAGTTGAAAACTTGATCGCAGATGACCGCAGAAAGCCTTGGGAATGATCTCAGAGGCTTTGGTTCACCACAGAATCCCATGAAAGTCAGATGATCATGGACTTTTAAAAATACTTTTCTACACAAGGAGGAAAGAGAGGAGGGGTGCAGTTTTCTAACTGAATGGTTCTCATGTGCCTTTTCCACAGCTGTTGTTTTGATAAAAGCAGTCGAGATCTTTCCAGTCCAACAATTTTCCAGTCCTCAGAAGTTTATCAGAGTTTCTTGGTGACAAGATGAGTAACAGTTGTTGTTGTTTAGTCGTTTAGTCGTGTCCGACTCTTGGTGACCCCATGGACCAGAGCACGCCAGGCACTCCTGTCTTCCACTGCCTCCCGCAGTTTGGTCAGACTCATGTTTGTAGCTTCGAGAACACTGTCCAACCATCTCGTCCCCTGTCGTCCCCTTCTTCTTGTGCCCTCAATCTTTCCCAACATCAGGGTCTTTTCCAGGGAGTCTTCTCTTCTCATGAGGTGGCCAGTAGGGAACCTTTTTATTGAAATACAGTAGGGAACCTTTTTATTGAAATACAGCTTTCCCCTAAAACACATCGTTGTAGTGTTGAATATGTACTTTGAGTTTATGCAGAGCAGTGGCCCAACAGCCTTGCCACACCAACTGATTTAGGAGAGAACATGGAACATGGTCTAGGCAAATCACAAACTAGGAAGCAGTGAGTGGACAAGCCGGGAAGTTGAATGAAACCGGCTACTTCTAGTTTCCAGTTTCTCCTTTCAGTTGACACTCCTCAGCAGACCATCCCCTATTGCCATGGGTGAAATCTCCAAATCATACCTGCATCACAACCAAAATTGCTATATGTGCAAGGCTCTGATGTTGCAAAGACGCCTCTCTTGCACAACCACCTGAAATGAAAACGAAAAGTTAACGTTGGTGGCAGTTGATAGGCTAGCAGTCACTACGGGGCCATTCCTGTGACATAATGAGATACTGATTAGCAGTCCTTATTGTGTTTAATGTGTCAAGATGCATTGGAAAAGGGAGACACTGTAATTTCTGGCTTATTTTTATTGTCCTTATTTTTATAGTTGTTTTTCCAGTCTGTAAACGGGCAGTATAACAGAGTCAGCCTCTTGTCTCTCCATTTCTTAATTGTACTCGGGATGGATAAAAATCAATGTGGTTTTTTATTTATTTATTTAAATCAGGTTTTTTTTCTTTATTTAAATCAGATTTTTTAAATAAAATGCTTTCGGAGGAAACATCTTTCTAAAGATAGTTTTCTGTTTAAGTTACATTATAGTACAAAGGCTGTTCATCAGGAAATAAGGATTTGTTTTAAGTTTTTCATGTATGCTAAGACTCAGTCTAAGTTGTTTTTTTAAAAACAAAAACAAACGTTTAACCACATCAGTTAACAAACATGGATACATATGCTATGTTACTGCTTTAGTTAAATAAATTGTTTAAATTGTTATTAAGAAAATGATTATTTTTCTCCTTCCAATAAAGTACAGCAGAAACGTTGTCCAAATATAAACAATTATTAAAACCTCACAATCATTTCATAATTATCTGTCTATGTATTTCTAATAGTATAACCAAATCAGAAGTTTTTTATATAACTGTAAAAACTACTCTGAATATTTATTATTATTCCAAAAATGAAACCTTCCTCTGGTTGTAAATATTAAGATTATACCAGCAAGAATGAGTCTTTCTTTAAAAGAAAAAAGAAAAAAAGAGAGATTTAAATCAAGTCTTACTAACTAATGATTTAAATCAAGTCTTGCTGACTCGTGATTTAAATTGAGTCCACCCTGATTATACTGTTGATATGCAAGCCACCTTTTGGCATCCTTGGGATGCAGTGAGGTAGCATATATGGGACGAAAATACCGGCAGCCCTCAAATAGTAAAGGTAAAGGGACCCCTGACCATTAGGTCCAGTCGTGACCGACTCTGGGGTTGTGGCGCTCATCTTGCTTTATTGGCCAAGGGAGCCAGCGTACAGCTTCCGGGTCATGTGGCCAGCAGGACTAAGCCGCTTCTGGCAAACCAGAGCAGCACACGGAAACACTGTTTACCTTCCCGCCGCAGCGGTACCTATTTATCTACTTGCACTTTGACGTGCTTTCGAACTGCTAGGTTGGCAGGAGCAGGGACCGAGCAACGGGAGCTCACCCCGTAGCGGGGATTTGAACTGCTGACCTTCTGATTGGCAAGTCCTAGGCTCTGTGGTTTAACCCACAGCACCACCCGCATATATGGGATGAAAATACCGGCAGCCCTCAAGTAGAGCTCAGTTTAATTTAAAGGGTGGGTGGGGAGAAGAGACTGAAGCTTGTCTGGCTATCTGAAGTGCCTTCTTGATATGGGTGTAACTCTGCATAAACCTGTTAAGTAACAACACTTTTACCCCGGTAGACTTGCAGGTAAAGGTAAAAGCAAACAAAAATCAAATGAGTGCATGTCAAATTTACCACCAACTTGCTGATTTTATTCATTTACGTTTTGTCTCTGAACTTTCAGGACCATGAAGTCTCCTGGGAGAACTTTCAGCAGGAAGAGCTAGTGGACCAAAGGACCTCCTGCCGCTGTTGAAGTCCACTTTTACCTTGGATGTACCAGGGTATTCTAGTGCCTGATTGTTTGCTATAAGGAAACTTGAAGACTATAAGACATGTCCATTGCACTCAAACAAGTTTTTAACAAGGACAAGACGTTCCGCCCCAAACGGAAATTTGAACCCGGGACCCAGAGGTTTGAGCTCCACAAACGAGCGCAGGCCTCGCTGAACTCTGGGGTGGACCTGAAAGCAGCTGTGCAGCTGCCTGGTGGAGAAGATCTAAATGACTGGGTAGCAGTTCACGTGGTGGACTTTTTCAACAGGATCAACTTGATCTATGGAACTATCTGTGAGTTCTGCACAGAGAGGACCTGCCCTGTGATGTCGGGGGGCCCAAAATACGAATATCGGTGGCAGGACGATCTGAAGTACAAGAAACCTACGGCGTTGCCAGCACCCCAGTATATGAATCTTTTGATGGACTGGATTGAGGTGCAAATCAACAACGAGGACATATTCCCTACTAGTGTAGGTAAGTTTACACTTGTGTCTTAAGAATCGCATGCCACACAACAGGTTCCTCCGAAGACTTGTCGGATATGGTGTTTGGCTAAACCATCGGCCTACTCTTCAAAATCCCTCGCACATCCCTTATTTGAATCTCCGTTGGGTTTCCAAGTCTCCCCACACCTTGCAAAGCCCACCCAGAGGTGCTCTTTTCAGTCGGCAATTTGGAGGTTTGAACAAAAACCGTGTGGTGGGGTTTGCAAGGCCTAAAGAAGCATGGAAAGCCGGCTTTGAAGGAGAGGCATGTGAGGGATTTTGATGCGGGGGAGCAACACACCTATTGGTCATGTGATGTCACTGTGACACCACATGAGCGACAGATGGGTTGCCTGAAGACCTGTCACAGTTGGTCTACAGGGTTCCAAAAAGCTGGTATAAGGTCTTGGTGCCAGGTGTGCGTGCAGGAGCCAGGGCCTGTTACCAGTAGGACCTTGCAGGACTGGGGCCTTCCTAAGTTTGTTCTGAAGAGGCAAGGTGCGGCCTCACAGGTGAGACCGATTGGTAACTCACAGCGCCTGGTGGCAAGAGCTGGGAAGGCATATAAGGTCAGCATTTTCCTTCAGCTCTTGGCCACAGCAACACACTTCCTGCCTTGGGCTTCTTGCTTCCTGATCCTTGGACCCCTGACTTCGTGACTACTTGCTTCCCAATCCTTGGACCCCTGACTTTGTGACTCCCTGCTTCTTGATCCTTGGACCCCTGACTTCGTGCCTCCTTGCTTCCTGACCCTCGGACCCTTGGCTTCTTGACTCCTGGCTTCTGGACCCCCGTTACTGCTCCCACCCTGCCATCTTGCCCCCGGTCCTGACGTCCCCTGCCAGAACTTTGATCACCCGTGAACTGGACCGTGGCACTTGGTTGATAAAGAGGTGTGGAGAACATGAATGTTTGCCATACTTTGAGGGACATTTTGATTTGTCTCAATACAGTTGTACCTTGGAAGTCAAACATAATCCGTTCTGGAAGTCCCTTCGACTTCCAAAACGTCCAGAAACCGAAGCGCGGCTTCAGATTGGCTGCAGGAAGCTCCTGCAGCCAATCAGAAGCCGCAGAAGCCCTGTGGGATGTTCAGGTTCCAAAAAAAGTTCGCAAACCGGAACAGTCACTTCTGGGTTTGCGGATTTTGGGAGCCAAAAACATTTGAGAACTAAGTTGTTCGAAAACCAAGGTACGACTGTATAAGCATTGTCCAACTGTGGGTTTTGGAGTTTTATGGACCAAGCTACCCTTCCTTTATATGTACTATTAAAGTTTAGTTTTGAGATTTACATGGATATACAGGTGACCCTCAACTTACTCTGGGGTTACAATCTGGGAATAGTGCTGAAAGGCAGTGTTAGAAATCTGCCAGGTCCAAATTTTAAACTAATGTCTATGTAACCTGGCAAAGTGAAGAGTAACCTTACTGATTTATCAGAAATATGTTAGTGTGTTTGGGAGAAGGACGACTCGCAGGTGGGATGTTCATGCCCTTGTGGCTTGTTGGATGGATTTGTTAAGAGACACTTGCAGACAGCAGAAGCTACAAGGAAATGCCAGAAACGTTCTGTTTGTTTGGATGAACAGGTGCAAGCTCTGCTTCCCAGTGATTGCTCTGTTTCTTTTGTTGTGTGTTCATGGGAAAGGCAACAAACTCCCTTGTTAGAAATTAGCCAGGCGCGTTTTGCGACTGGTACCGGTCCAATGGCGACCATTTGTGGATCTCTGGATTGCCAGGTTGGCGACTGGGAAAGCAAACTGTCACTTGGAGAAGGACCTGAAAGATTTTCCTTGAAGCTTGAATTTCTTTTATTTGGGATTGTTTTATTTGACGTTTTAATGTGTTTGTAAACTGTTTTGAGATTTGTTCTTTAAACATACAAAGCAGCATAGAAATGATATGAATAATAATCAAATAGTCAAAAAAAGAGGCGTCTGTGCATTCCATTGTGGCAACCGTAACTTGGGTTTAAGATGCCATTTGGCGATTAGATAATATATCTGAGCTACTTATGGACGTATCAGTGCTTCTGAAAGCAGTAGATGTTACACAAAACCCCATCTTATTCTCAGCAACCAGGACATCTTAGACTAACGAACAGGGCAAAGGCCCCACATGTGAATGTGGGCCTATAAGGGGCAGCAGCAACTCCTCTATATGTGCCTGAACTATTTTGTCGTGAATTTCCTAGTTATTTGCCATACTTAAGATGCTCAAGATAAGCAGGTGTGCATATCTCTACGCAAGAAGGAACATTTTCCAGAATATTATTTGTGGTCTCCATAAGCAATTGCCTGCTTCGTTTTGTTCCTAAATCCCTGTAGTGTCTTTGAGAGAGATGGATTCCTTGCTGCCCCTTTCGGAACGAGTAGCTTTAAGGAACTGTATCTTTCCCAGCCTGCTCCGTCTTGTTCCAGGACAAAAGCCAAGAACAAAGAAATCAATACATGATCTCCTGCCAGCTTCCTCTTCCCTCGAGTCTGTTTCATCTCTGAAGGCAGCAGTAATAGCTAGGGGAAGGAGTTCCTGCATCAGCCTTGGGCAAGCAGGAACAAGAGTGCCACTATTTTAAAAGACATATCTGTAGCATGGGCCTAGCCAGGATTTATGTTTTTTGGGGGGACAGGACGCCCACCTGTCATCATCCTCTGTCTGGCTCTGCTGAGCAGATTCGGAATGAAACATCTCAACAGCAGCTGCTTTGAATTACTTTCTTTTGACTCCCAAGTGCTCAGAAATACCTGTAAAAACCTTCCGTCATTTGAAAACTAGGAAGTTAAGTGAGCATCAGGTAGTACCTCAGTTAATGAGTATATTTTGCAAAATCACAAAGAACACTCCTTTTCCCCATCTTGGTTTTTTTAAAAAATCTAAACTGAAACAAGTTTTATTGGATTTGGTGAAAACCTTTTCAGCACTTCCTTCTCAAATTCCTCCTTTCCCCCATACATACATACATAGTTTTTCCCCCACTGTTCACTAGGTACTTCTCCACCAATTTTACCTAAAAGAAAAGCTACTGGTTTTTTCACAGAAACTACCTCCATCATTCCCCTCACCCCTAACTCATTATAAATCATTTCCCAGAAGTGATCAAGTCACTTGTTAATCATTTCTTTCTTTGGGTAAATGAAACTCCTGTTTATCTTGCAGGAGAATACTGCCGGTGTTCCTTTCACAAGCACAGCCCTGTTGTTGCAAGTGCAAAGATAGAGGCTGGTGAGACTTTCAGATAATGGACTTACAGTGGTACCTCAGTTTACGAACTTAATCCGTTCTGGGAGTCCGTTCTTAAACCAAAACCATTCTTAAACTGAGGCACACTTTCCCTAATGAGGCCTCCCACCGCCAGTGCCCTTCCACCGTTCAGCTTCTGTTCTTAGACCGAGGTAAAAGTCGCAAACTGGGACACCACTTCCGGTTTTGCGGAGTTCGTAAACTGAATCGTTCGTAAACAGGGCTGTTCTTAAACCGAGGTACCACTGTAATTCCTGATTTCACTGAGCTCAATGCGGCGATGACCAGGAAAGTGTTCACTGGAAGAGTGCCCCTCCTGTATCCTCGAAAGGGTGTGCCTTTTTTTTTTTTTTTTTTTTTAGGAAGGAGGGGGCTTGGCATGGAAATATCTGACCCATGACCTGGCATGGCGTCATTTTGGATGCCATAGTAGTTGCGGCCAGGGTGATGGGGCGGCAGAATCTGCCAAATTGGTCTTCAAAGTCTTATACCAAGGAAGTGGCCGTAAAGTTCTCTGTGGGCCATTGGCCTTGGGAATTACAGTGGTACCTCGGGTTACAGGCGCTTCAGGTTACAGGCGCTTCAGGTTACAGACTCCGCTAACCCAGAAATAGTACCTCGGGTTAAGAACTTTGCTTCAGGATAAGAACAGAAATTATGCTGCGGCCGCGGGAGGTCCCATTAGCTAAAGTGGTGCTTCAGGTTAAGAACAGACCTCCAGAACGAATTAAGTTCTTAACTCGTGGTACAACTGTATAAAATGTACAAGTCGTCACCAAATGTGCCTCATCAATCAGGGATAGGGATCTTGTGGCCAATGTGGCAACGAGACATTCCATTTTGACAACCGCACCCTTGGTTTGAGGAGCCACGGCGGCACCTAGCTTACTGCATATCTTGAGTTTCTAATGATTCGAAAAGGTATGAATGAGAAATGACTATCGGGAGTGGCGTTTGAGGGTTAAACCTGCTGTGCTGGTCCCGGGGGGAAGGAACCGTGATCGTAGTCAGAGTTCACAAGATGAGAGGCGAGGTCCGAAACTGGGAGCCGGGCGGGAACAGGAATGCTGGAAGGTCAGAAGCAGGAGGCCGGGCAGGGAACAGGAACACTGGAAGGTCTGAAGCCAACAACGACGTTGCTCCCGCAACCTGGGACCGGGCTGACTGACCTTTATTTTCTTCTAAGGCCAGGGGCGGTCCCGGCCCCCAGGAGCCCCGCCTCCTCTGGCCTTAAGGCGAGCACTCCTCCTGGGAGCAACCAGTTCCCTTCGCCTCTCTGCCCTAAGCCTCTGTAGTTCAGGAGAGGCCGAAGGGTTACTGGGCCCCGGAGGAGGCTCACCTGTAGCCACTGAGTGAGTCCTCAAGCACCTCTGGGGCCAGAAGGGTTTCACCTGGTGCCTGCTCTTGAGGATCTGACACAGGTGCAGGCTCCTCAGAATCTAGGCTTTGCCCCAGTTCAGCCGGCCCTGGAGGCGGGGACTCCTGTGCAGGCTGGGATTCCTCTGGTTCAGCCTCTGAATCGGAATCCCAGGCCATCACACCTGCCCCTGTGGCGAGCCTTGCCCAGTGGGGCATGAGAAACAGCAGGAAGAAGAAGAAGAAGAAGAAGAGTTTGGATTTGATATCCCGCCTTTCACTCCCCTTCAGGAGTCTCAAAGCGGCTAACATTCTCCTTTCCCTTCCTCCCCCACAACAAACACTCTGTGAGGTGAGTGAGGCTGAGAGACTTCAAAGAAGTGTGACTGGCCCAAGGTCACCCAGCAGCTGCATGTGGAGGAGCAGAGACGCGAACCCGGTTCTCCAGATTACAAGACTACCGCTCTTAACCACTACACCACACTGGTGGGTTTCCAAGTCTCCCCACACCTTGCAAAGCCCACCCAGCGGTGCTCTTTTCAGCCTGCAATTTGGAGGGTGAAACAATAACCATGTGTTGGGGTTTGCAAGGCCTAAAGAACCAGACCGATACAGTGGTACCTCGGTTTAAGAACAGTCCGGTTTAAGAACAGTCCGGTTGGTTTACCAACTCCGCAAAACCTGAAATAGTGTCCCGGTTTGAGAAATTTACCTCGGTCTAAGAACGGAAGCCGAACGGTGGAAGGGCACTGGCGGCGGGAGGCCTCATTAGCGAAAGTGCTCCTTGGTTTTAGAACGGTTTTGGGTTGAGAACTGCACTTCCGGAACAGATTAAGTTCATAAACCGAGGTACCATGAAAGTTCCATCTAGCTCAGTGTTCCCTACACGAAATGGCAGGAGCTGTCCAGGCAGAGTCTCTCCTACCTGGTGATGTTGGAGATTTGATGCTGTGACCTTCTGTATGCAAAGCTGGTGACCTGTCCCTGAGGTCAGTTTGCTTCACCTGTCCCTGTTCCTCTTTTCATGGATGTGGCAGCTCCTTTGTCTCTGGAAAAGGACTTACCCTACCCTCGCTGCGGCGGATGGTGTGAGAGGCAAGGACTTCCCCAGACTGTGTATCACAAATGGGTCAACGTGGTGACTTTAAGGATCTAGTTGTATGGCTGGGTGCTTAGTTATTAACAGTGAATTACAATTTGATGCTGTGTGGTGTTTCAATGCAACACCCCCTAATTCGATTCTTTTAGGGAAGCACGTTTGTGTTTGTTTGCTGGATTTGTGCTCCATTAGCGAATGGACTTTGCAGAAGGAAAGTCGGCGAGGAATTCACAGAAGCTGTAGATGTTTTCTGGGTTAATCTTATTAAAGCCACCCTCTTTAATTTTGCATGCATCCATGCACAGTATTTAGAGAAGGATTTCAAGAAACGCAGTTAAGTAGGGCTTTGGTTAAAGAGTCGGTTGCAAAGGGGTGGGAAACAATTTCAGGGAAAGCACAAGCCTGCTTGGACAAATAGCTGCCCCCCCCTTCCCATTCTTCTGTGCCTTATGATGGATAGTATTATGGGATTGGGTGATCTTGGGGATTACCCCTATAAAGTTGGAACCTGGAAAAGAAGACAGTTAAAATGGCCAAACCATTTTCTTCCATTAGGTAAACAGCCAGGTCTATTAAGTACCTCCTTTGTTATGTGGACTAGGAGCAATATGTTGCCCCAGGAACTAAATATCTGGAGGCAAGGACAAAGAGGGCCTGTCTTTCTTCCTCCCTCCCCTCCCTTGGCTGGAGTTGATGCCATGGAAGTGGGCTTCTTGTGCAGAAGGGTAGGTAAAAAGATAAAGATAAAGGACCCCTGGATGGTTAAGTCCAGTCAAACTTGACTATGGAGTGTGGTGCTCATCTTGCTTTCAGGCCGAGGGAGCCAGTGTTTGTCCGCAGACAGCTTTCTGGGTCATGTGGCCAGCAGGACTAAACTGTTTCTGGTGCAATGGGACCCCGGGATGGAAACCAGAATGCACGGAAACGTTGTTTACCTTCCTGCCACAGTGGTGCCTATTTATCTACTTGCACTGGCATGCTTTCAAACTGCTAGGCTGACAGGAGCTAGAACAGAGCAATGGGAGCTCACCCTGTCTCAGGGATTCGAACCGCCAACCTTCTGATCAGCATGCCCAAGAGGCTCAGTGGTTTAGACCACAGCGCCAGAAAGGTACTTGCTGTGCACATTCCCAGCTCTTTATCCTCCACTGATTCCAGGACACATTTCAGGCTAGGCCAAAACACTTGAGGAAGGTTTGAAGCAAGGGCAATGAGGTGTGGCTGTTGAAAAGATGGTGTGGCCGGGGAGGATGCTTGGCCTCCCTAGAACCAGATGTAGAGGTCCGGAAGGCGGGATTTAGCTCCTCAGCCTGCGGTTCCCGAACCCTGAACTAACGGGAACACTCATAATAAAGTTGCAATGTCATCAGTGGTGCACTTTGGGCTTTAAAATCTCAGCAGTGCCTCGTGATCCACATATATATATACTTTGTAACTAAGTCTGCCTTCTGTGATCCAACTGTGAACAGAATGTGAGTAAACTACCTTTATATACTTTATATAAGATTGTGGTGTGTCTATTCTTTTAAGAGGGATATATGGGAACCTACCAGGAACCTAATATTCAGAGGCTTAAACAAGCCTGCAACCAGCTACCCGCTGTACGTTTAAAAGGGGAATGCAAAACTCTGCGAAGTTCTAGAACTTGCTAGCGCAAGTTAGGAAGGATATTAATAAACAATATATCCTCTCCTGCCTCCCTGAACATTCCCACACCATATTCTGCTGGTGGGAGGAGGAGTCTGTTTTTCTTGGACAGTCCTTACAGCTGTTTGACTCCTCTTGTTCCCTTGTTCAAAGATGGTATTCATGACTGTTCAACCCGCACACTGTCTTTGGATTCACCAATCAATACTGAAGCCTTTGTGCATTTCGATAGCTAATAATGCCAGGCTGTGTTGTCTTGTCTCTGAAGCAGTTTCTGTCAGTGCCTTATATTTGTGAGGAGCCTATTCCGAAGAATCAAGAGAACACCTTCTATCTCCCTCTCATTGTATCCAAGTTCCATATTTCCTGTCTTGGAACAAGAAGTTATACGCTTTCATTCTACCCTCCACCCCCCGTTTCTGTTATATGAAACAAGCCAGAGTATTTGTTAAGACCAGATGTCGCAACACTATTTAATCATTATGTCTAATTACAGTTAACTTTCCCCAGCAGCCTCACGTGAGCTCTCTGGATTTAGTGGACCAAATTTTACTTTGCTAAACTGAAAAGATAGATGTGTAACTGAATTAATTAAGCGACAAGAAGCCGCTTTCCTTCACATAACAACTAGCAAGTATGTGTTTTATCTATGCACGTGTGCTTTTTTGCAAATGCTACACCTCAACATTGTCAGTGATTCATCCTCCTGCATGGCAGCTGTTCTGATGCATGCAAACAGATTTCCCGTATGGGAAAAAACCACAGTGGATCCCTTTCTCTTCATGCAGTGATCATAGCTATTTTTCTAGAAAAAGTGATGCCGGAACTCGCCACGAAGTGCCACACTTTTAACATTGGCTGTGTGTGCCGGTACTGAGTACCATTGAGTGCCACCAGGAAAACCCACTGGCCAGAAACCATATTATAAGTGCTGGAACTGAGTTCCTGTGAGTTCCGCCTGAAAAAAGCCCTGCCACTGACCATCAAACGATTGCCCCGGGCCCCCAAATTTGGGTGCAAACCAGCACCCGTGCACCTGGGAATGCCATTACATAGCATTGTTACTGGTGGGATTTTTTCCACGAAAGTGGCCACTTCCAACAGATTGCAGTGCTTCCCCGCCCCTTTGAATTTAACACAAGATTTATCTTAATTTGTTAATTATTCCATGGAAATGAGAGCTATTCCATTAGATTTCCACAGGTGGCTTTTATACTTGTGCGAAAGCTCCAACAGAATATGGAAGCAAACAGGGAAGTGTCAGGAAACGGAGTCAACAGCCGTGTGAATGCAACCTTAATGCCATTAGAGTGTTAGTTACAGGTAGGTAGCTGTGTTGGTCTGCTGTAGTCGAAACAAAATAAAAAAATTCCTTCCGGTAGCACCTTAGAGACCAACTAAGTTTGTTATTGGTATGAGCTTTCGTGTGCCGTGCCCTCAAAGTCTCTGAATGTTTGCCCCTCTCCCCTTTGGTATAGGGTGAATTTTGTCACACAAAATTGAGGAGCAGATTTTTGTCTTAACACGAGACAAGCCCCCCCCCTTAAAATGGTAATTCAGAGAAGGCTCTGAAACTGTTAAAATCATTTGACACCTAAACAAAACACCCCAAAACCTGCTGGGTGAAGGCAGAAAGGAATGGCTGAAGATCTGCTGCTGCCAAACTGCTGGCGTGGGAACAGGGTCGTCTTTTGAAACAAACTCCATGAGGAAGAATAGAGAAGACACTGTGAGGAAGGCATATATGCAATGGGGGGTTGCAAAGAAACGGCTCACTCTTGCTGAACCAGTTTGCCTGCTATTTCCTTGCGCCTGGGATCACTTTTGCCAGACCTATGTAAATTTAATGGGCGCTTGTCTCGGCTGACAATTGAATGCCTGCTGGAAGAGGAACAAGATAGCGCAGCTCAGCAGATGCCAGAGGTTAAAAACGCGAGGGATGGAGCTACAGCAGGAAAGCTAATTTCAGCAGCCCAGCCGACTGCTTTCTTCCACGTCCCACCATCTGGCAAATGGCAAACACCCCGCTTCATTTTATATCGCGTCACCCTTTCATGTTTAATTGGTGCTCTAGCCTTGCGCAGATGAATTCCATAATCTGCAGGCAGCGCTTTAGACAAGACTCGCTTCTTGCAAACTCAGTGGGCGTCAGGAAACATAGGAACGTAGGGAAACACAGAGCTACAAGGCTTTGTGGGGTCCCTGATATGACCAGGAGGGTCTCTTGTCATCGTGTTTCGACTTAGGGAAAATAAAAGACAGAATCATCCCCGTTTTCATCAGTATTTAGCTCATGTACAGAGCCAATGCACATGAGTTGTTTTTAAGCACTGGATTTTGCTGTAGCACCTCAGAAGTCATTGTTCTTTTACGCCATAGCTGTGGAGAATGTGTGCAAGCCGCTAATGGGTACAGCGGTGCCTTGGTTCTCGAATTTAATCCGTTCGACTCTCGAAACGGTTCAAAAACCAAGGCGCGACTTCCAGTCGGCTGCAGGAGCTTCAGATCTTCGGCTTCCAAAAACCATTCGCAAACCGGAACACTCACTTCCGTGTTTGCAGCGTTCAGGAGCTGATTTGTTTGGGACCAAGCCGTTTGATTGCCAAGGTAGCACTGTATTTTTGAATTAAGGACAGGGTAGGTTTTCACTTAGAGGGACACGGGTGGCGCTGTGGGTTAAACCACAGAGCCTAGGACTTGCCGATCAGAAGGTCAGCGGTTCAAACACCCGCCACGGGGTGAGCTCCCGTTGCTCGGTCCCTGCTCCTGCCAACCTAGCAGTTCAAAAGCACCTCAAAGTGCAAGTAGATAAATAGGTACTGCTCCGGCGGGAAGGTAAACGGTGTTTCTGTGTGCTGCTCTGGTTCGCCAGAAACAGCTCAGTCATGCTGGCCACATGACCCAGAAGCTGCACGCCAGCTCCCTCGGCCAGTAAAGCGAGATGAGCGCCACAACCCCAGAGTCGGCCATGACTGGACCTAATGGTCAGGGGTCCCTTTACCTTAGGTTTTCAATTGCAAAAATTCTGACACCTACTGCTGAGTAGCTCTGGGCATGTGTGAAGTGCCTTTCCTTGCAAAGAATACAATTTCTTTTCCTTGCCTGTCCAGATGCGCTGTGGAAACCAGTATCCTATGCCTCAGCCAGCAAACGTGCCCCACAAGAGAGTTAACGGTGGGGTGCAGAGGCAGGCAGTTTCTTGTTGAAGAGTTTCTGCTCTGGGCTGGCAAACTTGCTTGCATCGCGGCCGAGGGTCTAACACAGAGAGGTATCCTTTCACTTGCTTTTTTTCTTTGCAACTGGTGCAGTGCGAACCCAGAAGCAAGCACCAAGCAGTTGCTAGGAAATGCCCCAATCGACGTGCCGGATTCACGTAATTAGCAGGTCGTTGCGTAACGTGCCATTTTGGCTGCCGGGGGTTTGTGGATAGCGGCACATTGCAAACGAACCTGAAGCCATCCTCCTTCCAAATGGAAGAGCAGAAAAGTTAGAAGTCTGCAAGGAATGTTTGCAAGCTTGCCTGCCAGCAGATATCTGTTAGTCACATATGCCACATCGACAGCCAAAGAAAGAAAGAAAGAAAGAAAGAAAGGAAGGAAGGAAGGAAGGTAGCAATTTACTTCCAGTACGTAGAAAATACTGGCTGTAAAATTGCCCCATTATACCGTATTTTTCGCTCTATAGGACGCACTTTCCCCCCTCCAAAAATTAAGGGGAAATGTGTGTGCGTCCTATGAAGCGAATGCAGGCTCCTTGGCTTCAGCGATAGCAACGCGAAATCTCCGAAGCGCAGAGGGAGCGCTCCCTCCGCGCTCCGGAGGTTACGCGTTGCTTTCGCTGAAGCCTGGAGAGCGAGAGGGGTCAGCGCACACCGACCCCTCTCGCTCTCCAGGCTTCAGGGTAGCCCTGTGAAGCCTTTGGAGTGCAGCGGGAACTCGCGCTGCGCTCCAAAGGCTTCCGGTTCCTTTTGCTGAAGCTGGGAGAGCAAGACTTTTCTGGCTTCAGCAGAGATTGAGAGCTGCGCACCGCTCCTTCAGCAAAGCGGGAGAAGAAATGGAAGGGGCTCCGTTTCTCTTGCCGCTTCGCTGAAGGGGTGCTGAGCAGAGAGGGGGAGATTTTTTCTCTCTTGTTCTCCTCCTCTAAAACAAGGTACTTCCTGTGGTCGGGTGCGTCCTATAGAGCGAAAAATACGGTATATGGTTACCAGTTCTGGATCTATCAGAGTCTTTTTCCTTTTAGAATTGCATCAAAGGTCCAGCTTTGCCAAGCGCACCTTTTCCTCATCATTTCTGAATTTATGAGAGGACCCTCACCTGGATAAACCTCCTTCTCCTCCCCCCTCCCACCCCATCCTAAGGGCTTTGTGCCACAAGCCTTCCAAGATTTGAAGCCAGGAAGACTTCTGTTTCAGCATAATTTTTGCCATTAAAGATAATTAACCCGTGTGCATTTTATTTAGGGCATTTTCAGCACAGCTGGGTGTTTTAAAACGGAACAGGGCACTCACCTATAGCAACCTTGTCTTGTCAGGAATGTGATTTGGGTTGTTTTGGTTCATATCTAGGCCTAAAAGAAAGCAAGGGGTGAATCTAATCTCATCTGCCTCCCCCTCAACCCACTTCCTTGGATACAATACTTAGGTGTGTGGTTTAAAAACAGCACAATTTCAATTATGAAGATACATTAAAAAGAAAGAAAGAAAAAAATACAATGTAATATATTCTCATAAATTCTTATATAAATATATATGTGATTATTGTAATACATACACTAGTGGCCAAAATTGTGGAAACTTTTTTGGGGAAAGTGTATTTCCGAGGTTTGATAGCTCATAACACCACTTTTTTTGGAGAAATACCATAACCATTGATATATAATTTTATGGCATTACTCCAAAAAAAAGTGGTGGTAGGAGCCATCATTGCCAAAAACAAGATGACACCTGATTGGCTTTCTATAAACACTCCCTTTTCTGGTTATTTTGATAGAATACAGATAATTGGACAAACTTTGTTGCATTACATTCTTCATTAAACTATCTCTCCATTGATATATATTTTTATGGCATTTGTCCAAAAAATAAATAAATGGTGTTATGAGCCATCAAACCTCAGAAATAGTTTTCCCCAAAAGGTTTCCAGAATTTTGGCCACTAGTGTATGTAGATATTAATAGCCTGCTATATTGTGTATAGACTCGTTCCAAATGTCATATTTATCCAAGCAAAGTCTACATCTATAAGCAGTCTGTTCAGAAAACTGTGAGTGTTGTCGAATTGTCAACCCGTTGGTTAAAGGGTATCATATCTTTATTCTTCCAATCTGTCAGTTGGCCACCATTAGGACACGTAGAATCCATTTTTGTTGTTCCATTAACTTCCATACAATAGGTATATAATTAAAAAGAATATTCTCTGCTGGAAGTTTTAACTTTCTCTGTAGAAAGTTAAGTATAGAACATTGTACAAGCATTTGTTTCAAAGGGGCACGTTCCTTGCCCCTTCTCCAGCAGAAAGCTACCTTAGATAGTCCTTTTTTATACAAACGTAAAGGAGTCCAGTAAATTCCATATATATATATATATATATATATATATATATATATATATATATATATGTAGTATAAGCAGTGCTTTTTTCTTGAAAAAAAGGTGGAGGAACTCATCACAAAAGTGGTTTATGCCCAATCGCAGTGCCAACGCCCCCCGGGCTAAATGTAAGATGTGATTAAGAAACTCAAGCAGACGGTGATCTGGTTTAGAAATGGCCACAACTTTATTGGATTACAGATATAGATGGATTTTTCGCTCAAGCATTGGGTGTATATTCTGGGGGGAGCAAATCAATTATTTAATTTAAAAACTAGGTAGGGGAACTCAGTTCCTGTGAGTTCCTGCTCAACCCCCCCCTGAGTATTATTATTATTATTATTATTATTATTATTATTACCCCGCCCTCCCCAGCCAAAACTGGGCTCAGAGTGGCTAACATCAAATGTATAACACATTAACATAAAATCAGGCAATCAATTAAAATACATCCTAATTTTTTTAGTTTAAGGTCCATTGATACCTTTGATATTGAGGCTAAAACACTGCCCCACTGTCTAGGAAATATTGAAAGTTCTGATTCTTAGTTCTCATGGGTGACCAGGAGAGAGAAAGAGTCTCTTTGCAAACTAGACTGCTGCAGGTCACACTTGTACCAGATGTTAGGGGCAAACCTGGGGTAGCCACCCCCATTTTGCATGGCCACCTGTAAATCTGGAGACCTTGGAGCAGGCATTGCCAGACTTGGCCCTCCAGCTGTTTTGGGACTACAACTCCCATCATCCCTAGCTAACAGGACCAGTGGTCAGGGATGATGGGAAGTGTAGTCCCAAAACAGGTGGAGGACCAAGTTTGGCTATGCCTGGCTTAGAGGATCTTGCCTGTTGATAATTGGAGAAACAGGATGCTGCAGGGCCCCTTAAATCAGTTTTAGGGCCTGCTTACTCACGACTGGCTGGGCCCTTTCAAAAACAACACAGAGAACCCATCTCTTACAGTACGCTATTCATTTGTTTCACATAAATACAGACCCAAAACCCCACACGGCTACTTAAAATAAGCTGTCACACCAGGAAACCCGAAAGAATGCTTTGATACCGAAGGCACTTTCGTAAGTTGAAAGAATCCGCTTCTTCCAAACTTCCAAACATCCGTGGGAGTTTTGGAAAGCGCATCTTTGTTGATAAGAATTGATTCCTCTCAATGCTGGGATGGGGAACCCACTTTCTCCCCTAGATGTTACTGAACTACAAACCCCACCATCCTACAAACCATGCTGATTGGGAGCTGACAGAAGTTGGAAACCCACAACATCTGGAGGAGCCACAGATCTCCCATCCCTGTTTTAGTGTGTGTCAGGGTGGATTCGATTTAAATCACTCATCAGTAAGACTTGATTTAAATCATTGTTTTTCCAGAAAGACTCATTCTTGCTGGCATAATCTTAATATTTACAACCAGAGGAAGTTTTCATTTTTGGAATAATAATGTTCTGAGTAGTTTTTACAGCTATATCTAAAATGACTGATTTGGTTATACTATTAGAAATACATAGACAGATAATTATGAAATGATTGTGAGGTTTAATAAGTTAACTGTTTATATTTGGACAACTTTTCTGCTGTACTTTACTAGAAGGAGGAAAATAATCATTAGTAACTGTCAGGGAACTGCCATCGGAAGGACAGGTGGTGAGAAGGCTTCAGGAGAATAGGAGAGCCTCTTCTTCAGCAGAAGAGGGAACCAGTAGGGGGAGTGCGAGAGCTCCAAAGGAAAGGGAGTCGGAGGGGAGGCTCTGGGATACTTCCAGTGGGAACAGCGAGGAGGTATCAGAACAGCCCTTAAGAACTCCCACCCCCCGCCGGAAACTGTCACGCAGGGAATCCAGGAGGCGCATGTCTGTGAAACAGCTTTTATGCTGGAAACGCTTCCGCAAACGCCCACTGTCAGATTCTACCAGCGACTGAGGGAGCCATGCTCAAGGGCTCCTCTCAAGGCAGGGTTTCACTACACTGAGTGAGCTCTGAGGGATCGAGTTTCAACGCACAAGCAGCTCATTATCCCACCACAGCAATCTGACAGTCCCTGAAAGCAGCTTGTGCAAAGAGAGGCATCATGAGCAACCCAGCCGGAGCCGGAGATGGGAGAGCAGCTGCAGCCGGTCCTAGCCTGGAAGAAAGGTACAGGATGTTGGAGGTACAGTTAGCTCTGCAAACGGCGAGGTTGGAGGAGAGGAGGGCTCATGATGCAGAAAAGGGGAAAGCCGCCCAGCTCTCGAGGAAAGTGCCAGGACTGGTGCAGAAGTTTGGGGGTGATCCCAGGAATTATCAAGCCTTCAGGACTGAGATGCAATATGCCCTCAATCTGCAGTTTGATGATTTTCCTGATGAGGATTCGAGGGTTGCTTTTGTGATTGGGCATCTCGAAGGCCCGGCCAGAGATTGGGTGAGACCACTAATGGCAGCCAATAATGAAGCCCTAAGGGACACAAGGAAGTTTTTTCGCGCCATGGATCTGATGTTTTCCAGCGAGATTGAGCAGGGAGTGGCGCGCAGGCAGTTAATGGCGTGTAAACAAGGGAACCGATCTGTCCGTGAGTACTGGACTGAGTTCACCATGTTGATCCATAAATTAGGATGGGATTTGTCAGCGGAACCGATACAAATGCTGTTCGAAGAAGGACTATCTTCGGCAGTGAAAGACGAACTTTCCCGGGGGCCCAGGGCGGAGTCTATGGACCTTCTGACTAAATCAGCGCTGGCCATAGGCTCACGCCAGGAGGCCAGAGCCTTGGAGAAGCGGGAAGGGAAAGGGGAGCGTTGGAGGGATTTCCGCATTCCAGAGATGCCAGAGCAGCCTTCTCTGCCAGCAGAGCCGATGGAAATCGGAACAGCGCGCGCGCGCGCAATTTCAAACCCCAGTGAAGGGCGGAAGAAGGAGGGAAAAGGCGCCAAGAAATGTTTTCTCTGCCAACAGCCAGGTCATTTTGCCAGAGTTTGTCCGCAAAGAAAGGAATGGCAAGGAATGGCGGGAGCTGTTGGGGAGGAGGGAGAAGGAGCTAAGGAGCAAGTAAAAGCCAACGCCTGGCTGCCACCGACGGGGCACAGCAGCCAGGCCAAGGAACAGTAAATGTGCCCACGCCAGAACCCCCAAGACCAGCTCTTGTAATAGAGGTGTTGCTGGAGCTGGCAAACGGACACCCACTAAAAGTGAAGGCGTTACTAGACTCAGGCAGCTCCTGCAACTTTATGAGTAAGGAGTTTGCAGCCGCCCATCAGATACAAACCATTCCTTTAAAAAATCCCCTGCAGGTGACCACGATTGATGGGAGGGCGCTGTTGGGGGGAGAAGTAGACCAGCAAACTGTCCCCATGACAATGAGGGTGGCAAGACACACAGAACGGATAGCGTTTAATATAGCCACGTTGGGAGGAGCGCCCATCATTTTGGGGATGAGCTGGCTAGCGCTGCATGATCCGCTTGTGGGATGGCACCAGAGAGTGGTTTCCTTTGGGTCAGCACATTGTATGGGACACTGCACAGAAAGAGGGGGCCAAGTGGGGACTCAGGCCACGTTAGCAAAGATAGAAGCAATGGAACAAGGTAGGGTACCACGACAGTATGCAGATTTTGCCGACGTCTTCAGCGAAAGGGAAGCAGATAAACTACCCCCGCACAGACCCTTTGACTGCCAAATCAACTTACTTCCAGGGGCGCAATTGCCAGTGGGCAAGGTGTATGCAATGTCTGACAGAGAAATGCAGGAGCTAAGGGAGTTTATTGACAAAAACCTCAAGCGTGGGTTCATCAGGGAGTCACGAGCGGTGGGGGGTAGTCCAGTGTTCTTTGTAGACAAAAAAAACTCGGACAAACCGAGATTAATTGTGGATTTCAGGGCCCTAAACGCCGTGTCCGAACCCGTGAGCTTCCCTATGCCCAGAATCGATGACATTCTGACCCGGGTGAGAAAGGGGAAGATTTTTACCAAGCTGGACCTGAGGGGGGCGTATAACCTGATACGTATGAGAAAGGGAGATGAGTGGAAAACCACTATGTTCACCCCCTTGGGGGCATTTGAGTACTGCGTTATGCCCTTCGGCCTCCAGGCGGGTTCCGCAGTATTTCAATCATTTATGAATCACGTACTAGGACCATTGCTGTACAAGAACTGCGCTGCGTTCTTGGACGATGTACTGGTGTACTCGGAGGATGAAGAGCAGCATGTGCGAGATGTGCGAGAAGTACTGAGCAAACTGCAAGAAAACCAGCTGTGGGTGAAACTGGAGAAGTGTCAGTTCCACACCAGGGAGGTGGAATTCCTTGGGTACCGGTTGTCGGACAAGGGGCTGGCCATGGATCCTAGCAAGGTGCAAGCGGTGCTGGAATGGAGGCCACCGAAAACTAAGAAAGATGTGCAGAGGTTTTTGGGGTTCGGAAACTTCTATCGGAAGTTCATCAAGAACTTCGCCCATTTAACAGCCCCCATCACGGATTGTCTCAGCAGTAAGAAGAAATTTGTCTGGACGGAAGAAGCGCAGCGAGCTTTCGAAAGTTTAAAGAAGGCGTTTGCTTCGGAAGAACAACTCTTACACGTGGATCTGCAGCAGCCGATGAGGGTGGAAACCGACGCGTCTGACAGAGCGGTGGGGGCCGTGCTTCTGCAGCCAGGAGCGAATACGTCGGAATGGAGGCCGTGTGCCTTCTTCTCGAGGAAATTGAACAAGTCTGAGAGGAATTATACAGTGTACGACAGAGAATTACTCGCTGTCCACGAAGCGTTCAAGAGATGGAGACACCTGTTGATTGGAGCGCAACACAAGGTTCAAGTGCGGACAGACCACAAAAATCTAGAATACTGGAGGACAGCCCGAGTGTTGAACCAGAGACAAGTAAGATGGGCGCAAGAGTTCTCCAAGTTCAATTTTGAGATTCGCTACGTGCCAGGGGCTGAGAATGTCAGGGCGGACGCTCTCTCCAGAAAACCTGAGTACTTGGAGGGGGAAGGAGGGGCGGAAGAAAGACATATCATCTCAGAGGACCACTGGGTTTGTGGGGCGGCATTGGTGGGGCAAAGAGAACTGGTAGAGGGTATTGAAAACGATGAATATGCCCAAGAGAAACTTAGGGAACTCAGGGAGACAGGTGAGAACGCAGGGGGGTTTGAGGAAAAGAACGGAAAACTATATTACAAAGGGGCGCTCTACATACCAGGTGGGGAACTAAGAGGGCGGGTGCTTAAGCAGTTGCATGACAGCCCCACGGCGGGGCACTTCGGGCAGCACAAAACCATGTGGTTGGTTACCAGGGAGTTTTGGTGGCCCAAGGTGCGGGAGGACGTGCGGGAGTATGTCAGGGGATGCGACAGGTGCCAAAGAGCAAAGGGAGAGAGGTTGGCGCCAGCGGGGTTATTAGAACCCTTACCCACCCCAGAAAGGCCATGGGAGATGGTATCCATAGACTTCATGACCGATCTACCGAGATCCAAAGGGAAAACCACGGTCATGGTGGTGGTAGATCTACTAACTAAGATGTGCCACTTTATAGCTTGTTCACATGCAGTGACAGCGGAAGAAACCGCAAGGTTGTTTGTGGAGCACATTTTTAGGTTGCATGGCGCCCCCTTGAGGGTTTTGAGCGACAGAGGAAAACAATTTACTTCTAGGTTCTGGAGGAAACTAATGAGCATGTTGCATGTGGAGGTAAGTTTTTCCACCGCCAGACACCCAGAAACAAATGGGCAAGCAGAAAGGGCAAACGGGGTTTTGCAACAATATCTGAGGTGTTATGTAAAGGACAGAGAAACGGATTGGGTGGACTGGTTACCTCTGGCAGAATTTGCCTACAACAACGCGGAGAACGTGTCCACAGGGATGAGTCCCTTTCTAGCCAATTATGGGTGTCATCCTCGGGCGTTTCCAGGAGAGGGCGGGGGAAGGTGGAGTGTACCTGCAGCGGAAAATTTTGTTGAAGAGATGGAAGCGATCCACCGTCAGCTCCAACTCAACTTAGAGAAAGCCAAAGAAGAATATAAGAAGCAAGCTGACAGAAATAGGAGGGAAGGCGAAACCATAAGGGTGGGTAACCGGGTGTGGCTATCCACCCAAGGACTGCCGTTCAAGGGAGGGTGTAAGAAATTGAGACCCAAACGGTTGGGACCCTTTGAGGTCATACAGCAGGTGAACCCAGTAGCATTCAAACTCCGATTGCCCAGTCACATGAAATTGCATCCAGTATTTCACAGGTCATTACTGTCGCCATACAGAGAGGGGTGTGAGTGGGGGGAACATGAGAGGGAGGTCACCCGGACACCCGTCATAGAAGAGAGAGAACGCAACATGGATGTGGCAGGGATCATTGATTCCAGGTGGAAGGGGAATCAGGTGGAATACTTGGTAGAATGGGAGGGGGAGGAAGAGTCAGAAAACGCATGGGTACCGGCAGAGGAAGTCAAAGACGAGATTTTAATAGAAACGTTTCATCGGCGTTTCCCAAGTAAACCACAACCAGTGGCAAGGTTTAGGAGGGAACACTTCGGGACTACAGATGAGGAAGGGGAATTTGAAGGGTTCCCAGAGTCGGAAGTGGAGGTGGAAACAGATTCCGACGAAGAAGAGGAAGAGGGGGAAAGAGGCGGTAAGCCGTGGTTAGAAGTGTTTGAATCCTCGGAGGATGAGGGGAGTTCCTTCCAGGGATTTCCGTCCTCGCCGCCAGTAAGAAAAGAGGCGGGAGGGGGTGAAGGGGGCCCTGGGGGGGAGGTGGATGTCAGGGAACTGCCATCGGAAGGACAGGTGGTGAGAAGGCTTCAGGAGAATAGGAGAGCCTCTTCTTCAGCAGAAGAGGGAACCAGTAGGGGGAGTGCGAGAGCTCCAAAGGAAAGGGAGTCGGAGGGGAGGCTCTGGTATACTTCCAGTGGGAACAGCGAGGAGGTATCAGAACAGCCCTTAAGAACTCCCACCCCCCGCCGGAAACTGTCACGCAGGGAATCCAGGAGGCGCATGTCTGTGAAACAGCTTTTATGTTGGAAACGCTTCCGCAAACGCCCACTGTCAGATTCTACCAGCGACTGAGGGAGCCATGCTCAAGGGCTCCTCTCAAGGCAGGGTTTCACTACACTGAGTGAGCTCTGAGGGATCGAGTTTCAACGCACAAGCAGCTCATTATCCCACCACAGTAACAATTTAAACAATTTATTTAACTAAAGCAATAACATTATAGCATATGTATCCATGTTTGTTAACTGATGCGGTTAAACGTGTTTTGTTTTGTTTTAAAAAACAAAACTTAAGACTGAGTTTTAGCACATATGAAAAACTTAAAACAAATCCTTACTTCCTGATGAATAGCCTTTGGACTATAATGTAACTTAAATAGAAAACTGTCTTTAGAAAGATTTTTCCTCCAAAAGCATTTTATTTAAAAAATCTGATTTAAATCAAAACAATCCGATTTAAATTTTTTAAAAATCCGATTTTTAAACAATTTTTTAAATTAAAAAAATCATTGATTTTTATCTACCCTGGTGTGTATTCATGTGCTTGTGGGTGGTTTGTTTTTTTTTTGAGGGAGGGTGGGGGTAAGGGTGTGAGCCTTGAGGCATTATGTTGTGAAGTGAAATCCCGAGGTGATTCCTTGAGGACTGTTGAAAGTGACCCGGAAAGTTAAAGGGGTAAAAAAGAAAAGCAGTCAACTTAGAAGAAGTGCTTTGCATATCTTAGGGAAAGAAGTGAATCAGATACACCTCACCGCTGACGCATGGTGCTTTATCCTCCCTTCTCATGAGTTGAGTTCACATGGCTACTTCATTGCACAGTGGCTGCTCAGACACGTTCAGAACTTGGAATTCTGCCTCTTCTAGTGAATCTACATTAACCACACAACGTGAGAGGTCCGGTCTTTCACCCTGTTTTAGCAACAGCTGCGGAGAGCATATTTAAGGATGGTGAGATTTTGTGTGCTGCTTTCCAGGCGTTCGTCTTCCCAGAGGGTCGGTAATGTTGACCCAGGAAGGACCTGTATCTGCAGAACGACATGGACTTGACTCACAAAGAACGACAGGTCATGGCTTTGGAGAGATGCTCAAACTTAAGTTACTAGAAACTGCCATGCTTCTTGTAACGTTCACATGTCTGCATCTGTCCAACAGATCTACATGAGCTCTCTGACATGTTTAGTGTTACTTGCTTTCAAAAGCGTGACCGGCTTCAGGGTGGAGTTGGGATTTGAACCACAGTATGACTGCTACGCTGCACAACTTAAATGAAACTAAATGACAACAACAATTATTTTATTATTTATACTCTGTCCATCTGACTGGGTTGCCCCCAGCCACTCTGGGCGGCACCCAACACTGAGATCCAGCGCCGAGGGCCTTCTGGCGGTTCCCTCATTGTGAGAAGTGAGGTTACAGGGAACCAGACAGAGGGCCTTCTCGGTAGTGGCGCCCATCCTGTGGAACACCCTCCCTTCAGATGTGAAGGAAATAAGCAGCTATCCTATCTTTAAAAGACATCTGAAGACAACCCTGTTCAGGGAAGTTTTTAATATTTAATGCTGTACTGTTTTTAACACTCGATTGGGAGCCACCCAGAGTGGCTGGGGAAACTCAGCCAGATGGGCGGGGTATAAATAATATATTATTATTATTATTATTATTATTATTATTATTATTATTATTATTATGATATAAAAACATAAGAAACCATCACACGTTAAAAATTGCATGTCGAGGTCCCCAGGGCCACCCCAATAACTCACACATCACACAGAATTTTTGTTTAAGATTTTTGGCATAATTTTGGCCACAACTTTATTAAAATACAAATTTGTGTGTGGTTGCTTAGGCATTGGTTGTGACTATCTGCCCCCACCATGGGGGACAGACTGACATTCCACACGATGCGATGCTATGGCCCGAGCCCCCTTGACAGAGTGGACAAGCAATAGTGGGCCCCCAATTCCTTTAACGGAATCCCTTGCAGCAGCAGCAGCATTAGAGGGGCAGGCACAGCCAATCCATGCCCCTCAACCAACCAAACCATAAACCACTGCCTAACCACGAACCCTACAAGTTGTGATGATTTGCTACGCAGTAGGCGAAAACCAAATGGCCCCAGCCAATCAGCCAGATGGACAAAATTCCTACCGGGCCCCTGCCCCAAGAGCAGATGACCCCATGACAGGCATAGCAAGTTCAAAGCGAACAATCCTATTCTAGGGAGGGAGGGACGGGCAATCCGATGCATGGGAGAAAAGAGGAAGCCCTAGCCTCGTGCAAGAAGTTTTAGCATTTCTGGCTGTCACTCAACAAATGGCAAAATTAACTTCTTTCCAACAACAAGGGAAGCCCCAATTGCATCAGTGGCCAAGGGTCAATTAGCCCACCCCCAACTTTGGAGTGTCCTGGCGGCCCCCACCGCAACACGTGCTCTCCGTGAAGGAGAACATGCTTTCCCGAAACAGAACTGCCTTCAGATGGCTTCTAAAAGTTGTATGGTTGTTTTTTTCCTTGACATCCGAAGGGAAGGTGTTCCACAGGGAGGGTGCCACTACTGAGAAGCCCCTCTGTCTGGTTCTCAGCCTGTGTATCAGATGGAGCTGGTAGACAGCTGCCCTGGACACAGAATTGACTGCCATGGACATCTATGAGTTCAAAATGACTCCCAGGCTGCACAGCTGGTCCTTCAGGGGCACAGCTTGAAAGTGTAGAGCCGCCCAGAGTGGCTTTTAAACAAAAGCTTTAAAGCTAAACACATTTAAAAACAACCACCAAAAAACAAAACAAAAAAACCCGGTAGCTGTTTTATAAGACTCTGTATCAGCTGAATATTTTATCATGAAACCACTCTTGGCATGATAATTAGCTTGAAAAGACGACGACTGGAAGCTCTGTCTAAATTGCAGCTATTTTGTTAGTGATTTCTGTGCAGTTTGACCTCATCAAGGCATGGCATTTGGCCGCTCCTCTGAATTGCTAATAATGATGCATTGTTTTGAGCTCTGAGCTTCATTAAGCTTCCTCCGTCATTGCTGGTCGCAACTCTAGGCAACTTAAGAAGATTAGCATCAATCCCGTCTGGGTAGCATCTCTTAATGTCACAGTGTTTTGACAGAGTTATATGAGCTTTTTAAAGAAACTCGTAAAACGGGAGTGGGTTGCGTGCAGCCCCCCAAGCATACTTGCGTTGGCAACAAATGTTAGATTTGGGGGTCTTGGACAGGGAACCTGGCCCTACAGTGACTTGGAGCTCGAATGCTTTGCCGTCCCCATAACAGCAGTCCCCCCCCCCCCCAGATCGGGGAACCCTTGAAACGAGGAGAGTGCAGGGGTCGCCCAAGCTTGTGTCACAGGCGCCTGCCACAAATGGCTGCCGCATCTGAAAAAGGAGACAATGCCATCAAACTATGTGGACACCTCCTTCATCCAAATCAATGGATGCCGCAGCCATGTTTGCTTGCAGTGAGAAGCTCTTTGTTCAGAAAGGGATGGTGTCCAATCCTGGCATCCAGTGAAATGTGAGCAGGTTTAATGTGGGACAGGATAAGGGCAGATCTACATTTCCATTTGCCCCACTGCTTTCCCCAAATCGGAGCGAATGGCAATTCGCTGCAGTTCTCTGCAGAAGTTTGCTTGTTCCAATATTTATCCTAAGAGCCGTTTTTTTTCCAGGGAAAAGGGACAGGGCAAAGGCAAGCCTGCTTGGACCCGTACCTAAAAAGTGTGGGGCAAGTGGAAAACCACTCGAACCCATGCTTTCTCGGCACGCAACAAGTGGACGATCCCTAAGCTGATGCAAACAGGAGCTGAGCAGGAGGTAGAAACAGTATTGCGTGCATTTTTGCGGGTTTTTGACTGGGTGGCCCTGCAGGTGTTGCTCCCATCAGCTCCAGGCAGGTTTGCCAATGATGAGAGATGATAGGAATTTGAGTTCCCCTGCATCCTGCTGCTGGGCAGTGATTCGGATCTGAGATCTCCAAGGCTGTGTTTTGTAAACAAAGAGAGCTGGGCCTGTTGCAAGCACATGAGTCAAAACTGCGGTTAAAATCTGACCCTTGGAACCTGTGGTTTGTGTCTGCCTTCCTGCTAAATGCCAATATTGCTTCTGACACAACATTTATCTGTGGTTAAAGTGAGAGGGATGGTGCTGAAATTTGCTTTGGGAGGTTGCGAAACGGAACAGATGACCTAGTAGTCCATTTGCAACCCCTGAACTAATAAAAACCACTTTTTGGAACCAGTGGTACCTCGGTTTTTTAACGCCTCTGTACTCAAATGTTTCAGAACTCATACACCGAAAACCTGGAAGTAAGTGCCTCAGTTTTCGAACGCGCCTCAGAAGTCGAACAAGAAACACGGCTTCTGTTTTGAGTTTTCCATATTGAGGCTTGTGTTTTGAGGCTTTCAGTTTTCGAATGTTTCAGAACTTGAATGGACTTCTGGAGCTGATTATGTTCGAAAACTAAGGTACCACTGTATAGTGGAATATTGCACAAGTTTAGCACCCATTTCCATATTGTTTGCAAGTAACACAGAAATGAGCCCTGAGCTTCCAATATTGCGTCACGTGAAAGCTCAGATATATGAACTTAACAATTAAGGGAAATTCATGGAAACAGAATGAACTACCATGTCAGGGCAGCCAAAGCAGAAAGATGGGAATTTGGGGGGGGGGGGGAAATCCATGCAGATAAACTCTACATGGAATTTTTCAGAAAGTCTCATAACCCACTGCATATAGAAAACTAGATATTAGGCAGAAAGGCGCTCACATTGGCCTCCCCTATTGTTTTATGTGTATTGTGAAGCCTGTTTTCCCAGGAGAGAATGTTCAGACATGCAACTCCTCCCTGTTGTCTGATGCAGTCCAAAAACAGCTTGATCGCCTTCCCAAATGTTTGTTTTAGATCATGCCAGAGGTATAAAGGGAAATGTCTGCCATGAGTTGGTACCCATTTTTTCTCTTTTTTGCAAGTTACTACTTGTCTTAGTCTGTTAAAGTGTGTGGGTGGGGGAGAGATTATGATGTTTTAATTGTTTTCTCTACATCTAACAGGGAAAGGCACCCGTTTAAAAAACCTGACAACCAGCAATCGGTTATTTGAATGAACCCTATATTTACTAGTAATTTTGGCAGTGGCATTGCTCAGATACTGATCTGGCTTTTCACTTTGAAGCAGCAGCTGTTACTGCCATACGCATGTGAGCTGGAAACATTAAAACAAGTGACATGCATTTGTAAAAAACCAGGATGGGTAGGAAGTGGGTGGGAATCTTCCTTTAGAATGTGGAAATGAAGGGTTTACTTGTTATCTTTTCTGTCATCTGCCGGACTGGATGCCAGCTTCCCCTGTGATTATGAGAACTCAGCAGTTAATACACATGTTGTCAACCTCCTTCCATTCATTTTATATAGGCAGATCCTGCGTGTGTATGTGTGTTGAAGAAGGAAAAGAAGATTTTTCTTTTTCTTTTTAAGTTTCCGAGCGAAAAGTGACCAGTGTGATAATAACCTTGAGGATTTGGGCTTATCAAAAAGTTGACATTTAGAAAGTTAAGATATACTGATGAGGGAGGATCTTGTAGTCCCTTTTTTCTATTCATTCTTTACTTCCTTTGTTTATTTCTTGCATATTAGTTTGCTTCTTTTACCGTATTGTGAAAAGAAGAAGCAATTTAGAACAGGGAGCCTAATTGCTTGGTTGTATTGTTTTCTGTTTGCTTGGCAGTTTCTTGTGCTGTCTCACTAGCAGCGCAAACCTATTCACGTTTACTCTAAAGTAAATTCCGTGGCCTTCAATGCAGCTTACTCACGGCTGAGCGTGTTTTCGGATTGCAGCCGAAGAGTGTTGGTTTATTGATGAGAACATTAGATATTGGAATAAATATTTATGGGATGGGAGGCGGGGAGGCAGCAGAGGTAAGAGCACAAATTACATTGGCAGTCAGTTGATAAAGATGAACAAGCGTCCCTTGAAGCTGAGTTGGTTTATGAATCTGGTTTTCTCTATGCTGAAACACAAGGGACACAGGTGGCGCTGTGGGTTAAACCACAGAGCCTAGGACTTGCCGATCAGAAGGTTGGTGGTTCGAATCCTTGCCACAGGGTGAGCTCCCGTTGCTCGGTCCCTGCTCCTGCCAACCTAGCAGTTCGAAAGCACGTCAAAGTGCAAGGAGATAAATGGGTTTCCGTGCACTCCTCTGGATCGCCAGAAGCGGCTTAGTCATGCTGGCCACATGACCCGGAAGCTGTACGCCGGCTCCCTTGGCCAACAAAGCAGGATGAGCACTGCAACCCCAGAGTTGGCCACAACAGGACCAAATGGTCAGGGGTCTCTTTATCTTTACCTGTGCTGAAACACAGTTATTTTGTGTGTTTGAGGTGTCTTTAGTTATTTTCCCGTGTCACTCTGTACATTCTTGGTTCTCTTTCTTCCCTTAGAGACCATTGCTTCTTCTCATACTGACTGTGAACACAATTAGATGGTTATTGTTTTAACTTTGGTTTTAACGATTCACCCCTGACCATGGGTCCTGCTGGCTAGGGCTGATGGGAGTTGCAGTCCAAAAACAACTGGAGGCCTTTAAGTTTGGGAAACCCTGGTCTACTCCGGCCCCCTGCGATGCAGGAATCTCAGCTAAAGCATCCATGACAGATGGCCATCCAATCTCTGCTTAAAAACTTCTCAGGAAGGAGAGTCCACAACCTCCCGAGGGAGACCGTTCCTCTGTCAAACAGCCCTTACTGTTAGAATGTTCTTCTGTATGTTTAGTCAGAATCTCCTTTCTTGTAACTTGGAGCCATGGGTTCGAGTCCTGCCCTCCGGAGCGGGAGAAAACAAGCTTGCTCCCTCTTCCATGTGACAGATATTTGAAGATGCCTATCATATCTCGGCTCACTCTCCTCTTTTCCAGGCTAAACATGCCCAGCTCCTTCAACCATTCCACATAAGGCATAGTTTATCTCAGGCATCCCCAAACCTGGCCCTCCGGCTGTTTTGGGACTACAATTCCCATCATCCCTGACCACTGGTCCTGTTAGCTAGGGATCATAGGAGTTGTAGTCCCAAAACAGCTGGAGGGCCGAGTTTGGGGATGCCTGGTTTATCTATTTGCTTTTTTAAAAAAACACACACAATGTTTTATAGTGTGATGAATTTTGCGATAGGTCAGTATGGAAATACTTTTATTAATACATAAAGAAATAGAGAGGGGTAATCATCTTCACTTCAGCCAATTTTGTGAAGCAGAAATAAATCTTCCAAGCTCTCTCAAGAGGAAATATAAAGCGCAGAACTTCAGTTCAACTAGCTGAAATGAGCTAGTTGAAATCCAAGCGCTTAATTAATTACCTCTTCGGGGACATAATGTCATACTTGCATTCCTTCTGCTGATGCTGCAGGGCAGGATTTTTCCAGCATGCCCAAGAATCATCTGTTCACTCCTAATTGTCTTCCAACTCTAGCAAGATTACAATTAGCAGCCCTTTCCCCAAGGATCTCGTTGTCAGGAGTGCGTGCAGGAGCCGGGCCCTATGACCAGTAGGACTTTGCAGGACTGGGGCCGTCCTAAGTTTGTTCTGAAGAGGCAAGGTGCGGCCACACAGGTGAGGCCAATTGGTTACTCACAGCACCTGGTGGCAAGAGCCAGGAAGGGATATAAGGTCAGCATTTTCCCTTCGGCTCTTTGCCACAGCAACACATTCCCTGCCTTGCTGTGTTTGGTTTCTTGCTTCTTGATCCTCGGACACTGACTTCGTGACTCCTTGCTTCTTGATCCTCGGACCTCTGGCTTCATGACTCCTTGCTTCCTGATCCTCAGACCATAGCTGTCAATCTTCCCTTTTTTGCGGGAAATCCCCTTATTCCAGCGCCGTTTCCTGCTGCTTCCCGCTGCTATTCCGGATTGTTAGATATCCTGTAGACTGTCCCTGGGACAGGTGAGGCTGCTGGTCCCTTATTTTCAAGGCTGCTGATCCCTTATTTTCAAATCTGAAAGTTGACAGCTATGCCTCAGACCCCAGACTTTGTGACTCCTTGCTTCTTGATCCTCGGACCCCTGACTTCGTGACTCCTTGCTTCCTGATCCTCAGACCCTTGGCTCCTTGACTCCTGGCTTCTGCACTCCCATTCCTGTTCCCACCCTGCTATCTTGTTCCCGGTCCCAACGTCCCCAGCTGGGACTTCGATCGCCCGTGAACCAGACCGTGACAGTCGTTTAAAGTTGGTGTCAAGGATCACCTTGACTATAAGAAGAGAGAACACAGTACGGAGTGCTCACGCTCCGAATAACATTCACCCACAGATACATGCTGTTCTAGGCAATTATAGTTTTATGTGAATATTTATTTGCAATCCTGGCAATGATTTAATTCCTCCCAGGTAATTCCTGCCAAGATTGCAGGGGTTGGACTATGTGACCCTTGCAATTCCTTCCAACGCTATGATTCAGAACACTTCCTGCGTTGTATTCAGTAAGCTGTTTAAGAGAACTTCAGATCCTGGCAGTAGATGCTACTGGCATTGCTCACCTTTTTGTGGGCAGAGAGTTGACTTCCACCTATCTACTTATTGGTTCAGTCATTCATTTCTACCTGTTGTTTTATCCAAAGAGACTACAAACATTTTTGTACTGTACTGCGGTTCCTCCTCAGGACAGTGGAGTTCACAATTTATAAAGACAACGTTTAGCTTTACTTTCTGAGTCATGTGATGGCTTAGCGCGCTTTACTCTTGGGTAGGGTTGCCATATTTCAAAGAGTGAACGTCCGGACGCAAAAATTGTTGGGCATTTTAGGGCAAAGTTGTTGAGCTTTTTTTTTTATTGCAAAATCTGAAAAAAAAGAAAAGAAGAAGTAGTAGTAGTTTTTGAGCTATTTTAAAGTAAATCCCCCAAAATCCACACTTCTGACATGGTTTGCCATTTTCCCGGACACTTAATTCCAGATGTATGACAACTCTGCCCTTGGGTTTAGGTCTCTCACTCTCTCTACCATTAATTGTTCACTGGGTGGAATCGGAAGTCCTTGACGAGACTTTCTTGCACAGTTTTCATATCTAATGATCACCTATTATTATTATTATTATTATTATTATTATCATCATCATCATCTTCCATACATTGCTTTAACTTACCTTAAGCTCCTTCCACTACAGGGAAGTGACCCTATCTCAGTGGTGGAGCATATATTTTTATTTCTGGTTAAAAGTATTGGGTAGCCATAACTGGACAAATAATATGCATGACTTAGTCTGTGGAAGTTCTCTTATGTTCAAATCATAGAATTGTATAGTTGGAAGGGACCATGAGGGGCATCTAGCCCAACCCCCACAATGCAGGCGCACTCCTCCCAAGACAGACGGATGCCAACAGATGCTTTGCCCAACGTGGGGCTGGAACTCTCGACCCTGAGATTAAGAGTCTCACGCTTTATGGATTGAGTTGACTGCTACTTCGATAGGAAAAAAGCATATATTTGCATAATGCAACAGCAGTATTCGTTAGCTAAAGTGAAATTTGCAATTTGTTCCTTCTACAAATGGGCTAGGGGATGTGGGTGGTGCTGTGGGTTAAACAACAGAGCCTAGGACTTGCCAATCAGAAGGATGGCGGTTCGAATCCCCGCAACGAGGTGAGCTCCCGTTGCATTTGTTTCAGCCGTTTTGTCGAGGAAGGCCAGGGCATTGGATCCTCTCCCGGTTTAGCTACCGTTTTCTTATCTTTTCGATAGAGTCTGATTACAGTGATGTCTTTTTTTAGTATCGATGCTGTTTTGCAAGCGTGGCAAGGCTGAAGGTTGACCTATAGCCAGTCGAAGTTTTATGACGGGTTACCATAATAAGGGCCAAGAAGAATTGGCAAAGAAAGGGGGAGGAACGGGGAGCAATTAAATAAATTGCAATGCGGACAGACCACTGGGAGATCAATGCAAAGTAATCACATATTTCACCTGGGCTCTGCGAAGTTGATCGGAAATCATTGCAGCTGTTGGCGACCGTCTTGTGATTCCAATTATTCTTACATGGTAGACATCAGGGGTAGAAAATTTCTGCAGTGAAGCAAGTCTAAAAGGAAGTCAGCATAATCGTGGCCCAAAACATTTGGAACAGTGGTATGTTTTGGTGTGATAGACTATAAGGTGGCATGCAAAGACTATCGTCCCCAAAATCCATCCGTTGAATTCTACCAACAGGCTGTAGCAGATGTGTTTGCTTGTTTTAGCACCAAGCTGGCAAAATGCTACTTCCCATCCCCTCATCTCAAGGATAAACACCAAGCTGCAAAATGGTCTTAAGGCTACTAAAGGTAAAAGACCCCTGACAGTTAAGTCCAGCTGCAAACGACTCTGGGGTTGCGGCGCTCATCTCGCTTTACTGGCCGAGGGAGCCGACGTTTGTTCACAGACAGTTTTTCTGGGTCATGTGGCCAGCAGAACTAAGCTGCTTCTGGCGAAACCAGAGCAGCGCACGGAAACATCGTTTGCCTTTCCACCACAGTGGTACCTATTTATCTACTTGCACTTTGACGTGCTTTCGAATTGCTAGGTTGGCAGGAGCTGGGACTGAGCAACAGGAGCTCACCTCGTTGCGGGGATTCGAACCGCCAACCTTCTGATCGGCAAGCCCAAGAGGCTCAGTGGTTTAGACCACAGCGCCACCCGCATCTTAAGGATACTAGAGGTACCTATAAAACGACCCATCTGGCTTCTGTGGCTTGAGATCAGTGACTCACAGATGCAGATCAGAGCTCAGATTCTGAATACACAGGCCTTGTTTTAAAAATGGTAGCCCTTTCCTTCCCCTCCCCCCTTTTATTTTATTTTTTAAAAGACTGATTAAACGTTAAACTTGCCTTTTCCGACACACGCGAAGTCAGACCACACATTTCTGCTGCAAAATTGTTCAGATATGCTCAGTGATGGTACTGAATTATTCTAAATAACCAGAGAACTTCTTGTATCTCTAGCCTTGTTTGAGTTACACCGATTGCCAAGGCCATTTTAAAATATTTATTTGACCAGGCAGGCAATGGGGATGATGAGGTTAGACGCTCTCCCAGTATGGCCCACGGGAGGAGATTTGACAGCCAAATTGAGGACGGCTAGAGAATTCGTTGTGACACTCTCTTGAGGGATTTATAGCTCACTGAAATAATGAACTCGTGGGAGACAAAAAATAATGAAATCCCTTTCCAGGGCAAGCTCCAAATTTGGCGACTGCGACTTTTGTGTTAGTGCGGCATTTGGCCAAAGTCCTTGCCTCATTTTTTTTTAAAAAAAATATATATATCTGTGAATGTCGATTTTTTGTGTTCTAGATTCAGGTAGGTAGCTGTGTTGGTCTGACGCAGTCGAAATAAGTAAAACAATTTAAAAAATTGTCCAGTAGCATCTTGGAGACCAACTAAGTTTGCTCTGGGTATAAGCTTTTTGTGTGCATGCACACGTCAGAACATTTGGGTTGTGAGTGTGAGAGGTATTTCTTACAGGATTTTTAAGTAAGGGTTTTTACTGATTTAAAGTCCAAGGACAGTCAAGTCCAAAGATTGTCAAGTCCAACGATTACAACATACAGTTTCTGTTGGCAATGCCATTTCATACTGATATCTTCCTTCTGCATCGTCCTGTCTTAAAAGTGTAACAAACGAACTTGCCTTCGCATTCATTTGTTTGTTACACTTTTCCTTTGACTATCCTTGGACTTTACGACAATAAAAACATATAGAAGGCTAATAGCAATATGATATGTCATTGCCACCACAAACTGTGCTTTGTAATTTTTTGATACGACGATTACAGTTTTATTATATATAATGTTATGTTACTTCACAGCCAGTTACATGTGTGTTGTGGTATTCTGAACATGATTTGCGTAATGAGGCAATTGTGGTGTGTGTCAAATCTGCAGAGAGCCCAGCTTGGGACAGAGTTATTTGCAAAAATGGGCTGCTTGCTGGAGCAATGTATTGGCAGCTCAGCCTCAACACGTCTCTGAAGGAGACAGGTCAGTGAGATTGGCAGAGTGCCACCAATGTTTCATGGTTCAGAAATGGGCGGGGCTTTAGTGCTAATCCAAAGTTTCCCACAAGGAAGGAAATGAAATTCCTCACCTCTGGGGGGCAAAAGGCTTTCTTTCAAACATTCCCCCAGGTGTGAATGAGAAGACATCATTGGTTGGTGATAGTACATCTTTGTGGTTTAGGGAGCTTATGTATGTTTTGTGCAGTTAATGAAAGTCTAGACAGGATCCAAGCGAAGCTATTGAGGCTTTGAAAAGGTGTCTAGGTTTCTTCATCAGAATTAAAAACACTGTCTGGTTATTGGTATTTTTTGTATTCCTTCCAGCTAGGAAACAGAAAGATTTTCAACCATTCATAGCACATGATATGAATAACCCCATAAATATGTAGATATTCATAATGTGCTGTTCTGTTGCTTCAATGCAATCCCACTTTTATGAGTTACCGTGTTTGCTACAATGCCTACATATTTGCTGCATCCCAATTATTTGTTGCATTTAAAAAAATAGGCTTTGCAAAAAGAAACCTGTGTGGCCGGGAACCAGGAAGGAAAAAAGCAGCGTTGTTTTCCATGGGACTTCCTTAGGAATTGAATTGCACAGTAAATGTTCTCAGAATCACAATCTCTGTTGGTTTGCTGTTTAGGCTGGGGGATCCAGTTCTGTTTTCCTGAGAATGCAAAGTCGCCTAAAGGAAATGGGCGTCAGGTTGGTCTCTTTATTGTCAGGAAGCAATAACGACTCTTTGGCAGATAAAAATGCAAACATTTTGGAAAGCAGAGGCTTTAAAGGCCTTTGGTTTGTAATTATCTAGCAGTAAAAGACTGTTGCAATTAGATTTGGAAATGACAGAGTAGGGTTTCTGTCCTTTTTTCCCTCCAGTGCATGCTTTCCTTCCATGTTTTGGTTCCACTGGGCTTCATTTCTGCTTATAAATGTAGAGGAAAGAGATTGGTTGCCCTGGTCTTTCCTTTGCCTTTGCAGAATAAAGTCTGCTGATGGCTATCTCTGCAACGAAACATTAATTCAAGGGAAAACGTGTTAATTGTGTGCAGAAAATGTGCATTTATTGTACAGGAAATGGACAGTGTGGGAAGATCCCATAAAATATTAAGGCATTATTGCATAATCTGTAAAAGTCCCCTATGATACTGGCCAAGTAACGATGACATGCAAAATATAGGGTACAATATACGTATATCAGGTCCATCAGTTTAAATGGGCCTCCACTGGATGCAACCACTCAGGCAGAGGGTATTTTCTTTGCAGGAATACATTTGAGCCAATACAACTTAGGGCTCTTTGTCCATATTTTCAAAGTGAGGGGTGATTCCCCAAAAAATAACCTTGGTCTGTCGGGTCAAACAGTATTGGGCAGTACAACTCATGGAAATTCCAGGAATAGAAAAGCAGTTCAAAAAGTCCTTTTCAATACATGGCCTGCTTTGCAGCCGAGAAAAGCAAATTTGAAAATATCCAATAAAATAAAATCCAGTTAAGCCACTGAAATGTAACAGTATAACATGCAAACAATTACTGAGACTTCAGAAACCATATGAAAAGTTCCCAGAATCAGTGACAAGGCTTTCCTTTTTCTTAACAGATTGTTTTCCCATTCCTCACCCCTTGAAGATGTTTCTTGCTTTGCTGGCCATAAATTCTCTGTACCTGGCATAGCTGTCAAGCGTCCCTTATTTGGAGGGACAGTCCCTTATCCCAGCGCCATGTCCCCTTATTGATGGATGTCCCTTAAATTTCTCAGGTTTCAAAGGAAGCAGCTCCTCTCCCTCCCTCCCTGTCGCCCAGGGAGGAGGGAGGCTCCAACTGTGTCGCTGGGCTGCCCGGCTTGCCCCCCTCCGGCCTCCTCTCGCCACCCTCGGCCCCCGGGAACCCCTCCCTGCCAGGACTGGAGGGAGCCTCGGGCCCTTCTACCACCATCCTCCTCGCAGCCGCCGAACTGAGCGTCTGTGCCGCCGAAGGACCCGAATGAGATGGGCAGCCTGGCATGATCTATGAATTGATGAGGAGCCTTGAGAGGAGAGCGAGGGCAACCATAGAGAAAGCAGTTCAGAGAGAGGAGGAAGAGGAGGAGGTGGAGGCGCGGGCAGGTGTTCCAAGGGCTACAAGGGAAGGACCGCAAGCGCTTCTCCCATAGATTTGTAGTGGTAGACTAGCATAGATGGTCTGATCTGTGGGTTTACTTCGGGCGCTATTTCCCCCCCCCCTTCCTCCCGCCCCACCTGATGGAACTGAGAGCTGCAGATGGAGCACGAGAGAAAAGATACAGAACTGCAGCAGCATCTTTGTAGCTTGGATTTCGTTTTGCACGAAAAGTGGTTGCTGCTTGTAGTTATTTAATTACAGTGTTTCATCGGCTGGTGTCTTAAGCAGCAACCTCTGGAAACGAAGGGCTAAAAACCGGTGCTGCTCTCCAAAATTATCTGGTCCCTTTTAACTGGTTGACTAAATTCCCTTATTTTGGCTGCTGGTCCCTTATTTTCAAGGCTGCTGGTCCCTTATTTTCTTTCTTTCTTTTTTTTAATTTGTTTATTAAACTTTTACAAAATACATTAAACAGAAAAAAAAGATAACATCAACAGACACTTTAACAGACAAATACCAGATAAAAAAGCAAAAAGAAAGGAAAACAAATTCAGTAGGAGAGAAAAGAAAAGAAACAAAAAAGAGAAAAGAAAACAGAAAAAAGAACAAAATTGGCGTTACCATGTTTCGCTATACAACAGACAAATTTACATAGACTAGACCTCCGTCCAACTCGGTTTAGGTTAGATAAACTTATAATCTTACTGCAGTTGCAATTTTGCTAGTCCTGTACATCGCAGGTGTTAAATACCGTCTACTGTGACATTAATAGTTCCCAGATTAACTTCAATATAACTTAAATATTTATTCCATTCGTTTTTTAATTTTGCGTTATTTTGATGCCTAATTCTTTGTGTCAGTCTCGCTAGCTCTATGTATTGAAACAGTCTCATTTGCCATTCTCTGACTGAGGGGGTGTTGGGAGTTTTCCAGTTTTGCGCTATTAAGATCCTAGCCGCCACCGTGGCATACTGGAAAAATGTTTGGTCCTCACTTCTAATCTCCTCTCCAATCATGCCTAAGAGGAACGCCTCCGGTTTTTTAGGAAAATTATATTTCAATATTTTCTTTAACTCCTCATAAATTTGTCCCCAGAATCTTTTCACCACATCACAGGTCCACCACCTATGGAAGAAGTTTCCTACCTTGATTTTACATCTCCAGCAGGTGTTGTCTCCTGTTTTGTACATCTTCCCCAGTTTTGCCGGGGTGATGTACCAGCGATACATCATTTTTTCCAAATTTTCTCGGAGAACAGCACAAGCTGTGAACTTCATACCCTTCTTCCAAAGTTTCAGCCATCTGTCATATTCCAGATTATAACCAAGGTCTCTATCCCATTTAACCATCACTCCTTTCACTTCTTCATCTTTAGTTTCCCAATCCAGCAATTGTTTATACATTTTGGAGAGAAGTTTAGTGTTACTTTCTAAAATTTCCACCTGGTATTTCGACTTTTTTTCACTCATCCCTAATTTTTTGTGTTCTTGCCACAGAGTGTTAATTTGGTGGAATTGTATCCAACCATTTAACTTATCCTTCACCTCTTCATACGGTCTAACTTTCCACCCTCCTTCTGTTTTGACTAGGAGGTCTTCATATGTCCATCTTTCACCTGTCAAATTTAGTTTTTTTATTCTTATAATGTCAATTGGTGAGAGCCACCAGGGCGTACCTTTTTCAATCAGATTCTTATTCCTATTCCAGACTTCGAGTAACGAGCCTCTAATAATATGGTTAGAGAAGCCTCTGTGAACCTTTCCTTTCTCCTGCCATAAATAGGCATGCCAGCCAAACCTATTGTTAAAGCCCTCAAGGTCTAATAAATCTGTGTTCTTTAGAGTGGCCCAGTCCTTTATCCAACAAAGGCAGACTGCCTCATAATAAAGCCTTATGTTCGGAACTGCGAAGCCCCCTCTTTCTCTTAAATCCGTAAGGAGTTTAAACTTGATTCTGGCCCTTTTCCCTTGCCATATAAATTTAGCTAAATTTTTTTGCCAGTTTTTAAAACATGTTGTGCCTCTAATTACGGGGATATTCTGAAATAGAAATAACAATCTTGGGAGAATACTCATCTTGATCACTGCCATCCTACCTGTCCATGATAATTTCAGCCTATTCCAGGTATCTAGGTCTTTATTAATTTCTTTCCATACCTTGGTATAATTATCTTCTACTAAATTTATATTTTTCGGGGAGATCCATATTCCCAGGTATTTTACCCTTTTCATCACCTTAATACCTGTTTTTTGCTCCAGCTGTTTTTCTGTATCATCATCCAAGTTCTTTGTTAAAATTTTAGTTTTTTTCTTATTTAATTTGAACCCAGATAATTTACCAAATTCCTCTAAAAGTTCTATTGCATTACTGGCACTGTCTATTGGGTCCTCTAAAGATAATCCCAGGTCATCGGCATAAGCCTTTAATTTATATTCTTTTTCTCCATCTCTTATCCCTCTTATTTTTGATGACTCCCTTATTTTATTTGCGATTATTTCCAAAACCATAATAAATAAGAGGGGAGACAGTGGGCAACCCTGTCTTGTGCCCTTCGTAATCATAAAGGAATTGGAGAGGTTATTGTTGATAATCAGCTTAGCCCTTTGGCCTGAGTATATTGCCTTTATACCCTCCATGAAAGGGCCTTCTATTCCTACTATTTTCATACATTGTAGTAGAAAATTCCAAGAAACGTTATCGAAGGCCTTTTCGGCATCAATGAAAATCAGAGCCGCCGGGATGTCTATCCTCATATCTAGGTATTCAATGATGTTTAGTATGTGCCGGACGTTATCTTTCTGTTGCCTATTGGGGAGGAATCCCGCTTGATCTTTATGAATAGATCTCTTTAGGTACTGCTTAAGTCTGTTCGCTAAAATGTCAGCGAAAATTTTATAGTCACTGTTGAGCAAGGAAATTGGCCTGTAATTTCTTATATCTGTTTTTTCAGTTTCCGGTTTTGGTATTAATGTAATATGGGCCTCTTTCCATGAATCGGGGGTCCTCCCTCCTTGGAGAATATTATTAATAACCTCACTAAGCACCGGAGCTAAATATTCCCCTAGAGTTTTATAATATTTAGAAGACAGTCCATCCGGACCAGGGGCCTACCCGGGCTTCATCTTCTTAATAGCCTCCTTAATCTCATCCACTGTGATCTTCTTGTTTAGTTGTGCTCTATCTTCTTCAGTTAAGTGTTGCCCTCTACATTTATCCAGGTATTTTTCTATATCTGCCTTATCTTCTTCTCCTTTTTCATACAACTTTTCATAGAATTGGATAAATCTTTTTTCTATTTCAGCTGAGTCTTCTATTATCTTATCATCTATTATTAATTTGTTAATCACATTTTGCTTTTTGCTTTTTCTTAACTGCCACGCTAGTAGCCTCCCCGTTTTATTCGCCGACTCAAAATACTTCTGCTTCATAAATTTAATTCTCCATTCTACTTCTTGGTTTAATAAAGCTGAATATTGTGCCTGCAACACTTTGGAGCTTTGTTTAATCCTTTCATCTCCCGGGTTTGTTATCAGTTTTTTCTCACAATCTTTTAGCTGAGTAAGGATTTCTTCTTTCTTTTGTTCTCTCATTTTCCTTCTATAGCTATTTTGTTGTATTAAGAAGCCCCTTAGGACTGCCTTACCTGCATCCCAGACTATATCAATGGGGGTATCCTTATTTAAATTTAGATCAAAATAATTTTTCAGAGTGTTTTTAGCCTTTTCTATCACTTCTTCAATTTCAAATAGGTATTCATTCATCCTCCACCTATACGGGCCCGTTGCTTCATTTTTTATTTCCAAAACTATTGGGCAGTGGTCGGAAAGGGTCCTGGGTTGTATTTCACATTTCATTACTCTTGTCGATAATACCCTTGACACCTATATCTGATCAATTCTACCCCAGCTCTGGTGGGGTTCTGAGAAATGAGTAAACTGCTTTGTTAGGGGGGTATTATGCCTCCATATGTCTATTAAGTCTAGATTCTCCTCAAGATTATTAAATGTTCTCGGGAGTTTCCCTTGGTTCAGTTTTCCCTTCTTTGCACTTCTATCCAAATCCGGTACTGGTACACCATTCATGTCTCCAAGCAGGATTAATTTGTGATCTTCTAACTCTAACAAAATTTGTTCTAATTTCTCAAAAAATTCAGCTCTGTTTGTATTCGGGGCATATACCGTTACAACATTAATCCCCCCCCCCGATGGTTAAGTTGAATTCCCAATATTCTTCCCTCATCATCCTTACAAATTAGAACGGGGTCCCACTTTCCTTTAACATAAACCACTACTCCTTTTTTCTTATTTGCCTCCGAATTGATAAACTCCACCCCCAATTTTTTATTTATCAAGATGTGTTCATGTCTTTTAGCTATATGAGTCTCTTGAAAACAAATCACGTCATAATTCTTATTTTTCAAAGCCTTCTCAATTTTATTTCTTTTAAGTTTCTCATTCAGCCCGTTCACATTCCATGACAGAAGTTTCAGTGTAGTGGCTATTGTTAACTTTTAACTATTAGTATCTCTCTAACCGGGTTATCGAGTTTATAATCTAGAGCCTTTGCTCCCTAGAAGCTCCTCCTCCTTCTGCCGCCTCTGCACGGCTTCATCTTCTTCACTTCCTTCTTCATCTTCTTTCTCGCCCTTCTCCTGCCCCCTCTCTCTCCCTCTCCCTCTCTCTCCCTCCTCATCCTCCTCCCTGGACCTTAACCTGTTTTCTGCCTTACCAAGCTCCCTCTCGTATCTTCTTAGGAACTTCTCCACCTCTTGGGTGTCCATCAACTTAAATTTTTTGTCTTTATAGAAGAAGGTGATCCCTTCAGGGAACTCCCATCTATGTTGTATACCGTTTCTCTTTAAAACGCCTACCACTTGTCTGTACCCTTCTCTTTTGCGTAACAATCTTACTGGTGTATTTCTTTGTAAATAATAATGGGCTTGTCATCAATTCTTAATTTATTTTGGTAGCTCATTTTTAAGATCAAATTTTTCATTTCTAATGAGTTGAACATCACTAAACAATCTCCCAAGAACTTATTTGCTTTTAGATGTTGTGGTCTCGTCCTTATCCTAAATGCGTTCTCTATAGAGAGGGCCATCTCTTCTTCCTTTAATCCCAGCCACTTAGATAATTCCTTAATCATTTTCCCTTTTATATCCTCGTTCCTTTCCTCTCCAACTCCCCTAAATTTTAAATGGAGCTGTTTTTGTCGCATTTCTGCCATGGCTAGATTGCCCCAGATCCTGTCTTGCGTTTTATTTAGCTCTCTTAATTCCTCTTTCATCTTTACTGACTCTTTTTTCTGTTCCCTCATCTCTCTCTGCATTTTTTTGTTGGATTCCTCAATTATTTTAGATTTTGCAGACAGATCTTGAATCTTAATTGAAAGTTCTCCAACAGCACCTTCTATCTTTTTATCAATCATTTCCTGCACTTCTCCCAGTTTGCTTTCCATATATAATTGATTTTGTTTAAATTCTTCCTTTATTTTTATCCATAAAATATCTAGATCTTTGATTTCTTCCTGACGTGATAACTTCCTGTCTCCTGGGGTCCCTCCTCCTCTTTTCCCGTCTCTCCCCATCATTACTGGATCTCTCCCTTAAAGGGCTCACAATCTCCTTCTCTTTTTTCCTTTAAAACCCCAGGTCAGAAAATAAAGATTATAACGAATTTCAAGTAAATCGTTTTCAAGTCAGTTTCCAAGTCAGTTTTCAGACACACTTGGAGAGGGGACCAGGTTTTGAACCGCAGGTCCTCACCTACACCTCCTCTCTCTCAAAACAAACTTCCAATATTACGCGTGCAAACCTGTGAGAGTCAGAGGGCGAAGTGACGATACCGTTGTTATCACTATGATCTCCGAATTCTCAACGAGAAGTAGCTTAAGCTAACCCCCCCCGAGACAACTCATAAACAAAATCTGAATGCTCCAATAATCAACTAAACCGCACTGTCACCAAATCTGATCAGGAGAGAGGGGGAAGAGGAAGAAAGTGGAAAAAAGAGAAAAGCATACTAGTCCAGAGGGAAAAACTTCGCCGAAGGGAAACCCGGGAACAATACTCCGCCAGAGGGATCTCTCTCACTTAAGTCTCGTTACTTCTGTTATCTAATCAGATCAGTCCTGTATACACGGCGGTGGGGCAATTATCAATCCACGGCGGGAACTTGACGACGTATTATTCGTATTAACACGGCTCTGATAAAAAAAAGTCCCACATGTTGTTGTTCATATTAACACAGCTCTGATAAGAAAGAGTCCCACACAAAATAACGTCAATGGTCCCTTATTTTCAAATGGTCCCTTATTTTCAAATCTGTAAGTTGACAGCTATGGTACCTGGTAGGCTTTGGAGAGAGCATGTGTTAAACATATCTGAGACATAACGGTGTACATCTAATTCTTGAACTCCTTTCTCCCTTCCTCCCTCTCTATTTCTGTGTTTTTAGGAGGAAGGGCAGAGATGGTATTTATATTTGTGTAGCTTAATGTGCATGCACATTGAGCTTCATGTAGCCAGCTGTATGTAAGGGAAGAACACAGTTACTCTATAAAAAAAAAGAATTACAGGCCAGCAATTGCTCTGACCTTCAGTTATTCCAAATTTTCAAATTCTTGGGCAATGTGCTTGGTGCATTTTCTTTCTTTTATTATAATGCAAAGTACATGGCCTTGGCTGCCAAATTCTGATGCCTGCTTAAACTTGTTGGTGCATATGCAAACCCTGATCCATTAGTGCTCTGAATGCCCAAGAATAGGCAGCACCTAGAAAAGTGACTATTTTAAAATAGCACAGCTGGTTTAAAAAAATGTTTGTGGTTTTAGCTTGAGGCTTTTCAGGTGCTATGGTGTAGCTAGAAATAATTTCAAATGACTTCTGCTTGCATGATTATCTCTCCCCCCCCCCTTTCTTAATAAGGCATGGTAAAAGAGAGAAAGGAAATTGCAGAGAAGTTGGAACACCTTAGCTTCAGAAAATGTAGGACAGATCTCTGTCATGTCCTCAGAAAGGGAATCTGAGGAACTGTGGCAAATAGTGGGAACGAGGCCAAGTTCGATGCAATAGGGACAGATTGCAAACTGGAACGCTTACTTCCGGGTTTGCAGTGTTTGGGTTCCAAGTTGTTTGAGTACCAAGGTGTTTGCGAACCAAGGTACCACTGTACTGAGAAACAAATTTGCCCATCTCCTGCTGTGCTCCAGATGTCAAGCTTGGCCCCAAGGGATAACATATATCTGCGTTAACAGGGCTACTGTACGAATCGCCTTGTGAAAATCTGCTTTGAAAGGGGGCTTTTCAAGAGAGAGATGTGGGCAGCGCAAATGAAGGACTGCTCCACGAGTTGACAGCGGCTCTCTGTGCTTTAAGGCCATTAGAGCTGCTTTTCACAGTCCTTTGCTGAGCTGGTGTTTATCACAGCTGATGGCATATAATTTCTCCATTAGAGGTGAGGGCGCTCTGTGATTTGGTAAAGAAAACCGAATGAATGAAACGCCCTTCTCCATAATGGAAAAACGATGGATGGATCAGGATAATAATCCATACCAAAAAAATAATAATGTAACGAGTCCTCAGGGTGTCTTTAGAAGTAGATCTTAATTTATGCTAACTTCATAACATCAGCTTTTCTTGGGTTGTTGTATTTATTTTGGTTATATATTTTGTGGTTTTATATTTTGCTTTTGTTCTGTGAACCGCCCTGAGATCTCTGGGTATACGGCAGTATATAAATTAATAATAATAATAATAATAATAATAATAATAATAATAATAATAATAATATCACAAGGGTTTCCCAGCGGTGGACCTGTGGTTCCCAATGTGGGGCACAGGCTCCACAGGGGGACAATTTCATTTTTAAGGGGGGCGATTTGGAAGCTTGTTCAGACCAAGTTAATGGCCTTTTAGGCTTCCTCCACATGAATAGGAGTTCACTTTTTGAAAAATAATTATTATTTGTCATGGGGGGAGGGGCATCAGGATTTTAGAGATGCTTAGGTGGGGCATAACCAAAAAAAAAGGTTGGGAACCACTGCTTTGGACCCAGGTCTTATGCCCCACCCAGGGGTGAAAAAACCTGACTAGCCCCCCACCGTAGCCATGGCTATGTCCTCACTCTTTAGAAAGCCATGTGCATTCTTCTTTTGCGATCACTTGTAGCCGAGTAAGATTGTCTTACATAAACACGGATTTAACAATGAGTCCGTAAGTGGTTGTGGAGGCCAATTCTGGATCCACACATCCTTCCACAGTGGGGACATTGGTTTCTGGGCGGGCAATTGTCTTTTACGACCGCTAGGTGATGACCCCACTGGGTGCGGTAATCCAGTCAGGGAAAAAGGGAGGCAGGCTTTTTTTTAGGGCACCTTTTCTAGCCCCTTCCCCTTTTCGGGGTGAGCAGAGTGGATCCTAAAAAGGGCTGCTCAGTCATGGATACAGCTGCTGACCGGCTCAACTGCCTCCTTCCTTGAGTCAGAACGACTGAATCTGTATCCACCGCCCATGTGCCGGTTCATGACTAGGGGCTTCCAGATTTCACAATCCTGGCCCTGTTACCATTTGCCGATCGCCATGGGACTTTTGGGGTTTGGGTTGGGTTTTTGGAAGACGCCTGTGCATGAATTTGTTTTATGTGCGTAGATCAGTGCACACTGACCAACATTACTTTAGTTGTGAAGGACACATTCCATTTTCTTCGCCCTTGTCCAGCCTAGTTCCATGGCAGCGCTCCTGCTTGTCTCAAGCATTAGGTTGTTTCAGAGCTCTCCAACACTAGTAAACCAGAGGTTAAACTACACAAAGAGCACGGGAAGCTGTGTATCACAATATGCACAAGGGCAGCGCTCTCTGATTTTATAGGACCTGCCTATGGCCCATTCCCAGAAACTCACAACCACTGCTAAACTGGTTGTGTGTGTTTTTTACCACGCTGAACATTCCATTTTGCGCATTGTGCCTGGAGAGCAATTAAAGCCCCATCCATAATGTGTACATCAGCTCTTAAGACATCTATGGAACATTGAAACTTTACTTTCTGCCCACCCTCTAGATCAGGGGTCAGCAAACTTTTTCAGCAGGGAGCCGGTCCACTGTCCCGGATTAAGGATGGATGGCGGTTAACAGATCGAGGTTGAATCCTGACAAGACAGAAGTAATGTTTTTCGGGGACAGGAGGCGGGCAGGTGTGGAAGACTCCCTGGTCCTGAATGGGGTAACTGTGCCCCTGAAGGACCAAGTGCGCAGCCTGGGAGTCATTCTTGACTCACAGCTGTCCATGGAGGCGCAGGTCAATTCTGTGTCCAGGGCAGCTGTTTATCAGCTCCATCTGGTACGCAGGCTGAGACCCTACCTGCCTGCGGACTGTCTCGCCAGAGCGGTGCATGCTCTGGTTATCTCCCACTTGGACTACTGCAATGTGCTCTATGTGGGGCTACCTTTGAAGGTGACCCAGAAACTACAATTAATCCAGAATGCGGTAGCTAGACTGGTGACTGGGAGCGGCCGCCGAGACCATATAACACCGGTCTTGAAAGACCTACACTGGCTCCCAGTACATTTCCAAGCACAATTCGAAGTGTTGGTGCTGACCTTTAAAGCCCTAAATGGCCTCAGCCCAGTATACCTGAAGGAGCGTCTCCACCCCCATCGCTCAGCCTGGACACTGAGATCCAGCCCCGAGGGCCTTCTGACAGTTCCCTTACTGTGTGAAGTGAGGTTACAGGGAACCAAGCAGAGGGCTTTCTCGGTGGTGGCACCCGCCCTGTGGAACGTCCTCCCATCAGATGGCAAGGAAATAAACAACTATATGACTTTTAGGCGACCATTGAGGGCAGCCCTGTTTAGGGAAGCTTTTAATGTTTAATAAGTTATTGTATTTTAATGTTTTGTTGGAAGCTGCCCAGAGTGGCTGGGGGGACCCAGCCAGATGGGCGGGGTATAAATAATAAATATATTATCTTATTGTATCTTATCTTATCTCAGACCTTGTGGGGGGCCGGACTGAATTCCTGTGCCCCACAAATAACCCAGAGATGCATTTTAAATAAAAGGACACATTCTACTCATGTAAAAACACGCCGATTCCTGGACTGTTGGCAGGCTGGATTTAGAAGGTAATTGGGCCAGATCCAGCCTTCGTTTGCCTACCCATGCTTTAGATTTTTGCCCATCCTAGAAAAGGTCCGGACTGGTACAAACGCATGCGTACACGTGGGCAACTCAGTACAGGAGTTATTGTGGCAGCGTGAATGGGATTCAGCTTGCATGAGCTCTCCAGCCGTAGGGCTGGAAGTTGGATCAGATCAGCTTCAGGTTCTTTCCAGGCCTGCCACCACATCTGCGAGGATGATATTTTAGGAGCCTGAAGTGCGTGGCTGGAAAGCTCGCAAATCTGTTGTGTAATAACTTGGCAATTTGTAAAGGGGGGGGTGGAATATATCTGGAGCCCCCCAGGATTGTAAACTCCAGGTTAACCGAATTTTTCTGTCATTCTCCTTTGTTCAGAGACTGGATCTTGGCTGAGTCAGTAGTGCTGCTTGAACTACAGCCAGATACTTCATCCAGGAGTAAATTCTTTTCTTCTATTTCAGCAAGTAGCTGCTAGCTCAGAAATTCCACCAAGCATCTTTTCTTCTCCTAATAATGACAGCAGCTCAGTGATCTAATTTAATGTCTTTATCCTTGTTTGTCTGCCCACTGTGCGTGCTTTTGTTAAAATTGATCTCCACTGTCGGAGATTATCGTATAAGTTTTCATCTTCGTCTTCTTCTTCAGCCACTTTTAAGTCTATTTAAAATCATTATTATTATTTTGCAACAACGCACCAGGAATTATTAAGTGCATATGGGCTATTTGCCAGTGTGGATTTTTAACAATGGGAAGAATGGAGCCATTATGTTGTGAGATCTGCGGCACAGGGCAGTATACAAATTTAAATAACAATAATAACAATAAACAAATAAGTGGGAAAATGTAAATTACCCAAATATAAATTGTTTTGCTTTACTTATTTACTTGTCTTTATCTTGTATTTTATTCCGTGAACCACACTGAGATCTTATGATGAAGGACACTATACAAATCTAATAAATAAATAGACTGAAATCAAATCAATGTATGTAGGCTGCTCTGGAGAACTGGTTGTGCTTCGCGGCTGATTTACTTCTGAAGGAGCACTGTCCTCTTTGTTATAGAAGCAGTGTTCAAAACTAGCCAGATGCTAGGCGCATTTTGCGACTGGCGCAGGTCCAGTTGCGACCTCGTGGAGATCTCTGGATACCCAGTTGGCAAAGCGGGTTCTCCTTCATGGAGAGCATGGGTTGTGGTGGGGGCAACCAAGACATCCCTCTTTTACTGGGTGAGTATAGATGGCCACAAATCAGATTGGGCACCCCTCAGTCATTGGGGATAATTTGGTGTTGCAATTTTATGAGTGACTGTTGAGGGGCTGTTTATTCCCTGTGCGCAGCATTGAGCTTCCCCTTTTTGCTGCGTGCATCAGATCACCCTCCCTATACTTACAACAACCGCCATCATGACAGGGTGGGAGATCTCAACTCCTCTCCTTTTCCGTTCCCAGGCGTGCCGTTCCCAAAGAACTTCCTTCAGATCTGCAAGAAGATCTTGTGCCGGCTCTTCCGGGTCTTTGTCCATGTCTACATCCACCACTTTGACCGCATTATCATCATGGGGGCCGAGGCCCACGTCAACACCTGTTACAAGCACTTTTATTATTTTGTGACGGAGCTCGCCCTCATAGACCGCAAGGAACTGGAGCCTTTGGTAAGTGTTTAGTGCTTTATTTATTTATTAGCTGTGGAGGGAAATGCAGAGCCAACAGGGGCAGCTGCTCCTTCCTTGGTCAAGGGTTTTGGTCAGGCCAGTCTTCCACTCAGCATGGACCTTGATTTCTCACTGGTGGCAGAAGTGAGAATGAGTCTCTCTTCAGTTCTGCAGTTCCAGGGCAGAATGAAGAAACCAAAGATCTGGTTTTGTTGGCTTTCCAGATTGTGTTATCCTGCAGATCTCCTGGGCCAATAGAGTCCTACCAGTTTTCTGTCAGTTTCCTTGGGTGTATTTTGTTATGAAGGGAAGTGATGGCACTGACCCATGCCTCGGATGTAATTTCTGTTCCCCCAGGACTTGTAAGTCTTTCCAGAATTGGATTGATCATTCTGGGGAGTATCAAGATTGATTTTACATTCAACCCAGAAGGGTCCTGTTTGTCTCTCCACCCCTCCAATCCATTTGTGTAAGAAAGCTTGCGCATCATATTGCTTAAGTACGGCATGAATAATTTCCCCCCTGTGAGCACACGGCAGTGTGTTGGCTTTTAACCGAATCCAGCTACAATTGCACAATCTACAGGTTGTAGTTGATTGCTTTGCTAAGTTTAATTAATGTAATGGAGTTGCATTTCGGGGGAGGAAGAAAAATCAATCATAATAAAGAGCAAGGAGTGTTTCGAAAGCAGATTCTGGTTTTTCATTGCCAAAGCAAGACGCTACCAAGCAGCTAACTTTTTATATTTGATTAAAAATATAAAGTAAACAAACGACTACATCACCTGTTTGTTGGACCTTCTAGCTATGTGGAAATCTGCACGTGGTTGCAAAGGGCCTGAGAATGTACACCCAAGTTTATGTACCCAACGCGTACTTTGAAACTTTATCTCAAGGTTCAGGGGGCATTGGGGGGGGGGAAGAGGTATATTCAAGTCTAAACACCCACCAGACCTCATCCTCTGAGGCAAGCCATTTCGTGAGAGAGGCACATTGTCGCTCAAGTGCTGGGAAGTCTCAAAATACTAGTATTTGCGTAGTACAAGCCAGTTTTTTAAGAACGAAACTGTTCCAAGTATGTCCCTCCATACCCATGAAACTGACCCGGCAAGGTTAATCTTTTTTATGCAATGCTAAATACTGCTCAATTATTAACTTGTCGCTCACTCATTTAGTCCTGGTTTTTCCCTTTTGTTTCTAAGAGGCTCTCCCATCCCCTCCTAGAAAAAGACGGGAGAGAGAGAGAATAAAATAAAGAACAGGATTGTTGTCTCTATGGATTTCCACTCTGATTTGTAGCATTAATTTAGGGGCAACCAGTGCAGTACTTTCCAGATGTTGTGTCATGCCTGATCATTGGCCATGCTGGCTGGGACTGGTGGGATTTGGCGTCCCATCAACATCTGGGGGACCCCACTTTGCCTATCCTAGTACTGTTTTCTGCTGCTAGATTGCATAGGCAAGATTCCTAGAACGGGAGCAGATATTCTGTGGGGCAACGCTGTAGAAAACAGAGGCCCCATAGAGAATTCTCCTCCTCGCTTGACTATCATTACTATCCTGATTTTCTTTTTCCTTAGGGGGAAACAGCCATGCATTATGATGTTACAAGTTTCTCTGCTCCCACCAGCACCATTTGACAGGATGTGAAGCAGAGAAACTTGACTTGATGTCAAGTCATGAGATGGGGAATCTGGGACGTTCCAGATATTGCAGGACTCCGACTCCCATCAGCCCCTTCGAGCCTGGCCAGTGGGGTCAAGGGAGCCGTGGTTCTGTCCTAAACATTTCTGAAGGAGGGAAGAGCTCCCCATGGGGACTCAGTTTTGGAAGCACTCCCAGAGCGCATGTGTGGCATCTGTTCTTTCCGTGCTGAGGCTTAAGGTTGGTGCAGAAAGAGCCCACCTTGAGAAAGAGCCCCATGTAAGTTTGAAAGGACTGTTCGAGAAGCTCCCATAACCTGGAGGCTCCATAGCACTGAAAGCCTAACAAAAAAGATATCAGGACACATGAATCAGGTGCTCACGCAATTGGCAATTGGTCCTTGCATACTCCAGGTTCTCCCTTTTGGCACTTATGGGCACAAATTGCAGGGGCAGGAGGGAAACATCAGTGAATGGGAACTACTGAGAGTGCTCTGGGCTTTCAGGTCCAGGGAGAGCCTAAACAGAGGAAGCAGGGACCTATTCGGAGGGTGCATGAGAGTTCGCCCAGCGCATGGGAGCAGGGCTGGATTTAGGTTTGATGAGGCCCTAAGCTACTGAAGGAAATGGGGTGTCCAGCTGTCCTTTGTCACCAACAAATTGTCGCTGTTTTTTGTGTTGAATATATGCTATATTGATTGAGCTTGATTGAGAGGTTTCTTTGAAAACTCTTTGAGTTTTTCTTACAGTCAAGGGGTATGTATAGTCTGTTAAGTAATCTCCACATCAAAGATATGTGTTGCATGGATGGAGGGGGACCATGTGATTATGGACGGAGCTCGCAGGTGAAGGGAAGAGGTGGAAAATGCTAACAGGGGCATGGATCGATGGAGGAAGAGCATCATTGTGCTGAGAGTCTTACTGACCAGTTCTGCAAGGTTTTGGGGGCAGTGCTGCAGTTATAGCACATGAGCTGCGCACAACTCGAGCCTCAGCTCAGCCAGATACTGATTCTATGTTTATAAATAGGAGCAATCACCACATTTTGTGCTACCCACCTCCCTCAGTTGACGTGTGTGCTTGGAAGAATTTGGGGAAAGAAATATATCAAAAATAAAATATGCAAATACAAAGTCCATCGTAGCGTTGCGCAAGGAGAAATCTCCCAGCGTTCCCTCTAAATCTGTTTTGGAGCATATTTAGGGGTTGGTTCGTAGAGGTAATTCTACTGTAACTGCACTAATTCAGTTGAATATTGCTCAAAGTTTGGGACGCGGGTGGCGCTGTGGGTTAAACCACAGAGCCTAGGACTTGCCGATCGGAAGGTTGGTGGTTCAAATCCCTGCAACGGGGTGAGCTCCTGTTGCTCGGTCCCTGCTCCTGCCAACCTAGCAGTTCAAAAGCACCTCAAAGTGCAAGTAGATAAATAGGTACAGCTCCGGTGGGAAGGTAAACGGCGTTTCCGTGCGCTGCTCTGGTTCACCAGAAGCGGCTTAGTCATGCTGGCCACATGACCCAGAAGCTGTACGCTGGCTCCCTCAGCCAATAAAGCGAGGTGAGCGCCGCAACCCGAGTCGGTCACGACTGGACCTAATGGTCAGGGGTCCCTTTACCTTTACTCGAAGTATTTCTGCAGGGAATTGCAAAGAGCCACAGAGAGTGGCTGCTCCTGTTGCTATTAGGGAGTCACTTTTAGTCCCAGAGCCAAATGTCATTCTGGGCAAAGGTCCAGAGGTTGCGTGCCTGAGATGTGCATTTTACCTTCATATAGTAGGCTACTTTCTACACACACGCACCCTCTATATCAGGTGTGAGGTACTTTGGCTCTCCATATCTTGCTGAACTACATTTCCTGTCAGCCCCAGAAGCATGGCCAGTGGCCCTGGGTTTTGGGAGTTGTAGTTCAGCAACATCTAGAGAGCCAAAGTTTTTCTACACCCAGTCTATATCGTCCATCCAGGCAAATGAGCAGCATTTCCTTCAGACTTTCGCGGGAATCTTCTCCATTAAATCTTCGTTGCCATGTTCGTAGATCTAAGGAGAGCTCGGTTCAGGTAGCAACAAGTATATAATTAAAAAGGGAACATTTTGCATTTCTTGATGGCTAAATACCAAGGCAGCTGCTTATTTCCGTGCACGTTGAAAATCTGTGCGCAGGTTTGCTTTGCCTCACGTCCATGTTGCTTTCATAATTAACTGGATGTTTAAATACGGGACTGTAATTTTGCAATGCTGACATTTGGAATTATGTGAGTGTGTCGTGTTTGTTTTTCACTTAGCAAACCGCTTTGTGTTGGTGCCTTTGTTGATTGGCCTTTATGGGCACGGAATGATTTAAACGAGGAAAAATCTGCTTCTGTTTTGAAATTGCAAACATTCACAAGCCCACAGAGTCTTATCATTTGGGTCTGCGTAGGCTAACGGGTTTGCTTAAACCGTTGAGTCATCTTGTGCGCTGCAGCTTTTTAGTCTGCTTCCAGTTCAGATGTTTCCAGCTGCAGAGCATCTGTTTCTCATGCAGAAGGCCCCACGTTAGACCCCTGGCATCTTCAGGTGCGGCTGGGAGAGAACCCCCCGATTCTCTGGGGATGCCTTCTAGGAAGATGAGACTGCGGTAGATCAGGGGTCAGCAGACTTTTTCAGCAGGGGGACGGTCCACTGTCCCTCAGACCTTGTGGGGGGCCAAACTATATTTTGGAGGGGGGGAATGAATCCCCGTGACGTGGTGAGGGATGAGCTTCCGTTGCTCGGTCCCTGCTCCTGCCAACCTAGCAGTTCGAAAGCACATCAAAGTGCAAGTAGATAAATAGGTACCGCTCTGGCAGGAAGGTAAACAGCATTTCTGTGCGCTGCTCTGGTTCGCCAGAAGCAGCTTAGTCATGCTGGCCACATGACCCGTAAGCTGTACGCTGGCTCCCTCGGCCAGTAAAGCGAGATGAGCGCTGCAACCCCAGAGTCGACCACGACTGGACCTAATGGTCAGGGGTCCCTTTACCTTTACAGCAAACTTTTTTAGCAGGGGAATGGTCCACTGTCCCTCAGACCTTGTAGAGGGCCAGACTATATTTTGGAAAGAAAAAACCCAGAGTTGCATTTTGAATAAAAGGACACATTCTACTCATGTAAAAACACCAGGCAAGCCCCACAAATAACCCAGAGATGCATTTTAAATAAAAGGACACATTCTACTCATGTAAAAACTCACTGATTCCTGGTCCGTCCGCAGGCCAGATTTAGAAGGCGATTGGGACGGATCTGGCCCCCGGGCCTTGCTGTAGACCATGTGTGTCCCACATATGTGAGTTGCAACTAAAATGTGAGGAGGGTACCAGCTTGCAGAAGCCTAAGCTATGGCAAAATCCTGAGATATGAAGCCAGATGCTTTGGAGGACGGGATCGAGACCAACCCTTCGCACCTGAAGTGGTAGATGATGTTCCCCCATTTTATAGGCATAAAAACTACAGGGAAGACACTCATGTATCAGAATGACTTAGTGGTGAATGACAGCTTTGCTGTCTAGGTCATTTTTTAATCATCTTAAAAAAAAATAGACTCACACCATTACACTTGGTTCCTAGGCAATGGTTGCGCAGGCAGAAAATTCATCTCATTCTGCATAAATCAGCTCTCAGAAGCTGTAAAAGAGAGGGGTACTTTGGTATGGCCCTATAGTGCACTTGCAGCAAAGGGAGAGATGATAATTAATTAATTTAATTTCTGTACCTCCCTTTATCTCAAGATCATAGAGCAGCTTACAAGATAAAAACACAAAATGCCTTACTATAGTAACAAATAATAATAATACTCCCCCCCCCCGAGTTTAAAAGACCATAGGTTAATTACTCAAACCTTTACAAACTCAAGGATTTAAGATGCCTACATGCACTTCAGGTTACATGCACTTCAGGTTACACACTCCGCTAACCCAGAAATAGTGCTTCAGGTTAAGAACTTTGCTTCAGGATAAGAACAGAAATCAGGTTCTGGCGGCACGGCAGCAGAAGGAGGCCCCATTAGCTAAAGTGGTGCTTCAGGTTAAGAACAGTTTCAGGTTAAGAACAGACCTCCGGAACGAATTAAGTACTTAACCTGAGGTACCACTGTACACCTGAGACAGCATTTGTTTAACCCAGATACAGAACCAGATAGGAATCTTATTTTGCGTGTGTTTATTTTCCCATTCAGAGCTGGGATAACCAGTTAGGAGTATTTTGATCATAAACATTTGAGCCTGGGACTGTCTGAGGACAGGATCTGGAGTGAATGAGGCAAAAGCTATTTTGCAGGGCAGTGTTTTCCAGATATTCTGCTGTTTGTATTCCTAGGTATATCAGAACAGAGAAGCTCACAGAGGGTCATCTTTTAATGATTGGGAGAGAAGGCCGGGAGTGGTCCAAAAGCTGTTTTGGGGAGCAGATGTGTTTAATTTCAACATCCACATTCAGGATGCATCTGCACCTTTAAATCAAACAGGGAATTTGGAAAAGTGGGCAAGTAACCACCTGTAATTCATCTCTCTTTGGAAGGCTGTACCGTTAAAAATAGTCCCGCATCAATTTTCATCTCCCGGCCACAGCAATAGGCTTGGCGCCGCTTAGTGGCTAGAAGTCAAAATAACACAAACAGGAGCTGATGCTTGAATCTGTTTTGTCCATTTGAGAACCATCAGAAAGCTGGGGTCAGCAAGGTTTATCTTGCCTGGGCCGGATCAGTTCTGCGGAGATCCCTCCATGGGTTGGATCTCGATTTTCAACGTCTGCACAGGTGCGATTTTCGGCACCGCACTGCGCCGGTTTAGCGCAGCGGGCAACTCAGTTCGGGGGCGGCTCGTGGGCTGGTCAAACGACCTCTGCGGGCTGCTTCCGGCCCATGGGTCTTAGGTTGCTGACCCCTGATCAGAAAGTATCGTTCGGCAAGTCTGTCGACTATTCCTCAGAAATCCCGCACTCGGTCGCTTCCTATTTGCAGTAACAATTCCAGTTTTTGCACCGTCTGCAAATATGAACTGTGGAACTCCCCACCATAGCTGTCAACCGTCCCTTATTTGGCGGGAAAGTCCCTTATCCCAGCGCTGTGTCCCGCTGCTGTCCCTTATTGATGATGTCCCTTAAATTTCCCGGGTTTCAAAGGAAGCAGCTCCTCTCCCTCCCTCCCTCCCTCCCTGCCGGCCAGGGAGGAGGGAGGCTCCAGCTGTGTTGGTTGGCTGCATTGCTCACCCAATAAGGAGTCTAAGAATGACTGGGGGGGTGGAGCTTGCATGCCTTGTACCAATCAAATCGGCCGCGTTGCCTGGGGACTCGCCTTTGCTCAGCGCTTCCCAGCGGAGAGGTGATGGTGGTTTTCCTTGCTGCATCCCCTTTGCTGGGTTGCTATGCTGTGGGAACCATCGCTTGAGGCTTTGTTTGGCTGCTGGCTGGGCTTTCTGCCTTTGGCTTGGAGGGGCTCAGAAGTTGAACATATCTGTGACCGGAAAATCCCTTATTTTGGCTGCTGATCCCTTATTTTCGAGGCTGCTGGTCCCTTATTTTCGAATCTGTAAGTTGACAGCTATGCTCCCCACAGAGACTTAACCCTGGCTTTTGACTCTTGATATGTGTCTTTTGAGGATCAGCTTGGTTTTATTAGTTTTTCTCCCCACTGCGTGGGGAAAGAATTAGAAGTCATATATTAATACCACTGTTACCTGTAAGAAGCAGCTCTGTGACCTTACATGCGTCCATTAGTATTGTGGTGGTTACAAGGCAAAATACATTGTTTTCCCTGTTGTCCTAAGTCTTCTGACATTGTAAACCAGACCTGCGCAACTTGTAGATCCACTAAGCTAAGCTCAAGCCCACCAGCCATGGCATCAGAGAGTATTTGGCGACCGCTTTGTTTTTGAAGTCCTGTTCAAGCAGCAAATACAGGACATTTATTGGGCTGCTGCTGGCCTCAGTCGGTCCGTAGATGAGTAGTAGAGCAGGCAGAAGGTCTTAGGTATTATTCCCAGCATCTCCAGGCATGCCGGGGAATGTCCTCTGCCCGAGCCACAGACTAACTGGTTGTAGACATTATTACTGAGTTAGATGGACGGCCCAGTGATCAAACTTGCTTTATGGCAATTTCCCATGTCCCTGTGCCTTTGTTCTGCACAGCCCTAGCCTAGCATACCCCTTCATGCATCACTGCCTTGCTGTGGCGAAGGGGCTTGGCTCAGAGAAGCTATGAGCTATGCCACGCAAGGCCACCCAAGATGGACAGGTCATAGTGGAGAGTTTTGACCAAACGTGATCCACCTGGAGCAGGAACCGGCAAGCCACTCCAGTATCCCTGCCAAGAAAACTCCATGGACAAAGACAACGAAGACAGGGGTGCCTGGCGTGCTCTGGTCCATGGGGTCACGAAGAGTCGGACACAACTAAACAACAACAACAAAGCCTAGCATAAAGCCCTCTAAGAAATGGTGCCAATTCAAAAATGTCTCTTCCTTCCCAGCCTCAGCCGGGGAATTGCAGGTCACAACCAAGGCCCTAAAATTCACCCATTTAAGGTTAGATTAGAAGCTGGCTTTTCATTTGAGTTCAAAGTGGAGAGTGCAAACAGCAAAGTTCAAATTTTCTTTGTCTGACTTATACAATACAGTTTCTTTTATTGGCTGCTTGATATTTCTTTATTTGTTACCTATAGTTTATCCCACTTAAGGTGTATCCCATTCTATTGGTGATTTGACTGCAGTTCCATCAGCTGCTACTCCCTGATGGAAAACTAACTTCCAATGAGGGGTTACTGGCATATTAGGAATCCCATTGTATGATCTTGAACTGCTTTTTGCCTATCTGTGCAGCTAATTTCCTTGTTTTAAGGTAGGATGCAGAAGATTAGGAAATTAAGCAAGCCATTAGAGCTGTCAGAATGATAAAGGATAGCACACGAATTTGCTGGTTCCCAATACTGCCCTTGAAGATGGCAGAGAGAAGACAAACAGAGAATGTTATGAATACAGTGGTACCTCGGGTTAAGTACTTAATTCGTTACAGAGGTCTGTTCTTAACCTGAAACTGTTCTTAACCTGAAGCACCACTTTAGCTAATGGGGCCTCCTGCTGCTGCCGCGCTGCCAGAGCACGATTTCTATTCTCATCCGGAAGCAAAGTTCTTAACCCGAGGTACTATTTCTGGGTTAACGGAGTCTGTAACCTAAAGCGTATGTAACCCGAAGCGTATGTAACCCGAGATACCACTGTACAGGTGGTGACTATTTTAGGGATGTTCAATCGACACACAGGTCCTTTTTGACCCGGAAGAACGCAGAATAGAAGTGGGGCAGGGCGTAATGGGGCAGGGGGCGCTTATATGCTCTCTGATAATGCATGTGGGGACGCAGGTGGCGCTGTGGGTTAAAGCCTCAGCGCCTAGGACTTGCCGATCGAAAGGTCGGCGGTTCGAATCCCTGCGGCGGGGTGCGCTCCCGCTGCTCGGTCCCAGCGCCTGCCAACCTAGCAGTTCGAAAGCACCTCCGGGTGCAAGTAGATAAATAGGGACCGCTTACCAGCGGGAAGGTAAACGGCGTTTCCGTGTGCGGCTCTGGCTCTGGCTCTGGCTCTGGACAGAGCAGCGATGTCACGCTGGCCACGTGACCCGGAAGTGTCTCCGGACAGCGCTGGCCCCTGGCCTCTTAAGTGAGATGGGCGCACAACCCCAGAGTCTGTCAAGACTGGCCCGTACGGGCAGGGGTACCTTTACCTTTACCTAATGCATGTGGGGTGCCGGAAACAGAACCCCCGCCTGAAATGGCTGCCCCTTGCCAGATCATTTAGCTCAGCATGGGATTGAGGAACTTTTTTTAGCCTATTTGTGTTTCACCCCCCAGGCCTGAGACTCTCCTCTACTTGTTGACACTGTCTGGAAATACTTCTCCAGGGTTTCTGACGGGAATCTTTCCCAGGTTTTCCTGGAGATGCTGAGAATTGAACATGGTGCCTTCTCTATGCACAGCAGGCGCCCTGCTGCTTGGCTCCCCAGCCCTGTAGAGATGCACATAATAACCGCTGCTGGTGTCAAAAACCTGCCCAGATTTGTGATATGTTAAAGGAGCGACTTGTGACTTTAACTGCTTCCATTGTTTTACAGAAAGAGATGACAGCCCGGATGTGTCATTGAAGAACCACTGTTGAATGAACGAAAAACACAATTTCCTGCTAACTAAAGAAGACCTAGAGGACACGCCAGCCCTCAGAGGGAAAACTTGCCTCCTTTAATCCTTAAAAAGCAGGAACCGTCAGGGACAGAAGTTTATTGCTTTCACAGACACCTTCCCACAGTTGTGTATGCTCTTAACCCTAAAAATGCTGCTCAGTACCTCCTTGGAATGATGTGGATGACTTGGAAAGAAAGGACAAAATGACTCTTTTTTCCGTATTCCCTGAATTGAGTGAGGAGGAACTCGTCAGACTACAATTTGATTCCGTCCACCTTCCTGCTCTTAAAGCTTTACTGCAAGTTTGGTCTCTCGGTGTACTTTCAAAACCAACTATTGTTAAACTGTGGTTATAAATACATTGCTGTCGGGTATAGTACATGTTAAAGACCTCAGCAGAGTATCTGTCAGCCTGTTTTTTGCCTAAAAGGGGGGAAAGAGATGATGTGCATTACATACACACACTCACACACACACACACACACAAGAAACTGAGATTGATACTTTAGGCATCAATCTTTGTTATCCAGAGCTCAGGTAGGGAAGTGGCCAATTGCCTAGTGGAACAGACAAACTGGTTTTTTCCACTTGAAACTGTCATGCCTTAGAAAGGTGGCGACTTTCAAAACACCATGAGTTGTGTGTGTGCTTCTTGCCTGTGCTACATACAGCTCTCTAGGATTGATACCTACAGACCTTAACTCAGTCCTGAAACCACTTGCAATGATCACCACAGTCCTGAGATCTCAGATAAAAACTGGGGGCTTTCTCTCTACTTTCCCCTGGCAACAGGCTCACTCAAACCGGGAAAAGAAATGCCAAATCTTACACACACACACACACACACACACACACACACACACACACGTTGTTTTCCAGCTCATGTTAGTGAGTAGCAATGGCAGTTTCTGGAAGGAGGCCATAGAGAATGCTCTGATGCATGAGATTCATGGATTAAATACAGTGGTACCTCGGAAGTTGAGCGGAATCCATTCTGGAAGTCCGTTCGACTTCCAAAACGTTTGGAATCCAAGGCGTGGCTTCTGATTGGCTGCAGGAAGCTCCTGCAGCCAATCGGAAGCCGCGCCGGACGTTCGGGTTCCAAAGAACATTTGCAAACTGGAACACTCACTTCCGGAACGTTGGACTTGCAAGGCCTTCAGGATCCAAGGTACAACTGTAATACATTTCAGAATTTGGAAGGCACAGTTTGCGTGTGCACGCAGAGTCCACTAAGGAAACAAAAAGCGCAGGTATGGGGAACCTGTGGCCCTCTAGAAGGTATTGGACTACAATTGCCAACATCCTTGACTATTGGCCATGCTGGCTGGAGCTGATGAGATTTGTAGTCCAACATATGGAGTGCCACAAATTCCTGTTCCTGATTTCGAGAGAATTATTATTGTTGTTATTTTAAAAAAGGAAGGCAGTGACAACTTCTGAGTGACAGTAAGAGAGAGATAATATGAGTCGCAAAGAATTCCAATTTGTTAGCCCCATAAGCGTCACTCAGCTGCACCATGTTTATTGAAATCAGTGACTTGTAGGGCATTTTCAGAGAGCTGGCTTGTGCACACCCACCTCTGAACTGCAGTTATAGTGATTGAGAGCTACACTATGAGACCATAGTACATGTCGTGATCACCTATGCAGCTTTCTAGATCTTCTTTTACCTTACTCAAGATGACCTGGCAAATACTTCGAAACGCCACTGTGCCTCAATTATTTTTCTACTAAAACGTTTGTTTTCTTTCTTGACACTTCACTTACCAGGAAATTGGTGGTTGGTGTGAGTGTGATACTGGTTTCAGTGTTGAGTGGGGGAAAGGAGACCTTTGTTTGAGGAAACGATAAAAGTAGCATGGCTTTAAGGCGGCATCCCAGTGCTTGTTAAAAAGCGATGCACTTTGTATGTGCAAGAGATCTGTAGTTGATAAGTTGCATGTGTGGCTGACTGGAGTGGTTATGTACATGTCTTGTTCTTCCGATTGCTGTCCTTCATTCCTAATTTTATCCCTTCTCATAATATGAAAAACAAACTCCTTGTTGAATGTTGCAAGAATCATGATTGAATGTTGCAAGAATAACGATTAAGATGATGATGTTAGACTCATTCCATTTTGTCTGGTGTCTGATAAAATACCCTCACTCCAAAGCTTAGTAAACAGATGAATTGTCACCCAGTCTTAGCCAGTGAAATTGATATTGGTGACATCAGCAAACAGCCAAGAGATATCCACGGCTAAGCCTATTAACCAGTATTTACTGACAGTTTTAGAGATGCAATTTAGAAAACGAAAGGAGTACTGCAGAATTCGCCATGTGCCTTCTGTGGAATTTAGTCCAGTCTTTGATCATATAAATAGCTTTGGAATTTATTTGTCCTTTGACTAACTGGTAATACTTTGACTTTTTGAAAATCAATAATTTGGAAACTAATCCCACAGGAGGTGAAGATTTAAAAATATTGATGGGACAAGGCAGCATGTATTAACCTTGCAGCATAATGTGCATCGAAAGATGTTGGAAATCTGCAAGAAGTTATTTTTGATATGCACATGTTTTTGTTCCCATATGGTCTGAATACCAACTTTTACAGTTAACACAAAAATGTGAAGTTTTGAATCACAATATCAGTGTAATGTTTTTCTATTTAAAGATGAAGGTTTATAATATGCAGAAGTGCTAAGGGAATGGATTTGTGATGTCACAAGGGCAAATCTCATCACTGTTAGGTAGAGGTGGTTTCTACTGCAAACTGGTAAGAACCAGTTTCCCCTAACCTCAGTCCTGACAAGAACATTGTACATTTAAACACAACACAGTGAATGAGCTACCCCACTTCTACCACTCAGGATTTAAGTGGTAAAGATTACTGTTTCCATTTAAAAAACCACACCACTTTACTGGTTTAACTTTCTGCTATTTCAAGAATTTTCAAACCTAAGCCAGGATCAGAGCAAGCTGACAACTTCCACATGTTAAGCAATGTTTTGGATACTCAACTTCCTGAACCTACCGCCCATGGCACCATGCCAGCAGATGGCACATTTATATTTTGAGGACGAAATTCTTTGTGTCTGTTTCTTTTAATAACCTGGCATTTAGAATTTATTTTAACATGTAATCCCAGGGGAATTAAATAACAGGGACCTTGATTGGGTTGATTGGAACCACTCTGGGTAAGATTTTGGAAGAGCTTTGAGGCAGCAGGACAGCTTTAATACAATTTGGTGAAGCGCTCTTGTCTCATTGCACAGAGTTGCTTTGTAAGGCGTGAAGTGGCCAAATTCTAAGCCACTACTCTGGGTGGGTGGAATCGACTATTGCTCTCCATGGTTCCTAGTGGTAGAAGATGCACTGGAAGCTCAGTTTTTCAAAAGTAGTCCATATAAATGAGGGCTCAAAGCCTGCAAACTGGCCAGAGATCTCTGTTGAATTTCACAACGGTTAATGTCCCAGGATACAAGATAAAGCTGATGGGAGTTTATCAGAGAGGCCCTGGGGTCCCTGTTCACAGATTGCCGTATTTTTCACTCTATAAAACGCACCAGACCACAAGACGCACCTAGTTTTTGGAGGAGGAAAACAAGAAAAAAAATATTCTGAATCTCGGAAGCCAGAACAGCAAGAGGGATCGCTGCACAGTGAAAGCAGCAATCCCTCTTGCTGTTCTGGCTTCTGGGATAGCTGCGCAGCCTGCATTCGCTCCATAAGATGCACACACATTTCCCCTTACTTTTTAGGAGGGAAAAAGTGAGTCTTATAGAGCAAAAAATACGGCAATCTACAGAAGGTAACAATGCTGCTAAGTCTGGATCTTAAGCAGCTCACTCTGATGATGATAAAATATTTTTGGGAGCATTCTATTTTACGGACAGTGAAAGGTGAGTACAAATTCTTTGCAGCTGCCTTTCCCTAAACTGGTCGCCTGCAGATATATTGGTCTACAGCTCCTAGTAACGTGGCCAGTGATCAGGAATCATGGGAGTTGTAGGCCAAAACATCTGGTGGCCACTATGAACTGATTTTCTCCTTCTGAAGTTTTGAATAAAACATGGCTGGCCTGAAATTTCAACAGTTTATTAAACACAGGCATAGAAACGCCGTCTGTCATGCATTCCCAACTCTGTTTTGAGAACCCAGCAAAAACCAGATATTTGAAACTGATAAATAATGCTGCTTCTTTTTGACTGTTCAGGTGTCCCTGCTTTGAAGTGGGTATAGTTTTATGTCGGAACAGTTTCCCAAGGAGCACAGGTAATGTGTCTTACCTGGTCTGTGATGGTATGTGGAAGTTTCCCCTCCACTAATTTAGACAAAGACTATGGTTTGTTTTGTAGTGTTTTTAGGGTTAACGTTTTTCAGCAAGTAATTGGTTAGATTACATCGTTCTTTTTCCGCCCCATCAACCGATCAAATTCTACCACTGTGGGCTTTAGCAGTGTCAAAGTCAATGCATTTGCAGAATATTTTAGTTATGTGTGTGATTAAATTAAGAGTTCAACTGTATGATGAGACCAATGCTGTCAATGAAATAAAATGAGTTTTACAAAACGATATAAAGTTGCATCAATCATAATTCATGCTTTTAAACAACTGAAATATCACACAAAAAGCAGCACAACCCAACAGGTGTTCTGCATCAGCATCATAGAGCGAGATGAGCCCACAACCCCAGAGTCATCCGCAACTGGACCTAATGGTCAGTGGTACCATTACCTTTTTACTTTAATTAAAAATGTTGAAAAAGTTTTGGAGTCAGACATTTTTCTTGGAATCTGCTTGCCCTGATTTATGTCTTGAACAGCCCAGCACTAAAAAGACCAGTTTAGATCCAAGACATTGTCGTATTTAAATTAGACTAATTAAAACCAATGTGGCTTAAGTTATGAGTAACTTAAGTCTCATTGTTCCAGTGGGCTTACTCTGCATATGACTTAAGTCTGGATCTAACCCAGCTAGCTAGATTCATTCATGCTGTGAGCAAACTGATGAGCCTTCTCATCTGTTGCAGTACTTTTCAGACTGGTCCAAGAAACTCAGGAGCTTATCAAAAGAAAGTACCAGCAATGGAGCACAAGGAGTTTGAAAGCATTTAATCTGCCATTACTCATGTTCCCTAGCAGGACACTGCAGCAAGGGAGTTATGGATATATGATTCCATGTGCGATGAGTAGAAGAGAGTTTGGATTTGATATCCCGCCTTTCACTCCCCTTCAGGAGTCTCAAAGCGGCTAACATTCTCCTTTCCCTTCCTCCCCCACAACAAACACTCTGTGAGATGAGTGGGGCTGAGAGACTTCAAAGAAGTGTGACTAGCCCAAGGTCACCCAGCAGCTGCATGTGGAGGAGCGGAGACTCGAACCCGGTTCCCCAGATTACAAGACTACCGCTCTTAACCACTACACCACACTGGCTCTCAACAACTGACCTAGCGTCAACCAGTCTCTCTGGCCCCCGTGTGAACAGAGCATACCCTAGAAAGCACATTCAAAACCTAAAATCAGGGTCAACCCACAAGTTACCTCCATTATAAGATACTGCTGCATGTTCTCTCCCTGTCTTAGAAGGACATCTGACCTGAACAGGCATATTATTGCATAGATTGGTTGGAGAGCCAATGTGGTTCGTGTTGGACAAGGTTCAAATCCCCAAGAAACTCAGCCAGGAAGCCTCACTGAGCCAGTCACTGTCTGAGCCCAGCTTGCCTCGCAGAGTTGTTGTGGGGATGAAATGGGGAGGAGGGAACCATACCCAGCACCTAATAATAATAATAATAATAATAATAATTTATTATTTATACCCCGCCCATCTGGCTGGGCTTCCCCAGCCACTCTGGGCGGCTTCCAAAAAAATATTAATATACTGTATTACATTAAACATTAAAAGCTTCCCTAAACAGGGCTGCCTTCAGATGTCTTCTAAAAGTCTGGTAGTTGTTGTTCTCTTTGGCATCTGGTGGGAGGGCGTTCCACAGGGTGGGCCCCACTACCGAGAAGGCCCTCTGCCTGGCTCCCTGTAACTTGGCTTCTCGCAGTGAGGGAATCGCCAGAAGGCCCTCGGCACTGGACCTCAGTGTCCGGGTAGAATGATGGGGGTGGAGACGCTCCTTCAGATATACTGGACTGAGGCCATTTAGGGCTTTAAAGGTCAGCACCAACACTTAAAAAAATAAAAATGGGAGCTTCTAGGAGCATCTTGCCAGCATCAGCGTAGTAAGCTAATCATGGCTTGCACTTCTGTTATGGAAGTCTGAGCTTCCCTAACTTAAATGACGCTAATATCATTCCCTAACTTAAATGACGCTAATATAATAGTTAAACTACCACTGAAGTTCCTCAGATGTTTTGCCCAAGGAGAAGCCTCCAGTGTCGAAGATGGGAGCAACAAGACAGTTTTGCTGATTTTCTCCACCTTCTGCTACCCAAGTTTTTATGTGCATCTTATTCCCACCAAATAAATTAAGATATTGTGCATTCTAAGATGCTTAATGGAATCAGATGGATTGTGGACCACTTAACATAATTGGAAACTAGGATAAGATGCCTACAGAACCTTAATCCTTCTAGCCAAGTACTAATATATATTGCACACACCATGAGCACACCACAGTAGACAGACTTCACTTCTCTCAGCAACTTTTAAGAAAACCACAATACAGAACACAGAATCATCGATCATTTCAGCTTGGAAAAGACTTAACTTGCTGACCTGGCTATGCAAGAGAGAGGAAGTGACCCACCTGTTTGCCTACAGATAATCTCTGTCATTGCTGCCATTGCTTTCGGTATCTACTGCATTTTAAATGGGGTTTCCTTTGGTGCCTTCAACTGGTGGTACATCGTGGGCATTTGCTGCATTGTGGCTGGTGCCTTTGCCACCTTCCGCATCTATGAGGTCTGCATCTCGGTGTCGCGCACAGAGGCATCCCCAGAACTCAGCCTGCATCCCTAAACAAGAAAGTTCCAGGAGATGGATGCGATCCAGAAAAGTTGCACCACCGCATAAGAAGCCCTTTCTGTAGGATGTTAGTAACTGCATGATGCCTCTGCCCGAGGAAGAAGAGGGGGAATTTGGATTTGATATCCCACTTTATCACTACCCGAAGGAGTCTCAAAGCGGCTAACATTCTCCTTTCCCTTCCTCCCCAACAACAAACACTCTGTGAGGTGAGTGGGGCTGACAGACTTCAAAGAAGTGTGACTGGCCCAAGGTCACCCAGCAGCTGCATGTGGAGGAGCGGGGAATCAAACCCGGTTCACCAGATTACGAGTCCACCACTCTGAACCACTACACCACACCGGCTCTCAAAGGAGCAAGATATTAGTGGCTGAACTGTAGTCTGTATGGCGAAGGGGGAATACTTTTTTATTTGCTGCATTCCAGGATATAGCTAAAGGCACAGAACGTGTAACAGGTAATATTTTTAGCTCCAGACCAAAGAAAGCAAGAGGGACAAATAGTTCCAGCTTCCTTATGCATCATTCCAGGGCAGCTCAGCCAGCTCCTTCGGTTACATTGCCTGCCTCTCCTCCTCCCTATAGTATTCTCACAACTACCCTAGCCCAAGGTTACCCAGTTACATAGCTGTCAATTTTCAGATTTGAAAATAAGGGATCAGCAGCCTCACCTGTCCCGGGGACAGTCTATGGGATATCTAACAATCCGGGATAGCAGCGGAAAATGGCGCTGGAATAAGGGAATTTCCCACAAAAAAAGAGGGAAGGTTAACAGCTATGCCCAGTTATTTGATGGGGATTTGAACCCTGGTCCCTCCAGTCCTTGTCTGACACTAACCATGACACTGCACAGGTTGGCTTACAATAATATTCTGTTTCCATCCTTGGGCTGAGGCAGAGCTGGGCAAACTAACGTGGTACAGGGTGGCTGCTTGGCTTCTCCTTCTCTCCCCCCCCCCCCCAAGTCCCTTGTTCTTTTCTTCCCAGCCAAGCTGGCATCCTTCAGCAGCCGCTGCTGGGCAAGGACTGGATCTGAAGCAACCCTCAGCAATAGGTCTGTCTTGTGCAGAAAAATGGTGGGCTGGACATTTATAGCAGGGCGTACAAATTACTTTTGCTTTAGGTTTCAGAAGTGTCGTTTTCCTGCCTTCACTTTCAACCTCCCCCAATCCCTGTAACATTTTATTTTATAGATAATAGGGAAATGGCTCTCTTGTATTTGCCCCTGCACTCTACCCCATGGTGGTAGTCTGGGTGGTGGTGGTGTTTAAAGCGGGGTTTGCGAAACAAATGTCAGTCAATGCCTTCTTAACCAAATGCTTCAGTATGCCAAATGTTCTCTTTTTCCTTTCTTCCTTGCCTCCTTTGCATTTTAAAAACTATCTCAGTACCTCACAGTCATTCATTCTTCCCTTTTCTCCCATTAAGTTATCTGAGCATTTCCATTCTTTTCTAATCCTGTCGTGCCTAATTTCCACACAATTCTCTCTCTTTTCTGACCTTTCCCAAAAAAAGTTGATTTAAATATACTTTTTTGACGCAGACCTTGCTTTTCCTTCTTGGCCTCTTTTTCCTGTTTCCCATTCACTATTTCTACCCCACACCCTAAATCATTTTGTTTCCCTTCCCCCTTCATTTTTCACTTTTCTCCTTTCCTTGCCCCTATGCCTCTTTGTATACACCTGTTTCCTCATCCTGTTCCTCCCCTCCCTGACCCACTTCTCTGAAAGGCTTTATTTTGACTAGGACTTCCCAAAGCACAGCTCTAGAACACATTTAAATGCTTGGGATCAGCTCTGGAAATGGGTAACAGTATTAAAAAGAAGAGTAGCTGTGAGCATATGCAGAATCCTTTACCTTATCACAAGCAGCAGACAAACACTGGAAGCAAGAAAATATTACTGTTGTTGTTGTTATTTGCATTTATTCATCACTTAGTACAAAAATGTCTCAGAGCAATACAATTATTAAAGCATAAATGGTAACAAAAAATCAAGCGTACCGAAAAGCTAAAATAACAATTGACTGAAAGCACTCAACCTTCAGTAACATACGGACCAATTCTACCCTACCCTGGTAAAAGATGAATAGCAATACATACTTGGATTATCACCCAATTCAGAGCCAAATGCCTGGATGAACAGAAGCAATTATTTCCAAGGAAGCTTGAGCCATTAGACTTTTGACAACACTGCCTATGGTCAAAGTTGAACCTCAGGCCGCCCTAGGCCTCTCTGGCCGCCAGAAGACTTCCTGGCCTCAGCTACACACCCTCACCTCAAACCACACCCTTCATAAGCCTTACTTTATTCTGTCCTTCAGGGATTTTGCTTGTACATTTAAGCTGCGCGTGCGCTGTACACTTACAGTACGTTTGATGCACATCCCCCTCTCCCAAGAATTCTGTGTAGTTTGGAAATTGATCCAAGTTAGATGTGTTTGTTTTAATTCTGCAAAATGCCCAGTCTTCCATTCTTCTCCAGCTGGTTCATTGTGAGGTTAAAGGGCATGGTGATGTCATAATGAGATACTACAGCATGCAACATGAATGATTCCAGCAGGGAAAGAGTGAGAGTCGCCCAGAAGAATGATTTGAGACGTTGGACAGTTTCCCTTATGAATCTGCTACTGTTTATCTTTTTATCATCATTAATATTTGCAGGAGCTACTAAAGGTATGATCTCTTTGAAAGCTATATGCCTCATCTAAGAACATGATGTTTATTGTACACTACTATTGTGCTGCAAAACCACAAACAACGGCCAGCCGGGGGGGGGGAGGGGAGGAAATGAAAGTGACAATAATCAGACAATAATCACTGTATGGTGTCACTCAGAACCTCTCTTCAGCTGGACTCTTCTGTTCTCTATTATATTTGGTGTACTTTGTTGAATATTTTAAGCTCCTGCTCCTTTAATTTCTGACACCACTCTACTGGCAACAAAATTCAGTGATTTGGGGTGTGTTGGTGGCTGGATACCTTGTCTTCCTGTCCACAGCTATTATTTGCCTTTTGTCTCCATCTGTAGTCATGTTAAGAATATGAGAAGAACCCTGGTGGAACTGACCATAGCTCCATATAGGCCAGGTATGCCTTCAACCTTTACAGACCCAGGACCCACATTTAACCCAAACTTGCATTTGGGGACCCACTTCTTAAATCTTTTAAGCATATATTTGCATGGTGGTAGTGCTCCTATTGCAACTCATCTTGGATCAGTCTGCAACCCACCGGTTCAGGACCAGGATGTAGGCCAGCAAATCCACTTCTCACAGTGACCACCCTGATTCCTTTATAAAGCACACATGTGAGACCATGAAGGCAGTTGCCCTTCCCTGCTGTCATTCCTCAGCCACTGAGATTCATTGGTATATCTAAATCTGGAGGTTCCATGTAGCCATAATGGACTGAATCTAGCACAGAAGTTAGTCTCCTGGTTTCCATGGCCTCAAGCAGACCTCTGATGGATTAATACTCATGACCTAAGAGTAATCCATTTGAAACATATAAACCTGTTCTATAATTATCTTAGAGCCGGGCTGGAGAAATATTTGGCTCCCCAGATGGTGCTGTACTACAACTCCCACTACCCCCATGTGAGTTGGAGCTGATGGGAGTTGTCGCTTGACAACTCCTGGAGGGCCAAAGGTTCCCAACCCCACTCTTAAGAGTATTGGTCTTCAATTGCTGGGTTGGGACCCACTGCCAGAGCATGGCCTGATCTAAGGCATGGGTTGCAACGCTAGCACTAACAAACCTACAAGTATATGGTATAACATTAAGAAATGGGTCCTCGAATGCATGTTTGGGTTAAAGGTAGATCCAAGGTCTGGAAAAACTGAAGACTACTGTCTCAGAGTATTGTTTAAAGGCCTGATGTTGGGTTTGGATGAAGAATTCATAGCAGGCTTCTGCTCTTTCAACCATAATTGAATAAAGTGATTTTTTAAAAAATGTATCTTATTTATCTAGAGAAACATAAAGTTATTATTCGGATAAATCATGAGAAGAAAGCAAACGAGGAGGAGGAGGCAGGAAGTACGAAGCACATCATCATACACCCTGCTGTACATAAGATTTCTATAATGGAAGGTAAACTTTTTTATTATTCTTTATTAAAAATAAAAAGAACTATAAGGCAAAAGACCAACAACTTTTACAGCCTCAGAGGCCCAGAGTTATTAAAACATCTGATCAACACTTATGTAACAAAAAATACCCCACTGTCACCTTATGAAAATGTTTATACAGCAAACCAGTTTGATATGCAGATATTAAGGGACGAATGGAATAACGTATTAGGGATGTCAATCTCAACCAAGCAAAGGGAAACTGTGCTAAGTTCTATAACAAGGGTGTTTCTGGACCTTAGAGTAAGGCGCATACAAAAAAATTATATTTTGAATTTACTGGAGTTAGGAAAGGGCTATCTAAGCTGCTGGAGATGATAATGCTTCTTTAAAACTTATGTTCATACAATGTCCCACATTGGTATATTTTTGGGAGAGGGTAGCAGAAATGATTAATGCAACTGTACGAAAAAACATTAAATTTGCAGTACTTGGAATCTAACTAAGGGGCAGTATGGAAAAAAGACTAGTATTGATGAACTGGAAGGAAAAAAATGTGGCTCTCTTCAACAAATGGATAGAAGATATGTATAAATTCACAACGCATGAACAAGTTGCAAGGGATAAAGTCAATGTATAACAGTGTCCCCAGCTCCTCTAGACAGTTCAGAAGGATGTCATGGTCAATGGTATCAAAGGCCACTGAGAGATCCAGCAGAACTAGGAAACAGCTAGTTCTGGAAAATGGCAGACCTCCATTTTCATATGGAGTAGGCAGTGGTAACAGATGCTCCATCTGGTCTTCAGTGTAGCTCCCAATCAAAAGAACCCCTCTTTCTTACTTCAAGTGTTTGCTTCTGCATGCTGTATAGTCATGAGCAACAAAACTCTACACTTGTGTACCAATGAATAATAATGGCACCGTTTTAATTACAACAAGGCTCCAGCTGTTCATTCTCCTTGATCTATGTCTTTCATGGCTGATATTGGAATTTGCACAGCCAAACTATACAATAAGGAGAGTACTGCCAAAGTCGTTGTTCTTCTTCACACTGGGAAGAGGGCTATCTCTGCACTTAGAAAACAAAGAACTACAGTAAGCCTGCAAATTACGTGGGGGTTATGTTCTGAGGATCATGCCTAAAGCCAAAATTGCATATAGTCAAAATGCACTGGGTTCAGTGGCAGGTGGGATTGCCAAAGGCATTTTTCCTGGAACCCCAGGAAAGTTGTGGGCTTGCTGTATGTACATAACAAAACAATGGACAAAGAAAGTGGTGGGTGCATTAAAAAATATTGCATACTTCTGCAACTTTGTTACAGAAGTATGGGATAATGAAGAACTTGGCAAACATCCATCTAGAGGTGTCTTTTTCTATTGAGTAGCAGGTAAGGACATAGTTCAGCGTGCTTAAAACTGAAATTTGTGTGTGAACCCACATTATGTATGTGCATTTTGCATTGCCCATATCTAGGACTGGGGAAAACCATGTAATTTTTCACGGAGCCATCACTGGGTTTTCAGGAATTGGTACTACTGCTGAAAAATGTTGGCAATGTATGTGTTGGGTCTGGGCCACTTTATTCTTCCCTGCTAGTATGCGAGAGAAACAAAACAACATCTGTGGCTTAGCTTTATGTCTGAGCTGGGAACTGTGGTCTGTTTTGCCTCAAACAAACTACAATCTGTAGCTGATATTTATTCTTAGACTACTGATCATTCATCAGTAAAAGAAACCATAATCCCCAGTTAAGACATAATACTAAGCCAGTTCATTAACTAGAAACAAAAGGATTGCTTATTTTTAAGTGATTGCTTAATTTTAATTGAATTGCACAGTTCTTAACTTTACTATAGGGCCACAGAATCATGAAGATGTTGGATTACGAGATAATGAAGATGTTGACAAAAGTCTATCCATTGATCACCTTTTCCATCCAATACCACGTAAGAACAGTTAGCGGTGATGAAACCTGGAAATCCCATGTGGTCCAACCTTACATATCATATTTGCATGTCATGATAAACCATAGTTACTGGTTTGCACAAAAAGTGCATTTTCATGGCCCATAATTACATTTTCAGGGAGCCATCACTAGATTTTCAGAAACCAATTTAAATTCTGAAGAGTTGATAGTGACCTCATTTGCACGTCACAGTAAAACCATGGATAATGAAAACTGTGGTTTACTGTGAACACATAGTTCTGGGCTGCTTTGCTTCTTTTTTTATACCAAGTGGACACAGAACCCATAGACTGCACACTGTCTTGTCACGCAGCGGGAGGGCGGTGGAGCAAAGCCAAAATTTGACAACATGCAGCCTTCCCAAAGCTAGGTAAGTGAGGTACTGGGTTTGGGGAGGGAGGTGTGAGGCTCTGGCAGGGTCCTATAGCCCTTCTATCTCCTTCCCAAAGCTGGGAAAGTGCTAACTGGCTTTTAGAAAGGAGGTAGGAGGACTCTAGGACCCTGTCAGGGCTCTCACAGCTCCTTCCCAAGGTCCAGTGCCTCACTTACCTGACTCTAAGGCTGCTGTGGGCTGCACATCCCAAATTTACCTATATGGGGTGGGTGGGCTTAACCCCTTCCTGTCTGGAATCTCCACCTGCAGTGAGAGTGTGGCATATTAACCCTTTCCTGCCCTGAGGGGAGAGGTTTAACTCTTCCCATAGCGTCTTTTTTTTTTCTCTTAGAGGGAAAAGCATGGAGGAGGGGCCCATTCAGTTACTGCCCTTTCTTCTCACCTACCCTCTACAACTGCAATCTAGAGATACAGACCACTTACCTTTATGAATCAACTGGGGATTTGTTTTGTTTTGTTTCAGACAAACCACAATCTCAGACAAACAAGTTTGGATTACTGATTGTGATTTGTTTGAGCAAAACAAACCACGGTCCCAAGTTTGGACATAGTACAAAGCCAGTTCATTAACTACCCCATGACCTATGTTCATAAGAAATTAGTGAACAAGGAATCTGATTTATTTTTTTAACCGAATCACATATTTATTAACTTTTATTATAGTACCACCAAAGAATGAAGATGTTTATAAAAATCAACCAGAAGATGTCCTTTTTCATCCGGTACCGGGTAAGGGCACAGTTAGCTGTGGAGAAACTTCCATGTGATCCAACCGTACAAATAATTTTTCAGAGGCCATATCTACTTAGGTCTCACTATTGTTCAGTTACCAAAGCTACCAGAACACCTAGGCCTAATCTCTGATGCTTGCTATGTATTATTTATTTGGGGTACAGGCAACCCCCCATTTATGTGCATTCGATATGTGTGCGACCACACATCACATCCAGTGTTTGAAACTCCCATTGTTCTAGGCGCATTTTGCAACAGGGAATTTCCTACGTGCAAGCAGTTTCTGAGCTTTGGGCACAGTCCTGTGCCTAAGATTTCAGATTAAAACTGCAGAGTGGAAGGAGGACCTTTTTCTGCCTCCCAACTTCCAGCTATTCTCTGAAGATTGGAGAAGAGAGCCTCTTAAGAACATTAGGGGGTGGGCAGGGGAAGGACTAGACCATGTGAAAAACGAACATAATATTTCAGCTGCAGTTCATTCATTTTCAGCTTTGTATTCTTGCTATAAAAAAGCACGCCTAGACATTCCATTGTTGCGCCCATAACCTAAGTTTATGCTGCCATTTAGCTCCTAGCTTTCATATCTCAGTTTCTAACACTTATCACATTAAAGTCTGGAAGTGATCTAAAAAGTCACAAAAGGGGGCAGAATGGGGTGGAGGTGGAATGGGGTGTTTGCAGGCTTTTTCAATGGTGTTTCAAATATACGTGATTTTACTTAAGCATGTGGTGCCTGGGAACTTAACCCCCACATAAATGAAGGGTTGTCTGTATATACTTTGCCCCCCATGCCCCCTTTGGGAAGATTCCTGTGTATTTTCAGGAATCAGTAAAAAGAGTTGACACTGATCACATTTGCATGTCATTATAAACCATAGTTAAAGGTTAGCTGTGAATTACTGACCAATTTGTTTGAAGAAAGAAACCATGATCCCTGGCTTGGACATAATGGACAGTCCATTAGCTATGCTTGAACTATGTACATAAGAAGTATTGCACAAATTAAATATTTGTTTTTAATTGAATTGCATTCTTAACTTTTATTACAGGACGAATGTTTAATGAAGATTTTGACAGAAGTCCAGTAAAAAATCTCTTTTTCCAACCGGTACCAAGTAAGGACACAATTTAGCAGGGGTGAAACCTGAAATTGCCATATGATCTTACCTTACATAACATTTGCACAAGAGATGAACATTTTGTATTGCCTATATTTAGAGCTGAAAAATAGTTAAATTTTCAAGGATCCAGCCTTGACTTAGCTTTATTTCTGGCCTAGAGATTGTGGTATGTTTTGCCTTAAACAAAGTATGTTCTGCAGCCACTGCTGCTGCTTCTTTTAGTGATAATGATTTGTTAAAGCAAAAGAACCCATCCCTACATCAAACATGATACTAAACCAGATCAGCACATTCACAGTTTAACATCAACTATGGATTACTTGCAGGGGTCACCAGCCTGTGACCCGCAGTGGTGTGTCATTGAGCAGGTGCCCCAGACTGAGTTTTCAATTACAAAAAAAAAAAAAAGGCCTCAAGTTCTCCTAGAAAGAAAGATAAGGGGCAAATTGTGCAGGTACCTTCTAAATGATTTCTGTGAAATGAGAGTGGTGTGGTTATCTTATATATTTTCCTCAGTATTGTACAGTGGAACCTTGGTTGTTGAATGTAATCCGTTCTGGAAGAGCGTTCGACTTCTGAAATGTTTGACAACTGAGGCGCAATTGCCGGTCGGCAAAATCCATTGAAAAAATGGAGAAACGTGCCTCAGAAGCTGTTCGACCTCTGAGGCATGTTTGAAAACGGAAGTATTCACTTCCAGGTTGTTGGCATTCAAAAACCAAAGCATTCAGCTTCTGAAGCATTCGGTTCCACTGTATTGAGGAACGCTCTCTGTTGTTACTAGACAACAACAGCATCAGTGAGTGTGTGTGTGTATAATCTCCATAATTAGGAACCATTAAGACATAGCTGACTTCCCATAGTATGTGCATAAAGTTGTTGGGAGTGATAGTCTCTCTAATTTTATTATGCCATGCCTCCTCCATGGCAGTCATTTTGTGACTGGTAGGTACTCTAACACTCTCTCAAAGTTCAAAATCTGCCTGCTAGTCAAAAAATGTTAGTGACACCTGGTAGACTGTGACATGTAAACTGGGTTACTTTTTCAAATCCCTGGGAATTTTCTATCCAGAGGATCAGGTATCTAGGATTCCTGCAGCCCTGCCCATGTATTTTCAACATGTGCTGTCAAGATCTCTCAGATAAACCAAGAATACACTTCTCTCTATGACATCTGTGCACCAAGTCCAAATGGCAAATGCATGCACAAAAGTGTTTTTGGATTGCTCCCCCATAGTGGATTACCCATTGCCTGGAGAACCACTATAAGCTAAATCTTTCAGGATTTTTTTTTCAGTCTGGGCTGGCTTCAGAAAATCTACAGTAGAACAACAAAGGCAACAATGGCAACAACTGCAGATAAAACAGTGACCTATACAAAGATGTACAATAAGCAGTTTTCAACATATATTTATAAATTATATTCAGAGCTTGATGATGATAACTTACTTACATAGTGAATAATTGGTTTCCATTCATTTGTTCATTCATTGCTATGCCGATGAATCTGTTGAAACTTGTAATTCAGTTAATTTAACAACAACAAAATGCTTGGTACCACATCTTTTTCTTTTTCCATCATTTAGCAAAAAGAATGCTTCATAAAGTTAAAATGCATGGTTTTAATTCTTGCTGATCACACATTGACTTCTTTTCATACAGAATTTGGTAAGCAATTTAGTGGATTTAAAGGTAAACAGCTGTTTCCATTTGATTAATTTTAAACAACTGCCCTGCCTTAAGTTTCAGACAATGCAGAGATTGAGAAGCGCATACAACTTGTCTCCAAAGAAGAAGAAAGACCACGACCCCGGGAACAGATACTGTTGGCTGTATCCTCAGCAACTCTGTGTGTTTTAATATTGCTTACAATGCTTTGTGGTATGACTATATACCAATGTAGCAAAAGAATTAGGTAAGTCTTCCCATCACACAAATGATGAATTCCAACAATCCATCTGTATATTCTGTATTAATAGTCAACACATTATCTAAATGTAGTTCCTTGTGTAGCCAAAATGGCATCGTCCACACACAAGAGGAAGGCATCAATAGGCTTGGGGGAATCCAAAGGTTTAGAGAAGTATTTTTTTAAAAACCCCCACAAAAAAACCTAATTTGTAGTAGAAGAGGCAAAACAACTCAGTAAAGACAGAACATGCTCAGTGGGCGCAGAACAGTGGCTAACTGCTATAGGGGCAGGGGAGGAAGAGCAATGGAATGGAGTATCCCGGAAGGCGGAATACACGATTAACTGACTCAAATCTTGGAATGGGAACACTCCATCTTGCAACTTTATACTTATAGGTCCTATATGTTCTTGCTCTGATATTAAAGGGGGGCAGGGCCCTGCCACTAGGGGCAAAAAGTTGCCTGTCCCTTTTTAACATACATTTTTCGCATCTCCCCTAGTATGCCTGCATGCTGCCATCTCCACATGGAAGTGGCTTGGTAAAGCAACTGTTTGTCAGATGACCATGCAGGTTGCAGGCAAATGTTCTGCATTGTGGAGAAACCTACATAGGAAATGCTGTGCATGGGAGTGTCTTCCACGTGGGAAGTTATTTCGAGTGACACAGCCCTGAGATCCTTAGAAACAGCAGACACAAAATCAACACCCTCTTTGCATTCCAGTTTCACAGAGCTCTCATTTACTTCTTCTGAAAATCAAGCACTATTTGGGCCATCCTTTTTCCATCCCTATCCATCCGAATCTGCAATGTCTAGAACTGAGAGCTTGATATGGAACGAGTCCGGACCAAGATCAGTAGGACGGAGCCCCTCGGTGGCTAAACCCTCAAGGATGCTAACATTTGATCCTGTTGTACACTCAGTAGATGAGGTGTCATCATTTTCTGATGAATCAGCCCGCACTCTAGAGTCAATCAGGCTTAGAGAGACAGAACCATCTGAAATAGTGGCACCCTCTCAAGCCCCATCAACTGAAGCACCACCTCCAAGTGCACCAGCAGCAGCACCGCCACCAAATGAGCCAGCAGCAGCAGCACCACCACCACCTCCACCAAGTGAGCCTGCAGCTGCAACCCCGCCACCACCTGGTGGCCCAGCAGCAGCACCACCACCACCTCCACCAAGCGAACCTGGAGCTGCACCCCCATCTGGTGGCCCAGCAGCACCACCTCCACCTCCACCAAGCGAGCCTGGAGCTGCTCCCCCACCCCCACCCCCACCTAGTGGCCCAGAAGCACCACCAGCACCGCCGCCGCCGCCGCCACCACCACAAGGTTAAATCCTGATGTTGACGATGATTTTTGAAAAAGGAGGAAAGAAATCTAGATTACTAACTTCACAGTTGGCTGCTCCGTACAAAATTCAGAGAGAGAGAAATATTGAGATTCTGAAGTGAGGAGAAAACCAACAAGGAAGTTGGGACTACAGGGGTCTGAAGGCGTGCTGGAACGGTATTGATAGCTGAGCTTAGTGAGAAAAAAGTGGTGTCAGAAAGTACGTACTCCCAAGAGACATTGGAATAGTTTCATATTATGATGTGGGAAAATAAATAAATAAAGCTTTGAATCACTAGCCATGGCAAAAGCCACATAAGGTTACGTTACATGAATAAATTTTCTGTACAATAAATCAACTATATGAATGAACTCTCGTCTCCCCTACATTAAGATGTAGACTTGATGGCTATTTTCAGCCAGACTAATGCAGAAGTCACTAAATATGGTGGTGTGGACAGTCAGCTAGGTCCCCTTGCTGGTGTTAACTGATCCTGGGAATAAAACAGGTTTCTGTGGGGTTTGGGAGTAATACGGTATGGAGCTATAGGAAACCTCTTTCCATGCATCCTGAAATTTATGAAATCAGCAAGGCATTCTTTCCTGAAAGACAGCATTAGTATGGGGTCTCCCCTATGTGGAGTTCATAACTTTTCTACTGGGCTTGTTCAGCAACCTAACCTACAAAAAGTTAACTACTGTACTGAAGCTTTTTCTGACATGCCAGTAAAAAGGGATGTGATTAAAAGCAAGGAGGCTGGGTATGCAGCAAGCGAGAAACCCTCTGTGTGGTTCTGATTGTCCACTGAAATAACATCCAAAATGTTCAGCGCTTACGGGAAGCCTGCTGGGATCGGCTGTGATAGAGTTCCCTTGGGGGAATGCCATAATGCAGATGGTCGCTGCAGGCTAACTGTCACCGCCAGTTGGCTGATCAGCAGTTACAAGAAGCACGGCCAGCAAGCTTCCCTTGCCAAGGAACAATCAGGAACACTTTAAGGCTCCCAGTTGTTCCTTGGAAGCCAGCTCAGGTTACTACTCTCAGCAACAATAAGGCCACAAGTGCATACCTATCCAAATGGATGGCATAAAACACACAACGTAATGCTGCAACCAAATTCCACTGCATGTTTCTTACCACATGTTGCACACACCTGTGCAATTACAAGTCCTCCCCCATGTAATTCTCTATAAATTCACCTGCTCAACACAGACATAAGCAAACATGGGGGGGGGGGGCAATCAACTCATCAACAGCAAAACCTTAGACCCACTTCAACCACACACATTGAGCAAATAAACTTTAATATGCATAATGAAACACAGTATTCTACCACCTTAAACATAGTTTCCCCAAAGAATTCTGGGGGGTTTAACAATCTCTCTTCCCAGCAAACTCTGGGAATTGTGGCTCTGTGAGGGAAATAAAGGTAAAGGTAAAGGTACCCCTGCCCGTACGGGCCAGTCTTGACAGACTCTGGGGTTGTGCGCCCATCTCACTTAAGAGGCCAGGGGCCAGCGCTGTCCGGAGACACTTCCGGGTCACGTGGCCAGCGTGACATCGCTGCTCTGGCGAGCCAGAGCCGCACACGGAAACGCCGTTTACCTTCCCGCTGGTAAGCGGTCCCTATTTATCTACTTGCACCCGGAGGTGCTTTCGAACTGCTAGGTTGGCAGGCGCTGGGACCGAGCAGCGGGAGCGCACCCCGCCGCAGGGATTCGAACCGCCGACCTTTCAATCGGCAAGTCCTAGGCGCTGAGGCTTTAACCCACAACTCTCAGCACCCTAAACATGCTACACTCACCAGGATTTTTTGGGGGAAGCAATGTTTTACACCTGGTATGTCAGAGCACAGGTAACCCTGGCAGGACAGCTTATTCTATGGTGTTAACTCCTTCATGCATTAATTAGATAGAAGCACGTTAGCCATACAAGGCAGATTACCCCACATTATGTATTTAGGGGGGTCTCATATTATGTCCTTTATTTTTTCCTGACCAAAGAGGCCTGTCCTGACATTACCCAGAACGAAAGCAAACTACAACTCCCAGCGCCTCTAGCCAACCACAATGCCCAAGCTGTATAAGACAACACAGCACCAAAAACAAGGAACCGAGACGCTTGGCAGAAACGCCCAGCCAGGATAAACCCAGTAGGGCGCATGCGCGGGGGGGGGGGCGCTACTTCAGGCAGGCTTAATCAGAAGCAACGTGCCTTAACCGCTCTCGGGGGACCGTTGCAAAAGCCACGCCCCGAAAGTGGGTGGGGCTTGCGTTTTTCTCTTCATTTAAATATAAGGAGGCGCCTTTGCGGAATGAGGGCCGTAGGAGCTGCAGCAAGCAAGCAAGAAAAGGGGCGGGGCTTCAGTAGCAGCGGCGCGTGGCCTCGCCCCGCCCCCTCCAACGGTCTCGCGCGTGAACGAGGCTTCGCCGGGAGCGTTGCGCGCCTTTTCTCCGGCGGCGTGGTGGGAGGCGGGAAAAGGCGGGATGCTCCCCTCGGCGGGTTACTTCAGGAGCCTCCCTTGCCCCTTCGACGCCCGCGGGTGCCGGCGGCCCCACTGCCAGTACAGACACGAGGCCCTCCGGCGCCGTCGCCGCCTTCAAGGGGAGCCCCCGCTCCCTCAGCCGCGGCCGCTGAGCGGCTCTTCCGCGCAGGGTGAGGGAGGGGAGCAGCCGCTGGCGCGTGTGGACGGCGGGCCTTAAATGCGCGTTTTACTTCACGCCTCCGGGAACCGTGCGTTCCCGCCTTTTCCCCACACAAGTTTCCCCGAACTGGAGCCTCTTCCCCACGAGCCGGATAAAATATCAAGGCTTGTCATCCCAGCCTGCGCTTTTAAAAAGCGATATTCCTTGCTTTGTGTCTCCTCGTTCAGAGAAATGAGATTGAAAATAGGCCCTTTTTAATTACCGACATCTGTGTTGTGCAGTGCCGGATTTAAGTGTAAGCTAAACAAGCTATCTAGGACACCCCCCAAAAAAAATTTTAAGGGAAAAAACAACAACTGGATGTACATTTCCAAAATATAAGATAAAAAGCAAATAAAACTTAACATACAGCAGCAGTGTTTTGTGTTGTGTAGGCTCCTATGATGTAAGTCAAGGGCCTCGTCTGCTGGCCGCTCCCTAAAATATCACAGGTTTGCTCATTTCTGTATATAGGATGCCTACATTCTGCATGTGCAAATGGCTTTAGATACTTATAGGTCCATAAATTACCATATAGCATATATTCAACACACAAAAAACAGCGACAATTTGTTGTTGATAAAGGACAGCTGGACATAAAAATTACAGGGCATCAGACCTAAATCTGGCCCTGGTGTGTTAATAGTCTTTTTACCTTTCTTCAGTAGTTCTTATTTCTATGTTCCTGTGTTGCCATGGCATTATTTTTCAGGTGATTTGGGATATGGTTTCTTTAGGCACCCCTAAAATGCATTCACTTTGGCTCCTTCACAATGTCTTTGTTGAGTAATTCTTAGAGACAACACACATGGTGTGCTGGGTTTTTGTATCGTGTGTCACTTTAAAGCAATAAAGTATTCCAATGCCCTTCAAAAATAGTTGATGACAGAACTAAGAGTTCGGGCTAAGTTCTGTAATTGTATTCTTTAATGCTCTGTTTACGTATAATTGAAATATTAGTGTATAACCTAAGGCTATGGTATTTATAAAACTTTCTTTTAATCAACAGGTCTTGATAAAAATATCCAAGAATTAGAAATGATCAACAAAGCAATTCAATCACTCAAGACTGAAGTTGAAGAGCAGAAGAAACTATTTTGTTACGACTGGGTGCAAGATTTCAAAAATAATGTGATTCTTGCAACAAATCACAACAAAGGAAATAAATCTTTCTCTGATGAAGGTGATGCCTGTAATAGTCCTGTAGAAGTAAAAAATAATGCCATTTCAATCTCAAAAGAATCTAAAAGGTCCAGTAAATATAGTCTTGACCATAGCTGTCCAGCTACTGATCTTGAATATGACCCATTACTCAATTATTCTGCAGATCTCGGGTCTTCTTTGAAGGAAGTAGATAAAAATGACACATGCCACTCTAAACATTTTAAAATCTCTCATTGTAGAGATTTACAAGCATCTATAAAAACTTTTCCAGGTGAAAATAGATTTAGATCCCCAAGGAAGAGATCAGTAAGTTCTTCACCAATAAAACTCCAGGAATCAGATGATGATATGCTTATAATAGATGCCCCACCAATGAATGTATCAAAGAAACCAAGAATAAGCAAGACCTATAAAAAGTGGAATAGGGAAGTAAATGAGATGAGTTTTGGAGCTAATTTAGAAACTGTTCAGAACTCTGGAACATCAGATATTTTTAAAAAAATAGAGGGAGAAAGATCAGAAGTCATCACTGTTGGCCTGCATAGTGTTAATCAAAGTGATGGAAATAAAAGTAAAATAAAAATTTCAGCAGCAGAAAGTGATTATTTAGCAGATGTCAAAGCGAGTGCTTTGAGTGTAGGAAGCAAACTTCGGACAAAATATTACCCTGCTACTAAAGGCAATAATGTATCTCCTCAGATGAAGTTTGAAACGAACAAAGAAATCTTGAAGGAGGAGTCACTGAATGTTATTTCTGTTAAAGCATGCAGTATGACTGAGGAGGTTAGTAATCATAAAACTTTGCTGAAAAACAAAACTCAGACTAACCTATATTCTAGAGGTAGTACAAAAGATAAAGTTACCGCCCTACAAGAAAGCTCTAAAAAAGATCCAGTACCTTTTGGGAAATGGAGTATTCAGCTACATGGAAAAAGCAATGCATTGCCTATTAAACGAAGCTGTGTTCCAGTTTTAAGTGAGGACACATTTGTTGAAAAAACTGGCGAAAATTGTACTGATAAAACTATGAAAAAGGATGCCAAAGAAAATGAGATAATAGTATTAGATTCTTCTGAAGAAGATGACGTTGAAGAGGATAATGAACTTTCTGAATCAGATGATACTATGGAAGAATGTCGGAGAATCTTCAATGAGTATGTTGAACATGAAGCACAAAAGGAAAGATTAGTAAAGCAGGTAATTTTGCTTTTCTCAGTTTATTCCCTCCTTGTAAAGGCAGACACAAATTGTTTTCTATTTAATCTTTTTTCTGACCAGCACTTTTTTGGGGGTGTATCAATGCATATTCACTTGGTGAGGATCTGGAATTAACAGATGATAAAATTCCAGCTAATAGCTAGGGGGAAAAGTAGTACTTTTTTGTTAAACGAAGGTTTTTTGTAATATTAAAGATTGCCTTTGGATTTCCATCCTCTGAAAGTCTTTTAAGTTTCAGGAAGCCAGAGTTCATTACAGAACTGCAGTATCATGAAAACAAACCGTAATTTGTTGTAATTTTATAATTTATAAACAACAATCTTGCTAGTTTTTGCAGTTTGTGTATGGCTATTTTCCTTTCTTTAAAAAAAAGCAGGCCCTTGCAGTGCAAACAGACGTAGACTCAGATTTGAAGACAAGTATGCTTCCTGGACAGAAGAGAAGAATTGCACACACTGCAAAATTTGATGTGAGTTTCAATCTAGCAGTTTGGGGAAACATTTGCTAGTATTTCATTATGTAAACATGGATTATGTTAATGGCAAATAAGTGGTGTTAACCTATTGAAGTTAACGGACCTAACTTAGTCATGTTAATTAATTTCAATGGGTCTACTGTGAGTAGGAGTATCAACAGCCCCTCGTGTGGGAAACAGTTCTTAATATCTTAAATGAGGTACTAACACTTTGTCTGTTAAAGCATGTTAAACCTGTCAGGCAGGTTCTAAGTTGCATTTTCATCTCTGCATTTTCCTCTCTTTACTACGATTCCAAATGTTGACTTAATTTGTGTTTGTTTCATCAATAGATTGTAGATACAATTTGCATATCACCTTAAAGTTAAGAGCCACCAAACACTAAGATGCCAAGTGACAAAATATCAAATGATACATTGGTGAACAGGTCCAAATTGCTAATGGACAAACCGTTTTCTGATGCAAGGTGCTCTACTTTTAACAGAATGGTATTGATAGTCACTGAAATAGTGACAAAACTGTTTGACCATTTATCTTTATGAAGAGATGGGAATACTGCTTTACATTCTTGGGGTGTAACTTTAGGGTAGTAAATACAGTATTGCACTTACTGAATTTAGAAATTGTTCATTCTTCAATACTCACCAGGTTAATACCACTAAAGAAATAATTGTGCCTTTAAAAGCACCTCTTCCACAGCGGACCTGTCATTCCAGAATACTGCAAGCACAGCAACAAGCAACACAAATAACAACTGCTGTTAAAAGTGGTCAAGCTTTTGTTGCTGCAACTTGCGGCCCAAAGAGAACTACATCTGTAATACCAGCTACTCAGATTCAAAGCATGGGCCCCATAGGTATGACTAAGTAGTATATTACACTTTTGATATTTGTTGAGTTTCATACGAGGGTTTGTGTGAGTTAAAACAAGATCTCATAAAATTTAGCTTTAATTTGCTTCCCAGTCCCCCAGACCAAGAAACCAACAGCAGGGTGTGTAGAGAATGAGTAGTTGATTGTTCCTAGGTTTCTGATTCAGATCAGGTTTCATCAAAACAGCCAGTGTCCATGCATTGATAGCTTAGAATTTGTGAGAGACAAATGTGTCTTCCAGATGTTTTCAACAATTCACATCAGCCCTAGCCATGAAGGGAAAAGGGAATAGAACACTGTTCCACGCTATTTGAAAACATGCCCACCTGTGTGTATAGACAATACAGATGGTATCTGTGACTTTAAATGAAGTGATTGCAAGAAGGTGTGCACAATTGGTAACCACTGTACAAAAGCACCCTGTGGAAAAATGACCCCAGTGCATTTCAAAGGCTACATTGTACACAGCTTGTATCACAGCCATTGCATCTTACAATACTTGTTTTCTCCAAAGCAGAACTAGATTGCTTTTTCCCCTAGTGTCTCTGATAGAATTAGTGATGTGTGAGGGATGAGCTTCCGTTGCTCGGTCCCTGCTCCTGCCAACCTAGCAGTTCGAAAGCACATCAAAATGCAAGTAGATAAATAGGTACTGCTCCGGCAGGACAGTAAACGGCGTTTCCGTGCACTGCTCTGGTTTACCAGAAGCGGTTTAGTCATGCTGGCCACATGACCGGGAAGCTGTACGCCAGCTCCCTCGGCCAATAAAGCGAGATGAACACCGCAACCCCAGAGTCGGCCATGACTGGACCTAATGGTCAGGGGTCCCTTTACCTTTTTTAAGGGATGGTTTTGGGATTTTTGCTTTATGTACCAGTAATCACTGTTATATGTAAAATAAATGCCGGTACACATGACAAGTTGTATTGTCTGTCATACCTGTGGCAAGGAATGGTCACCACACAAAAGCTGTTCATCCCATGTGACTGCCTTAATGGTCACTCCGGCATTTACTGTAATCATTCAGCTTCCAGATGAAGTTTAAGAAGATAGTTTGGCTATGTGAAGTGCATTTACAAATGAAGCTTCAAACTACACAATATTTGTCTATTTCAGTTTGTTTAAATGTGTTTGAAGTTCAGCCTGTTGGAACAAGCACTGGCCAAGTGAATGTACTACTTCCTGGAAATGCATTAACATCAGTGCCATGTAGACTTCCCAATTATCCTGTAAAAAGAAATACTCCCATGCCAGTTAAGGTATTTCATATTTTCTTTTGTGTTAAAATAGAGTAAAAGGCTTCTGGGTTTATAGTCAAATTTATTAAGAAGTTATTGGGGGACATATGCGGGGGGTGGGGGGGAGTTTGGATTTGATATCTCGCCTTTCACTCCCTTTTTAAGGAGTCTCAAAGCGGCTCACATTCTCCTTTCCCTTCCTCCCCCACAACAAACATTCTGTGAGGTGAGTGGGGCTGAGAGACTTCAAAGAAGTGTGACTGACCCAAGGTCACCCAGCAGCTGCATGTGGAGGAGCGGAGACGCGAACCCGGTTCCCCAGATTACGAGTCCACCACTCTTAACCACTATACCACACTAGTGCCATACAAATCTAATTTGAAATGGAGATGTCGTAATAGTATTTTTTTAATTTAAAAATCAATGCAGTAAAGCCGAGGTGGTTTGTAGGTTGAAGGTGACCAATAGAGCCTTCCTATCCAGTCTACAGCCCCTTCTCTTCACTGCAATGTGTTCTTTAGACTTTGACATAAACTGAAGACTGTGTTCAAGCCTAATTCTAGTATGAACATTTTTGGTATGTAGGTTGTTTATCTGTGTAGGGATAATCCTCCATTCCTGTGTGCTGTGACCCAATAGTAAACAGTGCTTATTTTGATTTCATTCACATTTGAGCCAGGTCAATGGGTGTGTGGGTGGGTGTATGTCCATGTCCATGTTTGCATGTGTGTGAGAGTAGGCCAGGACTCATTTTTGGCCCTGCTGACCATGATGGGCTGGCAAAGAGGGAATGCAGCCAATGGGATTTAAAGTGTGCACAAACCACCACAATACAGTATATTTAGAGAGATAGTTTGCTGTTGAAAAATATTCTGACTTTGCCATACTCTTGCAATTTTGGGGATAGGATTTGAGGGAGAAGAGTTTGTAGCTATATAATAAGGTATTTGTTCAGAAGTCTTTTCAGTGATTTAGAATCCTTTTCTTTTACCCAAAACAATACTTTTCAATAAGTTTAGGAATGTTATTTCAATTCATGCACGTAGCAAGTTAAATATAAGTTAACATTTCAGGCATCAAGTCGGAGAAGGCCTCCTGTGATTGCCGAGCTGGGATCCAAAGTACCACATGACACAAGGCAACGATATGTCAATTTTTTTTTGGAAGAATTCTTGAAAGTTTGTGCAACAGTCAATGAAGCTTTTGACAAGGTCTGCAGTAGTTTTAAAAAACAATGTAATTTATTTTTTATGACAGTTATATGAATTGTGGATATGTGAAATAAGTGCTGAGTGCTTTGTTGCAAACATAACATGCAGTGTGATCCTGTGTGTGTGTATACTCAAGAGTAAATGCCATTTATTTTGATTGGACTTTTGCTCCTAATGAAGCCTGCAATGTACTGCAGTTTTAGGCTGCAATCCTAAACCTATTTACTGGGGTGAAAGTTCCTTTGACCATAATGGGACTTGTTTCTAGGTGAACATACAAACGTTTGCAGTGTTAACTGGTACCATATTGGCCTGAATATAAGCCTCACTTTTTTCCCAAATTCAAACCGTGAAAAATTACAAAAGTGCGGCTTATATTTGCGACTTGACGATATGCAGCCAGGAGCGTGGGTCAAACAGCGCCCGCCCAGCGCATATTCCTCCATCCTCTCCCCCAAGGCCAGGGAGGAAGGGGAAAGGCCGCCAGCAACGCAGCTCCATTCCTTGCTACTCCCAGTATGCAGCCAAGAGCAATGAGGAATGGAGTGGCTTATATTTGTGTATTTTTCCCCCTCTCCAATTTTATTTTATTTTTTATTTTATTTTTGTAATAATTTTTATTAAATTTTCAATAAACATTCCACCAAAATTTAACATCCACTTCTCTTCAAATACATCTTTTAGACTTCCCTCAGCATGTCTGACAATTCTCCGTATTATCACTTTTGCTCACATTTCCTAATTTTATATTGCACTTTAACATTCTTAATCTTATATTTTTTAAACAATATTTCTATCAGTTATTTTCACAGAGCTTCTTGGAAACCAGCAAACGTTACCTGTTCATCACATACATTTTTGATATACTTTGTAAATTTATTCCAGTCCTCGGTGAATCTTTGGTCTCGTCGGTTTCTAATCCTGCCTGTTAATTTGTCCATTTCTGCGTATTCCATCAATTTCATCCTCCATTCTTCTCTCATAGGCATTTCTTCCTGTTTCCACTTCTGGGCCAACAAAATTCTAGCTGCTGTTACTGCATACAAAAATAACTTCTCATCCTTCTTTCTAATTTCCGTACCTAATATTCCCAATAGGAATGTTTCCGGTTTTTTAACAAATGTATATTTTAACATTTTCTTTAACTCATTATAAATCATTTCCCAAAAACTTTTCACTAAATGTATCTGTCACTCATCAATTGAAAAATAAACATTCCTTAGTAATAAAAAGGCTAAGAATAGAACGCTCATTATATATTATTAAATTGTTACTGCATATTTAACAAAAGAAACCTAAATTGGAGATAACAGGAAATCAACTAACACAATCTTCTTGAATGAAAATAATTGATTTCAATAAAGAATCTGATTTAAAATAAATTTTGAATTTAAATTGAAGGCGGATATGGTGATTGTACTTATCTCTGAATCTGTTGTGAGACCATCACAATTAAACACTTAATGCGGTGCAAAACTATAGGACTATTTACAGTACCGTACATCACTAGTGGAGTGTTGAACTTGTTTCTCAAACTGCATACAAGCACACATCAGTGCCACACAGAAAGCCACTGATGAAAACCAGAACACCTTTAAAAGCAGTTTGTGATGGAGGGAATGAAAACATTAAATTGTTGCAACTGAAATGGATCTCTTGAGTTGTGACCACTGAACTTTAAATGCCACTTTCTCTATATATATCGGGGGAAAGGCAGGATATAAATAATATATTATTATATATTTATTTATATCCTGCCTTTTCCCCTAATAGGACTTAAAGTCGCTTACGTATAAAAACAGAACCACTAAAAAGGACATCCGAAGGCAGCCCTGTTTAGGGAAGTTGTTAATGTTTGATGTTTTATCGTGTTTTTAATACTCTGTTGGGAGCAGCTCAGAGTGGCTGAGGCAACCCAGTCAGAAGGGCAGCATATTATTATTATTATTATTATTATTATTATTATTATTATTTGTTTGGATGCTCTTCCCCGTTACATACTCTGTTCTATCGCAGGGGACGGAGTGCAGGGTAGATGTGCAATTTACAGTATGTATCATACACACTTTTCTTTTTAATGTAGGCATTGAAAGAAGAAAAAGCAATATATGACCGTTGTGGTAGTAAAAATATATACTTGAGCATAGCTGTGAACAAGCTTAAAAAATTGAGGGATCATAGCAGTGTGTCAGCAAATGGTAAGTTCCAATGATATGGGAAGGGAAAACTGGTAGTTACAATGGACCAATTTTATTTCTCTTCTAAGTACATTAAAATTACGTACATACAATGTTTGTTTGTAGAAATAAGTTCACATTAACAATGTGAGACATCTGTGCTTTTATTTTGTATAGGCCAGCCCTCAGACAATAAACACACTACTTCAACTGGCTTTAGAAAAGAAGAAAAAAATGGTAAAATAAAACTATTACTGTCTTTTGAATAATTTGCAGAAAGTATTAAAATTCTTTCACAACTGAAGTACTTATAATATAAAAAGCTACTTTTTTCTAGTTCTAATACTCTTTGATTACTTGCTTATAATGAAAATGAAAAGTAATGAAAAAAATTCAGTGCTTTCAAAATATTTTTATTCTTGTTTTTATTATATATTTTTCTTTTTTGTATTTTTATGCTGTGAACAGTGCTGAGATCTTTGAATGAAAGGTTGTATATAAATTTAATAAATGCTATGACAAAAGGCATATATTTAGGATGAATTTGTAAAGTTTCACAGTATATATAAACTTAACCAAAGAAAAAGTAGCTGCTACTGACTACCTATAAGTTAAATCTGAAAATAATTCTGACAGTTATAATGTCTGAATGACAGCTCTTCAGAGTTTTTTAACTGTTTTGTTGGGGTGATTAAGATTTTACAGGAATTACTCTCTATAAACTTCTAAAAGAATATGCTTTGACTGATGAACAGTTGAAGGAAAATGGCTTCCCTGAACCAAATCCTGAGAAACCTGGCAGTGCTGTACTATGCAGTGGCGCCATAAAAACAGCTTTATCTGACTGTGAGTAAGTGAGAATGGCATGAAAAATCAAAACCCATCAGAAAAATCTTCCTATATTGTTCAAAAAATGCCTTCCAACATTAGATTTCATCCACAATGTGCTACAATAAAATGCTTGTAAGTGTCACTCATTGCCAGTACTGTGAATCAAGTCATCCTGGTTAGTAAAGCTTGAAGAATAACTATATTTTTTTCTGCTCCTGAACTATCAATTTAATAACTTAATTAATATTGTTTGGATGATTATCCATCTGTTCCATGCATAATTGGAATATATCTGAATTACTCCTACCAAAGTTTTACTATTTTGATCTGTAATTACACAAGTATTAGCAATTCTGCTGCCTGATAATGTGAATGAGAACCAAATCTATTAGATTTCTTGCAGTTGTCTCTGATGATTAAAATGGTTTCTGGGGGTAAGTGCAGATGAACATCTTGCAGGTCTCAATTCTGGCTTACTACTGGATTGTGTTACTGGTTACAGCTTCCAGAAGAATTTGTTGTCGATGCGGAGAAATATATACTGTAACTTCATCAGGAAGGCATGTTCGGAAAGAAGAATGCAGCTACCATTCTGGCAGGGTATTAAGGCACAAAGGTAAGAATAAACTCCTGTCTCTCCAGACATAGACTGGACATGCCGGTGAGTTTGAGACTACTAAGGTAATGTCCACTGAAGCAGGGCCCCAAGTTAAATTTTGATTAACAATGGATTAAAAACAGTTTTGCTTGCATTTTTCCTTATTAAGCCGCCAATCACTTACCATTAGATACAGACTTTGCACTAATTTGTGGTGTAATGTTCTTAAGCAAGGAGCAAACATTGAGTCTGTGTTCTTCTCACCACTTTCTGTCACACATGGTTTTTCATGCTTGTTTCAATATATAACAATACAGAGAACTGTGACTTAGTATTTTAGTAGCCAGGATCTTAAACTGGAATTGATTTTAATATTATGCTTAATAAACCAACATCACAACACAGTGCCCTATTTCAGATCTAACAAAACTGATTCTGTGATGGTGATTAAATTAAACCAAAGTTGGCATCTGAGGGAGGAACATCCAGGTCTAATGCTTGTTCCAACTTTCCTAAATGGTGGTTTAGCATGCCAGGACTGTCACCACCCCCAAAAGAGCCCATGTAGGTAGTGTAGTTAAAACTAATAAATTATATTCAGCTATTTATGCTTGACTTTGAACAGTACCTCACCTCCATTTTCCTGCTCTTTTTAGTAAAATATATGATGGGTGATAAGGTGGTTGTTTCATATTCTCAGTATAGCTACAATTTTGAGAGAAACTGACACACATTTGTAATAAAACTATAATTTCTTTGGATAGTTAGAAATCCAATTCAGTATCCCTTTCTTCAGTGCATGTATATTTGATCCTCGGAATTCAACTTGGTTTTGTTAAACTGATATTTTTTTAAGCAGAGCTGCTCCCATAGTGTTCTGGTTTGCATATTTAAAATAAATTATGGTTTAATGTGAATGAAAAGTGTATTGGTGTATGCTGCTAAAATTATGGGCGCTTCACGCATCCCTCAGTATTACTGCTGCCAGGAGACAGACTGTTGTGTTGTCAAAACCTGGGGTTGTAGTTTCTTTCTCCAAACAAACCATGATTCAAAACCAAAGTATGGTATGTTTCCTGACAGCAGTGAAGGGAATTTTTTTTTTCGATTTCAGCAGTGTGCATCAGCTTGTTTGTTCACATTAAACCATTGTTTATTTTAATTATTTGATTGTGATTTGTGAACCAAGTCAGGGTAAGAAGATAACTGATAGTTCACAGTACAGTTGATCAAAATTTTAATTTTTAGGATAAGAATTGATTTGAAATTACTCATCTGCTTCCTATTACTTACCCTGTAACAGTTCCGGGTGGTTTGGAAACACGTTACAGTTGTTGCGAAGGAGTGGTAGGATCTCCTGGATGCCAGGTTGCAAAGGTGAGAGTACTCTCCAGTTGCTGTTCTCAAACTTTTCACAACAAACCAACAACACCAGAACAGGCTTATGAATATAAACAACAATTTTACTAGAATGAGTATAAAACCTCATAAACCAACAAGACAATGAACAAACTAAAGTGAATAACCAAGCCTGGAGATACTCATAAACATAAAATGTGGCAGTGTCTCTCTCGTTGCTATACTGGTTATGTATGCGATAAGAATGTCTTAACACAGCTGGAACAAATACAGTGGTACCTCGGGTTAAGTACTTAATTCGTTCCGAAGGTCCGTTCTTAACCTGAAACTGTTCTTAACCTGAAGCACCATTTAGCTAATGGGTCCTCCTGCTGCTGCCGCGCCGCCGGAGCACAATTTCTGTTCTCATCCTGAAGCAAAGTTCTTAATCCGAGGTACTATTTCTGGGTTAGCGGAGTCTGTAACCTGAAGTGTATGTAACCTGAAGCGTAAGTAACCCGAGGTTACCACGGTAGCCATTCACTGGAAGTACAAAGCCACAAACGTGGGAGCAGTTGCCAGAAAGCTTTCTTTAAGAAGCCGTTAGCTGGAAGCGCAAAGCCAAATGATCAGTTGAAGCCAAGTAGATGAGACCTGTTCTCTGGATATTATCCAGGTTTCGTAGCAAGCTTCATCAGTCCATAATGCTAATCACTCAACACGGTTCAATAACTGCCTGTGAGTACCTTTTGTCTTCAGTGAACTATGTGTTAAGACATTCTTATCGCATACATAACCAGTATAGCAACAAGAGAGACACTGCCACATTTTATGTTTATGAGTATCTCCAGGCTTGATTATGCACTTTGCACTTTAGTTTGTTCATTGTCTTGTAGGTTTATGAGGTTTTATACTCATTCTAGTAAAATTGTTCTTTATATTCATAAGCCAGTCCTGGTGTTGTTGGTTTGTTGTTTAATTATTGTTTATAACACCTGATACATTTTGTGTATACTCGGACTTTTCACAGCATATATATTTCTCAGGATTTTGTTTTAGCTTTTGCTTGCAGCAACCTGCCTATAGCCACTGATTGGCTGTCTACACAGAGAGGGGTTGGCAGGGGTCAAGCATGAAAGACAAAGTTTTAAAATCTCCTCTTGAATTCCAGATACAGCTGTTCTGTTAGTCTTGTTATCTATCAGAACTAGAGCAAAATAGGTGACCAAGTTTCCTTCCAAGAAGCTCCAACCCTCCTCCTTTGTGTAGAGCAGGGTGGTCCAATGTGCAGCTCAAGGGCCACATGGAGCCCTAGATGTCTTTTTTTTTTTTTTTTTTTTTGGTGACCCTTGGTAACATTTGACACACACACCCTGTGATGCAGCTCTCCCACTGCCTTCCCAAAGCTGGGTAAGCAAGGCTCTGGGCTTTGGGAAGGAGGCTTTGACAGGGTCCTAGAGTTGTCCTACCTGCTTCCCTAAGCCCAATTAGTGCTTTCCCAGCTTTGAGAAGGAGATGGGTGTCAAATGTCGGCCTTGCTTCCCGCCCTGCAGTATGCCACTTGCATGTTCCATATCAAAGTACTCTGGCGGCCCACTTGGTATGAAAAGTTGGGCTGCCTGGGTGTAGTGTGTGCTCTGAATTTTTTCTTGGCCCTAGAAGCAGTTTCCTGAACTGAATATTGGTGTAAGTGTAGTCTTTGGCAGAAAGACAAAAATGTATGCATTTCTGAAGTTCTTAAAAGGTAGATGAGAATAGGGGTAGATTTTTAATTTGTTTTTGGGAATTCTGTTCTCATGATAGCATAATATGCTAGAAAACAAGATGGAACTGGTTCTAAAAAAGTGTTGGGGTTCAAGCCGGTCCTCATTTCCTTAAATTTAAATTTGAGAGAGAAAAGCAGATAAGTAATAAATTAGTGTAGAACATGCTAAGGGACACTTTACTTTACACTTTCTGGGACTTGGTCCTGCTATTAAAACAATCTGTATCTTGATGGACCAGTGGCAGATGCTGCAATAGTTTTGCTTTCTGTCTTAAGGTTTAGATTGTGGTCTTCTATTTAATTTTTTTGCTTCCCTCATCTTGGTTACTGTGTGGGGAAAATGAACATTTGAAATGCATGAAGAAGTAGCATTTAAAATTTAAAAGACAGATAATGAACTATGACGATTTCAACTTCATATTCTTTGACATCAACCAATAATCAAGTGCCTGACAAAATAGTCTATAAACTTCCAAAAGATACTTAGTAAATTTCTAAGGTGAATTTCCAGAAAAGGGAAGTTGGAAATGCTATGGTAACTTAATTAAAAGTTACTGAAAATATGTCACTTCTCAGACTAATTTGAATATTCCTTGGTGCTTTGTAGCTCCATGTTCATGATGGCAGAAAAGAAAATATAGATGGCTTTGTGAAGACTTTCATCAAACCACCTCCACTTGATGGAAATCATGGTGTATTTGCGTTAGATTGTGAAATGGTATGCTAAGTTAGGATCCTTTTAAAAAATGCAATTTAAAGTGCAATTGTGTTTTCTTAGCAGTATGACTTAAGGACAGATGTTATTTGTCAGGACAGGACAGGCTGACTTGAGAAGGAAAAACTGCCTCATAAAATGCACCTGCTTTTGTTGCTCTCCTGAATTGTGATTGGGAACTATTTTTCATGGTTTTTATTCTGATTGTATCTAACCCTGGTGTTGCTACATGATGAAGCATGGGTCAAAAACTTTTTAAATATTTTGAAATTAAATAAAATATGTAATCCTGGCAATATACTTCTCTGGGGGTTGGATATTAGTGGCTTTTTGTTTTTGTTCATTCCTTCTCTAGGTATAGAAAGTACAGGATGTATAGGAAAGAGTATAGGATATATAGGATTGTTTAGCAAAAACAAGTACACATTTTTACATGCAGCTACCTATGTATTTTTCCTTCAGTGTAAGAAATTACTTATAAAACTTGACGTAGAACTTCCATTGTAAATTAACAGTATAATCTTTTGGGTAATCAAGTAGCTTACTAAGAGGTAACTGATGAATTGAAAACACATTTTATCATAATAGCTGACAGGAATTTCTAGAAATGCCCGAGAGAAAAATGTTACTTTAATATTTTAAAGTTTCTAGTATATACCTACGCCATGCACTGCCATGATTTTCAATGTAAAAAATATGTTTACAAAGTAGCAAAGATGTGTTCACCTATCTCCACCATTTCAAAATTAGATTAGTTTTCATTTCAGTTTATTCAGAACATAATCAGGAACTAAACTTAATTATGGAAAATTCTATTTAACACATTTCTCTTCTAGTGTTACACAACACGTGGATTGGAACTCTCCAGAGTGACAGTAGTTGATCCTTCACTTCACGTCACCTATGACACGTTTGTTAAGCCTGATAATGAAATAATAGATTTTAATAATAGGTATGTGTCTTATTCAAACACCAAAACATCAAGTGTTTGAAGATAAGTAACTGTGTTTACACTCAACAGAAAACCAGAAATCCTGAGAATAGGTCAGACTCTGCATGAGCTACATGTGAGTGCAATAGGGCTCCTTTGCATTTGCTTCACTCCTCCCTTTGTGTGAGCAACTGAACAAGCCAGGTTTTAGTGCTTTAGCATGTGAACCCAGGTATAATTAATTGTTTCTAATCAACCCAAGATATTAAGCATACCTTAAAGCATAACTTCCTAAGTGTAATGGCAAATGGCTTCAAATCAAGCTAGGTTATGAAGCTGTGTTTGGCTTAATATCTTCAGTTGTTTTGAATCCACAAATTATGATTCTAATCTTCACGTGTAACTGATAAGCTATTATTTAAGTGCTGAAACCCAACTTTGATCAGCTGCGTGCATAAAAGGGAGAAGAAGGAGGCTGTCCTTGTGCATAACTTGGCTCATTAAGACAGGATTTTTGATTAGCATTGCATGTGAATGCTGTCAGTGATGTACCCATGGGGTACTTGTATAGCGTCACTGCTTTTTGCTGTAGTATTTCTATAAGAAGTGCATCAGGGCTCTGGAGTTAAGTTACTTATTATTTTTTAATTGAATTTTATAAGTAATAATTAAGTGTAGGTAAAATATATGCAAAATACCAGCAGAGAATAGGATTCAGACAAATAATAGACAGATAATGTTATTACTTTGTCATGGTCTGATTCCTTCCCCAAATCTTTCATTCCAAGAGGAAAATCAAAAGTCTTCAGTTGTATCAGTTGTGGGATAAGTGAATCTGGTATTTCTAAAATATTCTTGTCTCCCTATTATTTTACTTCCTTGACACTCTGATTTGCGTTAGGTTTTCTGGAGTGACGGCAGAAGACATGAAGAGTACTGTAACATCAATTCGGGACGTGCAGGCAATATTGTTAAACTTGTTTAGTGCAGACACAATTTTAATTGGACATAGTTTAGAGAGTGATTTGTTTGCTCTTAAGGTAAATTATACAGGATGATAATTTATTTAAAATGATTTGAAATGTTTTGCTTAAAACCTGTTCAGGTTTAACTTCTGTGTACTGTCTAATACTGCACACAGAAGTGCCCTGCTGGATTTATACCATCTAGCGCAGCATTCTGTTTCCCACAGTGATTAACCCACTGCCTCTGGGAAGCCCAGAGACAGAACTGGGGGACAATAACTCTCTCTTTTGCGGGTCCAGGTTCACTGGTGTGGGGTGGGTGAGGGATAGATCTAACATGAATTGTAATAAAACAGGATAGGAGTATTGGAATTTAAAGAAGCCATAACTTTTTTGATTACAGATTTCAGCAGGTTTTGGCACTAGGTGTATATCCTGAAATGGACCAATTGTTGTTCCCCAGCAACCGATATTCATAAGCACACTGCCTCTAGTCTTAGAGGTGACATGCAGGCATATAGTCATCATGAATAATAGCCATTGATGGGTGCCTGCATACTTGATGAATTTGACTAATTTTTTTAAAATAAGCAAAGCTAGTCATCATCACAGTATATTGTTGCAGCAAATTCCAAAGTTTAACTATGCTCTGAGAAAGAACTGCTATGGTAAACATGTTACAGAGAATGGGTGGATGGGTTGTGTAGCTTGCTAGCCAGGAAAGAGTCTAGGATGTGTAGTATGAGGCCTTTTATAACCTTCCCCCAAATCTAGTTAAAATGCCATGTTGGGCCAAAATCCAAACCCTTGTGAGAGTACCTTGCCCTCTCACCCTCAGAATGGCCAGGGCTTCCCAGCCATTGGATGCTATGCTACTGGAGAGACATGGGAATAGTGCCACAAGGTAGCTGCATGCAGCCTTTTCACCACTTCCCAATGGCATTGCTGTGGCTCAGAGGCCCCTATGTGAAAAAGTTAATGTGATACGGTTTTTGTTGTTGTTGTTTAGTCATTTAGTCGTATCCAACTCTTTGTGACCCCATGGACCAGAGCACGCCAGGCACTCCTGTCTTTCCACTGCCTCCCGCAGTTTGGTCAAACTCACGCTGGTAGCTTCGAGAACACTATCCAACCATCTCGTCCTCTGTCATCCCCTTCTCCTTGTGCCCTCAATCTTTCCCAACATCAGGGTCTTAAAGCTTTAACTGAAGCGATAGTGTGTTTTTTAACCACAAGAATATTTTAGGAGGCAAGACCCAATCCAGTTTGAAGTGTCACTGAATCATCCAGCTTTGTTTCTTTTCCAGCTGTTTCATAATAAGATTGTGGATACATCTGTAGTTTTTCCTCATCGTTTAGGCCTGCCTCATAAAAGAGCACTTAGAAATCTAATGGCTGATTATCTCCAAAGAATTATTCAAGATAATGGTAAGACCTGACAAAAATGACAATGTATTTTACAGTTAATGGAGAAGAACCAAGAAGCAAGCAATACCTATGTTGTCACTCAGACTTTCCAGTTTGATCCAGGTTTCCCAAAATAAGGATTGGATTGGTCATGTGCCTTGTTTGATCACTGGAAGCTGAGTGTGTGAACTGACTGCATTGAAAATAACTGTCTCTGAGGTGATATTGAATGACATGAAATTCTCCCTGTGATGTCAGGTCTCTGGTGCCTATTCACACATGTTAATCATATCTCAATTGCTTATTTTAAGTTATGAGCATGTGTATCTAAGAATCAGCTGTAAGTTCACAAGAATTAAATAGTACGGGCTGTGTATTAGAAGAGATTCACAAGCTGTCCTCTTTTCCTTAATTCAAGAAACTAGCAGCATGTGCCTTCCCCAGGTATAATTAAAACTAATCACGCAGATACTACACATTTAAAACTTGGCCAGAGGCATGCCGTAGCAGAGGCTAAGTTAGCTGGTTTCCTCGGTGATTTTAAGATCTTAAATGTAAATTAAGACTACAGATGTATGGGATTACACGTAAGTTGAGCTAGTAAGTGGAAGAATGCACAGAGAATATGTACTATTAGAACAAATATCACTCAGAAGACAGCTTTCAATCCTCTCATCATTTTCAAGAGCTACACTGCTAAAATTGCAATAGTATTAGTGGTTTCATGTCTAGCTTGTATAAATCTGTGCTCACCTGCAGCGCTGTCATGCTATTAAAGCATCTTCACCTGTTCTAAATAGATGGTCTCCAAACACTGGATGTATTTTGTATGACTGATACATGTTCTTGAATTGAGTTATTCACCTATACATAATGCATGTTGTCTTTTTAAGTCTCATGGGGTTACAGTTACAGAAAACTAATGCATATAATCACACATGTACTTTACAGTTGCTCCATTACGATGTAATGCTGGAGTCATCAGGAGTTCAAAAGCCTTTCTTCAGGATTCAGAGCTGGAGTGGGGAACTTGTGGCCCTCCACATGCTGTTGTACTACAACTCTCTTTAGCTCAATCAGCATGACGAATGATGGGAGTGAGTCCCACAACATTGGGAGGGCCAAAGCCTATCTGTACCTTCTGAGTTGCCCCTTTTGGAGCCCTAGAGAAGATATTCAAAGCCTATCTAGCGCTTGTTTTATGGGCTATGCTATTTTTCAGTATTAGGCCCTGAAGTGTATTTTGCTGCACAAACAAATTCTTATGAACTGACGAGCTCCAATCACACATGAAGTTCTAAATAGTGAATGATCTGCTGTTATGGGACACTGTCAGGGACTCAGCGGGAGCGCAGGGAGGAGAGGAGATGGAAAGCGAGGGGGAGCAATCCGAGGGGAGCGTAGGAGAATATGACAGCAGCCCGATAGATTCCATGAGCCTCTCCAGCGAATCGGAAGATTCACAGAAGGGGGCGCCGATGGGCAGGGCAAGGGGCGACACAAGGGGGACACCCCAGAAGCAAGGGGCCAGCGGGGACTCCCAGAGCAGCAGTTGCAAATCAGGACCAGCTTCCCCACCAGAGCGTAGTGGGGGGGAGGAGTCCCAGGTGTCAGAGCCCACACATGCACCACCAGCGAGAGAAGATGAGTCAGGGTGGACCACGCCTCCATCGGAGAGCGAGTTAACGGTTAAGAGGAAAGTTGCAGGCTGGGCGCGCGCGCCAAGTTCAAAGGTACAGGCGAGCGGCACAGAAGGTAGCCCGGATAGGGAACCAGGTCCTAAAGCCCGCCGGAAGGAGGGGCAAGAATCGTCAGGGTCAGCGTCAGAGGAGTCCAGGAAGGATGAGACCCTAGCGGGCAGGAGGGCCCAGAGGAGAAAGGAATTTAGGAAGAGGTGGAGCAAGGCGGGGGTCTTAAACTGGTGTGGAGAGGGAGGAGACTCAGACAGGACTTCGCCGGTCTAAGGTCGGGACGTAGAGCTGCACGCTGCGGCTTTGAAATGGAGACTGAATCTCAATAAAGACTTTTGTACATAACTACAGCCTAGCGTTGGTCCTCTGTGAGCTGGGACCTGGAGGCAGCTCTGACAGACACGTATGTTCGGGCATAGCCTTGCATACAAATGCTTATTTTAAAAAATCCAAAAGTGATGTAGCATTAAAATGTGTACTACCTGTTTCTTGCATCTGTAAACTTTTCCTTACAAAACTAATACTTTGGAGTGAAAGGTGTCTGATTGCTTCAAGTGCTTCAAGTGCCAGCAGTATCAGCTGCCAGTTGGCAGCTTTTGATCTAGTTGAGCATAGGTCCTATTCTGTGACAGATCTAGATCATATTGTAGTGTGACTGAAATCTGAAACCTTGAAACCTATTCAAGTTTCTTCTGTAACACTGTGACATTTTTTCTATACTATTATCCACCCTCAGTACAGTTAGGCTGTGTACACATTTGAAATAGCAATAATTTTATTATTTATACCCCACCCGTCTGGCTGCACATTCTTTCCCTCAAAGAATTATGGGCACTGTACTTTACCCCTCCCAGAATTACAGCTCCAAGGAGCAAACTATAGTGCCCAGAATTCTTATGAGGGAAAGAATGTGCTTTGAGGAGATAGTGTACAGACTGCCTTAGCGATCCATTATCTTCAAGATAATTTTCAAACTTGCTCTTTTAATGGGTAATTTTGGAAACAAATGCAAATACCGTATTTTTTGCTCTATAAGACTCACTTTTCCCCTCCTAAAAAGTAAGGGGAAATGTGTGTGCGTCTTATGGAGCGAATGCAGGCTGCGCAGCTATCCCAGAAGCCAGAACAGGCTGCGCAGCGATCCCTCTTGTTCTGGCTTCTGAGATTCAGAATATTTTTTTTCTTGTTTTCCTCCTCCAAAAATTAGGTGCGTCTTATGGTCTGGTATGTCTTATAGAGCGAAAAATACGGTACTTGAGTTTATTACTACAACCATTAATGTTAAATATTCAGTGCCAACTTTCTAATCTTTTAAATACTATGCATATTCATGAATGTTATTTTTTTCTAGTTGGTGGTCATGACTGTAGTGAAGATGCAACTGCTTGTATGGAACTTATGCTTTGGAAAGTAAAAGAGGATACTAAAGGCAGAAGATATTAATGCTTTGCAACAACAGCCTTTCTTCATCATTGCCTAGTGAAAGAGTTTTCTGCCCCTGTTATTGTCCTAATTCAAAGTACTGTGATAAGTATATGCACTAGTTAGTTTTTAGTTTTGCTGGAAGTTTGGGTTAATGTTATTCAGGATTATATTTTTGTTCAATATAATATTAGAGTTGATTATGGGAGCTTTGTGCTAGTCAGAATTGTTAATGTAAACAGCGAACATTTCCCCATTTTGGCAGTTTGGAAAGAACACTGTACTTATTTTCTTTTTATGAAGAATCCTGTACTTATTTTCCCTTTATGAAACTTCTGTGTGTCCTAAGCAAAAAAGTTGTTTTCTGGCTGTCATTGTCTGCTGAAATAAAAACTCAAAAAAGCTGATATAAATAAAACAAATATTAAACATTATGCAGTCCATTCATTTGGTTAGCAGATCTCTCTAGCAGTTGCATAGCTGGCCATAGGTAAGCAATTTGTCACTGTCACTGCTTTATGGCTTTGATCTATTTGTTAATCTTATGGAACAAAGTAAGTTAAATTGCAATTAGAGATTAAAGGCAGCAGTGAAAATGTAATTTTTATTTTTAAATAAAGAGTCAAAGGCTGTCCATTACTGAAATTTCTGTCAACTCCATGTTCCAGTTCTCAGTTGTATATATCAGCTTGAGATGAGCATACAGCACTACTTAAAATATTTAGCTAGTTAGCCCAATGAGCCTAGGAGAGCAACACTGGATCATCCAAGCTGGACTGGAGCAAGTCTCTCACTAACTTTTAGGAAGAATCTAAAAACATTCCTGTTCACCTCATATATTTGATGGCTAGAAGGTCTGTTAAAGGCCAATCCTGAAATAACCTATGATTCTTTTAAAGCGGTTGTAAACTGTTTTTAGAAGTTTAAATTGTTTTTTCTTATTCATGTGTGTGCCACGCAGGACTCCTTCAGGGAGGGACATGATATAAATTTGATAAGAAAATAAGCAAATATACAATATTTGAGAAGATGGGTGCAGAAAGAACACCGCGTACTACAACACAAATATACATGACAAATCACTGTCTCCTTTACATTTCTACCGTGTTTTGTTTTGCTTGCAGTGGCTCACAGGATTGGCGGAGGTTAAGTATGCAGTGTGACTATATTGCTTGCAGTAAATTCCAACATTATAGGGGGGAAAATACATAACAGTCTATGAAATGTAACATGTATTTATTTCAGTCACTTTCCAAAAAGTGTATGTGTGTGTGAGTGCATGTATAGGCAGACAAAAGATTTATATAGATATATATAGTGCACATGCACACAATACACATAAACACACAAACATACCTATGTACACACATACATACACATTCCTACAGCATACTGATTCAGGATTCACTCAAAAAGTGTGTATATAGCTAAGAAGGTATTGTACAGAAAGCGTTCTATGCAGTTTTGTACATCAGCACATTTCATCTTCCTTTGAGGTTGCTCAAAACGATAAATAACTGAAGATTTTCCATCTCAAGCAGCTTCTTCCGCAGAACAGTCAATGCCTGCATAGGTGAACTTCTCATACAGGGTTGTATTCACATAAGTCTGGAATTACAATTAAGAAGAATAGGCTCAGTATTTTCTCTTTGCCCTCAGCAACGCATAGAAATTTTCTGTGTTGCAGATAACATCCAGCTCCCAAGCCCAAATTGTGTCCTTTTATCCCTAATGTGTCACAAAGCTGCACTGGTCACAGGACTGGAAAACAGTTTTAGGCTACCAGTTTATGCCAGAACTGCAGGACCTTCAGCTGTTGTTTGGTTAACAAGTTGCATCGACCCTGATCGTGGACTACAACAACAATTGTTGGGTGACAGGTATCCCAGCCCTAGTTGATGCTTTTTCTTTCTCTTAAAAAAACAAACCTATTTTAAAAAGATACTGTTGATGCTCCTGCTGATCAGACCCTCCTATGTCAGGACATAACCTATAAGCTGCAGACCAAGGGTTAGACCATCTGACAAAAGTCTCCTTTAGAACCTGGTGATGCACAGCAATTCTAGGTACAGTCATACTTTGGTTTTCGAATAGAATCCGAAAACCAAGGCGCAGCTTCTGATTGGCTGCAGGAGCTTCCTGCACTCAACTGGAAGCCGTTTTAGACATTCGGGTTCCAAAAAACATTCGCAAACCGGAACACCTCTAGGCTTACAGCATTCGGGAGCCAAAACATTTGAGTCGCAAGGCATTCAACAACCAAGGTACGACTGTACACCCAAATAACTCATCACATTTTATGTGAAGAATCATATGTGAATATGGCCAAACAAACACGTGCAAAGTTTTCACATGGGACAGGAGCTGACCAGAGGGGAACGATTTACAGTGGCAACCAAGCAGACCTGTGAGCTGGGGAGCTGAGTAATGCTTGTTTGACCCCAAACTGACAACCGTGATAATCTTTTACCTTTCTTTCTTCCAACATTCTGTTCAGTGATACGAGTATTTGGGCAAATGATGGCCTCTCATAAGGTTTTTCTCTCCAGCATTGTCTCATTAGGTCATAACTGAAAAAGAAGAAGAAGAAGGTCATTACAGCACTTGAATCTCTACAAATCCACAGCAAGCAGCCCAAAATTTAAAAGTGGGAGGTGATGATTGTGATAGCAAAAAGCAGAAAAGTCAGGCTTTCCAATGTCCCTGGAGTAGAAACACGAATGGCAAGAGGCTGGGGGAGGTTTTCCTGGACAAACGGTCTTGTTATTAAAAGAAGATGTAAAAAAACCCCTCACATTTCATTTCAACAGGGCTTAAAGTAAGAGAAACAGCAGGTCAAGTGTGTGTAGGGAAAGGTGTGAAGCTTTCTCTTGACCTATGTGAAACATCAAAACAGCAAAGCTGTGAACACAATCAATTGACAGATGAAATTGTGGTTTCTGCTCCAGGGTAATCACTCTAGAACTTCAACTTCTTTCATGGTTAGCAACTTCCTTCTGCTTTCCAAACTAAATTGGTCAAAGTATAATTAATTCTAGGAATCATCTCCTAACCTAACTTACCAGAAGTAAATTGCCCCATATTCAACACCTGTCAATGACAGATGCGTTTTCTAAGAGAGGTTGTCAGCCAAAGAGGGCACAGGGGAAAAGGGCATCCAGTGAGATTGAGTTACTTACACCTCATCATCGCAGTTGAGAGGCTTCTCCAGTCTGTACCCTTGGGGCAGTTTCTCATACAGTTCTGCACAAGTCATCCCACAATATGGTGTCCCTCCTAGAACAGAAGATTCAACAGATCAGTGTCCTAAAGATGCTTGGGGGAGCGGACGGAGGACTGTGCACAGGGTGGGCACCGCTTTGCCACGCTCCTGGCGCTGTTTGCCCCATGTTCCTGGCTGCATACCGTAAGGTCGCAAATATAAGCTGCACTTTAACTTCACGGTCAGAATTGGGGGGGGGGGAGTGAGGCTTATATTCAGGCCAGTACAGTATTATTGTCAGGAGTGTGTGCAGGAGCCAGGCCCTGTGACCAGGAGGACTTTGCAGGCCTGGAGCCTTCCTAAGTTTGTTCTGAAGAGGCAAGGTGCGGCCACACAGGTGAGGCCGATTGGTAACTCACAGCACCTGGTGGCAAGAGCCAGGAAGGGATATAAGGTCAGCATTTTCCCTTCGGCTCTTTGCCACAGCAACACATTCCCTGCCTTGCTGTGTTTGGTTCCTTGACTCCTTGATCTTCGGACCCCTGACTTCATGACTCCTTGCTTCCTGACCCTTGGACCCTTGGCTACTTGACTCCCGGCTCTCTGACCCTCGGACTCCTGGCTTCCTGATTCCTGGCTTCTGGACCCCAGTTCCTGCTCCCACCCCGCCATCTTGTCCCTGGTCCCGACGCCCCCAGCCGGGACTTTGATTGCCTGTGAACCGGACCGTGACAGTTATCAGCAGTGAAACCACAATAGGTAATTAGTCTAGGCATGGTCTAAACAACTGTTGCACCAAGCCCAGTAACCATGTATGAAGGCTTGCCAGTATTTGGTAAAAATACTATATGTAGTTGTGGGTTAAGCCAATCAGGGTCACCCAGTAGCTTCAGAACTGACCAAAGAAAACACTTTGCACAATACATAATCTGCTTACAGAACTCCTTGCCCCCAGTGATAGTGATGGCACTGAGGTCTGATGGATTTGAATAACGACTGATTTGTATCATTTTGTCATTGCATATTATACTTTGTCAATCATATATGGCCGAGAGCTCTCACAAAGGGCTTTAGCTGTGTTATTAAGAATTTACATAGTGCTCACAGACTTCTTAGTGGTTTACAAGTATAAAAACCAATTACATAAACATTATGAATGTCCATAATTAAAACAACACAGCAACTAAAACAGGAGAGACTCGGGTAGAGAGAGACTCGGGTAGCTAGCAGGATGCCAATACAGTTGGGGCTTCTTGCATTTTGGCACGATAAAGTTTCACCCTTTCAAACGTACCAAGACCTGCTGGCTTTCATAGTGAAAAGGTCAGTGATTGCCACTGAGCGATTCTAGCTAAATTGAATCTCCATGTTCAAAGGCAGTGTATCTTTAAAGAATAGTTGCTGGATATAAGCAAAGAAATTACTGCAATGGACAAAATGGACCCTTGGTCTGCTCCAGCTATGTTGTTCTCATATTCTTAACCAAAATAATGATGCTAAAAGCACACACATTACTTACCTAAGCTAACTATTTCCCATAATAGCACACCATATGACCACCTATGAAAAGAGTAAAAAGAAAAGCTGTAACAATTGTACAGTGGTACCTTGATTTGCATACGGCTTGGTTTGCATACGTTTTGGATTACAAACACGTCAAATTTGGAAGTACATGTCCCAGTTTGCAACCTTTTTTTGGATTACAACCCATATATTTTTATTACGAACAAATTTCTTTTGGAGGCTCCATTGGCGAAAGCACGCCTTGGGTTACAACCTGTTTTGTTTTACAAACGGACTTCCAGAACAGATTATGGTTGTAAACCAAGGTACCACTGTATTTAGAAGTACTGGGTATTATAAAATATCTAGTGCTAGTTAAACAGGCACACACCTATAATTATTACAGCTAAAATCAGGTCCAAGATACTTGCGCCATTACAAAAAATATTTGTTTTGCCTCCCCCTTCCCTATTTTTATTATGAAGAAGACAACTAAATACAAAACCAGAAATAAACCTCAATGTGCTTGAAAATAAGTTGGTTTTTCCGGTTAAACTGGCATGAACACATCTATTTTAAAAGAAATGAAGCAGAAGTAATAGAAATAAAAGGATGCAATCGGACAATTGCTTCTTAAAATGTAAAACCTTTGCCTTTCTGTAAACATGCTGATACAGGGAACTTGCATGGCATTTAAAGGCTCAACTACTGCTCTGAAAACCATTGGGATTGCATTGGCTGTCCAATCTTGTCAGTGTGAGGGTTGACAGACATTGTATGCTATTCTAGAGGAGGAGACCAATGGTAGTTGGTCTCAGCCAAGCCAATGGAATGTCCCGGTAACCACTGGAATATATGTTCCCATTTGCATCATATGCTAGACCAGGACAGGACCTCTCCATCAAGGGTCCTCTAATCCACTAATGGAGAAAATCCATTGCTACAGCATCTCAGATAGACCTGTTGTCAGGGAACTGCCATCGGAAGAACAGGTGGTGGGAGGGCTCCAGGAGAATAGAAGAGATTCAGCAGCAGAAGAGGGAACCAGTAGGGGGGGAGCAGGAGCTTCCAGGGACAGGAAGTCGGAGGGGAGGCTCTGGGACACTTCCAGCGAGAACAGTGAGGAGGTATCAAGGCTCCCTTTAGCGACCCCCACCCCTCGCCGGAAGCTGTCACGCAGGGAATCTAGGAGACGCGTTTCCGTCAAGCAGCTTTTATGCTGGAAACGTTTCCGCAAGCGCCCACTGTCGGATTCTACCAGTGACTAACGGAGCCATGTCCAAGGGCTCCGCTCAAGGCAGAGCTTTGCTACGTTAAGCAAACTCTGAGGGACTAATCCTTTTACGCACAAGTAGCTCATTGTCCCATCACACCTGTCAACCAGCCTCTGCTTAAAACCTCTAACACAGGGCTTTCCAAACTGTGGTTTGTGGGCTGCCAGTGGTCCACAAGCTTCAATCAGATGGCCTGAGGCATGTCCGCATTAAATATCCATATTGATTTTTTTTAAAAATTGCATTCTATTGCATTACAATTTTGAATTCCATGGAGGGCAGATTATTATTATTATTATTAAACATTTTATTAAAGTTTTCTTGGTTTACAAAGGTATGTGCAATGTCTCTTTTTTCAAGTTACATTTTCCATAGGTCAGTTTCATTTGTTGAGACATTAGGGTTACATTAGGAAGAAAAAAGGGGAGAAGAGGTGGAGGGGGCCATGGTGGGTGGGGGTGGGGTCGGGAGGCAATATTTCTATTTTGCTTAATGTATGTGTGGGTTTTTGTGTCAGTGTCGTTTGTGCAGGTTCTCTTTGCTATTCGCTTTTTGTTCCTTTGGTGGTGAGAGAAATTGTGGTTGGCCTACGGTGCGGTTGTTTGTTCGTGATTGGCTGTGCTGAACTTGGTTTTCGTGTGTGAGTGGGGTGTGGGTGTGTGTTTTTGAATCGGGTTAGCCATAATGATTCGTATGTTGTTGGTGGACTCTTGTCATTGTCTTGTTGGGCTGTGTATGTGATGAAGGGGAGCCATACCGGGGTGACGCTCTGCTCAGGAGGCTTCGGGAGGCTATCCCTGAAGCCAGGAGAGCAAAAGGGATCTATCCCTCTTCAGCAGAAGCAACGCGAAGCCTGCATTCACTCCATAAGACACACACACATTTCCCCTTACTTTTTAGGAGGGGAAAAGTGTGTCTTATAGTGCAAAAAATACGGTAAGTTCTTAGCTCAAGGTACCACTGTACGGTGGTACCTCAGGTTACATACGCTTCAGGTTACAGACTCCGCTAACCCAGAAATAGTGCTTCAGGTTAAGAACTTTGCTTCAGGATGAGAACAGAAATTGTGCTCCGGCAGTGTGGCAGCATCAAGAGGCCCCATTAGCTAAAGTGGTGCTTCAGGCTAAGAACAGTTTCAGGTTAAGTATGGACCTCCGGAACGAATTAAGTACTTAACCCGAGGTACCACTGTATTGTTACAAATCTATTTATGAATTTTTATCCCAGCTTTCCAATGCATCTGCATTACTGAAGGTCACTTTAAATCCCAGCATCACAGAGTCAGAAACTACATAAACGGAGTCACTTACACATCACTGTTTGAGGTATACACGCTGTAATTTAGGGACTCAATCGCCATCCATCGCACTGGAAGCCTTCCCTAGAACAATGAATTTGGAATGGTGTTACAGCCTCACAACAGTTCTGTTCTGATGCATTACCAGAGTCCCCTAACCCAGAATGGCTTTCCCCTTCATTTCGATAGTTAGACTTCTTTGTAGGCAGCCCTTTGCAGACTGGCTCCCTGCCCTTAAATTGATGGATACTTCCCCCGTGTTTGTTTTTTGTTGTTCCCCCATGCACAAGAGAACCAGGGATGCATCTAGAGTGGCACTGGTGAAGGTTTTCAAATCTGTACATTATGAAGTTTGCACTTTGATCTTGCTCCTGCATTGATGAACTCTGAGGTTTGTGGAAATGCAAAACTCATCTCAACTTTTGTCACATGTAGCAGCTGGTTCTCCAACTCTGAATGGGTGAAATCTACAAATAACAAAAGCTGAAAACTTCCCCCTTAACTGTCCACTGTCCCAGTCCTAAACTATTAGACTTTAGGCTTAAGTCCCAGTAGTTTCAACAGGACTGCAGCCTTTGTCCTCTCAGATGTTATAGGAAGCTCCATTTTTAATTTCTGCTGCTTCTGAAGAGGTATTTCATTTTTTTACAGGTAATATCAAAGGGCAGTTGTTACCTCTGCGCAAGAAACATAGCTGACAAATTTGGTCTTTCTTACCATTGTCTTCTTAACATAAACCTCTTGGCCTCTAGACAGTCCAAAATCTGCTATTTTCGCAACATAGTTTTCTCCAACCAAGATGTTCCTTGCTGCCAGATCCCGGTGGATAAACTAAAGGAAACAAAAACATTATTGCTTTTTCTCTCTTCCCAAAATAGAAAATGTTTGTCCTATCTTTCTGATGTGTGCATCACACATTGCAAAGGCTTATTGCAACTTAAGCCCTGTGCATACTTCACGGGCTTTTGGCTGGTAATTATGAGGTCGCAGAACCTGTAGCCCTCCAAATATTGCTGAACTCCAACTAGACAGCTTGGCCAATGGTCAGGGATGATGAGATGTGTGGTTGTTGTTGGGCTGGCATAGGCAAACTCGGGCCTCCAGGTGTTTTGAGACTACAATTCCCATCATCCCTGACCACTGGTCCTGTTAGCTAGGGATGATGGGAGTTGTAGTCCCAAAACATCTGGAGGGCCGAGTTTGCCTATGCCTGTTGTAGGGGAAGAGGCAGGCCATTCAAATGCAGGGGGGGCAGACTTGAGTAAAGCTTGCAGGCTCAGTCAGGTCCTCCCTTCATCCAGCTTAAAATCCATACGCCTACGTGTGATTGGCCAATTAGGCAGGCAGGCAGTATTCGATCTCCCCAGCCGTCAGAGGGGAGCCAGGAATCCACCGGCCAAGCAGTTCCCGTCGGGGGGGCTCTGGCGGGAGGTGACAGTGCCCCACAGCATAACTGCACCTAGGAAGTAGGTCAACGGTCTTCCCCACCCCTGTCGCTGATAGAGTTGCTACCTTTGGTCTGGCAAAATACAGGACAGAACGGAGTGGGGGACTGCATACCTTGCTAGTGTCCCAGACTGGGACAACCCATTTTTTATCACAAGAGCACAGTGGCCATTTGGGTTCCCATGATCTCGTGCGATTTCGTGGTGCAATTCCCTGCCCCCAAAAGTGCTTTCTCCCTCTGCATGTGAATTCGTGCAGTGCCCCCAAAGTCACATTTGTGGGTGCTGTGTGTGAAAAAGATCTTTTTTCAAGTGTGGGGAGCACGGTGCAAAATCGCAACAAAAATGGGCACCGTGCTCTCGCGACAAAAAAACCCAACAAGATGGCGTCCGGCAAGATGGCCTCCTGGATTTTGGCTTCAAAGTGTTGGAGTGTATGGGGGAGAGAGACAGAGGGAGAATCAGCAAAACTGTATTCTGCATTGATTCATCTATCCTATGTTGATTCAATGATAGCATTTTTACATTGAAATATTACACAAGATGGGTGGCAAACCTAGTGGAAGACTCGGTAAATAACTTGCATTAACAAAATGAAACAAAGCAACCTACCTGTTTTTGACTCAGGTAGTCCATCCCTCGGGCCACATCCGCTGCAAAGTGCAGTAGCTGCTGCGAGGAGAGTGTGGAGGCTGTGCTGTTGGCAATGGCAAAGGCTGGGTCGGTCTCTAAGACCCTGCTCTTCCTCAAGAAGTCTAGCAGGTTTCCATGGGGAGCATATTCAATGGCGAGGTAGAGGTACCCTGGCATAAAACAGCGAGGAGTTCAGAGAGCCTGTGCAAAAAATGTTGGCCTTCCAAATTTAGGAGTCTTGGGGACAGGGCTTCTTGAAGGGTTTGGGGGGCCCAGAGCATTTTTCCCCTCCTCACCCCAGCCCCAAATGAAGCTGACCAAAGATTTTCAGTTCTCTCTATGCTATCCCTGCAGGATGAAAGGTTCTAATGCAAATCCTATCCTACCCACAACTTCTCTTGCCTTTGGTGTTTCCAATACAGTGGTACCTCAGTTTTTGAACAACTTGGAACCCGAACGCTGCAAAACCAGAAGTAGGTGTTCCAGTTTTCAAACTTTTCCCCGGAAGCTGAACGTGCTCTGTTTTGAGTCCTGAGCTTCCGTTTTTACTGTCGCCTTCCATTCAAGCCTTCCATTTCTGATTGCAGTGTTCTGAGGTGATATTTGGAGCTTATATTTGGTGCTTTTATTTTTGATATTTACTCTGTGTTTTTTGTTTTTGAGGCTTTCTCGGTTAATTTGTTTCTGTGACTGTGTGGAACCCAGTTCAGCTACTGTTTGATGGATTTATTGAGTGATTGTGTGACTGTGGAAATGGATAAAAGCCTCCCATCCAATGACTATCATCAGTGCAGGTAAGAATAAATTTAAATTTAAATTTTTATCATCTACAATACTGCGTATTTTATAGTAAAGTACATTATTGCTTTCATTTTATGGACCAATGGTCTCATTAGATAGTAAAATTCATGTTGAATTGCTGTTTTTCGGGTTGTTTTTAAAAGTCTGGAACGGATTAATCCGTTTTGCATTACTTTCTATGGGAAAGTGTGCCTTGGTTTTGGAATGCTTTGGTTTTGGAACGGACTTCCGGAACGGATTAAGTTTGAGAATCAAGGTACCACTGTACCCGGTATGTACTGAGCAAATGGCAAAAGCAAGTCAAGTCTTCTTGACTCAGATTCTACTCTGGGAGATGATCTTCCATCTTTTATAGCAGAGGTAGGGCAGTACCACTCTTGTCAACCCATGTTGTTGGCCATGCCAGCTGGGGGATGATGGGAGTAGCAGATTCCCCACCCCAGGTATTAAATGAAACTAATTCTCCAAGTGCTAATCCTGAGGCAGCCAAGACAGCCTGTGCTCACATTGGAACAGGGAGTCAGTGCAGATGTTGGAGCACTGGAGAAATGTACCTCCAGTGGCCCTCAACTGTGGAAGTGAGCCAATCCCACTTTGTACTGGCTGAAAGGACGCGGGTGGCGCTGTGGTCTAAACCACTGAGCCTCTTTGCCTTGCTGATCAGGAGGTCAGTGGTTCGAATCCATACAATGGGGTGAGCTCCCGTTGCTCTGTCCCAGCTCCTGCCAACCTAGCAGTTCGAAAGCATGCCAGTGCAAGTAGATAAATAGGTACCACTGCAATGAGAAAGTAAATGGCATTTCCATGCACTCTGGTTTCCTTCACAGTGTCCCGTTGTGCCAGAAGCGGTTTAGTCCTGTTGGCCACATGACCCAGAAAGCTGTCTGTGGACAAATGCCAGCTCCCTCGGCCTGAAAGCAAGATAAGCGCCGCAACCCCATTGTCACCTTTGACTGGACTTAACCGTCCAGGGGTCCTTTACCTTTACTCTTTTTTTTTTTACTGCACTGGCTGAAACTTTAAAACAGGGCAAAAAGCAGCAACACTCCCTGTTCATTTCTGGGCAGGATTCAAAGGGATGCTTCTTTCTTACAAAGCCGTCAAAAGCTTGAGGCCAGGATATCTGGAAGACTGCCTTGTTCCATATGATCCTGTCCACCCAAGGCATTCTGCATCAGAGGTGGATATGCTATGCATCTCGCCACTCTCAGAAACACAACTGGTTGAGAAAGAGCCTTTTCTGCTTTGGCAAGTGACAGTTTTCGAGTCCTAACCAGAGAGAAAGGATTCTTCTTGAAAATCTGTGCTTTCGTATTCTGGAAGAGATGCCTTTGTGTTTGTGTGGTGCCTGAAGCATATCATCAAACAGGAATATACATATATGTGTGTGTGTGTGTGTGTGTGTGCATGCGCACGTGTGTGCGTGCCTTTTTGTGTTTAAAAAATTGTGCAACCTGTCTACCTGTGCACAAATTCCAGCTGATCTTATTTTGAATATGTTTTAAAACAAATGTAGCCACAAAACTTTAAAACAAACACCTATAGAAAAGCATTGTAGCAGGTGAGAGCTGGGAAGATTCAGAATGTAGATTTAATTGTGATTGAGAGCTCTGTATAAAAACACACACACACACACACACACACAACATTGTTGTTGTTGTTTTATTTCTCTTTCCTCCTTTTTCTTCCGTTTCTCTCTCCCTCTTTTATCCTACTTCTTTTTCTGTATTTTTAAAATAATTTTTAAACTAGTTGGGTTTTTATTGTCTCGTATGTTGAAAACTCTTAACAAATCTGAAAAAGAAAAGCATTGTACCTCGGTGTTCGCATGCTCCCAAAAGGTTTATGATGTTGGGGTGATGTCCAAGTTTACAAAGTACTTCCAGTTCCCCAGCAAAATCTCTGTGATCATCCTTGGAGGCATATTCTGCAAATTAAAAAAAAAAAGTGCTGTACATCAGTTACTCCTGCAATGTTTACCATGTGTTTGTTTAATGCACCTGATGAAATGTGCTTTAGCCCACAAAACCGTACGTCATAATAATTTACCGTATTTTTCGCTCTATAGGGCGCACTTTTTCCCCTCCAAAAAATAAGGGGAAATCTGTGTGTGTCCTATGGAGCGAATGCAGGCTCCGTGGCTTCAGCGATAGCAACGCGAAGCCTCCGAAGCGCAGAGGGAGCGCTCCCTCTGCCTCCGGAGGCTTCAGGTTCCTTTTGCTGAAGCTGGGAGAGCAAGACTCTCCTGGCTTCAGCGGAGAGGGTAAGCTGCGCAGCGCCCCTTCAGCCAAGCGGGAGGAGAAATGGAAGGGTCTCCGTTTCTCTTGCCGCTTCACTGAAGGGGCACTGAGCAGCGAGGGGGAGATTTTTTTTTTCTTGTTCTCCCCCTCTAAAACAAGGTGCATCCTATGGTTGAGTGCATCCTATAGAGCGAAAAATACGGTGTTTCTTAAATGTGCTTCCAGCTGAAATTTGGTCACATGCCCAGAAGTTCAGGTTGACCCTCTTGCACAAAACCCCTCTCCCCAAATAGACTTCCTACAGTAAGGAAAGTGATGGGGAAGATTCGCTAGAAAGCGTGGGATAAGAATTGTTTGACACTGGGCTCATCCACACTCTCCCTTGATCCTCCTTTGTACAGTATGTTATTTGCACCTTCCAATATTTTTTTTTTGGAGGGGGGGGGAGAACCATATGATGTTCCTGCTGGAATGGTGGCATGTTGATTTTTCTTAAGTTTAAATTTGCTTTCTTAAGTTTAAATTTGCTTGGACAAAACGTATTTGGAAAATGCGGATTTTCAGCTGTTGGCGAGCCCGCTATGTCAAACAATATTCCCACAGGGAAGTGGTTAAGCAGATCCTGACCCTACAGACAGAAAGAGGACTTTGAATAATAAAAAAGGGGGTAAAGGTTCCATGCCCACTTTTTAAGCTTTGTGTATAGATGTTTACGTTAGTGTAACTTTTAAAAACTCACTTGTGTTAAGATGAACAAGGTCTAAAAAATGGATTATTAAGATTATAAGGACATGCATGAACAAGCATTAAACAATGAAACTAAGAGGGGGAGGGGAGGGAAGTCAAGCAAAAATTATGGTTTAATTTTTTTTATTATGATGGTTTTTTCTTTTCGTTTCTTTTCTCATTTTTTTCTTTTTCTTTATATATTGTTGTTTTATGTTTATTTTTGATGTTATATTTTTGGGAAATTAATAAAGGTAAAGGTACCCCTGCCCGTACGGGCCAGTCTTGACAGACTCTGGGGTTGTGCGCCCATCTCACTTAAGAGGCCAGGGGCCAGCGCTGTCCGGAGACACTTCCGGGTCACGTGGCCAGCGTGACATCGCTGCTCTGGCCAGAGCCAGAGCCAGAGCCGCACACGGAAACGCCGTTTACCTTCCCGCTGGTAAGCGGTCCCTATTTATCTACTTGCACCCGGAGGTGCTTTCGAACTGCTAGGTTGGCAGGCGCTGGGACCGAGCAGCAGGAGCGCACCCCGCCGCAGGGATTCGAACCGCCGACCTTTCGATCGGCAAGCCCTAGGCGCTGAGGCTTTAACCCACAGCGCCACCTGCGTCCCTAATAAATTAATAAATAGTCATAGAGAAATTAATAAATAGTCATAAAAAACAAAAACAAAGGCAGATCCTCACCCTACTGCCGGTGGCGTAGCATGGGGGGTGCAGGGGGAGCTGGCCGCACCGTGCGCAACATCTGGGGGTTAGGGTTAGGGGGCGCAAATCCACGGGTTAGGGGGTGCAGATCCATGGGTTAGGGGGCGCAAATTACTTGCCTTGCCCCGGGTGCTGACAACCCACGCTACGCCACTGCCTACTGCTTCTCTTCTCATTCCCACTTTTTAAAAAAAGAACTGCATCCAGGCTCTGTTACATGCTTTTGCATATAATACAGTTGGCCCGTTAAGCCAACATTTAAAAGACCATGATTCGAGGCCAGGTATTAGCAACCTGCAAATCTCTCCTACAGATTTGCCACCTTAAGAGGCTCCCGCAAAGACTCACCCTTCATCCTTTTAATGGCTGCGTCCATTCGCAAGCCATCCTTCTTGATTCGTGCTTTGAGAACTTGGCCAAAGTTGCCTTCTCCAATCACATCCTGAAATTTGATGTCATTCCACTCCAGAACTGGGTAGATTTTGGGTTCTGGGCTATTTTTGGCTTTCCTACTCAGAGTAAGAGTTCCTGAATTGAACTGCACAGCCGGTTCATCTCTCTGGGGGGGAAAGTTAGGCAAACACTATTTAGTGGTTGGTACAGAAGAAGATAACAACTCAGAACGGGTTGCATTAAAAGCATATTTATGTAATCTTGTTGTGTGAAGTGGTGTTGTTCTGTGAAGATGAAGTTTCTCTAAAATGTGTTAAAAAACAACACCACTTGTATCGGTGTGCAGCGGAATAGGTTTTCCTTGGCTTAAAAGCACCCATAAACATATAGTCAATTTAACTGACCGAAGGAAAGTAGGCAAAGATTTTCCAGAGGGAATATGAACCTGCATTGCAGGAATACAAGTGTGGAATGAATCCTGTTATATCTGGTTACTTTTATTATATCTGCATGAATTGGTATAATTCCTCCTAATTTTTACTAGGCACAGCCCACCCATCTGGTGATCTGTCAGTGGGTTTGGTTTTTGTAAAGTATCACCATTTAGGGTTGTAGCCTTATTGGAGTTCACCGATTAGGTCTGCGTTGCTCCGGGACAGGAGGAAGGAAGTCAAAATGACACCGAGGTTGGTTCAAAGAAAGAGTTTATTCTGCTCTCCGGATAGCAGAAGGCACCTGCGTGGTGAGTCCACAGCAAGTACAAAGAAATGACAAGTTTCATGCAGTATTTATATCCTCCAGGCATCCTCTCCCTCCTTCCAACCACGTCAGCCTATGTACGCAGGTTGACATCACATATGTTCCTGCTCTGGTACTCTCAACCATAAAAGAGATTTCCTTCCTGTACTTCTGACCATAAAAGGATCTTCCTGTTCCTACTCCTATCTTGGAGCAAGAGGTCACTACTTCCGAGAACATGCTCTGGCGTTAGTCCCAGACTTGGGTCTCCCCGTCATTTGTGGTCAGAACATAAGATATGTCTGTGTCTGTTCTACTGGTAAAGTCAAGGCCAGTCTTGCCGTCAAACTGATAAGGGAGAGAGCTGTGTTCTTGTTTTGCATTTGCTCAACGGCTGAAGTTTATGCATTTTAGCTAAGGAGAAATGGGGATTTTGGTGCAGTTTAAAAACTGTCTGCACAGTCAGTTTTTGGGTTTTGGAAACCCATTCCTTCAGGGTAACAATCAAGGTTTTAAGTAAGTTACAAGCAAAACCAATTTTGATACAGGAATGTTTAGGGGAGGGGAATAATCATTTCCCATTTTGGGAGTCCCATGTTAACAGTTCTGTGTGACACCTTTAAGATTAACCAATTTGAAATGGGAAACGCTCATCAAACTGTATTTGAAAGGGGTAAAGGTAAAGGTACCCCTGACCGTTAGGTCCAGTCGTGAATGACCCTGGGGTTGCACGCTCATCTCGCTCTATAGGCCGAGGGAGCTGGCGTCTGTCTGCAGATGGCTTCCAGGTCATGTGGCCAGCAGGACTAAGCCGCTTCTGGTGAACCAGAGCAACGCACGGAAACGCCATTTACCTTCCTGCTGGAGTGGTACCTATTTATCTACTTACACTGTGTGCTTTCGAACTGCTAGGTGGGCAGGAGCAGGGACCAAGCAACAGGAGCTCACCCCATCGCGGGGATTGGAACCGCCAACCTTCTGATCAGCAAGCCCTAGGCTCTGTGGTTTAGACCACAGTGCCACCTGCATGTACTCTTCACTTAATGCCTCATTCGCAGATCTATCCTCAAGGAAAACCAAAGGACTTACAACCACGTTTTGGAATGCCTGAGCCATTCGCCGCTGGAAATTTGCACGCTTTAGCTGCAGCATGATGAAAAAGGCCAGCAGAATTGTCAGGCAGGTCATCCCTGCAGAGCCCAAGATAGCAATCAGTAGCATTCTCCCTCCTTTGTGCTCAAATGGAACTGTGGGAACTATATGCATTAAAATAAAATAATAAATCAAAAGAAGTTGAATTCAGTACCTCATCGACAAATACTAGAACCCAAATTTCACAGGCATAAAATCAAAGGTAGGGGAATATTGGTGCAATCTAATTAAAGCTAGATGCCTTTATGAAACCAGAGGGATGTAAGGGACTCACTCACATGCTTCAATGGACTTTAGGTTCTCTGGATCGTGGCCTAGAATCCATTTTGGCAGAAGTGGGTGCTAACAGTGCATTCACCCTGACAGCATAATATTCCTGTGGTGCTTTAACTTGTGTTTCTTACACCCTGTCCTTGTATCTAAGTGCTGACAATATTCTATTTCCAATTGCCTGCTCTAGAAAGCATCGGTACTGAGAGCATAACTGCAGACCACAGGCAGTAAAGTTTGATAAAAGTTCTGCAAAGGAGTTTCCCTCCGTTCACATGAGTGAAGTTCTGCTCGTGGGAAATTAGGGTGTATAATGTCCTAATTATACATAAGCCACATACCCACAAATGGCAAAACAACAGCAGTTAAAGCATCACCATGGAAATCCTATCAAGCACAGCATGCATTTTGCAGCTTTTGCTGGGACTCGATTCATTTGGAATAAACATGCTTAAACTTGCTCGGTACATGAGATGTTCTGATCTCTGCTAAAACTAACCTTTCATTTCTGGGAGGGTTTTCAGTTCAGCCGAAAGATTATCGCTTGGCCCAACGTTGTTCTGTGCCCTTATCTGAACCACATATTCGGTGTTTGGTTCAAGACCCTTGAGGTGGTACTGGGTGACGGTAGTGTTTTTTATGGTGACATCGATGTGGTTGTGCTCTGTCTTGCCACGGCCTTTGTAGCTGAGGATGATGGAGGAGATGGAATGCCCCACCGCAGTCGACCAAGAGATGACAGCCGAGGAGTCAGTGACATTTATAATTGTGAAGTTATCAGGTGCAGGGGGACGTTCTAGAAAAGAAACAAGCGTATTAGCTTCTGTCTCGCATCACTCTGCTCACCCCGCTACAAAAAGTCACGTGGAGTTGTTTTCATCACTTGCAATGAATCAGGATTTGAGCCGGACAGGATGGCCTTGTGAGTTCAAAACTTGGCATCAACAAATAAAATAGTTAGCGTAACAGTGCAATTGTATACAGTGGCACCTCGGTCCTCGAACGTAATCCATTCCGGAAGACCGTTTGAGTTCCGAAACATTCGAAAACCAAGGCGCAAAGAGCGGCCTGCAACTGCAATTGAGAAAATTGAAAAACATGCAGCGGAAGCCGTTCGACTTCTGAGGCGCGTTCGAAAATGGAAGCATTTACTTCCGGGTTTTCGGCGTTCGGGTTCTGAAACGTTTGTCAATGGAGACATTCAAGAACGGAGGTACCAGAGTTATAAGTGGGACTTACTTCTGAGGCAGTGTGCATAGGATTGCAGCCAGGGGTGCTGACCTGGCCCCCCCATTGAGGGGGCCAAGAGTTGTGTGACATCATACACATGACATCATGCACACCTCTGAGCGTCCCACCCCTGGCTGGTGCATGAGCGCTCCCCCCTGCAGTGGGGGATGGGTACGCTCCCCCTCAATATTGGGGAGGCTCAGCCCCCTGCCCACAAATATTAAAGCGAGCGAAGCCCCTTCTGCCCCCTATAGTTGGTGCCCCTGATTTCAGCCTGTTAAAATACACTGTGAGCCCTAGCTTGCAAAAGATTTTATTTTTATTTTTGGAGGGGTCGTTCTGCCATTTCTATTGATGCACTCCTTAAGCCGCAGCCCCCTGAGCTGCATCTTACACCACGTTCTTCTCTTTAACTTTTAATGGATGCAGCATGTTCAACTGATGATTTCAGCAAGCACTCTGACACATCTTCAAGAACTTCATGTGGGATAATACCTCCCAAATGTTTTGCAGGTAAAGTGTTAGCTTGTTTCACATGTGGGCTAATGCAGAACCAGTCTGAAATGCAGAACCAGTTGTTCCAGGAAAGAAACCAGTTTCTCAAGAAATGCTTTTCAGGGGCATAATAATAATAATAATAATAATAATAATAATAATAATAATAATGCAATAGCTCTACCTTGTGTGTGGACTATGTAGACAAAAACAAGCGTACAGTCTCCACTGATTCTAGAATAAAATGCTTTGTAGATGCAAGCCCTACTAAGTAATTTTGTGAGCTTCCCTGGGACCTTCTTAAGCTAAAGAAAAGAGTTTTTAAAATGCTTTTGATAAATCAGTGTCTCTTTAAAAAAAAAACAACAACAACCGAAAACCCTCCTCCGCTGAGGTTTTGGCAGTATGCAAAGTTATTTAAGCTGCATTGATTGGTGGATTTAAAAGGCAAGTTAATAATGAAATTAAAAGTACCTAAGAATCGTTTCATCAACTGACAGATTTAGAAGTTAGGGAACGGTATTGGCCCTGGTGAGGAAATATAATTATGAGCTCTGTGAATTCCTGAAATAAGTTTTCCTTTCAAGATACTTGAGCGTGAATGAAGTGAGGAGCGTGAAATGCCTTTTGCTGCCACTAGGTGTCAGCAGGCACTCAGTTATTATGAGATCTCAGGGCGGTTCACAGCATAAAAATACAAGGGGGGAAAACCCACAAAACATACATAATAAAAACAAAAACAAACCTATGACCTCCCTCTCCCCGCTTCCACAACACATTTTAAAAGGGTCTTGGATGTAATCAACCCAAGGCCTGGTTGAAGAGGAACGGTGAGCCTCCCTGGGGAGAACATTCCACAAATGGGGAGCCACCACAGAGAAGGCCCCGTTCTCGTGTTGCCACCCTCGGGACCTCACGTGGAGGAGACACACAAAGAAGGGCCTCAGAGGATGATTTCAGGGTCCAGGGAAATTCCTATGGAAAGAGGCGGTCCTTAAAGGTATGGCGTTCCTGAGCCGTTTGACCTCCCTGACCCATTGACCATTCTGGCTGAGGCTGATGGGAACTGGAATCCACAATGCCAGGAGCAAAGGAGGTTCCTCAGCCCTGGGGTGGACCATGCTGTACAAATTACAAATGAGGCCTGCTAGGTCATCCAAAATGGGCTTGTTAGACTCTCCTTTCACTCACGGTCACTGAAGGTCCACGCGTCCAGATAGTCGCTCCATTCTCCTTCGGACTTGCTGTTCACACGGACTCTGCACTTGTAGTGGTGCCTGGGCTCTAGATTCTTGATGACCAGGGTGGAGTTGTTTCCCCCCAGCCGATCGGTCAGGGGGACACCCCCGTTCTTATCATCCACGCTCTTACACTGCACTTCAAGTTGGACGTCCTCTCCCACCTGCTGCCCCACCGGCTGCCAAGAGAAGGTCAGCGCCGTCGTGCCTTTAGGAACGAGGGAGAGGCCCCTTGGCGGAGGGAGGCCTTTAGAGAGTCATGAGAAAGAATGTTAATGCCCTTGGAACCCCTCAGAGCAAAGGAAGAACCTGCCAAGATGATGCCAAGAGTCCTTTGTGGTCCGCCATCTTGTTCCCCACTATGGCTGCCCAGGGGTTTCCAGAAAGCACAGTAGCAAGGTGCGGAGGGCCTCCTCTGTGTCCCTAGCGTTTAGCCTCTGAGAGCCCATTGAGCTATCATGAATATTTTTATTTGAGATAACCACCATTACCCACCACTACCCGGCCTTGGCCCAGTATACCTGAAGGAGCATCTCCGCCCCCATTGTCCATCCCGGACACTGAGGTCCAGCTCCGAGGGCCTTCTGGTGGTTCCCTCCCTGCAAGAAGTGAAGCTACAAGGAACCAGGCAGAGGGCCTTCTTGGTGGTGGTGCCTGCCCTGTGGAATGCCCTCCCTTCAGATGTCAAGGAAATAATGCAGCTCATTGGTTAGTCTGGAGAATGCTCAACCACAAGCTTGTTTTGGATGACACTCTAAGCCAAGCCACGGGTCAGCTCTGTACAGCTGCAAAGTGATGAAGGAGGTGCAAAGTTATCACAATCTCCTCCCCAGGAGCTTGCACACCTGGATTTTATTTATTTATTTATTTATTTATTTATTTATTTATTTATTTATTTATTTTCATTAGAATTTATACACCACCCTATACCTGGAGGTCTCAGGATGGTTCACAAATAAGATCACAATATATAAAATCAAATTAAAAACAACAACCCAATAAAAAAACCTCCAAAAGGGGCCACATTCTAAAAGGGTATTGGATGTCAGTAAGATCAACCAAAGGACTAGTTAAAAAGGAACATTTTTGCCTGGCGCCTAAAGGTGTATAGTGAAGGCACCAGGCGAACTTCCCTGGGGAGAGCATCCCACAGATGGGGAGCCACTGCAGAGAAGGCCCTGCTCTCGTGTTGCCACCCTCCGAACCTCTCGAGGAGGAGGCACACGAAGGAGGGCCTCGGAAGATGATCTCAGGGTCCGGGTAGGTTCATATGGAAAGAGGCGGTTCTTGAGGTTTTGTGGTCCTGAGCCGTTTAAGGCTTTTAAGGTCAAAACCAGTTTGACTTAGCATGATGCGCCACTAGGGCACAGTAACAAAGTGTGAGATTGTATACAATGTACTCTTTAATGGCTCTAATTCAAATTATTGTTATTTTTACTTTAAAAACACACACCAGCATGCTCAATTTATCGCTTTTAGGTAAATACCTTTTCCACATGCAAATGGCTATGCACAGTGCTATTTTTCTAGAAAAAGGGGTGCCAGAGCTCACCATGAGCTTTCTCCCTTGTTCTCTCAGAATAGCAGTTGCGCCCACCCGAGAGGTGCCAGAGCTGAGTTCCAGCAAGCTCTGGCTGAAAAAAAAGCACCTGGCTATACAGTGGTACCTTGGTTCTCGAACAGAATCCATTCCGGAAGTCCATTCGACTCCCAGAATGGTTCAAAAACCAAGGTGCAGCTTCCGATTGGCTGCAGGAGCTTCCTGCACTCAATTCGAAGCCACTGCGGACGTTCGGCTTCCAAAAAACGTTCGCAAACCGGAACACTCACTTCTGGGTTTGCGGAATTCGGAAGCCGATTTGTTCAACAACTGAGATGTTCGGGAACCAAGGAACCACTGTACATGCGCACAATGTAGCCACAGGTAGGAAGACAGTTGTAAGATATTGAGCATCCCCTTTATGAAAATGGTCTGAAGACCTGCATACCAACAGCAGCTGTAGTGAAACTGGCCTCTGGCCCAGGATGCCCAACGCCCTTTTCTCCTCTGCGAGTCAGCCGGACACAGAAGGAATATTCTGTTTTGGGTTCCAGATCGCTTAACTTCCAGATCCTTTCAGTGACTGCATTTGAAAGGAGGAACAACAACAGAATTACACACACTGCTAAGTGATAAGGGAAGATAGAGTTGTAAACAAACATACTTCTTTTGCTCAAAGGTTGCGTGATGTTTACTGAGGCGCATGTGTTCTGGTTGGCTGTGTAGTTTTGAGGGAGTTTTCCTCTGTATGTTTGGTCATATGTCTCCCTGCTACGTACAGGACCTGATCTAAGAAAGACAAAACCTCTTTGCTCCTTTCTTCTCAACTAGGTTGCTCAGTAAAGTATTATCGGGACTTTTCTGCTTGGACTCTGCATTTTAAAGATTTTAATGCTTTGGGGAACAATGTAAAAACCTATTTGCCAGAGGTAGGACTGGGGACACACCACAAGCAGCACCTTTGTGGGATTCAATACAAGTTTTGTGCTTTAATTGTAACCATGTTGAGACCGTTTTTGATGTACATATTGTGATGAATAAAGATATAATACGGAGGGGGAGGAGGAGGAGGAGGAGGAGGAGGAGGAGGAGGAGGAGGAGAAGGAGGAGGAGGAGGAGGTGGAGGTGGAGGAGGAGGCATACTGACGTCATGCACGCATGCTGCAGGGCATGCGCACACAGCGGGGTCGTGTGGCGCGGCCCCAATGCAACCTCAACCAAGGCAAGGCGGCGCATCAACTGCGAGCACTCTGCTAAACACAAACAGTGTACCGACGTGTGATGCTAACCATTGGCCCACCACCCAAACCAGGGTTAACTGCACCAGCATTTTAACACTGCAAAGCCCGTATCAGTGGTATAATAATAATAATAATAATAATAATAATAATAATAATAATAATAATTTATTATTTATACCCTGCCCATCTGGCTGGGTTACCCCAGCCACTCTGGGCAGCTTCCAACAAATATTAAAGATTCAATAAAATTTAAAATGTCACACATTAAAAACTTCCTTGAACAGGACTGCCTTCAGATGCCTTCTTAATGTCAGGTAGTTGTTTATTTCCTTAACATCTGATGGGAGGCGTTCCACAAGGTGGGTGCCACTGTTGGGGGGATTTGAATATTCACTGAGGGGGATCTCAACCAGCCCATGCAAGAGTTTCTTTTCAAGTAATAATAATAATAATAATAATAATAATAATAATAATAATTTATTATTTGTACCCTGCTCATCTGGCTGGGTTTCCCCAGCCACTCTGGGCAGCTTCCAACAAAACACTAAAATACAATAACCTATTAAACATTAAAAGCTTCCTTAAACAGGGCTGCCTTCAGATGTCTGCTAAAAGTTTGGTAGTTATTTTTCTCTTTGACATCTGATGGGAGGGCATTCCACAGGGCAGGTGCCACTACCAAGAAGGCCCTCTGCCTGGTTCCCTGTAACTTGGCTTCTCGCAGTGAGGGAACCGCCAGAAGGGCCTCGGCACTGGACCTCAGTGTCCGGGCAGAACGATGGAGGTGGAGACGCTCCTTCAGGTATACTGGACCAAGGCCGTTTAGGTAGACCTAAAGAATCCTGGGAATTGTAGGCTGGTGAGAGGCTGAAGAACCTCTGCTAAAATTCTCCCTCATGGAACTGTAAGAAGAACTTTGATGGATCAGTGTCTTGTCTTCAGTGGCCACAAGCTCACAAACAGGAAATGAGTGCCCTAACCCCCTTTCCAGTTTTTGTCCCCCCCACAACTGGTGGCTGAAGACAGGATCCTGGAAGTAGCAAGCAGCCATGATGATCAGAAGCTACTGACCAAAGTGTCCAGATCGTTTGGGGGGAAATAAAATGATGGTAGCACCTACATGTGGCCTATATGAAGAAGCAGAAACTCTTGTGATAAACTCTTACCTTCCAAGGTCTTCCACTGAAATTTGGCGGTTTTGTAGAGAAGCTGCGTTGAGACAATCGGTCCATCCCCGCTATATATATCAGCATTTGTATCAATGAGGAGAAAATTATGTCCTCTTTCTACCAGTGTTGGAGCTTTTTGAGGCATGGGAAGAACTGGTCAAGAAGATGAATTGTTTAACAACATCAAAAATAGTAATGAAGCTTTTTTTCTGTCTCCTGAATTATCAGGAGGCATGCAATGGAGGAATACGATTATTATATTTATTCTGCTGCTCTGCCTTGTAGGGAGTAATCCTCATGTCATTTTGTCCTGATACATCCTTTCAGAATGTGAGCCCCTAGTATGGAATCTACAGAAACCTGTTATTCATACATTGCAAGACAGAGTGATTAGTTTCCCCATCAGAAATGGTAACTTATGAAACAGCTCTTGAAACGGGTGACATTAGAGAGCAGTGGAGACTGGTCTATAGTTGGCTCTGCCTCTCTTTGGCTCTGTCTCCACCTACTGTTGACCTCCTGCCTTACACCCAACAGACATCAGCCACCACAGATAAGAGGCCTCTCTGGTTTCAAGCACCAGGTTTGGCGATGCATTTTAGGGTGTGCTCGATTTCGGTCACGTGACTAATGCCACCACAGCTAAGAGACCGAGTCATTTACTTCCCATTGGCCATCATGGCTGAATTGATTGCCCATCTTCCTTTTCAGGCAAGGTTCTCCTCCCTCTGTCTCCCCATTCTCCCCACTCTGTCTCCTCATACTCATTCCATTTTTCTTTCCAAAGAAAATCAAGTGTCCCTACAGTTGATCGGACTCCCTGACAGCAATGCTCTCCGTGTCGTTTGGTCAAAAGCTACTGTTCTTCTCTAACCCAAAACTGTACTCAAGTCAACGTTGGGTGACTGTTGTTGATCTTCTTTGCCAGTGACTCATTTTGTCCTCCTGTTATGCAGGCAAGACTCAAAGGGCCTTTAAGATCTGTGGGCATTTACATCTGTCAGATTTAGCTGACTGCTTTCTCAGTTCTTTGGTTTCCTTGACAACTGAAATTATTTCCAGAGGCCTCTGCTTCTGGGCATTCTCATTAGTATGGGAAACCAAGCACCAAAGTCATATACTGTTTATCACACTGGATTCTGGGAGAAATTCCCTCCTCCTCTTTGAGGGCATTTTCTACTTCAAATCAACATTTCAGCAAAACTCATGGCTTCCTCTCAGAGGAACTACACCTTACTCTTAAGGGTGCATCACCGTTGAATATCAACAAAGATTTACCAATCCATTAATTAATGCGTGCCTATTGCAATCAGTGATGGGACGCGGGTGGCGTTGTGGTCTAAACCACTGAGACTAGGACTTGCCAATCGGAAGGTTGGTGGTTCGAATCCCCACAACGGGGTGAGCTCCTGTTGTTTGGTCCCAGCTCCTGCCAACCTAGCAGTTCGAAAGCATGCCAGTGCAAGTAGATAAATAGGTACTGTTGCGGCGGGAAGGTAAATGGTGTTACTGTGCGCACTGGCTTCCATCACAGTGTCCTGTTGCACCAGAAGCAGTTTAGTCCTCAAAGTGCAAGTAGGGAAGGTAAATGGCATTTCCGTACACTGCTCTGGTTTCGCCAGAAGTGGCTTAGTCATGCTGGCCACTTGACCCGGAAGCTGTACGCCGGCTCCCTCAGCCACTAAAGCGAGATGAGCACTGCAACCCCAGAGTCGGTCACGACTGGGCTTAACTGTCAGGGGTTCTTTACCTTTACCTTTTTATTGCAATCAACATCATTTAAGTGCATACTTAGGCCGCACTGATTTGGGTGAGATATTTTGGTGTAGTCAAGTCTGAAGTCAGACGGTTATCAGTTACCTTTAACTGTGACTTGGAAAGGTTGTTCCACCATGCCCGCCACTGTCTCAACAATGTAGACCCACGTTCCAGAATCAGAAGGCTGGACTTTTTCAACATGAAATGTGGCTTCTGTAACTTCTGACTGGTTTCTATTTGCCACTTGTTTAGGCTAAAACAGCAGACAATAGAAACAAATTATTTAAATTAAACATGTGCAGACCTCACTCATAACAGTTCACTGGATTTACTGACACTTTTTTTCTCTCTTTTTCCCCCTCCCCCCTTTTTTGCCTTCCTTGACATTTCTTAGATATTTTGACCAAGCAGGTTACTCCAAAAATTCACCTAGAAATTTCATTTAGGTGAATTTTGAGGCTGTTCAAATGGGCTTTATTCTATATTTTTGGGGTGGGGTGGGAAGTGTCATTCAAAAACAAATGGAGCCTTTGAATGTTGCATATCAGCTGAGGGCTTAGTAACACACTTAAAAGGATATCTTGTTTATTTGGTCACAGTATCTGAGGAATCACTGTGCTGCAGGATAGGGCTAACACACTTTTAATAGTCACATCTGCTGAAATCCTCTCTTCCATGCCATTATTAAAAGTGCAGGATGAGCTTTTATTTTTATTAGGTATTTTGTGTTTTTTTATATAGTAATTTTATGTTGTGAACCACCCTAAGATCTATGGGGCAGTACACAAATAAATAAATAAATAAAATAAAATAAAATAAAATAAAATAAAATAAAATAAAATAAAATAAAATAAAATAAAATAAAATAAAATAAATAATACAGCTCCTGCACACTCAAAAGAGGGAACTGATCAGCAACTTACCTTAAGGACCATCCCATCTTTTTTTATCAGTTTAATTTCTTCTTGTGTAGGAAGTGGCTTGCCGGTAGCTATACAGCTAGATTTGAACTCTGAACCGGCATTGAGCTCCACAGCACCAGGCAAGTTCTTTATCTCGGGTGATTCATCTGCTGCACCTGTGTGTGAGGGAGATAAAAGAATTTACAGCATGCTATGTAGGTTGTTCATTCTTGCCAGAGATAGAAGGGATCTGGCCTGGTATCCCTGGCTCAGTTTGGGGAAAAACACACTATCCTATTTGCAGCCAGGAAGCTAAGAAACCAGGGTTGATAGGTTTAATTGGATTAATCAGCTTATGATAGCAGACCCTCCAAGTGTCCCTATTTTCCAGGGGCAGTCCCAGATTTACAGAAGCCATCCAAGTTTCTGATTTGATCTCAGAGTATCCTACTTTTCCTTAGGATGTCCCTGTTTTCATCAGAGAAATGTTGGAGGGTATGGAGTTATGCAACCCACAAGCCAAGGAAATACAACCTTTAGAAGACATCTGAAGGCAACCCTGTATAGGGAAGATTTTTAAAAATGTTTTATTATGTTTTTATATACATTGGAGAAGGGACGCGGGTGGCGCTGTGGGTTAAATCCTCGGACTTGCCGATCAGAAGGTCAGCAGTTTGAATCCCCGCGACGGGGTGAGCTCCCGTTGCTCGGTCCCTGCTCCTGCCAACCTAGCAGTTCGAAAGCATGTCAAAGAGCAAGTAGATAAATGGGTACCGCTCCGGCAGGAAGGTAAACGGCGTTTCTGTGCACTCCTCTGGTTCGCCAGAAGCGGCTTAGTCATGCTGGCCACATGATCCGGAAGCTGTACGCCAATAAAGCGAGATGAGCGCCGCAACCCCAGAGTCAGTCATGACTGAACCTAATGGTCAGGGGTCCCTTTTACTATATATGTTGGAAGCTGTCCAGAGTGGCTGGGGCAACCCAGTCAGATGGGTGGGGTATTAATATAATAATAATAATAATAATAATAATAATAATAATAATAATAATAATAGACTAGTCTAGGACGTCCCTATTGGAGAGTACAGAGTTATGCAAACCCTGAGCCGAGGAGATAACTAACTATACAACCTTTAGAAGACATCCAAAGGCAGCCCTGTATTGAGAAGTTTTTAACGTTTAATGTTTTATTATGTTTTTATATATGTTGGAAGCAGCCCAGAGTGGCTGGAGCAACCCAGTCAGGTGGATGGGGTATAAATAATAATAATAATGATGATGATGATGATGATGATGATGATGATAATAATAGACTAGTGTAGGACATCCCTATTTTCATTGGAGAAATGCTGGAGACTATTAGCATGTTCTCTGCCACTGAGCTATGGCAAGCAAGTCTTGGCAAAAAGAGAGAGAGAGAGATAACCTTCATACGAAGCACAAAAGACTTTTGTTGCACTACAGTGTTACCTTTGCTTTACCTTCTTTTTCACATTCCAGACCGTGCCAACCCACGTGGCAGATGCAGCCCTTAAAGCTGTCGCATGTTCCCCGGTTGCTGCAGCCGTTGCACTTGACTTTGCAGTCGGGCCCATAAAAACCAGGCTTACACCCTGCAAGAACACACAGGCGGGATAAGAGTTAACCGTGTGGCATCAGATAAAAGGATCGTTCTGGATTTCATGAATCAGGTGACTGCTTCAGCTTGTTAAGAGTTATCTGCTTTGAGCATTTCTGTGTGTACTGGGGACATGGGTGGCGCTGTGGTCTAAACCACTGAGCCTCTTGGGCTTGCTGATCAGAAGATCGGTGGTTCGAATCCCCGCGACGGGTGAGCTCCCCTTGCTCTGTCCCAGCTCCTGCCAACCTAGCAGTTTGAAAGCATGCCAGTGCAAATAGATAAATAGGTACTGTTGCGGCGGGAAGGTAAATGGTGTTACTGTGTGCACTGGCTTCCATCCTGTTGCGCCAGAAGCAGTTTAGTCCTGCTGGCCACATGACCCGGAAAGCTGTCTGTGGACAAAAACCAGCTCCCTCAGCCTGAAAGCGAGATGAGCACATTGGATCAAATCTATGCTTCCAGGTGCCGTAAGAAAGCTGCAGAGATAGTGCAGGATAGTGCGGACCCTGGAAATGATCTCTTTCAGCTTCTGCCTTCTGGAAGAAGTTACAGGGTTATAAAGACGAGGACCAGCCACCTGAGAAACAGTTTCTATTCAAATGCGATTTGGGTTTTAAACGCAGTGTAAGGTAGTCTCTATGGGAGTATATTGTATTTAATTATGGGTATCAGAGTTTTTATGAGGGACGCAGGTGGCGCTGTGGGTTAAAGCCTCAGCGCCTAGGGCTTGCCGATCGAAAGGTCGGCGGTTCGAATCCCTGCGGCGGGGTGCGCTCCCGCTGCTCGGTCCCAGCGCCTGCCAACCTAGCAGTTCCAAAGCACCTCCGGGTGCAAGTAGATAAATAGGGACCGCTTACCAGCGGGAAGGTAAACGGCGTTTCCGTGTGCGGCTCTGGCTCGCCAGAGCAGCGATGTCACGCTGGCCACGTGACCCGGGTGCAAGTAGATAAATAGGGACCGCTTACCAGCGGGAAGGTAAACGGCGTTTCCGTGTGCGGCTCTGGCTCGCCAGAGCAGCGATGTCACGCTGGCCACGTGACCCGGAAGTGTCTCCGGACAGCGCTGGCCCCTGGCCTCTTAAGTGAGATGGGCGCACAACCCCAGAGTCTGTCAAGACTGGCCCGTACGGGCAGGGGTACCTTTACCTTTACCTTATCAGAGTTTTTAGGGGGCTAACTAGGCTGAGATAGCTGGGACAGCAGGCTTGTTGGTTTCTGAATGTCTGATGTAGATTTTCAATTTTTTTGTTCTGTATGGGACAATGACAATAAAGATTATCGTATCGTAACCCAAAGTCAACTAGATTTAACCGTCCATGGGTCCTTTAGCTTTACGTTATTTCTGTGTGTCTCAGCTGGAATGAAGAGTCTTTCTTACAGTGTTCTTGCAAATGTGGGTTTGTAGGCCACCACTCTTTGAGAAACTATGAGATTTGCACCTTGCCCTTGTAAGTACCCGTGCCAAACCCTTCTCGCAACCCAGTCCACAGATATGGCAACTCGACTGTGCATGTGTGCCTGAAGAAAGCTGCTTTACATTTGTAAAAGCACTCATGTGAGTTTCATCCAAGATGCTCGCTCAAATCGCCCAACATTGTTTAGATAATACTGCAGTAAAAGGTAAAGGTTAAGGGACCCCTGACCATTAGGTCCAGTCATGACTGACTCTGGGGTTGCAGCGCTCATCTCGCTTTATTGGCTGAGGGAGCCGGCGTACGGCTTCCGGGTCATGTGGCCAGCATGACTAAGCCGCTTCTGGCGAACCAGAGCAGCCCACGGAAATGCCGTTTACCTTTCCGCCGGAGTGGTACCTATTTATCTACTTGCACTTTGACATGCTTTCAAACTGCTAGGTTGGCAGGAGCAGGGACCGAGCAACAGGAGCTCACCCCGTCACGGGGATTCGAACCGCCGACCTTCTGATCGGCAAGTCCTAGGCTCTGTGGTTTAACCCATAGTGCCACCCGCGTCCCTAATACTGCAGTAGATGGATACAAATAATTTATATGAATGAATAGGGAGTGGATCAAAAAACAAACAAACCTAGCAATCTGGCCCACAGTCTGCTTTTAAGTGAGTTTTTGTCCCTCCCACTGCCCCCCCCCCCACAACACCTTCACACATCACCAGTATAAAAGTATGTATATGATTTTACCTTCATCACACTGCAGTCCGTTCCACCCTGAGGCACATGAACAGCCGTATGGGTCAGGCAGGCAAAACATAAAAGATTTGCAACCTGACTTTTCTTTACAGCTCTCTTGGCAAGCCTTGCCAAATTTGTTTTCTCCACAAGCTGTAAAAGGAGAAGAAAAGTGTCAGACCAATGAAGTATGCCTCTTATGACTCTGCAAAAAATATCAAACACCTTAAATATATTTATGGGTTATAAACGTAACAAAAATGGGATATATTAATAAAGTTAACTAAAAACCTTACAAAAGACCAAGTATTCTCAAAGCCTAAACGCACATGCAGGTTTAGCTCTAGGCATGAATCCATTCCAGAAAGCTGAGAGTGGCTTCTCCCCATGAAAATGATGCATAGGTGGTATATCACCCCTATAAAATTAGTTAAAATGTATAAAAGAAGTAATAAATTTTGGAAATGTAAAGATAAGGAAGGAACTTTTTATCCCATGTGGTGGGAATGTAAAAAAGTGAAAAGCTTCTGGGAAATGATATATAATGAGATAAAAAAGATGTTTAAATATACATTTATTAAGAAACCAGAAGCATTTTTATTTGGCATTGTAGGAGATGATATTAACAGACAGGATTGTAAGTTGTTGCTGTATGCAGTGACAGCAGCAAGAATATTATTGGCACAAAAATGGAAGCAAGAAGAATTACCAACGAAAGAAGAATGGAGGATGAAGTTGATGGACTATGCAGAACTGGATAAATTAACAGGAAGGATTCGAAACCTGTGGGATCAGAGATTCTTAGCGGACTGGAGTAAATATATGAACTATTTGAAAAGTAATTCTGATGAACAGATCAAGCTAGTAGGACTGCAATAAGTTTTGTAAGGTGGATTATTTGAAATATTACAAGAAAGACTATGAAAAGAATTATTAGTTAAGGACAATTAAATGCAATATAGAAATTAAGAAATGCAGAATAAGTGATAAAGAACGGAAAATCATCAGAGGTGTTGACGGAAGTCTAAAACATTGTATAAGATGAGAAGATATGTTGTATGTTGGAACTGATATGTGTGTATGTATATATATATATATATATATATATATATATATATATATATATTGCAGGTGTTGAATCCTCAATCCATATTGGTACCCAGAGGGGAGTCCAAGGTTTAAATTCCCACCATCGCCACACCAGGTATTCTTTGAATAAAGACTAGGGACTCTTCACCTGAAGGTATGTGGGGCAAGCCAGCACTCATAATTTTTATTTGATTTTACAAATTAAAATTTACATTCAACATCATGAATAATAAAAAAGTAAGTATACACAGATTCATCCGAATCTCTGGACTTTCTCCCACCCCTCCATGGGTTCCATTGCTAGTCCTTTTCCGCTGTATATTTTAAGCCGCTCCAATTTTTAAGTATCCCATTGTGGCGTTTGCCTCCTAGGTGGGTCATAAGGAAAGTGTTAAAATGAGTGTGATGTGATTGGCCAGTGGAAACCGATAGGAGGAGTTAGGGTTAGAGGGGGAGTGGTGTGAAAGTCAGCTGAGAGTTGGGAGTTGGAGAAGGAAGAGGGAGGATAAGTCTGTGGGTTGGTCGAGTTGTGTTGTGAGAGAGTGAGAGGAACTCTTAGGTGGAGTCACATAGATAGTTGGAATAATCAGTTTAAAGTTGTTAGGAACGTATAGGACATTAAAGGAACTAAGATTAAGAAACTGACAAGACAAATTAACTGAAACCATAAACTTGTTCATGCTTAAAAATAAACTTGATTATTTGTTAATGTTAACAACTGTCTGGACTCCGTGTGTACCCGAGAGAAACAGGTTGGTGGCAGCGAAGAGGCAATCACAGTGGTGGCACAGGGATCAATAGACCGTCAAACGTCCGGGGACCCTGTGTGATCGCCACACCCATATACCACTAGTTCTTGTTACATTACAAGTGTGATTCACTGTTTACAGTGGTCTCCAAGGCAAGTTATAAATCCATCCCCCCCATTCTTTATTGAAATTCTGGTCTTCCTGGTTTCTGATTTTCCCAGTCATTTTCGCCATCTCCGCAAAGCCCATCAGTTTGGTCTGCCATTCCTCTCTGGTGGGAACTTGGTCTTGCTTCCATCTCTGGGCTAACTGGCTTGTTTCTTCATAGTGCACAGAGCCAGTTCAATACATTTTGGCGCCTGAGACGAACACCAAAATGGTGCCCGCTTCCCTCCCCAACCAGAGAAGAGAGGGCAAGTTGAGATCCACATCATGAACAAGGGTGGAACAAAGATCTACATCACAAACAAAGCAGGAATAAGGATCTACATTGGGTACAAAATGGCGGGAGGAGACCAGCAGCACCTCAGATTTGTCAAGAGGCCACTGTAGAGCCATCATGGCGGCCAATGAGGCAGCCAATCTGGCCTCCAAGGCATATACCATAGCAGTGGGCAATGCATTCCTCAGAGGCTGGATCTGCTGCCCCTTGAACCCTGCTGCCTGAGGCACTTGCCTCACCTTGCCTCATGGGTGGGCCAGCCCTGACTGTGCACCACAGGTAGGAGAGGGGCAGATTCAACTGAGCAGCATGACCAGCTCACTGCTGCTTCACGGTAAGGACAGTTTACGGTTTACCATGACGCGCAAACCAGGCGAATGCATGAATGAAATGTGGAACTCAGTAATTTCCATAATGAACACTTTGTCAAGCAGGGGCATGACCAGGCGTAGGCAAACTCGGCGCTCCAGATGTTTTGGGACTACAATTCCCATCATCCCTGACCACTGGTCCTGTTAGCTAGGAATGATGGGAGTTGATGGGAGTTGTAGGCCAAAACATCTGGAGGGCCGAGTTTGCCTATGCCTGGTCATGACCATTTGGAATGGCTGATGGTTAACGTTCTACCTGTTGGAAAAAATGTATTGTACAGTGGTCCCTTGATTCTCAAACGCCTTGGTACTCAAAGAACTTGGAACCCAAACACTGCAAACCCGGAAGTAAGTGTTCCGGTTTGCAAACTCTTTTGGAAGCAGTACGCACTCCGTTTTGAGTGCCACACTTCTGTTTTGAGCGTTACACTGAGGCCTGTTTGTTTTTGCTATTTATTTTGTGTTTTTGTGGCTCTTTTTGTTTTGTTTTTGCAACTGTGTGGAACCCAGTTCAGCTACTAATGGATTGATTGTCTGACTGCAGTACATTGTTTATTGCTTTCATTTCATGGCTCAATGGTCTCGTATAGATAGTAAAATTCTTGTTAAATTGCTGTTTTAGGGGTTGTTTTTAAAAAGTCTGGGACAGATTAATCTGTTTTGCATTACTTTCTATGGGAAAGCACACCTTGGTTTTGGAATGCTTTGGCTTTGGAACAGACTTCCGGAACGGATTAAGCTTGAGAACCAAGGTGTCACTGTACTTTTAAGAAAGGAAGATTTTATCTGCAGCGTATGCTTTCATTTTTGAATGTTTCAACATCTCTTACCCTTTTCGCACGTTTTCCCCATGAATCCAGGGGGGCAAATGCACTCCCCAGTATCTTCATGGCAGATGCCGTTGTTCTTGCACTCTGGGCAGTGAGAGCTACAGTCAGGTCCCCATTTTTGAGATGGACACCCTTCGTGGAAAAGTATAAGAGTCAGTGAGGGAAATAATACAGAGATCCTGAGCCAAATACAGTGCTGTGTGTGTGTGTGTGTGTGTGTGTGTGTGTGTGTGTGTGTGTGGTTTTTTTAAACAGGTGTCTCATGTAAAAGCTTCTACAGCACCACCCAAGTATGCACTGCTCTGTTTCCTCCTCTGCTAGGAGTGCTTTTAAATGTGTTTTAAATTTATGGTGTTGATGTGTTCGGAGATCAACCCCGTTGTGTTCTGCTGTTTGTTTTTAAATATTGATTAAGCATTCAAAAAGAACAGTTCCTTACATGTACATTTCCTTCGGAACTGTTTATAGCTGTGTTTCCCCCCCCCCCCCCAAACACGTGTGACTTTGGCTCTATTTTGGGGGGTGGGAATGGCATACAAATTGAAAGAACACGTGAGAGAACAAACCAGCAAGCATGGTTTTTCCTGTCCATTTAAACTTGGCCTTGTTGTATTCTAACTATCAGTTGGGCCTCCCCTGCTACACAGTTTCGGTAAAAATAAAAAGAGAACTTTGACGTTTCAGCTTTTTTCTGCAAACCATCACTTGCTCCTTTGCCACACAAGTTACAAAATCGGACCCACCTGTACCCCATTTCCCTCACCTGGCAGCGTACCAGTTCTACACTCCTCCAGCTCTCCATCTAGGAAACCTACTACCATTATTACAAAAGCTATAGCAGCAGCTGGAGAATCAGCTATGCTAGCTTTTATTCCCCCTTTCCCTTTAAATTCTGGGTTGTCATTTCATTGTTTCTACCTTGCTGTGTTTTAACTAGTATTTAACCAAATCACCCTGGGATTTGGATCAGATGAAGGGAAGTTTAAATGTTGAATTAAATAAATAAACACATAATTTGCTCGTAACTAAATGTCAGCCCCATTAATTTCAGTGGGTCTGCTCTAAGCACGACTAAGTCCTGATCCAACTCTTTGTATAATAATAATAATAATAATAATAATAATAATAATAATAATAATAATATAAAACATCAAACATTAAAAACTTCCCTAAACAGGGTTGTTTTCAGATGTCTTCTAAAAGTCAGGTAGTTGTTTATTTCCTTGACATCTGATGGGAAGGCGTTCCACAGGGCAGGCGCCACTACTAAGAAGGCCCTCTGTGTGCACAATTCCAAGGGTTTCTTTCTGTAGTTTTAACTTAAGAAGAAGCGGATCAAATCTTACTTCTTACTATCAGCCTAGTATAAGCTGACGTGAAATGGCTTCCTCCTATGTATCTGACAGAGTACACCGCTGAATCTTGAGTCTGGTCATTCTGCAAGAACACATTTAGCACTTCTGGGACTTCGTGCCTGAGGACAGAAGATATGAAAGAACCTGTAGTGGAGAGAAGAGCCCATAAAAACATAACTGACGAGAAGATCGATGAAGGAAAAGGGCTTGCCAGGTTAAAGGAGTGAGGACTCTCTGAAGGACTTCAGGGTGCCTCATACCTCAAACACGAGACTTCCCATAAGATAAACTTTTCAAGTGCACACATTCAACTAGCAACAATCAAGATCTCAAGAGAGATAAGAGGCACATTTCAGATACTTCTCCAGCAAAGGAGTGCCTCTCCTTTCTAACACATGCCTATGATGTGTGAGGTGGGCACTCATAATTCATCATTTTCAGTTCGCTTGCTCCTTCCCCACTCCTGAAGACACCTAAAGAACCTTTAATAAGAGGCCACCTAGGAGTCTTCTCAGATCATAGCCATAGTCATATCAACACAGGTGCTCACGTGTTAACCATAAAAGCAGAAAAAAGGGTCATAGATACCATTTTTATAGATAACTGCATCTTCTTCCTTAACAACCTTTCTGATGAAGGGAATGTCGACAGGTTCTCCGCGGTTTGTGGTAATGGTTAAAGCCACTGGAAGAAAGGTAGCTAAAATGAAAAAAATAAAGGGGGGGGGGAGGTTTGAATGAAATGTGGATTCGCTCTAATAAACTTTACTTCTTTGCTAGTCCTTCAGAACAGAAGATGGAAATGTGATATACTGGGGGAGCAATCTAAATGTGAAAAGATGGGGCAACTCAATTCATAGCTTGCTCTCTCTTTTGGAAACTCATATAAACCCTCCAGAAAGGGGGGCAGGGGGCCGAAGCATAACAACAATGAATACTTGGGCAATGATCAGCAGAAAAGATAAACAAGTTTGTTGCAAATGATTCCACAAGCCAGCCTTGCAGGGTTCATCTATGAAGGCTGTTTGGAGTTAGTTAGTTTTTTTAACAAAAAAAAAAATACTTTGGAATAAAACATGTTTCTTTTTGGCTTCCTTGAGTCCCACCCACCAACGCAGCCACCCCAAAGCCCTAGTCCTTTTGTAGGTGTTGTTTAGTTTATCTGCGAACTCTTGGGTTCACAGTATTGTTGGACTGGAAAGGAATCCACCTTCTTTAATGGGCTCTGTTCCAACGTATTTTTAGCTCGTGGCCTATATTTGAGTTAATTCATTAGTTTACAAATGGCCTGGAACTCGCTATTCAGAGAGGAACAATAACTGGGCTTTGGAGCAGAGGGCTGTTTGCATCACATGTCGATTAGCATCTTGGCCAAGGATACAAAGGTTCCTTGAGGTATATACACAAGCACTTCCGCGCAGAATGAAGTTTCGCTGCAGTTGGCTTTCCCAACCATTACTACTCCCCTTGCCTTGAAACGGTGGTCCCAAAACACCCCTGCTTGTTTCAGAAGCAGTTTCTTTGCTGCCTCCATATATTTCAAACGCACCTGCTATTAGTGGAGGGACATGAATTGTTATCCACTCTGAGTAGCAGCTGTTCTCTGGGATAATGGACAAAGATGCCTTTTTCCGTTACCACCAACTAGGGATGGGCACAGGTGTCAATTCTGGTCTCTCCCATTTTTCTGTTCTCCCAGTCTTAAGTCTACACGTTTCTTCATCAGTGTCAGATGGCAATGGTGGTTGCTCGCGAGTAACCAGTCAGGACTCCGACCTGTCTTTTACAGGTTTTATTTTGGTGCAAAACTATTTACAGTGCAGAACCACAAGTTCATGTCTGCCTCAATCGCTAGCAGAATCTGGGAGTGGTCGTTTCTGGGTCCTCCCCCAACATAAGAGCTTAGTCACCCGCAGCCTTTTCCTTCCTTCTTTGCGTTTTACATCTCTGCGCAGGGTGGGTGACGGAAGAGGCATGCTTCCCTCCTGGCCAGCTTGACCAGCAGCATCCTCTGGTCCATTCCCCTCTTCCCCACTGGAGGTGGGGCTTTCCCCACCACAGGAAGAGGAACTGCTTCGCAAGATTTTCGGAGGTTCCCTGTAACCCAACTGCTCTGCTTCCCTTCCCTGTTCCGATGGCAGTCCCCTGACAATCAGTTTGTGATTTTCTTTTTTATTATCATATTTGCTCATCAACGAGCTGGAGGCAGATGTTTGGAACCATCGTGCGAGGAACCTGTGGAAGTATTCAGTGCTCCTCGCTACCAATGTGATCCCAGCCTCTTGCAGAGCAGATGACAAAGGGTGTGGATCTCCTTGTTCCTCATCATGGGAGTGCCCGAATAGGACTTTCCACACTTTGCAAACTTGGGATAAGCTGGCCTGGTTTTGGCTGACATGATGGGGCTAAATCAAATCAACGACATGTCACTTCCAAAGTACCATTAATTTATATATATTTTTGCTGAACGGCCATGGGAAGGACATATAACACAGAAGACTCTACTGGGGAGAAAACAGATGTGTGACAAATGGCCCCTGGAACACATGGCAAAATGTCTTTTTCAGGCTAGAAGAGCGAGATCATTCTGAGGTTCTATTCTGGTCCTAAACATTAAGACATTCAGCTACACACACAATTCCTTGTCTGTTTCAAGAAAATTAACAAGGAAAGCTTTGTCTGCTGATAAAAAATCTGGAGGATGGGCTGGTGTCCTTTTGAAAAAAAAATTATAATTAACGTAGTATGCAGTCCATGCCAAAACATGCCCAAAACTTTCAAAGGAGCATCTCCTCCCCCATCGTTCTGCCCGGACACTGAGGTCCAGCTCACTGCGAGAGGCCAAGTTACAGGGAACCAGGCAGAGGGCCTTCTCAGTAGTGGCGCCCGCCCTGTGGAACGCCCTCCCATCAGATGTCAAAGCGATAAACAACTACCTGACATTCAGGGAAGTTTTTAATATGTGACATTTTAGTGTATTTTTCATCTTTGTTGGAAGCCACCCAGAGTGGCTGGGGAAACCCAGCCAGATGGGCGGGGTACAAATAATAAATTATTATTATTATTATTATTATTATTATTATTATTATTATTGAGCACAGAAACAAAGCTTTTCATAATACTCCAACAACTGAAAAGGGTTTCCAGCTACTTAGTTTTGTCAAGGGTTCCAGGAAGTTTCAGAACTCTTCTACTTCAACACTTTTAATTTATCATAGACCTTTGATGAGCTCGTGTTGATCACATCCATTTGCATTTGCTAGCTCCTATAATTTAATGTCTAGGGATGACTCGGTCTAAAGATTTGTCTGGTCTTCCAATACCCAGGCTGCAATTCTTTTGCCACTTACCTGGGAGTAAGCCCCATTTGACTCAACTGAACTAATTTCTGAGTAGAGGAGGACTGTGTATTATTCATCTGATTTGCTCCAGGAAGGTCCCACTTTTCCTTAGGATGTCCCTATTTTCATTGGAGAAATGTTGGAGGGTACATCCTTCCCTGTCTCTCTGCTACAAATTTAAAGTTCAAAGTCTTGGTCTCTCTGTTTTAGAGGAGAGCCTAGGTCTATGCCTCTTTGTTCAGACTGTTAGATGCTCCAGCACTGTTTCTGACTGGGTCCAGCAAATCTGAATATGCAAATTCAGGGAAATAAGCTTGCAGGAATATGCAGGTGCCCTAAATGGGGATCAAACCTGCAACCTTGGTGTTACCAGCACCATGAGCTAACCAACTGAGCTATGGGCTAGCAGTCAAGGCTAGGCCTCTAGCCCTTGATAAATGCACCATTCCCATCCCAATACTAAACTGGTACTCTTCAAAAATACCACGAGAAGCAACTTATCCTACTTAGAATTAATATTTGCCTGTGGATAACTACTGTTATCTATTTAGAGTCTATTTTCAAGCATGACACACCTTTTTTTTGCAAATGTATAAGGTACCTGTTTGTTGCATCTTCATCGTATGTACCCTCATCGCTTTCTCTTTGAATTTTCCTTCACAGAAATACGCTCCAATGCTTTCGCCGGATTTTTCCCTTGGCCATACCACTTTCTTCGCTGCCCCTCTCGCCTCGTCTTCAGCCACGGCCAGGGGGTACGGGTGCTGGCCCATCAAGGCCTCATAGTCTCTCCCAATGGTGATCGAGTCGCGAGAACGCCATCTCGAGGTGATGCAGGTCAGCGATGTCTCTGAATCAGCCACGGTAGGGAGGGAATTGATCAGTATCAAGTCAAATGCTCCTTCCACATTACCTGGCAAAGAAAGGGGAAAGTTGGTTGTTATTAATTTTCAAAGCGCCATCCGTTCTCTAACCAAGCTGCCAAACGGCTCCAGTTCTGGTGAAACTTTCTTGAGAACATCACACAGGTACTTGCCAATCAGCACTGTGCACAGCCGGCTTCTGCTGTCTGTGTTAACTGAGGTTGTTTTTGGAGAGATCCTGCTCTGCTCCAGCAAGGTATGTCAAGTGTGCTTCCAGCTAATATGTGATTTTGAATGCACTGGTAGTAGTAAAGTATGTGATTACTCTTTGGTTTCACCTTTATGTTTAGAGTCAGCTGCACTCTGTGTATGCACAGTGGACGCTCCATAGGCCTACTAAGTGTGGTCAAGTTTTCAAAGAGCTTCCTGAGTTATAGAAGTAATGCGCTAAGATGCAGAATATGAATAAAGCCAGAGCTTACTATAGGTTTTTAACATGTGCACTTTGGCTCTCTATCAAAGAGAGCACGGCACATTTATGTATCAGCGTTTTTCCACTGGAGCACATTGAAACACACTTATACTGGCCACTCCCAATGAGACTGTCACAATCACACTCTTTGAACAGATAGCTATGCATTACCTAATGGACAAAGAAAGCCTTCGGAAAAGAACATGCATAGTCAATTAATATATTAATGCTTTCTAGAGAAATGATAGCTTAAAGAAATGCCTCTCATCATAAGTTAATGGAAAAACTTCTTTGATTGAAGTCATGTCTCTTAAAGTCTTCTTTGCTGCTGGTTTATTCCTACTATTTACTAGCAATGGGGCAAATTCAGGATGGATTAGCAAATGAAAGGGGAAGATTCAATATATTTGCCCTTGTGGCATCTGAAAGGTAAAAGAGGTAAAAGGTAAAGGACCCCTGGACGGTTAAGTCCAGCCAAAGACAACTATGGGGTTGTGGCGCTCATCTCGCTTTCAGGCGGAGGGAGCCAGCGTTTGTCCACAGACAGCTTTCCAGGTCATGTGGCCAGCAGGACTAAAACACTTCTGACGCAATGGGACTCCGTGATGGAAACCAGAGTGCACGGAAATGCCGTTTACCTTCCCACTGCAACGGTACCTATTTATCTACTTGCACTGGTGTGCTTTCAAACTGCTAGGTTGGCAGGAGCTGGGACAGAGCCATAGGAGCTCACTCTGTCACAGGGATTCAAACTGCCGACCTTCCAATCGGCTAGTCCCGCTGCTTCTGCTGCCAAAAGGAAGGAGTTCCAGTATGTGGCATTACTTCTCTTCTTCCCTGCCCTTGGATGAGTGGCAACGATTTGGGGAGCTCCCTGGCTCCTGCTGCATTTGGCTAAAGCTGGGGAGTTCCTGTGTGCCAAATTGCCAGCTGGCTTTCCCTGCCCCCCAGGGATAAGTCAAGCTGCAACATGTGAGGAGCGCCCTGGCTCTCACCGAGCCTCTAAAATGAACCCTACAGTGTGCAAATGGTTCATTGCAAGCACAGTTAACACCTTGTTAATGTAACCATAGTCCAGCCTGCAATAAAACATTTCCTTCCTTTCTTACAGGGTTAATGTGCCCTTCTGAATTGCATCCCAGGCAAAAAAACCTTCAAGAGTTGAAACTTTCCCAATCATTGTATAGCCATGCTGCAAAAAGATAAAGCTGAAATACAGTGGTACCTCGGAAGTCGAGTGGAATCTGTTCCGGAAGTCTGTTCGACTTCCGAAATGTTCAGAAACCAAGGCACGGCTTCCGAGTGGATGCAGGAAGCTCCTGCAGCCAGTTGGAAGCTGTGGAAGCCACGTCAGATATTCGGTTTGCAAAGAACGTTTGCAAACCGGTACGACTGTATATATTTGTGCCCATGACATAGCTGTTTAGCAGGCAGCTGTTTTAACGCACTTCATTAAAATATGTTGACCTGAGAGCACTGAAGTGCATTGTGTGTATCTCTCCTGCTCCAGACTCCACACTCTTAAAAAGCTTGCAACTTTAAATGCTCAATGCCACTCTAATGCCCATGGGAAAGATACCATCATTTTAGGGGGCTTCCAAGGCAGCAGTCTTGCTTTAATACCTTTATTTCACTTCAGCCAGCTAGCAAGCTCAGACATGTCACTTGGTGTCCTACTCATTCATTTATCCCATATGTTTTGCGCGTTGGGATTTTATCAGGAACGTGGAGCAAAACAACCTGAATTCAGAACAAACCCACAGAGAGAGCTAGGAGACAACTGTCTCCAAAATGCTGAAGTTCCTCTGTGTATCCTTCAAACAGACTTTTGATACCAGCCGTTCTTTCTGTCCTTTCACCTCTCTATGAAGACAACTTGCCACTTGAGGAATAAGGATTTGAATGAAAGAGTCCAACCACCTCCGTATCCTCCAACATTTCTCTGATAGAAAATAGGGACGTCCTAAGGAAAAGCGTGACATCCTGGGATCAAATCAGAAACACGGGCAGCTTCTGTAAATCTGGGCCTGTGCCTGGAAAAGGACACTTGGAGGGTCTGCACTGCAGCTTGATAATAATACTGGAATCACACTTGAGATCATGCCACAGCTACACATCTTACCTGATGAAACAATTTTATGAGGTACAAGGTAAAGGTAAAGGCGGGACCAAATAACACCGGTTCTGAGAGATCTGCATTGGCTCCCAGTACGTTTCTGAGCACAATTCAAAGTGTTGGTGCTGACGTTTAAAGCCCTAAATGGCCTCAGCCCAGTATACCTGAAGGAGCGTCTCCACCCCCATTGTTCAGCCCGGACACTGAGATCCAGTGCCGAGGGCCTTCTGGCAGTTCCCTCATTGCGAGAGGTAAGGTTACAGGGAACCAGACAGAGGGCCTTCTCGGTAGTGGCGCCCACCCTGCGGAACACCCTCCCTTCAGATGTGAAGGAAATAAGTAGTTATGCTATCTTTAAAAGACATCTGAAGGCAGCCTGTTCAGGGAAGTTTTTAACATTTAACACTGTATTGTTTTTAATACTTGATTGGGAGCCGCCCAGAGTGGCTGGAAAACTCAGCCAGATGGGTGGGGTATAAATAATAAATTTATTATTATTATTATTATTAGTATTATTATTAGTATTATTATTATATTAAAGGACCCCTGGGCGGCTAAGTCCAGTCAAAGGTGACTATGGGGTTGTGACGCTCATCTCGCTTTCAGGCCGAGGGAGCCAGCGTTTGTCAATAGACAGCTTTCCGGGTCATGTGGCCAGCAGGACTAAACTGCTTCGTGATGGAAACCAGAGCGCATGGAAATGCCGTTTACCTTCTTGCCACAGTGGTACCTATTTATCTACTTGCACTGGTGTGCTTTCGAACTGCTAGGTTGGCTGGAGCTGAGATAGAGCAATGGGAGCTCACTCCGTTGTGGGAATTCAAACTGCCAACCTTCCAGTCAGCAAGCCCAAGAGGCTCAGTGGTTTAGACCACAGCGCCACCCATGTCCCTTTTTATGAGGCGCGCGTGCACACACACACACACCATATATATATAATCTTGTCCTTTTAAACCCAGTTCACTGAATACCTAGATTCAAGGCCATTATCCAGTTTTAGCACTTTGACCTTGATCCCCTTGTTGAGGTTCCATGTTCCACACATATTGTGGCGCTATATGAAAACCACTTGCTTCTCGAAGTATAATTTGCCACTCTTTTTGTCTTCCAGTTCCAGAACACACGACGATGTCCCCCACCCAAAGAGATTGCTGACTCCGTTTCTGTCTCAGTATGCTCACATGTTCTGCTCACTTCCTAGGAAGTACCGTATTTGGGATTGGCAGAGCCAAGGCATTCGGTCACAGAAAACCTGGCCGATTGATTCACACACCAGTTCACTTTGTCGGCAGGTAATGCTGGAGACCAAATGAGAGAACCATGCCTATGCCCCTCTATTTGAATACCAGGGACAAACTGCCAATGCTTGGTCAAGCAGTATTCCCTATTAATAATGGAGAGCATTGCCCATATGTTCATCAATTTGCCTCCAGTGTGAAAATAGCTTAAGCTCAGAAAATATCCCAGCCAGAAAAAAAAAAATATTTGTGTGTGTGTGCGTGCAGCACGTGCAACTCACAAAATAAAATTATGGAACTCAATCATGCTGCCTAAGAAACTGTTGACATGTTTTCACAGAATAATCATTAAGTTTCCTTTCTAACTGCACATTTCCTCCCTATCAGCTTCGTATGGAAGGCGGAACAGATTACAACTCACCGTGTACTTTCTAAGAGAGATAACAGACAGGGCTTTTAAATTATTATTTTCCCCCATTGAAACAGTTCCCTATTTAGCTCGCCTCTTGTGTAGCCTCTTGATTTTGCAAAGTAGAGCAAAGTTGCAAACAGCATTTCCTTTTGCTCTTAGTTCCTTTTGCATGCTATATTTTTCCTCTCTTGGTATTGTTTTGCTTTCTAGGCTTTTAGGTACTTTTGTGTACTGGAAATTGTTACTGGAAATCGACGTGGCTTTACCTTGTACCTCATAAAATTAGAGAATGATTGTTACGCATTACTTTATCTAAAAGTGACTTGCCTAAGTCTCACGGGTGTCACTGAGAGGGGAGGGTTTCGGTCACTTTTTGAAGCATCAGTTCATGTTCAAGTAAATGTTGTTGCACTACAAATCCCGTCATTCCAAACCACAGGCCATGCCGGCTGGGACTGATGGGACATGTAGTCCAACATATGGAGGGTCACAGGCCCCCCACCCCTATTTTCATGGATACAATTGTTTGAACTTGGGCATGATACTCCCAATCTGGGCATGCATATAAAATCAATGCAAGACAATAATTCATATTAACTTTTCCATGTAAAATACACTTGAATTGTTGTGTAGGGAGACCTACTAGGCATTTTTGCTGTAGCACCAGAATTAAGGCACTGGAGTAACTGAGTAACTAGTGAGATTCAGGACTCCCTGGTCCTGAATGGGGCAACTGTGCCCCTGAAGGACCAGGTGCGCAGCCTGGGAGTCATTTTGGAGTCACAGCTGTCCATGGAGGCACAGGTCCATTTTGTGTCCAGGGCAGCTGTCTACCTACCAGCTCCATCTGGTATGCAGGATGAGACCCTACCTGCCCGCGGACTCTCTTGCCAGAGGTGTGCATACTCTGGTTATCTCTCGCTTGGACTACTGCAATGCGCTCTGTGTGGGGCTACCTTTGAAGGTGACCCGGAAACTACAACTAATCCAGAATGCGGCAGCTAGACTGGTGACTGGGAGCGGCCGTCGTGACCACATAACACTGGTCCAGAAGGACCTACACTGGCTCCCAGTACATTTCTGAGCATAATTCAAAGTGTTGGTGCTGACCTTTAAATGGCCTCGGTCCAGTATATCTGAAGGAGCATCTCCACCCCCATCGTTTTGCCCGGACACTGAGGTTCAGTGCCGAGGGCCTTCTGGTGGTTCCCTCACTGCAAGAAGTGAAGTTACAGGGAACCATGCAGAGGGCCTTCTCGGTAGTGGCCCCCACCCTGTGGAACGCCCTCCCATCAGATGTCAAAAAAATAAACAACTACATGACATTTAGAAGACACCTGAAGGCAGCCCCGTTTAGGGAAGTTTTTAATGACTGATGTTTCAATGTATCTTCTGTTGGAAGCTGCCCAGAGTGGCTGGGGAAACCCAGCCAGATGAGCGGGGTAGAAATAATAAATTATATTATTATTATTATTACTATTATTATTACTTGAAAATAAACTCTTTCATGGGCTGGTTAAGAACCCCCTCAGTGAATATTCAAAAATACCCAACAGATACAGTTGTCTGAGCCAATCTGAAAAACGTATTCTTCTGCCGCTTTGTTAATATGTAGATAATATAGCCAATCCATAATCCAGAAAATTGGAGTATTATTATTCTCATATGGTTGCTGTCCACTGAAGAGACCAATCAGGCCTTCTTTTTACCTGGAATTCACCTGAACGCATTTCCGTCACCACTCAGGTGGGCACCGTTGCCATTATAAGAGAACAAAGAAGGTGATCGTAGTGAGTTTTGCCCAGTGGCATCGTGGGCATTATGAGCACCTACCATGCACCCAGGGGGATGCGCGTATCCAGGGGGCAGGGCTCAGAGTGTGGAGCCAACGCTGCCGCCAGCCGCCCCCACCAAGTGGGGCCACGCTGCGCCCCTTTCCGCCCGCAGGCCTTGGTGAGCACAACTCACATGCACCCAAAGGACACACTCATGCTGCCTTGTGATGCTGAAAAGCTGTGGGAGAAGGTTGCAACAGGCATGCGCCCGGAAGAGGGAGGGCACATGCTTGTCGCATCCTCCTCAGCCAGCCCTGCGGCATTGCAAAGTGGCATGGGACTGGCAGGGCAGCAAAGAGTAAAATATGCCCCTACAAATGTACCCTTGGCCACTGCCCCTCTGGCCTTCCCAAGGCGACGCCACTGGTTCCGGCACCTCTTTTTCTAGAAAAATAGCAATGAATCAACCTATACCTTAAATGGTGCTGTCAGGAAGTAAAAAGATAAAGGTAAAGGACCCCTGGACAGTTAAGTCCAGTCAAAGGTTTAGTTTTTGTAACGTATCACCACTTAGGGTAATGATCAAGGTTTTAAGTAAGTTACAAGCAAAACCAATTTCGATACAGGAATGTTTAGGGGAGGGGAATAATCATTTCCCATTTTGGGAGTCCCGTGTTAACAGTTTTGTGTGACACCTTTAAGATTAACCAATTTGAAACGGGAAACGCCCATCAAACTGTATTTGAAAGGGGTAAAGGTAAAGGTAAAGGTACCCCTGACCATTAGATCCAGTCGCGGACGACTCTGGGGTTGCACACTCATCTCTCTCTATAGGCCAAGGGAGCCGGCGTTTGTCTACAGACAGCTTTCTGGGTCATGTGGCCAGCATGACTAAACCGCTTCAGGCACAACGGGACACCGTGACGGAAACCAGAGCACACGGAAATGTTGTTTACCTTCCCACCACCGTGGTACCTATTTATCTACTTGCACTGGCATGTTTTCGGACTGTTAGGTTGGCAGGAGCTGGGACAGAGCAACGGGAGCTCACTCCGTCGCGGGGATTCAAACCGCCGACCTTCCGATTGGGAAGCCCAAGAGGCTTGGTGGTTTAGAACACAGCACCACCTGCGTCCCTCAGGAGGACAGGGCTGTGGACCATATGTCCTGGGCTTCACCCAACAGAATATGCAGGGTGGTCTCCCAAATACAGTAGGATTAGCTTACCACATTTTGAAGCAAGCAAGACAATACCCATTGCTAACTACCCAAGGGAGGAGGTGTAAAGCCACTGTCAAAAACTGCGTATCATGCATCGAAAGAACGCATGAGGGGGCTTGAGGAATCACGTAGGCTAGTGGTGCCCCTACCCATCATGCATTTGGAGGGTGTGGGAGGGGGCTCTGTGCATAATTTCACACACAGATTCCCTTTGGTTGTTAGCCATATGTGTGGGCAACTGTTGGGGGACTTTCTCATTGTGCCTGGTGAGAGAAGGCCTAGGGTCATGCAGCTCTGTGCCCCCCGTCCCCATGCATTCGTTAAATTTACTAACGTCTTGTTTGAACCCCCCTACCCATTGGGCTGTGGTGCTTTTGCAACCCTGAGCAAAATTAAGAGAGAATTGCTTGTCCAATAGCCTTGTGACATGTGGAGATTTCAAAAAACGTATTTAACGTTTTCTGAGGAGGGAAAACGTTGCATACTATTTTTTAAAAATGGCATATACAGTAGTACCTCGGGTTAAGTACCGTATTTTTTGCTCTATAAGACGCACCAGACCACAAGACGCACCTAGTTTTTGGAGGATGAAAACAAGAAAAAAATAAATTCTGAATCTCAGAAGCCAGAACAGCAAGAGGGATCGCTGTGCAGTGAAAGCAGCAATCCCTCTTGCTGTTCTGGCTTCTGGGATAGCTGCGCAGCCTGCATTCACTCCATAAGACGCGCACACATTTCCCCTTACTTTTTAGGAGGGAAAAAGTGAGTCTTATAGAGCAAAAAATACGGTACTTAATTCGTTCTGGAGGTCCGTTCTTAACCTGAAACTGTCCTTAACCTGAAGCACCACTTTAGCTAATGGGGCCTCCCGCTGCTGCCGCGCCGCCAGAGCACGATTTCTGTTCTCATCCTGAAGCAAAGTTCTTAACCCGAGGTACTATTTCTGGGTGAGCGGAGCCTGGAACCTGAAGTGTCTGTAACCTGAAGTGTATGTAACCTGAGGTACCACTGTACCGTTATAAAATATGAATATGCAATATGAATATATTGTGCAAGGGTGTCTGAGTCATAGTTTGCCCAGTCTGTTTGCCGGGACTGCTGTTGTTTTGTCTAAGGCTACAATGCTATGCACATTTACTAGGAAGTAAGTCTCGGTGAACACAGTGGTGTATACTGTACTTCTCTGTAAGCAGGTTTAAGATCGGGCTGAAAGATAAGCTGCCTTGTTGTGTTAATTGTGCGAGGGAGCTGCAATGCACCATGGGTCCCCCTCCCCCTGGTGTTGCGTGGCTTTCCTGCCCCACAACCGCTGTGTGTTGAGTGTGGACAACTGAGCAGGGGAACCCTTTCTGTACATGAAATATTCAGTGGAAGCTGGAGCACCGATGGTGCAAGACTTGTACAAAATCCTATGCACACAGAGGTGCACGTACAGAGGTCCATATATCCAATGCATGGGGCATGACTGCCCACTGAACCTCTTGGGCTTGTTGATCAGAAGGTTGGCGGTTCAAATCCACGCAACAGAGTGAGCTCCCATTGCTCTGCCCCAGCTCCTGTCAACCTAGCAGTTCGAAAGCATGCCAGTGCGAGTAGATAAATAGGTACCACTGCAGCGGGAAGGTAAATGGCGTTTCCATGTGCTCTGGTTTCCATCACAGTGTCCCACTGCGTCAGAAGTGGTTTAGTTCTGCTGGCCACATGACCCAGAAAGCTGTCTGTGGAGAAACGCCAGCTCCCTCGGCCTGAAAGCGAGATGAATGTTGCAACCCCATAGTTGCCTTTGACTGGACTTAACTGTCCAGGGGTCTTTTACCTTTACCTTTTGCGTTCACGTAATTCATTTACAAAGATGGCTAAAGTGTAATTGTTTTTGCTTTGTCACAACTTCTGGTTCCTTGCCTTCCTAATTCTCCCACCACTATCAAATACAGGAAGCAAATGTTGAAATGTGAGAGAGGGTTGAGGTGGGCAGAGGGCGGTCTCTGTGGCAGCCCCTAAGCTGTGGAATATCTTTTTTCACAGAGCTGTGCCTGGTAATGCAATTGCATAGTTTTTGTCATATGCTGAATACCCACCTCTTTTGCTTAACTTGGGACACCCAAGAAAGGCATTTTTAAGCCACGCTCTCTTATTCTGATTGTTATTTGTGTGTGTGTACATTTTTAAACTGATTTTCAAATGTATATTTATATTGTTGAAACCTTCCCTGGAACATCATGGGACTTTATGGCAGGGTTAGAAACTCAGATATATAAGCTAGGTGCCAAATACCTCCTTAAACCAAGGTTAGGGTTGCCAAAATGGAATGCCTCGTTGCCATTTTGAGGCCAGACGGCTAGAAAGTTGTATTTCTCAATACAGTGGTACCTCAGGTTAAGTACTTAATTCGTTCTGGAGGTCTGTACTTAACCTGAAACTGTTCTTAAACTGAAGCACCACTTTAGCTAATGAGGCCTCCTGATGCCGCAGCGCTGCCAAAGCACGATTTCTGTTCTCATCCTGAAGCAAAGTTCTTAACCTAAAGCACTATTTCTGGGTTAGTGGAGTCTGTAACCTGAAGCGTATGTAACCTGAAGTGTATGTAACCCGAGGTACCACTGTATGACTTTTTAGCTCGCAAAATTCATTCGGATTGTGCCAATAAAATATAACGGATAGAATTCTGCAGGATGTGTTGCTGGTACAGTCAAACCTCGGTTTCTGAACGCCTCCGTTTTGGTACATTTCGGCTCCCGAACGCAGAAAACCTGGAAGTAAATGTTCCGGTTTTCGAACATTTTTCGGAAGCCGAACGTCCGATGCAGCTTCCGCTTGAGTACAGGAAGCTCTTGCAACCAATCGGAAGCTGTGCCTCGATTGTCGAACATTTCGGAAGCCAAACGGTCTTCCAGAACGGATTACGTTCGGAAACCGAGATTTGACTGTATGTGGAAATAGTCCAGATCCTAGAATCCCCAGGCATGCGACTCCAAATGGTGGAGACATCAGGCACTATCCTGGCACCCAGGCATCTTCACTTGGTTGCAGGTGGTCGACAGCCAGGTGCAAAATGCGCTTGGCGCCTGGCTAATTTCGAACGCAGCTTTATGGTAAAAGGCAGATAAGAAATCCTAGTAATAATAATATTGCTATATGTCGTGGCATACAGAATTTAAACCACGAAGCGGGTGGCGTTCTGGGTTAAACCACAGGGCCTAGGACTTGCTGATCAGAAGGTCGGTGGTTCAAGTCTCCGCGACGGGGTGAGCTCCTGTTGCTCGGTCCCTGCTCCTGCCCACCTACCAGTTCGAAAGCACGTCAAAGTGCAAGTAGATAAATAGGTACCGCTCCGGCAAGAAAGTAAACGGTGTTTCCGTGCGCTGCTCTGGTTTGCCAGAAGCGGCTTAGTCATGCTGGCCACATGACCGGGAAGCTGTACGCCGGCTCCCTCGGCCAATAAAGCGAGATGAGCGCCACAACCCCAGAGTCATCCGCGACTGGACCTAATGGTCAGGGGTCCCTTTACCTTTACCTATGCTGGTAGATTTTGCATTCTGTTACTTTCACATAATGGCTTCACTTGGCATTTAAGGGCATTTTTGTTTATCGGAGTTACACCTATGTAGGAATGGGGAAAACATTCCTTCGTGTATTGCCTACAGCAGTAGTTTTTTTGGCAGATCTATAGGGTTACACAAGGAAAGGGAGGGAAAGCAATTTCTTTGGCAGCCATGCTCAGAGGCCTTGTCCCCACCTTGGAACAAGGGTGGAGTTGATTTTCGCCTTCTCGGCTGTGGCAACACCCGCAACAGACCTCCTCCCTTCTTTCCTTCCCCACCACCACTTGGGGGCAAGGTTAAGCGAGTTTTAAAAGCTCTGTCATTGACTCTCCTGCCTCTCCTGCTCAGGGGGAATGTCAATACTGTTTTCCTGGACTCCGCCTGTTGTATCTAAAGGAAGGCGTATTCGCATTGTCTTCCACAGCTCGCCCCAGGAAACATGATATCACACTTGAACAAAAGCGGGAAAGCTGACAGATCTATTGAGATGGGTGTGGCTACATAACACACCTAAAGCAGCTGAGCCTTGTGGATTGGTGGGTTTTCAGCGCTAGGTTTTCTCCTTGCCTTCATTCCTCTCCCATTCCCACCTATGCCTATGTAATTTTAAGGGCTAAATGTTGAGGTTTCAAGGACAGAGCCAATGGGACAATTACCAAAATAAGTATCTTCAGGGCAGCTGCTCATCATACAAGAGAAAAGATTCTCACCGGGGGCAGAAGGGGTACAGTAGCTGTTGTTGTTGTTTTATATAAAGAGCTGCAGGTGTGCTAAGTTCGCTTAAAAAAACTAAATAAAGCTCCATTTATTCCAAAGAGGACCGAGTGGGAAAAATGGGGTGTGTCCTCCCCCCTGCTTTTATCACCACACTACCCCAGATGGTACATTTGGCTGAGAGAAAGACACAGTGATTGGCCAAGGTAACACAATGAACCTCATGGTTGCTGAGCAGGACTCGAACCCAGCTCTCCCTGGTGGAAGTTGACCACTCAACTTCCATGGAGTCTCAAAAAGAGATCCTACGATCTCTGCTTTCTCATCTGTTCAGTAGCAACTTCAACTTTTTAGCCTGAATAAATTTGAGGCCTCACTAGATGCAGGGTCTCCTAACTCATTTGTGAATCACCAAGCAAGCGGCAAGCTAAGAGCCGGGCATATTTAAACCTGTTGATTTTGAACGGGATGAAATTCATCTCATTTTCTCTTGGATTGTACCCATTGTACAGATATTTACACAAAGACCATACTTTTGGAACCACTGTGTATTCAGACAGGTATGAAGGTTAGCATTTGTTACGGACTTTTCTGTCTTGTTTTCTCTTCAAGTGCTTGACGCTCAATGAAGCTAATGTGGGGGTGATGTTCTAGCAGTGGCGTAGCGTGGGTTGTCAGCACCCGGGGCAAGGCAAGTAATTTGCGCCCCCTAACCCATGGATTTGCGCCCCCTAACCCTAACCCCCAGATGTTGTGCCCGGTGCAGCCGGCCCCCCCTGCACCCCCCACACTACGCCACTTGTGTTCTAGTACTCTAAAGCCTTTGCCCACCTGGCGCCAGATGACAAATTCCACGATTCCTGACCATTGGAGTCCAACAAAATTTAGAGGGCGCCAAGTTAGGCAAGGGCTGTTCTAGTAGTTCATCAGATACAGATTTTGCTGCTCCCAAAAGAACTGAATAGAAAGTTTTTGGAGGTGACCTCTAGAGTCATTCACAAACTTTATGTTATTTATAGCATGTTTTACAACCTGGTTTTCAAATTTCCTGAACCAACGCGCAAGTATTCTTTTTAACAGAGGGGACTAAAACATAATAGAAATATCATAAACATGGCAATGATTTTGGCATCAACACTCCAGAGTAAATGGTTAGCAATAAGTGATGGCGTGTGGAAAAAACTGCTCCCTCCCCTTCTTATTTCCCCTCAGAAGCATACTGTGCAATGGGCTCCTCTTATCCCTATTGTACGGATGGACCAGTGAGATAAGTAAAAATGTATTGGATAAACTCATCCAGTGAATCCATGGCTATGGAGGATTTGAACGCAGACCACCCAAGTCAACATGCTAGTTATCACAAGTTTCGCTCTACTTTTCTTATTCCACCTGCCTTGCTTTGCAAAGCTTTCCTTACAGTGCATCCCTATAAACAGCTCCTTTAAAAAGCCGCATTGAATTCAATGGGACTTACTCCTGAGTGAGTATAAAATTGGTCCCATCTCAAGTTTGTTTAGGATTACAGCCTTAATGTTGCAGTGTAGAAAGACTGCCTGGAGATTAGGGAAGTGAGCAATACTTGTGATAAACAGAGAAAAAGGAAAAGGAAAAGGAACAAGCTACATTTTCTCATTTTAAGTATCACTATCATCTTTGACTGAAGTAGCAAAACATCTCCAGGCATTAAAAGCTTGCGTTTAATTGCCAAGCACTAATTATAATAAATGCCATACTTTGCAGTTCTCACAAATCTATATAAACAATGGATGCTAACTCTGCCATTAAGCAGTGATTTAAATCCGTTTGTAATGTAAGCACTCACATTAAATGCATCTATCACAACAATGTTTTACCCCATTAGTGCCTAGATTAGCTAAGTGAAAGGGATGTAATGAGAGATTTCAAAAGTAAAAACACACCCTGATATTGTAGGTGTGTCAAATTTATTTGCAAAGCGCCCCGGGGAACAAAATTGGGAGTCCTTTTCTAAGCAAATTCTCAGACGGTTGATGTGCTACTTCTGAACCAAGTTAGGAACAGTCGCATTATCGTCATCAATATCATTATCAAAAAGATTTATTACACCAATCTAAAATGTATATTGGACTCAAGCAAACACCTGCAAAGTTATCTGCCTGCACCCTCTCCGCAACAAATTCTCAAAAAATAATAATGTGACAGGCAGGATTCCGTCATAACAAGCTGAACACAGCCGGGTGACTTCTCTGGAACACAATGAACAGACGATTCCAGGATCAAAAGAGACAAGGGAAAGGATTTTGCAATCTGACCCTTCCTTGGTGCATTACAGAAGTTCACTGACATCCTCTGACAGACCCTCCCGAGTAACTGAAGGAGTCTTACCTGAAAGCATGAAGCTGAACCCACAGAAAACCAGAAGTGGCAAAACAGTCCCTGCTTTGCCAAGTATATCCATCCAGTTCACGGAATAACAGATGCCCCTTTCAGTGGTAAAAGACCCCTTAGTCGTTGCTCTTTTCTTGCATCGTCAGTGCGATGCTCGCTGGCCCAGGAAGCAACAAGTTAACTGCAAGACCGAGAGTGGGCTAGAACAAAACTCTGTGGCTGTCTGAGCAAGCAAAGGGAGTTTTAAGTTCCTTTTTCCTGTTTCCTCTGTAGATTAGGATGGGGAAAGGCAGGATCTTAAAGGCATTATGCATCAGCAGGATTCGAGAGGCTCTCTGCGAGCTCCATCCATCTCCTACATCTAAACACTTATCTGCGGCTCTGGGGAGGTGGAAAGAGGACTGCACTTTGAGAACCCCCAGCAGGTCACGGCCAGCGCTGTCAGAAACAATAGGGACATCCTCTAATAGGAAGAATTAAGAGAATAACAAGCCCCTCCGCCTATGTGTGGTATGTGAAAATGTGCCAGTCCACCTCCTCTTCTAATTACTCCCAGAGATACTATTCAAACTTTCAGGCCCCCATAAAAGGCTTTTAGGGTGGGGTAGAGGGGGGGAAAATCCTTTTGTTTTCTTGATTTATCTGTTTATAATGGCTAACTTCTGGGTTCTCAGGGGTCATTCGAGTCTCCAGAACCTGATCTGGAATCCCCCAGGGTTCTCATTGGTGGTCAGGTTCTGTAAAAAGCAAAGCTGGCACCATACTTAGCAGTTCTTAGCTTTTCAGCTATCTGAGAGGAAAAAGTGGATGGGGGTGCGAGATTCATTTTTTAAGGGCTAGGGGAGGGAGGGGAGGGTGGTTTGATGTGCGGCTTCCTGAAATATCACCTTAGAAGTAAGATCAGCATTCACACTTTAGAAAGCAATGTAGCAAAGATGCGCTTGTGGGGGGTTGGACTATATTTTGGAAAAGAAAAAAAAATGAACGAATTTCTATGCCCCACAAATAACCCAGAGATGCATTTTAAATAAAAGGACACATTTTGCTCATGTAAAAACATGCTGATTCCTGGACCGTCCGTGGGCCGGATTTAGAAGGCGACTGGGCCAGATCCGGCCCCCGGGCCTTAGTTTGCCTACCCACGCTCAAGAGATTAGCAAAGGAGACAAAGAGATGCAACAAAATGTTGCAGCATGGAGGGTCTTGTTCATTGTTCCGGTCAGCCAGTCATGCTCTTTTCACAGATGTCCCATCCCATTTCGCCGCCTCCCCAGTTTCTTCCCTGGCTACATTTCCAGCTGAGAACTGAGCTCACATGTGATAAGCAAAGAGCTGCCAGATGTTTCTAAACAGCACTGGTTGGCTTTGGGTGAGCAGAATTAAGCTGTTAATTTGGCGGGGGTTGGTTTTATTTTCTCTGGATATGTCTGCTTTGGGGTGGGTGGGAGTGCAGCAATTTGCCTGAATTGTAGGCTGGGCAGAGCAGCAAATCTCAGATATATTTCTCCCAAACAGATGTGTCTATAAACTGCTCCAACATGACGTTTTGGGGACATGGAGGTCAGAGGCAGCGCTAGCTGCTCCGGCAACTGGGGGCGGGGCGAGCATCCCAGGGGGCGGGGCGGTGATGTCACCCCCTCCAGGGATGACACCCACGGCACACCGCACCCACTACCCACCCCTTCCTCCCTCAGTGATGGAGGTGATTCAGAAGATCAATTCCATTTTTCCTTTTAGGTCAACATCAAATAGCATTCTCTGATGCTACAATGACACTGGAAGGTTAAATACACATTAAAAGTGCAATCCCATGCACATTTACACCGAAGTCAGTCCTACTGTATCCAGTGGAACTTACTTCCAGATAAGTTCATATAGGATCGAAGCCAAAGGATGGAATTGTGAACATGCTTACTAACGAAGAAACCCCACTGAACACAGTGGGACTTATTTCTGTGTAAGCACGAGAATATTGAGCTGTGAAGTCGCCGAATTATTCTAATGATCTGCTAAATAAGAGCGTTAAAAATCGTCTGGAGTGTCTTCTGCTGAATTCGCATACAAATTTATTAATGGACAGTTTCAGTGAGCATATCTCTATTTTCAAGAAGATTGATGTTGTGTTGTTTAAAGGGGTTGTTATTTTTTTAAAAAAAAAACTGCAAGTACTCCAGAGGAGAATTTTTGCACAACAGATAATCTTTCCTATGAGTGGGTTTTTTTTCCAGCCAGCAGAATGTAAGTCAATCTGGTGAACAAGTCAATCTATGTAATAGAAGTTTTTGGTTTTGGGGAATCCACTACTATGCACTATTCTGCATGGGAACCTGCCCTTAGCTGAATGTAAAACGCAGCTTTGCAAACCCATAAACTGCATTTTGGTGGGGAGGCGGGTGGAATTTGCAGGATCGACACCCACATGCGATGCTCCATTTGCACTGCATAACTCAAGAGGACCCAAGAGGTTTATCCCAGCTCATTTCCTCCTGTTACTATCTCCTCCGAGAAGTTAAAAGAAGCTAAGTTTGGTTCGGTGTTATGCATATCCTGCTTTGGAAACAGTAACAAATGCCAAAAGCCACAAGAGAACAAAAGGCAGATTTTTCGAGAGCTCGGAGAAATGCTTGTGCCCTAGAATCCTATTTCTGTACAACAAAGTTGTCCAAGTTTCCCCAGGGCAAAAAAAAAGCAAGTATTCCTTAGTATGTCTAAGAGGAAATAGAGATGGACAGTTTACAAGGCGGTTGCTCACTCTTGCTCTCAGCCAAGAAGGAGGAGAAGGTGATAAAGAATGGAAGAATAAGGCCAACTGGGTTATACCAGGGATGGGGAACCTTTGGCCCTGCAGAAATTGTTGGCCAGGGAGGTAGCATAGTGGTGGCAGGTAGCAAAAATGGAGCCCAGTCAAATTGAGCCAGTTTTGATATCGAGGGCCTGGTCCATATTTTGCATCAGGGCAGGGCTGGATTTAGGTTTGATGAGGCCCTAAGCTACTGGACTACTGCAGTGTGCTCTACGTGGGGCTACCTTTGAAGGTGACCTGGAAACTACAACTAATCCAGAATGCGGCAGCTAGACTGGTGACTGGGAGCGGCCGCCGAGACCACATAACACCGGTCTGGAAGGACCTACACTGGCTCCCAGTACATTTCCAAGCACAATTCAAAGTGTTGGTGCTGACCTTTAAAGCCCTAAATGGCCTCGGCCCAGTATACCTGAAGGAGCGTCTCCACCACCACCGTTCTGCCCGGACACTGAGGTCCAGCTCCGAGGGCCTTCTGGCGGTTCCCTCGCTGCGAGAAGCCAAGCTGCAGGGAACCAGGCAGAGGGCCTTCTTGGTAGTGGCACCCGCCCTGTGGAACACCCTCCCACCAGATGTCAAAGAGAAGAACTACCAGACTTTTAGAAGACATCTGAAGGCAGCCCTCTTTAGGGAAGCTTTTAATGTTTAACAGACCACTGTATTTTAATACTCTGTTGGAAGCCACCCAGAGTGGCTGGGGAAACCCAGCCAGATGGGCGGGGTATAAATAATAAATTCTATTCTATTCTATTCTATTCTATTCTATTCTATTCTATTCTATTCTATTCTATTCTATTCTACTGAAGGTAATGGGGTCCTTTATATGTCCAGCTGTCCTTTGACAACAACAATTAGTTGCTTTTTTGTGTTGAATATATGCTATATGGTAATTTATGGACCTCATAGGTATCTAAAGTCATTTGCACATGCAGAATGTGGGCACCTTATATATATAGAAATGAGCAAACTGGTGATATTTTAGGGAGCAGGCTAGCAGGCAGGGCCCATGACTTACATCATAGGAGCCTACACAACAGAAAACACTGTTGCTGTATGTAGGTTTAAGAACAGCCATTTACAAATGATTCGGTTTACGGACTCTGCAAAACTGGAAGTAGTGTCCTTCTTTGCGAATTTTCTCTTGGTCTACGAACAGAAGCCAAACGGTGGAAGGGCACCGGCGGCGTGAGGTCTCATTAGGGAAATCACGCCTCGGTTTAAGAACGGTTTCGGTTTAAGAGCGGACGTCTGGAACAGATTAAGTTCGTAAACCAAGGTACCACTGTATTTTGGAAATATACATCCAGTTGTTTTTTTCCTTTAATTTTTTTGGGGCCCCCCAAGAGAGTGGGGCCCTAAGCTATAGTTTTTTTAGCTTATACAGTGGTACCTCGGGTTAAGAACTTAATTTGTTTTGGAGGTCCGTTCTTAACCTGAAGCACTTTAGCTAATGGGGCCTCCAGCTGCCACCGCGCCGCCGGAACCCGATTTTTGTTTTCATCCTGAAGCAAAGTTCTTAACCCGAGGTACTATTTCTGGGTTAACAGAATCTGTAACCTGAAGTGTCTGTAACCTGAAGCGTCTGTGTCAGGGAACTGCCATCAGGGCCGGAGGGAGAGAGAGGGCTCCAGAGGGATTCCAGAGAGCGTCCCGGGATGGGGAGAGGCAGCCCATCTTCTGGGGAAGGGAATCAGTGTAGCACCAGTGGAGAAGGGGGGCAGATGGGGGAATCGGCGAGGCGGTCCCATGACTCCTGGCTGGGGACCAGCAGGGAGAGTAAGGGTCCTCGGCTGCCCACACCCTCCTTGCGCAGAAGGCTTCCGCGCAGGGAGAGTAGGCGGAGACTAGGCGTCAAAAGAGCTTCTTTGCTGGAAGAAGTTCAAGAATCGCCCACTGACGGATTCTGCCAGCGATTGAGACAGCCACGGGCGAGTGGCTGTCCGGACAGATGGAGGGGGGGTGGCATATCACAAAATGAATCCAGTGGGAGCATGACACAGAACTGGAAATTTCTGGAGACCCTTTGCAGGCACCATAGAATGTTTTGGTGGCACCTGTGAGCATCATAGTCATACCTCATGTTACATTCGCTTCATGTTACGTTCTTTCATGTTACGTCCCGCGGCAACCCAGAAGTACCGGAACAGGTTACTTCCAGCTTTCGCTGCTCGCACATGCGCAGAAGCGCAAAATCACAACCTGCACGTGCGCAGACGCGCCGCTGCAGGTTGCGCTGTTTTCATGTTGCGAATGGGCCTCCGGAACGGATCCTGTTCGCAACCAGAGGTACCACTGTACTGGCAACCCTTGTATTACATCAGTGGCATGGTGGAGGAAAAGGACACATTGCCTGCAGACCCTCCAAGTGCCCCTATTTCCCAGGAAAAGCCCCGGATTTACAGAAACCCAGTTTCTAATTTGATCTCAGAATGTCCCGCTTTTCCTTAGGACGTCCCGATTTTCATCGGAGAAATTTTGGAGGGCATGGAAGGGATGTCCTTATTTTAATGGGTCATGGAATTATGTGACTCTCAAACCAAAGAGATAAGTAACTATGCGACTCTTAGAAGATATCTGACGGCAGCTCTGTATAGGGAAGTGGTTTTTTTATGTTTAATGTTTTCTTATGTTTTTATGTGTGTTGGAAGCCTCCCAGAGTGGCTGGGGCAACCCAGTCAGATGGGTGAGGTAATAATATTAATAATAATGATAATTGAATAGGACCTCCTTATTTTCATAGGAGAAATGTTGGAGGGTTAAGTGCCTTTGCCATGTAAAGGGTGAGTAAATTGGGGGAGGAGAGGACATTTTGCAAAAAAAAAAAAAAAAAGGGGGGGGTGGGGTGGGGTGGGGAGAAGAGCTGTGCTCAGAAAACCTAGGCTGCCCTTTTTTGTTTCTTAGCCAAAATACTCCTTTTTTTCATGGCTATATAGTTCCAACTACTGCTTTTGGTTGTCCTGCAGCCGGCTGTGAATAAGAGCCGGAAGCTACTTAGCTTTGGAAATATGCTGTGTGTCATTTCAAGGCTGGAATTTGAACTCAGCTCTGTAAAACACATCGTCCTTCCCTTCTCATTCTTCCCTCTCCCGTTTTAATGCAAAAATAAGGAATGTTTGGTTTGGAAACCGTTCATTTATGCTCTCCTGGCACTTCCTTGATTAATGTCTCAACATTGTTCATGGTTCGAATGGCCACCTCTGTACACAACAATTCACTGGCACATCAAGTTCTTGCGATGTGCCCAGTTGCAAAACTGACTTTATGGTTTCCGATGTACACCCACCCCACCTAAACATCAAATTTGCATGCACATAATAAACATAGGTCAAACGATAGACCTCCTTCATGTGGCACTTCTGGGAAATTTCAAGGCTGGAACTACAAGGGCAAATTCTGAGATCTTTTAGAGAGAATTCCTAATTTGGTGGCTGATGAGTCACACACATTAATTAAAGTTCAAGGTCGACCCAAAGCCCAGTAAATCCTGCATAGATGCTTCTCTTCTATCATTTGGAAGTAATGAGATTTGAATAATAGTTGGCATTTTGAGGTGATTTGGTTAGAAAGCCGAGGGGAAGGGGTGGGGAAGGCAACTGACATTCAGATTTACACAGCTCCAGAAATCACATTTTGCTGCCTTCCATGGAAACAGGTCACAGAAACCCACATTTTACCAGGACTGCAATACTTCAGGACCGCCTCTTTCCATATGAACCTAGTCGGTCCCTGAGATCACATTCCAAGGCGCTCCTTTATGTGCCTCCTCCTTGAGAGGTCCGGAGGGTGGCAACATGAGAACAGGGCCTTCTCTGCAGTGGCTCCCCATCTGTGGAATGCTCTCCCCAGGGAGGTTCACCTGGCGCCTTCATTAAACACCTTTAGGCGCCAGGCAAAAATGTTCCTTTTTAACCAGCCCTTTGGTTGACCTGATCAACATCTCACACCCTTTTAAAATGTGGCTCTTTTGTAAAAAAAATTACCTTTGGATGAAGGGTGGGCAAGGTAAAGGACCCCCAGATGGTTAAGTGCAGTCAAATTCAACTATGAGGCGTGGTGCCCATTTCTGCTTTCAAGCCAAGGGAGCTGGCGTTTGTCCGCAGACAGCTTTTTCCGGATCATGTGGCCAGCAGGACAACCATTTCTGGTGCAATGGGACACCATGATGGAAGCCAAAGCGCATGGAAACGCTGTTTGTCTTCCCACCGCAGCGGTACCTATTTATCTACTTGCACTTTGACGTACTTTCGAACTGCTAGGTTGGCAGGAGAAGGGACAGAGCAACAGAAGCTCATCCCATCGCACGGATTCGAACTGCCGACCTTACGATCGGCAAGCCCAAGAGGCTCAGTGGTTGAGACCACAGCGAGGTAGGTAATAAATTGTACTACTACTACTACTACTAAATGCAGCAAAGACTTGTTCCTATTTTGGGGTGGGATTCAATTGCATACCAGCAAATTCAGCTTGTGCAATTCCAGCTGATTTGGTGCTTGGAGGCCACACACCCACCTTTCCAATGCCCAGATTTTTCTGTGATAAGGTGGGAAAAGGCACGGGAAAGCGGTCGGACATCAACTGACTGAAACAACATTGTCTAACCTCTTTGCAAACAAATCAGAATGAATGCTTAGTAAAGCGTTCCGGCTGGAAAAATATCCCCACACATCACCTTCTAAAGAGCACCTGTCAAATAAGACCATTAAGTCATCTAAAATTACTGAGCCCCATAGTGCCTTTTCTTGCCCTCTCCCAGCAGTTTGCTGCAGTAGTAGACACGGCTTTCCTAAGCATTTGAGGTTAGCATCTTTGTTCTGGCAAAATACAGGACAGGACGGAGGGCATCTTTTTTTCCACCTCGTGGTGCAAGGACTTTCAAAACAACCCAACACAATCCATTGCAGCCTAACAGGATGGCCCCTCTGGAATTTGTCACACACACAAATTTGTAAACTTGTCTATTTCTTGCTGCCCAGAGCTAAAATATATGAATTTTCACACATCCTTTCACATATATGCAGTTCTACACAGCAATATATGCAGGCCAGGTGGAGAGTGGGGTAAATTAATAGGGGGCCATATTCTGATGAGGGGATGAACTATGTTCCACATGTTAAATATCAGAAAGAGAGAGAAAATATTAGTTGGGGAGAAGTAGGGCAAGCCTTGTGGGGGGCAACTCCTCCCCACTCTCCTGTCTCAAATATTATGCAGATAACTATATCCAAAATTGGGGTTTATGGCTACGCTGACACAAAACTGCTTGTTTCTAGAACCTCAGAACCTGTTGCTTTCAGAGGGAAGTTTTGAGGGAGGAAATGGACAGTCAGTCTTGAAGTACCTATAGGTTAATGAGAAAAGCTTCATGGGAAAAGAAAATAGGAACATATAACTCTACAGGCAGGGTTTTGTTTATGGTAGAAGTCCTGCAAAGGACAGAACAAAAGCTGGTGAACTTTCCCATGCTATTTTGCAAAAGCAGTGCTATGTTGTAAGGAGCCCATGAGAAGAGCAGAAGCGAATTTCATTCCTTATGTTTATTCAGTAGGTGGGTTCTTTCCATCGTTCATCAAAACGTGTTGTTTTAAACGCGAAGGGATTTCAGTGGGCAAACCGAGCGGCCGAGGAAGATGCCTGTGAGGATATTAGACACCAACTTTACCTCAGCAAAAAAAGGGAAAAAAAGACTCTCACTGCAATAACTGAAAGCTCGCCCCCAAAGGAAGGAAGAGATATTAGTGGGAATTTCCCCTAGATAACAGATTCAGGCCTATACAAATCCTGTTGTGTCTTATCTAGATATATTGTAATATGAAGGAAAGAAAACCCAGAATGCAACAGATTTACCAGGTTGAGCAGGAAATTGGCTAATACATGTATGTTTTCGCTTCTTAATAGTGCTCTCACTTTGCTCAAGTTAACCAAATGGTACACGTGAATTCACTTTACAAAAAAATAAAACCTATTGGGTGTCCAATATGGTCTGGAAGGCAAATTCTGTGTAAATAATCTGCCAGTGGATTATGTCAGAGTAGAGGGGGACCATTTCCCTTTGCACCTCCAGGTGTCTCCATTAAACGAGTCACCCTTCCTGAGAACAGTATACCCTGCAGAGATCACCGCATTAGAGCGACCTGGTTGCCGAGTCAAATGGACCCCTGCACTTGACTCCAAACTGAAAAACCTCTGAAAAACTCCATACAATTTTAACTGGCTTTGGGGATAATCCTAGGCCTGAGAACCAAGTTTCCAAGTATGAGAGCCTGCTCCAACAATTAAAATCCTATCTTTTTAATACCACAGAGAAAAGGCCAACTAAACCAACAACATCAAATAAGCCCTGGTTTGATTACACCTGCTTTGAGGCAAAGAAAGCCCTGCAAAATGCTTACAAAGCTGCCCTGACAGCCGAAAATTTTTCTCAGACATCAAGACTATCTTGCTGTCCGTACCTAAAAAAAAGAGTATAAAGATCTAATACTCCACCAAAAGAAAGCCTATACCAGAAAATGTTGGCTAGAATTAATTAGTGCGGCAAAAGCGAAAGATCAGACACTATTCTGGAAACTGGTAGCTTCTGGCATCCATAAAGCTATTTCCCCCTTAACCTTACAAATTCCCCCTAGCCTGTGGGTCTCATTCTTCCAATCTTTGTACGAGGACACTGAACCTCCACTACGGAATTATAATATAGAACAACTGGCTAAATGGCCGTCTGTTTCAGTAACTGAAGTGAAATCATATATAAACCAACTGAAAATGGCCAAAGCCCCAGGCTCAGACGGCATTACACCAGAAATGATAAAAGCCCAGGCGGATTGGTGGGCACCTTTCTTAGCCACCATCTTCACCTATATAGATGACACTGGCCGCATCTCAAGGGAATGGGGAACAGCCATAATAGTTCCAATCTATAAAAAGGGCAACAGAGGCGACCCAGCAAATTATGGGCCGATTAGCCTATTAAGTGTGATCAGTTAACTCTACGCAAAGCACCTCCTTAATAAGTTAACAGAATGGCTAGAGAATGAAGATATCCTGGCAATAGAACAAGCAGGCTTCAGACCCGGAAGGTCCACAACAGATCACTGCCTAACGCTACAACATCTCATCGACAAATACAAATCAGGAGGGCAGGCCTCACTATACGCTCTTAATTCAGGCACTGCACGCAAACATGGCCCTTAGAGTCAGGTGCAGCCGCCTAGGACACCTAACGGACCCAATTGAAACCTTCAAAGGAGTCAGGCAAGGGTGCCTATTGGCCCCTCTACTATTTAATTTCTACCTAAATAACTTAGTATCTGCACTCAATGACTCAGAACTCCATCCGCTGAAGCTTGCAAATCGGCATATTTCGTTCCTGCTATATGCCGATGATGCGGTAATTCTATCTAGAACCCCCATTGGACTCAAAAGAGCACTAAGAAAGCTTGCAGCATACTGTGAATCTGAATGTCTCAAAATCAACTATCGAAAGACCAAGATACTCGCTTTGGGGAAAAAACCAAAGCTTAGAAGCTGGGAACTCCAAGGCCATAAATTACAACAAGTCACAAACTACAAGTATCTAGGAATGGTGGTACAGGCCTCAGGAACCAACAAACTACATATAAACTCCATCGGGAGTTCAGTGGAAAAAACGCAAATTGTATTCTTAAATTCTTCAGAGCACAAGAGGGCTTCTTTGTTCCCACAGCTCTAAAATTATACAAGGCCAAAACTCTGGCATAACTCCTGCATGGTTCCTTTTTGGGTCTGCCTTCCTCTGCTTTCTCCCCCCCTTGAGAGAGTTCAATCTAGACTTCTTAGAGCTCTCCTCCAAGTCCCCAGATGTGTCTCAAACACATGGGTGGGATTGGAAACGGGGATGATGAGAGTGGAGGCTAGCATTTGTTTAACATCAATCTACTAATGGCTGACATTGAATCTGCTCCTCTGCGACCAATTCCAGTCAGGCTGGCAGACTGCAGTTCTGAACACCCTCCAGAAACTGGGTTTTGCTCCTCAAGCCCTTCTACGTCTGGGCTTGGGCCAGGCAAAAGCCACGGTCAGGCAAAGAATATTAGATACCGAGAGACAACAGGACTGCGCACAGTGCCCCGACTATAGAATTGGAGAAATCGAGAGATACATATCCGCACCGGCAGCATATCTCTTCTTTCTCGTATCTAGAAATGCAAGAAGGGCCTTTACACTCGCCAGAAGCGTGGCTCTTCCCTTGCCGGTCCTGCATGGAGCCTTTAGAAAAGTCCCCTCTGCCCAGAGACTTTGCACCTGTCCATTGGGAGAGATAGGAAGCCCAGAACACTTGTTCTTTAAATGTCCCTTTTACGAAGAGGCATGTAGTAAGTTCATTGATCGCCTACTGGTGAGGCTCGCTGACCTCCCGCAAAAGCAAAAATTTGACCTTTTGCTGTTAGGCAAAGATCAGAAGAAGACCTGGATGGTCGCCAGATTCTGTGTACAAATCTGTAGACGCAGACCATCGCCCAACTCAAAATAGTCCGGCATGAAAATCCCCAAACTTAGTTCCATGGGTGACTTTGAGTCAACTCCCTGGGATAGTTTATTGTTGCACATTGTTTCTAAATTTATTGTTGCACATTGTTTTAACTGTCTGTTTTAACCATATCTGCACATCAGTTTCTAATGCCTGTGTCCTCTATTTCAGAGGCTTCTACTCTGCAGCCTCTTATAGTTGTTTTAACTATGAGTCTTTTAGTTCTTACGCCCTTACAGTTGTTTTAACTGCATGTTTTTATTTGTTTTTAGTTTTTACCTGTTTTAATTATCAGTTTTTATCCATCCATTATCCGTGTTTAATCTTGTATTTTATTCAGAGGTTTTATCCTATGCTTGTTTCTTTCTCCTCATTTGCTCCAACATTTATCAGTGAAAAAAATCCTAACTGCTATTTTATTTATATGTTTGTTTGTTTTTTATCCTGGTCTGTGACCGTAATAAAGTTTATTCATTCACATGTCAGAGAGGGCATTATAGGTTGTACAGTCGTACCTTGGAAGTCAAATGGAACACCCCCCCCCCCCGAAAATGCAGATAGTGGGTTTCTTTCATATATCAACAGGAATCGATTTCCACATGACAGGGGCAGCCACGCTAAAAACCCTGCTCTAAATTAACGTGGATCAGACATCTGATATCTTTGATACTCAAAGGATAAATTCTCCTGGAGAATGAAGTATTTTTTGACTGGAGAACTGCTCTGAAAGATTCAGGTAAGGGTGAAGGATAGCTGTGTTTCAGTTAACGTTTTAGTTTGGGAACTGAAAATTAGGTAGGTTCGCATTAAAAGGTAAAATAAACACATTTCTCCTTTACGCATGCATAAATTTAGAAACAATTTTATGTTCACAGTCGAGCCAAAAACCCATTTTCTTGAATTCTGAGGCATGAGAACTTGTATCCTACGGCATGTGATCCCTATGAAATAATATTCTCTTGAAAATAATGCTGGATAATTCCCCCTCTGGATAAAAACCCCTCAAGTTTTTAAAATTATTTATTGCTACATATCTGATTTTATACCTACAATTCACCCCTCTCCCCTTATTAAAAATTCTTAAAATAAGATGGATAGAATTATTTTCTTAACTTGGCCAAAATGATGTAAATTACATTGTTTCCAATAAACCATTGGCAGAGAATAGAGGACTAAATCCAGTGAAGTTAATTTTAAAGAAACAAATTCCTGGTTGTTGTTAACTAACCAGAATGAAAAATGCACATAGATATTGCTGTTGTGTACTGGGGAAGTGTGTAGCACTATAAATAATAATTCTCATTGGTCCACGGACATGTGAAGGAAGTGACTAAGCTCAGGTCCTGCTGCTCTGTAAAGCTTCGATGAGAGTTTTGTTATATTCTGCAATCTGCTTTGTCACATTCTTCATTACAGGCCGGTAATCACTTTCCTGACTTTTCGTTGCTATAACTGATGATAAAAAGATAAGGAAAATTCTCCAACGTGCATCAGAGGGTAGAATTCAATGGCACGCTAAAATAAACATTTGGTCTGCACAAGCATATCTGCTTGCCAGATAGAATGACCCCCCCTGCTATTCTGGGGGTCCTTGCAACCCCCAAAGCAAAAATGGGGGGGGGGGCAGAAAGGGGGAAACCCCATTATGCAAGTGGAAGCCCTTGTGCATGATTTCAGTTTGTTAGGTGGATTGTGTCGTAAGTTATAGGTATTAAAATCTGCATGTACAATAGTTCCTACCTGGAAAAACAGCTATTTTACCATTTGCACCATTCACATTGAGATTTTGCAGGATGATACAGATGATGATGAGTGAGAAAAGCAGTTTGGCCATCTGTGTGAGCTCTGAGTGTACAGAAGGAAGGCAATTCCCCCCCCCCCATGATATCTCAGCAAACCAAACTGCTTTAAGGTTGTCAAATGCCTCAGATAAACTATAACGGAAGAGATACTGGGTGAGAGCTAACATTAGTCATACTCAGAGTAAACCCATTTAAATCAGTTGACTTAAACAACTTAATGGATCTACTAAGATTATGACTAAGGTTGGATATCATCCATAATTTCCTGGCAAAAGTCTCTTCATAACCATTGTCTCCTGTTGAACAAATAAAACAGTCCCTTTCTTTGGATATAATTATCTATATATGTAAACGTTAAGACATATGATGGTCATCTGTAGCATGTGGAATAAGTCGTTGTACCTCAGGCTTTCAGAGTAACATGCTGAGAATGGGCATGATTCAGAAAATGTTAAGCAAGCCCAACTGATTTAAGAGACTTAAGCACCTGCTTATGTTCTTATTTACCATGATTATTTTCAGCATCTTCTCTCTCTTTTTTAAAAAGGATACATTCTTTCATGACAAAGTTATTTTGTTCATGGTGTTGCCATTTCCTTTCCAAATTCGTAAGCTGCAATTACAAAATGAAAAAAAATGATAGCAAAAAATAGCCACTTGCATAACAACTAACCCCCCTTAATTTAATTTAATGATTATTAAATGTATATTCTGCCCTTCCACCCAAAGGATTCTACCAAATAAATAAGATCAAGAACAATTCAGATAACATGCACAAACCTATATATAGCTATTTAGAAATCCCACTACGTTCACTAGGGCTTACTCTCTAGTAAGTATGTCTATGTCAGTAGTCTTACTAAATCAGTTAAGTCTCACCGATTTTCATATGCTTAAGCAGAGCTGTAGAGAAATTACAAGAACTGATAAGGATTCCAGCAAAGGACATGCAGTTTGTAATTACACTGCATCAAAAAGATGGTTTGCAATCCATGCAAGCCATGAGAATATTGTCTTTAATTACAGTGTGGAGACTATGATTTATGCATGACACTGAACTCTCATTATCTGCATTTCTTTTTGGTTAACAACTGTTTTCAGACTATGTAAAGCTTATCATGCAACGTATCTTGAAACTATATTGGGCCCTGAACTGCACAGAAGAAACTTCCTCATTTCCATAGCTAAATTTCCTGTCTGATGCCAAAAGCTATGATAAGAGCAGGACTGCGTTGAGAAGATTGTAAGACTGCAGGCTAAATGTTGGGACTCCGACACCACTTTAAGCATCAACAGGAAGGCAATATGGCTATTATATTGATGGCTGCTTCCTAACAATGCAATTTGTAGAGCATTGATTTGCTTGGCTGGTGCTACTGTTCAAAGTTTGTGCCATCAAGACATGCAAGCTATTTGCAATGAATATTTCAGAATAGCTGTGTGGAAGCTAACATTTAGTATGTGAGTGTAGTGCTATTTGGTACACCTTCCAAACCAGCAATTGCCCATCACAATTTCTGCTCAGAAAAAGAGCTCAATGCACTTTATTGAGCCTCTGATGGCTAGTAGATTTTGGGATACAACAGGTGACAAAGAAAAGCTTCAATACATTTTACAGGGTGACTTGTGTGCCACACTCAGCACAAATACAGCTGAGCCTTTCAAATTAACAAATTGTATCGTGAAATCCCATTTGGTTTCCACCGTTCTCTCTACTTTCCCGTCGTCAGTCTCTGAGTGTGGTTGTTTATGTAGCCAAAGCAGTTAACACTCATGTAAAAAAGGGAGTTATCAGCAGGATCAAAGGAAACCCAAGGTTTGCAAAAGTAACTCTGGGAGGAAAAGCTGGTTGGAGATATTGGTGTTAGGGAAGAATGGGATGAAGTGGATGGAATCCTAAACAGGGAACATTTCACAGTGCAAAAAAGTTGTTGCAGGTCCTACTTATTATATATATATATTGCATCACTGACTCTCAACAGTTCAACCATGAATGTGCAAAAAGAAAACACAACTATTTGGGAGCTGAATATTCTTAATTCTGCCAAATTCAAAACTGATATGGAAGAGGGAGAGTTATCTCTTTCCCCCATGTTACCCCTGCCCTCAATTTCCCCCAGCAAACCTGTCAATTTCCCGCAGCAAACCTGTCATTTTCCACAACAATAAAATCTCAGGGACATTAATAGAATGGCAGGAGTGAAAGAGCACAAATGTCAGAGAATTATAGAAATATTAGACTTGCCTGAGATTTGTCATGGTTGGTACATATTCACATTCACACTTTTTTCTCCAGTATGGACTAGTTTTTCCAAAACCATCTCAATTACTCTAATATCATTTTATGTATCTACTGTAATATTAATATTACTGCTCTTTAGTTTATAACTGGAAGAGTTCTGTGTTTCTTTTTTCAAATTTAGTCCTGCCGCAAGCAGCAATTCTTGGAAAGAGATCTAATGTCGTTCCACATTTTAAAGATTTTGAAGTTATTTAAAGAGGCTGTAAAAAAAGCAATTTATGTATGCATAGACATATTATACAAAAGTTTCAAAACTCCAAAAAGGTGGAGAAAAGGCAACACCAAAAGGCAATAGGCATTTTCAATTGTACCTGTGAATGTGTCTCGTTCTCCTGCAGCTGCAACTTCAGGCTTTCATATTCTCTATTCAGATGCTCCATAGTTTTCTTGAAAGCATTCCTGCGCTTCGTTAGTGTTTCTTTCTCTTCTTGCAGTTTCTTAAGAGTAAGGAAATAATAAAAAATGGAAGATTAAAAAGCACTCATCTTAAAAGTGCTCTAGCTTATTTCTAAAATTCAGAGAGGGGGGAAGCATTTATGCTTGAATCTAAGCATCTGGCACTCATTCCCATGAAAGCATATAATCGTGTATATGACAGACGGCATGGGAAAAGTGCGTGGTCGGTTCATGTGTGAAAGATGCATGGACTGATTTGTTTGACTGTGTTATGTTGACTGTAGTGACTGGTTTGCAAGTTGGCTAATCTTTCTGAAATGGAAAAATAGAAGATATGTCTGAGAACACAAGGGCTTTCTATTTCTTTCCGAATGAAAACCCACGGCTCGTACATCACTGATAACAAAACATTTGGCCACCCAAAGTTCTTAGTTTACAACTCTTACCATTCCTGACTATTTGCCAAGCTGGCTGAGGCTAATGGAAGCTGGTACCTAACATCGACCAGAGAGCCACAGTTTCTCCATCCCTCTTTAATACGCTTTCTTTTTTTGAACTGTGAAACACTTCCTCTTTCTGTGCATAATATTGTACTCTGGCTACTTTCTTATACCTTTCCCTTGAAAGCTTTTGTTCAAGACAAAAGAAGGAATGCAGATAATAAAGCACATTCTGAAGATAATGAACTACTAAAATAAATGCTAAGCCCAAGAACATATGTAGAACCCTGCTGTATCAGCTCAAAGGCCTATCTAGTCCAGCATTCTTCTCACAGTAGCCAACCTCAAGCCAACAGGAAGCTCACAAGCAAGACATTCGCACCATAGTACTCTTCTGCTCGTTTTCCGCAGCAACTGAAACTCAGAGACAAAGATGCGTGCAAATGTGACATTAAGGCTGACAAACGATTCCCCGCCATATGAGAATCGCTTGCAGATGATCGCAGTGCCTGGAGACTGGCAGGTTGTGTAACCACAGAAAGATCAGGAGGAATGACTGCTGGGAGGAATGCAGAGAGAATAAATGCCCTGGCGCATCTGTAGCAGCAAAACTGGATGCCCTCATCTGCCCCAAAACACGTTTCTCCCATATTGGTTTCTACTATAACAGCAGTACAGTGGTACCTCGCAAGACGAATGCCTCGCTAGACGAAAAACGCGCAAGACGAAAGGGTTTTTCGTTTCTTGAGTTGCTTCGCAAGACGATTTTCCCTATGGGCTTGCTTCGCAAGACGAAAACGTCTTGCGGGTTTGCTTCCTTTTTCTTAAGGCCATTAATACCCAGGGAATCCGCGCTCCACAAGACGAAAAAATCGCAAGACGAAGCAACTCACGGAACGAATTAATTTCGTCTTGCGAGGCACCACTGTACAATGCTCCAAACGGTTTGACCTGACCCCTGAAGGTGCTCTCTTCCACTGTCTCCCGAGGCAGAAGGATGCCAAATTAACTCAACTCAAGTGCCTCTGAATCTTTGTAGCTGCACAGGAAATGTTACGTGTTACTTATCTCAAGGTCTGTCCCATGGAAGAGGGAGCAAGCTTGTTTTCTCCTGCTCTGGAGGGCAGGACTCGAACCCGTGGCCTCAAGTTACAAGGAAGGAGATTCCGACTAAACACCAGGAAGAACTTTCTGATAGCAAGAGCTGCTTGGCAGTGGAATGGTCTCCTTTGGGAGGCTGTGGACTCTCCTTCCTTGGCGGTTTTTAAGCAGAGGGTGGGTGGCCATCTGTTATGGGTGCTTTAGCTGAGATTCCTGCCTTGCAGGGGGTTGGACTGGATGACCCTGAGGGTCCCTTCCAACTCGTAGATTCTATGATGTATTTTAATTTATGTTCAGTGTCAGGGAACTGCCATCGGAGCTCAGGGTGGTGGAGAGGCTCTCGGATGTTGGGAGACCCTCGGATGCTGAGGAGGGAACCAGCAGGGGGAGAGGGAGAGTTTCCGCTGAAGAAGGAGGGAAGGAGGAGACAGCTTCGGAGGTGAGGCTCAGAGACGCTTCAAGCGAGACCAGTGGTGAGAGCTCAGGACCTCCCCTTGGAATGCCCACTCTGCGCAGAAAGCTGTCGCGCAGGGAATCAAGGAGGAGACTTTCTGTCAAAGAACTTTTATGTTGGAAGAAATTCAGGAAACGCCCACTGACGGATTCTGCCAGTGATTAAGGCAGCCACGCACTTATGGCTGTCCGGTTAGGGAAAGTTTAAAACTAACTACAAAACTGGGAGCGTTTTAGCGCTTACGCACAAGCAACCCCTTATCCCATTACATTCAGTTTTAGAGCTAAAACAGTGGGGCCATTTATTTTCTCTAAAAAAAGCAAAAAGCAAAGCAAAGAAAAGCATTTTTTTACTCAGTTTTGATGAGAAATGAGAAGCCACACAGGAGCTACTGGTCCACACGACACTCTTCCATGCAGATGTGGCAGATATGCAGCTACCATAACTACCTGACTGGGGGATGGATCCTGTGAGTAGCCACAAGCTGTTAACAGCTTTGGGAAACAACTCCACCATGCCTCAGTGTACGAGTATGTAAAGGACACCACGACAGAACATTTAACAAGACGCAGCTGGAATATTTCAATAACTTGGTCTCAAGCAAATATTATTAATGTGTTTTGACTGTTAACTACCTTTTTCTTTTCCTCTCCTGCTGTTTTCAGGGCTGGCAGATTGTTGTAAAGTTCCAGGTCTTTGGTCATTTGCTCTATTTTTTCTTTGAGAGAAGTCAGTTCATCAACCATCTTGCCTTCCAGCAGGCCCATTTTCTGGAGGTCCATCCGCAGACGTTGGCTGTCTGAAACAGAAAGAGCCAAGAAGCATTACTGACATACAATGGAGATTATTTTCTAGCACAGAAAAAAGTGAATCATACATTTACTTATTCAAGGAGACAACTGACTCCTGCCTGCCTTGTTCACCTTGGCCTTAGTCCAGGAAAGCTCTTAAGTACGTCCTTAAGTTTTACATACAAATATCCATTATGTGATGAAGTAGTGGTATCGCTAAGACTAGTGTTGACATATTTGCAACAAAAACTGGCAAAGAGGAATTAGCATTGTTGTTCGTCGCTTACATTTGTCCATAAAACTATGCAAAAAGATCCTGCTGCCCTTTTTAGTTTTAAACTATGAAAAGTGTTGTAAAGTCTCTAGGTGACCTGCTCCTAAGGATCGTTTTGACAGGTATAATATACAGAACCCTCAATGGTTCTGTTGATAATTTGGGGTGGGGAGCAAGCACATCAATAGTATCTTAAGATGAAGCATGTGTTAAAATAAACATGGTCAATCTCAACATGCATATTTTTGTTTTATTGTCTAGTAACAGACTGAGGTCATGCTGACCCTCTCTGCCTTTGAGTCTATTTAATATCTGCAATTTGGATGCCATATTTATTACCCTTACGTCCAGCTCTTAGGTGGGAGCTCCCAGTGGTTTTCCCACTCATGTTATAGATCACACTTGCCCAGCCCTGAAAACTCTTGACTGATCAAATGCTTCCAGAACATTAACTGGGTCCTTATATGTGGCCTCTTATTTCCTCCACGCTGAAGGCTGCGTTTGCAAAGGGGCCTAGAGGCATAGTCTGGTGTGTCTAGGCCTGAAAAATTGTGTACATGTCATAGGTTTTACGCATAGGCCTCTATGCACCTATGCTTCCTAATGTGCAGATATCAGGTGAGCATGCTGGAAAACAAGAGGCACATGGCAGCATGATTCTAACCTCACCACCATGTGTTGGGTTGAAAAACTGAATAGAGAAGTACAGTGGCATCTCAGGTTAAATACTTAATTCGTTCCGGAGGTCTGTTCTTAACCTGAAACTGTTCTTAACCTGAAGCACCACTTTAGCTAATGGGGCCTCCTGCTGCTGCCGCGCCGCCAGAGCCCGATTTCTGTTCTCATCCTGAAGCAAAGTTCTTGACCTGAGGTACTATTTCTGGGTTAGCGGAGTCTGTAACCTGAAGCATTTGTAACCTGAAGCGTCTGTAACCTGAGGTATCACTGTACTCACTTCTGGGCCTATTTTTAAAACAACAGTTTTAAAAAATAAAGAAGCCCATAATTCATTTTCATCATTCCCTGCCACTCTCAGATTTTCGTTTATCACGAATATATCTGAGCTATACCGAAGAAGTCAACTTCCTGAAGAGCAAGAGATGGCACCCCAGGGAGATACTAAGTGCGGTTGTAATAGCAACTTAGCACGATAGCCACTATTGCCGGTAACAAGCAGTTCGAATAAAAGGAGACCTGATTTTTGTTTGTTCAGCTTTTCCTGAATGCTTAGGCTGGTAACAAAAATCACAATGCCTAATATAAGGCACCAAATGCCCCTAAAGAAATTCCTTGGGCCATTCTTTATTTTTATTTTATTTTTTGCTTAAATCTGGATTAAGCTCTTATACAAAAATTACTTAAGGAGAAGAATTGCTTGTCACTACAGTAGTACCTTGGGTTACATACACTTTAGGTTCCGCACTCCGCTAACCCAGAAATAGTGCTTCAGGTTAAGAACAGAAATCGTGCTCTGGCGGCGTGGCAGCAGCAGGAGGCCCCATTAGCTAAAGTGGTACCTTAGGTTAAAAACAGTTTCAGGTTAAGAACGGACCTCCGGAATGAATGTTGTTCTTAACCCGAGGTACCACTGTAATAAGATTTTAGAAACTAGGGGTATATGATTGGAAAGGGTTGTTTTTTATTTTCACTGGGTGTTTTTTAAAATTCTATTGTTTTCCCTACAAGGTATTTGAGTTGTTTGATACATGCTATCTCTTCAAAAGAGTGCTCTAGTGAATACAGTTTACCCCCAAATAGATTTGTTAGTGTCTGATTCCCTAGCTGCTTTGAACAGATTTATTGGAGTGTGATGAAGGCAGATGCAATATGCAAGAAACAAAGTGCAGTTTTAGGGAGGGAAACGTATGAATTTTTCTTATGAGCGAAGAAGCTCAAGAAATCATATTGATCCGGGAACTGTTAAGGGCAAATGGCTGTATACCCAGTGCTGTTGTTTGCAGCTGTGCACTGACACACAGGAATCCGGACAGAGAACACATGTACAACCTCATCACTGGATGGTCACTACCGGCTGTGCCACTGGGGCTGAGGGAGTGTTGTGGCATTGTCTTGCATGAACAGTGATGCAAAGGCATGCGCTGCATTCTTTCCTTGTCTTGAGTGCACTGGCTCCCTCCATGTTTGTATGCATGTTGATACTGTCATCGGGACTGGTAGGCTCTGCTAGAGTTTCCCAGGACCGTTGACCATTTCCCTATTTGTGCACCTTTCCCGCTTCTCTTCCTGTGTTGAGCTTAGATTGGATACAGTGGTCATTCCACTGGTCTATTAGCAACTTTCCCCCCATCCTGACATAAAATGAGTACAGTCGTACCTTGGTTCCCAAACGGAATCCATTCCAGAAGTCTGTTCAACTTCCGAAATGTTCAAAAACCGAGGCGTGACTTTCGATTGGGTGCAGGAGCTTTCTGCTCTCAAGCGGAAGCCACGTCAGATTTTCGGCTTCCAAAAAATGTTCGAAAACCGGAACATTTACTTCCGGGTTTTTGGCGTTTGTGAGCCAAAACGTAGGAGTACCAAGGCGTTCGAGAACCAAGGTATGACTGTATAATATTGCTCTGGTATTGTATCAAATAAGTTACAACAAGAGTTAAGAAACTTGTATTTTCTTTGGGTGGTCTTCGACTAATTTTTAAAGGTTTTCTGCTAAGTGAACTTAATTTATTATTTGTACCTTGCCCATCTGACTGGGTTGCCCCAGCCACTCTGGGCGGCTGTACATTTTCAAGCTGTAAGAACTCTGCTGGATCAGACCAAAGGCCCATACTGTTCTCAAGCTGGCCAACCAAATGCCTATCGGAAGCCGCCCAAAGTCCTGCAACATCACTCTCCCACTTGTGATTCCCAGAAACTCTTATTCAGGGGCATTACTGTCTCTGATAGGGGATGGCAAACCTAGCAATCAGTGCTAGTAGACACTGACAGCCTTGAGCTCTGTGAATCTGTTTAATCCTTCTTTAAAGCCTTCCAAGTTGGTGGCCACAACTAAAATTTGTCAGAGCAAATTAACTATGCACAGTGTGAAGAACCACCTCCTTGCTTGTTTTGAATTTTCCAACATTCAGGTTCAATGGATGGCCACAAATTCTGTGAGAGAGGGAAGAAAGCTTCTCTCTTCCCACGCCATCGATAATCTTATACACCTCTACCATATCCCCTCTTACTTTTCCTTTTCCTAAACTGAGAAGTCCCAAATGGCTGAGGGAGAGGCAGTATATATGTACCGAAGAATATCTTTATGGGGATTGTCACGGGCCAGGAGTCAGCTTTGCCTGCTGAACAGCAGCCTGAAGGGGGAGAAGGTGAAAAGACTCCACACACACCTGTTCAGCCTTCAAGGTCACAGAGCAGAAGGCACGGATGAGAACCAGATCGCTCCAGGCTTCTTAAACAGAGCTCTCAGCAGCAGTACACCTGAAGGAGCGTATCCACCCCCATCGTTCTGCCCAGAAGCTGAGGTCCAGCTCCGAGGGCCTTCTGGCAGTTCCCTCACTGTGAGAAGTGAGGTTACAGGGAACCAGGCAGGGGGACTTCTCGGTAGTGGTGCCCTCCCTGCGGAACGCCCTCCCATCAGATGTCAAAGAAATAAACAACTATCTGACATTTAGAAGACATCTGAAGGCAGCCCTGTTTAGGGAAGTTTTTAATGAATGAAGTTTTAATGTATTTTTAAACTTTTGTTGGAAGCCGCCCAGAATAGCTGGGGAAACCCAGCCAGATGGGTGGGTTATGTATGTATGTATAAAGAAATTGTTTTTGTTGTTGTTGTCAGATGCTGGAAATAATGCCTGTGGTTCCTGGCCCTCTACCTTACTGCTGCCAGTGATCTTGTCCCTTGGCTCTGTGATCATCTGGATTTCCTATCATCTTGACTGTCTTTGTATGTGGATTCTGATCTCAGGTAAGTGTTCCTCAGAGACTCGTAGCCTCTGCTTGCTCGGCAAAGGGACTCAGATGGGGCTACAACAGGGATGGCCCATAGTTCAGTGGCAGAGCCTATGCTTTACACAAACAAGGTTTCTGGTTCAACTCTGGTGCTTCCACTTTTAAGCGTCTTAGGCAGGAGGGTCTAACACACCTTCTGCCTGAGACCTTGGACAGTATTGGGTGGGCAGACTGAGAGTATATGACAGTTTCATATATCTTTGTGCATACTTATATGCCTCAAATGGCACTGGCATGCATTTAAAACATGACCTGCTTTCCACAGAAGGAGCAGCTGTAGAAGGGATTGGTTGTGGCTCAGTGGCAAAGCACATACACTGAATGCAAGTGTTGGGTTCAGTCCCTAGCATTCCAGGCAGGGCTCAAAAAAATTCCTTCCTGAACCACTGATGAGATACTGCTGCTTAGAGCAGCCAGTACTGTGCTAGATGGAACAATGACCTTACTAGCTGTAGGTTGGCTTCCCCTGTAAAATAATCTGGAGAAAGTAAAGGATTTTCTGCAATCCAACTGCCATCCTACAGTGAAAAAAAAAGGAAAGGGGAAAAGGAAAGAAAAAAAATAACAACCCTTCTCTCTGGGAAGAGACAGGAAGAGGATGCAGTCCAGTTCCTTCTGATATGCCACTAAGTCAGACTTCAGCAAGCAAATGTGTACACAGTAGCAAATTCTGAGACAAAACTGCTTTGTGCTTTGACCCAGGGAAATGTTACTGGGAAATGCTGCCATCAGCAAATGTGTTTACTCACAGGAGTTTCCTTTGGGGAGGGAAGGAGAAGGCTCTGTGCAATGATCTTTATACAAAGAGTGAGGTTGTGGCCCCGAAGTGCATTTCTACAGCATTGCATGGGTCCACAAGGCTCTTTTGAACGGAGCACAGAATCAAATCGGAATTCAGGATCCCAACTTCCTTCATGTTAAAGAAGAATAAAGCAAACTGCCAGGCCTCATGGGCAGAGAAACATATAAACAATAGTTCAGCAAGAATTACCCTTCAACTTTTTTTAGTGTCATCAAAACTGTCCATTTGTGATTTAGAGCTTTGGGAAATAATTTCTATGCACGGAGGCACCAAATCTTGTTTTCTATGCATATAAGCAGGGGACTGGAATACATCTAAAGGGATATATTTGACATAGTGCTAAGTAGATAGTTCTATCAGTATGAACAAATCAGTGTGGATAGTATCTGGACTCTTGGGTGCATCAAATGAAGTTTGTCTCCTGTAGTAGCTGTATGTGTTTATATCTGGGTATTTTAATATAAATCGTACACTAATATGAGCACATGCATATGACACAGATCATGTATCTCATAAAATTCTTTAAAAAAAAGAAGACAAAAATGACTAAATATGCTGATCATCACTGAAAGTATTACAATATTTTTACTGGCTTCAAACTGAATTTGGAAACCAAGTACCATTGCTGGTTTTAGCCTAGGGCCATGTTTTCTATAAAAGTGTCTTCTCCAAAGTAGAATTGGAAGAATTGTAGCTGTGATAGAACACACATCCTGCATGCTAAATGTCCCAAAGTTCAATCCCAAGCATCCCTAGGCTGGGAAAGAGTCGTGTCTTAAACTCTGGAGAGCCCATGCTGGTCAGCATCATACTGAAGTAGCTGGATCAAATGTCAGATGCAAACCAGTTTTCAAAAATCCTAACCTTACTGTCAATTAATATAATCTCTACCAGCCATGCTCTGGGCAGTACTGCTTTCTGAAGTCAGGCAGCTAGCTCTTTGATAAAGGGTATTTTCTGTAGGGACATGCAAAAAATCCTCTCCCCAGAGCTTGCCTGGGACCAACTCCATTATCCTTTAGGTGCAAGACAACATCTGTCCTGTTCATTTGGACTTTTATTGGTATTCAAGATATTTCAATGACTTTTATCTGCTGGTTTTATATTATCTCTTTATCTGCTGATATGATGTTTTGGTTTGTGCAGTGAATTTCACTTTACTGTTTTTCATTCTTGTAAGCTGCATTAAGGCCATTTTTTGCACTAGAAGGTGGGAGAGAAATTTGTAAATAAATACAACGTACACTTCGCTTGCCATACCTGTTCCCAGGTTTTTCGCAGTACTCTGTGATTTCTGCATTTCACTTGACTTGAAAGTGAGATCTTCCTGCATGATTTTCAGCTCTTGGTTTGTTACAGAAGATATCTGCTTCATGCGATTTACATTCTGCGTGATTAAAGAAGAGTAGTGGAAGATGAGACACCCCAAATGCACTGCTACAACTGGTGGCTTAACAATGAGAATGGTTGGTGTTTTTCCATACTACTGAAGTCAGCTACAGCAAATCCCCTTAGGAAAAACATTTTGGCTGTTTGGAGTTCATTTATAAAAAGGAGAATGTTGTAGTTTTACAGACCATTGTATTGTCTCACCTATGATTGGGGAAACAGGGCCAAGGGTGAATAAAAGGTGAGAGGCCGCTGCAATTTGGGGAAGTTCAAGTGAGGATAGTCTTTGCTCCCAGTAAATGTTTTCTTTCCACATGCTATGGAATACCTTGCTTTCCAAAGCCAGGGCAACTCAACTCCAAATTGTGAATGTGACAATCAGATGCTGGTTTTATAAGCAGGAGCCAGCAGTGTAAATTAAGTTGTTTTTACTGTAGCATGCAGTATTTAAAAAGTGAAAATGCTTGTTCCTCCATGAAGCAGCCTTGAGTGACAAAAGCTGAACCCATGAAAGTTGCACATAAAAGCCATTATAACGACATTTTCTTGAAAAAAAATAGGCAACAGAAAAATAACATATCCAAATGAGAACCAAGCTTAGTTAATGTAGCCAAAGGTGTAATAATATTGAAATAATAGTTTTATCGACTTAAATTGCCTGATTTGGGTGTGGGGGGGATTTGATACACTAGGCAAAATAAGAACATATGAGGTTATATAAACAGGGAATGATTCTAGGTGCAGTTTGTACTGTACTTTAAGCTAGAAAGAGCATAAGTAACTACGTCTGCCTAGTTTTAGTGCCATATGTGATGGAAGTAAACTATGAAATGTTTTGCTTCTTTTCGTGGCCATAAAAGGTTTATTAGTGCAATTAAAGACTGAGGTGTCGGCAGAAGAAACAAGGGTGGTTCTGTTTGTGAAGGAGGGTGGAGTTTGCAGGAAGAAAAAGATGCAATAATGGCTCTCCCTAAATTGTGATTAAAAACAAAGAACAAAACAGGAGCCAGCCTTGGGAACCAAACCCCTCTTCATTCTGAAGCAGACCCCCCCCCCATGCTATACCAAGTTAAGTGACGTGCTGGTATCAATGTTAACCAAAGTTATGGTTAAGCAGGATTCTCTTAACTAGGATCCGAAACAATGATTTCTAATGGGTTTCAGAGTCTGAAATAAGACAGAAGGGAAAGATTGAAATGAGGTTAGGGAGCATACATTTCCAAAGCTAACTATTCATTTGTTAACAGCAGTTAACAGGAAGTCTGTGTTATCTTTGCACTGGCCCCAAGAATAAGAGGGGTCAGGAAGGTAGTATGCTACAGTCTCTCTCGCTCTCTGTCCCATCTCACATGTTAATACCATACTTGTAAACTTTTTATATGTCAAGCAACCCCTGTAAGCTTCAACTTGATATGCTTTCTGGAGAATAAAAGCAACTAATTAAATTATCACCAAACAATTTGATTATTTGGAAAGTACTAATAATTGTGATTGGTATCTCTTCATCTTTATTCTAAAGTAAGGAATAAATCTGTATTCTTATGAAAAAAGGATTAAAAATGTTATCCTAGCCACATTTATGTAGCAGAAAAATCCTAGTGAATTCTACACAAATAAAATGAAAAACATCATCAGACTCCACACACCAACCCAAAATTTTTTACTTGTTGATCCTCTTTTCCTTTGAAAATAGGATTACCTGTGAGGAAGATTATGCTTTTCCTTTGGTATCATTGCAAAGATGGTAAATAGTAAGTGATTTAATGCTCTTGGATTGACATGATGTACTTTTTGGGTAAGTGTTCCCAGTGAAATGCCTAAAATAAGTTGGTTATTTGTTATTTTCTTTGGTTCTAGTTTGCTTTCATTTGGATTTGTTTACATAAAAATCAATAAAAGTAAAATGAAAATCACAGCAGAGTCAACGGAACTTACTTCCAAGCTTATGATTGGAGCCAAAGCCACTCACCCTGCTTGAATGCTCTAAAATTGCCACAATACTGGCCTCTATCTGTGTTTTCCGTTCTAGTTCCTGGTTCTTTGCCTCTTCAAAAGATTCAAGAAAGTCTAAAGATTGAAAAACAAGATAAGGGAGGCTGCTGCTTATAAAAGGAAAAGCAGAAAAGTCCTGAAATGTGACTTATAGCTATAAGGATTCTGAATTTAAAAACAATTAATATATATACATAAACATCTTAAAGCAATTTAAATGGAACTTTACCAAGAAATTTTATCTGTAAGGAATATCTAGAATGTGAGCTGGTTTTTGCAGCCTTTTATTCACCTTTTAATATCAACGTGGTGATCAACCAGTGACAGGACAGTCAAAGCTCACATGAAGAGCCACATAAAAAGCTGCCCTCTGATTCTCTTCTATGCATCAGAAAATGTTTTACACTTGCAAAGAAGTACCCTTGTGGGACATCAATGCTGCCAGCCTGGACCTCCTCCAACCTTGTCACTGCCCTGGCTCCAGTGAGCTGAAACAGTGCTGATGCTGGGAGGACAATGCTGTGCCCTGGGGGGAACTGCAGTGGTCCCAATGCCACAAGGTCAGTGCTGCTGCTCTGCCCGTCCCCCTCTTGTGCCACGGCTGAAGCACTCCATTAGAGCCCTGCAGAACTCTGACTATGCCATTAACTGTGCCATTGAGAGCGTGCTCACTTATGGCTTATGTGTGTGGTACGGAAGCTGTACTACCCAGGACAGGATGGGGTTGTGCAGAGTTGTGAAGGCAGCAGAGAGCATTGTTGGCTGCTCACTCTCCACCTTAGAGCAGATTTATGCCACAAGGTGCCATAGGAAGGCACTGGACATAGTAAAAGATCCATTGCATCCTGGTCACTGTCTCTTCGAGCTCCTGCCGTCGGGACGGAGATACAGGACGATGAAGACAAGAACGAGCCGTCTCAAGAACAGCTTCTTCTCCAGAGCGATCTCGGCCCTGAATGGGAAACCTGGACTTTGAAAGTCATCTAATCTTCCTTGCTGTATTATATTGTATTGTTTTAATTAGTGTTTTTATAGTTGTTCTGATTTTGTGTGGAGTGCCCTACCTGGGTAGATGGAGCTGCCAAGTAATTTTCGTTGTCCCCGAGAGGGGGCAATGACAATAAAGATTATTATCTTATCTTATCTTATGATGCATAGTTTACTTCTGGTGCATACACCGTATTTTTTACTCTTTAAGACACACTTTTCCCCTCCTAAAAAGTAAGGGGAAATGTGTGTGCATCTTATGGCGCAAATGCAGGCGGGAGGCTCTGCTCAGCGCTCCCTTTAAGAGCCGCATGGAGTGTGTGTGCGGCTCTTGGGGGCATTTCCCGCACGCTCTTTAAAGGGAGCACGGCTCTTAGAGGAGCCTTCTGCCTTAGCCATGTGCAGCCACTTCCGGGTAGGGGGAGCCTTCATCCCCCTGCCCTTAAGAAGCTTCGTGGGGCTATCCCATAAGCCAGGACAGCAAGAGGCCATCCCAGAAGCCAGATCCCTCTTGCTGTTCTGGCTTCTGGGATTCAGAATATTTTTTTTCTTGTTTTCCTCCTCCAAAAACTAGGTGTGTCTTATGGTCTGGTGCGTCTTATAGAGTGAAAAATGCGGTATGCCACCCTTGCAGCAGCAAAACTTTCCAATGTGGAGAAGGTGGCTGTATGGGTGCAGTGGACATTTGTCCAAAGAGGGGAGCTCTGACTCAGGAGTTGGCAAGGTTTACCTCACCTGGGTTGGTTCACTCCAGTGAAGATCCCTCTGTGGGTCAGATCGCGCTCATGCCTGCAATTTCTGGCGTTTGCGCAGACGCAATTTCCTGCGTTGCGGACGCAAGTCCCCGCACCGAGCCAGTTTAGCGCAGCGAGCGGGAACTCGGTTCGGGGGCAGCTCGTGGGCCGGTTAAATGACCCCCGTCGGCCACTTGTGGCCCATGGGCCTTAGGTTGCCGGCCCCTGCTCTGACTCATACATGCCAGCTCCAAATCTTACATCAGAGTTACTGTATGCTGAAGGCAGCTTTTAAGTCAACTGAGCACTGTAAAGGTGTGCAAAGCGCCTTCCTTATCTAGTTCTCCTCTGAGGATAGTCTCCTGACAAAAGCAAAATCAACAGATGCATCCTTATACAAAAGCAGCTTAAGAAGGCCATATGAAACTTAAAAAACTGCTGTTATTTGATCTTCACAATCTTTTTCATGTGTCTGTACAGCATTTTCCGACACACCCAGACCTATTTTATTTTCAATTTTCCACAATTAATTGTGATCTTATAAACACTGAATGCAGCCTACAAACCAAGAGGAATGTCTTGACTGATAATCTGAATGCCTGAAATAGCAATCAATTATTGCTCTGTACCAGGCATGGCCAAACTCGGCCCTCCAGATGTTTCAGGACTGCAACTCCCATCATCCCTGACCACTGGTCCTGTTAGCTAGGGATGATGGGAGTTGTAGTCCCAAAACAGCTGGAGGCAAGTTTGGCCATGCCTGCTCTATACACTGCTGCAAAGCCAATGGCTATGTGGGGAAATGTCATGGGCTAAGGTTGCTAAATTAAGAACAGCGATCATGCCAGGTGACCAAAAGCTATTAATGCAAATGAAATGTGCATTAAGAGATGCCTTCATTTTGACAATGCAAGTCAACATACATTTGAATCTACTTACTGTCCATGCTTTCTTCTCTTTTCTTCAACTCCTTGTATTTCAGATTCTTCTCACCTACAAAAATGCCATTTTAAAATTAAACAGTTATTAAGACTGCGATCTTCTCATTTACTTGGAGATAAACCCTACTGAACTCGGAGGAACTCACAGCACAAACTGTCTCTGTTTCATTTTCCATTTCTCCCTTTTACTACAACCTCTTATATCACAACCCAAGAGGCTTTAGGGAGGCACAGGGGCTGCAGTGAGTAGCCCATATGGGAAATACCCTTTGTGCAAGCATTTTTCAATTAGCACTGCATGCGATCCGTTCCTATACCTTTTGTTCTATGCCCTGTTTCAATGAGTCTTGTTCATTTAAGAGCTGACCAAAATCCATGTATGGAAATCTGATTTAAAGCAAATATTCAGTGCTTGAGATAGAGGGGGTACTTTGTATACTTTGTTTGTATTTTAATAGGGTTAATTCAGTCTTTAAAATATATAAAAAATATTTCAGTGGATGTCTTAAAAGCAAAAAATTAAGCAAAAAATTTGAAAGGATAAGCTAAATATAGATACATTTAGAGTCAGGAATTCCAACATCTTCTTTCCTCCCCAATAGTATTGTATCGACATCCCTCCAGCTTTCCTTCATATCTAACATATACAAATTATAAACATATGCAACTGGCCCCAAGGGACCATGATTTTCCTTGAACTTCCTTGCAGCTGTGAGCCTGTTCCTGGCTGACTCTCCCTTTCATGATACAGGAAAACTTACCAGAAGTGCCCTGAAAAAGTCTAGCCCACTTTTCAGAGGACCATGAATATATATTCCTGGACTCCTTTTAAAAAATCTAGAGAATATTTCTACTTCTTTGTTTTATTACTCTTGACACAAGAAACAAAAGAGACTCGTGTAAAAGCAGAGAGTGCTGTTTTTGCTAAGCTACCACCAAAGCAATCTATTTCTTACCGTCTATAGTCATCCAAATGATACAAGAAAATAATGCAAAAGCAATATGCAAAGAAAAAAGGATAAAAGCAGAATGAAAAAATTGTTACTATTATTTGAAAACGGAGAGACCAAATTAAGCAGTGATGGGAGTACCAAGATTGCAATCAAGAAAGAACAATACTATTTAAGTTCCTTAACAGAGTAGTGATTAGTAGGAACTAGGAATAAGAACCTTTGGATATATTCAGGCTAAATTAACAATCGTCTACATCTCAAATATTTTTTCTCATGATCTTATATGTGATACTAGGGCTCAATAATATATACGTACTCAGAGAAGCATATACAGTGGTACCTCGCAAGACGAAATTAATTCGTTCCGCGAGTTGCTTCGTCTTGCGATTTTTTCGTCTTGCGGAGCGCGGATTCCCTGGGTATTAACGGCTTTAAGAAAAAGGAAGCAAACCCACAAGACGTTTTCGTCTTGCGAAGCAAGCCCATAGGGAAATTCGTCTTGCGAAGCAACTCAAAAAACGAAAAACCCTTTCGTCTTGCACGTTTTTCGTCTAGCGAGGCATTCGTCTTGCGAGGTACCACTGTATACACATTCTACAAATGGTCCTGTATTATGTCTTCATATTTTGCTGGAAGCTGCCCAGAGTAGATGGGGAAACCCAGCCAGATGGGTGGGGTATCATTATCATCATCATCATCCATAAACCTTGCATTCTGTAGTGAAAATACTAATCCCGTCTATGCCAACAGGATACTGCTGTTCTTGCTGGTCTGGACCGTTGCTTATATATGGGGTGGTAGCAGGCCAGAGTGAAGACTGCAACAGTCTGGTCTGCTCCCGCATGCCCTGCCCCACAGGCTCAGCTGGATTGGCCAAAGTCAAATGACAGTGATGAGGTGGGAGCTGGCCCGGAGATTTTCTAACAGCCAGCAACCTGGTGACTGCTGCTCTGGTGGTTGCGGAGCCGATGGCAACAGGCCACAACTGCCACCCACCCCAGTCTGGGTAAGCAGCCATTCTTGGAAAGAATACTATGCAAAATAAGGAAGTATGTGCATACAGTGGTACCTTGGGTTACATACGCTTCAGGTTACAGACTCTGCTAACCCAGAAATAGTGCTTCAGGTTAAGAACTTTGCTTCAGGATGGGAACAGAAATCGTGCTCCGGTGGCGCAGCAGCAGCAGGAGGCCCCATTAGCTAAAGTGGTGCTTCAGGTTAAGAACAGTTTCAGGTTAAGTATGGACCTCCGGAACGAATTAAGTACTTAACCCGAGGTACCACTGTACTTGTTCCATTTGCAAAACTGATTTGTATCACAGAACTTGGACTGGACTTAGTAAAGGAACTGGCCTATTCTGGTACAGAGTACACATAACCCTGACTAGGAAAAACTTCATCATGTTATCTTTGCTCACTATTCTCACGCCCTGAGGTCCTTCAAAACAAGAAGAAACCTTCCTGCCAACAGCAGATTTTTGTGCGCACGGATCTTCAGTACCCTCAATCCAGAGATCATAAATGAATGGGGAAAATCACAAATTCACTTCTGAATCAGATCTACTACATGGAAGAAAAACTAAACAAGATGGCATCTACATTTTGGAACTCCTTGTCTATTGATATCAGACAGACACCTTCATCATACCATTTTTGACACCTGCTAAAAACATTTTTGTTCAGACAAGCTTACCCAGATACCTGATGTGCTTTTAGTTTATTGCTGGTTTAAATTTTCTGAATGTTTTAACTGCTTTGACTAATATTTTTATTGTTTTGTTCATTTTGATTTCATGGCTTTTTTAAACTATCAAACAGTATATAATTTTTTATGAAATAAAGTTTATTTAGAGTAGACCTATTGAAAATAATAGACCTAACTTATTCATGTCCATTCATTTCAATCGGCCTGTTCTGAGTAAAACTTAGTTGAATACCCTCCTTAATAATGTTTTTTAAATCCAGGTTAATAGGTCCTGTCTATTTTACCTTGCTGCTCCTCTAAATCCATGTCAAGCTGCCGTATTCCTTCGTTAAGTTGGTTGATTTTTTCTTTTATGTCTGTCAGCCTAAAACCATGCAAAAACTAAATGATGAAAACTGAAAAAGTACAGCATTTAGCAGGCATTTTCTGGAAGGGAAATAGCAAGGTGAGTGAAGTTAACAAATGTAAAACGCCAACATCTTTTAGTTTCTTTCCCTAACATCTCTTAGGTTCTTAGCATTCCAGCACTGATGTATTTAACTTTAAACAGAAACTTGATTATCCCAAAGGAGCGATCTCGCCTTGTTTAACTTAACAAATGGGTCCACCTGCTGGTTAATCAGCATTATAATAATGACTTGGATTGCAAACCTATACTAATTCACCTACTGGGAGTAAGTCCCACTGAAATCAATGGGGCAGACATATATAGGATTACACTGTTTGCTATAATAGAAGAATGCACAATTGTTTCAGTTGTACTGCTCATTAAAGCCAGGCATCCCCAAACTCGGCCCTCCAGATGTTTTGGGACTACAACTCCCATCATCCCTAGCTAACAGGACCAGTGGTCAGGGATGATGGGAAGTGTAGTCCCAAAACATCTGGAGGGCCAAGTTTGGGATGCCTGATTACAGCCATCTTTAGCCATTATGAACAAGGGACAGAAAACACATGAAAGGGATGACTATATGAGGTCTACTTCTCTTCTATGCCTGCAGAGGTTTTCTGCATGTTTAAGAACCCTGGAAATCTTCCACCTTGCCTAAGCTCCTTTCTGCCAAAATTCCCTTGGAATGAGTAAATTGCCACGAGATGAACATGTAGATATGGGGGGAAACGTGGTTGAGTAAATACAGTCTTTGGCTTTACATACTACTTGCTTTTAGCACTTTAGTAACAGTTCAAGTCATCCCAAATAGATCATATCTCAGTTCAAAATACGTTGTAACTAGAAGTGTTTTGCGAGGCATTCAAAAAACACAAGGTCTGTTTCTTTATATAGCCTATAAGCAGCTGCACTATACAAGCTGGTTATATGAGTTGAGCAGCTTTGCAGAAATAGATAAGAGAATTGCATTTATATTCAGAACCAGGGTCTAAAAGAACAATATGGAACAGCACTAACTGTCTCTCCATGCTTGCTATTTCTTGGTTGTCTTCCTTCACCTTTAAAAAAAGAAAAAAGAAACATATAATCATTAAATAACAATGGAAAACCCAAGATGGTTGGTCTCTGCAAAAAAATACCTTTTCTTTCTGTTTATTCGGATGTAATGTTTAATTTATTATTTTCTCTGGAATTTAAAAAAATGCAATAAAGATTTTTTTAAAAAATTACTCAGTAAGGCTAAAAATGGAGATCACTTAATAATAATAAATGACATCTGTCAGTTCTGTTTCTAGCATCATTATCAATAGTTGGTGGTTTGGACAGAGGTGCTTACTTGACCTCCCAGTTTTCACTTTTCAACTGCCCTTTGTTTGCGAAATCTCTTCATTTCTGTCTGTTTTAGCACTCTACATACCTGTTTTAGCAATCTCTCTCTCTCCTCCTGTGGAGAGCCCATACTTTTGTCCTCTGCCATCATTTGATTCCGATGTTCCTCAAGGCCATGAAGCTTTTCATACAGTTGCAGAGCCTCCTGTTTAACCTGGGAGTGTGCTATTTCCTGAAGAGATAAACATACTAAAGTGATGAAATATTTTGTGAATAAAGTCATGTAAGTGATCTGTTAAGAATTTGTGTACATCAACCAAAAGTGCTCATGTGTTGAAACTGCCAGGTAACAATTTATTTATGATTTGTTTATAAAGAAATATATATCCCTGAATACTGTCTGCCAACCCCCACCCCTATAAATACAAACAATAGTATTCAATAAAATGCCCTTTAAAACTTGATAAAAACAAAACTATACATCCTGGATAAAACTGAGTAGATAACTAAAAATCAAGAGCCTACAATCACTGAGTAACAAAGCCCATGGCTTCTATTACAAACATTAATTGATATTCAGTGTCCAGATAAATCAATAGGCTATCATGGGATTTTGGCCATATTTTCTCAATGGTACAGCAAAAACAAAAAACCAACAACTTATGCCAGCTTTTGTTTCTCATTAACAAAATTTTAAACACCCTCAAATTTCAACCATTTTGTAATTGAATAGAAGAATTTAATGTCATACATACAGCATCTAGAGACTGTTCTTTTATATTCACAGCATCCAGTTCTTGCTGTAAGGCACATAATTCCTACAAGAGTAAAATAAGTTAGAATGCAGGTCCTGCTACTCGAATGTTCATTACCTGAAATCTGTTACCTGAACACAATTAGTTATACCCAACCTTTGCTAAATGAAAGACTGGTTCAGATCTCCAAACAGCTGGAGTTTGTCCAGCTCCTTGTGTTTATCTTGGCGGTGACAGCATTTGGGGCAGAAACCATGGAGTGAGGGACAGAGATAGGGCACATCAAGGAGCAGAAAAGATCAGACAAATGAGGGAGCAGGAAGGATCAGACAATTCAGTTTTTCTTTTGTTTGGCTGATTAACTGCAGTAGTTTCAGGCAGAAACCAAGGAGGGAGAGTTGTTTAGTCGATGAGTCGTGTCCGACCAGAACACTCCAGGCACTCCTGTCTTCCACTGCCAGTTTGGTCAAACTGTGGGAGGCAGTGGAAGAGGGAGGGAGAGAGAAAGGACAAATCATGGAACAGAATTGTTCATATAGGAAATACTGGAAATCACCAGCTCATTAAGCGAAAGCTCACCTAATGAACAATTTCCTAGGAACGCACTGTGTTTGGAAAGCAGGACCAGTGTGTTTGGTTAATGAAAGCTACCAGAAGCTACATGCATAGAAAATGGACCCCTCCAAAAAATATGGGGAGTTGACAGCTTAGTCAAGATCATGCAATCCTACATAAAAGGATTTCAGCTTTTGGATTTCCGCTGTTGGATTTCAGCTATAGAAGGAGTTCTTTTTCATTTATCAACGCTTTATCGATTGTGCTGGGGCTCATCAAGATGTAGTTCAGACATGAAAGCGTCACCTGCAAGAGCTTTTCATTTGCCACTTTCATCTCCATGTATTTAGCTTGATCCTCTTCAGACATATTTTTGACTATGTTTTCCGCCGCCTGCTTTTCTTGCTGGATGTCATCTTCCACAGCTTGAATGAGATTTTCTTTGCTGCATCACAAAAGCAAATATTTTGTAAATAACCTCAATCCCCAAATCTTTATAAAGAGTGCAAGCCAGAAGCACATGAACCAGTGAATGTGTCAAAGGGGATCCAGGTTTATGCTCACCGTCTCTGCTTCCAACCCTTTTCTGCATTAAGCTTCTGAACAGAGCCCACTTTGTAGGGGCACACTTTGTAGGGGCATAAGCCTTCTCCATTTAATTTGCACTCTGCCTTTTGCAAGATACTAGATCTCAGAAAGAGAGAGAACTGAAGAGGGCAGGAGTGGGGATTGTGGGTGTGAGTCTGACCCCTCCCTCTGTCGTGTGCCAGTGCTTATGTAAATAGGGCTAGCTTGAGCACATGAACTCCTACCTTGAAGGAACAAAATATATAAAAAAAATCTTTCCAGTAGCACTTTAGAGACCAACTAAGTTTGTTATTGGTATGAGCTTCCGTGTGCATGCACATTTCTTCAGATACACTATCTTGAAGGAAGTTATACATGTTGGGCTTGCGGAAAACATTTGTACTGTGCCTTCTCTAAGGGTTGGGAAGCTGCAGGAAGCTTTAAGGCTGAAATTTACTATTGAAGATTATGAGGGAAAACAGCTTGGCAGGGGAAGGGTGAGAGTGCCCTGACCCTCATGCAGTCGCTTGGCTACTCTCTACAGCTGTTACTGAAACCTTCTTCCTAACCTTTGAGCTAAGTGAAGCATGTACATTCTTCCTGGGGAAAATCCCAGTCTGTATACCTGTGCTGGTAAGGCCTATGGCACTGTACAGAACTGCAAGCTCTGAGGATCCAAGTTTGGGTGGCATTAAAAGCATTAAAAGATGAGAGAGAGAGAAAATCTGGCAAGTTGCAGCAGCGATGTGAGCAACAGGATCAGTTTGGTAAAAACTGCTCTTCGTATTTTTTCCATCACACTACTTCTTTCCATATTAAGTTATCAGCCGTATTTCCCCTGTGTTCCTTCTCGGCTATTAGCACTCTCTCTCTAACACATTTAGGATACTGTCTTACCTGAGATTGGGCCCCATGGAAGTTAATGGGCCTTACTTCTGAGCAGACATTAAAGAATTGCTCTATTAAGTATCATATTACAGTAGTACCTTGGCTGATGAATGCCTTGCTACTCAAACATTTTGGCTCCCGAACGCCGCAAACCCGGAAGTGAGTGTTCCAGTTTGCGAATGTTCTTTGGAAGCTGAATGTCTGACGCAGCTTCTGATTGGCTTCCGGAGCTTCCTGCAGCCAATCGGAAGCCGCGCCTTGGTTTCCGAATGTTTTGGAAGTCGAACGGACTTCTGGAACAGGTTCCGTACTGTATTCATTCATTCATTCATTCATTCATTCATTCATTTATTAAATCTAGCCAAAGCCATTGCTAAAAGGTAAAACTACAACATAGGAAGATTAGGGCATAATATCACAATGATCACACCCACTCTATCACACAGGCAAATCACTATCGTAATATGAATAGTTATACTTTCTCATGTGAACCTGAGCTGAACCGGCAGATGGGTGTCAAACAGGTTACTGAATCTTTGTTAGCATAAACTGGAATCAGAGCAACTATAGTCACAGCTGAATCAGAACTGATCCACAATGTTTAATGCCTTCTCCTCTCACTGGTTTTGACTGAATGATACATGTGACATATAAACGTTAAAGGTGATTTTTAATTCTTTGAATGTAACTTATACCTAACCTCCACCCTGATCAGCGTGTTAACAACTGCAAAGGCTTTTAGCTGTCGCTTTTAATATGTACTTTGTAGATTTATGTCTGATGTTTGGTAACTGTACCCCACTAAAAAATAAACTTCTACCCATGGCTCTCTGTTTCCAATACAACCATGTTTTATTGGAAACTCTAACCGTGGGTAAACTTGCTCTTTCGCCCTCACTTCATGTCATAAACATGATACCTGATCATATTCTAAAACTTCCTTATTGGCTGCAAGTCTATTAAGTCACATATGAACCCAAGTCAATCTTTTGCTAAAGGCATCCTGAAGTTCCTTATTTTAAACGACCTGCTTGCTAATAGGGTACAAAGGTTGAAGCCAAGCGAAGTTAACATTGTACTCTCCTTTTTTTTTTATCCACAAGGATACACGCAAACATGTATATGATGTTCCAGAGAAAAAATAAGAAGGTAAGAGATTGGGTAAATTGCTAGTATTATCAAACGTATAGATGTTTGTTTTATTAACAAATGTATAATAAAATAAACTGTTTCGCAATCCAACTATTAAGATTATAGTTTAAATATTATATTGTTCAAAGCTGTATGAATTCACTCGATGGCTTTGCAAGAGGACATCTTTGGAAGCTTGGAAAATATTTTTCAAATGTTTCCCCTCAGTTTAAACAGGGAAGCTACCCGTTTTATTCTTCTTAAATAACGGAGGGCCTTTAATGGAACACTTCAGAAATAAATGTTAATCCCTGAAGAATTTTACTTGATTTTAATACATATATATACATGGACTAAAAGGAAGTTTTCACAAGAGACACTACAACTTTTGTGTGGGTTTTGAGAGGTTATTGATATTACTTGTTTGGGTGCTCCGATGTTTCTAGATACAGTGGTACCTCAGGTTAAGTACTTAATTCGTTCTGGAGGTCTGTACTTAACCTGAAACTGTTCTTAACCTGAAGCACCACTTTAGCTAATGGGGCCTCCTGCTGCCGCCGTGCCACCGGAGCATGATTTCTCTTCTCATCCTGAAACAAAGTTCTTAACCTGAAGCACTATTTCTGGGTTAGTGGAGTCTGTAACCTGAAGCATATGTAACCTGAAGCGTATGTAACCTGAGGTACCATTGTATTGCTGGCTGTGCTTTTCTCTATCTTTTGAGATTTGCAAACTTTTCCCTATAGGGAAGGGTCAAGCAGTTCTCACCAGTGCAATAGATATGGCTCATGTCTTGTGTAGCCTTGATCAGTAGCGCCATTTCAGAGCTCTGGAGGGAGGATGGGCAGGAAGAAAGTATCTGAAGTACTGTATAGCTGTTGCAGTTTCTTTCTTTAATATTTGGTAACAGCTATAGTGATAGTATTAAGACATCTGATGAAAGAACACCAGTACTTGGATAATTTTTATTGTATTTCTACAGGACACCTCAACAGATCACAGCTATGTCATTTTTTAAAGTATCAGAACACTAGGTGAACTAGACAAAGACAACAGAGACTTTAAAAAAGACTGGGAATTGTTCATGATGTATTTACAGAAATGTATTTACAGAAATATTGTAAAGAAATGGACTCACTAGCAGGGTTTGAGTAAAACACTTACAATTAGGAAAACAAGAGTAAAGGTTAAGAAACAACAATATGGAAATTAATTAAATGTAAGAAGTAACTGGAAGAAAATTTGGTATAAAAATGATAAGAATGTAAGAGCATTCAGCTGAAAGATGAAAAATAAGAGAAAACTTAAGCAGAAGTAGCAAATTTTCAAAGAACCAGAAGGAGAAGTTGAGGGAAGTCACGGGGTGGGGGGAGTTTTGTTTTATTCTATTTTCTTTTATATGATAAATGTGTTGAATATTAAATTGTAAATTTTAATAAAAAAATATTTTAAAAAAAGAACACTAGGTGAAATAATTTCTTGAACATTGACAGCTGACAAAGGCCTGATTTCATAGCACAAACGATATATAGTTTACATTTCCATATTTTACTCAGTTCTACAAATCCTGTTGATTCACTTGGCTTTGCAATCACAACTATGATGCTCTTTGTGAACTTCTTTTTCATCATTAAATTGAGCTTCAATACTATTCAAGCGATAACGTGTACCTACAGGTTGAGAATATGAGGCTTGCTTGGCTCCCGACACTGGTTGCAGCTCTCTTTTTATATCCAGTTGCTGCTTCTCAAATGGTAAGCTTCATAACCAAATCAAGCTACTTGGCTACTTTTCCTATAAAGCTGTTAACAGCTCGATCCTTTACATGTGTTCTATGAAGAAAGCCATATTGTGTTCAATGTGGTTGATCCTAAGGCTATTTTAACTCCTCTTTTGGGGTGGGGCGGCAAAAATTATCACATTCATATATATGATAGGACCTCCGCTGCCTTGCGGGATATCTTCAGAAGGAAAGGCTTGTGGGTAAACCCTACACAAATCCGGAGTGCAGTCCCTAAGACGGTTGGATGGTACTTCTTTCCAGCAACTCCTGCCACCAAGCTGGTGTCAAACATATTGCTTTGATTTCCTTTAGACCACACCAGCAAGGTCTGGTCGTCTGAGCAGTCCAGGAATACCATACACACTGCCAGGCTTGCGCCCTGGGGAGGTCGCTTGGGTGCAGCTAACGTGGTGATTTGACTTCACCCCTGGAGGTGAACTCCATTGTCTTTTGAGACAGATGGATGCCAATAATATATATGATAGAGTACGGTATGTGAAGGATCCAAAACCCACAGAATACAGTGCCTAACCAATCATATTATGATTCTCATCACCTGCAAAATACGGTAGTTATTTCATGGTACTCCCTTCTTAGCACCAGGAAGAAATATTCCATGAGTTTTCTCCTGGTCATTGTAGGCTGGTATGGGATGTGCCTTGCATTAAGCGAGGTGGGGAAAGAGATGGTCTTTTTTTTAATAAAAGTTCCCTTTAGCCCTACAACTCTCTGCCAAAGCATTTATATTCAGTCCTGAATGATTCAGGTATTTCAGATTTCTATGCTCAATATTCTACTGTAGAAAAGAGTTTAACTCCCAACATTTTTTATTTGAGCTCCAAGATTTCAACAAAAAAGGAGCAGGCCTGTTTTCCTAAAGCCTGAACTACTTTTTCTGGTCATTTTCTTTCACATACTGATCATATAGCTGACTCTAATATGAAAGACCACAAATCTGAACAGCTGTAGCTTTATTTATGGTTATATGGTTGTTTTGTGCTGCTGCTTTTGTTTCTATATTGTTATAGGATTTTCTTTCTGAAGATTAGCCAGGCAGAATTTTCCTTTACAATAAACATTAACATCAATATATTTTAGAAAAGTTTTAATATGAGAGCTTGATGAACATATTATTTGTTTTATCCTGGTAATCATCCCCAATCTGTATTTGTAACATTTTCTCTCTCTTTGTTTAACAGGTTACGTGCGAGGAAACAGCAAAAAACTATACTTCTGTCCCTCCTGGCCTAGACAAAAATGTTTCTATACTAGTTCTCAGTCACAACAGCATCACTTTAAATGAAAGTGATACCACAAATCTTCAAAAGTACATGAATATTACAGAATTATACCTAAGCAACAATTCCATTTCTATTCTCCGTAATTTTACTTTTGACAAACTTTCAAAATTAGCAGTTCTAGATGTCAGCAATAATTCTATCAGTACAGTTGAACAAGCAGCATTTGCTGGTTTAAATAAACTAAAGATTTTGCACCTACAGAATAACAAAATTGTGCAATTAGATTCCAGTGTGTTTTTATTGCTAAAGAGCTTGGTGGTCTTAAACCTAAAAAATAACCTTATGAGATATTTTGATGCAAAAATATCCCTTAATTTAACCAATATCACATTAATTGGAAATCCATGGAATTGTTCATGTGACCTCGTTAGTTTACAGAGTTGGCTGAAGACCACTAAAGTAACCATGGGTAAGTATCAAAAAATGTATTGTTTTAATCTATACGATTTCCATTTCAGGAGGACTAAGTGTACTCCGTTGATGTATGAATTTAGCTATCCTCACATCTTTTATTTTTGAGATAAGGATTCCTTTAGACTGAGAGCCAAAAATGCTAAAAGGAGTTGTCAATAAAAAGCACACCGAAAAGATAAAATATGAACTAAATGCCAAGCGCATACATTAAGTTGGTATTTGAAAAGGTCATGTCTGAAAATTTCCTATTCATCCAACAGATTTTGTATAGGAAAAGAGGCGTTTGCCCTATGAACTAGAAATGTACTAAGTAATGTGGTTTCAGAAAAAAAAAAACAGTGCAATCCTATACGCACCTACTAAGAATTAATCCCACTGAGTTCAACGCAACTTACTCCCAGCCTTAAGACTCCTATTAAACAGATGAACAGCACAGTCAAACCCGCCTGAGATTATTACAGTATAGGTAATACTGAATATATTCATATATTTGAAGGCCAGGAATATTTTCATGGAATGAATAATTGTTGGAAATAATATATTTGCCTCTGGCAACCCTATCACACTTGATCGGGGGTGAGGAGACTTTTTCAGCAGGGGGCCGGTCCACTGTCCTTCAGACCTTGTGGGGGGGCCGGACTATATTTTGAAAAATAATAATAAATGAATTCCTATGCCCCACAAATAACCCAGAGATGTGTTTTAAATAAAAGGACACATTCTACTCATGTAAAAACATGCTGATTCTTGGACTGTCTGCGGACTGAATTTAGAAGGTGATTGGGCTGGATCTGGCCCCCGGGCTTAGTTTGCCTACCCCTGCACTAGATGGTCGCATGGATTATTTTTAAAGTCCTAAACTATACTGTCTGAAGTTGTTTTTAAGGTCAGCACAGACCAAATTTTTTTAATCTTTTTGAAATGTTTATAATTACAGAAAATGAGAACGGTACTGTGTGTATGTCTCCAAGCAGCCTGAACAAACAATCTATCAAGACAGCAATTATAGCCGACTGTGAGAAAAGAGAGATGACGACTGAAGCAACCACCTTATCTTTCACTTCTCTTAATCCTAATAATGATAGTCAATCTCTGCATAATGGAACAAATAGAAAAGCACTAATATCAGGTATATTTCAGTTTGATTTACCAGCAGCGCCCATATGCCTATAGAAGCCATGCATTTCAGAAACAATACTAAAGATCATTTAGTGAACAGATACAGAATTTAAAGCAAATGTGTGCTAAAAGTAGGGCTCCCTCTGTTCATGGATAGCTTTTGATCCAGCAGAGGGATCCTGCTAGTGGAAGGAAGAACATTATTTTTGCCCAATCCCCACCCGTTCTGTAGTCTTCCCACAATCCCCCTACCCTCTCCAGCAGATTTTCACAGGGTGTAAAGGTCTGCAAGGTGAACGGGCAATTGGTAAAGCTTGCTCCCCTCCTCTTCGGCCATTATATCAAACCTATAACTGTGCATTCTTTTCCTTAAACACTGTTAAGAGCAGCTCCACCATTTCCTTTACATTTCTCAGGAAGAAGAACTCGCACAGCCTTGTGTATTTTAAGCAAAATTCAACAAGGAGTCAGTCCTTGGCTTGGTTTACAGACTCCAGTCTCTATGCTATCCTCATATAAATTGGAATATTTAGCATATATATTGATAAAGATATTAGATGTATTACCAAAATTGCTTTTGAATTGTCTTTTAAAACAAGTAATATGCTGAAAGTTATGATGGCTATATATAATTGCAATATAGCTTTTTCTAGTTTTTTATGCATATTGGTAAACGTCGGATTAACCCAAACAGCCATGCGTCATTGGGAGCACAAAGTTCAAATTCTTTTGTTAAACTTGTTTCTAGTGCAGCTAGATCTCAGCTGATCTAATTCAAGATACTCGCCCAGGGCCTCATTAACTTTGATGAATTCTTCCACTGATTTGGATGAATATGCCTATCTGGGGTCACTAGTCACAGACAAACAGACATAACTAGACTTGGAATGAGGCAGGTACCTGGGATCCAAGCACACAGCACAATGTCCATTTAACTGTACCAGTTGAATTCCCACAATTATGTTAACAACAGATACCTTCAGGACTCTTTAACAGAGTAATTACTGAAATATGTTCAGTCAAGTGCCAAACTTTACTAAAACACTGCTTTTAAAAGGCTAATAGTCAAATGTCCTAAAGATGATGTGTTGGCGTCACAGGTGTGGGAATTGCAAAACCACAAACTTGATTCTCCAGTGGGTTGAAGTGCAAAGTGACTTTTGCATATTATTTCCCCCCTGCAGCTCCTTTTACCTCTGAAGAGCTGATATGGAAAGTTAGGGAACCCTGAGAAACAGTATAGGGGGTGGTACTAGGGGTTGCAGTGGGGATGGGATTTTGCAAAAATCACCTATACCACTTCTGCCCACAGAAGCAGGCAATTTGCAGTGTGGGAACCTCTGCTGGATTTAACTCACTTCTGTGAATGGAAGGAGTCTAACTCCAACCCTTTATTTTTCTATGGAGAGAGGGAAGTTACTTGATAACTTCTGAAAGGTAACCTTATGAGGAAAAATGGGGTAAGAGTTGTATTTACACTGAAAAGTACTAAAACGATGTTTGATTTATTTTAAGGTGTGGATGTTCATCGTCCTGGCAAAAGTTGGACCTTTCTGATTGGTGTCCTGGTTGTTGTTATCAGCATTTCATTGCTGATTGGAATGGTCATCAAATTCCCAGTATGGTACCGTTATTTGATTAGCTATAATCATAGTCGTTTGGAGGAAGATGAACCAGAGATGTTTGAAGAAACTTTCACATCTCATAACTGCGCATTCCCACATACACCAGGTACCAATGAAGAAGAATCGGTTGTGGTTTTTGAACAATTTCATACATTTGTTCCAGAAGAAGATGGATTTATTGAAGACAAATATATTGATACATGAAGAGTTACTATGAATGTTGCAGTCTGAATCTCTCTGCCCCATTCTGAAATATGTGCAAAGGGCTGTCATATCTGTAGCTTTATAAAGCAATGGGCTAAAAAAACCAAACTGTTGCTGCTTGTGATTAATCAAAATATGCACAATTTAATCTTGTCATCATTACAGAAAACCACTATTGGTGAAATGGTGTTGGAGGATCAAAGGTTTTTTTGTATGTAAATCAGGGCATTTTGTTTGGGTACCTGAAAGAGAAATATAGCCCTATACAGTTGTACCTTGGCTCCCAAACGCCTTGGGACTTGAACGTTCCGGCTCCCGAATGATCAAAAACTGGAAGTGACTGTTCCAGTTTTCAAACATTTTTTTGGAAGCCGAATGTCAGGTGTGGCTTCTGCTATTGTTTCTGGCGCACCTGCACAATCGGAAACCAACTGGAAGCTGTGCCTTGGTTTCCAAACGTTTCAGAAGTCGAACTGACTTCCAGAACGAATTCTGTTCGACTTCCGAAGAACGGCTGTATATTTAAAAACAGGCAAAACAAGGGTCTGGCATGCTAAGGAAGTCATTACACAAATCATTAAGGAGGCATCCCCTGGAGTTTAGAGTCTGACCGTCAATGAAGAAGAAATAACATCTTCTGTGTCTGAACATCCAGAAATATGTAATTAATTAAAATAATTCTAATTAACAGAAACTGAGTTTCGCTTTTGTTGCACTACACAACTATGATTGATATAAGATAAATAAAATAAATAAAAATGTTTGTTTGCACTTTTAAATGAACAAAAAATCAGAAAAACAGGTTGATATCATGGGTACCCTTCTGGAGTGGCTGTCTGCATTAGGGGTGGATGGCACCGCTCAGCGCTGGTTTTAGTCTTACTTGGATGGTTGTTTCTAGAGGGTGATGTTTGAGGAGTGTTCTTTGGCCCTGTGGAACCTTCAATTTGGGGTTCCTCGGGGTTCAATGTTAAATTAAATCTTTTATCCTATATGCTACTTCTGGGGTTTGTGATGGTGAGCTGAATTTTTATTTATTTAAAACTGACTTGTTTTGGTGTAGATTTTATAAATTCAATAAATAATAATAATCTAAAGTGTGAAAGGTCAGCACACACCTGCTACTGCTTGAGTACAAAGACCAGACAAGTGTCGGGGGTCCATGAATAGCCTTATAACACAATACAGAACATTTCTATGGATTTGTTTATTTTCCAGTTTCGTTTTTAAAAATTCATATACTTACGCTTGTCTTTCTGTAAAAATGATGTCAATGCCCTGAGCTTCACGGTCATTTTGAGCCTTCAACTGTTAAAAAGACATAGCCACCAACAGCATGAGAATAGCTCTGCTATATCTACAGCAAATAAATTTCCCGTTTCTAGAGCCAATGTCTTTAATTCAACTGAATTTGCTATTATAGCTTATACACCACAGATCAGTCTTAAAATGATTTTCAAGAAATACAACATGATCCTAAAAATATGTTTGAGAAATGGAACTTAAATCAGAATTAAGGGCAGTTTCAAATGCGTCTGTACTAATTTACATGCATAATGGTTGGACTATGTCTATAGGTAGAAGGTTTATATAGCTCAGGGGCAGCTTTGGTGCTGCTGAACTACAAACTCCCATTAGCCTCAGCAAGACTGTCAGTAGAGAGAGATGATAGGATTTGAAGTTCAAAAACATATAGCAGGCTAAAGGTTCCCCACACCTGGCATAACTGAATGAAGTATCAGATCTCCACAAATATTAATTTACTTATTTTTATTTATTTGATTTCTATCCCACATTTTAACAGGTTCTCAGAGCAGCCAACAAAAAATAAAACAAACTTTTAAACGATAACATTAAAACATTACAAAGTAAAAGAGCGCTTTAAAAGCAGTCAGCAGAATTAAAAACACCGAACGCCACAACAGCAATTTCCAGAGGACTGAATAACCCAGGGAAATAAAAAGATCCTTGCCAGGTACTGCGCTGTAATGACAGCAAGGTATGCCACAGGCAAATTTGAAGTTACAGATGCTGACTGCAACAGATGAAGTTGCAAGCACAAGTAATTTCAAATAAATTGCAAGCATCTCACTGATAAGATGTTTTGCAGGAAGGGGTCCTTGGGAGGGTGAGAATGGCGGTTTAAAACCAGCTCTTGCTCCCCTCTCCCAAACAGCTGATCAGTAAAATTTCCATGTGCTAGTATCAACTACTCATTTCACTGGTAAAAAATAATTTTTTTTTTAATGTTCCGTTTGAACTACCATTTAATTGGAAATTTAAATTGTGTAAGTCCTTTCTATTGTCATCCAATGTTTGGAAGAATTGTGGCTTTTTATATTTCCTTCTGTTAACTAAGATGCTACTTTGAAATGTCACTCTGCATATGTATTTGGGTCAACAGTATTTGCAGTTACACTCATCCTGAGAATCAATTACAATTGTTTTCAAACATTTTCCAGCAGCTACTGAGCATCACTGGTTAGCAGCAGTCCAAGTTGAACAATAACCAATTCAGGCAAAACTAATATTGTTACAAAACAATGTTAATACTCACCAGGTTATAGTCATTCATTACTTCCTCCATATCGGTATTGGTATTAAGTTTATCCACCAGCTAAAACAACACAGAAACCCAATTAATTGCTAGCTTTATTCCCAATGAATTATCTATAGATAATTATCTATGCAATTGCAATTCAAAATTAGATCCAATATTGTCAATGTAATATATATATATATATATATAAATATTAGTAATATAAACAATAACGTACCATATTGTAATCAGCTAGTTGCCCTTGAAACTCTTTGATCTCACTAGCTAAAGACTCTGCCCTAAGAGAACAGGAAAAGAACAGTTACTATACAACATAGCTTATGTGATAATATGTAATCAAAACAAGTCTCAAGTTTTAACATACAGTAAGCCTGCAACGTACATGTATTTAACTTGCATGCATGCAGCTTTACATGTTGGGCAAATAAATAAATAAATAAATGACTAAATGGGGGTGGACATCCAGGAAAAAAGACTTTGGCAATCCCACCTCCATTGAACCCAATGCGTTCTGACGACAGTCGTACCTTGTTCTGCGACTGGGAACCGTTCCGGAGCTTCGGACGCTAGATGAAAAGGACGCACGACAAAGCACCAATCCGCGCACGCACGTGGAGCGGTTTGTGCTTCTGTGCATGAGGCAAACCTGGAAGTGACCTGTTCCGGTACTACGGGGTTTGCTGCATACGTTCGACAAAATGGACGCTCGATGAGGCAGACTCAAGAGGTACCACTGTATATGCAATTTTGACTTTAGGCATGATCCTTGGAATGTAAACCCTACGTAAGTTGCAAGCTTGCTGTTTCCAATCCAAATTTACTTATGTACATGATTCCACTGACTTTAATTAACACAAAAGGTTTTAAAGACCCTCAGGGTGCCTACCAACTCTATAATTCTATGACAATAAGTACAATCTATCTCACCTTTTTTCATATGATAGGTACACAGAATTCTCCTGATTATACATGTCGATTTCTTTCTGAAGCTTGTTAATTTCTGTGGTGAGTTCATTTATTTTGCTCCTGTAGGAAAAAAATAATTCTTATGTTAAGTATAATTTAGTCCTGTTCTAAAGCCAGTCTTTGGGTCAGAGGTCATCTGCCACATAAGTATGGTTTTGGACACCTCTTCAGATTTGCACGTGTAGGTGGTTTATTGAATTATGTACAAGTGCTTTGGAACCTGACAGAGGGACAATTTAACTGGCTTCTAAGGGCACCTATGGTGGATAAATGTCTAGTTCATCAGTACTGGAAGAATCCCACTTCCCTAATCCTACAGTGGGCAGAGAATATGACTCAGTTGGCAGCATATGAGAAGGTGACCTTCCATAAACACAAGAAAGATGGGGAATTCCTTGATATATGGACTCTTTATTTGGACTACCAGACATCCCCCCCTGCACCTCATCAGTTGTACACAGAGTAAACGTCTTGATTAATTATGATTTTCTTTGCATTGTATGACTGTCTTTGTTTTTGTTTCTTAAATCCAATCAAAAACTATTAATAAAAAGGGTGTTTGGTTTAATCTTTATGGCCCAGTGCAGCCTAGTCAATTTATACAATACATTTCTAAAGGCCCACATCACGCTAAAACCCTGGTCAGTATCTAGTGGTTTTATTTGGAAGGTCACTCTGAGAAGAGACTGAGGGGGCAAGAGGACTACCCCAAAGATGACGGGTGCAAGTTCTGGGTACTGTACTACATATGCTACTTTATCCTTTAGGTGGGCAAATGAGCTGCAAGGCAGCACAACTCCTCAAGGTAGAGTTTGTTTAGGAGCCTTCAGATGCTGAATCCAATTTTAAATATAGCTACATAGTGATCAAGGGACGCAGGTGGCGCTGTGGGTTAAAGCCTCAGCGCCTAGGGCTTGCCGATCGAAAGGTCGGCGGTTCGAATCCCTGCGGCGGGGTGCGCTCCCGCTGCTCGGTCCCAGCGCCTGCCAACCTAGCAGTTCGAAAGCACCTCCGGGTGCAAGTAGATAAATAGGGACCGCTTACCAGCGGGAAGGTAAACGGCGTTTCCGTGTGCGGCTCTGGCTCGCCAGAGCAGCGATGTCACGCTGGCCACGTGACCCGGAAGTGTCTCCGGACAGCGCTGGCCCCTGGCCTCTTAAGTGAGATGGGCGCACAACCCCAGAGTCTGTCAAGACTGGCCCGTACGGGCAGGGGTACCTTTACCTTTACATAGTGATCAGTATAGTAGTTTTCTACAACAGATTGGTTTTTTTCTAAAGGGGTTGCAAGGGAGGAGGGGGGGAACCCCAATGCACAAGTGGAAGTCCTTGTGTGGGCTTTTGCTGATGGACTCATTAGCTGAAGCCAACCCTAATATTTTAGAGTTGTGTTTATACTTGACCTGCTATTGACAACTTGCCAATTAAGTATTAATCTGTTAAGTGACCTGACCATTCCTTTGGTGAGCACTTCTGAAGGTAGAAAGTTCTACACAAATCAATTTCGCCTCAACCTCAAAAAGTATTTTTAACCCTATGCTGATTCCGAGTCAGATTGCGTGGAGCACAGCTGCGTGACTGGAAACAGTGAGGTTCCCAGTAAAGCAAAGAAAGTTAGTTGGACATTGGTTACAAGTATCTACTTCAGCAAACAGGAAAGAAATGGAAGGAAGGGCCTGCATTTGGTACAGACAAACAGTAGGGAAGGCAGTGGGATAAGACAAGCGTGAAACAAAACATAGGCCAGTCCTCTATACCTGTGCTGAGTGCAGGAAAAATGGGCCGGCTGCACTATGAAAGGAGAAAGAGCTACTGCTAAGGAGACATGAGCTAAAAAAACTTCTATCATCCCTGCCAAACACTGTAAGCTAGGCAAGATCAAGGAGACAGCCAATTAATTACTGCCAATAAGGCAGTAGCTCTTGACACAATCATATAAAAACAGCACAAACACTGGTGACAAATAACTTTCACGTACCTGAGCACTCCCAGGTAATAGGATTTATCCATAATTTGTCTCTGTGGACCTAACAAATAACAAATGTCAAATTGTTACCCGACACCACAGTACAATGAGAAACAATTGTGTTAATAAAGAATCCAGTGGTTGTTTTCATGCAAGGTGATAAAATCACCATAAAGAGACAGAGAGAGGCTGAAATAAATCCTCTATAAATAATGTAATGTACATATTCTCTTAAATAATCCATGATGTAATGTCATACGCTCTGAAAAGTATAAGACCTGTCTAGGTTTAAAGCTTCTGGTGCTATTCCAGCTTTCCAAGTTACACCTGAGATTTCACAGATGCTGGCTCAGTTCTGCCCTTACGTCAGGATGGAGCTTTGATTAAAAAAAAATGCTTTGCCTTGTCCTAAGTTCCGACACATTTCATGTCTCTATGAGGCCAAAACCACTGTAAAGTGTATTGCTCTGTTTCCCCTTATAATCACAGGCACAAAACTAACTTATTCAATGTTTGTATGCCTTCATATCCTAAAATACCTTTCATTCCAGTTTTCATTCCACTCAGCCCTTGTTGCGTCACTGGACGGTCTGCAACCTTAATCTGGGAGGACAAAACCACACCAGTACCTATGGACCCACCACGTGTACCAGGTCTTGATGTTCCTGGAGGGATCTAACACAGAAAACAGAATCAGTAGAAAAAATAATGAATGCCATTCTGAAGAATAGTAAACTAGTCTACCTACTTATCAATAAACAGGCTGAGGTCTTGAGATTTAAATGAAACCAAATGACATGGCACACATATTTTTTGTTACGTTTATATTCCACTTTTCCTCCAGGAGCTCGAGGTGGTGACAGTCCTTCTTCCCATTTTATCCTCACAATAACCCTGTGAGGTAGGTTAGAGTGGCCCAAGGTCAGCCAGTGAAGTTTCATAGCTGACTGGTCTCAAAGGTCCTAGTTTAACAGCTTCACCCTAAAGATTCTCATATACCTAACAGGACCCCACAAACTTTTGTAAAGACAGCTTCAGGAAGGTGATTTTGAAACCCTGAAAAGGGATAAAGAGGCTGGTGGTGCAATTTGGAGCAAAAAAGTTGTGGATGAAGAGTAACCCTTCTGCTCCTCTGCAATTCTGCTACCAATAACCATAAGGATTCTATCACACGCATGTTCGGATCCAAGCCATTGTTGTAGCAATTAATAACAAGATAAAGGTATCAATAAGCGCATCAAGCACCCAAACACAGAAGCCCTGCCTACAAGCTTATAAACGAAAAGGAAAAGGAACGGGAGTGTGAGCCACAAAAAGCAGTAGAGATAAATAGGAAAATAAAATGCCAAAAACATGGGAGAATGGACTGGTTGTTAGCTGCTACTTTTAGATAATAAGATCCTTTGGGCAGACACCTATCCCTTCGTGTTACACAATCCTTTATGTTAAACAATATACAGTGGTACCTCGGGTTACATACGCTTCAGATTACATACGCTTCAGGTTACAGACTCCGCTAACCCAGAAATATTACCTTGGGTTAAGAACTTTGCTTCAGGATGAGAACAGAAATCATGCAGCAGCGGTGCAGCGACAGCAGGAGGCCCCATTAGCTAAAATGCTGCTTCAGGTTAAGTACAGTTTCAGGTTAAGAACGGATCTCCAGAACGAATTAAGTACTTAACCCGAGGTACCACTGTACCCAAGGTGTGTATATTATGATGTCTGGAGACACTGTGTAAACAATAACAAAGTAATCTGCACTGGATAGAAAAGGCTCTAGTTTAGGAATCAGAAAATGAAAATAAACTCTTTAATGAAACTGTATCACTTGTCAAACACAGTAGGATTTTTAAAAAAGATTAATTTTAACTTACTCCTCCTCCAAGCAGAGCTGCGGATGGAGGCCGTAGTGAGGATGAGGGCGGTCTGGCTCCCAGGCCTAGTCCTGCTCTTGAAGACGGGCGGGCTGTAGGCGGCTTGTGATTACTTGCCATTTTTTCTCTTTTCTTCAAATTTCTCTTTAGAAACAAGCATACGTTACACACTAGAATCCTTTAAATGTGTATTCTGTATTAAAAGAGAACTTTTAAGTCACATATAAAGAAAACATTTTAAATAAAACAAGTAAGAATTTTCTTTAGCTTTTTAATTGGAATCATGCCATACGCAGGGTAAATATGCCCATTAGGACAGCTATCTTCAACACAGTAACTAGGGAATCAAATGCGTGTTTAGAATTAGGAGGTACGACTAAAAATAAAATAAAATGCATATGCATATGCACCACCATCATTATTTTGAAGCCAGCCCTGTCCAGTAGCCAGAAGATCAAAAAACAATTTATCTGCCTGCAGTCCTTGGGCATGGAATGTAAGCTCATGGTGAACCAAGCCTACTAAAACTACGGGTGTTGTGGTCAATATTTGGGTGAGAGATTATCTATGAATCATTTCATGATGGAGCAAAGTCTAAAGAAGTTTGACGTATGTGGCTGAGATTAAGAAAATAAAAGACATGAATCTGGGATAGCTCAGTTCGTAGAGCTTGAAACTCTTAATCTCAGGGTCACAAGTTCAAACCTCACGTTGGGCCAAAGATTTTAGCACTGAAAGGGGTTGGACTGCATGACCCTCGTGCCCCCTTTCAATTCTGCAGTTCTGTGATTACATATATGAAATTACAATAGGGGGTGAAACAAGATACAAGTCACTGTTTCATGGGTATAGCCAGGATTTTTGTCAGGGGGAGGCTTTTTTTTGGGGGGCTGGCTTTTTTTGGGGGGGGGGCAGAACCTCAGTTAAGTATTTTTATCGATTTTTATTGATGAGGGGCAGCTCCCCCCCCCGGCACTATTTCGACAGACACATGTTGTGGGTATCTGTAATACAGGCATGAAGAGATTGCAAAAGCTCTGTAAACCAAACCTGATGTTGTGTTTTATTTTTTATTAATCCAGAAATGGCCCAACAACATACTAAGGGCAGCTTGGTCCCTTACTCCCCAGAAACCTTAACAAACATTAACCCCCCCCCACCTTTAAAAGAAAATCTCCCTGGAGGAGGTCTGAGTTACTGGGCGCTTTTTATTTTTCCACTTTGCGACGACTCGTGTCACGAAGGAGAGCGTTCACACGTGACGCCCACCACCCTCAGCCTTAAATTCCATGCACCATTTCCCCGCCTCCTTCTGAGTAATGGGGAGGGCGGCTTGGGCCCATCGTGGGAGGGGAAGGGGCTGAGGCATGTCACGTACGGGGGTCGTGAGGGTCGGCACTCCCTTATCCGCGCTCCTCTTACCTGACCCTTTCCCGCGCGCACGCGCAGTGAGCTAACGAGACTCGTTAATGTAACGGTTCCCTCCCATCCACGAACTCCTCTCCGCGCGCGCGACGGCAAGCCGTAACCTAGCAACCGCGCCAGCCAGCTAGCCAGCTTCCTCCGCGCAGTCGCTCTGGCGCCAAGCCGAGCGCGGCTTCTTCCTCTTCCCTCACGCTCCCGTATTCCATCGCGAGATTTACGCGCGGCTTTCGCCTCACAACCTTCCACTTTGGCGCATGCGCAGAGGAACGAGCCTTGTGCGCGAGCGTGCCAGTCCATCCCCCCCCCCCCCCGACGGTGTTTGGAATCATAGAAGTGTTAAGAGTTTTGTACGGTTAGTATGGCAAAATACAGGACATATATATATATAGTGCTCAAGTAGGGTTGCTATATTTCAAAAAGTAGAATTCCTGACCTCTTTTTTTACACAAAAATTGTTGGTACCTTTATTAAATTTTTGGTACTAAATCCAAAGAATGGGCTCGAAAAGGTTGGCGGGGGAAAAACTTCGTGACCTACGCCGGGGATCGAACCTGCAACCTTGGCGTCACCCGCAGCGCCACCCCGGCTGGTCCCTGAACCTCCCTTTGCATTCTGGGAAATGTAGTCTATTCTCTCCACCTGCCCAGGTTCTCCCCTGTAGGGCTCCCGACGCGTCCATTTGCATTCTGGGATATGTAGTCCTTCCCTTCCACCCCTCCGCGGTGCCTTCTGGGCGTCGCGCCACTTCCGGCGCTCTGCGGGATGACGGCACTTCCGGCGGAGGGCGGGCGAGAGGAAGCGGAGGAGGCGGGCTCCGGCGCTGCTACTGCTGCTGCTGCTGTGTCAGGGGGCTCGAGGGCTGTTCGCGATGGCCGCCGCGGGGGGCACCTACCGGCTTCGCTGCTCCTTGGTGGGACACGAGCTGGACGTGCGGGGCCTCAGCTGCTCTCCCTTCCCCGCCGGCTCCTTCGTCTCCGTGTCCCGGGACCGGACGGCGCGGCTGTGGGCGCCCGACAGGTCAGTCTTGGAAGGCGAGGGGGGGGGAGGAAGGAAGGAGCCTTGAGGGGAGTTTTGCTCTGCCTTTGCCCTCCCTTGGCCGTTTCGATATCCTCTGAAAGGAGGATCTCCCGGTTTCTGGCTCCGTTTGGAGGCATGGCGGGGTGGGGGTGGGTTATCACCGTGGAGTTGGAAGGGACCCCCGAGGGTCATCTAGGCCAACCCCCTGCCAGGCAGGAATCTCAGCTCAAGCATCCAGGACAGGTCGCCATGCAGCCTCTACTTTAAAACCTCCATGGAATTGTAGAGTTGGAAGGGACACCTGAGGGTCATCTAGTCAAACCCCCTGCTAGGCAGGAATCTCAATAATAATATTGATAATAATGATGGTGATGATGATGATGATGATTATTTATTTATACCCTGCCCATCTGGCTGAGTTTCCCCAGCCAGTCTGGGCAGCTTCCAACAAAAGATTAAAACACATTCAAGCAGCCTTTCTCAACCTGTGGGTCCCCAGATGTTGTTGGAGTACAACTCCCATCACCCCTAACTAGCAAGGCCAGAGCTCAGGGATGATGGGAACTGTAGTCCAACAACATCTGGGGACCCACAGGTTGAGAACCGCTGCATTAAAGCATCAGTCATTAAAAACGTCCCTAAACAGGGCTGCCTTCAGATGCTAAAGTATCCATGACAGGTGGTCACCCAACTTGTGCTTAAAAATCTCCTAAGAATCGTAGGGTTGGAAGGGACCCCGAGGGTCATCTAGCCCAACCCCCTGCAAGGTAGGAGTTTCATCTCAAGCATCCACGACAGGTGGCCATCCAACCTCTGATTAGAAACCCCCAAGGAAGGAGAGTTCACCACTTCCCGAGGGAGACTGTTCCAAACATCTCTGGCTATCAGAAAGTTCTTCCTGGTGTTTAGTCATGAATCTCCTCCCTTGTAACTTGAGGCCGCAGGTTCGAGGCCTGCCCTCCAGAGCAGGAGAAAACAAGCTTGCTCCCTCCTCTACATGACAGTCCTTGAGATATTTGAAGAGGGCTATCCTGTCTCCTCTCAGTCTCCTTTCCAGGCTAAGCATACCCAGTTCTTTCAGGCACTCCTCATAAGGCTTGGTTGCCAGACCCTTGATCATCTTGGTTGCTCTCCTCTGCACACATCCTTCTTAAATCGTGGTGCCCATAAATGGACACAGTATTCCAGGTGTGGCCTGACCAAGGCAGAATAGAGTGGTACTATGACTTATGTTGATGCAGCCTAGAATAGCATTAGCTTTTTTGCTGCTGCATCACACTGTTGACAGGTGTGGTGGGTTGACCGTTTGATTTCAGTAGGATTAGGACCGCCTACAGTGAGGGGGGAAAGTATTTGATCCCCTGCTAAATTTGCCCGTTTGCCCTCCGACATCTGGCTGGTTGATAGGGGATCAAATACTTATTTCACTCATTATAATGCACATCAATCTCTGACTTGTCTTCTGGGTTTCTGGGGTTTTTCCTGTTGTTATTCTGTCTCTCACAGTTACAATAAACCTACCATTAAAATTATGGTCTGGTCATTTCTTCGTCAGAGGGCAAACGGGCAAATTTAGCAGGGCAATCAAATACTTTATCCCCCTCACTGTAGTTATCCGAGTTGTGAATCGTGCCACGTGTTTACAAGTTACTGTTTAGATTGGAAAGTCGCCAGCTTGTGATTTGAAACATCTAAATGGTTTTCTAAAGTGATGGGCTCTTTACTTCTTTATGTGACCTGTAGCGTTAGAAACTTAGATATATAAGCTAGGGGCCAAGTGGCCAAGTGCCAAAACGTAATGTCTACATGCCATTTTTGGGCAAGACGGCTCTAAAGTCTTATTTTTCAGATGATGGACTGACTGCGATTGATTCTTAGTTAAACATCTGGCTAGTTCAGAGGACAACCTTGAGCTAGGTTAAGATCCAGGGAGAGTCCACATATATACTGGCTTATTCCTACCTCTCTTTCTTAATGTTGACCCAGACAGTTCATAACGTAGGAATATTCTTCACAAATGTCAGCAGGACAGTGGGGTAGGGTAAGTGAAGACAAGCGACAGCAATGAGATATAACGTTAACCGCTCCTGCTCAGAAAAAGCATTTTGGTTCCTGAAATTCGTTATGATTGTGCCGATAAAATAGAATGGATGGAAATCTACAGGATGTGGTATTAGTTGTATTTCCAGATGGTGGAGATGTCAGGGGCCGGCCAAGGCATCTTCACTTGGTCGCAAGTGGCCAATACTCGAAGTGCTCGCAAGTTACATGCTGTGCCACAGACTAGTCTCCCTTCAAACACATATCCATGTTGTCATAGGTTAGTGGCCTAGACAAATGAAATAAAAAAAATAGGCTCTTCCACATTCCAAGCACTTTGCCTGGTAACTTGGAAGGAAATATTTAAGAGTACAGTCAAACCTCGGTTGTCGAATGTAATCCGTTCCGGAAGCCCCTTTGGCTTCCGAAATGTTAGACAACTGAGGTGCAGCTTCTGATTGGTTGTAGGAGCTTCCTGCACTCAAGCGAAAGCCGTGTTGGATGTTCAGCTTCCAAAAAACCTTTGGAAACCGGAACATTTACTTTCGGGCTTTAGGTGTCCAGGAGCCGAAACGTTCCAAAATGGAGGTGTTCGGGATCCGAGTGCAGTTGTTGTGAACCTTGAGCTAAAAAAATAAGTTTGTGAAAAACATCTTTGAGCTTAGGTCACTTTGAGCGCATTGTTGATTTTCAACTTTAGTGTAGGCTTAATATGCAGGTGTTTATCTATGTGTTTATCATGGTGTGCGCATAATGCACATGCATACATGTAATTTATTATCTGTCCTTGTGCCAAGAGTTATTGGGCCACAGTTTGACTGACAAGATCAGGTTCTTCTGGTCATGGAACATTCTAGCGCTGGGGTCTGGATGTGGCAGGAAAAGTATTGTACACTCAGTAGCAGCGGGATGAAACACATGAACAGCTTGAGAAGTACCTTGGAGTTACAAGTGGGAGAGAGAGCAAATACAGACTTCAGCAAGCAGCAGTGTTGTGAGGGCTACAATCCCTAAACTTTTAAAAAAATATTATAATACAGGACGGTCCTCACTGAATTTAAAACAGCTACTGAAAGAAATTCCCATCACAGACTACAGTACCAATGGCTGTTCATCTGAACAAAGCCAGTGCCTTTGCTTACCAAAAAGAGTCAAGGTCTGGTGTGGCTGTCATTAGGGTAAATTATTATAAACCAGGGGTGGCCAGATCCCAAGAGACTGTGATCTACTCACAGAGTTAAAGACTGGCAGTGATCTACTCCCCTTTTTGGGGGGTTCTGGTCAAAGTTGTTGATGCAGGGCCTGTGGTAAACCATCAAATGTCCCTTTAGTCCCTTTACTCTATTTATGTACAGTGGTGCCTCGCAAGACGAAATTAATCTGTTCCGTGAGGCTCTTCGTATAGCGGTTTTTTCATCTTGCGAAGCAAGCCCATTGACAGCTTAGCGGATTAGCACTATTAGCGGTTTAGCGGCTTTTAGCGGATCAGCTGATAAGCGGCTTAGGGCTTAGGAAAAGGGGGAAAAAAGGGGAAAACTCCCGCAGGAACTCGCAAGACATTTTCGTCTTGCGAAGCAAGCCCATAGGGAAATTCGTTTTGCGAAGCACCTCCAAAACGGAAAACCCTTTCGTCTAGCGGGTTTTCCGTCTTGCGAGGCGTTCCTCTTGCGGGGCACCACTGTATTTATGTAGCTCCATAACTGTTAAGGCCATTCTTGGACTTTTCTGTGTGAAAACGTTTCTTTCTGACATATGCCAAACTATGTTCATCAGGGCCATAAAACCATGAATGAACTCCCTAAAATGTCAAGACCAGTTCACAAATTGAGAGAGATGAAGTCTGAGCCTATGTATAAAGTACCACTCATTGTTTTAAACTTAGAAGGGATTTATGAAGATATAGATTGTATCATAATGGTAGATTTGCATTAGTGGAGTTACTTAGGCTAGCACAATTGGCTTTACCAATTCCTCCTTCCAAATGCAACCTGCTATACCATTCTCCTGCTCTCAGGAGCAGCTAATGGATACGAGGAATTGGCAAAAATCAGGTGCAAGTAGCAGTGGCTCTTCTAGGTCAAAGTCACCACTGGATACGGATACAACCCTGAGAATGCACAGAATTGCAACACCATTTTATTATAAAGCTTCCTAAGTTGGCCTAAAGTGAAATAAAACAAAGACAACTAATCTTCCAGAGAAGTGCTGATTACTTTCAAAACAAGGTTAGTCTTTTAGACTAAATAAAGACATTCTGAAGAATTTAATCAATTTTATCAAGCTAGATTGCTTGCCATGTTTTAGAGGAGACCTTGAATTGAAGTGGCACTGAGGTTGTGCATAAAAACAAATGTTTTGAAAAAGGAATAACTGCAGTTATTCCCTGACAGAATGTAGTTGTTGGACATGCCAACTACTGCATGACCAAGTCCAAATGGCTTATTTGGATGTAATGCTAAAACACTGTTTTGCGTTATGTGAGCGAGTTTCCTGCTCATGATTTCCTTCCCCCTATCTCTGGTACAGCAGGCATGAAGAGCAGACTGGAAGATTTCTCTTGTTCATTGTTATGTGTGAATGTGCTTGACCTTAACTAAAGTTTGTCTGAACAAGCCAGAATTATTAACTACAGTGGTGCCTCGCAAGACGAAAAGAATCCGTTCCGCGAGTCTCTTCGTTTAGCGGTTTTTTCGTCTTGCAAAGCAAGCCCATTGACGGCTTAGCGAATTAGCGCTATTAGCGGTTTAGCGGCTTTTAGCGGCTTAGAAAAAGGGGGGGGGAGGGAAAAAAACCCGCAGGAACTCGCAAGACATTTTTGTCTTGCGAAGCAAGCCCATAGGAAATTCGTTTTGCGAAGCACCTCCAAAACGGAAAACTCTTTCGTCTAGCGAGTTTTCCGTCTTGCGGGGCACCACTGTATGATTTGAAGTTAGCAGGTTCAAAAGAGCTATAATAAGAAGAATACAGTCATACCTCATGTTGCCTTAGGTTCATGTTGCGTATTTTCGGCTTGCAAACCCGGAAGTGTGCAGAAGTGCTCTATCATGCTCTGTGCTTGCACAGGAGCACCGCTCTAGTTGCAGAGTTTTCGGGGTGTGAATGGCACCCTGGAATGGATTGTGTCTGCAACTAGAGCTACCACTGTAATAATAATATAACAACAACAACAACAACAACAACAACAATTATTTAATACAGTTAAAAGCTAACTACCTCTCTGTATGAGTTCATACATAACACACCAGTTAGTCGAAATGGAAACAAAAGCTTCCAACCTCTGCCTTCTGGCTGAGGGGAGACATGCATGGGGTGTTGGGAGCGCTTGAATCCCATGCTTGTGTTAATGTGATCAATGATAAATCTACTTGGCTATAGTGGTGGAAATTGGAAGCTCACCCTTTGAAATTTGCACTATGCCTAGAACATACATTGACATTTAGATACCAGATAGATTTTACCTGGCTTTTTAAATGGGTAGGATTCCCTTACTACAGGAACTTAAAAACTTTGGTTTCTTTTTTGTCTCCAGTCTCAACAGAGGATTTACGGAAGTGCACTGCATGAGTGGCCATTCAAATTTTGTTTCTTGTGTGTGTGTCATCCCTCCAAGCGAGCTTTATCCACGTGGATTAATTGCCACCGGCAGTAATGACAACAACATTTGCATTTTCGCTTTGGACAACTCTGCACCATTGTATGTCCTTAAGGGTCATAAAAACACAGGTAAGAATACACAGATTTTTAAATCTTTCAACATACCGCTTTTGGAATCTTAACGACTCAAAGTCGCTTGGTTTTATGTGTTCTAAGAAATAACTTGATTTGTAAAGTTTTATCATGAGCAGACGTTAGCATTATTTTCAGAAACATCATGACTGTTAGAAATATTACATTATATTGTTATTGTTATTACAATTTATAACTTGCCCATCACACTATGGCCACAGGGCAGGTTACAATAATTAAAATACAATATTAATAGTAAAAGGAAATATTGCACAGTATTAAAAACAGTTTTAAAAACCTTGAAATTGTAGAAATAAGGTGCATCCTAGAAATATACCTCTCAAGTGTCAAAAGCCAGGGCAAAGAGGTGTGTCTTTAGCACTCCACCAATCTTAGTACCTTAGAGGTTCTCTAGGGAAATGGGCCTGGAGGTAGGAGATACGGCTTGGGAGTTGGCTTAAAGAAGACATAAGAGAGACTGGTGATAGTGTCGCCAAGGCAGAAAAATATTTTCCACAATCTGTTAACAGCTGAGAAGACAGAACCTTACTTGTGTAGCTATTTTTCAGTCAAAAGTGCTGCTTCTGTTTTCCAGTTGTTTGTGGTAGCTTTTCATCACCTCATGTATTTCCAAGGATGAAAATTAGGTTAGTGAAATTTGCTATGGCATATCATCTGAAAATAGACCAAAATCTGTAGCTTTGCTTTGCTAGCACATCAGAACACCTTTTCTCACTCAGCTACACACAACCCCTGTTTTATGTGCACTGATATGTGCACAGTGGCACGCATGCGCAAACTGCTGAACTTTGAAGTGAGCTGGAAACGTCATAAAAGACGTCAGTAAAAGGGAGGAATGGGGTGATCCAGTTTCACACAAGCACACAGTGTCCTGGAACGCAACGCTCACGCAAATCGGGGAGTAGATTAAATGTGAATTTTGGCGATGTTTATTTAATCTTCTGTTCTAGTTTGCAGCCTCTCATCTGGGAAGTTTGGCACCCTGCTTAGTGGCTCGTGGGATACGACAGCCAAAGTCTGGTTGAATGACAAATGCATGATGACACTACAGGTACAGAAACTCTGCTGGTGACAAGAGTTCATTATCAGCAGATCATGATTATTTGAACTTCAGAAAATGTAGATTGTCTCGGTCAGCATTCATGTTATTCACCTTTATAGGGCCACACTGCAGCAGTATGGGCTGTGAAGATACTACCTGAACAAGGATTAATGTTGACTGGTTCGGCTGACAAAACTATTAAGCTGTGGAAGGCAGGTCGATGCGAGAGAACTTTTACTGGTAGGTACTGGCGCTGTGGGTAAAAGCCTCAGCGCCTAGGGCTTGCCGATCGAAAGGTCGGCGGTTCGAATCCCCGCGGCGGGGTGCGCTCCCGCTGCTCGGTCCCAGCGCCTGCCAACCTAGCAGTTCGAAAGCACCCCCGGGTGCAAGTAGATAAATAGGTACCACTTACTGGTGGGAAGGTAAACGGCGTTTCCGTGTGCTGCGCTGGCTCGCCAGATGCAGCTTTGTCACGCTGGCCACGTGACCCAGAAGTGTCTCCGGACAGCGCTGGCCCCTGGCCTCTTAAGTGAGATGGGCGCACCAACCCCAGAGTCTGTCAGGACTGGCCCGTACGGGCAGGGGTACCTTTACCTTACTTGGCTAAAACAGTTTCTGTGTATACACGCAACTTAGCAATATACCTCCACACCCCAAGAATTAAAGAGGTCTGAGTTTTATTCTAGGATCTGGGTTTTGAGAGTTCTTTCTTCTTCCCCTCCCCATTTGTAGAAATTAGTGTGGTTCTTTATCTTGAAAGCTTAGAGGAATAGAAAATGGCAAGTTCACTAACTTTATGTAATAAAGGCTAGTAAATCGAAGGCAATTAAAATGGTGAGCCTTGCCAGTGGTGGTCCCACAGTCATAGAATTCTTTCACTTATGAAATTAGCCAGACCTCGTCGCTTGCAATCTTGTATCTGAAGAAGTGTGCATGCACACGAAAGCTCATACCAAGAACTAACTTAGTTGGTCTTTAAGGTGCTACTGGAAGGAATTTTTTTATTTTGTTTTGACTATGGCAGACCAACACGGCTACCTATCTGTAATCTTAAAAAGAGTATGGAATACCTCCCCCCACTTTTCTTTGAGGCTCTTAGGGATTACTGTACTGTAAATCTGTGGTTACAAAGTGTTGAAGACCTTGTGGTTTTTATTTTATGGCTGATTTTTGCTGTTGGCATAGTAGCTATCTTAATATGGTACATTTGGGGTGTGTGGATAGAATTTTTAGATATACCTGTCAAGGCATTCCAAAGCATTTATGAACTAACAGTCCCATTAATGGGTTTTCACTGCCTCTTCACCGTGAAAAGGTCTGGAAATGGGAACTGCTACCTCTCGTTATGTAGATCACTTGGGCCAAGCCATTCACATGATAGGAGCCAGGAGCTATTGAGAGTACTTTTGCTGAAAAAGAAAATGAAACTTAATGCGTGGCCAAGGAACAGAAACTTAGGCTGGGGTAAAGAAATGAAACTTAGCAGAGCCAGCTGTCAGCACTTAGCTGGAGCAGTTTTTGGAACTGAAAACTTAGCTCAAGTCAGAGTACAAAGCTAACACAATGAGCAAGTCCATTTTGGGAGGGAGGGTTCCTTTTGCTCATAAGCAGAAAATTGTTAATAGTAATTTTTCTTTGGAGGTGCCATTTGCCAGGCACAGCAGTGACGATGTCCTGAAACAGCAAAGTGACAGAGCCAATGGCTTCTGAGTTTTTGCAAGGAAAGTGCACCCTGAAAAGGAAGGGGAATATAAAGTTTGCCTTTCCATTAACAATGTACCTTTCGTTCCCTTCAGTAGCTCAATACTTGTATTCAAGCTCTCTGTAGATGTAGTCCCACTGACATGTAAACAGATCAGTTTAAAAGTGGATGATTAACCTCTGAAAAATATTTGACCGCCCTAACATGTAACAAATTTAGGAAAGGAATCTATTAAAATGCCTTTGGTGAAAGGACAGTCCTCTGCTGTAAGCAGTGTCACTAAAGATTCCTTTTCATGCTCTTATGCTTTGAACAGGGTACAGTGCCTTTGAGTTTTTTGCATAATGTTCATGTTGAACCACTAGTCTAATGTTTCCCAGCAGCCTGTGCTTGGACAGTAGCTGAGCCATCTTGTTATGTGCCAGCCGTAGCTTCCTGTCTTCAAGAGGGAACTCAGGTAGTGTTCATGAGTCTGAGGCTACAATTACACAAATGATACTTATACAATGGGTCTATATTTGAGACGATCTCACTGACCAGGGAGTAGCAAGACCCTGTTCCTGACCACATGGCTTGCTACTAGTAATTTTAAAGTGAGATCTACTTTTCAGTACACCACATGAGAACATGGTTTTATAAAGCATTTCATGGCTAGAGAATATCATCTTTCAATAAGATGTGGAGAGGCTCTCAGTGAGACTTACGTTTTATCTATCTTTCCTTTCATAAAGGACATGAAGACTGTGTAAGGGGCTTAGCCATTTTAAGCGAGACAGAGTTTCTTTCTTGTGCAAACGATGCCAGCATTCGAAAGTGGCAGGTATCGGGAGAGTGTCTTGAGGTTTACTATGGCCACACCAATTATATATACTGCATATCGGTCTTCCCGCAAAGTAAAGGTAAGAAACTGTCCTCAAGACATACTTTTTTTTTTAAAAAAAAAGACGCTATAAAAAGGATTGTCCCTTCTAATTAAAAGTAGATTTAGAACTGAGTAAGTTATAATTCTTTGACTGGCACTAGAGTAATGGTTTTCAAACTCCCTTCCATAGAAGACTCCACATTAATTTATCTGCCACAGTACCCCTGTTTTGGCTTGCATCTAGGGTTTTGGCTTGCAATCGAGGGTTCACTCAGTATATGTGCAGAGCTGACCAGGCTTGCTTAGTTCTTGTAAAACCTGGCAGCTAAGGAAACCTAGGATTTCAAGGAATCCCCAGATTTCCCTAAACGTACTTTGAAAATTCCTGCAATGGACGGCTGAAGAGGATGTCAATGGATGCCAGTGCTATGCACAAACGCAAATAACATATTTCTCCAGCTTTTTTGCAACCTGATAAACTATAATGATAACACTCTGTTTTAGCTAAGCATGGAGTGGTTTGATTGGCAAGTGGCTTTGACTCCTTGTTTTTTCCTACCCCTATTTCAAACTGATGGATTTGATCCAAAGGTGCTCTTAAGATGAGAGGGGTATTTTTGAAGTGTGAAACAAGATTTGGAATATCCTATAGGCCCTGTTTTTAACTTTGGAAGTTTGGCAGGAAGGAATATGATTACCGTTGGGTTGGAGCTTCCCCAAGATCTGGTTTTCAACACCAAAGATTATCAAAAAGACCGGCAGAGGGGACATGAAAGAGACTTAAGAGCCTCGGACTTAAGATCTCCAGGTTGATGGTTTTCCGAGATCGATGGAACTATGGCTAGGGGCCGAAACTGGGGAGGGGATCTGGTGGAAGAAAATTGGGAATTTAAAGTGTATATAATATGGTTTTTTTTCTTTTAATGAGAGATGGGAAAATCGTGGAGTGGAACCTTTTTTCACCCTAGGGGAAACGTATTAAGAATAAGTACAGATATATAAGTTTTAATGAGAAATAAGATTAAATAAAGTAAAAGTGGATGGTTATTTGGTGAAAGAAAGAATGGAAAATTATAGTATATTAAGATAAGATATAAGGATAAAAATAAGACGAAGGATTTGCTGAAATATCTATATGAATTAGAATACAAAGAGGGGAATTATAGTATGTTAAGATAAATTATTAGGATAAAAACAAAGTTGGAAGGATTTGCTGGAATATCTAATTGAATTAGAATACAAAAATGGGAGGCGTGAGGAAGTCAAGGAAATAAGTGAATGTAAGTAAGTGAGATAAAGGTTTGACTTGTTTTTTACTTCTTTTTTTCCTTGTTTTTCTTTTCTTTTTCTGTTTTTTGGTGATGTTTTTCCTTTTTTATATATATATGTATTTTTTTTTCTTTCTTTTCTTCGATTGCTTATTTTTTACTTTTTTTCTGTAACCTTTAAAATCTTAATAAAAAATTATTTTAAAAAAAAAAGAGGGGGGGGTATTTTTGAGACACAAGTGCTGCTGCTAGGGGAAGGGTAACTTTCCATTTGCATCTTTCTTAATTTAATGAATGGCACGTTGCATTATTTTAGATTTTGTTACTACTAGCGAAGACCGATCGCTCAGGATCTGGAGAAAGGGGGAATGCACACAGACAATCAGACTTCCAGCTCAGTCTATCTGGTGTTGTTGTGTGTTGGACAACGGGGACCTTGTCGTTGGCGCAAGGTATTCAGATTTCGCCTTCCTATCATCTGTTCATCAAGATAAATAGGCACAATGCTGAAGGCAGGCCGAGTAGATATTTTTGTGCCGCGAGAAGGAACGATTTGGCCTCATGGTCACACACTTCCTTGCTCTTCTCTGGAGCGGAGCCAGAGAGGAAATGGAAGCTTCTGCTTCCATTTTTAGATTGACCACAGTTCAGTGTGTCTGAACTATAAACTGTGGCTAAACTCTATGATTAATTGAAACCAGCCAGTTTCCTATGCTATGGTTTGAAGCTGACTTCTTTCAGTAGAGTTAACATTGAACCCAGTTTGTGAGGGTTCGGTTATCATTACGTTAGCATGAAAAATGAGAGGAAAAGCTTCTGAACTCCTCCTAGAGGAGTGCAGTAGAGGCGTAAGGAGTGGAACGTGTGAACCCGATACATATTCTTGTTATGCTAAACTATTGATACAGCATTGCTTCCAAAGGAGATTATTGAACAAAACAGAGTTTTAAAGACGCATGTATAGTTCCATCATACATTTTGAGAACTGGCAGAAGTTTGACCATAGTTCACCAATGGATCCCTGGCCAATTACTGGTAGACAGTTGTTGTTAAATCTTTATTGTGTTGTTGTTTTTTTGTAACGTATGCAAACAAAACAAACAGGAATATTGTGCACCAACCCAAAGAAAGCACATACTCAAAAACTACCCACAAAGTAGAAAAACATAGATAGCTTTCTTTCTTTCTCCAGCACCAGCCCAGTTGTTTCTACCACTTCCAGATGTTGTAACAAGCAGCTCTGACTCAGGATCCTGCCCTTTTTTCCATTTTTGGGATAGGTTAGCGCATGACAAATTGTGTTGTCAAGGAGGGTGGATAGCTATTGAACGTCAGCTCAGAGCTGAACCTTGCATATTGGAAGGCAGAATGATCACCAAGACCATGGGTAGGCAAACTAAGGCCCAGGGGCCGGATCTGGCCCAATCACCTTCTAAATCTGGTCCACGGACAGTCCGGGAATCAACGTGTTTTTACATGAGTAGAATGTGTCCTCTTATTTAAAATGCATCTCTGGGTTATTTGTGGGGCACAGGAATTCGTTCATTCCCCCCCCCCCCAAAAAAAAATAGTCCGGCCCCCCACAAGGTCTGAGGGACAGTGGACCGGCCCCCTGCTGAAAAAAGTTTGCTGACCCCTGACCAAGACTATATACTCAGTATCAGTCAACACAGATCATTTGTGCCTTAACCTTGAGTACAGTTTGGCCGTGCATTCTTGTTTTGTACCTGATGAGTGACTGAAATGAACACGAGGGTTAAAAAAAATGTAGACCACACAAGTTTGCAGTAGGTCCTCAACTTGATGCATTTCACTGGATTATTCTAAAATTAATTACCTTGCTTCCTGGGGAAGATCAGTTTGAAGATGAGGCATCAATCTTATGATATAAAACCTGGTCAGCAATCTGGACTTCTTTCTTAGAGAGGGGTGGGGATGGGGACAGCAGTAAGAAAGGAAATAGGATGTGCAGGGGCAGGGGAATGCTTTCCTAGATAATGAAATTATTATTTTTCCTCTTTCAGTGATGGCATTATCAGAGTGTTCACTGAGTCTTTGGAGCGCACAGCAAATCTGGAGGAGATCCAGGCTTTTGAAAATGAACTTTCTCAAGCAAAAATTGATCCTCAAACTGCTGATTTAGGGGACATCAGTGTTGATGAGCTTCCTGGGAGAGAGCATTTGGATGAACCAGGTATAATTTTAAATTTATCCGGCAAACATGCATCCCTCCTCATCTATTCTGTCCTGGTAAATAAAAGGTTTAGGGCAGGAGTGACTAACCCACAGGTTATATCTTCCCCCTCCCCAGGTTTTCTTGTGATGCCAAGACTCTACAAACTGTCTATCTTTTTCAGTTAAGTTTTTTTCTTAACTGACAGCTCCCTCAGGCTATAATATTATTATTATACTCTGCTCCCAAACATTTTTAGGTTTTTTGTGGTCTCCAAGGCCTCCCAGGTGTGTCATCTTTCTATATTTTTTGTAAAACAAACAAACAAACAAACAAACAAACCCTGTCTTACCCATTGTTCCACTTTTGGATAGCATCTTCAGAAATGTAGTTCTTGGCATGTTCACTTGTACACTTTAGCCCCAGAGAGTTGGCTGGGGGTTGTTATGGTCCTCTACTCCCTAAATGGATTGCCACCCTTTTGTTTAGGGATTACAGTCATACATTGGAAGTCAAACAGCTTAGTTCCCCGAAAGTTTTGGCTCCCGAATGTCGTAAACTATTCCGTTTGTGAACTACTTTTGGAAGCCGAACATCTGACGGGGCTTCCGCTGCTTCTGATTGGCTGCAGAGGCTTCCGCGCATGCCTCCTCTGCACCGGAAATAGCGTTTTCGCATGTGTGCCCAGTCCACCGTGGCATCTGCGGGACTGTGAACCTGCCCAAGGCCCAAAAACTTTGCTGACCCCTGAACTAAAACCATTTTCTCCAGGCACGCAGCTGATTTTCTCCTCTCTGTGTTTTAAGGTACAAGAGATGGACAAACGAGACTTATTAAAAGTAATGGGAAAGTTGAAGCTTATCAGTGGAGCGCTGGCGAAGGGAGGTGGATGAAGATCGGGGATGTTGTCGGTTCATCAGGAGCCACACAGCAGACATCTGGAAAGGTTTTATTTGAAGGAAGGGTAAGTAATTTTTCACCCTTAACATTTAGTAATTAAACCCTGGCAGCCCAACCCATTGTTGGGCTGTGTGCACTGGAATGGTATATATAAGAATAAATCACTCTCGCCGTTTCCCTTTCCTTAAAAAAGGAATACGACTATGTTTTTACTATTGATGTGAATGAAGGCGGGCCATCTCACAAGCTGCCCTACAACATCAGTGATGATCCCTGGTTGACGGCATACAACTTCTTGCAGAAGAATGATCTAAATCCAATGTTCCTGGACCAGGTGGCCAAATTCATAATAGATAACACCAAAGGGCAAACGCTGGGACCCACGAATGCGGAATTTTCAGATCCTTTCACAGGTAACGAAGAGCTCCAAGCTCCCCTAAATTTGCTACCTCTCTCCTTGTTAAATATGTGGCTGAATAGCGTGCCAGAGTTCTTTTGCCCCTGGCCATACTGCGGAACACTGAATATGTATTTTGTGTCTTTATATTGTAATTTTATCTTGTGAATCGCCCTGAGACCTGCGGGCGGCATATAAACATAAGAAATGATAATAATAATTTTCCTTTCTGTTTGCAGCGGATGAAGTGGCGTGTTCTTAAAAGTATGGGCACTTCATTAAGGAGCAAAGTTAATGGGGTGCTTCCCCTCCATGTTTTAATAATAATAGTGCATTGGATCACATTCTTTTCTTCGGTTTATCTTTTCATAGGCGGTGGCCGCTACGTTCCAGGTTCTTCCTCAGAGTCCAGGGAAGGGCTCCCAGCTGCAGATCCGTTTACAGGTACTGTGTCAATGATGGCAGAGTTGTTTTTTTTCTCCCTTCTGGGAGAATAAATGTAAAGTTTTGGGTTTACAGTTGGCGTGGGGAAATGGAGCTGATTGGAATTCCGGATGGACGAGGCATGGAGCAAAGCTGTGATGTTGGCTCAGAATTGTTTTATTCCTTTTTTAAAAAATGTGGCTTAGAATCAGAATTGTAGAGTTGGAAGGGTAATCTATTCTTCACCCAGGGGAGCCCTAGAATTTTCAGCCCTTGTTATACAGAAAAAGCACCACATTTCTAGAAGCAAAGGCGCGACATTTAAATGCAACTTTGGACCAGAAACGTGTCGTAGCTTGGTTGGGTTTTTTTAAAAACATTTTTTTTACAGGTGTGTCTTGAAAGAATGATCATTTGGTACTGATTGATTCAGATGAGTATGGGTGTTGTAGAGCAGTTTAACAAAACTTTGCATCTTGGGGGGGAGATGATCGCCCTTGGCAAGGCGTTTACTTAGCAAGTACCGTATTTTTCGCTCTATAACACGCACCAGACCATAACACGCATGTAGTTTTTAGAGGAGGAAAACAAGAAAAAAAAATATTCTAAACAAATAGTGGATATATGATTTTTGTGGTTCATGCTGTGGCCACAGACATGTGATCTGACAGTGAGTTTGGAGTAGCCCAATGCAAAAATCCTGAGGATCCATGTGGATCCATGCTTTGTAACCACGGAGGAGGGAAGGAAGGGGAACCATGGATCCTCTGCTCACGACTGCAGCAGATCCCCCCCGCCACCCGCAGGCATTCACTCCATAACACGCACAGACATTTCCCCTTACTTTCTAGGAGGAAAAAAGTGAGTGTTATGGTGCAAAAAATACGGTAAATTGAGGGCTTTGGTTTTGATGGCGACCATACACCTGGGCGCTAAGGCAACTGTGGTGGATGAGTCATGGCATCCTCCAGGAGCCAGCTGCTTGAGTTTGAGGTTCAGAATAGAAGTTGAGACACAAATTGCACTTGCACGTAATGATTGCCAAAGGGTTATGATCATGATTCCTGCGAGACTCAATCCTGGGCTCTCTCACACAGGAAACTTTAGGCTCCAATCCCGTGTGCTTTCTTTAGGAAAACAATGTATACACACATTGGAAATAATAGAAGTAAAAACCATGTAGAACCCATTGGTGCTGAGCAAAGATGTTGGGATCCAAATATGGGAGCTACAAAAATGGAGTGTGGGCTTGCTGTTGCTGTTTTATTATTATTATTTAAACCCAAACACTTCATACTGTGAACGTTTAAGCAATGTGAATGCAATTTTGTTCCTGTTTTTCTCTAGGTACAGGTCGCTACGTCCCAGGTTCAGCATCTGAACCTGCAGCTCCTGCAAGCGGAGCTGATCCATTTACAGGTCAGTAAATCATTCGTCTCACAGTTTTGAAAACTTATGCCAAAGCTCCGTGCTGGTCACTTACATCTGCCCTCCTCCTCTCCCAAAATAACAAAATCCCCACTCCCCGCCATCTTGTTCCCACTTCACTCCAGCTAAGCTTTGTGCTGCTTCTAACTAGAGAAACCAGGCACACTGTTATAATAGCTGACCACACTTTCTCTCCACTTACTCATGCTTGTGGATAAGTTGGTTGCCGTTCAGACGGCAGAAATGCAGATAAAGGGAAAGTTGGGGTGGGAGTAAGGTGAGGTAGGCAAGGAAAGGAGAGGTGGGGTGAGCAGCCCAGAGGTGTGTGTGTTTGGGGCAGCGGTGAGTGAAGCTTCCGTTGTTTGGGATAAAACAGGAGAGGCCAAATGGAGAAGAAGGAAAACCATGGATACCACCCTAAGCTCCTTGGAGGAAGGGTGAGATAAAAGTATAGCAAGTAAATTAAGACTCCAGGGAAATTTTTCTATCAAATCTGTTTTAAGCTGTTAATTTTATTCATGCGCACGTTCTCTTGGTTTACTGAACCCAAGAGAGCTTTTAAAAATCTCACAGGTGACCGATGCTAAAAGCTTCCCTCCGTGAAACTTACCAGTTGTCGTATCGCTAAGACTCCCAGAGTTTTTCGCCTGCCTGCCTGCCTTTTGCCTTGAAAAGCTCCTTTCCTTCCTGTTCGCTATGAAGCAGCAACAATCTTAGAAGAGAAGCTATTCAAAAAGGCAAGAAAGCCTAGATAAAAGCAACTTTCTTTCCTCCCCGAACCACATATGACAACAGTGTCTCATACCAAATGCAAATGAACTGTGAAAAAAGCTTGTGTGAATTGAAAGTAGAGACACACTATGCGTCCTTGCCTTTATTTGTCTGTTACACAAGAAAATCTTTAATAATTTTTATTTTTATTTTTTTGCAAAAGATTCTCCATCCCTGTTCTCAGAAGGGTGTGAAATGTGGCTACTGGCTTTTGTAACAGCGCATGGATAAACACAAATGGAGTTAATAAAATTAATTATACTGGGCTCCCTTTGAACTAAATTTTGGAGGCCACATAAGTCTCTGAAATGTGTTAGCTAATTAAAAAGCTGAAATGCTCAGGATATGAAGTGCTGTTTATGTAACCATTTTTTTCTGTAGGAGTTAATTCGTTATATTTTATCCCACGCTTTCTCCCAGGAGTGCAGAGAGGTGTTTGAGGTAGCCTTAGATTAAATTACTTGGTCAAGGCCACACAGTGAACAAAGCGCTATTTTTATAAAAAACATGTAGACATGGAATAATTTAAATTACGGTTTAGCAATCTTTTAAATAGCTACATTTGTTTGACAATTAAGCTAATGTTTTTTCACTGCTATAGGATGCAAAGCTATACTGTTAAGTTTCTAACAATTTATTTCATCCTTCTAGGGACAGGTGCCTACAAATTAACTATACCTAAAAATGAAAATATTTATTTTCCAAAGAAGGAAGCTGTTGCTTTTGATCAGGCCAACCCTACACAAATAATGGGTGAGTGCATTTATACGGTTTGTTAAATGATGATTGGGGTGAGCAATTATCCTTCAAACACGTCATTCCCGTAAAACGTTTTATTTTACTCCCCTGAAACTATTTTCAGCCTAGTTTTACGTCTGAGAAATAAAACATAGGAAGGTTGGATTACACAAAAGATTTGTGTTTTTAATATAATAAAACAGCCACTTGCTTCTTGTGAATTAGAAATATTGCAGGTCAGGCTCTTTCCAGTATTGATTATCTCCCCCTGTTGAGAAGAAGTGAATATTTTGATACGCCATAAGGACTGGAGCAATTGCTAAATATATCGAATGTACTTGCCGTTTTGCCCCTGTGGTATTCAGTTGACCGCAGTCCTCCCTGGATAGCTGGGAGCATTAAAAGCACTGCCTACTTTCCCCTTTCTATGCAGCTGGAATAGATGACAAGGGGTGCAAGCAATGAGCAGCAACATAATCAGTGGATCTGCTTTTGTGGCAAATGGACTTTTGTGCAAAGCTGTACAGTACAAACATTTTTATGTTCTTAAGGCATTAAAAAGGAAGGTTAGTTTCAAGCTTATTGATTTGTATTACGTGATGAATGTCTTGCAAGGATATTGGAATAGACTCCTGAAATCATCTGAGAAGCTAGTGCATGGGTAGGCAAACTAAGGCCCGGGGGCCGGATCCGGCCCAATCGCCGTCTAAATCCTTCCCACGGCGGTCTGGGAATCAGCGTATTGTTACATGAGTAGAATGTGTGCTTTTATTTAAACAGCATCTCTGGGTTATTTGTGGGGCATAGGAATTCGTTTATCACGCCCCCCCCCCAATATATTCCAGACCCCCACAAGGTCTGAAGGACAGTGGACTGGCCCCCTGCTGAAAAAGTTTGCTGACCCCTGTGCTAGTGTAACCCAAGCCTGCTGCTGACACCACACTCATGCTGCAATCTGCCATGGGTTCTGCAGGCGCTCTTCTCCACTGTGTGCTTCAGAAAACGTGAGGGGTGCAATTTTACATGTCATCCTCAATTTGTGCCATTCAGGGTCATAGTGGGGGGGGGGGGCAGGGGTGCCTCAGGCACACAATTTTAAGGGGGTGTGAGCCGGGCGCTCCCATGCAGGGATCCCCATTCCACCTCCCTGCTGCCGGGGGCCTGTGGGCCCCAGAGTCCAGCCTGGCCTGGGCTTGCTGCCCACAACCCCTGCCCCCTCGCTGAATGGCTGCCTGTCCAGCGTGGGGGGGGGATGTTTTCCGCTAAGGGCAGTTTCATCTTGCTGGGCTCCCCCTTGTGTGGACAGGTAGGCGGTGCACTTCAGCTCCACTGGCGCGGTAAGTTTTGTTCACCCTCCGCACCCCACCCGGCACGTGGGGCACCCAGATGTCAGCCGGCGCCACAGTGCTGCACTGCCTATCAACTTATACAACTGCCCCCCGCACTGCATGTTCTTTCAGGCATGTAGTGAAAGGGTACTTACCTGTTCCTCTGCCATGTAAGTTGGGTCATTGTTCTGGAACCCCAAAACTGGAACCTAGTTTAATGTTTATTTTTTTTAAGGCAAGCAGTACTGTCTTCGGCACCGGTTACCTAGTGAGCCTATCACCTTTCATGATTTTCAGAGTTCGTAAGACTTTCAAAATTAAGAGCAGGCTGGAGTCCTCATAGGAAGCATCCATAGGGCAGAGACTTAAAAGTCTCAAGAATGAGGTACACACAAAGCAGCCTTATACCAAGTCAGGCTGACTGTCTATGCCAGCAATATCTGCTCTGCTGAGCAACAGCTCTCCTGGGTGTCTTTTGCAAATATCATCATCCTGGAGGGTCTAAAAATGAGAACTTCGGCACGCTGCTCACATGCTCTCTCTCTCCCTCTCCCATTGGGCTATAACAGTGGTACCTCAGGTTACATACGCTTCAGGTTACATATGCTTCAGGTTACAGACTCTGCTAACCCAGAAATAGTGCTTCAGGTTAAGAACTTTGCTTCAGGATGAGAACAGAAATTGTGCTCTGGCAGTGTGGCGGCAGCAGGAGGCCCCATTAACTAAAGTGGTGCTTCAGGTTAAGAACAGTTTCAGGTTAAGTATGGACCTCCGGAACGAATTAAGTACTTAACCCGAGGTACCACTGTAGTTTCGTTTTCAGAAGCTCAAAGCAATTACAAATGCTTTTGAATTTATTGTAAACACCTGGTTCTCATCTTCCACACCAAACTTCGATAGGTTTACTTGGGAGTACTTTACACTGAATTTAGTGGTGCTTTCTTCCTGGTAAGTACACCTTGGGACTGCAGCCTCTGTCTCATGATTTGAGGTTTAAATCTTAAATTGTTTTGGACTACAGATCATATGTTTCATACATTCCCTTTCATTCTACAACTTTTTCCAAACTCTCACTTAAACATCTTAACATTTGTGTGGTGAAAGGAACATAAGACAATTGTGAAGCAATGCCATGGAAATATCTCCTGTACAAATCCTAGAGAGCACCCTGTTTATGCATAACGCAAATCAGGTTTTGGAGCACATTTGAGATGAAGCAAAATTGTTTTATCAATGGGGATTTGCCCGCCAGGCAACTAGGTTGACATGAAATATGCCGACAGGGAGCATTAGAATTGAACTGGATCGAGAATTCCATTTTCGTACTCATAACGTGAAGAGGTTCAAATAGAGCATTTCAAACTATCTCCCATTTGTCTCCCAGGAAAACTGAAAGAACTTAACAGAAGTGCCCCTGATGAACAGAAGTTAACTGAAGATGATTTAGATCTTCTGGAGAAGATGCTCTCTATAACCTGCAACACCTCCTCTGAAGCTCCCACAGCCCAGCAACTGCAAACTTTGTGGAAGGCAATTAACTGGCCAAATGGTATGGAATTGTTGTTGGGGACATCTAGTAGGTTCAGCAAATTAGATGGGTGGGTAGCAATTAGAAAAGTTGGATAGTTGTTTATTTCCTTGACATCTGATGGGGAGGGTGTTCTACTGGGTGGGCACCACCACCGAGAAGGCCCTCTGCCTGGTTCTCTGTAACATTACTTGTCGCATTGAGGAAACCACTAGAAGGTCCCCAGAGCCGGACCTCAGTGTCCGGACGTTTCCACCCTAGGTCTTTATTCACCCCCTGCCCAGTCCCTTAGACCCCCCTAAGGGGGTCAAGTATCGACCCCTTTAAGAAACCCTGGGCTACACGAACCTTTGCCATAGGGGTTATTACAACAGACCTGCTGAAAGCTCTGCAACATTTCAAAGTGTAACGAGGTCACTTGTTTTCCCTGTGTTCCTAGACATTGTCTTTCCAGCGCTCGATATCCTTCGGTTATCCATCAGGCATCCCAGCGTGAACGAAAGCTTCTGCAGCGAGAAGGATGGCCTACAGTTCAGCAGCCACCTGATCCAATTCCTGAACCCTGGAGGAAAGCAAGCCAACCAGATGCTGGCCCTTAGAATTTTGTGCAACTGTTTTATCCACCCAGTTGGCCAGAAGCTCATGATGTCACAGGGGGACTTGATAATGTCACAGGCAATAGAGCTGAAAATAAGCAGCAATAAGAACATTCACATTGCATTAGCCACCCTGGCTCTGAACTACGCTGTCTGTTTACATAAAATTAATAACATTGAGGGGAAAGCTCAGTGCTTATCAGTGATCAGCACAGTCATGGAAATTGTGCAAGACCTCGAAGCTATCTTTAGACTACTTGTGGCTCTTGGGACATTGATCAGTGGTGATTCAGATGCTGTACAGTTAGCTAAGTCTCTGGGGGTTGATTCTCAAATTAAGAAATATTCCTCTGTATCAGAACCGGCTAAGGTAAACGAATGCTGTAGGTTGGTGCTTAACTTGCTCTAACCGTTTCGTTTTTTAAAAAAGCACTTGAAAGTCTATGGCTATGCTGAAGATAAACTTTTTCATATTTTACAACAATGGAGAGAAGAAATACTGTGGGTTAACTATCTGGACATTAAGTGAAAAAAACCTAAATAAAATCTTTTTTTGCACTGATACGGAATTTGTTATCCTTCAAAGCTGCAATGCATGAGAATCAGTCTGCAGTAGCTTTTGAGTGTTTGGAATTAAATGTCAACAGAAATCAACAAAGCAGTCTTGATTGACCGAGACAGTTTTAAGAACGAGCTATCTTAGCTTTGTTTTTCATGTCATATTTTAAAAGAAAGCACATCAGTGTACAATCACTGCATTTTAAGTTATAGTACCTACACTCATTGTTCCAGCTTTTAGATTGTGAGGCACCGCTGCCCACATGGTCCTGATTTCTTGTGGAACAGAATAATGCAAAAGTTTTTAATTTTCACAGGTTTTTTTTCTTTTAAAACCACTTTATCTGATAATATCTAGTATGCCAGGAAACATGTACTTTGATTTTTCTAGTGTGTGGTGCAGGCTTTTTTGTTTTTTTGACCCTCTGTAAAATGTTCCTTTGGAATATATATATATATATGGTTTTATCTTTCTTGGGATTCGGTGATAACCTTCCCAATGCTGAAGGAAGTGCAATGTTATCTGCAGCCAGCCAGAGTGCAATAATATTGCTGCCAAGTTTGAGCTGTCTCATTCATATTGATGAGATGTTCATTCTAAAGTCTAATCCCTTATACCTAAATGTCAGCATTTTTTCTTAGTTCCTTATCAGACACATGCAGCTCATGCGTTTATCCTTTTTTTTTGTCCTTGTCCAGTTAGAAATACAGCTGCAATAATACTAAATATGCAAATAAGTATTTTGAGATCAGAACGTACCGTTTTATTTTGGGAAATTCAAACAAGCCATGTTAAATGTTATTCTGGGGAATCCCCCCTCCTGATAGCAACACCTCACTCGATAACCAAAGTTGGGAGTCTGCAAATGTTGTAAAACTCCCCCATCACTTTCTTCTTTGATGCATTTCCGAACTTGGCTAAACGTGTAAGGATAATAAGCTTCGGTCTGGACAAATTACATATTGTTCTACCGAATAAGGTCACCTGTTTCTGACTGTATTCAAACACTGCTGCTAAAGTGTGCTCAACCAAGTGGACAATGCATGTTCCTTTTTAAAATAAATAAATAAACAAACAAAATGTGTCTGGAACTGAAATAGCTCAGATAAAAATAAACATGCACTTTGAGCTGTGTAAAGAATGTCTTTGAAAAGTAAAAACTTGTATCCGAGTAGACAGGTGAAGAAGAAAAGTGGGAGGGTGGTATTTTCCTGCAAAGTGCAAAGAAATCCTTGGCAAAAGAGCCATATATAGGCTGAGACATTGCAGATGAGTTGTCTTGAGAACGGCCAGAGCTTTGCTCTTCTCACAGGAGCCACCCAGATGCCTATGAGTAACATATGAGCCCCACACAGGGCCGGATTTAGGTTTGATGAGGTCCTAAGCTACTGAAGGTAATGGGGCCCTTTACATAATAATAATAATAATAATAATAATAATAATAATAATTAATAATAAATTATTTATACCCTGCCCATCTAGCTGGGTTTCCCCAGCCACTCTGGGCAGCTCCAAACCGAATATTAAAAACACGATAAAACATTAAAAACTTCCCTAAACAGGGCTGCCTTCAAATGTCTTTTAAAAGTCAGATAGTTTTTAATTTCGGAGGTGGATCTCAGAGTCCGGGCATTTCCACCCCAGGTCCTTATTCACCCCCTGCCCAGTCCCTTAGACCCCCTAAGGGGGTCAAGTATCGACTCCTTTAAGAAACCCTGGGCTAGACGAACCTTTGCCATAGGGGTTATGACAACAGACCTGTTGAAAGCTCTGCAACATTTCAAAGTGTAACGAGGTCGCTTGTTTTCCCTGTGTTCCTAGACATTGTCTAACAAATTGTATCAAAAAAGAGATAATAGTTTATTGTTTATACTTGCCCATCTGGCTGGGTTTCCCCAGCCACTCTGGACGGCTCCCAACAGAATATTAAAAATACGATAAAACACCAAACATTAAAAACTTCCCTAAACAGGGCTGCCTTCAGATATCTTTTAAAAGTCAGGTGCTTATTGCCTTGACATCTGATGGGAGGGCGTTCCACAGGGTGGGCGCCACTACCGAGAAGGCCCTCAGTATATGTCCAGCTGTCCTTTGTCAACAGCAAATTGTCGCTGTTTTTCTGCTGAACGTATGCTATATGTGTTAAGTTGTGGGTTGACATAGCAGACGACACAGCGATTTCTCCAAGTAGCTCTTATTTTGTAAGCTGGAATAGAACTGACTGCAAACAGCTCAGCCGGCCTGCTTTTATAGGCAGCCGGCTGTCAACATTGTAGCAACAACAGCCCAGAGTTCCCGCCTAAAATAACTGACGTGGACCTGAGTGAAAACTATCTACAGACCTGAGTGAAAACTATATACAGTATCCCCCTGCTGGCCCAGGGTGAAACTTCACTACATAACAATATGGTAATTTATGAACCTAATAGGTATCTAAAGCCATTTGAACATGTTGCCATGCAAACAGTCCATGCATTATGTAGGCACCACACACACATAGTATATGGTGATATTTTAGGGAGGTTGTGGACTCAACTTCCTTGGAAGTTTCTAAGCAGAGGTTGGCTGGCCATCTGCCTCCTGGGTGCTTTGGTTGAAATTCCTGCATTGGATAACCCTCAGATCGTGTCCCTTCCACCACTATGATTCTCTGAAATCTGAGATGAGCGGAGGCTGAATTTTGACTGCAACCTGAAGGGTTTACAGAAGACTTTGGGCTGGAAGTCCTGACCAACCTGGGCTGCAGCATTAAGCTGTATTTAAGAGCTTGCAACATGGGAACATGTGATATATAGGTAGGATGGGTATTTTTATTTTATTTTATAGAAGTCTAAAGGATCCAATTTTCCACATGGGTTTTTTATTTTATGGTATTATATTTATATTATATTTTATGGTATTATATTTATATTATATTTTATATTATTCAGATCTAAAGGGTCCTCTTTTAGACATGAAATAAGGTGGGTATTTTTATGATATTATATTACATTATATTTTTTATTTTATTGAAATCTAAAGGATCCTATTTCCCACATGAAATAAGATGGGCATTTTTATTTATATTACATTATATATTTTATTTTATTGAAAACTAAAGTATCCTCTTTTCCACATGAAACAAGACGGGTATTTTTATTTTATCATTTTATCGTTTACCACTTATTTCCCACATGCAATAAAGGCAGATTCGAACTCATCCTGCCTCCACTTCTGCCCCAATCTCTCCCTCTCTGGACCAGCTGGAACCGGAACCTCCAGCCTCTCCACAACGGGCCACTCTGCCTCTGCCTCTCTTCACTAGCTCTACGTTGGCTGGGCGAGGCGGGTGACGTCGTCAAAGCGCGACGCACGCACGGTGGGCGGGCGAAGGCGTTTTCGGGCCGCTGATATATTACGCCGCCGACGCCCCGCTCACTCGCTCTGTGACGAGAGGCTCGCGGGAAGAGGGCGCGGCCGACGCCGGTGCTCTCGAGTCGCCGTCATGACGGGGCGCAAGTTTCCCAAGGAGAAGAAGCGGCACCGCTCCCGCCTGGGCTGCCTGGACGAAGAAGGCGGAGGCAGCGAGAGGAAACGCCGGAGCATCGAGCCGCTTCAAGGCCTCGCCGAGGTAACCGCCGCCTGGGCCGCCCTGAGGGAAGGCGGGGCCGGGCTGGTATGCGCATGCGCAAGGTGCTTTGGCGGCCACGCCCCCTCCGCGTTTCTTATAGTTGTTTTCTAAAAGCCCTGGCAGTGGACCTTTCAGTATTTGTAAAGCACAGCTTACGTGGACGGCACTTATTATTATTGTTATTATTACTATTACTATTATTTTATTTTACGTTTGGATTCAGCTTGTTGAGATTTTTGAAGCAACGTCCCCCACATTGAACAGCTGTTCCGTTTACTTGTTTGCAACCCAGTTTTTGTCCTAGAGTAACCCAGCTTTATACAGAATCTGTATAAAGCACATCACATGGTGGAAACCCAAAATATGGCGGGGGGGGGAGCTTTACCAAAATCAAATAAGGACTACCAAAAGCGTTTATATTGAAAAATTGAGTGGTGGTGGTAAAATTATGAATTGCTTTGATCAATTTGACTAACAGCCTAGCAAGGTTAACTTTTTTGTCTCCAACTAACTATTATTAATAATAATAATATTATTATATATTATTTATACCCCACCCATCTGGGGGTGTTTCCCCAGCCCCTCTGGGCAGCTTAACTGTGGAGCATAATCACCATGTTTTTTTTTACTCCAGTAACTTCTAATCAGAGACATGACTGTCCACTTCTCAATATAGTTCTGCTTTTAGCTGTCCTGATTAAGAGCCACTGACAGACCTAACCTGCATCATGAATTTGTTGAAAGTTTTTTTTTTTAAGTTAGAAGGCATCACTATTTTTTGCAAGGAAGTTATTAGTACATTAATTGTATGCTACATTAACATTCTTAAGATCTGGTGTTAGGGAGCAGCTTTCTGACCAGTCCTATGCATGTTTACTTTGAATTAAGGCTTACTCCCAAGTAGGTTTGCATAGGTTTGCAACTTTAAAAAAAATGATCCAGATACTCAAATTTCACAGCCATGAATTCACAAGGTGTCCACAGGCCAGACTATTATATCTAGAGTTCAACCTCTTGCCTGTAATTGTGATGACAGTACCGGCCTGCCTACAGGGCTGGTGTGGGAAGAACAGAGATAGTAACCAAAGTGCTTTGAATGTGTTGTTTCAGCCCCCCCCCCCGAATGTATTCTCAGTTCCTTTTACTGGGTGGCATAATATTTTGAGAAATAACTATCCCGGTGGATTTCCTTTTGCAGCATTCACCTGTAAACTTCTTTGCTGACTATATGATCTTTCAAGTAACTTCAAAATGCAAAACTGAACACCAACTTTATGGAGCATCTTAAACATTGCATTTGTATTTTAGACTGCAGTATTAGGAGCCTATATAAGAAGCTTCATTGATTCAGGCTGTAATCCTATATCCTGGGAGTAAGACCCATCTAACCTTGTGGGACTTACTTCTGAGTAGACATGAAATGGCTTGCACTGTTCCTTTTGTAGTTAAAGCTTAGTTGCCGATATTACTACATAAACAAGTGTTTTGTGTTGGGTCATGATTGAAAGGATTTTCTGTGTCATCATGTAGGAAACAAAATGCACTACACAAATTCCAGAAAGTGAGGATGTGGAAGAAGAATCCAGTGACCTAGAAGAAGGTGGATTGGATCTCAGCGTGCAATTGAAGCCAGTTAGTTTCTACATCACAGATAAGAAGGAAATGCTACACCAGTGCTTTTGTATCATAGGAGAGAAGAAAGTGCAGAAAATGCTGCCTGATGTCTTAAAGGTACTGAAATATATCTATTCTGGCAAATTTTGGAGAAAGCTGAACCGTTTCAGCATTTATCAGGAATAGGGAGTGATCTGAATGCTCTGTAACAAAGGCTAAGCCTCTTGCTACATGCTCTGGATTTTATTTATTTATAACCACTCTGATACCATCTAACCCTGCTTCTTCATTCCACAGTTAAAATATACTCTTTTATCAGGATTGAAAAAATATTTCAAAAATTAAAGGTGTGCTGCCCTGTTGGCTCCATAGAGGTTGCTTAAATTCCATTCAGTGGGTTTTCAGTAGCTTAACTGCACATAGTGTAATAGTCATTATCCTTCTGTGGACATCTGTACAGTAGAAATTAAACAGTATATATTTATTATAAATTTATTACCCTGACATGTGCAATTGGCTAGCTTTTGAGATGGTAAGGAAACTCTGAAAGGTTTTGGTGCTTCATTGGAAATGGGACATTTTCTGTTATGCACTGAAATCCTTAATTTTAATTAGGACATTGCTATGGCTATTTCCTTGATCATTTTTTCTTTTTCTTTAATTATGGCTATGGTACTGGATGTATATTCAGTCGTATCTTGGTTCTCCAACAGAATCCATCCCGGAAGTCCGTTCAACTTCCAAAAATGTTTGAAAACCAAGGCGCGGCTTCTGATTGGCTGCAGGAGCTCCCTGCACTCAGTTGGAAGTCGTGGAAGCCGTGTCGGACATTCAGCTTCCAAAAAATTTTCACAAACCAGAACACTCACTTCTGGGTTTGCGGCGTTCGGGAGCCAAAACGTTCAAGTCGCAAGGCATTTCAGAACCAAGGTACGACTATACATGCATAGATTCAATTAAAAATATAAAGGAGTCAGATTCACTTTTCAAGGAGCCATGCCTGCATTTATATTTTAAATATTTATGGAAGGTGTTATTATCCTGCTCTTGAACTGTACAGGCTCCCACAGTTTATGTAAGATTTTTTATAAATACTTGCTGGTGTGGAAACAGCTCAGGGAGAGAAGGGTAGAGTATACAATAACAAACAAACAAACAAACACATACATACATGTGTCACACTATATTGCCATAAAGAGGGAACCTATTTCCAAATTTCATGTTTAAATTTTGGCTTCCGCCAGCATAATACCATGGCCTGTGTTTCAGAATGGCACAATTTTCCACGTTGGGACTATCAACTTAATTAGAGAATTTTTAGTTGATGCATCATCTTCTTTTTTTAACGGGTTGGTTGATTGATTATTGCTAAAACAATTTGCAGTTTAACAACATTTAATGTAGGTATCTTTCTAAGAAACTGAAAGTGGAGTATGATAATTTTATAATTTAGAAACTCAGGAATTCCTAAATTCTGTTCAAGAGCACTTCTAATTTGCCCTGTGTAATGCATTGGAGAAAGGCTTCTGTGTGCCCTAAGTGCCCTTCTTGCCACAGAAGAGGTAGCACATCAGTTCTCTGCATGAGTCACTAGTTAGGGGCTGCATTTTCCCAACCAGAAGGCATACTGAGAAAGTGACTCCCATAGAGAGTGGGTTCCTCCACTGGTAAGTGCTACTTATTATTAGTGTTTCATTTGGGTTAAGTTTTCATTCCCTAAGAAAGTGTGTCTCAGCTATCATTAGTTTATGAAACATTGTAATACAGTGGTGCCTCGCAAGACGAAAAGAATCTGTTCCACGAGTCTCTTCGTCTTGCGGTTTTTTCGTCTTGCGAAGCAACCCTATTAGCGGCTTAGCGGATTAGCGCTATTAGCGGCTATTAGCGGCTTAGAAAAAGGGAGAAAAAAGCGAAAAAAATCGCAAGACTCGCAAGACGTTTTCGTCTTGCGAAGCAAGCCCATAGGGAAATTCGTCTTGCAAAGCGCCTCGAAAAACGGAAAACCCTTTCGTCTAGCGGGTTTTTCGTCTTGCGAGGCATTCGTCTTGCGGGGCACCACTGTAAACAAAAGCTGCTTCACATTGTTGAAAGGAAACATGTGAGTCCATTTTTTCTTTGAGTGTTACAGTAGCACACGAGAATTTGAATAGCCTTAAAAATGGGCATGTGCCCTCAAAACCCCACCAATTAAATTGTACTCTTGCCTACTAAAATGGTATTGCACTGATTAATCAACCTAAGCTTTAATTGATTAACTTGCCAATTAAAACTTGTTGCTCTATTCAGTGTGTATCCTATGCACTTACAAGCTAGTTCAGCAAGTACTGAGATCAGACTGCTACAAAGGCTTTCAGAGTTTATATATTTGTGTATGTGTGTGTTTTAATAAATACTGTTGTAGAGCCCTCGGAATGAAGCAGGCTGCAAATGTAAATAACCTTAATTACTGTGGCATATGGAATAATGTAGTATATAATTATAGCATTTCCACAGGGATGTTGATTTTTTTCTTTAATTGGACATAACACCATCAGAGATGAGTGTGGCAGCCTGGCAGTTTATAAATAAGTAATTTATAATTAAAAAAAGAACACTATTCCCAACAGACTTAAGACATCCTTGCTTGAAAATAAAGCAACTTGAAGTTGGGGGCAGGCAGGATTTAAAAATAAAGTAAAAACCACACAATAAGTATTCTGGCTATTTATAAGAATATCATAGAATGCTCCAGTTGGCAAGAAAAGCACGTATGTTCATTTTTATGGTATACTAATCTTGTCTCAACATTTCTGGAGAAAAAGATTTTGTAAAATTTGGACTGGGAACAGAAATGCTCCCTTAACCACGCTGTTTTTCTTGTAGTTCATCCCTAGGGCTGCAGAGCAGATTCCATAGCAACAATTTGCCTGCAAGGTACACCGAGCTCCTCTTCCACTGCAGACACCAGGTCTGGCCTAATACATTTTGGCACCTGAGGAAAACTACAAAATGGCACCTCCCCCCTCCAGGGCAGAGAGGCTGCTGTATAGGCGGCATAGCAGGGCTACAGAGAGATTAGATCCGGCCTCCAAGGAATGTGCCACAGCCATTGCTTGTTACTGTGGCAGCGGGCCATGCATTGCTTGGAAGCTAAATCTGCTGCCCTCTACCACATACCCTCTCAGCATTTCTCAAGTGAAAACAGGGATGTCCCATTAATAATAATATCAATTTATTTATTACCCCATCCATCTGACTGGGTTGCCCAGCCACTCTGGGTGGCTTCCAACATATATAAAACATTAAACATTAAAAAAACCTTCCCTATACAGGGTTGTCTTTAGATGCCTTCCAAGGGTGTATGTATATCTCCTTGGCTCGGGTTCACATAACTCCAATAACTTCCAACATTTCTCCGATGAAAATAGGAATGTCCCAAGGGAAAACAGGACAGATCAAATCAGAAACCAGGGAGGCTTCTCTAAATCTGGGACTGGCCCTGGAAAATAGGGACACTTGGAGGGTTTGCTACCACCTGAGGCAGTTGACCCACCTTGCCTCATGGGTGGGCTGGCCCTGGTAGACTCCATAGAGCAGACTTGGAAATGTTGCTACCTCCTAAATTTTTTAGTTAGTCCTTGTTCTCCCATGTTTCCATGCTCCCATGTTCATGACCTTAAAAGCCTGTGAAGAGAAATTTGTAGGAACTTCTCAGCCTACTTGGAAGTAATCAAACAAGTGGCTGTTTACAAGTCTACCATAGATATGGGATTATGTAGAATCTTGATGCCATCAGGCAAGGAGTTTGGGAAGATGGGAATTGCTGGAAATGCTAAAACACTGTTAACTCAGTCAGATTTTTGTTGTATGTAGCCAGTGTCTATTACAATATAAATCAATCTCTCTCTCTCTCTCTCTCTCACGCACACACACACACACACACACACACAAAAAGACAATTCAAGATAAGTTTAAAACATTTCAAATTTTAGAACTGCAAATGATTGAAACTTAAAATTATAACACTCCCCAGATAATTTAGATTTTTAAAAATCTCCTTGGCAGAGTCAACACTGTTTTGGATCTGTAACATAGCCCATAGCTCTACATGTGCAGGTAGTGAGAATTTTATCCTTTAGATTACAAAGTTGTATACATCAGTTTGCAGCCCTATGTTTTTGAAATAATCTGATTGACCTCCTTAAAAAAACTTTGAATGAATAGAGGAATCTTCCTAGGTGGATTGTATAGGGGCAATAAAAAATACAACACACAATGTCTTCAATCTGGCCTGATCAACATACAGAAAGATGGCTTATTAAATAATTTACTGGTCAGCTGTTCTGTGTACATAGTTCAAAATCTGAACTGGGTAAATGCATGTCTAATGGGGGGGGGGGATTAATTCCTGCAGGAAAGTAACACTTTTTGTGATCAGAATCAATTTTAATGTACCAGAGTGAAGACTTGGAATTCTTTACATGTTCAAAGTCCATTTAGACATCTTTAGCAGAAATTACATCATGGGTCTCATGGTAGGAAATATCAACCAGTTGGCTGTGTCCACTTTTGTGCTGCAGACCTGGGAAGGTTGGTCATAAGTCAATATGTTCCTTGGCCTGCAAAAAATTAGCTACTCCTCTTATTGATGATGCTGATCAATGGAGTCAAAGGCAAATGAGGGATTAATAAATGTGACATACTGCTTTTTTGAGGGACCACTAACAGCTGGATAAGGTAATTCAAAACAGAACATTGATCTGCAATGCTATGCTTCTTGGAAAAGCCAGCCTGCATTGGGGTAGGAGCCTGGTACTCCATTGTTCTAACTTCTCAGATCTTCTCAGAAACATCAACAAAACTTACTGGTTGAATTTTATTTTCTCTTCACTTAACTCTTCCAAAAAAAGAAAGAAAAGGGAAGCACATTTTAATAAATCATACAAGAGTTTGAAGTGGGTTTAAATCTTAGGGTAAGGGAAACCTTGGTTAGCCTTAATCACAGTTAATTTGATGCTGGCAAATGATAAAATTTAATTCCAGGAAGGGGTAGTGTTACAAGAAAGTGTGTTTCCAAGGCTGGTGCCTCATAACACTTGTTACATTATATCTGTATTAGCCCCGTTTCTCATAATTAAGGTTTAAACTACCTGTATAATTTTTCATGGGCTGGTCCACTAAAATTCTCTGTCAAGTGTAAAGTACGAACAAGAAGTCTTCTGAATGATTTTTATGAAAAATAATGTATTAAAGGTTTAAGAGTCTTATGGCACAAGACTTTTCTTTTGCTGTAGTAGACTTAACACAGTTAACTACTGGGAGTGAAAACATAGATACCGAAAGCCTTATTAGGGTGAGAGTGATATTTTTCAGAAAGTTGTATTTCTTCTTCTTTTTACTCAAGCAATACTAATGAGAAACAGTGGCTGGAATAATCCATATCCAACTGCCAGCATTAGGGAATTTGAGAAGTGCCCTTGGGTTGTATTTAATTGTATGACCCCCACTGACAGAAGGCTGTTTGATCCAGCAGAAACGTCCATGAGGTGAAAAAGAGGGGAGAGGTAATTTTTGCAGTTTCTTCCTTTCTCCTGCAATCCCCTGCTGCACTTGCCACACCGTTCAAAGGGTCCGCCAGCGCTCTTAAGCAGGTTGGGGTATGTGCACAGGGGGCTACCCTTTATGCCAACATACGCCCCTGCTGGATTAGAATGCCTTCCGTCAGAGGAGAGGCACAACTGGCTGCAATGCCTGCCTTGCGAAACCTAAGAAGAAAGCCAGGGTTCAGATCTGGCATACTTTGCTACTTCCTTAACATTGTCTTTTTGCAAAACCGTCTTAATAAAATTTCTAATTCAGATCACAATGTTTTAAGTTTCGGTTTGGTGTCCAGATTGTATGTACCTGGCCGGGGAGGGCGGGGTACAAATAAAAAACTGATGATGATGATGATGATGTTATTATTATGTTGTTGTCGTCTTTATTTAAAAAAAAGAAAGATGAAATTCAAACAAGCACTAAAGAGATGACCTGCCACTGAACGGAGTGGTCTCCCCTCTCCCCCAACCTCTCATTTTGGAAGTTCTCCCAACTCTTCCAGAGACAGGACTCCTCCTGTTGGCTCCTGCTAGCTCAACTAGTTGAATCTGGCCCTTAGTGCGTAACTAGTGTCAGAAACTCACATATAAAAGCTAGGTGCCAAATGGCACCTTAAACCAGGATTGCTTGGTTGCAAGTGGCTGATAGTCAGGTACAAAATGTGCATGGCATCTGGCTAATTGCAGGCACCGTTTATAACAGTCCCACCTCTCTTTCTGTAGGGCTGTTCGATAGAAGAAATCAAAAGGCTTTGTCTTGAACAGTTGGAGCTCCTGTCTGAGAAGAAGTTATTGAGAATTCTTGAAGGTAGGCAATACTGTATCATATTGGAGCTCCTAATGAACACCAAGTACATGGATGCTTGATTGTATACGGTATGTTTCACTCTATAAGACGCACCACACCACAAGACGCACCTAGTTTTTGGAGGAGGAAAATAAGAAAAAAAAAATCTGAATCTCAGAAGCCAGAATAGCAAGAGGGATCGCTGCGCAGTGAAAGCAGCAATCCCTATTGCTGTTCTGGCTACTGTGATAGCTGTGCAGCCTGTATTCGCTCCATACGACGCACACACATTTCCCCTTTTTAGGAGGGGAAAAGTGAGTCTTATAGAGCAAAAAATACGGTATGTAGCAGAGAAGCATGGCCATTACCTAGAAGATAGATTGGAAGAGAAGCTGAGCAAATGAGGGCAGTCATGACTTGGAATCCTGTTATAGAGAGACTTAAAATTAATGGCTACAGCTTTCAGAGGAGCTGCTCGCAAGAGATCTACTTGTGGTATTAGGCTTTCCTTTTTGCTCTGAGGACTGGAAAACCAGCCCCCATAATCTTTCCATCAGTTATCTACATTAATGAGCGTTGCTTAATTTTTTAGAATAGTTTTAACTCCTTGTTAGTTACCCTTTTAGCTTTAGTCCTGAACTTCTGTTACAGAAGTTGCCCAACGTTTTTAAATGTGTTGCTGAATATATGTTCTATCTATAGACTACTCAGAGCTTTAGTATGAGAACAGGTCCTTGAACAGACTCTGTGGCCTGTATTACATATTTGTGTGTATGTGTGTTTGCATAAGAAAAAGGAATACTTGTTTTCTGTACAAATGCTCCTACAATAGTTTAATATAAATGGCTGTGTTGTAAGAGAAGATAAGGTTAATTTTATATTATTCCTTTGACAAAGACTCTTGAGCTGGGTGGCATTTTTTTCTCTTACCCGAGTGACAGAAATTTCCTGGGGAAACCTTTTACATGAATTCTTTTTCCTTGTGGTGAAAGTACTGAAGACTTACTCTGTGTTTGTAATAGTTGTTTGCTTGCAAAGATACCAAGTTAAGCATGGAGGTGCAGAGAAGCAGCCAGACACTTATTGCTGCTCGTTGAAGCATTGTATCCCCCGTACCCCAGGCTCTCCAAACAATATAGCCTTGGGACGTGCTATGGTTCCTTACTGCCAGCCATCTTCAAAACTCAGGCCACTGTCTCCCTCACAGACTACAGCTCCAAATGGTTTCTGTTGAGTACCTTAGTCAGGCAGGTGGGCTGTGTCTCTTCATTTGACAGTCATAACAGTATTTACTGATGCATGTATTAATGAGGCAGAAAAATGCTGCCACACTGTATAGCATCTCACATTGATGTTGTATTTCAAGGTGAGAATGAAAATGACTCCGACAGTGATGAAGAGGCTAATGGTGGGGAAGAGAAGACAGCAGTTGAATCTATCAGCCAGTAAGTAATTGTAATGAGCAAATTTAATTTAACTGTCCTCTGAGAGTCTATTTAAAAGTTTGTGCTGACAATTTCGTTTTGAAGTGTTGGTGAAATCCCAGATAAACCCATGGTGAAATCTTGGCTGAACCACTGCAAAAACTGGGGAAATTTGCAAAACATTAGTGAAATGAAACTTCAGGTGAAACTTTAGTGAACCTTGCTGAGTATTTGTAAAAACCCAGTGAGCCTTGGTGAGATCCCGTTGAAATGTTAGTTAAATTGGCAAAATCTTCTGAAGCCCAAAGTGCCTTGAACAGAGAATCCTAATTGTATCCTCCATCAGATCCTACGGTACAAGGGTATGTATACAGCTGCTCTTAAATCATGGCATAAAGTAGGAAAACCAACCAAATCAAAGACTGTTTGCATACAGGCAACCCCTGATTTTTTGGGTGTGTGTGTGTTGCATTCGGGTAATTGTGCGTGCTGATGGAGCCTGTTCCATGCTCTTCCTGGTCTGAATGTAACACATGTTCAGGGTCATGCGTGTTTTGAACGTGTGCAAAATGAGAGTTGCCTGTAATCAGCTTGTTGCCCATCCCATGGCTGCAAATAGGATCTTTTTGTTTTAGGTTGGCTGTTAATTGCTAGGGTTAAAACAGCGTGGAGAATTTTGATTCATTTTGTTATGTAATAGGGTTGGGAGAAGGAAGAAGTTCTTGGGTTACCAAGCTTCTTTTCGGTGGCTGCTTGTGAGTAGCATAGTATGGGTCCGTCTTGGTGGGAATCAACATTTAAACGGCAGTTTTTACAGTTGCCTGGGATTAAATCCCATTGAGCTCAGTGGGGATTACTTCTGAGTAGAAATGCATGTGATTGTGCTGTCAGTGTGAACCAGATGTACTAAGTGACTCACATATCAGCTAGTTATTTTGGTTAATACTAAGCATCTAAAAAAGAGCATCTAATCTATGCAACATTTGGCCACAAGATGGCAGAAAATGCACGTGTATTAAACTTAAGAGTTGCGCCATTACATCAAGAAGCCTTTTTATGACAGCATAAGAATTGCTCAGTGACAAAGTGTTTTGGACAGCAGATTGTCTGTATTAGTATGTGTACCTTTCTACCGAAGTGGTTGATCTCAAGCAGGTACCACATAGTTTCTGCAGCTAGTTTTGCAGTGCACTGTTCAGGGATCAGAAAACTTGGTAAAGCTCATATGTTGAAAATCACCATTTCCATGACCAGTATTTAAAATAAGCTGCATAATTGGAAATCAAGAACTTGTTGTTGAGGCTCTTGCCAAATGAACAATCCTGATTCCTGAACAAAATTTGGCAGGACGACTCCGGACAGCAGGAGCTTTATTATCCTAGAGCAGATATCCTTTGATACATTTTCCTTCTGCAAACCAGATGACTGTGCCAGATCATCCCTGTTTGCCAATGAGCAATACTTGATAACAGTATTATCACTCATTTAGGAGCCGATGTCTTCATCCTGTGGTTGGTTAGGAATGAGGGGTACAAATGCCAGGGACATGATTGCCAGGTTCCTTTTCCTATAGTGTGCTGGGTCTGTACCAATGCACAGGGTTGTACACACCTTGCACCAAACAGCTTCAGATATTCTGCATCAGGAGAAATAAAATTTTGTGCCAAGGAAGTTTCAGCCTGTCTGCCCAGCCCAGCACCCTGGTGGGGATGCAAACCACTTCCTCCTCATTCATCAAATGATTGATTTGATGAACAAGGAGAGACCAGTTTGCGTCCCCATCAGCTGTGGGAGGAGAGTTTCCTCTTTCGCTCTGCTCATCATGGATTTTCCCAGTGGGTTGGCCAAGGGTGAATATAGCCTTCTGGCCAAAATGCTTGCTGTAGCCTAAATCCAACATATTTTCCCACATTTGGTGCTCTTTCATGACTCTGATTCTCCTCATAGGTTTGAAATTTACAGTACCTTTGAAACCTTAAAGGCTTGAAGTTTAGTTGCTGTTGTTTTTTTGAATGGAAGGCAATGTTTCATTCTGAACCCAGTGCCATTTTCTCCTTCATAATCATGAAATGATTGCTGCCCTGCACACACGCACGCATCTATATGTTCTGAGTAAATGTCTTAATATCTGTAATAATTTCATAGGTTTGGGGGTTCAATAGGAAAACTTTGCCTTGAGGGCTGAATCTGTAGCAGCACCTGGTACTGAACAGAAGTGAATTGAGATGAGAGGAGCCCACTGGAATATTTGGCAGCTTCTGTATTAAGTTAGTCAAGGAGGCTTGTGGAGACAAATCCAGGGGCAGCAGGAAAAAGGTTTCTTCTTTGTGGACAGATAGATTATTTTTCAGGGATCTGGTTAAAAATGAATCGCATATATATGCACCCCTATTTAAAAAATTGCCTGCCAACCTAGCAGTTCGAAAGCACCTCCGGGTGCAAGTAGATAAATAGGGACCGCTTACCAGCGGGAAGGTAAACGGCGTTTCCGTGTGCGGCTCTGGCTCTGGCCAGAGCAGCGATGTCACGCTGGCCACGTGACCCGGAAGTGTCTCCGGACAGCGCTGGCCCCTGGCCTCTTAAGTGAGATGGGCGCACAACCCCAGAGTCTGTCAAGACTGGCCCGTACGGGCAGGGGTACCTTTACCTTTACCTATTTAAAAAATTATATTTAATCATAGTTTAGTTACAGTACTTAACAGAGGTGGACAAATGCCATTAGAGCTAAACCTCTGAAATGTAAGTTAGGATGACACTAACCTTGTAATGTTAAATTTAACTCCTCCCTGCAAGCTGGATGCTTTGATTGTGTGCATATTAACATAATACGTACATTACAAATTTTAGACAAAGTAGCTGAGGTATGAAATTGGTTAGATGAATATAAAATAATTTTATGGCTAAAATGCTCATTAAACTCAACAATTGGACTTGCCTTCCATGATTTTGAAATCCTGTGGAGAGCTGTATCCTGTTTCCTCAAGTGTGTCTTACAATCTTTCATTTGCTTTCATGCTTTGTATAAAGACAGTTGAACATCATGGCGAGATAGCAGATGAAATGTCATCCTTTTTAGCACTTTCTGAGTTATTTTCCCCATCCTTTGAAACAGAAAACAATGTGTCAAATTTTGGTGAGGACGTGTAGAAATAGCTAAACCAGCATCACGCCACCCCACCCCAAAATGTGGGTTCAGTGATCTTTTTATCATTTTTGTGCAGATTGTGTAATGCACAAGGCTGTTTTGAAGTTTGGCTGCACCTTGCGGTTTTGCAGGTTGCATCCTTGCCTTGCTTTTCTTTCTTAATGATCCAGTGGGTTCATGTCTGAAAATACCTTTCCCCCTTTTCTGTCAGAGACTAGATTACTTTTAAAATTAATGATCAGTAGTGTGTTTGTAGTATTAATCTCAGCAATTATAAATACATTGCTGAGCAGCAGCGTTGATGAACACTGTAAGTAGAGTTAGGATCTGCTGTTTTGTGGGGCAAATTCCTACGTGTAATCCCTCGGCAGGGCTTCTGTGCCCAGTTCCCCTATCGTCCACAGGTTTTCTCTGTGTGTTTCTGCAGTTGCCTTACTGGGGAGCTCTTTCCTCCTATTGATGTATTTCAAGGAACTTGCTTTCCAGATTCTTCCCCTGATAGCAGTGGCATCAACCAAAGATACTTCACAGTTAGGGTCTCTTTTGGTGATGTTCTGTATCTTTCACAAGCACAGATGTTCTCTGGGCTGTTTGGGGGCTGTCTTTTTCTTTCTCATTCTTCAGCGAGGTTCTTCTTTTGGAAAAACAGCAGTGGCAATTCTGGGGAAATGGACAAGGAATGCATCGCTTTTTGGCACTGTAGCTCAGCAGTAAACCACATGCTTTGCATTAAGGTGGTCTTGGGTTTGATACCAAACATCTACTGGCGATAATCCTGTACGAAACTTTGGATGAGCCAGTGGTCTGGCTTGGTATAAGGCAGCTCTGGGGATACAATACTGTTAATACAGTGTACTTTCCAAATTTTCAAAGCATTTAACATAACTTTTATCTCAGTAATCCTTACAACTGCCCTGCAAAGCAGATCCCTTATTAATTTTTAGGGGGTGAGCTGTGTGAAATAAACCACAGAGTTCTTGACTGAACCAAGATTTGAACCTGGAACTTGTAGCTCCAGCTCTTGTCACCTTAATTCAGCATATCTCTGTAGGTTACCGGCTTGGTCAGACAACACCAACTAAGTGGTTCTTCTCATTGGAAGGCAGGAGTTAGGCTGGCATTTCAGAAGAGGATGTTTTCCTTGCCTTAAAGGTAAAGGTAAAGGTACCCCTGCCCGTATGGGCCAGTCCTGACAGACTCTAGGGTTGTGCGCTCATCTCACTCTAGAGGCCAGGAGCCAGCGCTGTCCGCAGACACTTCCGGGTCACGTGGCCAGCGTGACGAAGCTGCTCCGGCGAACCGGCACCAGCGCAGCACACGGAAACGCCGTTTACCTTCCCGCTATAAAGCGGTACCTATTTATCTACTTGAACTTAAGTGTGCTTTTGAACTGCTAGGTGGGCAGGAGCTGGGACCGAACGACAGGAGCTCGCCCCGCTGCGGGGATTCGAACCGGCGACCATGCGATTGGCAAGTCCTAGGCGCTGAGGTTTTACCCACAGCGCCACCCGCGTCCCTTTCCTTGCCTTAGAACATGTCTAATTTGGATTGCTCCACCACATTGAGGGGGAAAGTAAAATCGACACTTGTAGTGGTTTTTTGTTTTTTTTTGTCTTTTGGATATATAGTTTATTTACGAATGCATACTGCCCTAGTCCACGATGGAGGGATTAGTTGAATTTTCTTCTCGGGCTTAGTGGAGTTATTTTGCTCTGCCTTTGATAAAAACAAGATCTTGTCACATGGCAGGGAAAATATTGTTATAGCTTTGGTGGTCTGGTGAGTTGTGTATTGGGCTAGCAAGAGATGTTTTCTTGTCCTCAAAACAATGTTTTCTGTAGCACTAAGTTTCTGTTCTGTTTACTCTTCTTGGGTTCAGGTAAAACTGATTTCTGATTGAGAAAAATTGACATATTCCTATAGTTGTTTCCCCAACTGGGCAGGCACTGCTTACCCTGTAAGTGATATAATTACATTAACTGGACTAGCCCTATATCTTTGGGGAAGAGCATTACATTCCAGGCAGCCCTATGAAACTTGAGAAGAAAGGAAATTATCAGTACTACTGCCTGAATAAGCATGGCCTGCTTCACAAAATAAAGCAAACAATGAAATGTGGGGGCACGAGAGTATGGATATGAAATGCTTCTTTTTATAAACATAAAAGGTATACTAACTGAAATGTATTATTGTTTGTTCTCAGGCAAGACAATAGTATAGATTCTACTTCTTCTTTGAAGGAAGACCACAAACTGGAAGCTTTGGACTCAAAGCAAGGTAGGAACTGCAGAAGGCTTTAAACATTGCCGCCTCTGCGTTTGGCATTCTGAATAGAGCAGTAGCAATAATGCAACATTACTTGCCTCGAAACAAATGCTCTGGGTCATCTCTGCAAATGCTACATAATAGATTGCAAATGAAACAATGATGCATGATAGAATAACTTTCTTTGGAAGATATAATTGAATTTCAGACATTAGGAGCCCCTTCTCTAGCTAGTTGTCAAATGAAACCCAGGAGTTTGTCAGCATTTTGGGCAAGCATTTGGGCTGTGCTTCCCTTTTCTTTCTTTCTTTCTTTTTTACATTTTCACTAAGCATGACTTTGTGATGCAAGTTCTTCTTTACATCTTGGGCTGTGGATTATGCTTTTTAGTCATTCTAGACTGTAACAAAGATCGAATCCATCTCTGTTATTTGTACTTGTTGTCATATTTGATAGGAGTAGTGATCCAATCTAGAGTTCCTGACTTTCCCCCAAACCCATTTCTCCTCTTCTTGATACATCTTCCCTAGCACACCATCCATCTCTGACATCTCGTTTTACCATCTGAGCAAGGGGTGGGAGTAAGGTGTCTTTTTCCAAACCATACAACGGCCTCTCAGAATCAAGCCGCCTGTTTTCATAGCTGTGCCCTCTTTGGAGGTGCACAAGAGTGTGTGGAGGAATATCGGGGGGGGGGGCGTCTTTTATGGGCAGTTTCATGTGGGAAGGCTCAAGCCTTTCCCCTTTGACTCTGGGAAATATAGTGCAATAGGGTCCCAGATTTAGAGCATTGTTTATTTGGTGCAGTATATAGCGGGAGCTCCCATTGCACAAAGTATCCATGCTTCTGTCAACATGATGGGAAGGAGCTGCTTCTATCGCTCCATACCAAGGGCAGATTTAAACACTATCCATACTGGTGCCCCTGAGTATACCCCTTTACTTCCTTTCGTGTAAGTGAAAGGTTATCCTTTGTTTCTCCAAGAAAAAGTGTGGTACTTAAGGAAACTATTGGGATGAGGGCAAAACTCGCACTCCATCTCTGCTGTTTGCCCAGGAGGAAGAAGGTTGGAAGGAGAAGAGAGTGGACTTAGGATCACACAGGGAACAAAAGGAGTTGTTTTTTTGGTTGTCTGGGTTTAACCCATCAGCAAAACACCAGCGTGAACCCAAATAGTGAGTCCTAATGTATTGTGTGGGTTTGTGCCTGCCAACGTTTTCACCTCTTTGCCTAGTGATGACAGGCATGCTGCAAGCCATGGGGAAGGATCATTCTGTATCTTATTGCCACAGGAAATATCCCCAGTAATTACTTACAGCTCTTTAGAAAGAAGTGCCCCATTCTTCCTTAAAGATGGTAAAAATAGCTAATAGGGGGAATTGAACTTGATTAAAATGGTCTCATAAGGCAGCCAAGCGATTAGCAGGATGCTGTGACTTTGTGAAGACTGCTTTAAATATTGCTTGTTGCACTCTCTGGAATGACCTCTGAATTGACATGTCTCCTGCAGACTTCCTCTCTTCCTTCTCTGCTATCAGAGGGAATTGATGACTGTTGCAGGTGATTGCTTCTTTGTCCTTTTTATGACTTTATCAGCCACTGGTTTCGTGATGGCTCTGGGCAATGACAACAGTGCTAGTCAGGATGTTAGCTTTTAAAGAGCTTTTTTGAGACTGTGCAGGCATAAATGGTAAAACTTAGCAACTGTTCTTCTTCCACACTGCAGTCTGTGATGCTGAAGATGAAAAGTACGAGAGCCAAGGGGTAAGCAGAAATGAGTGAAAAGTGGTTAAGAAAGAGAAATTAAGTGCCTGGAAATGAATTTTGCAATCCTAGTTGAAAGAATAAATACAAGTTATCAAAATGAAAAAGATAATGAGAAAAATGCCATCAGAGACTTTTATTACTATGTAAAATTACAGCTGCAAAAAAGGGGGGGAAATGAAGCGGTTCAGCTAATTAAACATTTGTTAGGGCAGTAGGGCTATGTGATTATTGTGCATTGTACTTCCATGGAGATTTCAACTCTGTAGAGAGCCCAGGCTGATTGTACCTTTAAGCCTGGTTTAGGTAACTTCTTATTCTCCAGCAGAAGGATAAATGATTTCTATAAAAAATAGTTTTGTCTCATTCCCTCGGGTCACTGCCCTTTCACTTGGATCCGTTGGCCTTTGGCAACAGGAGAGGAGTGTGCTGGAACATTGCTTCTGAACTTTGAACCAGCCTTATTCCGTTGAGAATGTATTCTCGCTTTGGAGATGTTCTGTTCACTTGAACAATGCATTAAGTAAATATGGACTAGTGCCCTGCAGCAAAGCAAAAGAATTTCCATTCCTTAATCCTATTGATTCCCATTTCTTTGATCTTTCACACACTTCTCTGGCAAGTTAAAAGCAGTCAGAAGATGTTTTGAGTTCATGCCTGCCTTGTTGTAGGCAATGTGTGGTGAAGAGTAAAAACAACGCCTTGCGGATCAGAGTTCACTATTTGATTGTTTTTCAGAACTGCTCCTCAGAAGACTGTGGTGATGACATATTTTGCATAAGTTTCTAACAACTGCTTTTAAAACCATTGTTTCATAGGTCTTGGTAGACTTGTCAGAGGAACAAGACACCCCAACTGTGGCCGTTTGACTTAGAGTTTTACAGCCTTGACCATCTGCCTCATAATTAGACTAATGTAATCTAACTTCTTTCACCTTTTGTTGTTGTGTGCATTTTAAAGCTCATCAGATCAGTGCTGTGTTCAGTTGATCTGATTTTGCAAACATACGGCATACAGTGGTGCCCCGCAAGACGAATGCCTCGCAAGACGGAAAACCCGCTAGACGAAAGGGTTTTCCGTTTTGGAGGTGCTTCGCAAAACGAATTTCCTATGGGCTTGCTTTGCAAGACGAAAATGTTTTGCAAGTTCCTGCGGGTTTTTTCCCCTCCCCCCCTTTTCTAAGCCGCTTATCAGCTGATAAGCCGCTTAACAGCTGATCAGCTAAGCCGCTTAACAGCTGATCCGCTAAGCCGCTTATCAGCTGCTCCACTAAGCCGCTTATCAGCTGATCCACTAAGCCGCTAATAGCACTAATCTGCTAAGCCGCTAATGGGCTTGCTTCGCAAGACGAGAAAACCGCAAGACGAAGAGACTCGCGGAACGGATTCTTTTCGTCTTGCGAGGCACCACTGTACTTAATAACTCTTTAAGTTGGTCAGGCTCTTATGCAGTAATATAGTACACGATTAAAGGTTAACTTGGCTTTGTTCTCACATTTTCTTGAATCAGTAGTGTTATTTTGTATGTGTTTTTTAAAAGCATGGGTTTTGCTGATTTCCTCATAATAGATTTGCAGGCTGCAATTGTCTATGTATATTTCTAATATTTGTAAAACTGCTACATGTGGAATGGTTTACTTTCTAGTTACTTTATGGAAAGCTGCCTCCTATTTTGCAGAGGAAGAACATTTATTATACATTTCTCTTAGTGTTCGGTATTGATTTTTCTTCCCCCTCCAGATACCAGTTATATCATAAAAAGTCAAAGAAAATATGCTTTTCTAAAGATTTTCTTCCTTGCTCATAAACACAAGACCCATACACACACAAAGAAAGTTGCAATACTTCTTTCTAAAAAGATTTAAAAGCCAGGCTAGAATTTCTAAAGCCTTTCCTCCTACTTTTGTCTTGAGAGGAAAACTAGTCTTCCTTCAACTCATTTTGGAACCAGCACAGATTAATTTCAGTAGTATATATTCTGCTGCTCAGTCTTTGTAGAGGACTTGCTGAGAATGGAAAGTACCCAGTATAAAGATCAAGCAGAGAATATTGCCTTTTATGTGTATGGAGAGGTTTTTACTACTCCATCCCATTTTCCAAAATAAACCCTCACATCCATGTAGCTAGACTTGTGATACAGTATACTATTATAGCCAAAAGCGCTGAAATATTTAACAGCACAGCAACACGCCTCTAGAATCTAGAAACTTTCATGATAAGCAGAGGCCAGCACATGTATTTCTAGTTCTTCATTTTCATTCTCATTATAAGGGCAAAGAATGGTGAATAATCCTCTTGGGACTTTTGCAAAAATGAAACTTTGCCTATTAGCAATTTGTGAAAAGCCTGGCAGTATCAGCAATACAATTCTGTTGCCAAATATGGTATGGACACATCACAAATCTATGACATTCTGGGTGCTGTGGGAGTCTTGGCAGACAGACATTGTTGCATAATTTCTCTGGATCATGGTTCTTGTTTATGACTTAGTGGTTGCCAACCATTCATGCAAGTGTCTGAGGTCAAGATCAAAGTATGGGATTGGGCTGTTCAGTTCCCTGAACCAAGATCCCTCTCTCTGTCCTCACCATGCGTCTTTGTCTCACCATCTCCTCCTCATGATCCATCCCACAAAATGTCTCTGTGCACTACAAATGAGGGACATCTTTGCAGCACACAGATGCACACTGTGGTCTGAATTGCAGCCCCATGCACCTGCTCCATTGGTGACCAAAGAGTAGGCAGTTAGTGGCGGGGGGCTCAGTTTGTGATGCATGGAGCCCCTGCCTGGAAATACATGGAGTTCATTCATTGGATGGAAGGAGAGTGAACCCTGATACCCCTAGAACAAGGTCCACAGGACCCCTGATTCTTCCCCAAACTGCCATGGATCTCTGCTGCACCTGCTACTTACAACGTACTTGCTGCAACTGATGGTTATAAAAGGCTGGAGTAACCTGCTTCCAGATTCTTAGGGGCTACTTCATTCTGCACAAAGTGGCTCAGGGGTCAGAACTATCCACCCTGTAATAAAAGTTGGCATCATCTATCTTCACAGTGACAAAGCAGAAGATACTGGATGGAGCCATTGCCATTGCCTTTTTGTAGATGGGGGAGCTAAAGAAATTAACGTGGTTCCTGAAAGATCCCTGGGGGAACAAGCAGATGGGCGATGGCATTTTACTTTACTAGGGCTGGGGTTATTTGATCCCCGGGAACCGCAATTCAGAGACCGCTTTGTATTGGTTTCCAGTATATCAGTGACTGTGGTGCTGATGAGCAATAGTACCAGATCATTAACACTTCAAGCCTTGGAGATTTGGAAGGAGAGGGTAGAAGAGGGGAAACTGCTAAGTTCTGCAAAAGCCGTCCAGTAAAAGAAAATATTTGGGACCAAGTGGGGAAGGGCTAATTAAAAACCAGAATCTCCAAGAAGAAAATGACAGAAGAGTATTGATAAACACGTTAATTATTTCAGAGTGTCCTAATCTACTGCTATCCATTTATTATCATAAATGGCATATAGGAGCTCTCAAATGAATGCCTTGTTACTTTAGACTTTTCAGAGTGAGCTGAAAAGCTATCTTGTGTTTTAATCCACACATCAATTTAATACTCTTGAGGTTTCATTGATAATTGTGGCGGCTATTAGTGGCATTTATATTGTAGGCAGAATGGATAAAAATGGGCAAGTGTAAACCTTCAGCCTAACTAACTCCAAATCTGTGTATCAAGGCCTTAAACTGTAAGGATTACAGGGAATGCGCACATTCCAGAGGAACGTAATGCCATGGCCTCTTGAAGTAAATTGCGCAAATGAACAGTTGTGTGTTTTACCACTTTGCTGTTGCCAGGTTGCGTGTAAATTCTTGACAAGGTTTTCTCATTGTCTCTTTAAAAACATTGCACATAAAGAATCTCCCAAAGAGCAACATATTGATCTTTACCATAATAGGCCATATGTCCTTTAAGAGGTACCAATGGGTAAGTAGTCTTTGAATCCAGCTTTTTAATATAGGTAGTGAATTCTGAATTTTGCCTAGGCTATAATTGTCGGTTGGGATGTGTCACAGCGAATGCGTTATGCCTCCATACATTGAACAAGGGCTGGTTCATACATTTAAAGTATTTTCTCTGCTGTTCAGCAAAAAGAAGGGGAAAGCTCGTTGAACGGTTTACAGATACCCATAAATCCCTGTCTTCAAGCTTGCAGTCTAAAGGACACAACTAAAAAAGGAAACTGATTGGGAGGGAGGAGGAAAAAAGGAAACCCGAGTAGTACTTAGTTGTAGAACTCTTGAAATGGCCACCTGGAATGGAGAGCATTCAAGGAGAGAGGTGGAGCTGAATGTTGCTGATGGCTCAGCTCAGCTGACGGAGAGGTTCTGAAGTCCCATTTCTCCTCTACCGTAGCCTGATGACATGGTTGCTTCTAGGTGCATGTGTGTAATTTGACGTGTCCTCATTTGAATATGTGTGAACTGACTCCATTAGAAAACACTGTGTGGATGGGGTGAGGTGGTGGCACCTGTGCCCATATTGTTGGCTCTGCGATGGCATCTTCACATATTGAGTAAATAATTTGATGCTAGAGCCATTGAGCAATGAGTGTGTGTGTGTGTGTGTGTGTGTGTGTGTGTGTGTGTGTGAGCCGGTCCTTGGTAGATCAGTTCCATTGATTTGATACAATTCACTTTCAGTAATTTTTTCATAGTCACACCCCGGATTTTATGTTCCTCAAGGAAATATACATGCCATTTTGTAACAAACAGCTTATTAAAAGTTTTCATCTTAGGGTGCTATCAGACACATTTTTCCATATCAAATAAGTTTAACACTTTTTACATTTTGTAATGGCTTATTGTGCATTTAACAAATATAAGTAGTGTTAATGGAGAACCTCCAGAGAGAAATGATCACACGTACATAGTACCTGAGGACAAGATGTCAAAAGAAATATATGCTTTATTATGAGTATTTGTCATGTCAGATTCAAACTTGTTTCCTTGCATCATGTTCTGTTACATTTTCCTAAAGACCATTGCCTGGGTCCAGAGAAAGGGAACCCTAGTTCTGTGCACCTCAGGGAGTTTGGGGCTTGTGTTTCTAGAACCCTAGTTCACCATCTTCCATGATTTATTTTCCCTTGGAACTGCTGGGATTTCAAAAGCCCAGCGAACTACTGCAGAATGCAGCTTTGGCATTCAAAGGGCCTTTTAAAATTCTCAAACCTTGAGGTCATGTCCAAAGTAGTTCTTTGGATCCCAGCCCATGTTTTTAATCATAATTGAACAAATAGGAACACTGTAATTGTTTTTGAGATAACTTAAATTGAAACACTTCATTAAAAGTCTTTGCACAGATATCTCTTAATAAGTGTATTGCCACGCTGATATCCGTACCCTCATTTTATTTTGTTGCAATGTACACGAGAATTTTAGGAGTATTTTTAAACTGCACTTCAGGAATTAAATTCACTTCTAAAATAATAAACAGCAGTCAGCCCCAAAGGCTCCCCACGTCAACTTTCATTTTGTAATGCAGAGGCGTCCTTGTGATATAAAACCTTATGACATTTTAATTAGGAAAATAGATCATGCAATTCCATACGATGGAATAAATTTTCCAAGCGCTGCTGCTCTGGTCTACTGCATGTTCTCCTAAATTGGAATAAAAATGCATTAAAACTTGTCTAAATTAGATCAGTCTTAAAGCTGGGGGAGGGGAGGAAAGAGAGAAACTGTTGATTTTAATTTATAGATGACCTTTCCTATACCTTAAATCTATGCAAAGGAGTATTTGTATGCAGAGGAAATGTTTCACAAGATGAGAAGCCAATTTTATTTTATTTTTAAAGGGCTTCTGAATTCTTCCTTTCTGTTAATTTTGTGTTACAGGCAAAGGAGAAGACAGCGATGTTCTCAGCATCAACGCAGATGCGTACGACAGTGACATTGAAGGCCCATGCAATGAGGAAGATAATTCAGATGGGCTGGAAGGGGCTGTCAGAAGTGGAGATGGTCCAATAGACGACCTCCAGAAGGACATTGAGAAAAGCGTGAACGAGATCCTGGGGCTTGCAGAATCCTCCCCAAAGGAGCCAAAGGCAGCAACTTTGGCGGTTCCTGCAACAGATGATGTCCAGCCATCAGCACAGCAGCTGGAACTCCTGGAGCTTGAGATGCGAGCCAGGGCTATTAAGGCTCTCATGAAAGCCGGAGATGTAAAAAAATAGCCCCAGGGCTGTTTCATTTGCAAGATGTCTGCATTTGTTCTGATGGGTGTGATGTCGGCTCCCTTCAGTGCTAAAATATATTTGAACTGGTTTTGACATTCCTCATTCAAGCCCTTTGTGTATCCTGACCCATGGCTGAAGAAGTTGGCAGCAGTTTGTCACTGCCATCAGAACTGTGTGACTCTTGCACAAGTGGAGAGGCTTGACGCTGTTCAACTCAACTGGCCATTTTCTCTCTTTGTGTTGGATTTCCCCCCTTCCCTCCCACCGCCCTCAACACGAATTGGGAAACGGTTGTAGATCATACGCATCTCTTGCTGAATCCCGGTGTTTTGCAGAATAATTGGGGAACAATGTAAGGCCTTTTCAGGGCTTACTTTAGCATTCTGGGGAGGTTCAGTTGGGGAGAAAGAAACAGACCACAGCTCCTTAGAGATGGAGGCCTATCGGGCATGTATATTGAGAAATCCCTTGCACCAACAGTTGAGACCCAGATTGCTTGTTTTCGTTGGGTTCAGTTTATGGGCAAAATATTGTATGCCCTATGCCAAGGGAGCCAAGATGGTAGTGCAGTCTGTGGAGCCCTTAATAGGTCTTGGCAGCTTCTGGTGCCAGCCCATGAGCATTCATAATCTGTGTAGTTTGAAAGTTACTGTCTCCCTTAATTTTTAGTGAGTTTAAGTAATGATGTGGGTGCATCCTAAAACACACTCTTTAAAACGAAATTCTGGTGCTTGACTCTAGTTATGTGCATAGCGTCCAGCTTTCCAGGACATGTTACAAATTCATTTTCAATCCCTTAAGTGCATTGTTAATGTTAAGTTATAGACTTAAAATGGTTAAATGTAATTTAAGACCCTTTCCTAGGACTAGATAGGACGTTTTGACAATGCAAAAGTAGATATTTATATGCAGTTGGGGTAGTTGTTACACGTGTCTATCCTGTACGTTATGAAGCAGAGTGACTAAGACTTAAAATGTCGGTATCCTGAGGTTTTGTTTTGAAGTAAGTCTGCACTGATTGCAGGGAAAAAAGACATATAAAAACTTATGACTCCTTATTCAGGGTGCAAGGCACACCAATACCTGCTGCTTTGAAAACGACCAAAAAGTGTGGTAGATCAACATGTATTAATAAATACATTTGACTATACATTTCAGTGCATGTTCAGGTTGATTAATTAAAAAAAAAAAATGGGTGGAAGTTCCAGCAGGTTGCATGGTGTGGTATAGCAGGGCAGAGGCAGGCTGGCTAGTGACTGCTGGTTGAACAATAAATACTCATTTAAAATTGCATTCTTTTGTTCTCCTGCCTCCTTAAGCTTGAATGTTTAGGTTGGAGAAAGGAAGAGCGTGCTGAGCCTAGCACTGAACCGAGTGAAAAATGTGGACCATCAGTTTTGTGCATTAAAGACTGGAAGGAAACAGAGTTGGCTTGAATGAGAAAAATGGGGATTTTTCATCTTCTTGGTTGGGAAGCAGAAGGGACAGTTAAGTGAGGGAGGAAATTTGGGGGATAAGGAACTGATCTGGAAATGATTCAGGGAAACTTAGAAGAAAAGTTAATGGAGTTAAATGCCTTTGAGTTTTGGTATAATCAAGGAAGTGTTAATACTGTGTTTTATTTTGTAGATGGTTGTTGACACCACTTGGGGGGGGGGGGAATGAACAAGGAAGGCATCTAAGCTTTTTCTTGTGATAGATACCATCTCTGTTTTACTAAGCTCATACATTTCAAATTTTTCACATGAAATTAGAGTCATTGTCAAAACTATCTCTTCAGCTGTGATTTAACAGAAATCTCAGCTGTCAGTACTAGAGTGGTAAAGTGTTGGGTTTATTTCTGAATGTAGAAGCTTCACTGACCATTGTGAATTCTTGAAGCGCTAGACTAGAAAAATAAAGTATCTAAAATATCTCCTGGGCATTCCTTGTATTGATTCACCACTGGGCACTGTTTTTTAGCAAGTGGATTTCCTTACAATGTCTTAAAAATGAAGTGCAATTGATTTCACTAAAAAAACCACACCTCCCCTTCAGCCGTCAGTTATAATAGAGGTATAAATCTAATGACACAGCCGTTACGTTAACTGTGAATAAAGAAATAAATCTGGGGTGTTTTTGGTGATCAGCAAGAGGCATCCCTGACCCCAGATTTTTCCATTTAGCACAGCAGTTGGGGGATATTTGCCGGAGTTCAAATGCAAAGAATAATGGAGTGAGCCAGTTAGATGCTGCTGAGAATTCTGCCTAATTAAGTTTGTCTCCAGTAATTCTTCTTGTTCTTGGCTGCTTGGAGAGCTAGGGATTGTTTCAAGATAGGAGGCAGGTGGAGGACAAAATGAATAAGTAAAGGGCAGGTGACGAGATCCTAACCTGCTCTTTGGGATTCAAGAAACATTTAAAGTCAACTGGTTCTAAGAACAGATCCACTGCGACAATGGCTCATAAGGTATATATGTTACAGCTCTCTCAAGTTAGTACGCATCTTATTCAATAAAACTTACCACAACCCTGGAAGCTTAAATTTAAACCAGCATGGCTGTATCAAGCTGATCTGCTCTTCCATTCCTTAGTGTGAACAGATGTAGCCCCTCCAGGTGTCTCTGTTTTCCAGGGCAGTCCCGGATTTACAGAAGCCGTCCTGGTTTCTGATTTGATCTCAGAATGTCCTGCTTTTCCTTAGGACGTCCCTGTTTGCATCAGAGAAATGTTGGGTATGGAGTTATGCGGACTGCCCCCAAGCCAAGGAGATACAACCTTTAGAAGACAACTGAAGGCAGCCTTATATAGGGAAGTTTTTAAATGTGTAATGTTTTTTTTCTGTTTTAATATATGTTGGAAGCCACCCAAGAGTGGCTGGGGCAACCCAGTGAAATGGGCTGGGAATAATGAAATAATAAATGAATTAAAGGTAAAGGACCCCTGACAGTTAAGTCCAGTCGTGAATGACTCTGGGGTTGCGGCGCTCATCTCGCTTTACAGGCCGAGAGAGCCGGTGTTTTGTCTGCAGACAGTTTTTCCGGGTCATGTGGCCAGCATTACTAAGCCGCTTCTGGTAAAACCAGAGCAGCGCACAGAAACGCCGTTTACCTCCCTGCCGCAACGGTACCTATTTATCTACTTGCACTGGCATGCTTTTGAGCTGCTAGGTTGGCAGGAGCTGGGACCAAGCAACGGGAGCTCACCCAGTCACAGGGATTCGTACTGCCGACCTTTTGATCAGCAAACCCTAGGCTCTGTGGTTAGACCACAGTGCCACCCATGGCCAAAATAAAAGAATAAGATGGCCCTATTTTCATCGGAGAAATGTTGGGAGGGTATGCAGGTGCCTTGTTGTTTACCACGTGATCTAGTCACTCGTGGAAGACTGGAAGTTGGCCAATACAAAGTCGTCTTTTTCTTTGGCGATCACTCGTAGCCGAGTAAGATTGTCTTCCATAAACATGGTTTTAACCATGAGGCCAATTCTGGATCTACACGTCCCTCCACAGTGGGGACATAGGTTTCCAAGTGGGAGTTGGTCATGGTGAGGGTTTGCCAAGCGTGCCTTCCTCTTAGCATGTTTCTCCCTTTCGTCCCAAGTTTGAGCGTCTTCAAAGCCCATAACACCTTGGTAAAGGCTGTCCTCCAACTGGAGCGCTCGCAGGCCAGTGTTTCCCAGTACAGAGTAGCACACAAGTGACTATTCCCCAACCCAGTCCCTTGTGTTTTCTCAAATGATAGGTTATCTACACCTTCTGGACTAGACGTAGTGCAGTGGCCTAATCTCCACAGCACAGGATGCTGGAACCAGGAGCAGGAATAGCTGTGTGTGCAGGACAGAATAAGGATGTCCACAGAGAAATCAACCACAAGGTAGACTTTGCTCTTTCGAACTTCTGCGGCGAGCCCAAAATTCGGCGCCTCTCGCCTTCCATTCTGTTCAATTCACTACGTCATAGTTGTGACGCCCCATGGGCTTGGTGTCCAGTGCGACGGAACCAGTCGAGCTGCCCTAAATCTGCCTCTTGGGTACCACGATGAAGTGAGATGGGTGGGGAAGAATGCAAACATAATTCACGCCCATTGAGTAGTAGGTCCCACTGAGCTGAATGGGACTTCCTGCCAATAAATTGTGCCTGGGACTACTGCCTGAACTTATTTCTAACTAGTTCAGAACTTAAGAAAGGGAGGGGGCGTGGGAATAGCTGTTCTTTGTCACAATCCAGGAAATCCATGGAAATGTTAGTCGTTGACAGGAAAATTCCAAGTCCTCATTAAGCCGCCCGAGTTCCCAAGGAATACAATTTCATTAAATGATTCTTTGCCGCTTCAGTGTTGGCAAGACTGCAGTTGGATGATCTGAATAAAAAGGTGCAACTCCCCCGAGAATCAAAAGTACCAATTATTCCTGGCATGAGGCTTTAATGCTGTTTTTATGGTGATTTGATAGAGAACAATAATTAGACTTCAAAATGTCACTTTTAAAAGACAAATTATAGGCATTTCCTCCAAACAATTCAGGTTTGTTTGCAGCTCCCTCCTTTATTATAGTGTTTTGCAGTTGCAGGGAAATGTTTTGCCTAAACTGCTTAGTAAACCAGAGGCCTGGTTAATTTGCTTCTAAATATCTTTAGGATTTTTGCCATCTTTCAGGTTTGAAATAATTAGCTGTGAGGTATTAATGCATTGATCACAAAGCTGGCAGGTTATTAGATAGCAATAAGGATAAAAAAAGATGACATTTCCTAAAGGCAACATAATAAAAATGCTACCAATGTCCTTCAATTGTTTCAAACTATTCAGCTGTGAAGCTAGTGATATAGAGTACTATGCCCAGCTTGAAACGGAGTTTCAAAGCCTCTTAGTGAAAGTTTCTTAAGAAAAATACTCTTCAGGGCCTTCCTCCCTTATGTCTGATGAGAAATACTTCCACAGTACAAATCTGATGAGGTTGGAAAACTGATCACATGGAGAGCTGATCTCCACAGGCAGAAAAGTCACCTATACAGTGTTCTTGGGACTGTACTGCTTCACCCTTCTGTTGAAGGATTGCATATAGGGAGAAGTTGGGACGGCCACTTCCATACCCTCCCAATATTTCTCCAATGAAAATAGGGACGCCCAATTCCAGCATCAGCATTATAATTGTACTATTATTATTATTATTTCTTCTTCTTCTTCTTCTTCTTCTTCTTCTTCTTCTTCTTCTTCTTCTTCTTCTTCTTCTTCTTCTTCTTCCACTCGTAGCCAAGTAAGATTGTCTTTCATGAATACGGTTTTAACAGTTAGTCCATAAGTGACTCTGGAGGCCAATTCTGGATCCACACGTTCTTCCACAGTGGGGATATTGGTTTCCGGGCGGGAGTTGATCACGGTGAGGGTTTGCCAAGCGTGTCTTCCTCTTAGCACGTTTCTCCTTTTTGTCCTGAGTTTGAGTGTCTTCAAAACCCATGACAACTTTAGTAAAGGCTATTCTCCAATTGGAGCGCTCACAGGCCAGTGTTTTCCAGTTTTCGGTGTTTATACTACATTTTTATTGATTTGCTTTGAGAGTGTCTTTAAACCTCTTTTGTTGACCACCAGCTTTATGCTTACCATTTTAAGTTTTGGAATAGAGTAGTTGCTTTGGAAGACGATAATCAGGCATCTGCACAACATGACCAGTCCAACGAAGTTGATGTTGAAGAATCATCGTTTTGACACGGGTGATCTTTTCTTCTTCCACTACACTGGCATTAGTTCGCCCATCTTCCCAGGTGAAGTGTAAAATTTTTCGGAGACACCATTGATGGAATCTTTCGAGGAGTTGGAGATGCATTTATAAGTGGTCCACGTTTTACAAGCATACCGTAAGGTTGGTAGTAGTACCATAGCTTTGGTATTATTTATACCCCACCCATCTGCCCCAGCCACTCTGGGCGTCTTCCAACATTCCAGGATCAAATTAGAAACCGGGACGGCTGCTGTAAATCTGGGACTGTCCTTGGAAGATAGGGACACTAGGAGAGTCTGCAGTTCCTGTTATCCACGTGCAAAGAGATTTAGAAGTTGACATTCCAACATGTTGCTCCCTACCTGCTATCTTGATTTATGTGACTGCAGATTGCTGCTTACATTGGTTAAATGTTTGTCTGAAAGCATTAATGCAAGTTGGTTAAAAACTAGGGTAACGTGAGAAACACGTCATGGGCACAGTTAGGTGAGTTGTCTTTTTAAGTCCATCTAGGAGGACTTAAGGTAATGTTGGGAAAGATGGAGGGCACAAGGAGAAGGGGACGACAGAGGACGAGATGGTTGGACAATGTTCTCGAAACTACCAACATGAATTTAATGAAACTGCGGGAGGCACTGGAAGACAGGAGTACCTGGCGTGCTCTGGTCCATGGGGTTACAAAGAGTCGGAAACGACTAAATGACTAAACAACCACAAAAACAACAACAAAATGAAGGTTGCTCCAGTACCTTCAAAGTATAGGGACGCGGGTGGCTCTGTGGTCTAAACCATTGAGCTGCTTGGGCTTGCAGATCGAAAGGTCGGCGGTTTGAATCTCCACAACAGGGTGAACTCCCGTTGCTCTGTCCCAGCTCCTGCCAACCTACCAGTTCCAAAGCATGCCAGTGCGAGCAGATAAATAGGTACCGCTGCGGCGGGAAGGTAAATGGCGTTTCTATGTGCTCTGGCACTTGTCACAGTGTCCTGTTGCATCAGAAGCGGTTTAGTCCTGCTGGGCACATGACCCTGAAAGCTGTTTGTGGACAAAACGCCAGTTCCCTTGGCCTGAAAGCGAAATGAGCGCCACAAACCCATAGTCGCCTTTGACTGGACTTAACCATCCAGGGGTCCTTTACCTTTCACCTTCAAAGCACATTATGGGAGGGGTGTGTGTGCATGCAACATGGTCTCCCCGCTCTTGGCATAATTGGGGCATGCATGAAAACTCATGTGAGGATGTTTCTTCCTTCAGCAAACTTCTCCATGTCTGTTGCCAGACCCCCCGCCCCCGTAGTGTTCCTGACTAATGCTCTTCTAAGACCTGTAGAGCTTCACAGTGGAACTTGCCATAGAGGCTGTATTAGGTTCAGACTTTGCCCCAAAAGGAAAGGAAAATAATGCCACGCGAGGAGCCCAGATCCCAAATTAAAACCTCGTTATTAAGCCCTGCAGTTTAGTCATGATAATATAAAGCTTCATGTTTATTGCTAAGTCAATCTGCAATATGTGCAGAAGGGGTAAAAAAAAAAAGGTGTTTATTATGTTTACTTTATTTATGGCCAAATTTAAATGTTAAAATACTGCAATTTTTTTTTGTCAAGTCTCATGTTTTATGGTCCTTTCTTTCCATTAATATTAAAATATGTAAACAGGATACATAAAAGGTGAAGAAAAGTCTGAAGCCTGTGAAGAAGGTTTTTTGCTGCATACCAGTTAATCAAAGTGACTCTCTAGTCAGAGGGGGAAAGAAGCAAAGAGAGTATAACTGTAAATATTGCATGGTTATTAAACTGTGGAGGACAAGTTATCATCTCCGGTTCTTGGCTGGTTTTTTTCCAGCCTCTTCATGTGCTTCAACAGATCCCTCTGGAAATACATGGTCAAAGTCAGTCGTTTCCAAAGCCTTTTAATGGCTAGTGCCTATAAAAAGGGAATCTTTGGGTGTCTTTATATCCTGCCTGCTATATGATAATAAACGCTTCTGGTCCCTTTTATAAAGATGTCGCCACTTCCTCTCCCTAATTTAACTTGTTGGTACTTAAATATGAGGACTTTTGTAGCAGAGATTAAAGGCTCCACTCCCCAAATCTAGGATAAACCTTCAGTGAATCAACATTTGAGGCCATTTCAGATGAATTTCTTTAGTCTAGATTCCAGCCAAATTTAAGCGCATTGGAGATTTATTTATTCAAATGAGTGAAGCAGGTGCTTAGTTAACTCTTCCCTATTTAAATTGATGTGCATCTAATCCGAAGCATATCATTTTTAATGGGGCTTATGTTAGGTGGTTCTTTTTAAGTATCCAGTCACAATGGGTGATATTCAAGTAGGTTTTACTCAGGGTAAGCCCACTGAAATTAATGAACCTGTTGTTATTATTATTATTATTACTACAGTGGTACCTCGGGTTAAGTACTTAATTCGTTCCGGAGGTCCGTACTTAACCTGAAACTGTTCTTAACCTGAAGCACCACTTTAGCTAATGGGGCCTCCTGCTGCCGCTGCACCACTGGAGCCCGATTTCTGTTCGTATCCTGAAGCAAAGTTCTTAACCGGAAGCACTATTTCTGGCTTAGTGGAGTGTGTAACCTGAAGCGTATGTAACCCGAGGTACCACTGTATTATTATGATTAAATTTTGTATATCGTCCACCTGAAGATCACTGGGTGGTTCACAACATAAAAAATAGGAACACAAACAAAAAAACAGACCAATAAGCACTCTACCACAAACACATTTAAATGGCTGTTAATCAGACAAAGACCTAGTGATAGAGGGACATTTTTGCCTGGCACCTAAAGATAAGCAAGGAAGGTGCCGGATGAGCTTCCCTGGGGAGAGCATTCCATAAATGTGGAGCCACCACAGAAAAGGTCTGTTCTTGTGTTGCCATCCTCCAGACTGCTCATGGGAGAGACACACAAAGAAGGGCTTGAGATGATGCTCTCAGGGTCCAGATTGGTCCATGTCCATGTCCAGAGTGGCTGGGGAACCCTAGCCAGATGGGTGGGGTACAAATAAATTATTATTATTATTATTATTATTATTATTATTATTATTATTATTATTTATTTATTTATTTCTGTGAATCTATTCTGAATAAAGCTTAAGTTGTTACCACCCATTGGTTCCCGGGTGTAAAATGGAACCTTAAAATATGTGCAGAACAACCAAGTTCAGTATTAATTAAACAGGAAAAAATACTAAATGTTTCCATCTTCCGGGCTCCAGAGATCTCCGGTAGCAGTCAGGGAGGGATCCTTGCATGGGGGCACCTGGCTCACACTCCCTCCAAACCATGCTCCCGGGACTATGGCCCCCCCAGGCTGTCTCCATGCTATGCCCATGTGCATTTGTGGTTTTAACAGTTTTTAATTACTTACGTGTTGCCTTGACACGGTGGTTTAGAAGGCGGTTAATAAATTAATTCTAATAATATAATAATATATAATACAGTGGTATCTTGGTTCTCAAACTTAATCTGTTCTGAAAGTCCGTTCCAAAACCAAAGCATTCCAAATCCAAGGCGTGCTTTCCCATAGAAAGTAATGCAAAAGGGATTCATCCATTTCAGGCTTTTAAAAACAGCAATTTAACATGAATTTTACTATCTAACGAGACCATTGATTCATAAAATGAAAGCAATAAACAATGTACTGCAGTCACACAATCAATCCATCAGTAGCTGAACTGGGTTCCACACAGTCACAGAAACAAAACAAAAAGAGCCGCAGAAACGAAAAAGCAAAATAAATAGCAAAAACACTAGGGTTAGGATTAGGGTCAGGATCAGGGTTACCATAAAACTCAAAACGGAAGTGTAGCACATTCGAAAAATGTTTGCAAACAGGAGCACTTACTTCCGGGTTGGCAGTGTTTTGGTTCCAAGTTGTTTGAGTACCAAGGTGTTTGAGAACCAAGGTACCACTGTAATAATATAATATTATAATAATATCAATTTGCCTGCTGATTATGATCATCATCTTAGGCCCTCTTCCAGATGCCTCTTCCATCTGCAGCTGAGAAAGAGAGAGAAAAAAAGAGATTCATTTTCTTTGGTGGCAACCCAGTTGTGGGAACCACCTCTGTTGAAAAGTTTCCCTCGAGTTGTCATTGCCATTATTTAATTGCCAGGTTAAGCCTGTTCTTTTTCTCTTGCTTTTCAGAGCATTACATTATAAATTTACACCTGTCATTGCTCCCTATTTGTGTTTTTGTTGTCTGTCTAATTATTGCTATATACTTACAAGATCAATAAAAATGAATCACGAGGGCATTTATTAGTCAAAAGGTGACGTAAAAATCTCTTTAATTACCACTGACCCAGCCTGCCTTGTTCTGTAGGGGCAACACTTCACGGGAAACACAGGACTGTTTAAAAAACACTTTGAACAAGTGAAGCAGTAAATGAATGCTGGAAATACCTTGTGAACATGTGCATGGCCTCCTCTGACTCGGATGTGCACCGGAAATAATGCTTGCGCACGCACAAAGAATGCTTGCGCATGCACACAAGCTATTTCCAGTGCTCCTCCGAGCTGGAAGTGGGCAGCCATGCAGCGCAGTGCTGGTAAGAGTGGGCAGTAGCAGCAGGCGGCGGGGGTTGCTGCGGGCCGGATAAATGAGTCCCTCAGGCCTTATCCAGCCTGTGGGCCTTAGTTTGGGGACCCCTGGACTAAAGCAACACTGTGCTCACTGGAAGGACAGATACTTTGGCCACCTCATGAGAAGAGAAGACTCCCTGGAAAAGACCCTGATGTTGGGAAAGATGGAGGGCACAAGGAGAAGGGGATGACAGAGGACGAGATGGTTGGACAGTGTTCTTGAAGCTACCAGCATGAGTTTGACCAAACTGCTGGAGGCAGTGGAAGACAGGAGTGCCTGGCGTGCTCTGGTTCATGGGGTCACGAAGAGTTGGACATGACTAAACGACTAAGCAACAGGCAAAAACCAAATGGCACCAGCCAATCAGTCAAATGGCAAAATTCCTACCAGGCCCCTGCCCCAAAACAGTCAACCCCATGACAGGCATAGCAAGGTCAACGCAAACAGCCCTAAATATAGGGAGGGAGGGCCGGTAATCCGATGTGCGCAGCGAAAAGAGGAAGCGCAGGGAATAAACAGCCCCTCAACAGTCACTCATAAAATTGCTACACCAAATTCTCCCCAATGACTGAGGGGTACCCAATCAGATTCATGGCCATCTATACTAACCCGCCCAGCAAAAGAGGGATGTCTTGGTTGCCCCCACCACAACACGTGCTCTCCGTGATGGAGAACACGCTTTGCCAACATAAGATATATATCCTGAGTTTTGCAGTCTGGGAGACAAGAAGGGGCCCGAGGGAAGAGGATCCAATAACCTATACCCTCCAACATTTCTTCACTGAAAATAGGTAAAGGTAAAAGACCCCTGGATGGTTAAGTCCAGTCAAAAGCGACTCTGGGGTTGCGGTGCTCATCTCGCTGTCAGGCCGAGGGAGCCAGCGTTTGTACACAGATAGCTTTCCAGGTCATGCGACTAAACTGCTTCTGGCTCAACGGGACACTGTGATGGAAACCAGAGTGCATGGAAGAAGAAGAAGAGTTTGGATTTGATACCCCTCTTTATCACTACCTGAAGGAGTCTCAAAGCGGCTAACATTTTCCTTTCCCTTCCTCCCCCACAACAAACACTCTGTGAGGTGAGTGGGGCTGAGAGACTTCAGAGAAGTGTGACTAGCCCAAGGTCACCCAGCAGCTGCATGTGGAGGAGCGGAGACGTGAACCCGGTTCACCAGATTACAAGTCCACCGCTCTTTACCACTACACAACACTGGCATGGAAATGCTGTTTACCTTCCTGCTGCAGTGGTACCTATTTATCTACTTGCAATCTCCAGTGGAACTATGGAACCCTATTCCATAATAATAATAATATACCCTGCCCAGTCACTCTGGGTGGCTTCCAACTTCTATAAAAACATAATAAAACATTGAAAAACTTCCCTGTGCAGGGCTGCCTTCAGATGTCTTCTTGTTGTATAGTTATTTCTCTCCTTGGCTCCGGAGTCAGTTGACTCCATGCCCTCCAACATTTCAATGATGAAAATAGGGATGTCCTAAGGAAAAGTGGGACATTCCGGGATCAAATCAGAAACCAGGGTGGCTTCTGTAAATCTGGGGCTGTCCCTGAAAAATAGGGACACTCAGACGGTCTGCTGAGTCTCTCCTTAAAATACTGTCATTTCCTGGAAATCTATCTGTTCCCCTTTTCTTAGATTTGATCTTTGGAAAAACTGCAAACGTCAAAAAGCACTGTAAGTATCTAGTATTCTTTTTCTCTGCCGAGAAACCTACCAGCTCAATCCGATGCATTTTCTACATAGAGCTAAGTGCTAATGAGTTCAGTGACACTTACCCCCAGTTATGTGCTTATAGAAAACTTATAAAAACCTCAAAAAGGCTGCCCCTGGAACTTCCTATTGTTTGAAGATGTTGGGGAAAACATATTCACATTTAATTAACTGTCCTGCATAATATATCTAATGAAATCCATCGTTTGCTCCCTAAGCCCTTTGCTGTGCATTTATCAGAAATAGCCTCCTTACCTGAAAAGCATTTAAAGGTGGTGACATGAAACTGTATTTTCCTTGGGGATGAGCTACCGTCAGGTCCTGTCTGGATTTCTGGTGATGCTCCAACCCTATTTAAATAAGCAAATAAAAAGGGGGAGAAAGGAGACAGGCGAGCTTACATGCCCACCCAGAGGCACTTCTTCCCCCCATTTTGCGGCAAACGCAGATAATGTTGTCACTAGTGTTCATTAAATATCAATAGGCCGAAGGGAATGAACATGGCAGGGTTAAGATCTATGGTCGATGAAGAACTGCAGGCCTCATAAAGCTGTTTGAGGTGTAATATACGTTTATCATTGAATGCTCTAATAAGCCCCCCAAATTAGTGGGCAGAGTTCGACACATTGAACGTATAAAGTTGATGAGAAAGTTGATTTGAAAGGTGAGAGGGGGAAGGAAGTCAGGATGGGAGAAATCTCCCCCCAGTGATGTGTGCAAATGCAGACTATTTTTTTTTCTTCAACTGCAGACTTCTCGCCTGAGACCTTAGGTTTGGCATGAATAAAGTGAACAGCAAATCCCTTTGTGGAGGCTATAAATTGTGCTGGCATTTTTTGTTTGTTTGTTTAAGAAAGCTTAGGTACACGAGAACAACAGAGATGTGCTTCTTTGTCTCTGTGTGCGGCACGACCCTAGTTATTTCAACATTAAGACCGAAAATCACTCAAAAGATTCCACCAAATTTTGACCAGGAGATCTGAGTATGATTGTAACACATGAGGGCAACTTCGATGGCAGTTCCCACCTCCCCTATGTGGGATATGATACATAAGTAGCAGTCAAGTACAGTGGTACCTCTGGTTATGAACTTAATTCGTTCTGGAGGTCCGTCCTTAAGCCGAAACTGTTCTTAACCTGAAGCACCACTTTAGCTAATGGGGCCTCCCGCTGCCGCCGCGCCACTACTGCACGATTTCTGTTCTCATCCTGAAGCAAAGTTCTTAACCCAAGGTAATATTTCTGGGTTAGCGGAGTCTGTAACCTGAAGCGTATGTAACCTGAAACGTATGTAACCCGAGGTACCACTGTACTACATTCCTTTTTTCCTTAGAGTGGACATGCAAGGGGATGTTTGGTTCAGCCAGTCGGAACTTCCTGTTTTCTCCTGGGCTGGGACATACTTCTTTTTGCATGTGACTAGAGGTGGGCATGACCTTACCTGTCCAGGTAACACAAAAGGACAAGGCATGCAGCCATCTCTCTCTCTTTGACTTCCTCCATCGTAGGACCAACAGCTTTTTAGCTAGAGATGTTCTGTTGGCTTTTAGCCAACAGATGACAAAGGGACTATTCCCATTTGGGGCAGACCCACATGTATATATTTTGTAACTAAGTCTGCCTTAGCAGGACATTCTAGGATCAAATCAGAGACCGGGAAACAGCTTCTGTAAATCCGGGACTTTCCCCAGAAAATAGGGACACTTGGAGGGTCTGCAAATTTTCCACTCCCTGCTAAAAGCAAAGTACCGATTTTGCCAGTTATCTTGGAAGCAATCCCAGTGGCTGGAATGGACTGCAAAACATCCTCTGCATCTTCAGTTCCTCATCCTCTTAAGAAATATGTTTCCATGTGGCTGCGACTGGGGCATCTGTTTCTACACCTTGGGGAACACATGGAGGAATTATATAAATTGCAACACCCTCCCCCTGCAAATCCCTTTTGGAAAGAGTAGGGAAGAAATAGACATCATTAATCAGAGTACTCTAAAAAAAAAACAACAGAACCCCTCTCTCAAAAAACAAAACAAAAAAACACCCCTTCGTTTGACACCCCCTCTATAGAGTGAAATGGCATATTCTGTTTTTTAAATCCCCCACACCATTACGTACTCGAAGCAATAGATATATATTGTACTACGGCGGTTCACTTCTTGTGGTTTCTCATGTTGGTATTGATAAAGTGTTATAATCAACACTTCGTCTTGCGGCCTCATTTTAATCCCCCCCTCCCCGCTCCGTGTGTTTATCTCGGCGGAGAACTCTAAACTATATTTTTTATAATGTCCTGCAAACTTTTATCTCCAGCTAGTGAAAAAGATTAATAATCCCCTTACCTCCGCTGCAAAAGGTTTAATAAACAATGCTTAATTAAAACAAGGCAAGCGCAATAAACCCAAAGGGTTCTGCTTTAGTATTGCATATTTGTGTCATTTTTCTTGTTTGGTATGGGGGCTTTAAAAAAAAAAGAGGCATTGGGAAGGGGAGGGGGAGACAGGGGAAGGGCCAGCCGAGAACATCAGAGTTTTTATATTTAATTGAACTAACAGCATGTGCTGACAAGTAATAAATAACAGCAGAACAGAGTGACTAAATAAATTGGTTTCCCCAAGCAATGATTCATCCTCTGTCTTTCATTGCCATCAAGTTAAGAGAGAGCTTCTCTTTTGTCACCTAGTAAGGAGAAATATTTAATAGTGTAACCATCTCTTCTTCTTCTTCTTCTTCTTCTTCTTCTTCTTCTTCTTCTTCTTCTTCTTCTTCTTCTTCTTTTGCAGCTACAACGGACCTTTTAAGGGCCCAGAAGTACTAAGAATAAATAAAATTTGCAGTAATTAACAAAAGAAAATCAGGAGATTTTTTTCCTCACAACGCATGCTTATCACATGGAATTCGTTGGCATAAAAGGTGGTGATGGTCTCTGGCCTTATTATGCCTTTAAGGAAAAGAAAAGAAAGAAAGATTGGACAAATTAATGCTAAGGATGGGCTGAAAAGGGGACCGTCCATCTCCTGTGAAAATGAGGGGAGGGCAAGGCCCATTTTCACCTGGCCTGGGGGCGGAGCCCAGGCTCACCTTGAACAGCTAAAAGAGGCTCCTGGGAGGCCGGAGGGACAACGCTGAAAATGTTTTACAGTGTTTTAAATTTTGGTTCTTCTGTTTAGTGTTTGTTGGGGTGGGGTTGGTAAAATGTTGAGTTGGGGTTAACGGTTACTTTAATTCGGGTATAACTGTAAACTGATTATTCTTCTTATCTGTTGATTTATTGGTTTATCTGTAGTCTGTATAAGATATTCTGTTTTTTAATGTTGGATGTTTTATTACATTTTAATATATGCTGTAAGCTATCCAGAGTGTCTGGGGAAACCCAGCTAGATGGGCAGGATATAAATATATGTTGATGCCCTAAGACAGGGATGTCCAACAGGTCGATTGTGATCTACTGGTCGATTGAGGGGTGTCTGTGGTTGATCGTTGTGGATCGTAGGGCCCGCCCCCTAAAAAAACCCCAACAACTTTGGCTCCCTAAAAAAGCTCAACAACCTTGGTAGATTACTGCCAGTTTTTTATAGTGGGAGTAGATTGCAGTCTCTTGAAAGTTGGACATGCCTGCCCTAAGACAGTTGTCAGAGCCAACAAACCACAATGATGTTGCCATCAGCTGACATCTGAAATCCATGAGTGCTCAGCCACTTAGTCTGCAAAATGTTTTTAGTTTTTTTTAACAAGATATCCTTCACCTCGTGAGGTATCAGGTTGTGAGCTTGGTTGCCAAGAGAAGAAACTGTGCCCTGCGCTGTAAAAGCTCTCTCTCGTATCACTGGTGCAGAAATGCTATCCAGTTGTGTCACTGCAATCGCGTTGGGTGCATTCTGGTAAATCAATGATTGATCGATAATGTCTGGAGTAGCTGTACGGCCACAATGATATAAACGTTATCATTTAAATGAATTTTCACAACGCCACATCCTCGGACTTCATGTGAGGTCAGTTCAGGAGCCTTCTACTTCACTACCGACAATGGAAAACAAAAATAAGATGTATTTACAGCGTAAACATTACGAAGGACATTAGCATATAAATAAACACAGATAATGGAGTAATAGTGTGAAGATATTTTTGCAGCTAATGTAATTTCCTCCAATGAAGTAAAGCCGGATATTCGTGAACGACTTGCTAAAAGGGCTTTTGTAAGGAGTATAGGTGAAGGTTTGGCTCTATTTCTAATGTGAATTCATCGGAATAGGTTATAAACCATATGTGTTTGGGAACTCATTCCTTTGCAGTGTTTAACGGCAGAATGGCATTCAGTCCAAAGAATCCCTTATTCATTTCCTAGCCACACAATGGGACAGAATAATGAAAATTTAAACTCTCATATCAATGCTTGAAAAAAGAGTGCATAAATGACTGGGCCCCATAGATGTATTTATACAGATTTTTAAACCTCTGTGTTCCTTAAAGCTCCTGCAAGATAAACACATTTTGTAACAAGTCATCCAAACATTTATTTATTTGTTTGTTTGTTTGTTTGCATGGAGTGGGCACTACCAATTGTCATCATTGGGTCAGAAATGTTTTGTATTGCTTTAAAAAAAAAAAAAGGACCTTGACCACAGTTTTTTAAAGCAGATTTTTCCAATTGCACAAATTCCTGATCAGACAACCTAAAAAGCAAAGCGAAACAGGAACACAAAGAAAGCTTCCTGACAGGAGTTAGGAGTTCTTATCTGCTAAAAAGGTAAAGGTAAAGGTAAAGGACCCCTGACAGTTAAATCCAGTCACAGACGACTCTGGGGTTGCGGCACTCATCTCGCTTTACAGGCCGAGGGAGCCGACGTTTGTCCGCTCTGCAAACAGTTTTTCCAGGTCATGTGGCCAACATGACTAAGCCGCCTCTGGTGCAATGGAACACCATGACGGAAACCAGAGCACATGGAAACACCGTTTACCTTCCCACCGCAGTGGTACCTATTTATCTACTTGCACTGGTGTGCTTTTGAGCTGCTAGGTTGGCAGGAGCTGGGACAGAGCAACGGGAGCTCACCCTGTTGCACGGATTTGAACAGCAGACCTTTTGATCAGCAAGCCCAAGAGGCTCAGTGGTTTAGACCACAGCGCCACCCGCGTCCCTTTCTTATCTACTATATAGCCACAATTTCTTTAGAAATCTGCCTCAATTCAGTAACTAACAGGCATGCACAAAAGAAGTACTTTAAGAGTAATTACAAGGATGTGACAAAGCATTACTTACCTGAAGATGAAGGAAGAAAGGAAGGACGTTGCAGCCAAAAATAAGAAGGTGACTTGATACAGGCAGTTTGCTGTAAGTATGGAAATAACAGAAATATGCATTCTACCTTTGTAGAATTTAGGAACATATGGTTCCTGACCAGTGCTATTTTTCTAGAAAAAGGTACTGAGACTCACCACGAACACCCCTCTCGTTCTCTGACACTATTCCTGACACTGCTTGTCATTTTTCATGTTTGATGTGCTATAGAAAAATAGGGGTGGCTGGCGTTTGCTGCCCAACTCCCCAAAGGACTGAGTCCCTTAAGTCCACGATCAGTCAGAGATGAATGGATGGAGGTAGGTGCAGTGAAAGTGAAACAGATCTTTATTTTTCTTTTGCAACAGAGTTCCCTCCCTCCTAGCAAGGAGGCAAGAGAGACCCAGAACCAAGAAGAAACATCTCTTTTAAGGGTTTGCATTTTGGCGTGGAGAAGAAGGACATCCCCTCTATGTCAGGAGTGCATGCAGGAGCCAGGCCCTGTGACCATTAGGGCTTTGCAGGACTGGGGCCTTCATAAGTTTGCTCTGGAGAGGCAAGACGCGGCCGCACAGGTGAGGCCATTTGGTAACTCACTGCACCTGGTGGCAAGAGCCGGGAAGGGATATAAGGTCAGCATTTCCCTTTGGCTCTTTGCCACAGCAACATGCTTCCTGCCTTGCTGCGTTTGGCTTCTTGCTTCCTGATCCTCGGACCTCGGCTTCCTGACTCCCTGCTTCTTGAACCTCTGAACTCTGACTTCGTGACTCCTTGCTTCCTGACACTCCGACTCCTGGCTTCTGGACTCCCGTTCCTGCTCCCACTTTGCCATCTTGCCCCCGGTCCCAACGTCCTCAGCCGGGACTTCGATTGCCCGGAGACCGGACCGTGACGCTCTACAAACAGTCAGAAATAACATCCCACCTAAGGTGGGGTTGTTGTAAGCCAAAAATGGCTTATCTCCTGAGTTAATGCCAATAATGAAACTCAGAAACATGAAGAGTTAGGAGTACACTGTGGTTTATTGCAAAGCAATAGGTTACAGTTGGATAGTTCCGCAAAACTGCAACCACACCTGATGGTTCAGGCAGTGGTATTTATAAAGTTTCAAACAAAGTATTTCAGTTTTCACCAATCATGTACATCATTACCTCATAATACACATGTGCAATAAGCACTGGCAATTTATGATGATTCTGTTCTGATTGCCACCATCCTGTTACATTGTGTTAGTATGCATGTTGGGAACCTGTGTTCCGTGCAGCCATTTAAACCATGTAGCAACTTATGTTCTAGCTTTCAGCTGTATCTTTGTGATTCACATATTAGCTGTACTGTATTCCTGCCCCAATTTTTTTTCTTTTTTTTTTGGGGGGGGGGGGCAACTTGCAAAATCATCAGTTTCATAAAGCAACAGGTTACCATAACTTCTCTAATAGAAGCGCACTCAAGGATTTCCAGGGGTACACATTATCACATTTATTGTGGCCCCTTTGGGCCGCCACCACAGGGTTACTGTGGCTCAGGCAGGCCAAGGTGTGATATTCCTGAGGATTTAACAAGTTTCACAAAGTTCCAGACACAGTTTACACAAAACATGAGCATTTGATAAGACAATCTGGATGCCCATCAAACATCCCTCAATGCAGAGCATCTGGGCAAATAATGACCATTAATACCAAGAAGGTTCAAAGATATAGGAGAGGAATTTCCTTCTGGAACTTCCCCTGATTGGTATCTGCCTACTTGTTCTCATGCAGAGGAAATACTGAGAGTCTAGGAGATGGCTTTGGGATTGCTCTCCTGTACTATTTTAGACATGTGGTTTATATACTTAAGTATGTATGTTTACCTTGTGCAATTATCAACATTTATTCTATATTTGAGACTTCTGAATTCCTATAACAGATGTACCTTAAGTAATTCCCCTCCTCCATTTTTTCCCCCAAATCACACATTATTAGCTTTTTAACTGCACATTTCCCCCCACTCTACATTTTGGGTCTTATTTCTCACAGGGTCCAACTGTGCACTAAAAACAACAACAACAAAACATTGACTTTGTTAGAAGAGAGGCCTGGAAATGTTGGAAATGTTAGCAGAGTAGCTAAACTGCAGCTGGGAAGCCAACGTCATGCGCAATGCTGACTCCTTTCTTGGAACTGAAACAATGTCCAAACACTTGTTAAAATATTCAACAGCTTTTACTTGCAGAACATATAGCTGAAGAAGAATATATGCAAAGTGTTTGCATTCACATACTATCCAAGCACAGGCTTCGTTTTTTAGTTGAAGACAACAGCTTCTTCCTTAAACATTCAAATAAACTGTGTCTTTCTCTCTTTCCAGTATTTGCTCTCAGCCTTCTTCACATGACCCAGCTGGGCCATGCAGTTCCTTCTGAGAGGTTCCCACTCTCTCCTTCCAGCAGACTTCTCCTGACTGCTTCTTTAGGAGAGCATCAACTTCTTTCTGCCACATACATTCACACAAGGTATACCATGCTTTTCCATGTATAAGACAAGGGTTTTTAATTAGAAAACTATGTTCAAAATCTGGAGTCGTCTTATACATGGATAGTGCATAAGGGAAACGTGGTATTGGTTGCTGCCGTGAGCCTGAGATTGTCAGTGACTATTGGGCATGCTCCCCCCATTTTCTTAATTTGGAGTCCCCCAAAATAGGGTGCGTCTTCTACACGGGGGCGTGTTATACAAGGAAAAGTACGGTACTCTGTTAGGGTCGAACTCTGTGGCAGTTGAGATAGAATACAGTGGACGCTGGGGTTGCGAACGTGATCCGTGCAGGAAGCACGTTCGCAACCCGCAGTGTCCGCAACCCGCAGCGCCGCGTCTGCGCACACACAGGTTGCGATTTGGCACTTCTGCGCATGCGCAAGTGCCAAAATCCGGAAGTAAGCCGTTCTGGTACTTCCGGGTTCGGTGCAGTGCACAACCCGAAATTGCACAACCTGAAGCGTCTGTAACCCGAGGTATGACTGTACATTTTATCCACAATGATGCCAAAGAGGAGTCAGACATAAGGCTGCCAGGAAGACTCCAAGTGGTTGTTGTCTATATATTATCCCAGCATATAGTGATACAATCTTCTTAGTAAGCTCGGAAAGCCACTTGATGGTCCACCAAGACCGACTTTTCTTCAATCATATTGTTGATAACATTCCATGTAGCAACAACTCTGCCAAGAGATGCTTAATGAACTTTGGGGGGGGGGAGTTCTGAATAGAAAAGGTTCCATTATCAACAAATAGTAGCTGGAAAGAACTAAATAGGATTATGAAGATTATCCTTCTTTAACAATGCCTTAAATTTTTATCTCCTTATCCTTTCCTCATTGCTTTCTCTCTCAAGACATTATGGTTTATTGTGTCTCCGCAAGGTACCTTGCATGTGATTTACACACTGAACGGGCCTGCATTTCAGAGCAAGTTAATGATATAATATCCCCATTTATATTCAGAGCAGTCAACACTTTCCAGCTCTCGGAATAATAAAACCACCTGCATTTAATATACATGGAAAAATGGGGAGGCAAATAGCAGATATGGCACAATCAGATAAGTGTAATCAGATAAAATATCACAATATTATAGCAGATCAGCATCTGGTAATGACTTGAATTTTAAAAGACTGACAAACAGCATGGCCTAAAGCAATCAGGCATACCTCATTCTGAGCTACTTATCCCAGATATGATTGCTCTTCTCGTATGTTTCTAGCAGATTAAACATTTGGGGTTTCTTAGTTTAACACTTCTAGTGCTGGGTGCCTCTCTGGTGGGAAAGCACCAAAAGATGAATGAATGGGGGGCTTCCTCCAATCGTCACAGTTAACGGAGCCAAATTGTTTGCAGCAATCTCACTTTATAGATGGGCACAGCTGCTGGTGTGTTCCGTCAGCCTCTTTTGCATTCATCATGGTCGCTTTCCCCCACATCTAGCTTTCATACTCTCCAGCATTTCTCCGATGAAAATAGGGATGTCCTATTCCATCATCATCACCACCATCATCACCATCACCATCATTTTATTATTTGTACCCTACCCATCTGACTGGCTTACCCCAGCCACTCTGGGCATGCTTCCTTTTTTTAAAAATAAAAAATTAAATTTTATTAAACAAGAAAAACTTAAAATACGTACAATACTGACATACAAACATTCAATGAATTTTAGTGATTGTAAAGAGTATAAATAGAAAAAAGAACAGAAGAAGAAAAAAGAAAGAGAAGGAAATAGATGAATGTGTGAATAGAAAAAGAACATAATTATATCTTCGCGAATCAGTGATGAAAAGAAACTTCCGACTAAGCCCATTGTACTGATTTACAATTAAACTATTATTTAGACTGGAGAAGGAACTGGCAACCCACTCCAGTATTTTGCCATGAACACTTCATGGAGAAAAGGAGAAGCTTTGAGAGGAAATTCCAAGGCATGCTCTGGTTCATGGGGTCACAGAGAGTTGAGCAGGACTAAGACGACTGAACGATGAACGATTATTTACACAGTTACACAAAGTTGTTTTTCTTTGACCTAATTTGATATTTTCCAACAAATATTTTATATTGCATGGTTCATTCAATATCTGCCAGGAAGCTTTTATTGTCACAGTACCCTTTAAGATATTCCTTAATTATTATCCATTCCTTATTAACTTCTTGCTAGTTGTAAGTACTCTGTTAATTTGGCTTGCCACTCAATCTTTGGAGGGATGATTTTGCTCTTCCAATTTCTTGCTATTAGAATCCTAATTGCTGCAGCTGATGCACACATGAATAGTGGTCTAAACTTCTTCTTCTTCTTCTTCTTCTTCTTCTTCTTCTTCTTCTTCTTCTTCTTAATTATTAATTTCTTATTAATTTCTACTGTCATAAGTCCTAATAGAAATGCCTTAGATTTTTTAGGGAATGGGATCTTAAACATTTTAACTCGTTATAAATGATGTCCCAAAAATCTTCAATTTTTTCACATTCCCACCACATGTGCATATATGTTCCCATGTGGGGCATGCTTCCAACATCTATTAAAACATAAGAAAGCATGAAACATGTTTTCCTCTTCCGGGGTGGGTGCCATTGCTGCTGCAGCTCCAAGATGGGCGAGTTTATGAAACCAAGGAAAGTAATCCTTGTCTTTGCTGGGCGTTACTCTGGATGCAAAGCTGTTATTGTTAATAATATGGATGGTGGCACCTCTGACTGCCCTTACAGGCATGCTCTGGTGGCTGGCATCAATCGCTACCCACACATAGTGACGGCCAGCATGGGGAAGAAGAAGAAGAAGAAGAAGAAGAAGAAGAAGAAGAAGAAGAAGAAGAAGAAGAAATTTTTATTTATACCTCGCCCTTCCCAGTTCAAAAACTGGGCTCAGGGTGGCTAACAACAAATTTAAAACACTTAATTATAAAAGCGGCATAAAATACAGTATAAAAACATGAATAACAATAAAATTCAAAAATCAATTAGATAATCCCCAGGGCTAGCTGGCTGAATTAGTCCTACTTGGGCCAGTGAGGAGGCCAGGAGAGAATTAGCTGTGGGGTCTCAGAGCGGGTGATCTTCATAAAAGGGGAGGGGGAGGGAAGAGAAGGGAAATAAAAGATCAGGCTGAATTCAAATTAAAGGCCTGGCGGAATAGCTCTGTCTTACAGGCCTGACGGAAGGAGGTTAAATCCTGAAGGGCCCTAGTCTCATGGGACAGAGCATTCCACCAGGTCGGAGCCATCACTGAAAAGGCCCTGGCCCTGGTGGAGGATAGTCTAACTTCCTTAGGGCCCGGGACCTCTAAACTATGGTTGCTCATGGACCTTAAGGTCCTCTGCGGGGCATACCAGGAGAGGCGGTCCCGTAGATACAAGGGCCCTAAGCCACAAAGGCTTTAAAGGTGAAGAAGAAGATTGCCAAAGTGTTCCAAGATCAAGTCGTTTGTGAAGGTCTACAATTATAACCACTTGATGCCTATCAGGTACTCCGTGGAAATTCCCCTTGACAAGACCGTTGTCAACAAGGATGTCTTTTAAAAAAAAATTATTCATTTTTCTTCTTCATTCATTACATACATCTCAATTTCTTAACATTTACTATATATTCCTCCCTCCCTCCCCTCCAGGTCTCCCCCCAACTTCTGCTTCTGGTTTGTTTCTCTTTTCACCCACTTTGCTATCTCCTAACAGAAAAAGTTATTTTTATTTTTTTAATAATTTTTTAATTATATTTTCCACAGTGATAACACAAACCACAAAGCAAAATAATACACAAAAACAGAAAAAGAAAAATGAAGAAAGAAAGGGGGGAAAATGGGGGGACGACAATAAACAGATAAACAATAACAAACTTAATTCTTCACAAATCCAACCTTTTAAACATCTTGGTTGACTTCCTCAAATCCCTCCCTTCTGAGTTTCCTTGTAATTAAAAGTAACAGCTTTCCAATATCATTATTAAACTAAAACATTTTTCAATTCTAGTCCATCTTATTCACTTTTCTTAACATTCTAAATCCCATTTATTTGATTATAACTTAATTTAATCCTAGGCCTATTTGTTTCTTTCAAGTAATTTCTAATTTTTTATATTACAATATTTGTTCAAATAGTCCTTGAATTTCCTCCAGTCCTCTTGAAACTCCTCTTCTTTCTGGTCGTGGATTCTTCCAGTCAGGTCAACTAGCTCCAAAAAGTCCATCATCTTCATCTGCCAATCTTCCACTGTTGGTAGTTCTTGTGTTTTCCTAACAGAAAAAAGTTATTAATAACATAACATCAAGCCTAAAAACATAAAAATAAAAGTAAATACACTACAATATTTCACTATTGTCTAAACATTTTCTAATACTAATAATGTGAATGTTTATTTGAATCCTGCCACCAAGTCTATTGACTTTCTTTGTTTCTGCAAATATAATATAAATGGTTCCCTTTCTTTTTCAAAGTTGCTGTTGTCTTTTTCTCTTAGTCTGTCTGTCATTTTTGCCAGTTCTGCATAGTTCATCAACTTCTCTTGCCATTGTTCTTTAGTTGGTATTTCTCCAGTCTTCCAATTTTGTGCAATCAACATTCTTGCTGCTGTAGTGGCATACATAAATCAAGTCCTCATTTCTTTTGGTATGTCTTGACCTAAAATACCTAGCAAAAAGGCTTAACAAGGATGTCTTTAGGGACCCTGCGCTGAATCGTAAAACCTGGCAAGAGGCCAAAGTGAAATTTGGGGAGAGATACAGGCAAAAACAAATGGTTTTTCCAGAAGCTCAAATTCTGAGCGGCATGCAATTGCACCAATAAATATTTCTGAAAAGTCAAAAAAAAAAAAAAAAAAAAAAAAAGAAAGAAAAAGAAAAAGAAAAAGAAAGAAAAAGAAAGAAAGCATCAAACATAAAAACCCCTTCCCTGTACAGTACTGCCATCAGATGTCTTCCAAAAGTTACTTATCTCCTTGGCTTGGAGGTTCCATAACTCTATACCCTCCAACATTTCTCTGATGAAAACAGGGACGTCCTAAGGAAAAGCAGGACATTCCAGAGTCAAATCAGAGAACAAGATGGCTTCTGTAAATCCGGGACTGTCCCTGGAAAATAGGGGCATTTGGAGGGTCTGCGCTTTTCCCCAAATTGAAGGCTAATGTAAGAAATTTAAGCAGATACCTCTAGTTGGCATCCATGTGTGGCAACAATGAAGCCACAGCTGGGAGACACTTGCAAGGGCAGTGCTGTTTGTGTGAACTGGTATGCCCACACAGAGGCTGTGCCTCTCTGAGCTAATCCAGAATGCGGCAGCTAGACTGGTGACTGGGAGCGGCCGCCGAGACCACATAACACCGGTCTTGAAAGACCTAGATTGGCTCCCTGTACGTTTCTGAGCACAATTCAAAGTGTTGGTGCTGACCTTTAAAGCCCTAAACGGCCTCGGTCCAGTATACCTGAAGGAGCGTCTCCACCACCATCGTTCTGCCAGGACACTGAGGTCCAGCTCCGAGGGACTTCTGGTGGTTCCCTCCCTGTGAGAATGGCAGTGGTACCTGCCCTGTGGAATGCCCTCCCATCAGATGTCAAGGAGATAAATGACTACACAACTTTTAGAAGACATCTGAAGGCAGCCCTGTGTAGGGAAGTTTTTAATGACTGTTGTTTTAATGTATTTTTAATCTTTTGCTGGAAGCTGCCCAGAGTGGGGTGGCGTAGAAATAAATTATTATTATTATTATTATTATTATTATTATTATTATTATTATTATCCGAAGGAGCTGTTCGGATTTCAGAGGAAATTCCCATCAGAGACCTCCCTGAAATGCAAAAAGCAGCTCAGGTGAGACTATTTTTGTGAGAGGGAGAAAAAGAGTTAAACTTTTCCCCCACCCCAGGTCCAGAGACTGCTCAAGCATTTACCTGGCTGCTATTAAATTACAACAACAGCAACAACAACAACAACAGCAAGCCATGCTAATGACATTAATGCAATTAACTTCACAGCTACTGTAGTTTAGCTGTGAGTGAGCTGATTCTCTCCTGTAGAAATCCACAACTGATTTTACACAGCAACTTTGGCTCTGATGAACAGCCTGGATAATGGAAGCTTCAGGGGTGAGAAGACTTTTAATTTCTCTCTTTCTCTTCTCTTCAGTCTTCCACGTTACAAGCTGCAGGAAAGCAGATCTCCTGTCTCACTTATTAGGACTTGGGAGTTTATTCACGTCTGTTGACAGGGCTCCTGGTTAGACTTTGGGATCTACACACTTGGAAGAAGACTGTTATGCAAAGTAGTCCCTGCACCTCGCCTGTAGTACTCTGAGTCTTTACCCTTGTGTTTGCTGGAGCATCAGGCAAATTCTTCACAGAGCAGTGTTAAAAGAAAGTGCCTTGTATACTACTGTAAAGCGTGGGGAAGGGGGAAAGAGCAAAAGAAACATGCCTTCATTGATTGCATATGGTATTCTAATTAGGGGATTAAAGAGAACATAATATTCAGAGCTCATTATTCAAAAGCAGTTACAAGGTTCAAGAGTTCTCTCCATCTGGTTTAAAAGCAAGGTTTTGAGAAGTCGAATATGAAGCAGAGCAGAGCGAGGACTCTCTCTCTCTGGAGCAAAACAAGAAAGAGAGTTTAGTTGTTGTTTAGTCGTTTAGTCGTGTCCGACTCTTCGTGACCCCATGGACCAGAGCACGCCAGGCACTTCTGTCTTCCACTGCCTCCCACAGTTTGGTCAAACTCATGCTGGTAGCTTCGAGAACACTATCCAACCATCTCTGTCGTCCCCTTCTCCTTGTGCCCTCCATCTTTCCCAACATCAGGGTCTTTTCCAGGGAGTCTTCTCTTCTCATGAGGTGGCCAAAATATTGGAGTCTCAGCTTCAGGATCTGTCCTTCCAGTGAGCACTCAGGGCTGATTTCCTTAGGTATAAGATTAGCATAGGCAAACACCTCCGAAGTCCCACCACCCAAAGTACAATAGAACTTCCTTTGCGTGTCTGGCCCTTGGCAAGTTTGGTGATGGGATTAGGCTTTCTTTGGCCAACAATCAGCTCAGCAATTGTCACCTCTGGTAACTTCCTGGAGTCTCTTTCAAGGGGAAAATAGCTTTGGAATGGAGGAAACTGGCAAAGGAGTTGATTTTATAATATTTTTAAAGCTAGGTAACGTCCCTGAGCTGTCAAGTTGAAAGGATACATTCAGGCATAATATTTGTAACATTTAACTTTAAAGATGTGTCCCCCCGTAATTTCTGTAACAATATTGCAGAGAGGTTCTCAAAAAGCTTAGAACTTTGTGTGTGAAAAGCAGCTCATGTTCCCAGCACAGTCTGATGAGATATGGAATTCAGGGCCGTCTTAAGTACATCTTGCGCTGTGGTGCAAATAGGGAGGACTCTCCTGTGTGAGTGTCTGAGGGCCCTGCTCTTGCCGCTTACCACCTACCTGGCCCAGGGCGGGGCCTGAAGCCTAACAGGGACTGCTGCACTCTGCTGCCCAGGAGGACTCTCCTGTGTGAGTGTCTCCTTTCTGCCACTTACCCCTGGCCCAGGGCAGGGCCTGACGGGCCTCACTAGGACAGTTGCTGTTACTGCTGGAGGGGTGCAGAGTGCTTTTTAAATGTTTTAAAATTTTTCTTTTGAATTTTTTGTATGTGGGGTGGGTGGGGGTGGGATGGATGTTTATTGGGCCTGGGAATTTGTTTGATTTTACGTTTTGTAATTTTTACTGTTTTTTGTTTGTATTGTTTTATTGGTTTTTTTTTTTAAGGTGTTATTTTGTTCTTAAGGGGAGGGGTCAGGGCTGCCGGGGAGTAGGTCCCAGCCAACAAAATGGCTGGGGCATGTTCCACGGGGGGGATGCACTGGGACAACCGATCTCAGTGATCACGGGTAGGAGGAGGAGTTACGCTAAGACCAGACCATGTCATTACAGAGGAGGCAGGTTTAGTCGTTGTCTGAGGACTATCCCTGCCTCCGGGTCTGGTCCTGACCGGATGGATACTAGAATCAGCAAGGGATACCCACATGACCTGAAGGTGCTGCTGTGCAATGCCAGGTCAATGATTCATAAGACCACTGCCATCTATGACTTGATCATGGATAGAGGACTTGACCTGGCATGTGTAACAGAGACTTGGTTGGATGAAGCAGATGGGCCTGTCCTTGCCACCGCTTGTCTACCAGGTTTCTCTTACGCACAGCAACCCAGGTCATGTGGGCGGGGAGGGGGGGTTGCAGTGATTTTTAGAAAGTCATTAGTTTGCACCAGGCGTCCTATTGGGAAGACCCAGTTTTCCGAGTGCATGTTCTGGAAGTTGGGCAATAGGGGCAGTACAGGATTCCTTTTGGTGTACCGACCTCCCCGCTGCACCAAGGATTCCCTGCCCGAGCTGCTTCAGGTTGTGGCGGATGTTCTCCTGGAGAAACCTAGCTTAGTTGTCCTAGGGAATTTTAACATCCATGCCGACATGACCTTACAAGGGGCCGCTCGGGACTTCGTGGAAAGCATGGCCTCCATGGGGCTGTCCCTGAATAAGTCTGGCCCAACCCATAGCCGCGGACATGCCTTGGACCTGGTGTTTACCTCTATGGATGTTGGTGATCTGACACTAAGTAAAAGCGAAACGAAAGAAGTGCCATGGTCAGATCACTTCCTGGTGCAACTGGACTTCTCTGCGACCCATCCCCTCTGCAGGGAGGTGGGACCGATTCGGATGGTCCGCCCCCGCCACTTAATTGATCCAAATGGTTTCCAGAGAGTCGTAGGGGATGCTTTATCCCATGTTGATGGCCTTTCAGCCGATTCCCTGGTGGCCTGCTGGAATGTGGAGTTAGCCAGGGCTATTGACTGTTTGGCTCCGAAGCGCCCTCTCCGATTGCATGGAGCCCGGACAGCCCTGTGGTTTTCCACGGATCTGAGGGCAATGAAACAATCGTTGAGACGGCTAGAGCGCCGGTGGCGGATAACTCATTCCGAATCTGACTGGACACAGGTTAGAGCTCAACGTCGAGCCTACCAAGTGGCGATAGCGACGGTGAAGAAGACTTTCTTCGCCGCCTCTATTGCATCTGCAGAAAACAGCAGCAGGAGACTTTTTCAGGTGGTTCACAATTTAGCGGAACCACCTGCGACATCGGGGCCCAGTACGGGCCACATGATCTCCTGCAATGATTTTGCAAAGTTTTTTGCAGATAAAATCGCTCAGATTCGGGAAGAAGTAGACTCCACTGTGGGAGCAGGGCCAGGGCGGGAGAGTGCTAGAGTCCTGTCTAGTCAAGTTGTGTGGGATCAATTCCAATCTGTTACCTCCGAGGATGTGGACAGGCTGCTTGGACGAGTGAAGCCAACCACCTGTCTCCTGGATCCTTGCCCATCCTGGCTTATAAAAGCTAGCCAGGAAGGACTGGGCGATGGGCTTCGTGGGGTGGTGAATGCTTCCCTCCGTGAGGGAGCCTTCCCAGACCTGCTGAAAGAGGCAGTTATTAAACCGCTTCTTAAAAAACAAAAACAAAAACAAAACATATATATTTTTAAACTCTTATTTTCATTACCCCCTTTCCTTGACTTCCCCCCACCCCCTCTTCATACATCCCAATTCCAAAAATTAGTTCAGCAAGTTCTTATCTCCCATCTTTAACATATTATTGTTATTTTTAAACTTAATCCTTTTTACTTATCCAAATTTAATTTATCCAATTCTCTTTTAAACATTAAATTTTTTTTTTCTAAGGTCGACCTAATTACCCTTCCACGAATTTCTCCCTTTGTATTTTTGTTAATTATATGTCATAATGGCCAAATACAAAAATCATAAAATTTTGAAATTCTGTTCTCCCCTCCCTCCCTACCCCAGTTTCCATCCCTTCCCAAGCAATTATCCTAGCCCGGATTCCTCACATCAGAGGCCTTCAAGTCTCTGTCAGTCTCTCTCTGCCGATTTTGTTGGTAGCCCTTTTTGTTAGTCCTCAGGTCTCGAAGGAATTCTATCTCAGTCACATCATATTTTCTTCCATCCAAGATACTTAATAGCAGTTGCTGCAAAAAGTCAGTTGATCTCCCATACTCAAGGAGGAAGTCCCAATCATATTTCTTTACTCTTTTGAATTCCAATATTCCAAGTGCTCCCGGGACTTCCTCCTTCATCTTTCTCATCTTTCGCAGATTTGTAATCCAAAGATCTTCTTCTTTATTTCCTGACAATATGGGCTTCTGACTGATATTTTCCTGCACTTTTTCCATTCCTTCTTTTCTCTCCACCGGTTCCAAAAAAGTTTTTTCTGGTTCAGCTGCAGATTCCTTATCAGGCAAATCCTTTATGCATTCAGCAGAGTCGTTTGTTTTGGAATTCAAGGTCATAAGTTCTTTGTTCATAGCCGTACTCTGCTCTTGCAGGATTCCCACAAGAAAAAACATTCTTTCTATCTCTACCAGTAATTTCCCCTCTGCAGCCATTGTAATGTCTCTAGTTCCCCCTAGGGGGATTACAGTTGCTTGATAGTCCTTTTCCAACAGCCCGTTACTTTGTTGTTTATGACTACGTTGTTTCCAGCCACCTCAGTTCAAAAGCAACACTTTTAGTTCAGAAAGTTATTAAATAACAAAGTTCTTAAATTTTAGCCGCCCGTTTGACAGCTCCTTTGACAGCTGTCAAACTCCTTGTTCTTTTTCCTCCGGCTCACACACAGGACGCTCCCGGGTTCGGGGGGGGGGGTTACACAAAAGCTTCCAAAACTCCTCACTTTCTCTCCAGCATAAAGACTTCTTCTGTCAAACTCATGGAAATATTTTTTATCTAACACCAAAAACAGTACTCTCCACCTTAGTCCACCGATCCTTGCTTTAGATCGTTTGTAGATAGGGGGGTGCGGACTTCCCTTTAGCACATCCCCGGTTGTACCGAATTCAAAGATATAGATTTTAAAGTCCAAATTCCATTCTACTCACGGGTTATTTGTTTCCAGTCCGAATTTTGGGAAAAAAGTCAGCGCTGTCCAGCCATGGCACGCGGCTTCGCTCCACTGAAGTAGCGGTCTACTCTCAGCACCACGCCGCTCCCCGTACCCTCTCCGTAGCCTTTAAAAAGGCTCTTTGTGGGTCAGGGAGGGCACTTAAAGGTGCCCACCGAGTCACCAAGTCCGCAGGCTTCCGCGCCTGCGGTTTCTGAGGGTCCCCGCGTCGCCGGCACGGTAGGACCCGTCTTCAGCAGAGCCGATTCCCTCCGGAGCTCGGAGGGAATCCGCCATTAGCCGATCGCGCTAACCCGGAAGTCCTATTTTTCATCTTTGTTGGAAGCCGCCCAGAGTGGCTGTGGAAACCCAGCCAGATGGTCGGGGTACAAATAATAATAATAATAATAAATAATAATAATAATAATAATAATAATAATAATAACAACAACAACAATAATAATCCATCTGGCACCCCCCATTCCCCAGAATTGTTGACTTTTTTTAAGGGGGGACCCCAATGTTGACATTTTTAAGGAAAGGTTCCCCTGAGTTGTTGACTTTTTGGGGGGACCTGACACCACGCTTACACATTATCTCTAACAAGCCCTTAGAACAAAATAAAATGAAAAGGCAGAAGAGAATCCAATGAAGTCCTCAGTTCCAAAACAAAACTCATTCAAGACCCCGCAGTTATTCTCATTCATCCTCATGATTCAAATCATCACATATCAAAAAGTTAAAGCAATCACCAGTTTGTTGTTCTTTAAATAAATTAATAAAGGCACAGACAATGAAGTTCCCGGCCAATTTGTGTTTAAGTACAAAGCTGATGTTTTCAAATATGGTGGGGGTGGGTGTAAAGCAGTGACATCCTGAACCTAAAAAAGGACCCAAAACTTGGGTCACAAAGGCGGCAGCCCTAACTGCGCTTACCTGAGAATTAGCCCTGCTGAATCTAATAGGACCTTACTTCTGAGTAGACAGTAGGACTCCAGCAAGAAACACAGCTCGGAAATAAGGCTTTCTGTTTTAAGTCCCAACCAGAGGAAAATGTAATATTGGAGATTAGGAAAGGAATATGAATAGATTGTGGGGAGGGAGCTGACGAGAGACCAAAAACCACAGCTAGCAAGACAAGGCACACTTTCTGGGGAGCACGTCTTACACACAGTTGCTTGGGGCGAGGACTGCAGAGGGACCATAGTTGGGTTGTGCATGTGTGCTCCCAGAGCTTGTTGGGGCTGGCGAGGGAAGCCCGGGTCCCCCCCACCAGCCCCAGGGACCACACATTCGCTCCATAAGACACACAGACATTTCCCCTTAGATTTTAAGAGGAAAAAGGTGCGTCTTATAGAGCGAAAAATACGGTACTTTACAGCAGGGATGGGAAAGCTGAGGCCCCTGGATGTTTTTGGACCACACCCTCTAGGAGTCCCTATTTTTCAGGGACCATCCCGGATTTACTGAAGCTGGCCCAGTTTCTGATTTGATACCGGAATCTCCCGCTTTTCGTTGGCCTCCCGCACGGATCACATTCGCAACCTGAGCACGCACTGTAAAGGCCTTTATGAAGCCTAGAATCAGCTTGCCACTGCCTCATTTTATAATACTGCAATCCTGCTATCCCAGTTGTCCAGAATTCGGTTACTTGAATTCTCTGATTATTCCAATTTCTTCACACAGTCAGAATAACCCTCTGTAAATAGCTCCCTGATTTATCACATGATGATGATGATAATGATGATGACGACAACGACAACGACAAGAACAACGACAACAACGACAACGACAACAACAACATATTCATACACCGCCCATCTGGCTGAGTTTCCCCAGCCACTCTGGGCAGCTCCCAACAGAATATTAAAAACACAATAAAACATCAAACATTAAAAACTTCCTTAAACAGGACTGCCTTCAGATGTCTTCTAAGAGTCCGATAGTTGTTTATTTCCTTGACATCTGATGGGAGGGTGTTCCACAGGTTGGGCAACACTACCGAGAAGGCCCTCTGCCTGGTTCCCTGTAACCTCAATTCTTGCAGTGAGGGAACCACCAGAAGGCCCTTGGAGGTGGACCTCAGTGTCCAGGCTGAACGATGGGGCTGGAGACGCTCCTTCAGATACATCATGGGGTGTAACCCAAACCATGTTTCATTTACAGCAACCGCGAAGAGTCGAAGGGTTAACTAACCAGTTGTATGTTGGTAAACCAGGTGCAGAACTGGAAATCGAAGTCAATCGAGGATCCAGACTCCTCACTTTCCCGTGTAATCTCTCCTGTCACAATGATTTGTAATCGTGCGCATAAAGCAACGCCCGAAGAAGGCTTATTGTTAACAAAGCAGTAATGCAATTCTTTTTGATGTTGGGTTCTGTTTGTTTGTTCTAATACAAAACAGATTTCTTACCTGCATAAAAGAGTCGCAAGGCATTTCTGACTTTGTTTCCCCCCCCCCTCCACGAGACTGTATATTCTTCTACTGCTTGGTAACTGCAGGAGATTGGTGAGCAAATTTATTAGGCATGCATTGTGCCCATGGAAATAGATGAAGAATGATTTGTCACGAGTCTCTCTTTGTTTCGATAAAATGCACAGCTCTCAGATGAGAGATATATCTGCATTTCTCTTTTGTCTTCTTCCTCTTTTCTGTTGCCTTATTGCTTGGAGCTACAATCCTATTGTCCTTGCAGCTTTTCTTGCAATTCCTTTTTGTCTGCAATCATTCTCAAAATAGTGGTGGGGTGTTTTTTTATTTGCCCCAGGGAAGTTTCACACAGGACTATAGCAGAGGGCCTGTGTTGTATGGCAGGATGCAACCATGATATTAAAGATCTGCACCTTTTATAAGGGTACAGAATTGTTCCTTTTTAAGAACTAATCACAGTTAACAATAAAGCCATGTTGGGAAAAGTGTGGGAATCCCAGGAATAAGGGAAGCACACCTGTCTGCTGCCTCTGGAATGCTACAGAGTTCTCAGTGGACAGTCTTCCAGTTTATCATTGTACTAGAACAGTGCTGGGGAACGTTTGACCCTCTAAATGTTGCAGGATTATTATGAATAATGATGTTATTATTTGTACCCCGCCCATCTGACTGGGTTTCTCCAGCCACTCTGGGTGGCTTCCAGCAAATATAAAAGCATAATAAAACATCAGATATTAAAAACTTCCCTATACAGGGCTGCCTTCAGATGTCTTCTAAAAGTTGTATAGTTCTTTATCTCCTTGACATCTGAAGCGGGGTGGGGGTGGTGGGTTCCACAGGGCGGGTGCCACTACGGAGAAGTGTTTGATTCACTTCACTTCTCACAGTGAGGGAAACGCCAGAAAGCTCTTTGAGCATGGGCATAGCCAAGGGGGGCAGGCGGAGGGGAGCTGCCCCCCCGATCAATTAAAAAATTAGAAAAACTTAACTAACTGACCAATTACATTGGTTCTGCTTCCCCAACAAAGTCCTGCCCCCACCCTAACAAAAATCCTGGCTACGCCCATGCCTCGGAGCTGGACCTCAGTGTCTGGGCTGAACCATGGGGGTGGAGATGTTCCTTTAGGTATACAGGACTGAGGCCATTTAAAGCTTTAAAGGACAGCACCAATACTTTGTCTTTGTCCATGGAGTTTTCTTGGCAGGGATACTGGAGTGGCTTGCCGGTTCCTGCTCCAGGTGGATCACGTTTGGTCAAAATGTGACCTGTCCGTCTTGGGTGGCCCTGCATGGCATAGCTTATTGCGTCTCTGAGTTATTCAAGCCCCTTCGCCACGGCAAGGCAATGATCTATGAAGGGGTCTCCTGAGAAATCACTATGTGGGACAAGAAGCTACAGTTAGAACTGGATATGGAACAACTGATTGGTTCAAATTTGGGAAAGGAGTACGACAAGGCTGTATATTGTCTCCCTGCTTATTTAACATATATGCAGAAAGGCTGGGCTAGATGAATCCCAAGCAAGAATCAAGATTGCTGGAAGAAATATCAACAACCTCAGATATGCAGATGACACAACCTTGATAGCAGAAAGTGAGGAGGAATTAAAGAACCTTTTAATGAGTGTGAAAGAGGAGAGCACAAAATATGGTCTGAAGCTCAACATCAAAAAAACTAAGATCAGGGCCACTCATCCCACCCCCTCCTGGCAAATAGAAGGGGGAAAAATGGAGGCAGTGAGGGATTTTACTTTCCTGGGCTCCATGATCACTGCACATGGTGACAGCAGTTACAAAATTAAAAGATGCTTGCTTCTTGGGAGAATAGCAATGACAAACCTAGACAGCATCTTAAAAAGCAGAGACATCACCTTGCCAACAAAGGTCCGTATAAAAGCCATGGTTTTCCCAGTAGTGATGTATGGAAGTGAGAGCTGGACCATAAAGAAGGCTGATTGCCGAAGAATTGATGCTTTTGAATTATGGTGCTGGAGGAGACTCTTGAGAGTCCCATGGACTGCAAGAAGATCAAACCTATCCATTCTGAAGGAAATCAGCCCTGAGTGCTCACTGGAAGGACAGATCCTGAAGCTGAGGCTCCAATACTTTGGCCACCTCATGAGAAGAGAAGACTCCCTGGAAAAGACCCTGATGTTGGGAAAGATGGAGGGCACAAGGAGAAGGGGACAACAGAGGATGAGATGGTTGGACAGTGTTCTTGAAGATACCAGCATGAGTTTGACCAAACTGTGGGAGGCAGTGGAAGACAGGAGTGCCTGGCGTGCTCTGGTCCATGGGGTCACGAAGAGTTGGACACGACTAAACGACACCACCACCACCACCACCAATACTTTGAATTGTGCTCGGAAATGTACTGGGAGCCAATGTAGATTCTTTAGGACCAGTGTTATAGGGTTCCAGCATCCACTGCCCGTTACCAGTCTGGCAGCAGCATTCTAGATTATTTGTAGTTTCTGAGTCACCTTCAAACGTAGCCCCACGTAGAGCGCATTGCAGTAGTCCAAGCAGGAGATAACCAGAGCATGCACCACTCTGGCAATACTAATAATAATAATAAATTTTATTTATATCCCGCCCTCCCCAGCCGAAGCCGGGCTCAGGGCGGCTAACAACAATAAAACAGTACAAAAGTACAACACAAACAACACTCTAAAATCATTCATTATAAAATTAATTCAAATCAAGCCACTGGCAACCATTGGGCCAGAGCTCCGCGAAGATTGCCGAGGGAGGGAGTCAGGCTGTGCCCTGGCCAAAGGCCTGGTGGAACAGCTCTGTCTTGCAGGCCCTGCGGAAAGATGTCAAGTCCTGCAGGGCCCTAGTCTCTTGTGACAGAGTGTTCCACCAGATCGGAGCCACAGCCGAAAAAGCTATGGCTCTAGTTGAGGCCAGCCTAACCTCTCTGTGGCCTGGGACCTTCAAGATGTTTTTATCTGAAGACCGTAAGTTTCTCTGTGGGACATACCAGGAGGGGCGGTCCCATAGGTACGATGGTCCTAGGCCGTATAGGGCTTTAAAGGTTAAAACCAGCACCTTAAACCTGATCCTGTACTCCACCGGGAGCCAGTGCAGCTGGTATAGCACCGGGTGAATGTGATCTCGCTGCGAAGATCCCGTAAGGAGTCTCGCTGCAGCATTCTGCACCCACTGGAGTTTCTGGGTCAGTCTCAAGGGCAGCCCCACGTAGAGCGAGTTACAATAATTGAGTCTGGAGGTGACTGTCACATGGATAACAGTGGCTAGGTCAGGGCGAGAGAGGTAAGGAGCCAACTGCTTAGCTTGGCGGAGATGGAAAAATGCTGCCTTTGTTATAGCTGCAATCTGCGCCTCCATGGAAAGGGAGGTGTCAAAGATTACACCCAAACTCTTAACGGACGGTGCTGGCACTAATTGCGCCCCCGCAAGAGATGGGAGTTGCCCCCCCAATCCCATATCGTCCCATCCCAGCCACAGGACCTCTGTCTTCGAAGGATTTAACTTCAACCGGCTCCCACGTAACCATCCAGCCACAGCTTCCAAACATCTGGTCAGTGTGTCTGGGGCCAAGTCAAGATGGCCATCCATCAACAGATAGAGTTGGGTGTCATCAGCATACTGATGGCAACCCAGCCCAAAACTCCGGACAAGCTGGGTGAGGGGGCGCATAAAGATGTTGAAAAGCATCGGGGAGAGTATTGCACCCTGAGGCACTCCACACACCAAGGAGTGGCTCGATGACAATTCCCCCACCCCAAGCGCCACCCTCTGTCTCCGACCAGAGAGAAACGAGCGCAGCCATTGAAGGACTGTGCCCTGGATCCCCACGTCGGCAAGGCGGTGGTCCAGGAGTTCGTGATCGACCATGTCGAAAGCTGCTGACAGTTCTAGAAGAATCAGCAGCCCCGACCCGCCTCGATCCAGCTGTCTACGAAGATCATCTATTAGGGCAACCAGAGCCGTCTCGGTCCCATGACCAGCGCAGAAGCCGGAATGGAATGGATCCAGAGCCGATGTTTCATCCAGAAACCCACCAAGCTGTTCAGCAACCGCTCTCTCAATCACCTTACCCAGGAACGGAAGATTCGAAACCGGGCGGTAATTGGATAGATCTAAAGGATCTAATAGGGACGCGGGTGGCGCTGTGGGTAAAACCGCAATGCCTAGGACTTGCTGATCGTATGGTCAGCGGTTCGAATCCCTGCGGCAGGGTGAGCTCCCGGCGTTCGGTCCCAGCTTCTGCCCACCTAGCAGTTCGAAAGCACTCTTAAGTGCAAGTAAATAAATAGGTACCACTTTATAGCGGGAAGGTAGACGGCGTTTCCGTGTGCTGTGCTGGTGCTGGCCCGCCAGAGCAGCTTCGTCACGCTGGCTCACGGCCTCTAGAGCGAGATGCGCACACAACCCTAGAGTCGGACACAACTGGCCCATACAGGCAGGAGTACCTTTACCTAAAGGATCTAATGATGTTTTCTTTAAGAGCGGGTGCACCACTGCCTCCTTCAGTTCCCCTGGGAATGTCCCCGTGCCAAGGGACAAATTGATGATATCCCCCAGGAGGGCCCGCACCTCATCTGGACACGCTCTAATCAGCCAAGACGGGCACTGGTTGAGACGACAGATGGTGGGCTTTCCAGCTCGGAGGAGTCTGTCCACATCGGCTGGGGATATCCAGTCGAAGTGGTCCAATACTGGACCTGAGGACAGTCGAGGGGCCTCCAGTTCCTTTATTGTATCCAAATTGGCAGGGAGGTCATGGCGGAGGAACAAGACCTTCTCCGCAAAAAAGCTCGCAAATGCCTCACAGCTGTGTGTCAAATTGTTATTTAAATTTGGCTGTCCCTCAAGGGACGTTAAAGACCTGATTATACTAAATAATTGCCGGGCGAGAGCTAGCAGATGCAATGGAGGCCGAGAAGTAAGACAGTGCGCAGGCAGGTAGGGTCTTAGCCAGCGTAGAAAGCTGCCCTGGACACAGAATTATAATGTCCCTAAAGGAGTAAGGAGTAATGGTGACATAATGATTGCTGATCATCTTTAAGAATAATAATAAGAAAAGATGGCAATTGGCATAGGTCCCCCCCCCCATCTCAAACCCCTTTTGAGTTCTCAGTGCACCAGGAAGGAGACAGTTGCTGACTTACTGCTTGAAAGACGGTCATCTTTGTTCGTCATTTGAAAATGAACTTAAAAAGAAAACAGATTTGTGTAGATAAGATCTCACACAGCCCCAAATATATTTCAGCTTCAGAATGAAATATCAGAACGGGAAATGTGACATCTGAATGTCACTGGAGCAATATTTCCGTATAAGAGAGAGGGAGGGAAAGTACTTATTCTTCCTTAATCCTAGCAACCAGTTAAGAACACAGGCTGGAGACCTCGGATGACAATTCTGCCGACTCTGCCTATGGATGGGGAAGGTACAAAATAGGAGCGTCTCCAGCCCCATTGTTCAGTCCAGACGCTGAGGTCCAGCTCCAAGGGCCTTCTGGCGGTTCCCTCACTGTGAGAAGCCAAGTTACAGGGAACCAGGCAGAAGGCCTTCTCGGTGGTGGCGCCCGCCCTGTGGAACGCCCTCCCATCAGATGTCAAGGAAACAAACAACTGATTTTTAGAAGACACCTGAAGGCAGCCCTGTTTAAGGAAGTTTTTAATGTTTGATGTTTTATTCTGTTTTTAATATTCTGTTGGGAGCCACCCAGGCTGGCTGGGGAAACCAAAGGAATGCAAACCTGGGGGAATGCCTAGATCCCATTGAACTCTTGCTACCGCTTGGCGAAGAGAGTGGGGGACACCCAACTTTTGAAACAATAAATTTTAATGTTCTCCCTGCCTCACCACACCACCACCAGGCATCAGTGAATGTATTGCAATGCATTTCTGAGAGACGCAATTGGAAGTCCAGTGTGCCTGAAAAACCAGCTTTTGCCAGATAAGACGTAATTTAAGGTCCAGGGAAAAATTATTCCACTTTCAAACTGTAGCCACCCATTGTATATTTCTCTGGCTGAATACAACAGTGAATCAATGTGATGCCAAAATAATATAGGGAAGTATCCCTGGAAAACATCCCCGATATCTCATTGAGCTCTAGCTAATGTTCTCTTTTCTAACTCCCACTAAATCTTTCTGCAAAGAACTGAGAGGAAAAAGTCCAGAAGAATCCTATTTGTTCAATTAGCTAAAACCACTCTGGCATTTCAGAGGCATTCTGCTGTGATTGAGAAAATGTTGAAATGTCTCACGCACAAGAAAATACTTTTTTAAAAAAAAATAAATAGCTCATTGGAGTTGAATTAACATTCTACAAATGTCTTGATTTTATGGCTGGGCATTTCTTTGGTCCTGTACAAAATTAGTAATGCCAAATACTAAGACCTTGTTAATGTCTTAATCGGGTGATGGGCCCAACCAAGCATGCACAAAAGGATAATTTAAACCAGCTATCAGTTCTTAAGTGCAATTATGCTCCTTGTGTTTTCCTCTGCAGCAGCCTATATCTAACTTCTAGGCAGCCATGGGTCGAAGGTAGATACTTATGCCTTGAAACTGGGAGCGGTTGCCGGGACACCGGCTCCCAGTACATTTCGTCAGGGAGTCAAGGGTCAACGGTCAAGATGAGCAGGTAGGGCCAGCAGCTACAAGTGTACAGTCATACCTTGGGTTGAATATGCTTCAGGTTGAGAGTTTTCGGGTTGTGCTCCACGGCAACCCGGAAGTAACCGAATGCGATACTTCTGGGCTTTGCCGCTCGTGCATGTGCAGATGCTCAAAATGATGTCACATGCATGCATGGAAGCGGCGAATCGCGACCCGTGCACGCGCAGACGCGGGTTGCGTTTGCTTCAGGATGTGAACGGGGCTCCGGAACAGATCCTGTTCGCATCCAGAGGTACCACTGTAGTAGTAGTAGTTGTAGTAGTAGTAGTAGTAGTAGTAGTAGTAATAATATAAAGGGGATAGCTTTGCAGCTGCCTGTTATGTGGTTGGTGTATATACAGAATGAGAAGAAAGCTGTTTATACAGTGGAGAAGGAAAAATAATAATATGAACAATGATTCAATCGCAATAAAAACCCCAATCCATTACTTGCAAATAATATGACTGAAACTTAATCATTTTTTTATGAAAAGAAATCCCATCAAACTAAAAAAAAAAAGTAAGAAAAAAATGAATACATTTGTATTAAAAATCTTTTGGATCGGAGATGTAATCTCTTAATTGAAGAAATGAAAACAGGAGAGAGTCATTCATTTGACTGTCTTAAAGCCTCAAGATGAATGGGGATCAAGGCTGCCATAGGTGTTCAAATGAATCACTCTCTTTCATACGAATCAAAATAGGCTCTTCCGTCTCACGTTGTGGAAGCTATCTTTTTGTGTTTGCAATGGAAACTGAAGTGAAAGTTGGATGTTTTCTTTAGTGCCATCCGGTTAATGCGCTGTCTACTTTTCTTTGTTTGAAGTGGAAATTGGTAGGTTTGTGTAGAGTTATATTCATGTAGAGTTACAGCGGTACCTCGGGTTACATACGCTTCAGGTTACATACGCTTCAGGTTACACACTCCACTAACCCAGAAATAGTGCTTCAGGTTAAGAACTTTGCTTCAGGATAAGAACAGAAATCAGGCTTTGGCGGCGTGGCGGCAGCAGGAGGCCCCATTAGCTAAAGTGGTGCTTCAGGTTAAGAACAGTTTCAGGTTAAGAACGGACCTCTGGAACGAATTAAGTACTTAACCTGAGGTACCACTGTATTTTTAAAGGCAATTGTATTATTATATTATATTAGAGCCCGGCCCTACCATGAGACACTTGTCTGAGCTGGCAGATTGGGAGATGAAGCAGAAGAAATGCCACTTTCCCGCCACTTTTTGCTTAAGTCCCCACCACCATACCAATGTTTGGGGGGACTCTCTGAAACAGTGCCGGAGGTGTAATGGAGGTTTAAGGGTGAATTGGGGATAATTGCATCCTTCTTTGTTCCCGTTCCAAATCCTCTCCAGGATCAAAGTGACTTCTATCAGGACAAAGGACTCTACTGGAGACAAATTGACGTAGCATTTTGTGGATTAGAGCCCACTCCATACCAAGTAAGGAAGAAGAAAAACTATGAATGTGATAGCAAAAAAAGAGAGGAAAAAATAAAATGTGTGTGGGGGGACATAGCTGACAGCAGCTTCCAAACAGCTTGCAATTCAAAAAATAAACACCGTGGGGGATTTTTATTTTTTAAAAGCACCATGTTGATTTATAAGGGACAGCATATAAAACAAAGATATGAGAAGGGGGAAATTCAATTTAAGTTTGGTTACCAGCCCCTAATAATATTCCAATAAATACTGACAAAAAGTTATATGGGGAAAGGAGAAACTGTGAAAAACTCTCGAACGCTTCTAGACTAGATTAAAAGATATATTTAAAAGCATATTGTCAAATGCCAGTAGCAATGTAGAAAACTCTCACACGGTCCAGTGAAGGGAAGCAAAAGAAAATATTGTGCAAATATACTGTTAAATAGAGGTTGCAGAAACTGATACATAAGCAATACATAAGACAGGTTGATTTCATAACCTTCCTTAAAAGCTGGAGCATAGAGCAAACACATTGATAAGGAAAACCAAACTGACCTCCATGATAACCAGGAATTAGTAACACAGTCCACATTAGAGCGACATATATATATGTTGACTAATAAAAGAGAGAGGCAAAATGTCTCAAGTAACTTTAAAAAATCACCTTATCCTACAGATAGGAGCATTACACAATCAAATAGAAACTTTCTACAACACAATGTGGGTAAAAAGGTAAATGTACCCCTGCCCATACGGGCCAGTTGTGTCCGACTCTGGGGTTGCGCGCCCATCTCGCTTAAGAGGCCGGGGGCCAGCGCTGTCCGGAGACACTTCCGGGTCACGTGACCAGCGTGACAAGCTGCATCTGGCGAGCCAGCGCAGCACATGGAAACGCCGTTTACCTTCCCGCTATAAAGCGGTACCTATTTATCTACTTGCACTTAGGGATGCTTTCGAACTGCTAGGTTGGCAGGCGCTGGGACCGAGCAACGGGAGCTCACCCCGCCGCGGGGATTCGAACCACCGACCTGACGATCGGCAAGTCCTAGGCGCTGAGGTTTTACCCACAGTGCCACCCGCGTCCCACAATGTGGGTAATAGGAAGTTAAATGTAAGTAGCAACAAGCTTTTTGAGGGTCAGTGTTCATTTGTAGCGGTTTTGTCCTGGACTGTCGGCTCCTCCTCTTGCACCCCAAAAATGTTCTGCAGTAATCCTGTGTTATTGACTCTGCACTGGCCTCCTTTGACTCCTGCCAGTCAGTGCCGGATTTGAGTATAAGCTAAACAAGTTGTAGCTTAGTTCCCCACTCTCTTGGGGCCCCAAAAAATATTTAAAGGGAAAACAACAACAACTAGGTGTACGTTTCCAAAATACAACATAAAAAACAAAATAAAACCTACATACAGCAACAATGTTTTGTGTTGTGTAGGCTCCTATGATGTAAGTAACGGGCCACGCCTGCTAGCCTGCTCCCTAAAATATCACTGGTTTTCTCATTTCTATATATAGGGTGGCAACATTCTGCATGTGCAAATGGCTTTAGCTCCATAAATTACCATATAGCATATATTAAACACAAAAAACAGCAACAATTTGTTGTTGACAAAGGACAGCTGGACATATAAAGGGCCCCATTACCTTCAGTATCTTATGGCCTCACAAAACCTAAATCCGGCCCTGCTGCCAATCCATTGTTTCCATTCCCACCAACTGACCTCCCTGCGGAAGTTGGTCGTGCTATGTCTCCATGCCACAATTCCACCCAGCTCCCCTTTTCCAGGTCACAAAAGCATGGTCTTTGAGAACATCAACAGGCAACAAGGTGAAGGTCACAATTCCTTAATGCATTGTCCAAGATTAGTTACAGAAATTATTAAACTAGTAAGCATGCTCTTTCGTTGCTTTTCTTAAGAGAATATTCACCAAGGTAATAGTACACTTTCCTTTGCACCTGTCGTAATCAATGTAAAGGTTATACCAGAACATGGAATAAATTGTTTTCCAATAGCAGGAACTCTGCATGACAAACTTACACCTGGAAATACAGTCTCTGCATCAGCCTAATGAATGTTTAAAATCTTAAAAGTGCTCAGCTGCAAACTTTTTGGTGTGCAGCCTCACAAGTTCCCCTGTTTTCAAAACAGTTCACCTTTAGAATGGCCACACACACACACACACACACACACACACAGAGAGAGTGGTACCTCAGTTTTCAAAGGTAATCCATTCTCAAACATTCGAAAACTGAGGTACAAATGGCAGCCTGCAAATTCAATACAGTGGTACCTCGGGTTAAGTACTTAATTTGTTCCGGAGGTCCGTTCTTAACCTGAAACTGTTCTTAACCTGAAGCACCGCTTTAGCTAATGGGGCCTCCTGCTGCCGGCGTGCCGCTGAAGCACGATTTCTGTTCTCATCCTGAAGCAAAGTTCTTAATCTGAGGTACTATTTCTGGGTTAGCAGAGTCTGTAACCTGAAGCATATATAACCTTAAGTGTATCTAACCCGAGGTACCAGTGTAGAGAAAACTGGGGGAAAAACTCAGTGGAAGCCGTTCAACTTCTGAGGTGCGTTCGAAAATGGAAGCATTTACTTTTGGGTTTTCGGCATTCGAAAACCGAAATGTTCGACTTCCGAGACGTTTGAAAACCGAGGCACCACTGTATATATTATGTTAGCTTCACTTAAAGACTTGTGTCTGAAAACGATAGATGAAAAGGAAACAGTCTTTATGCCCTTAGCTATAGACCTCTCAGGTGGGCACCATTGCCATTATAAGAGAACAAGGTGCATTTCGGCATCTCTTTTTCTAGAAAAAATGGCACTAAGTAGACCCTCAAAAATGTCAATTAATTTCAGTGCGTCTCGTCTGAGTTAAACTTCACCAAATGCCACCAACTATGTGTGTATTTACATCTGCTGCTGACCACCAGCATAAAACCTTCTTGTAGGTATTTATTTTTTTCTTTTCTTTTCTTTGTTTTTTTGGTAATGAGCTTAGGCACGAATCCTGTGAAGAAAGTAAAAAGAAGAAGAAGAAGAAGAAGAAGAAGAAGAAGAAGAAGAAGAAGAGGAGGAGGAGAAGGAGGAGGAGGAGGAACGGAAGGAGAAACTTTCCATTTTGTAGTTCATGCTCGTATTATTTATTGTATCACTTTGTAGAAAAATCCCATCGGGGCTTACCTTTCACATCCCAGGCCGCTCCAAAGGCCACACTCAATTCTAATTACCAGTGTAAACGGGGATTCTTCCCACAGATTTCAGCGGCGTTACTTCAGTTTTACACAGGTATAGCTGAGAATACATAGTATATGCCCCTGGGTCTTTGTATGAGAAGGTGAAGAAAATCAATTTCAATATTGAATAAGATGTCTGCGGATAAGGTCACTAAACTCTATAGGACTAGAATTTTAATGAAGGAATCCAGCAACATGGGGGTATCGTGGAAACTTTAATATGCGCTTTTCAGAAGTGTATGTGGGGATGGTGTTTTTGTTTTTTTTAAAAATAGTTCTGAATTAAATAAAGGGTCTTTGTTCTGTGTTGTTTTCATGCAGTGGTAGGACAGCTTTGCTTGCCATTTTCTCTTCCGAGGTACCTCTTGTAAAATCATAGCATGTTAGTCATTCTCATATTTATACGACAGCATTAGTGGACATATGCTTGGGGTATATCCAAAAAGGCCAGAGCCCCACTCCAAGAAGCTTTCAATCTAACAGAGACTTTATTTTACAGTGCAAAACATATTTCTTTATTGCATTTTTATTTACAGACCCTGCAAGTGTCCCTATTTTCCAGGGACAGTCCCAGATTTCCAGAAGCCATCCCGGTTTTAGAATTGATCCAAGAATGTCCCGCCTTTCCTATTTTATCGGAAAATATTGGAGGTAATGGAGTTATCAGACCCCCGGGCCATCTGAAGCCAGCCCTATATAGGGAAGTTTTCAAATGTTTAATGTTTTATTATGTTTTTATATATGCTGGAACCCACCCAGAGTGGTAACCTACTCAGATGGGTGGGGTATAAGTAGTAAAACGCCTCCTCCTCCTCCTCCTTCTTCTTGACATCCTTATTTTCATCAGAGAAATGTTGGAGGGTATGTATCAATTTGCAAATAGAAATATATTTATTTTGTGATTTATTTATTTCAACAACAATTTCTTTACAAAACTCTAGAAACAAAATGGAAGCACGCCGAGATACTTTAAAGGCAGTAAAATCAACAGGAGGAGCATAAAGCAACAGCAAACCCAGTCAAAATAAAGCAGATCAAATTGAATTAACAGGCCTGATAAAATTAAAAGGTATTGCCCTGGCACTGAAATGATACTAGGATTGGTGCCAGATACAGTAAGCTGCCCTGAGGAGAACATTCCCCAGTCAGGGGGCCACCAGGAAGAAGGCCCTTTTTGGCAGTAGACACTCAGCATACCTTAGAAAGTAGCATACCCTCTGACATTTCTCCGATAAAAATAGGGACGTCCTACTTGTTGATAATAATAATAATAATAATAATAATAATAATAATAATAATAATAATAAATTTTATTGTTTATATCCCACCCATCTGACTGGGTTGTCCTAGCCACTTTGGGCAGCTTCCAAGATATGTAAAAGCATAATAAAACATTAAACATTAAAAAGCTTGCCTTCAGATGTCTTCTAAAGGTTCCTTATCTCCTTGGCTTGGGGGTCGCAGAGCTCCATACCCTCCAACATTTCTCAGATGAAAATAGGGACATCCTAAGGAAGAGTAATGGGACGCGAGTCGTGCTGTGGGTTAAACCACAGAGTCTAGGGCTTGCTGATTGGAAGGCCGACGGTTCGAATCCCTGCGATGGGGTGAGCTCCCGTTGCTCGGTCCCAGCTCCTGCCAACCTAGCAGTTTGAAAGCACGTCAAAGTGCACATAGATAAATAGGTACCGCTCCAGCGGGAAGGTAAACGGCGTTTCCGTGCGCTGCTCTGGTTCGCCAGAAGTGGCTTAGTCATGCTGGCCACATGACCTGGAACCTGTACGCCTGCTCCCTCGGCCAATAAAGTGAGATGAGCGCCGCAACCCCAGAGTCGACCACGACTGGACCTAATGGTCAGGGGTGCCTTTACCTACCTTTAAGGAAGAGTGGGACATTCTGGGATCAAATCAGAAACCAGGACAGCTTCTGTAAATCCGGGACTTGCAAAATAGGGACAATTGGAGGGTCTGCAGTTCTACCATTCAGCTTCTTTGCAGTGCATCGTACAAGCACTGAAAGCAAGCATTCACTCTGCGCTCATGCAAATTGTTGAGAAGCTGAATGTTTCTTCCAGCCATTAGTTGCTACCTCCATGTGTCTATGCAGGGCTGGATTTAGGTTTGATGAGGCCCTAAGCTACTGAAGGTAATGGGGCCCTTTATATGTCCAGCTGTCCTTTGTCAACAACAAATTGTTGCTGTTTTTTGTGTTGAATATATGCTATATGGCAATTTATGGACCCAATAGGTATCTAAAGCCATTTGCCCATGTTGCCATGCAACCAGTCCATGCAGAATGTAGGCACCCTATATATAGAAATGAGCAAACCAGTGATATTTTAGGGAGCAGGCTAGCAGGCAGGGTCTATTACTTACATCACAGGAGCCTACACAACACAAAACACTGTTGCTTTATTTTATTTGTTTTTTTTTATCTTATATTTTGGAAATCTATACCCAGTTTTTTTCCCCTTTAAATTTTTTGGGGGGGCCTCCAAGAAAGTGGGGCCCTAAGCTATAGCTTGTTTAGATTATACATAAATTCAGCACTGTGTCTGTGACAGCAGGACAACTCCTTGTGAGGGATTTTTTTTTCAGCATCTATGACTTGAGCCTTAAAAAGCTCCACATATTTTGGCTATCCTAGCCGAAAGTCTCCAATATCCGTAAAGAGGATAATGCTTTTTCCAAGTGGAGCTTGTGCTATGGGTTATTCCTTTCTCTGGCAAATCGTTAATGGGAAATGCATTTTGTACTATACTCTGAACAAATTGCATTGCATTAGAATGCTGCTCTTTGGTTGTAGCAATGAATTAGATGAGGGATATCATTTAGGGGGCTTTCCCCAGTGGGCATAATACCCAATTTATTTTCATTTACATTAATTTTTCTACATCAATGGCTGCAAGATGCATTAAACTATTAAACGCAGGCAATTCCCAGGTCATGAGATGCAAAATTGAAAGGTATAATGAATATATATTTATAACTCCTATAAACCTCTTGCCGACAATACTGGATGATACTGGTATGCAGAATGGTAGATTCGGTTTAATTGCCCTGACAGTTGGATGCCATAAAGGACTGCAAATATTCTGAGGGTTTTTGTGACTTGGCAAACAAAGCCTAATCTGATGATACAATAACGAGGGTAAAACTCAGAAATGGAAATCTGTATCTAAGCAGACTCGTCAGGGGATCAGGGAGATACTAACCTCAACCAGAGGGATCTCTCTTCTTTGCAAAGTTAGGACAAAGTAAATCAGCTTTTTAATTCACACAGTCATTGGAACTTATAGCTCCCTAATAGTTGTCTTCCTGTAGGGCTGGGGTCTCCAATTGTCTTGGACCTATGGAAAGATTTTCTAATACTCATGAAATAATCATGAAACTCAAGACACTGCTTCCCAGTGGAGTCAGTTCACAAAGTCAAGTATAAAGTATGCTAGACATCAAGTATGTAAGGTAAAGGTAAAGGACCCCTGGACAGTTAAGTCCAGTCAAAGGCGACTATGGGGTTGTGGCGCTCATCTCGCTTTCAGGTTGAGGGAGCCGGTGTTTGTCTACAGACAGCTTTCCGGGTCATGTGGCCAGCAGGACTAAACCACTTCTGGCGCAACAGGACACCGTGACGGAAACCAGAGTGCATGGAAATGTCGTTTTCCTTCCCACCACAGTGGTACCTATTTATCTACTTCATGGGTAGGCAAACTAAGGCCTGGGGGCCGGATCCAGCCCAATTGCCTTCTAAATCCGGCCTGCGGACGGTCCGGGAATCAGCATGTTTTTACATGAGTAGAATGTGACCTTTTCTTTAAAATGCATCTCTGGGTTATTTGTGAGGCGTGGGAATTCGTTCATTTTCTCTCTCCACAATATAGTCCAACCCCCCACAAGGTCTGAGAGATAGTGGACCGGCCCTCTGCTGAAAAAGTTTGCTGACCCCTGATCTACTTGCACAAGCGTGCTTTCGAACTGCTCGGTTGGCAGGAGCTGGGACAGAGAAACAGGAGCTCACTCCATCACGGGGATTTGAACCGCTGGCCTTCTGATTGGAAAGCCCAAGAGGCTCAGTGCTTTAGACCACAGCACCACCCACGTCCCTATCAAGTATGTAGCAACCAAGTGTAGAGAAATCATGTAATGAACATGCACAGATAAACCAAATAGGTTGCTATTTTTTTCACCTCCAAGTGTGATGCAGCTGTTACCAAGGAGGTGCCGTCAGAGGAGCACTAGCAGCAGTGAGATGGTGTGACATTTCCTTTGGTAACTGGCCTGTCCTTAAAGGATTACCTTTCACCCTCTCATATGTAAATCTTAAAACAATGCATGCAACTAACCTTGCTTGCCATAAAATTGTTACCACTCACTGTTGAGTTATGAGTATTTATTTTGGAACAGAAAGAATATTAATCGGGTATATAGCTCCTCAATATTGCTTATTCACTTACAGAGACGTTTCAGTTTATAGAGAGCATTAGGCCACCATCAATATTTGGGGCTGGGAAGGAATCCTCCCTCAGGCAATTATCCACTGGTAATTGTGAGGTTTTTGTGTGTGCATATTTTGCTTTTCCTTACAGCACGCAGCACATTTCGTTTCGCTTTTAGCGCTCTTGCACCCCTATTCTTCAGCCCATGGCTTCTCAGTAGTTTTAAAATAACAATAAAGCAGGATATTTAAACAGGAGAACATTATAAAACGACAGTAACAACCATAACAACAACAACAACCAGTGGCGTAGCGTGGGTTGTCAGCAAGGCAAGTAATTTGCGCCCCCTAACCCGTGGATTTGCACCCCCTGACCCGTGGATTTGCGCCCCCTAACCCTAACCCCCAGATGTTGCGCCCGGTGCGGCCGGCCCCCCCTGCACCCCCCATGCTATGCCACTGACAACAACCATTCTCATACTAGGATAACAAGCACCTGCTTAAAAGCATGAGACACACTCCTGGCCTCATGCAAGGCGTTAACATGTAGAATATACAGTTCAATGTGGAAGGTCTACCTAGTGTGGCCTAGTCAGAGCAAAGAAGACCCCACAGTGAGGAATAGCTCCAACTTCCTAGAGTTCCTCTATTCCGAACTTAAAAATGGAAAGCGTAATGCTGGTGGTCAACAAAAGAGGTTCAAAGACTCTCTCAAGGCAAATCTAAAAAAATGTAATATAAACACTGACAATTGGGAAACACTGGCCTGCAAGTGGTCCAGTTGGGAAACAGCCTTTACCAAAGGTGTTGTGGGCTTTGAAGATGCTCAAACTCAGGACAAAAGGGAGAAATGTGCTAAGAGGAAGCCACACTTGACAAACCCTCACCGTGTCACTCATGGTTGCCAGATTCTTGATCAGCGTCCTATCCCTAAAGAAGAGAAACGGACTCCTGTGTGGCTCCGATAATCCCTTTAAACCATGATCTATGTTTTAGGTGATATCACCATTGATATCCCTGATTAATTTATGAGCAGAGGGCGATGTATAGGTTACAAATTTATTGTAATGTATGATGGTGGTCTTTGTTTTTATTTTGCTTTGGTTCCTGTTTGTTTTTTGTAAGTTTTGGCGATTTTAAATTTGGAGATTTAAGTATATTATGCTGGTATGGGAAACTGTGGTGTAACGGGCCAATGGCCGTAATAAAGATCAATCCAAAAACCCTCACCGTGATCAACTCCTGCTCGGAAACCTATGTCCCTATTGTGGAAGGACGTGTGGATCCAGAATTGGCCTCCACAGTCACTCATGGACTCACTGTTAAAACAGTGTTCATGGAAGACAATCTTACCATGAAGAGACAAGCAGTGACGCTGGGCAGATTCCTGGGCTGTAAAGGAAGAATGAGAAGAAGAAAGTTTGGATTTGATATCCCACTTTATCAACACCCTAAGAAGTCTCAAAGCGGCTAACAATCTCCTTTTCCCTTCCTCCCCCACAACAAACACTCTGTGAGGTGAGTGAGGCTGAGACTTCAGAGAGAAGTGTGACTAGCCCAAGGTCACCCAGCAGCTGCATGTGGAGGAGCAGGGAAGCGAACCTGGTTCACCAGATTACGAGTCCACCGCTCTTAACCACTACACCACACTGGCTCTCCCTGTCTTGACACCCACTAGTCTGCAGCTTTCTAAAGCAGAAAAATCCCCCAATAGTAGGTAAAAGGTAAAGGACTTCTGGATGTGCTGTCCCTTCAACCCATACCAGCTATGGCTATCTGTCCTTTCCTAGTCTTCCATTCCTAGTTTCCATCACTTCAGCTAGGAGGGCTTCAGAAACAGGGGCCCTGTCCTCTTCCCCACAACTAGGCTCCTTCTACCAGGACAAGGTGGTCCTATGCCTGGACCATTCCTTTATCCCCAAGATAAGCTCCCATGTATACTGCTTTAACAGCCATGGCTTCCCCCAAAGTATATTGGGAACTGTAGTTTGTTAAGGGTGCTGAAAGTTGCCACGAGGCCCCTCACAGAGCTATGGTTCCCAGCACACTTAACCATCTACAGTTCCCAGGATACTTTGAGGGAAGCCATGACTGTTAAAGTGGTTTAAGTGCTTTCAGTAGATGGGGCGGGTAAAGGTAAAAGGTAAAGGACCCCTGGACAGTTAAGTCCAGTCAAAGGCGACTATGGGGTTGCGGCGCTCATCTTGCTTTCAGGCCGAGGGAGCCAGCATTTGTCCACAGACAGCTTTACGGGTCATGTGGCCAACAGGACTAAACCGCTTCTGGCACAACGGGACACCGTGACGGAAACCAGAGTGCATGGAAACGCCGTTTACCTTCCTGCTGCAGTGGTACCTATTTATCTACTTGCACTGGTGTGCTTTCAAACGGCTAGGCTGGCAGGAGCTGGGACAGAGCAACGGGAGCTCACTCTGTCGCAGGGATTTGAACCGCCGGCCTTCTGATCAGCAAGCCCAAGAGGCTCAGTGGTTTAGACCACAGTGCCACCCGCGTCCGTCACACCCACTGGGTGGGGGATGACTGAGGTGAAGCAGTTTAACCATGGCAAAAGTACAGTTCCAGGGGAGGGTCCAGTTCACCTCTCCAAACCCCTCCATCATCTGGGTCAGCACATGGCATGTTGTTACCTGAGGCAAGTGAAGATGCACGGGACCCAAGGATAAGTTATTGTGGCACCCGAGAAAGAAAGGAAATCACACAAGCACCTCTTCCTGGCAACAAACATATCCATAATATATTAAATAACTAATCATTCATGACACCCCAAGAAGCTGCCTTAGGGGGCCACCTCACTATGACTGACAGTAGGGCCGGCCCTGTCCCTCTGCTGTGTTTTTAAATACCTTCCACCCACCTCTGCTTTGTATAGATACAGCATATATATATATATATATATATATATGTGTGTGTGTGTGTGTGTGTGTGTGTGTGTGTGTGTGTGTGTATTCAGTAAAAATAAATGTAGTGGGTTTTTTTGGGGTGGGGGGTTATTAGGTTGTTGTTCTTATTTTGATTATATATTTTGTGGTTTTATATTTTGATTTTGTTCTGTGAACTGCCCTGAGACCTCCAAGTATAGGGTGGTATATTAATGAATGAATTAAATAATTAATTAAATTATTATTATTACATAATAATAAGATAGGTTTAGGTGTGCCGCGCCGTCACGTCTAGTCTGACCGTTAGAGGCCAGAACCCTGAAGTTGCCTGAAAAAATATGGATATTTAGTGAAATATGTTCCCTTTTTAATAGGAAGTAATCCATTTTGGAGAAGCACCACACGTAATTTGGTGCAATTGAACTTCGTCTTTAACCTTTTGCTATGATTTATGTGATTAGGTCACCAGAGAAAGTAGGTTTTCGAAAGCATGATTAACCACTTTAAGGAAATCATTTCTGTCTTCAAGCACTCGGTGTAACTGCGCTCTTCGAGTGTTTGTCCTTGCTCATAAAAATTGTCGGGGTGGTTGTCGGCGGGGGGTGGGGGTGGGAGTGAAGAAAAGTGGAAACATTTGTTTGAAGAATTGTCTCTGATTTGAAAAGTGAAGAGTCTGGAGGACAAAGTTGGTAGCAGGTGGAATGTGGAAGCCACATTCTGCGGCTGAATAGCATGACGCGATTTCAGTGGAACGACTTTTAAAACAGGGACCGCCCAGCTGCAAGAATGCTTCTCACCCAGATTTGGAAAGACGATAAGACACCTAGCAGGGTGGATTGGCAAGATGAAACTCTTGGACTACGCAGAGACGGCAAGACTAACCGGGAAAATCAGAAACCCAAAAGGATCAAAACTTCACCAAAGAATGGGGCAAATTTATATTATACTTGAAATACCACTGTAAACACTTGAACTCTTGGGCAGGTTTTAAATAACTCTTGCAATGATAGATTTTGGATACAATGGAGGACTGTAATTTGGACGGACTTATAATATCCAGTTAAAAAGATATTTAAAGAACCCACAGAGGGGAGGAGGGAAGTCTTGAGATTCAGAAGAATCTTGTGAATTTTTTTTTACAGTGAACTTGTGAATGAATTTGTAAAACCAAATAAAAACTATTAAAAAAGTTAAAATGACACAGGGATTGCCAACTCTGCACCCTTGAACACCATAGCCTCCCGAAAATATTGGGTCCCCCATGCTTGCAATTTTCTCTTGCTTAATTAGGAGATCCTGGCATAAGGAACTTGATCTGAATCCTAACTAGGGTCTCCTACCCCCCTATAGTAGGGTGCCAAACCAGATCTCCACCTCCAAATGTTATCAATTTATCTTAACTGCCCCCTACTTAAGGGCCCAAATATGGTTTGACCGTAGGTCTCCCTCTTCTGAATCTCCTTTTCCGCAAAAAAGGTAGATATCGTGTGTTGTGATCACACATTTGTATGCAGTGTGTCATTTGGCCCTTAGTTAAATTCCTGTCTTTCAGAAATCTCCTTCCTTCCTTCCTTCCTTCCTTCCTTCCTTCCTTCCTTCCTTCCTTCCTTTCTTTCTTTCTAGCAAAGCTACATTGCTGCAGAGGGCTCACTGCTATCCATGCACAGACTATTTTGTTTGGCTCTGGGCACAAGTACCAGTTGAAAGCTACAGACGATTCCTACAGCAGGCAGGTTGTGACCCATCAAAATTCCCTGGCTGGCTGAACAGTGATTAACATTTAAAATATATGCAAACTAGGCTCCTAATTAAAGTTCAATAATGTAAGACTTTGAACCTGTTCGTTGCCTTTGGAAATAATCAGAAAAGCAGCCTGCTTATCACCCAAAGTCATTATCATAAAGCACTGGATCCCCAACCCCCTCCAACTCTGCTGCAGTGACAAAAATTGTGTCAAAACCACAGAAAGAGAGTCTTGAGGGTTACTACTCGCGTTGCTTCTAGGGCAATGCTGTTTGCTCCTAACTGCAGAGGGAACTTCCTCAAATGTCCCGCCTTGAAATTCCTTCAGTAGGTTTTGAAAGAAAGGTCTGTTCTGTTAGGAGTGTGGTTTGACTCTAGCTCTCCACCCCAACGTTCAGCATGGACATTGAGGTCCAGCTCCGAGGGTCTTCTGGTGGTTCCCTCTGTGCGAGAAGTGAAGCTACAGGGAACCAGGCAGAGGGCCTTCTTGGTAGTGGTGCCCACCCTGTGGAACGCCCTCCCGTCAGATGTCAAGGAAATAAACAACTATTTGACTTTTAGAATATATCTGTTTAGGGAAGTTTTTAATGTTTGATGTTTTATTCTGTTTTTAATTCTGTTGGGAGCCGCCCAGAGTGGCTGGGGAAACCCAACCAGATGGGCGGGGTATAACTATTATTATTATTATTGTTATTATTATTATTATTTAGTAGGAATGGGCTGGAACATCTAGGCTCATGTTCATGGAACTTCCAACTTCTTATGCGGGTTGAGAGAAAACCACACACAATTTTTCAGTGACGCTTTCTACAGCAGTGGTGGGGAATTTCTGGCCCTCCAGATGTTTTTGGTCTCCAAATCCCATCATACCCCATTCAGTAATGGCTAGCAGGGAAGGATGAGGGAGTTGTAGTCAATCAAGATAGAAAGCCACCACTGTTTTGCAGTTTTAAACAGTCCCCCCTTTTTAGGGATAAGTTTCCAGCACCACTTACAACTCTGTTTTCCTTTGCATTTCAATCGCCCTCTCTTACCCTCTCCATCAATTGACTTCATTTGCCCTCAATGAAGTCATCACCTAGCCATATCTAATGGTGAACACTGGGGACGTGCGTTGGTTTTTATAGGCGCTTCTGGACGCACAGATATTTCCTCCCAACCACCCCCACAAATAAAAACACAGAAGAAATTAAGCAGCAATGGGAGCAGTCAACATCTTATGGCTTCTAAAGAAAAATGGTCTTCATGCTTTCCTGCCCTAGAGGAATATCTACCAAAGCAGAGGGATTTCCTCTCTCCTGTACAAGCCTTTTATGAGGAAGAGGAGAGAGGAAGAGTCTCTGCTGTATTTCTGTTGATAGGCTCATATAAAGGATGTGAAAGATCCGATGAGGAAATGCAATAAAAAGGCATGGAGAGCTATAGGGTCAGTGACCTAATATTGCTTCAGTTGCTTAATCACTGAAATGTAAGTGCTGAAGGAACCAAAATTGATAGCAGCCTGGTTGTTTTCACAATGGGGACACTACATTTCTTTGCCTGTCAGGAGCCTTCAAGGATATACGGTAATGCACTGCCCCATAATAAGCTACCTTCTGTGGAATATTAAATGTTATATATCAGGAGCCTTCATAAAGTAAACTTTTTTTTTTATTGGGGCTGAATTAGAAGGAAAGAAGTGGGGGGGACACCTAAGAACTAATTATTGTGCCATTCAAGCTATGCGAGAAAGAGTGATTGAAACAAAAACATGGCTTTCTAGATTCGAGAACTTCTCTTTTCCTAAATAACCGTGGATTTGTAAAGGGCAAAGGAATTTATCACAAACTTGTCTAAGAACCCCTCTCTCCACACTAGATATTACATAAAATGCACAATTGCCATGGAAAACAGCAGGGGATGGACAAACGGTGGCCCTCTAGATGTGGCTATACTACAACTCCCATCATCCCTGACCATTGGCCTTGCAGGTTCTCCCTGCTCTAGTGTAAATATGTACAGTTGTACCTTGGCTCCTGAACGCCTTGGCTCCCAAACAAATTGGCTCCTGATCAAAACCTGGAAGTGAGTGTTCCGGTTTTTGAACGGTTTTCAGAAGCCACGACTTCTGATTAGCTGTAGGAGCTTCCTGCAGCCAATCAGAAGCTGTGCTTTGGTTCCTGAATGTTTTGGAAGTTGAACGGACTTCCAGAACGGATTCCATTCGACTTCCAAGGTGTGACTGTATATGTATTTTGGCATCATTGTGGGGATAGGAGTAGTCAATCATGTGGGGCATAGGTTAGGACAAGTGGAATACAGTGGTACCTCAGGTTAAGTACTTAATTCGTTCCGGAGGTCCATACTTAACCTGAAACTGTTCTTAACCTGAAGCACCACTTTAGCTAATGGGGCCTCCTGCTGCTGCTGCGCCGCCGGAGCACAATTTCTGTTCTCATTCTGAAGCAAAGTTCTTAACCTGAGGTACTATTTCTGGGTTAGCGGAGTCTGTAACCTGAAGCGTATGTAACCTGAAGTGTATGTAACCTGAGGTACCACTGTAATGCGACATCAGGACTTGTAGCATTTCTACTAGATGTCACAGAAGAAAGGAGAAAGTTAAGCATGTGAACTTGGAGGGACAACAGCTGAGGGAAGCAAGGCATATTTTGCTTGCAGAAGGTCCCAGATTCATGTCGTAGCCCTGTCCTGTGGGGATGTTCAGGGAGGCAGGAGAGGATATATTGTTTATTAATATACTTCCTAACTTGCGCTAGCAAGTTCTATAACTGCAGAGTTTTACATTCCCCTTTTGAACGCACAGCGGATAACTGGTTGCAGGCTTGTTTAAGCCTCTCAATATTAGGTTCCTGGTAAGTTCCCTTATAACCCACTTAAAAGAATAAACATGCCACAATCTTGTGTAAAGTATATAAAAGAAGTTTACTCACACCATCAGTTCACAGTTGGATCCCTGAAGGCAGACTTAGTTACAAAGTATGCACATGTGGATCTACCCCATATGGGGGCGGGGGGATAATCCCAGTGACTGTAGACTAGCAGTCACTGCAGCTCACGCAACAAAAGGAAGATGGAGAAGAGTCGAAAAGAAGGAAGTGTGCTATGTGCCTTGCCCTTTTGTTACCTGAACAGGTAAGGTCACGCCCACCTCTAGTCACAAGCAAGAGGAAGGATGCTCCAGGGCAGGAGGAAACAGGAAGTTTTTGGCTGGCTGGACCAAACATTCCCCTGCATGTCTTCTCTAGGAAAACAAGGAATATTGTACTTGACTGCTACTTATGTATCACACCCCACATGTCTGAGTTCCATTGCAGAATCCACATATGAAGTCAGACAGCCCAGAGGTCAGGGAATCCAGATGATCACAGAGCCAAGGATCGAGATGGAGCGCTGGCAGCAGTAAGGTAGGGCCAGGAACCACAGGGGTTGTTTCCAGCCTCTGACTGCTGCTGAGAAATCTTGCTCCCTTTGGTAGATAATAAACTACATTTTATACAACGAAAGATTCTATTTTGAGTGTACTGGATTCCATCACAATTCCATCAACATGGTCTATCGATAACAACTTGTTGTTGGAGATGCATTGCGGGAAATTCCTTGAAACATGTTTACACAGTGTCTGGTATTGTCAAAATTTTGGAAAGAAGTATTAGGCTGTATAAATGTTATTGTGGGGGAAGAGCTAAAAAATTCAGAAGATAGCATCATCTTAAATTATATACCTAATATATGGGGCCTGACAATTGGTAAATGGATTCTCCATGCTCTCACATCTGCAAAAAAGATTGCTACTGATACATTGGAAGGACAAAAATATGCCCCCCCGCCCTTTGATCAATGGATAGACAATATGACAACTCTTGCAACCCCTGAATGAATGGTCTTCAAAAGGAGATTATGCATGGACAAATTTAATGATATTTGGAATGTATTTTGTGAAACCATAGTGACACATGCATTAACATATACTTGAGGGAAACAAAAAGTTTATCCAACTACATATATGACATATAGTGTTTTGTATTTTATTTTATTTTATTTTATTTTATTTTATTTTATTTTATTTTATTTTATGGTTTTATGGTTATATTTTATGGTTGCTTTGTTATTGCTGTTTCTCTGTTTTTCTTTTAAACAAGTTTCCCCCCTCTTTTTGTTTTCTGTTCTTTCCTTTTTCTTCTTCCTTATTTACTTTAGTATACTATAATAATCTCATATTCATTCATATATATATATATATATATATATAAAATCTCCATTTCAAAAGGTAAAAAACTGAAATTTGAATTTACACATTAAGTTGCATGAACTGTGCTGTTTCTTTGCATGTTGGTCCTATAGAAAGTTTGCAAACATTTGGAGATGTATTCTGTGGTGTCACTAAAGAAGTGAACACTTTTGTTTTATTTTAACTGCATGTCCAAGAAGCCACAAAACTGCATGTCCAAGAAGCATTCCTAATTGACGTGTTTTCCTAACCGTTTCCACAAAAAACCAAATTCAATTCAATAAACTGAGCAATGCTCAAGTCCTTTAGAGAGATGCATTTGTTAGGAGTGCGCAAGTCTTTTACATTTCAGGATCCCATTCATCTTTGTTACCGGAAGCCCCTTCTCTTTGTGTTTCATTTTTAAAAATCTCATTTGCTTCACATTTCATCCATTAGCTAGCATTTCATTTGTCTCAGTACTCACATTTGTCTTGAAACTTGGTGGTTTGGTGTGTGTCTTTTGTGAGTGTATTAATAATACTTCATTTACAGAGGATTTATACTGGAATGTCCACACGTCATTCCCCTTTATTAGATGCTTCCCCAGTGTTATTGCATTATTGCTGACTGAATGGCCACTCTTGCACTGTAGCCCAACAAAAGTGGGGGGGGGGGAGGGAGAACAAAAAGTTAGAGGATTTCAACAGGACTTTATGGGACGTGAACTGATGCAAACGGAACCATGTTCCTGCTGAAGGGCCATAAGAATATTATTTTATATATATTATCAAACCCTGCTTCTCTCCCCTCATATATATATGAGCTCATCAAACCTGTGTTAGGCTTTTCTACCCTCTTAGATTCTATCCCAACCCCCCCCCCCTTTTTAGGCCTGCCAGGAACAACAAGGCCGGTGGGGCCTCTCGGCATCCAAGGTTGTAAAGACTTAGGAATGCCCGCTGCTGTGGTGTGGTGGGGCCATTGCAGGGATGAGGGGGCGATTCATGCTCAAGCATAATCAGGATATGCCCATGTAAGGAAATAGAAACTTACTATAACTTTCAGTTTCCCAGAAATCAGGTGGTTTACAAGAAATCAGGTGGTATTGTATTCTATAAATGTATAAAAATCTAGCACGCTCAGAATTGGGTGTGCAGACTGCGAGCTTATTGCGCTGCACCTTTGCTATGCATATGCATTTCAAATAAACCCTGTTGCACCCTGCAAGGTCGTTTGCCACTTTGTGTGACTCTGTGCTCCGGGGACCCAATAGCAGAAAAGGAAAAGGTCCTACATTTCCTCAAAACATTTTGAGGTGCAAATGGTGTAGAAAGGATTGCATCTAATCGTGCTGATACCATCCTAAATGCAAAATAAAAATAATGGGTGGGATTCAACTGATTAGTCCCACCAGCAGAAGTGACTTTCCTTTCTCTCCCACACACCTGAATGTACCTCAGGGAGGTTGGGAGAACCCACAAAACAGCACAAGGAAAGAAAGGTTCTTTCTCTCTGGCAAGCTGAAATGCTTGCCTGGATGAAACAAATACATAAGTACTATGCTGAATTCCTCCCAATGTCTGGAGGGGCCCTGAGCTTTTCGCTTCTCCTTCTGGTAGCAGTAGAACAAGCATTTCTGGTCCCTCTTGGCGGCCACCATTTTGTTTTCATGTAAATCCCGAGACTTTGTGTCATTACAGGATAGAAAACGGTGGCCAAAAAAATGGCAGCCCCATTGGCAATGGCTATTCCACCCGCTGCTATCCTCCTGGCACAGAACGATGCTTTCTGAGAAAAGAAACAAAATGGCAGCTATCAGAAGTGGTCAACTAAGCTGTTAAGCCAAGTCGTCCAGGATCAAGAAGGTTTTCAGATGGGGTTTGCAGGACAGCAGAACTGTAATTCCAGTTTCCTGCTGATGGACTCCTGGACGTCTGGTGTTAATATCTTTGTCAAAGTTAACTTATTCAAAGAACATATAAGTTATATATAAAAGTTATATATAAGTATCATTGTTCAGCATACTTCGAAACCTGAAAAATCTATTTCTCCCTGCAGCTGAACATAGGCCTTCTTCTGCAAACCGTAAGATGCTGGTCTCATATCGGTTTTGCAAAATGGTCAGGGAAATTGCCAAAAACCTCTTTAGGAAAATTGTTCTTGATAGTGTCTGGCTATTCTGAAGTCTTAAAAGCAGTGCTTCTGACAATGCAAAGTCCCTAACTTTCCCATGCTAGCAAACAACACTTTCCTTTAAAAGCAGGTTTGTTTTATATTGGAGTGACCAACTGGAATAAGTTCTCATCAACTCATACAGCCTGACTCAGAAGAGATCAGTGAAAGAGGCTGAGCCTTCCATGCTGGTATAGATCTTGCAGTCTCAGCTATGGAGAATGACCCCATATGACTGGGTTGCTCCAGCCACTCTGGGTGGCTCCCAAGAAAATATTAAAAACACAACAAAACATCAACCACTAAAACCTTCCGTGTACAGGGCTGCCTTCAGATGTCTGACACACACTGGTGAGGTCTCTCAAATATCATCATGAGTCCTGTATGATGCTAGACTATCACTTAACTGGCGGAATCCTAGAAGCAGTTGACTGGCCCTTGCTTTGGTTCTCCCCCAACACAGAGCCCTCTAGGATACTGTATTCTACTGCATCCCAGTGTCAGGTGTACGTGCAGGAGCCAGGCCCTGTGACCAGTAGGACCTTGCAGGACTGGGGCCTTCCTAAGTTTGTTCTGAAGAGGCAAGGCGCGGCCTCACAGGTGAGGCCGATTGGTTACTCACAGCACCTGGTGGCAAGAGCCAGGAAGGGTTATAAGGTCAGCATTTCCCTTCAGCTCTTTGCCACAGCAACACGCTTCCCACCTTTGCCTTCTTGCTTCCTGATCCTTGAACCTCGGCTTCTTGACTCCTTGCTTCTTGATCCTCGGACCCCTGCTTTCATGACTCCTTGCTTCTTGATCCTCGGACCCTTGCCTTCTTGACTCCTGGCTCTCTGACCCTCGGACTCTTGACTTCCTGACTCCTGGCTTCTGGACCCGCATTCCTGCTCCCACCCCGCCATCTTGCTCCCCGTCCTGACGTCCCCAGCCGGGACTTCGATCGCCTGTGAACCGGACCGTGACACCCAGGAATAATGACACCTGGAAGGTTGCCCACCAGGCTGAAAAATGTTCCCCACTCCTGCATGAGACATATGTGCCAACTTACGAGACAGATGTGGGGCTGGGGCTGGTGTCACACGTATGTGTGATGTCATACATGCGTGCCGAGCAATGAGCACCCTGAGCACTGGCTTCACCCTCCTCTTGCTGCGACTGCTGGAGAAAGAGGCCCCAGCTCCTGTTGCCGCACACACCACATGCCCCAAGCTCCCTGAGAGCCATGTAGGCCAACCGCCCTGAGCGCCACATGCTGCAGACACAATGTCAGGAAGGGCCAGGGCCTCTTTCCCCAGCAGGAGCAGGAGGAGGAGAAGCCAGCCATGGAAGCCTGACTCCCCACTCAGCCTCATCTGCCCCCTGAACATTGGGGGCTCATCTCTGGCCAAATAATTATTCGGGGGGGGGCAAAGAGCTCAGGTCCCCCCCAAAGTGGTGCACCTGACGAGAGGCCCTCCTTGTTCTTGTTCCTCAGTTTCTTCTTTCTGAAATATTCCATGCACACGAAAGCTCATACCAATAACAAACTTAGCTGGTCTCTAAGGTGCTACTTAGATACATGGGTGGCGCTGTGGGTTAAACCACAGAGCCTAGGACTTGCCGATCAGAAGGTTGGCGGTTCGAATCCCTGTGACAGAGTGAGCTCCCGTTGCTTGGTCCCTGCTCCTGCCAACCTAGCAGTTCGAAAGCACGTCAAAGTTTCTCTTGCCCTGCTTGTGGAGCCTGTGAGCCTGTGAGAAATGTAAATGCCAGTCTCAAGGCTTGGTGCCCTGAGACCCCTTTAAAATGAATTCTGAGCAAAATGGATAAAGCAGCAAAGACTTTATTGAAAGGAAAATATACTTCGAAGCATGGGTGACCAGAAAAGCAGGCACACCCCGAATCAGGAAAAACACAGTTTATAAGATTTGCCTCTGACCGAAAAGTTCCTCTGCACACTAGGAAGGGGTGTGCAAAGTGTACAGCGTACTGCGTTCGCCTGATTGAATTAATACCAGCCCACTTCCCCCTGTCAATCATTGTACAAATATGGTCAAAGCCCTCTTACATTTTACCTATTGATGTAAGCAGTATCTATATTCTTACCACAAGTCGTCCCAATTACAGATATAAGCAGGTTTCTGGTCAGGGTCCCAACCACAAGACTTACGAGCATTTTTTAACCACGAGTTTTGCTAAATGTGTATATCTGTTATCTTGGAGCTGTTTGTGGTCAACTAGAGGGACACGGGGGGCGCTGTGGTCTAAACCACTGAGCCTCTTGGGCTTGCTGATCGGAAGGTTGGCGGTTCAAATTCCCCATGATGGGGTGAGCTCCCCTTGCTCTGTCCCACCTCCTGCCGACCTAGCAGTTCAAAAGCACACCAGTGCAAGTAGATAAATAGGTACCTCTGTGGCGGGAAGGTAAATAGCGTTTACATGGGCTCTGGTTTCCGTCACGGTGTTTCATTGTGCCAGAAGCAGTTTAGTCCTGCTAACCACATGACCTGGAAAGCTGTCTGTGGACAAACGCCAGCTTCCTTGGCCTGAAAGCGAGATGAGCACTGCAACCCTATAGTCGCCTTTGACTTGACTTAACCGTCCAAGGGTCCTTTACCTTTACTTTTTACACATTCTCAGCATTTGCAACCCTTATCAGATTCTATGCATGCTATTGTTCTATCAGACATCATTTATATTGGGAAAAGCAATGGAAAAGCAACATATTCTTTACAGAGCTCACTTCTGGCCCACACTCAGGTTGCAGCCCGCAAGCCTTCACATGCTTAATTTGCCACTTGCCCAAGGAGATCTTTCAGAAAGCTCCATCAATTGATGGCCTTAACATCGTCCGTATGCATTCCTCCTGTGTATCTGATGCCCTTCTTGCTAGGTGAGACCGCATATTATATAACAGAAGCTCACCGTCCACCGTGGGGTCAGATGGCTTTTGGCTCCAGGAGGACGAGTGCCTGAAGAATTGAATAGTCTCTGAGAATATGAAAGTTGGCTAACTCTGATTTACGTTGTAGTTTGGTAGCAATCAGATCACAGTCTCTCGGTGTGAAGAAAAGGAGCTGTGTACCATGCATAATTTTTGCATCATTAAAAATTAAATCTCATAAGTATAATGACTCAAACATCAAGCCATGACAGTATCTGCCTGATGATGAACTGCTGTATGTTAAAAAACAATTCGCTAGGTAATGGTGCAATATTTTTTGTATTTAGACAGAATTTAATGGGAAAGAAAAACTACTTCCCTTCAGATGCTTTTCCGTCAGTAATTGGCCAGGAGAAAAATATGCTGCTCAGTATTAGCTTGTGAAATGTTCCCTGTTCATTGTGATCCATACATATGTGATTGATGCCATTATTATTATTATTATTATTAATGTTACTAGGTGGAATCCATTTTCAATGGACACGGACATGGTTTGGGGCCCATCAAGCTTTTCCTGCACAGGGCTGCATCTTGTGTCCGGTCCCTACTTATGTGCATTGCTGGATTGCTGGGTTTTTTTTGTTTCTTTTAAAAAACCTGACTTATTATGTGCAAAAAATTGGTATATTGTATATATTAAAGGGTAAAGCTCCATGAGCTACTAAATTTCTGCAGCATAAAATGTATGAGTTAGATGAGGCTCTGTGCAACAGGCATCCAGCTCCTAACAATTGGAAGGTATCTAGGATGAATGATGATGGCACAAGAGAGGGAACTCTGTTGTTTCTTATGCTTTCCTTTCTATCCTGTTAAAGACATAAGTTAATATGCATAAAATGCAATGTTTGTATGCATTGTGTTTGAAAACATTTTGTAAAGAAAAGTTTGCAGTTTGCATGGGAGGTTTCACTCTGGCAAATGCGGCAGAAAAGGTTGGGTGCTTCCATTTCAGTCCTTCGGCGAATTGACGACTCATCCTGGAAACCCAGATCTCTCACAGCAGAAAAGTGAAACCTGAAACCTGAAATTGATAAGACTTGCTTATTTGCTGTAGTAATTGTTGCTTTTATCTGATGCCTTGCTCCAGTAGAGAATTGAAAGTAAATATTAACTATCACCTAAAGATTAGAAGTCAACTTTGCTTGCTAAATTACATATAAATCTTAAGCATCCTTTAAAATATCTAAAAGGCATCTACAATGCGAAATTGCTATTATACACATGTATTTAAATTGAACAGACTAATTTATTGTTTGAGTTAAAAGGCAGATGGTGAACTAAAATTTTTAACAGGCTGATATAATTGTTAATAGTAATTAATCATATGAAATGAGTAAGTAATGCTTGGTTTTTGGCTATGTCTAAAGTCAATGTTTTGGGGAGTGAAATGAGCGCTGCACATATTATAGATGGACTTGAAGAACAGAGATGTTGACATTGGCAAAAAGCCTTTCAGTATATCATAAAATAGATTTAACAGTAACCCCTCTGGCCCGATGACTGTGTGAAATCAGTGTGGCATCTGTTTCCAGAGTCCCTTAATCTCATTCCAGAGTTGATGGCGGCATTGTAATTTTTGTTGTCCTCCAGAGCTGACGTTGCAATCTGATGGAACTGCGATACTGGCTAAGTTAAGTCTCGCTGGTAAAGGAGATTTGTATAAACGATGTTGAATTGCTTGGCATTAACCTCCATATAGGTCTGCAGAGGGATGTATTATTAGATGTTGCTGCTATGATCAGCGTTATGCAAGACATAAAGGGGAAGAGATCCTTGACTCTGAATAATTTCCAGCCTAAAATCCTTTGACATAGCAGTCACAGCACTGCAGTTCATGAGTCAACAGACTGCATTATTTGCCATCCCAGACCCTCTAAAGAGGTGCCATAAAAGATATTACGGTGGTGTTATCTGTTAAAATGGCCTAAGTGATAGCACCCCTGTTTGTCTTGCACTGTTTGTATTCTGAAACTCCGAAAGGAATCTTACACTGCAATACTCCAGAAGAAGAAACTTTCACAATGCTAGTTTGAATGGGATGGAGTTAGAGGAAGGCAAACATTTGGTATTTTTGGTACTCCATCCAGGAGTCAAAATGGATTCCTATTTTCTTGTTGCAGGTAGGTAGCCATGGTGGTCTGCTGTAGTCGAAACAAAATAAAAAAATTCCTTCGAGTAGCACCTTAGAGACCAACTAAGTTTGTTATTGGTATGAGCTTTCGTGTGCATGCACACGAAGAAGTGTATCTGAAGAAATGTGCATGCACACGAAAGCTCATACCAATAACAAACGTAGTTGGTCTCTAAGGTGCTACTGGAAGGAATTTTTTATCCTATTTTCTTGCTCAACTTAACACGGGCAAGAATATTGCTTGCAATTGCAAGGTAACCCAGTTGATGCTTCTCTGCAATATCCCCTAGGGGTTGTACCTTATGAGCAATCGTACATTGGACAATCCCAGTGGATTCTTATTCTTCCTTTTGGGATGATGTCAGTGTCCATAAATGGGCAGATGGGTGGATATCAATGCCGCCCAGGGTCCTCAGTAGGTATAAATCAGCCTCGGCAGCACATATACTAAAATTGGAACGATATAGAGAAGATTAGCATGGCCCCTGCGCAAGGATGACACGCAAATTCATGAAGCGTTCCATATTTTTACAAGAATTACCCACATTGGAAGAATGGCAGACGAAAGTGATTGACTTTATGGGACTGGCGGAAATGACTGGCAGAATCCGGGACCAAGAGAAAGAGACGGTGGAAGAAGATTGAGAGAAATTTAAAGTATATCTTAAGAACTGTTGTAAAATTGATGAGTGCTAAAATGTCAAGGGAAAGGAAAAGATAGAATTATAGCTGTATTTGGTTGATGAATTAGGAGAAGAAATTGGAAAAGAAAATAAGTTATTATTTAATCGGAGCGAAGGGTTGTTGAAAAAATTCAAAACAAGGATGCAGAGGGGGGAGGTAAGGGGAAGTCCGAGAAAGAAGGTTTATGAAAAGAGGATCTGAAATTATACTTGTTTATATGTTTTTGTATGTCTATGTGTGTATGTTATTTTGTTTTAAATCTATGTTGGAAAATCAATAAAAATTATATATATATATAAAAAAGGAAAAAAATAAATAAATCAGCCTCATTCTTCAATGCTGCTTGAAGAAGAAGAAGAGTTTGGATTTGATATCCTGCCTTTCACTCCCCTTCAGGAGTCTCAAAGCGGCTAACATTCTCCTTTCCCTTCCTCCCCCACAACAAACACTCTGTGAGGTGAGTGGGGCTGAGAGACTTCAAAGAAGTGTGATTGGCCCAAGGTCACCCAGCAGCTGCATGTGGAGGAGCGGAGACGCGAACCCGGTTCCCCAGATTACGAGACTACCGCTCTTAACCACTACACCACACTGGCTCTCATCCAAATCACAGGTGGTATGAAATGAACCATTGTTTTGTTTTCGCCAAATGTAAGTACGGCAGGAGGCCATGTTAGCACAGGGTGAGATGATTCGGAGAACTGGGCCAGAGGAACTTTGAAGATGAGGGTTGAATCTTTTTATATTCGATTAGTGTCATGATAGAGGCGGCATGCATGGGCATTTATCTCCTATTAGCACGGGTCCTTTTCACACAGAAGAGCAAAATGGCTTTACACCAAAGCTACTTTTGAAAAAAGAAATGCAAAACAAGAATTGGGGGGGGGGGGAGAGGCAAACTCCTGGGAATGGCAATTAGTGGTTAACTATAAAAAATGGAGAAAATAATTGAGACAGACGACCAGATTTAGTAAAAATAAACCTCACCATTAAAAACTAATTAAATATTTGCATTTCAGCATTAGGTTTCTGCTCCAAAGTTTGGGGGAACAGCAGGGTGACAGTGAGGATTATTGACTAATTTGCTGAAGTTTTAAAATGAGATTAGTTACGTGCGATGTATGGGCGCTTTACTCAAGCTTCCACACAGCTGCTTTATTATTCTTTTGAAAGTGAATCATTTGTAACTGTTCTCAAAGATCTTTTATCAGCCACTTATCTCCTTCAGCTGGACTTGTGATATGGAGGGATAAAATGAATAGCCAGCTAATATTGGGGGAATTAATCAGACCAGAACAGCGGGAGAGTAATGACTTAACTAACAGTTAAGTATTTGCATTTGGGGAGTTTGGGGGGAGGGGGAGAAAAAAGAAAAGAAAAAAACGGCAATACAGAATATGGAGGAGGTTTAGCTTTTAGCCCTGACCTTATGACCAAAAATTCCCTTGACACAATCATTTATTTATTTAAAAAAACTCTTCTATACCCTGCCTCCATTTTCTTAAAAGAAAGGGCTCATTTTCAGTCCCCACCCCCCTCTCTCTGTGAATGTCTGCTCATCACAGTAAAACAGCATTTAACATGACAAGCCAAAAAAATTGCACCAAGCATCAAGAAGAACAGCAATTCATAAAACGGCAGTCAAGAAGTTTAAAAGGGAACAGAGCATTAATGCAGCACGTAAAAAAGCATTCAGCCGAAAGCTTTATTTCTTGAATAACCAAATAAGCAGGATCAGACCTGGCAAGATGCGGCCGGGAACGGTCCGTGGATGTGATTGGGAACGAAAATGTTCTGCCCAATTCTTAGAGATACTCTCTAAAGATTGGGAGATAAAATCCCTCTGCTCTTTTCCTGTCTCAGAAGTAACACTGCAGTGTTAATAATAATAATAATAATAATAATAATAATAATAATAATAAATGTTATTTGTACCCCGCCCATCTGGCTGGGTCTCCCCAGCCACTCTGGGCAGCTTCCAACAAAGATTAGAAGAAGAAGAAGAAGAAGAGTTTGGATTTGATATCCCGCCTTTCACTCCCTTTAAGGAGTCTCAAAGCGGCTAACATTCTCCTTTCCCTTCCTCCCCCACAACAAACACTCTGTGAGGTGAGTGGGGTTGAGAGACTTCAAAGAAGTGTGACTGGCCCAAGGTCACCCAGCAGCTGCATGTGGAGGAGTGGAGACGCGAACCCGGTTCCCCAGATTATGAGACTACTGCTCTTAACCACTACACCACACATTAAAATGTCACACATTAAAAACTTCCCTGAACAGGACTGCCTTCAGATGTCTTCTAAATATCAAGCACAGTGGTGCCTCGCAAGACGAAAAGAATCCGTTCCGCGATTCTCTTCGTCTAGCGGTTTTTTCGTCTTGCGAAGCAGGCCCATTGACGGCTTAGCGGATTAGCGCTATTAGCGGCTTAGCGGCTTTTAGCGGCTTATCAGCTTAGCGGATCAGCTGATAAGCTGATAAGCGGATTAGCGGCTTAGAAAAAGGGGGGGAGGGAAAAAAAGTCGGAAAAACTCGCAAGACATTTCGTCTTGCGAAGCAAGCCCATAGAGAAATTCGTTTTGCGAAGCGCCTCCAAAACGGAAAACCCTTTCGTCTAGCGGGTTTTTCGTCTTGCGAGGCGTTCATCTTGCGGGGCACCACTGTAGTTGTTTATCTCTTTGACATCTGATGGAAGGGCGTTCTGCAGGGCGGGCGCCACCACCAAGAAGGCCCTCTGCCTGGTTCCCTGTCGCTTTGCTTCTCGCAGTGAGGGAACCGCCAGAAGGCCCTCGGTGCTGGACCTCAGTGTCCGGGCTGAGTGATGGGGGTGGAGATGCTCCTTCAGGTAAACTGGGTTAAGACTGGGGAGAAGCCCTCTGCTCTTTAAAAGGCAACATTCCCCCCATGTACTTTTCACAGAAGAGGTGTGCAAAGAGAAATATGGCGCTTCCACACCACTCAACTTCCCCAAATTAAGCGTGACATCGCTAATTCTGTTTGAAGTTTGTGATGGCCTAATTTCGCCACCTTGCCGCCACCTCTTCCAGGGCAGCAAGGACAGGCAGCCTCTGCTGTAGGTTCTACTGCTGTTGTGGTCAACCTCTGCCTGCCTCCATATTCAAGTGGGGCCAGCGCATCCAGATGCAAGTGCCCCACTTTCGGCGGCCGCAAAGAGGCAGAGTTGGCTGCAAGAAGGCCAGGACCGTAGCTGCAGCGGCGGAGGAGAAAGAGCGGGCAAAGGTAAGGTTGTGGTGGAGAGGGGGTGGCTACAATGCAAAAACTGTGCAGGAGGGAGAGCGTAAGGATCGGGGAGGAAGGGGGTGTTTTAAAAGAGCTCACAGATGGGGCAGGGGTTGCCAGAAAGAGCACGAGGGTCTTCGGACTGGAAGACAGGAGAAAGAGCATGCAGATCGCGTGTGGGGTGGGAGAAAAAGTGCAGATCGAGAGGAGGGGGTGTTTAAAAGAGCGCACGGGTGGGGCAGGGGGTGGCAGAAGGTGTCAGGAGTTCAGCCTACATTTGAGTAGGACCCTGGCAGAGACACATGCCCGACTGGCATGTTCTCTCCCTCCTGGTTGATCATTTGGGAGCTTCACAAGCTTTCATCTGCCCGAACATCACAGCGACTGATGCCAACCGACACTGGCACACTTAGGGATCCGCAGTTTGTGCAGTTGCTTAACAGACCTCAGCAACTCAGCATTTTGGCTAATCTACTTTATTTACATATAAACACACACGGAGCACTGCAACATGGCTCCCTCTCTCTCTAGCATCAGACAGCAAAGAGAAAAAGAACAAAGGACAATAGTCTCACTTCACAGAACACAGTAATGCAAACATCCTGTTTCTGTCACTTCCCACTCTGTGGAGTCAAAACATACACCGTCATGTGATAGACAACAATCCTATGACTGCAATCATGGAGCAGGAATTCTAACAGAAAGAGTGCGTGGATCAGGCAGGAATGGTGGCAGAAAGACTGCATGGATGTCCTGCTTTTCCCATCTCAAAATATTGGACAGTATGAGCTTCCAGCCTGCCTCATCTAAGTGCTGGAGGGCTGAGTTTGTGTGGAAGAAAGAAAGATGCCATACCCTGCTAGGGTTGCCATTTTCCAAAAAGTGAAGATTTCTTTCTTTTCCAAAGTTATTTAGCTACTTGCCATATGTCCGGGTTTTCCTTGGACATTTCACCAATTCAGCAAAAATCCGCCCGGAAACAATTTTTGCAGCCCGATTCCCAGATGTGTCCGGGAAAACCTGGATGAGTGGCAGCCCTATACCCTGTCAACCTCCTACACATATCTACACAAAAATAAGTCCCACAGAGTTCAGCTGGGTTTTCTCCCAAATGCATCAGTCTAGTTCAATGCTACCATCAGTTAGACTACAACTCCAATCATCCCTGACCATTAGTCTCACTGGCTTGGGCCGATGGGAGTTGGAATCCAAGAACCTCTGGAGGGAACCAAGTTAGGAAAGGCTGTTTTTATCCTTGGTTTTCTGCTGCTCTTGTGTTACCCTATATCCCCTTTCTTGGGAGCCGTGTGTGTGTGTTCTCCACGTACAATTTGCCACATGGGCTCCTGATGACTTAAATCAGACATGCTGAGTTGCAGGTGGAGAAATGCTTGTGCTGGTATGTTTCTCTATCTGCCGTGGGATTGATAAAAAGATTTTGCCCTGCAGGTTAATTGGCAATAAACACAAGCACTGCATTGAAAAGTGGCCTTGGGACGGGGATGGGCAAGTTATGCCAATATCTATTTATACCCTGCTCCCCTCCCCACCTCGTACCTCTGCTGCACCGAAATTAGTGAAAGGTAACATACACACTGACCTATTAAATCTTCTCCCTCCCCCATTCTCAGTAAATTATCTCTCCTGTGGTCTATCACTTTTCTTTATGACTTTCCTCGCCATGCTTTCTGGGTAGCCTCTGTGGAGAAAATGGTTCCTTGTTATTTTTTTGCCTCAGAATTAAAAACCTGAGGTATTGACACAAAGCATCCCCATATCTATGCATTGCTTTTGTGGTAGATTGCTTTCTATGGGTGCACATTTTTGTCTGAAGTTTCTTTTCCCAAAAGTGATACATAGACTGAATGGTGTTTCCACACACAAAGAGATATCTCTTTTTTTGTTGTACCAAAAGAAGACTGGGTTGTCTCTACAGTGGTGCCCCGCAAGACGAATGCCTCGCAAGACGAAAAACCCGCTAGACGAAAGGGTTTTCCATTTTGGAGGTGCTTCGCAAAACGAATTTCTCTATGGGCTTGCTTCGCAAGACGAAATGTCTTGCGAGTTTTTCCGACTTTTTTCCCCTCCCCCCCTTTTTCTAATCCGCTAATCCGCTTATCAGCTTATCAGCTGATCCGCTAAGCTGATAAGCCGCTAAAAGCCGCTAAGCCGCTAATAGCGCTAATCCGCGAAGCCGTCAATGGGCCTGCTTCGCAATACGAAAAAACCGCTAGACGAAGAGAATCGCGGAACGGATTCTTTTCGTCTTGCGAGGCACCACTGTGGTACCTTGGGTTACATACGCTTCAGGTTACATATGCTTCAGGTTACAGTCTCCGCTAACCCAGAAATAGTACCTCGAGTTAAGAACTTTGCTTCAGGATGAGAACAGAAATCGTGCTCCAGTGGCGCAGCAGCAGCAGGAGGCCCCATTAGCTAAAGTGGTGCTTCAGGTTAAGAACAGTTTCAGGTTAAGAATGGACCTCTGGAACGAATTAAGTACTTAACCTGAGGTACCACTGTAAAGGAAAGGGTGGGCGAGACTTTAGACCAGGCATAGGCAAACTCTGCCCTCCAAATGTTTTTGGCCTACAACTCCCATCATCCCTAGTTAACAGGACCAGGGCTCAGGGATGATGGGAATTGTAGTCCCAAAACATCTGGAGGGCCAAGTTTGCCTATGCCTGTTTTAGAGTGTGCATACACAATACCTTTAAATTGCATTATTTCACTCAGAAAATTCTGAGCGCTGTATTTTGTGAAGGGTTGCTGGGAACTGTAACTTTATAAGGGCTCGACTCTGCTCTCTTAAGCAGAGATCTTTCTTAGCTATTCTGAGATTCCAGGAACTAAGCATGGGCTGTGTGCATGGAAGACATGAGCTTTACTTGCGCACTACAGCCCCTTCTGGATTTTCTTCAGGGGCAACGCAGAGTCACAGAGGGAGGACCACAACGGGCAGGCAGTTTCCCTGTATTTCTGAACAGAAATATATATATGAATATACTATACCCGACTGGCACCGCCATGCTAAGTTACAGTACATAGATTTTACTATGTAATTTTGTAGGGACAGATGAGAAGCGTTTTTATTGTACAGCAATATCCACAGATAATTTACTTTTCCTAAATACCTTTGTGGATACTGGATGGCTCAGGGGGCTGGTAATGGGACGAGCCACCTCTCACTTCTAAGCCATTGATCTGAATCAATCCCTTGTCAGTAGCGACCCAAAGTCATTATGATCTGATAGCTGTGCGGAGTGATTTATGTTGTTCAATATGGCTCGTAGTAACGGGTTACCTTCTGTTAGCTTATTAAGGGGCTGAATAAAATATATCACGCTGAATTCACCTTTCTCATCTGAATTGAGTTTGAGGAACTTCGGATTGATTTTTGAGCCATGCCATTAATGTTAAAACTTGTAGCTGTAATCTTTATTTGCATAAAGCATCTCCCTAGTTTGGCCTAACGAATGGAGGAGAATAAGAATTCTTGCAGAATTCAGAGTGCATGTGGGGGATGCCATTTCTAAATGTTCCTCATTACAGCACTCTAAGGTAAAGGTAAAGGTCCAGTCGCAGACGACTCTGGGGTTGTGGTGCTCATCTCGCTTTATTGGCCGAGGGAGCCGGTGTACAGCTTCTGGGTCATGTGGCCAGCATGACTAAGCCGCTTCTGGCGAACCAGAGCAGCGCACAGAAACGCCGTTTACCTTCCCGCAGAAGCGGTACCTATTTATCTACTTGCACTTTGACATACTTTCAAACTGCTAGGTTGACAGGAGCAGGGACCAAGCAACAGGAGCTCACCCCGTCGTGGGGATTCGAACTGCCGACCTTCTGATCGGCAAGTCCTAGGCTCTGTGGTTTAATGCACAGCGCCACCCGCGTCCCTCTATGTGGCAATAAAAATGAACATGTTTTATCATATGTGGTGGACTTGTAAAAGGGTAAAAGAGTATTGGGAAATGATATATAATAAATTGAAAAAAAGAAGTTTAAAAGTACCTTTACAAAAAAACCAGAGTCCTTTTTGTTGGGGACAATTCAGACGGAAATTCCCAGGTGTCAAAAAATACTATTTATGTATGCTACTACTGCGGCCCATGTTTTGTTAGTCCCCAAATGGAAAACGAGCGAGGCCCCAACCAAAGAAGAATGGCAAATTAAACTGATGGAATACGCACAGCTTGGAGATTTACAGTATTTTTTGCTCTATAAGACACACTTTTTCCCTCCTAAAAAGTAAGGGGAAATGTGTGTGCGTCTTATGGAGCGAATGCAGGCTGCGCAGCTATCCCAGAAGCCAGAACAGCAAGAGGGATTGCTGCTTTCACTGCGCAGCAATCCCTCTTGCTGTTCTGGCTTCTGAGATTCAGAATATTTTTTTTCTTGTTTTCCTCCTCCAAAAACTAGGTGCATCTTATGGTCTGGTGTGTCTTATAGAGCGAAAAATACAGAAACATATAGAATAAGAGAACAAGAAGGATGTACGTTTAAAGAAGACTGGAAAATGTTTACTGAATATATGGGTGAAAATTACGTTCATTGAAAAACGCTGCTAGCATTAAGATAAATTCAACAGTGTAAATAAGTTTTGATGGATGTAACAATGGATTACAGAATGCAGTGCTTTTTTCGGGGGCGGACGGACGCAAGGGGATGCATACCGCTAAGAATTTTGTGAATCTTTGTACTCCTATCCATTTACTGTATTTATTTTTCCCAATTTGAACTATCAAATGGTGATTATCTTGAGTCAAAATGAGAGTACCCCTAAACATTTTTTATTTTTGAAATAAAAAAGCACTGACGGAATGGTTTAGTTCATGTAAAATATGCAGGGATGTATGGTATGCAAAATGAACCACGGACAGAGAAGAAAGGAAGTCATTGATTTAAGGTTGTTTAAATGAATATTTTGAAATGTAAATTAAACTTTTTAACAAAAAATATATACAAACAAAGAACACTCAAACCCTAGCACACCAAGGCACAAGGTGCCAGCTTAGCAATCTCCCAGTTATGATAGGTTTTTTTTTTTTAATTTCTATTGAAAATTTTATTTACAACATAACATAACACAACCCCCCACCTCCCCATACAGAAATACAGTGAGCATAACATCCAACAATACAAACAACCAAATAAAAGACTCCCTTTATCCTGTATCTGGCCTCCTTATTTATTTTTTATAAGCTGTTTCCTTTATGAATAATTATTAAGATTTTTCTAATTATAACTTAAATATAACTTAAAATTTTTCGCTCTATAAGACGCACCTAGTTTTTGGAGGAGGAAAACAAGAAAAAAAATATTCTGAATCTCAGAAGCCAGAACAACAAGAGGGATCACTGCGCAGCGAAAGCAGCAATCCCTCTTGCTGTTCTGGCTTCTGGGATAGCTGCGCAGCCTGCATTCGCTCCATAAGACGCACACACATTTCCCCTTACTTTATTATTATTTTTTAAATAATATTTATTAAAGTTTCCAGAATAAAAAAGGAAAGAAAGAAAAAAGAAAAGGATACATTTTACACTTAATTTCATTGACATCTTTCCAGGACTCCCCCCCCCTCCCCCTCTTGTATTCCATTTTCATTAAATTAATTCCACAACTTCTTACCCCAAATTTTAAAGCCTTATTATAATTATAATTAGCCCATTTATTCAAAATTAATTTATCTTATTTAACCATTTCTCTTTATATTTTTTATACTTCCCTAAGATCGACCCCAGTTCCCTTCCACGAATTCCCCTATTTTTAGAAAACAAGAAAAAATGAAAAAAAAAAGAAAAGAAAAAATATATAGTTTTACAGCCTTTGGGTTCCAAATCTCCCTCCCCCCTTTCCCGGTTTCGATCCCCAAAGTTCATCCATCTGTCTACTGCCAGCCTGGAGAACCCACGTCCATATCTAAATCTCTCTCAGTTCCACTGTGCCGTCTTTTTGGTAGCTTTTACCGTATTTTTCGCTCTATAACACGCATCTGACCATAACACGCACGTAGTTTTTAGAGGAGGAAAACAAGAAAAAAATATTCTGAACGAAACAGTGGGTGCATGATTTTTATGGTTCATGCTGTGGCCACAGACATGTGATCTGATGGTGAGTTTGGGGTAGCCCAATGCAAAAATCCTGAGGATCCATGTGGATCCGTGCTTTGTAACCACGTTTTAAGTGGGGAGGGAAGGAAAAGCACTCATGGGAAAAAGGAGCACGCGTGGAGAAGGAGCTTTTCGGCGAGCTGAGCGGGGAGGAGGGAGGGAAAGAGCACTGTTGCTTTAAAGGTATACTTAAGGTACTTGCCCTGTGCCTGGGTTTTTTTTCCATTTAACAGTTTGCAGCCTTTTCCTTCTGCTCCTTGTTTTGAGGCAGAATAGATTTGAGCAAGTGAGGAGGACTTGGATTGCAGGGGATTCACCATTAGCTGTGTAAAAGCGCTCCTCCTTGTAGCCTGAGTGATAAGCAGCCACCAGCAGCAATAGAATGGAGCACAAAAAAGTGGTAGGGGCACTAGGACCCAGACAATGCTCGAATCTATCCTGCCTGAAAACAAGCTGCTCCCTCCCAGCGGATCAGCTGAGACGCGGGTATTTGCGAAGTTTTCCCCTCTACCTCATCCCCAGCCTTTTTTTTTTAACTTCCTGGTTTTCACTGCGTGGCTCAGAGCTCGAGGTTGGTTTTATTTTGCTGCTGGTTGCTTAAATTTTATCTTTCCTGCCGTCCCTCTGCAGCCTCATTGCTCTGTTTAGAGAGCGCACGGACCTTTGCTAGCGTCTGTCCCTCCTCCCGTGTAAGCGGCTGCTGCCCGCTTTGCTGCCATGGCTCTCCTTCCCTCCCTCCGCTCCAGGTCACTTTAAAGCAAGCAAAGCGAGAGCCTCGTAGAGTGTGTAAGCGGCTCCCGCTTTGCTTGACTGACGGCAGCCATGGCTCCGATCCGTGCATTCGCTCCTTAACACGCACAGGCATTTTCCCTTACTTTCTAGGAGCAAAAAAGTGCGTGTTTTGGAGCGAAAACTACGGTAATTTCAGAAAGTCCAATCTCGGAGAAACTCTCAGAAAAGATCATTCTTCTTCCATCCAGACCTCTGTGTTTAAGAGTATAACTCAAATTCTGTTTCTTGATCCTTTTAAAGTCTGGATGTCCCAAATGTTCTAACTTCGAATTTAGTCCAGCTCTTATTCCTCAGGTTTCTTTTCCTGTTCTGCTGCAAAAACCTTCTAATTCAAAAACTTCTGGTTCCTCTACAGAGGCTTTATTTATTCAAGAACATAAACTTACGTCAAGTCCCTTCCTTTCTTCAATAGATAAATCCATTGTCTCCTTTAGTGTAGAAACCTCTGTAGACAAAATAATGCTTCGTTTTTGCAGCTTTCCCAAGAGATAACAAATCCTGCTCAGTTTCCTAGTATTTTTCCACTTGCTGCCACTGTTGCAATGTCCCGAACTCCCTCTAGAGGGAATATGGTAACTTAGTTTCTTTCCAGATCAGACCCAAAAGTCAAATAACTTGTTGCCTTTATTTCCAATAATTTATGTCCAAATTGTAACAAATCTAACCAGCAAAGCCATCGTAACAAAGTTCTCTTTAATTTTCCTGCTTTGACAGCTACTTTGACAGCTGTCAAAGTTTCTGTGTCTCTTCACCAGTCTCTCATGATGGATCGCTCCTGGTTCCCGGGGGGTTGCATTTTAGTTCTCACAAACCAATCTTCTCCTCCAGCACAATTACTTGTAATTTCCCTTCGTGAAATTAACTTTTTTCAAATAAACAAGTTCATCTCTCGATCTTAGTTGTCAAATCCTTGCGTTAAAACATCTACAACAGGGGGGGGGGCGGACTTCCTTTTTGCACCTCCCCCGCTCGCTCCGGATTCGTAAATCAGATTTTTCCTTTTAAGTCCGATAAATTTACTCACGGGTTGTTATTTTTAATCCAAAATTTTCAGAAGAAGAAGTCGTTGCTCTCCGTCGAATGGCATGCGGCTTCGCTAGGTAGGGGAAGCAGTGGACTCATAGCACCACACCCCCCCCGTCACCCGCTCCGCAGCCTTTAAAAAGGCTCCTTCGCGGGTCGGGGGGGGTGCAAACGGTGCCCGCCGAGTCACCAAGTCCATGGGCATCACCGCCCATGGTTTTTGAGGGTCCCCGCGTCGCCGGCGCAGCAGGATCCAACCCCTACCCAGCAGGCCCCCTCCGGAGCTCAGAGGGAGTCCGCCATTCGGCGATGGCGCCGACCCGGAAGTCCACATTTCCCCTTACTTTATAGGAGGGGAAAAGTGAGTCTTATAGAGCAAAAAATACGGTAATTTGAAGCTAATTTGAGAAATTTTGGAAACTAAATAAAAAGTTATATTTGAAACCTCACATACACTGTGTATTTCCATAGATTTTTTAATGCTACTTTTAAAAGATATGATTTCCCCCAGGGAATCATGGGGACTGTAGTTCATTAAGGGAATTATTAGGAGAATACTATCTACCTCACAGAACTACAATTCCCAGAGTTTCCTCAGAAAGAGGGATTGATTGTTAAACCAGTTTGGGTCTCAAGCAAAAGGCACGTTAATAAAAGGATATAACATTAAACCTTGAGCATGCAGATGCTCTTGAAGAGCTTTCTGGGTTAGAAAGCTCACCTCGCCAATTTCAGCCCCGCAAAGTGAGTTTGTTTTTGGTTGTTGCCGTTTAAAAAAGCAGTCTTAAAAACCAGAAACTTAACTTTTAAGGACAGGGCTGAATGCTCTATTCCCTGCAGCACACTTGAAAGTTGATTTTTATCTGAAGAGCCACATGATTTAGCTATGGATTATCTTTTATCTCTATGGGCAAAACAGCTGGGTGTGCAGCCACTGAGGTTCAATATCTGTCTTCTTACAACTTCAGCTCTAAAACACAAACACGATGGTAATCATGTGCTTTGACATCAAAGCAAATTAACAATTGGGAGCACAGAATTACTCATTGTTCATGCTTGCCTCTTTAGATTAGCAACCCACTGCCTTGGATTGGGGAGGGCAGCTTGCAATGAGAGAAGGCCTTGGCAAATATAGGGTCAGCAATGCACTTTATAACCAGACCCTATTCCTGTTTACTCACTAACAAATCTGATGGATATATATAGCTCTTATTTCTTAGTAGTATCCTAGGCACAGTTACATGGGATGTGGGTGGCGCTGTGGTCTAAACCACAGAGCCTAGGGCTTGCCAATCAGAAGGTCAGTGGTTTGAATCCCCGCGACGGGGTGAGCTCCCGTTGTTCGGTCCCTGCTCCTGCCCACCTAGCAGTTCGAAAGCACATCAAAGTGCAAGTAGATAAATAGGTACCGCTCCAGCGGGAAGATAAACAGTGTTTCCATACGCTGCTCTGGTTCACAAGTTCAAGTTTACCAGAAAGGCGATTCTGACTCAACAATAGGAGGAACTTTCTGACAAGGAAAAGCTGTTTGACAGTGGAACGGACTTCCAATCCTTCCTTGGATGCTTGAGCTGAGATCCCTGCCTTGCGTGTGTGTGTGTGTGTGTGTGTGTGTGTGTGTGTTGGACTAGATGACCCTTGAGGTCCCTTCTGACTCAACAATTCAATGACTCTATGATATTGCAACAGGTAAAAGGAGCGTTTGAAATCAGAACAGAAGCGCTAGCATTATAACCCGGATAAACACAGTATGACTGCAACCATAGTCTCCTCTGCTATGATGCGATGTATTGCATTTCCATTTAAATTACAGCAAATTATTATTTCTTTTTAAAAATCATTTTTATTGACTTTCCAATAAAAACAGCCATTCAACACATCCACATCATATATATTTTTTTATACATATTTATTAATTTTTTTTTTAGTACAAATGCATAAATAAACGACATTACTTATATCATAACATAATTTCGTCATTTCTTTGGACTCCCTCACATCTCCCGCTCCCACTTACATTGTTACAAAAAAAATTTTCCAAGCAAATTACCCACTTGTTTGCGATCTTATCTCCGCTCATTTAAATAAAATCTAACAATTCTCCAAGAAATTTATATTTTCCTTAATCTCACTTATCGTCAAATTCAGATCTAATTCGGTGGTAGGCAGTTATTTGTGATCTAGCATCCTTCTTAACATTCAACCAAATTGCAATATTTTTGTAGATAAATCTTGAATTTCCTCCAGTCTTCCTCAACCCTCTCCTGTCCCAGGTCTCGGATTCTGCCAGTCATCTCGGCCAGTTGCATATAGTCCATCAGCTGCATCTGCCACTCTTCCAGTGTGGGTAGATCTTGAGTTTTCCAGCTCTTAGCGATGAGTATCCACATCCACATCATAATCCAATTAAAAACAATAAACTAAAATAAAAAAGACCAAATTGCAGTCCAAATGGTTAATAGTCTGGACCTCTGAAGAATATCTCCAAATCTTCGTTCCTGCCTCTTCTCATTGTTTTCATATTTTCCACATTCTGATCCTAACACTTTAAAGTTCTCCGACCCTGACTATGCGATTCTCAATCATGTCAAAAATCATATATCCTTTCATCCATCGAATTCAGCTTTCTTTGTAAATATATATTTTTTCAGCTGTCTATTTACCAGCGCAGCTTTTCCTGACTTCATTCCAATCTTCCAATCCGGGCTATTGTCCAAGTTTCTCGTTTGAAGTTTAACGATGCCGCAACTCCCAACCAAATTATTATTTCTCAATTTGCACTTATTCAGATAACTTTGCTTAGGCAGATGTTCTGCGAACCTTCGTCCATTATTGCCAATGCCTGCATCGGACCCTGTCTTCTATCAGCCCCAACCAGCATAGCCAGTGATGGCGGGTAATGGGAGTTGTATCCCAATAATATCTGGAGAGCCCTGGGGTCCCCTCCTCTGCCATAAGGGGTGGATTTGGCCCTGTGACTGACAGTTGCTGATCTCCACTCGATTTGCTTCTGTAAAGCATTTGAGCTCAGAGAGTCTCATCTAAATATGCTTCTGGGTGGCATAGCTTTGGGAGGGAAGACTTTGATTTATTCTGGTCTTTTTGTTTTAGTCCTAGTGTGGGTTTTGGTATGACTAGGTCTAAATCCCTCCTCTATCTATAGAATCAGAAGGGATCATTGCTATCAGTTATGCCCGACTGAAGACTCTGCATTTTCTTCTATGATGTATGTGTCACTTTTCATTAATTCTGAGAGGCCTGCTCCTTTAGAAACCAGAGTAAACAGAGTAGTGTGTTGGATTAGATCTTGGCTCTGAATAAATTTATTTTCCAGCGAGTGTTAAAAAAAGAAAAAGAAAAAAAAAAGAGCAAGGCCAAAACCCCTCGGAGCAGAAAATGTCACAGTGATTGCTAATACATTACTGCACAGAGAAATGCCTAATAAAGCCCCTATTAGGATGTCATACCTGCTTACTGCTGAATTCTCCAGAAAGTTTATTTGATATGTCTAAGCCAATTATCAAAGTCGTGGTGATAAGAAGCAGCTCAGTGGGCCCAAATATGTCAGATTAGAATGACTAAATTGTGGGAATTCATGGGCCTTTGCTTTGAATAATTAACTCGACTCTTTGTAAATGCATACACTCTGCAAAGTAATTTTCCCTTTACACGAGGCATTTTGCCCTTGCGTTGCCTTTGAAAAGTAAACTGCCAGAGAGGGCATTTGCTTTCTTCTTCTTCTTTTTTTACATTCTCCTTGTTTCTCCATCTTGGTACCCTGCCCACACCCTTCTTCTCTGGCTAGCCCTTGCTCTGGCAGATGGGATACGAAGAAATCCGCTGCTGTGGCAGAGGAAGGCTGTAAAACTCTTTCCTTTCACCTGTGGAACAGGGGCTACATTCAAAGAACCAAACTTAACTTCCAGCAAGAGATGTGCAATACACACTTTGCAAAGTATGCAGACAGGGCTGTGTGTACCCTGCAATAATCACATTGTTATGGCCAGTCATTCCTGGCTGCACTTTCCCTTCGTGAAAATCCCTGTCGGGGAGTTTTCTTAGATGGCTGACTGATGTTTTCTTAGTAGAAAAGGCTGCAGGAAAACAATACACCATTGCTTCTCCTCAGCTAGGATAGTTTAAAGGTAACAAAGGATGTTTAAGTCCAGTCAAATTAAATTATGAGGTGAGGCGTGCATCTTGCTTTTCAGGCCGTGGGAGCCGGTGTTTGTCTGCAGACAGCTTTTCTGGGTCATGTAGCCAGCATGACGAAACCGCTACTGGAGTGCATGGAAACACCATTTACCTTCCCACCACAGTGGTACCTATTTATCTACTTGCACTGGTGTGCTTTCCAACTGCTAGGTTGGCAGAAGCTGGGGCAGAGCAACGGGAGCTCACCCTGTCGTGCGGATTCAAACTGCCGACCTTGTGATTGACAAGCCCATGAGGCTCAGTGGTTTAGACCACAGCGCCACCTGCGCCTCGAGTTTAAGAGAGAGAGAGAGAGAGATTCATTGCTTTTACACAGAGAGCTTGTTATATCTCTGTTGAAAAAGAAGGATTTTGTGTTTTAATTGCCTCTTCCAGCTTCTCCAGGACAGCTGCCTAGACTTCAAAGAAACATACCTATTCCCTGAGAGCCAGGAGCTCATTGTCCTGAGCACACACACACGACTTGTGTCATAATGTGACGTTCTGTACAGTGCACTTGGATATCCCCAACCTACAGGATTTTTACCTGCATACTTGTTATTGTTTACTGAGTCATTCCCCCACAAGTGTCCCGGAAAAACTGGGACATCCCATTCTTGCCCTGGGATGCGAGCGGAAGTCACGCACTGGCAGCACGGCAGCAGCGGGAGGCGCCATTACCGAAAGCACGCCTCATGTTACAGGCAGATTCAGGTTACAAACGGACCTCTGAAACGTATTAAGTTCGTAACCGGAGGTACCACTGTAGTTGATATACCAAATATTTATAGGTTATAGTATCACCTCTGAGAATGCCAGAGGTGGAGTGCACTTTGTGTGGGGCTAGCGCTGGTCCTAAAGGGTCTTCACTGGCTCCCAGTATGTTTTTGAGCACAATTCAAAGTGTTGGTGCTGACCTTTAAAGCCCCAAAGGGCCTTGTCCCTGAAGGAACATCTCCACCCCCATCATTCAGCCTGGATACTGAGGTCCAGCTCTGAGGGCCTTTTGGAGGTTCCCTCACTGTGAGAATTGAGGTTACAGGGAATCAGGCAGAGGGCCTTTTCGGTGGTGGTGCCCCCCAGTGGATCACCCTCCACCAGATGTCAAGGACTATATAACCTTTAGAAGACATCTGAAGGTAACAATTAATGTTTTATTATGTTTTTATATATGCTGGAAGCTGCCCAGAGTGGCTGGGGCAAACCAGTCAGATGGGCGGGGTATTATTATTATTATTAAGAATATTATTATTATTACTATTATTATTAGAAAATAACTGAATTAATTAACAAGAAGTAACTTCTGGTGTGGTGGTTGATGGTAAGGGAACCTGAACCCTCCCTCAATTAGATAACTTTTTTGCGTTCAGGTCTCCATTCATTTCCATGCTTCTGTTTGTGTAGTATTCTAGGATCATTTCCATGGAAACAGTGTCCTTTGTTTCTTCACTGTTTTTATGCTTTGGTTGTATCTCTCTCTCACTTGAAGCTCTAAGGCAGCATCATAATTTCCACAGAAACTAATTGTTGTGTCATAAACAGCAGATTATGTGTGCAGGTGGAGGCTACACAGCCCCCCCCCCATTAAAATCTTTTTAAAAATAACAATCTTGTATCCTAGCAATGAAAAAAAATGACAGGAAATGAAGAATACAGAAGGGAATTGGTTAAATTAATAAAACACAGGCAAACTTTTTATTTAAAAAACCAGACGGCTTCTGATATGGATGCCATCGTTTTGTACGTTTTTCGTACACGGCTTGGCCCCCAGGCTCACTGAGAAGAAGAGACATTAGCCTTAGTAGGCAAGTGCAAGAATAGGAGACGATATTTAGCATGTCTTGTAACAAGAAAACTGCAGGCCATGCTTGAGGAGATACTGCTTATGCTGATGCACGGAAGAAGTCCCAGTAGTAAAATTCTGAGATTGGAATGTTTCATAAATAGTAAAATTCAAAGATGGGCTCAGTCCGTTTGGACCAAGATCTGCAAATGATGTGTATCTTTGTAATTTTATTTTGCACTTATATATGTGCAAGGCTCAGCGCTTTTACAGCCCGGAAGCGAAAGGCTGGGCTTCGCAGTACTGCTGACTGGAAAGTAATTAAGTTTTATAAAGACCTCTTGAGTGGCTGTAAGATTTTTACATATATGCTAAGTATATTTTCGAAAGCTGAAAAATCAGGGGTCGGAAGAGATAGCCATAACTTTTCTATAACAAGAGGAATAAGTATTTTTAAATGCTTGCACCAGACCTTTATACTAATTATCTCCTTTTAATATGAAACATGTTTTGATTTCTTTCGATTAAGAATATGGTCCTTCGAGGCAGCATGAAGAACTACAGAGACGCTGGGTCATTCCTTACCTAGAAGCTCTCCATCTTCTTTTGGATGGAGGTGGGACAGACCAGGATAGGGTTGCCAACCTTTGGTTGGGCAAAATGAAGTACAGGTCAGGCAATATGTGGCACAGTTCAGGGGGGGGATTGGGGGACTAAAAATTACTTTACCTGGTGCAGAAATGCCTTCAAAGCAATCCATTGCAATGGCACATGGGGCTCACAGTGCTTTATTCAATAAAAACAACAACAAAAGCACTATGATTTACAACGATAAGAAAAATATTGCGCATTACATGTATGGCTGTGTTTTGAATAGCATCCCTTTCACAAACATTGTAGTTGTTTGTGACCGCCTTGCATGTGTGAATTTGAACTTTGGCATGCTTTGAGAGATTACAGAGCCAGTGTGGTGTAGTGGTTAAGAGCGGTGGACTCGTAATCTGGTGAACCGGGTTCGCTTCCCCGCTCCTCCACATGCAGCTGCTGGGTGACCTTGGGCTAGTCACACTTCTCTGAAGTCTCTCAGCCCCACTCACCTCACAGGGTGTTTGTTGTGGGGGAGGAAGGGAAAAGGAGAATGTTAGCCGCTTTGAGACTCCTTCGAGGAGTGATAAAGTGGGATATCAAATCCAAACTCTTCTTCTTCCACAGCAGCTTCTGGTACCCTTCAGTGTCTTCCTACTTCTCTTACTTTGACTCTGAAGTGAAAAATACATTTTCACTTCACCAGAGTGATTGGTTTTTTTGGGGGTCACAATAGTCATTGGTACAGAGTACTGGAACCTCTTCCCTTTCCTGCCCACGACAGGCATTTTGTGCTGGTACCCATGGCACTTTGATAAAAGTGTTCTGCCACCTCATGGTTTACCCACTGCTCCCCCCAAAGCACCGGGCTTCCTAATAAAGTTGGTGTGATCTAGTGGCGAGGACTACACAGGCTTGGGCAATTGCATTTTCTAGATAACATGGACGTTTTGAATCTTAAATGCATGTTGCATTCAAAAACCAAAAGAAATGTCCTATTAATATTTAGGAATAGATCTGTTTCTTATGACTTGAATGCTCTTGTTCATTTCCGAATGAGTTGAAATGATGGACGTTTTATGACACCTTGATTCCAGTTTGTTACAATCTCTAGAGGACAAATAAAAATGATCTTGAGGGTGCATTCTGTTGGATCCTAGGTAGAGTTGCCAGCTAGCCATTCCTAGTTAGAGTAATCTTTTGTTAATATGTGCTGTTACAAAACTTGAAATAACAGTTGTGTGAGGTGTTTCTGTGGCAAATGTGTTTTCTACCAGAGTTAGTGAAGCCTTTTCCAACTGCACTGAAATGCTATGCTTTTTGAAGTAAATCACATTAACATATCATTTATTATTATTTTTACTGTAAAATTACCCTGACTTTTCACTTGACAGGCAAACAAACAAAAACACCACATTACCCAGAGACACTGTTATGTTTAAGTGGGAACTGTTTTCTTATTGCATCCATTGTCTATGTTCTGGTTACAGATCCCATTAATGATTGCAGCAGATAACCGAGGTTGAGAAAACGATTCTTCCAAATCATTAGTCTATTTCTTGAGGTGCCTTATTGAAGGCAGAACATTTTAACTGCAAAAAATTGATTTAGTGGTATATCCTTTTAGAGCCTTTCAGATTGCTAATTAGCACAGGTTATATGCCTTAAGTGTAGCCACTGGTTGAGAAGTAAATGAGTGGAGAGGTAACTCATCAATAGAAAACACCATTGGCATCACTAGCTGCGTAGCACTGTGAATCTTTCTTTTAAAAGAATACATCTATGTTTGCATCTTTAGTAAAGGTAAAGGGATCCCTGACCATTAGGTCCAGTTGTGGCCGACTCTGGGGTTGCGGTGCTCATCTCGCTCTATTGTCCGAGGGAGCCAGGGTACAGCTTCTGGGTCATGTGGCCAGCATGACTAAGCCGCTTCTGGCGAACCAGAGCAGCGCACGGAAACGCCGTTTACCTTCCCACCGGAGCGGTACCTATTTATCTACTTGCACTTTGATGTACTTTAGAACTGCTAGGTTGGCAGGAGCAGGGACTGAGCAACGGGAGCTCACCCCGTAATGGGGATTCGAACTGCCAACCTTCTGATTGGCAAGCCCTAGGCTCAGTGGTTTAGACCACAGCGCCACCCGCGTCCCTCGTTTGCATCTTCACCTTGCCCTATTTCACAGGAGCAGGTTAAAATTAGTGAAATGGAAAACATTGAAAATCTTCCCTATACAGGGCTGTCTTCAGCTGTCTTCTAAAGGTTGCATAGTTACTTATCTCCTTGACTCGGGGGTGGGGTTGCATAACTCTGTTATGTACTGAAGTTCTCACCCTGGGCCAGCAGGGGGATACTGTAGATAGTTATGCAAATGAAGGATTGAAAGTGACGTTCAGTGATTGGATGGATACTGTAGATAGTTATGCAAATGAAGGATCGAAAGTGACGTTCAGTGATTGGATAGTTTTAGAAAGTTGCTACAGTAACATTGTACTGGAGCTCTATGTAAGCAGGCTGACTGAGCTCTTCAGTTCAGTTCTGTTGTGGCCTCTGAATAAAGAAGAGCTGTTTGAAGAATCGCTGTGTCGTCTGATATGTTCACCACAACTTAACAAACTCCATACCTTCCAACATTTCTCCTATGGAAATAGAGACGTCCAAAGGAAAAGCAGGACATTCCAGGCTCAAATCAGAAACCAGGACGGTTTCTGCAAACCTGGGACTGTCCCTGGGCCCCTTGGAGGCTCTGCCTTTTCCATCTGTGGAGGAGCATGGCTCACAGCGATGTCTTCCTCTCCTGCAACTTTTGACTTCATCTGCTAGCAACCCCAGGGCTTATTAAGTAAGCTGTCAATGTATCAACCCCGTGTGATTTGCAGATATGCCAGACGAGAGTGAAAGGCTCTCCAGGCTTAATGCGCTTAAGATAAGGGGGAAGCTCCTTCTGAAAGAAGTGGAAAGATCCTGAAGCTCTCAATAAGCCCGTCCAAATTGTCTGCCGGGCACTGGAGGATGAAATTGAGTTTAGCACGACAACATGTACTGCCAAGTGCAGGCCAGCGAGTAAATATTTAAAGGATGTAGCTTACGCTTCTTGGGCTGCTCTACCTGAATTTTCTTTAGATGACAGGAAGTAGTCGAGTACACTGCGCAGCAAGATTAGGCCTTCGGAATGAGGTTGTTGAGATTAAATGCTCATTTCCCAAGTAACCCTCCATTATGGCTAAATGGTTGTGGACATATCTCGTGGAAGGAGAGAGAGGGGGAAAGTTCCGCTTGGCTGCATGATTAAGCATTCAGAGGACTATATAATTGGTAATATACATTTTATATTCCCATGTAAATAAAATTCTTTATTTAAGCAGCGCAATGTAGAATACTTAAAACCTTGTCACCTAATAACTCACAAGAGACAGGAAGACATAAAAAGTCTAAGCGCAAGGGCAAGCGTCCCTCTCCCAACCTCCAGGCATGATTGATCGCTGAAAGTTGTGGTTTTGCCACATAAATGTAATTTATGAAATGCAAACATGCAGATCCAGTAAATAGAATATCCGTGTCTGGGGTGGGGAGAAATCGCCACAAGTCTTCTGCCATCTGTTTTTCTTTACATCTGTGGTTCTGATGTTTGTTGGAGTGCCCTGTGGAAGTGCATAGAACATTTTCTTTTAGTAGGCCTTGGCTGGCTGAGGAAGTACAGTTCATACTTTGCTCTCCCGTGAACGTTCAACCCGGACACTGAGGGTCTAGTTGCAGCATTCTGGCACCCACCCACCCAAATAGGAATGGATGGTGGCATCTCTGTGGTGCCACCCACCCTGTGGAACGCCCTTCCATCAGATATCAAGGAAATAAACAATTACTGTAGATTCCGGCATATAAGACGACTTTTAAACCCCGGAAAATCCTCTAAAAAGTTGGGGGTCGTCTTATATGCTGGGTATGGGTTCGCTGGGCAGCGGCAGTGGGCGGCGGGCTCCGCTCCACGCCGGGAGGAAGCCACCCAGTGAAGCTGGCTTAGCATCGCTGGGCAGCTTCCTCCGGGCACGGAGCCGCTGCCCACTGCCGCTGCCCAGCAAAGCTGCCGTGTATAAAACTAAGCGTATAAGTCGACCCCCCCAAATTGGCAGCTGCCAATTTGGGGGGACGTCTCATAAGCCCAGTCGCCTAATATGACGGAATCTACGGTATCTGACTTTTAGAAGACACCTGAAGACGTTTAGAAGACATCTGAAGATAGGGAAACTTTTAATGTTTCATGTTTTATCATGTTTCTAATATTCTGTTGGGAGCCACCCAGAGCAGCTGGGGAAACCCAGCCAGATGGGCGGGGTATAAATAATATATTTAGGGCATTTTGCTGGCATCAGATATCAAGGCTATCTACTTGCATTGCACAGGCTATTATTATTATTATTATTATTATTATTATTATTATTATTATTTAAAAATGTGCTTATTTGCTTATCAAAAGTGCCTCACCCTTCTCCTTCAGCTAACCTTACTAATTTATGTAGCAATCCTGCAAGTACAGTGGTACCTCGGGTTAAGAACTTAATTCGTTCTGGAGGTCCGTTCTTAACCTGAAACTGTTCTTAACCTGAGGTACCACTTTAGCTAATGGGGCCTCCCGCTGCTGCCACGCCACCGGAGCACAATTTCTGTTCTCATCCTGAAGCAAAGTTCTTAACCCGAGGTACTATTTCTGGGTTAGCGGAGTCTGTAACCTGAAGCGTCTGTAACCTGAAGTGTCTGTAACCCGAGGTACCACTGTATAGCTAATTAACTGTGGTCTGCTTGGGGGAAAATGATGCAGGACTCCTCTGCTTTCGTAAAGATAAAGTGCTTTATATGTGTTATGACTCTGTGACACCAGATGGCGCTGTGGAGTCCTGTTTTTCACCAGCAGGATTTCCCTGCATGAAGTTTACGACGTGTTTAACTAAATTTGATGAGTCTAGATCCAGCCCCATCCTGCCCCACTCCTTCCACTGTCTTGTGTGCCAGGAAAGATGTGCTTGAAGGATCAATGTGGCTCAGGCACATAAAGGACATGAAGCACAATTACACAGGGTAGGCTGGGAAATCAGTGTTACAGCACATGCCTAAACTTTTCATAGGACCCAACTAAGGAAAAGAGAAATAGTAGATTTCCAGTTTTTCCTACTTTGTAGAGTGGGAGGTGGGGGGTGGCAAAGCAAGAGAAGGGGGTGGGGTGGGGAAACCCAGACTATTTTATTTCACTATTAAAAAATGAACAGGGAAAAAAAAGGGTTAGAGGCCTAGAGGCCTAAGGCTTGGATTTGACATTAAAGATTCAAGGTTATCTTAATTATGATCTTTTATCTTTAATTTCTAAGAACAAATGCTCACAGAAAAGAAAGTGACAACTTTTATCTAACCATTCCCAGAATATGGGAGTCAATGGCTACATCTAAATTAATTATTCTATGGAGATGGTGTGCGGATTGAGGCCACCAGCTTGTTCAGTGGTGACTCAAGCGGTGAAGGCACTAAGTGGTAAGCTTTCTCCATATTTCATGGCTGTTTGTGACAACTCTTTAGGATGGGGGTAGAGAAACATGGACAGATGTTGATGACCTTTGACTGTGACTCCCATTATCCCTGACCACTGGCCATTCTGGCTGAAGCTGAGTGCTGCTTTTGACAAAGAGGGGGCAGAACAGCAAATGATTTCCTTCTTGTATTCCACACATGCTCAGCAGACAGGGCTGTCTTTAGCATAGATCCGCCCCACGCCCCCAAATTTAGTTTAGCCGTTTGGGGGACGGACTCAAATTTGTTGAGCTTTTTTCGGGAAGGGAAATCGCGCACCAGTAGCAACGACGCAGCGGGGGAAAACTGCTTTTGTTTCCTGACTTGTTGGAGTAACAGAGCGATGGAGGAGGACTTCCGCTCCATTGCTTTTCATCAAGAGGAACCGCTATACAGTAGGTATACATTTGGCGCGCCCCAGTATTCGGCACCCGGGCGCACTGCACCCCTTGCACCCCCCCGGGTAAAGACGGCCTGTCAACGAAGGGTACGGCAAGTGCTCCCACTCATTTGTGTGTGGGGTGGGAAGAGCTGCTCCCATTTGTAATGGGGTAGCCATGTTCCCCACCCCACCCTACAATTTCCTGAGAGCAGGAGAATGTCACAGTCTCGTCCAGCGGAGTAGCGAGGGGAGGTGGGAGGGGTGTTTGGCTCTGGGCGCATGTTTCTGAGGGGGTGCACCCACAACAGGCTCCCTCATCGAGAATGAAGCTGCATAGAGACAAACTGCTGGGGCAGTGCCTCTTTTTCCTTGCGGCCAGTGGAAGGATGACCCTGTGTGCCTCATTTTGGGATGCGTCCAAGGAAACGGGGGCAATTGGCAGGCCCCCAGCTGGCTCCAGCCCACCGGCCGGCAGCTGGGCGAACTCTGGTCTTTGGAACAGCATGTAACTGCGACTCAAGCTTCAGAAACCCTCAGAGGCTGAGCACGCAAGCCAGCAGAGATAAGAACTATTTGCAACAGAAGGGCAGATTAGAGGCTGTGTAAAGTATATTTACAGGCATTTTATTCAGCATCCGGACAAAAGAAAAACATGTCTGCTACCCTTCGTGTCCAAGCAAACAGCATAAGCAAAAGCTATACACAAACGGAAGTTCCCAGCAAGCTGTGCTGGAATGTAAACAGACATGTGACATACAACAACTCCACATATCTGTTAAGGTGGAACAGAATATTGTAATACCTCGCCCCTGAGTCAGCCGAGAGAAGGAGGGTGAGGGCACTGCCAGCACCCACTGAGGATGGAGGGATGAAGAGGAAGGCAGGAAAGCATTGCTGGAGCCATGTGCATTGCCCAGAGCGCCTCTCTGCAAGGATAGGAGGAGCGAGGCGACACAGCGGTGCTCCTGGCTTTGCGTTTTTCTGCCTTATCTCTGCTCCCAGGTTGGGGCTAGTTTGCAAGGAGAGACTCCCTTGATTAGATGCTGGCTGGTGAAGGGACTGATGGCTGCACAATCCATTGGGTGGCACAACACTTGCCCTGCCCTGGGCACCGGCAACCCACGCTACGCCCCTGGTCTTATCACTCACTCACAGGGGTGTGTGGGTCTCGCTCTACGCTATTGAAAATTAATGGTGGCAAGAAGATGCAAGTGACAGGATGGCTTCTTCTGGACCTTCTTAGAAGGTGAGTATTTTTTTTATAAAAATGGACAGAGGCAGGCAGCAGTGGAGAATGGGATCCATAGAACTGCAGATTCTAAAGGAAGCTAAAGAGACTCATGATGCACTCAATGTCATGATCCAGCTGGATTGGATTCAGGGAGTCTACTTTGGAGTCCGAGTTCTGTGGGTTCCTTATTCGAAGTCACCTCTGGCTCTTGACAGATGCCTGCTTTCTTATGCACAGGGTATCCTGTCCTTCATTCTCATTGAACCTGGGTGCAGGAACTTGTGGGAACTGCCTCCACTTGCCCCAGGTCACCATGACAAAAATAATAATCGCAAATGAATAGATGGGCCTCTGTAGATAATCTGGTCCAAGGAGCACATGTCAAGGGCGGTGAAGTCAGCACAGTTTTCTTCAGGGGGGGAAAGAAACCTTTCTGATAGGAGAGACATTCATAAAACAGAAGGCAAAGAGGCAAGAATGTATATCAATCTCCAAGGTGGTGAATGCTGGTAACAGCAGGATATAAAAGTTGCACAGCAGCAGATCTGTCTTACTGCATTTCCCTCTGCTGTTTTGCTGTATGTATGTCCTCCAGAAATATAAAACTGTACAGTGAAAACTATTGTAGGGTGGGTGAGGCAGGAGGGATAAGTTTTGCATCTAATGCATGCACAAATAAGAATCTACAGTCTAAAGTTAAAATATTGATGTAGACAGTTGAATATCTACATTTTATTTCAGTCAGTGACTTGGCTAGTCAAGACAGTGGAATCTTTACCGGGGCAACAGTAATAAATCAATAATTGTTATCAGTGGTGTGCAGTGAATTTTTTCGTAGGGGAACAGTTAGGGCCAGAGACGACAGTTTGCGACGGCGATTGGGGAGAGGTGCCACAACTTCCTGACATCGTGAACCCGAGCATCTCACCTCCCTCCCTAGGCTGGGCAGAAGCTTCCTGGGCTTTGGGAAGGAGGCGCCAAGGGAACATTTAGGGGACTAGACTAGCCTCCTAGTCAAATGAGCACATGCTGCTGATTTTTATCCATTGTATGTTCTCCATGCCATTAGTAAAAAGGCATCCTCACTGCAGCATCTTCACTGGCACAAAGACTGGAGAAGGCATTTCTGGAAGTACAGAGGTATTAGCAGGATTGCAGGAACCAGGGCTGGCCAAGACACTACGCCACTTCAAATGGGTCTTCCAGAGCCAAAAAGCTCCCCACTTCTTCTTCTTCTTCTTCTTCTTCTTCTTCTTCTTCTTCTTCTTCTTCTTCTTCTTCTTCTTCTATCACTCATAGCCGAGTAATATTGTCTTCCATGAACACGGTTTTAACAATGAGTCCATAAGTGACTGTGGGCGCCAATTCTGGATCCACACATCCTCCCACAGTGGGGACATAGGTCTAAACCACAGAGCCTAGGGCTTGCTGATCAGAAGGTCATGGTTCAAATTCGTGTGACAGGGTGAGCTCCCATTGTTTGGCCCCTGCTCCTGCCCACCTAGCAGTTCGAAAGCATGCCAAAGTGCAAGTAGATACCTTCCCGCCAGAATGGTACCTATTTATGCTAGGTTGGCAGGAGCTGGGACCGAGCAACGGGAGCTCACTCCATCGCAGGGATTTGAACCGCCGACCTTCTGATCAAGCAAGCCGAAGAGGCTCAGTGGTTTAGACCACAGCGTCACTCGCATTTCACTACATGATGGCATTTTGGTTTCACCCTCTTTTTCATTTTTTCCAGTCTTAAAAGTTCACTTCTTCACATTTCCACATCAAATTGTTTTTTGAAGTCCTCATGAAAACTCACCAACATTTTAGTGTGAATTTTTCCTAATATAGACGTTTGTATGCCCGCAGTGGCGCTCTCCCTGTGGAATACCCTCCCTTCAGATGTCAAGGAGATAAAGAACTACACAACTTTTAGAAGACATCTGAAGGCAACCCAGTATGGGGAAGTTTTTAATGTTTAATGTTTGATGTTTTACTATGTTTTTATATATGCTGTAAGCCTCCCAGAGTAGCTGGGGAAACCCAGCCAGATGGGCAGGGTATAAATAATTATTATTATTTCACTGCAAAGCCATTTCTCCTCATACCATTTTCACTCACATTTTTTTTTCACTCATACGCATTTCTGTGCATGTTCTGCCTCATTATATGCAATTTTATACAATTACTTAGCT